>NC_135649.1:65141594-66589094 GCF_053574225.1 Canis aureus | reverse complement strand
CTCCAAGGGTTAGAACTCATCTATTCTAATGCTGATCTTCCTAGCTGCCTGCAAGTCTTTCCCCTCTTTAGACTTCAATATCCCTCCTCTGAGAGAGGATAAACTTGATTTCTTAGGGACCCTTCTGCATCTGGCAATTATGAATGACCCTCCATTCTATAATCCTGGCTTAAAGAGTTCCCTTAAAGTGGATGAAACCTCCATCTATCTAGCCAGTGGATGGCATTTGGTTCACACTAATGAGGAAAGATAACAAAACCCTGGGCTATGGGCCAAGGCCTGCCATTCACAATCTCAAATCCCACCAGGACTCACTTTCCCTGTATGTTAAAAGGAACTGAACATATCTATTGCCTTATGAGCTGCCTGGGTTACAAAAATGATCAAAGGGCCCTAGGTAGACCAATGGCTACTCCCCTAAGATTCAACAACTAGGAGGAACGGGACTCTGAGACCTAAGACCCACACAGGATAAGTCAAAGATCCCCAAGGGTCCTTTCTTTCTAAGAAAGCAACCTACTGCCTCTAAGTTTCCCAGTCCCTAGCTGCTTAGCATGAAAAGCAACACAGAAATCTGGCAATCCAGCAATGGCTATGAAAATCAGTAGATGCGGAACGGCTGGGTGGCTCAGCAGTTAAAGTGTCTGGCTTCAGCTCAGGGCATGATCCTGGACTCCCAAGATCGAGTCCTGAAGCAGGCTCCATGCAGGGAGCCTGCCTCTCCCTCTCTCTGTGTCTCTCATGAATAAATAAATAAAGTCTTTTAAAAAATCATTAGATGCTGACAACACCAGCTAATGCAAACTTCGTTTCCTGTTACCCAGTGAGGCAGACAACCCTCGAGGCCCAGGAAAATTCAAGGAGCCGTTTCTCAGGGCTCATTTTTAACTGTTTCATTTCCCATCAGTAAACTGTCTTACAATCTACTAATCACAAGGGCCAGGCAGAAAGCTCTCCTGCCATTAAGTGGGGAAGATTTCATGCTGCCAAGCATTGGGGAAGGGGAGCAGAAGCCTTGAGGAGTTTGAGCCATCTCTTTGTTGGATAAAGTAAAGCAGCCATTACTAGAGCAGGATCTGCACACCTACAAAGTGGCAGCTGCCACTAGCAATTATTTAGCTTATTAAAGCCCATGGGGACAAGAATGGGAAAGAAATTTGTGGAGGGCATACTTGGGAAAGAAATGGTAACTGTAAATGTAAATGTGGACTCACTACCGTGAAATGCCTGCACAAAGAAGCAAGCCAAGTAGTTAGTGCCTTTTTCTGAAGACAGAGATCTGATTTCCACCACTCCTTTCTCCCACTCCACCTGGCTCTTTTCTAAACTAAACTAACTTCTCTGGTTTCCAGCCCCCTTGCTGCCCAATTTATTTCACTTCTGTTTAGGTCAACAAATTTCAAAATAGAAATACTTTCAATGTTTGTCTAACTTTGAAAGTCCTAAATGCACACTGTGAAAAAAATCCAGAGTCCCAGAATGTTTAACACTCAGAGTATGTTCTTCCAATTACTTTCATGAACACAAACACTGATTTTTATTTTACAAAAATTGGCTGAAAACCATACTACTGCTCTCTAGCTCTTTTTCAATTAATATATTTGAAAATATTCCAAGTAAAATATTCATCTACAAGACTACTTTTTATTTTTAACGCCACGTTGTAATATCACATGAATACATCAAAATTTATCTACCCAAATTATTATTCATGAATAGCTAAGTTTTCCTTCCATTTTTATTGCTATGAATGTTGTAAACATTCCCAAACCTACATCTTTTAGAATATCCTTAGAATAGTTCTTTAGGATTTTAGCATATTTCAGGGTATACCCCTAGAAATGAAATTGCATGGTCAAAAGACATACAATATTTATTCTGCTACAACATGTATTGCCAAACTGCCCCTACGAAGGATTACACTCAAACTGGATAACCTCACCAACACTAGTATAGCATTTTTTAATAATTGCCCATGTGATAGATATCAAATGCCATAATGCATTTTTTATGAGTACAAACATTTATTACTTAAGAGAATTACAAAGACGAGTAAGATACAGTCTCTGCCCTTGAGCTTAAATGAAGGGAGACAGACACAAACAGGTAACATTTACCATTGTTATGTTCATGATGGAGACAAATTAAAATTTCAGTTCATGGTGCTTCCTAAATTGACTCTGCATCTATTGCTAATAGAAAAGATCTAAAAAAATATTATTTGAAAGTACTCCAAGTTAAAAATCTATCTGCTAAAATTCCAAGGAATTGTACTAATGCTAAATCACCTCAGTGGTATTTTGATGTGACTTTGTTGTTTTCCTTCATCAAGTCTAAAAGTTAAGCACCAAGTAGAAGCTGCTCAGAAAATGACCTGTCGGGATCCCTGGGTGGCGCAGCGGTTTGGCGCCTGCCTTTGGCCCAGGGCGCGATCCTGGAGACCCGGGATCGAATCCCACATCGGGCTCCCGGTGCATGGAGCCTGCTTCTCCCTCTGCCTGTGTGTCTGCCTCTCTCTCTCTCTCTCTCTCTCTGTGACTATCATAAATAAATAAAAATTTAAAAAAAAAAAAAAAAAAGAAAATGACCTGTCATCCCTCCGCCCAGGCAGTGAAGTGAATGAAATAGGGCAATGTATTATGGGAAAGTTTCACTTGACTCTGGGCCTGGACTTCCATCTTTCCTTTTCCTACCATTTCCAGTAAACAGTGAGCTGTAATCACTTTCTTTCAGACACCAAATGGCTTCTCTTCCTGCAATCTCACTGCCAGGCAGATCTGCTTATGCATTGTTAGGCTGCAGTAGTATCCATTCCAACTTGAAAAATACAGATAAGAATAAAAAGAAACTTTTTCAGTACCACGAGTCAGATACAGATGAGCTCAAATTGGACACTACCACAAGCATTTTAAAAGCCTATCCAACAAAGATGGATGGGTATGCAATAAAGCAAATATAGCAAATTGTTCATTGTAACATCCAGTTGGTAGGTAGATAGGTTTCAATGTACAATTTTTCAACCTCTTTATATGTATATTTGATTTTTTTCATAAGACAATACAGGGGAAAATCCAACAAGCAGCTTGAAAAACAAGGCTGTAAGGGCCTTTTGCCCTATTTTACTCCTAGAATGAGACTATATTCTTTCCTTTTTGTTTTGTTTTAGATCTAGCTTTCTTGACTTGGGACTTGGGAGCTCTCAACTTTTTAATGACATGAAATGAATCACAATATACCCACAGGCAGGTTCCCAAGACAATGTGTGGGAGGTTAGGGAGGGTAATGGGGAAGGCCCTAAGCTCTTGGAAGTCTAGGCTTCCTAACTGTATTAAGAAGTCTAAGTAAGTGAGTATTTCAGAAACTCCATTTCTTTGTGTATTAGCATTCAGACCCTGTAAACATTTGCCTTGGCCTACCATTCTGCCTTATCTCACATCAGTTTGTTACTTTCCATATTCTCATGGCAAAGAGCTGTGTAGGAAGGGGGGGGTGTCAAGGGATAAGGCACCAAGGTATGATATGGTGAACGAAGTGAATTCTTCAGGTTAGGATATAACAAAAGGAATTTCTAGAAATGAAGCTCCAAACTTGATGTTGAAGTACATGGTATAACTGACTAACTGTAGGACCCTGGTGAAGGCCTTATAATCAATCTAGTTTGAAGTGTGTTCTAGCAGGCCCACCTGCAAAATAGGAAAAAGACCTGTTATAAGCAATAACAAATGAGGTAAATAAATAAATGAGTTTCTGAGATGCTAAAAATATCTTTGGTGAATGGAGAGGAACATGAAACCATCAGGGAGGCATTCTTTTTCTGTAAAGGACAGGTTTTATGTGCCACCAGGTCTGATGTAGCTACTCAACTTTGCTGTTGCAGGCCAAAAAAGGCCACAAAGAGGGACCGCCTGGGGCTCAGCGGTTGGGGGTCTGCCTTCGGCCCAGGGCATGATCCTGGGATCCTGGGACTGAGTCCTGCATTGGGCTCCCTGCATCTCTCTCTGCCTCTCTCTCTCTCTGTCTCTTATGAATAGATAAAATTTTTAAAAAGCCACAGAGAAATATCAACAAATAACATGTGTTCCAGTATAACTGTATTTGCAAAACCAAGCAGTCCATGGGTTGTATTTACCTACCCCTGATCTAGAATGTGCAGCTCTACCTAGGAACACCATTTGAAGGATGACATGAGGAGGAGTGAAAAGGAGATGAATCTACAGATAGGAACCATTTAGCAAACACTGGGCAGTGAGGATGAGGCTCCTGATCTGTTACCCAGGCCCCACCAAGGAAGAGATGGTCAGCAGCAGCAACAATAGCAACATCTGTAAATACCAAGGACTGAAATTCAAACACAAAAATAGCATCATCTCAGAAAAACTCCTAAGACAGATACAGAACTAGAAAGAAATAGCAAGCTTCTGACCACATGCATTTTGATTAAACAGTTGACAGTCCAGAGCCTGTGGAGATCACCTTAGCAGGCACACGATAAATGTTTGTTGATGAGTCATTCATTTATTCATCCAATAAACATTTACTGAGGCCTACTAATGTGCCAGGCTGGGCTCTGGAGAAGAAGACATTGTCCCTGCCCTCAAGGAGCTTACAGTCTAGTTGAGAACACAGGAAGGGAGACAGGCATATACACAGACAATTACAATACAACCTGGTAAGTGCTACAACACTTATCAGGTTGTATTATAATGGCCGATGTAAAATTTCTTCCCAGAGGGCGCTGCTCCAGGCTGCTGCTGGCTGTAACATCAAGAGAAGGGAGGAACAAAACAAATTATAAATATCAAAAGTTAAAGGCTTTTAGGCTATTTCAAATATTCAGGCTCTCCCTAATTCCTGATCAGAGATGGGTTTGGGAACTAGACACTGGCTTGTTGTAAAATGGGACTCCTACACTTAAAATAAGCAAAGACATCCATTAAAGAATCTTCTCAACCACCTCCTCTACAGTATAAACTCTGCTGTTTTGTTTTGCTTATTATTACATCCCTTGACCACCCCCATACATGTAAGCCTCATTTAACATCTGCAACTAACAAAATGCTGAAAAATGGAAAAATGGAGCTTATGTATAACTGGAATAACCCAGTGTAACTGGATGGCAAGGAGCAATAAGTAACAAATCACTTGGCACTTCTAAATCCTATAATTCCCACCCTTCACTTTTGAAAAAGTGAAAATTAGAATGTTATTAAATATATAAGATAGTACATAGCTCATGTTTTGGGAATGATAATTTAGAAAGGTTTACTTAATAAATATAATATTATATTTATATTTATAATATAAATATAATCAAACAGATTCTCCGAACCACAAATAACAGACCCAGTTTCAGGAAACCTTCTAAGACACCCCACCCCAAAACCTTTAAGAATATCTATTCTAAATTACCTATATAATAAGAAAATAAATAAGAAAGGAGGCAATACACTCTTCCCAACTGCTTTTCAACATTGAGTGATAATAGTAAGAGACTCCTTGAGGAGAGATTACTGGTGTTAACTAGTCATTTGGTTCAGATGGTTTTATACAAAGGATGGAATTTTTGTGTCCCATACTGTTCTTAATAAGGCCTAGGGTTTTAATGGCTCTTTTGTCCCTTTGCCAGCAAATTGAGCTGATGACATCAACAGATTGTTGCCATTTACACTGAGATCCCTGTCTCTGAGGCCACTATTTTATAAGCTTAATATACTATTTTCCCCCCAAAGTCATTATATTGCTCTTGCCTACGCTGTTCCATTCTGCCACTGTCAGCCCACACTCACAATGCCTTCTCTTGTGTTGCAGTTTGTTCCTACTAGCATTTTACACCCCCAGAGCTTAATGTTACCTATAAATGTGGATGTTACACTATGTCCACATCCTCCTCCAGATCACTCAGAAGTATTCAAAGGAAGATCAGTCCCAGATCAGATGGGGGAGAAGGTTCTGTTTTGTGTCTTGTCTAAGTTGGTTTCTTTTTAAAGACAAGATGTTGCCATGTCTTCTTCCCACACCCATAGCCAAAGACATGGCTATCTGTTTAAAGGAAGACAAATGTTATCACAAAGTGGATAGCAAGAATCTGACATGTATACCACAAAGCAGTTGTCTTTGGAATCACATCATTTCTTAAGACTCAATGGCAATACATGCCAGAAGTATATGTGCAACAAACCGCTTTTGTCATTTGCAATAAATGACAAGGGATAATAAATCCTTATACAGAACACACAATATACAGCTCTTACAAATACATACATTCAGACCCAAATTGAATAGTTCACAAAGGGAAGAACTAATAATTAACATTTGAGAATCCAGTCTCACCAGGAATCAGAGAAGTGGATAATAAAACAAAGATACCATTCTCTTACATACAAGGTAGCAAAAAAATTCTTCTAAATAACCAGGTACAAAAAAAATGACATAATATTCTGGAATGTTACTATAGCAAGTCTTAATAATGTTCAAACTTTTTGATGAACAATTCTAATTCTGGAACTCCATCCTATAAAGAAATAACTCAAAATAGGTAAACAATAAAACTAAATGAAAATGAAAAGACATTCATCACATCATTTAAAATACTGAAAATTTAAAAATATTTCCATACAACAAGATATCATGAAACCATTAGATGACAATTACAAAGAATGTTTAATGTGGAAAAATGTATGTTATAATGTTAAACAAAACACAACATAAAATAGTACAAATTTATGATCAACTGTAGAAAAATGCAGGGAATGAAAAGATGTGAACACATTTATAAACACAGGGTTATCTCTAGGAGGTCAAAGTACAGATCCTTTTCCCCCAAACTTGATGGTTATCCTCAGACAAAGCTGCAATGACTATCTACCAATTTCTAGATTGAGGGAACTATTCAAACTTAAACAATGGAAGAAAAATCACAGAATAGGAAAAAGATTTGACCACTTGCTTGAATCTCTCCTAATCCAAAATTTAAATACAACAATTAAAAGGCAAACAATAGCACGGAGTATATAACATTGCAGAAATCTGAGTAATACCCTTTATTTGAAGAACACTTTCAAACAGATAATAATAACACTAAACTAAAACTCCAACAGATAAATCAGTACAAGATCTGAACTAACATCACATGAAAGAAAATTAAACTGCTAAGAAATACGTGGAGGAAAAAGGAATCCAAACTCACTAATAACCAAAGAAATGCAAAATTAAAATAATACTAGTTTTTGTCCATAACATATATATTTTTTAAAAATAAACACCACTCAATGCTTGTTTAAGTAAAAATTGGTACGACCTTTACAGAATGAAATCTGTCAATACATACTGTTAAAGGTGTTGACATAGTAATTGCCCTTCAGTGAATCTATTCCAACCAATAATAAAAGAAATGCATGTATTTTCAGTATTTTATTGTAAGAAAAAAAGCAATAACCTTTCCTTTATTATTGGACATTTGTATTACCACACCAAAATATTAATAATGTGTAAAAAAAAATCTCTACTGCAGCAAAAGACTGCTGTGTCAAAAGCATTTGACCAGATCTCAAATCAGGCAAAACAAGAAGGGTGTGTCCAGTCTGCGGCAGTCGGCCATTTTAAACCCTCTGCAGAACAAAAAGCATAGAAGACAAGGGTAGATGAAGATAGCCACCCCAGTAGGCTCCCAACCAACAATTTGTTACTTTTTGTCTTCTACATATGTAACCCTGTATGAGGCACTGAGTAAAAAAGTAGCCAAGTGCAAACAGGTCTCCTAGCTTAAAAAGCATAGGTAAATTGCAAACAAAATTTGAAATCATAAAAGGGTCCTTTAAATGTGAACCCTCATCTCAGGCGATTAAAGCATAATTAAGAGCACAGCATTACGAAGTCATACAACCTGGATAAAAATCCAGTTTCAGCCATCCAAATGGATGTAAAGCCTTGGACAAGTTACTTGATCTTGTGTCCCCCATATTTCTCATTTTTAAAATATAAATAATGGCACTGCTACTTCATAAGATTGTCAAGGGTACTAAATGAGGTAAGGCATGTGTAAAAAGCACGTAGATCAGTACCTGGCACATAGTTTTAAGTGCTATAGATGTTTAAATATAATTATTACTATAAGCAGAGAAATAGACCCAGGGAAGGAAAAGAACCAATATGAGATCACAGCCAGGATTACTGGGAAAGAACTGTCTCTTCAATTTTGAATGTTTGTGCTACATATTTAAGTGCTAAACTATTATTTTTAGCGATTTACAGTAGATCCTCACTGACAGCCCTCTGAAATCCACAACGGTACAGCAACCTAAAAAAAAAAAAAAATCTTCCCCCTAGGCTAAAGTTTCAGAGAAAAAAATAATTTAGAGGAAAGGATATGAACCCTGGTCACCTTCATACCATCATTACCATTTACCCAAATCCTAGGTTTAAACACAGCCAAATCCTCACCCCTATATTCTGCAGCGGGTGGAAATCAAGGGCTTCTGACAACATAACAGAATTCTCACGATACTGCAATCACTGTGTTCTGCTACTCTGATGGGATGAGAGAACGTGTCCAGAGCTAAGTACAGCGGCCCAAAGTCTGACAGAGCCCTCCAAATGTGTATTGCTGGAATGTGGCCTGTCTCCAATGCTTCCGTTTTCCACACACAGCCAGCTGCCGAAACCTTTGAGAGTCATCATCGCCTCTGCATTTTCAAACCCAGACTTATCAATGGGCCAGCGAAAGGCTTAGATTCTGGGTTAATTTCTAGGGGATTTGGCCACAGCCTAGGACAACTCCCACTCAGTAGATCACCCAACCAGAAAGGTAGATTCTATTTCTCTGCAGGGCTCCCTAGCCCAAGATGGCCAAGCAAAGACAACTTACCTACCCCCTCGCCATTTTGCAATCTTAATTACACTAGGGTGCGCGCCTCCCCTCCCCGTCATTCCGTCTGAAACACGCCTGCGCTACTCTCTCCTCCCAAAGCCAACCGTCACAATGTCGTCTCAAATACGCATGCGCTACTTCACTCTCCCAACTGCGGCTGCCAATTGCGTACTAGAAACTTTGCTTTCTTAGATATGCAATTGACGGCCCCCGCCCCCAACGCCCCAAGCTTGGGCGTGCTTACCTCCCACTCTCCCCAACTGGGGCCCCTTCCCCCTCACATCAGACCTTCTCAAATATACGAGCGCGATCCCGCGCCTCCCCCAACCTCTCAAATACACATGCGCAGCAACACGAGCCTCTCCTATTCCCTGCCCTCCCTCCTACGTTTCTTAGATATACACGCCTGATGCTATCTGGACGTATTTCTCGCCATAGTTGTGCCTCACTACTCAAGGAGAGACACTACCAGCATTTCCTCATTGGGGTAGGTGTGATAAACTAGGGAAGTGGAATACTGGAAAGACGGCATTGCTGGTAACCGCAGAGAGCAAATCTAGATGGAATCCGCCCCGGCCCCCAGGGAGGAGCTGGAGTATCCTCAGAGTCCCTAATTAGATCCACCACCCAGAACAAAGGCAGAGAAAGCTCTCATAATTGGATGAGCCCAGTCCTAAACCAATCCTTTAAATACACTTTCTGCTGAATACGAGGAACCCCAAATTTTTAAACAGAACATTATGAAAAATACCGACGCTCATGTACCTCAACCCTGATTAGAGAGGAGAGGAGTCTATAGTCTTTCACAGTGGAAAGTAAACGCTCAACATCCTTTTGTAGGTCTGAAACCCATGCTCTCCCCCACTTTTTCCTCCTGTGAACCGGAAGAACACACAGATCAAGGATCTCCCTGCTACGAGTTCCCTCCGCCGCCCTCCATGTTCTTTTCCTACCTCCGGGCAGAATCGAGTGTCGTAGCATGAATTCTTAGCGCTTGCTGCCTCAAGACAGGGTACAGGGAGCGGCGGCACAGAGTTCGCAGATCTAGGGCTGCTGCACAGACCAAGGTAGAACTGGACAGTCAACTGAGCGACACCCGCGCCTCCAGCCGCAGCGCTGATGCCAGTTAAAGGACTGCCTCTCCAGGGTCGCCGCAGTTTGCGTCTGGCGCATGCGCTGAGTACGCCCTCTTCTCTCCACCCCCACCCACTACCGCTTTTCCGAGGTTAACCTTTTGGCCCGCTTCACCTTTTCCCCAGGGCCCAGGGCTCTAGCCTATCCTGCTTCTTCACCTTTTCCTCTCCTTGGTCTCACCGGCCTCCATCACCATCCCTTCTTTAGCCCATTTTCCCTTTGTCAATCCCTCTCCTATTCTTAGCTCAGCGTTTCATTGCTAAGTCCCCTGTTGGCTGCCTTTATTTGCTCTTTGTATTCTTTTCGTTGTAAGTTTTATTGAGATATAATTTTGTGTCATACAGTGCCCCACCTTAAGGTGTACAATGCAATGGATTTTAGTATATTGACATAGTTGTACAGCCATCACCACCATTTTAGAATTTCCCTTAGAAAAAGAAACCTCACACTATTAACGTATCTTTGTGTTCTTTACATTTTTGTTTAAACATGTAATGTTTTAACATCGACATTTTTGTTTTTATAACTGTAACAATGTGTCATTCTAACTATTTTTCCATGTTTCTAATTCTTATATTTATCTTTTTAAATAAATGGGCATTCATTTTTTAAGTATTGTAAAATTGAAGTCAGCATATAATAATTCTTGCAGATGTAGTTACTTGCTCTTTCCACTTCTCTTCCTTTTGATAAAATTTCCCTAATCTACAATGGTCCCATCTGAAAAGAAATTCAAAAAGGAGGCATAAGCTGTTAATTTTGAACCCTATAAAATAGAGTCTTGGGCCTACCTATTTGTCTGAACTTTCCAATTCATAAGCAGTTCCTCAGAAGTGGTAAAGGAGAAATTTGGAGACCTCTGGTGTATCTGCCCATTTTAGGCTAACATTCTGAGGCTATATTTCCCTCTTTTCACTCACCTTATACCCTCTCTTAGAGGATGTGATGGTTAATTTTATATGCCAACTTGGCTGGGCCATGGTGCCCAGATATGTGGTCAAATATTATTCTGGATGTTTCTGTGAGGGTGGTTTTGGATGAGATTAACATTTAAATCTGTGGACTTTGAGTGAAGCAGATTACCTTCCATAAGGTGGGTGGCCTTATCCATTAGTTGAAGGCCTGAATAGAAGAAAAGACTAACCTTCCCCAAGCAAGAGAGAATTCTGCCAGCACATAGCCTTTAGACTTGAACTGCAACATCAATTCTTCTAATTGATAAACCCTATTTTACTTCCAGAACTATGGCTACAAATGAGTACAGAAAGTGGACTTTTTGACTTTCCAACTTCTCAAACAAGAATAATAATTAAGGAACGCCTGGGTGGCATTGGTTGAGAGTCTGCCTTCAGCTCAAGGCATGATCCCAGGGTTCTGGGATCAAGTCCCACATTGGGCTCCCCACAGGGAGGCTGCTTCTCCCTTTGCCTATGTCTCTGCTTCTCTTTCTGTGTCTCTCATGAATAAATAAATAAAATCTTTAAAAAAGAAGGATAATTAAATGAAGATTGAGTAAGCCAGTTCAGAGTACCCAGCTCAGTGGTACATACAATAAAGGGATTATTCAACCGGGAGTTGGGAAACAAGAGATGTAGTCCTAGCTCTGTCACTGTCTTAACTTGATCTTGGGAAGATTACTTCTTTTGGGCTTAACAGAGTTTATCTAGTAATTATTGAAGAGAAAGATTTTAAGCAAGAGAATGATGTGGTCAACTTTGCATTTTAGAAAATCACTTGGTTAAGAGATAATGTAGACCTGCTTTAGAGGAGTTGTGGGATGAGAGAAATGTTATGCCTTAGAGAAATATTTAAAATGTTAAAGCATTTTGTAATGATAAAGGGGGTGATTTATCAAGAAACCACGACAACTAAAAACATATATGAACCTAACAAAAGATCCCCCAAATGGGAAAAAACAGACAACATTGAATAGGTGAATGAATAATCCAACACTAATAATGGGAGACTTTAATATTCTATTCTCAATAATGGATCCTACAAGTAGACGGAAAATCAGCAATGATATAGAAAACTGGAACAATACTACCAGCCAAATTGATCTAATTGACATCTAGAGAATACTCCAAAATAACATGCTAGGGAATGCAGAACAAACATTCTTCTCAAGCACTCATGAAACATTTTCCAAGACAGACCATATGCTAGACCATAAAGCAAGCTTCAATAAATGTAAAATGATTGAAATCATACAAAATATATTCTCTAATCATAATGGAATAAAATTACAAATCAATAATAGAAGGAAATTTGGGGAAATTACAGAAATGTGGTAATTCAATATTGCAGTCCTGAATATCCAATGGCTTAAAAAAGTAATCACAAAGAAAATTAATAAACACTTTGAGATAAATGGAAAAGAAAACACAACATACCAAAATTTGTGGCATGCAGCTCAGAGGACATAGCAGTGAAATATGGGAGTAGTGCTCAGAGGGATATATATTGCTGTAAATACCCATATAAAAACAGGAGAGGGGCAGCCAGGGTGGCTCAGCGGTTTAGCGCCGCCTTCGACCCAGGGCATGATCCTGAAGACCTGGATCAAGTCCCACATAGGGCTCCCTGCGTGGAGCCTGCTTCTCCCTCTGTCTCTGCCTCTCTCTCTCTCTCTCTCATGAATAAATAAAATCTTTAAAAATATATAAATAAAAATAAAAACAGGAGAGATCTCAAGTCAATAACCTAATCCTCCACCTTAAGAAACTGAACATAGAAGATCAAGCTAAGTTTAAAGCAGCAGAAGGAAAGAATAAAGATTAGAGTGAAAATAAATGAAATAAAGAGTTAAAAAAAACTAGAGAAAATTGACAAAGCCAAAAGTGGCTTTTTCAAAGATCAGGAAAATTGAAAAAATCTTTAGCTGGACTGGCCACGAAAAAGAGAAAGGTGAAGCAGTGGTGGTGGAGGGGGTTGGTGTGGAGAATTTGAAATGTGTAAGTGTAAGTGTAAGTGTACATCTTTTGGTGTAGACCAAAAGATGGTATAGGTAAGAGAGGGCTAAATGTTCATTCTCTGAAATGAAAAATCATATATAAATTGAAACATCTAAAGTTGTAACATCAAGAACTCATAAGTAGTATTTATAGTTATGACTCTTTAAATCAGTGTTTTAAACTGTGAGTTACAATCATTTAATGTATTTGAGAGATCAGTTTAATAGGTCACCACCAGCAGTTACTACAACATGAATAGAAAATATCATAGACAAATTATGGAAAGAACCCAAATGTCCATCAACTGATGAATGGATAAAGAATATGTGTATATATATAAATGGTGTGAAGAATGAATTCTTGCCACTTGCAACAAAGTGGATGGAGCTAGAAAGTAGTATGCTAGTGAAATAAGTCAGTCAGAGAAACACAAACACCATATGATTTCACTCATATATAGAATTTAAGAAACAAAACAGAGGAACATTGTTGGGGGGGGGGGGGAAGAGGCAAACCAGGAAACAGACTTAACTATGCAGAACAAGCTGAGAGTTACTGAAGGGGAGGTAGGTCAAGGGACAGGTTAAATAGATGATGGGTATTAAGGAGGGCACTTGTAGTGATGAGCACTGGGTGTTGCACGTAAATGAAGAGTCACTAAATTCTACACCTGAAACTAATATTACATTGTATATTAACTAACCGGAATTTAATTAAAACTTTAAAAAGAAAAAAAATAAAAAGGTATTTGCCTCAAGGGGGGAAAAGAGTTGCGGGTGCTCACAAATTCATCACCTAAATCCAAAATTTCATGTTGTCTTCCCATATATTAAACTGAATTAGATTTTCAGGATCTAAAGTCTCAAGCAAACAGGAAAGAATATATTTCCTTATAGAAATCATTTGTGGGGCCCCTGGGTGGTTCAGTCGGTTAAGTGTCTGCCTTTGTCTTGGATCATGGTCCAGGAGTCCTGGGATCCAGCCACACATCAGTTGGGCTTTCTGTTCAGCAGGGAGTCTACTTTTCCCTCTGCTTCTCACCCAGCTCTGGCTCTCCCTCTCAAATAAATAAATAAAATATTTTTTAAAAAAGAAATAATTTGCTCTCCTAATTCAAACTTTATGTCATAGTGTCTAGTGTTCTATACATATAGAATGAATATTATTTCCTCTTTCTTCTTTTCTTACCCAGCAGTCCTAGGCTAGGAAACACAGCTGGTGGTATAATGAACCTAAGATATATAGATATAGACATATAAATTTCATAGTTACTTCATCATTTTAAGTTCCCTTTTGCCGTATGCACCATTATGCCGTATGCACATTCCAGTGTGTGTAGCTTACATTATTATATGATCCTAATTTTTAGGTGAGTCTATTTTAAATATTTTAAATATATTGGAAATTTCTAAATTAAAAAAAATTTTAAGGTCTTATGTATTTATTCAAGAGAGACACACAGAGAGAGGCAGAGACATAGGCAGAGGGAGAAGCAGGCTTTATGCAGGGAGCCCGATGTGGGACTCGATCCAGGTCTTCAGGATCATGTCCTGGGCCGAAGACAGGTGCCAATGCAGGCATCCCTAAATTAAAAAAAAAATAGTTAATGGATAGAGAACTTGTTAGATTTTCTAGTTGTATCTAGTTGTATCAAGTTATGGTAGTTTGTGTATTATAAGAAATTTGTCCATTTTATTAGGTTATCAAATTTATTGGCATAAATAAATGATTCTTTTAATATCTAAAATAAAAAACATCAAAGTGCATTGCACACATTAAAAGTAAATTTTTTTCTTAAATTTTTTGAGTTCTAACACACATATCTTCTATTGTGATGTAATATGCATATCTTCATGTCTTAAAGTTGTTTGAAAATCAATACTTAAGCTATGGACATATATTACTTCTATAAAAGTATAAACCTTAAGGGAGATATAAATGTGATAATTAGTAAGGTTAATTTAATACGTATATATCAAGTTTTGAACCACAGAGAGAATTTTTGCCTTTTGCAACCATTTATGCAGCATCATTTAATTGTTAGGAATAAAACTCTTTTCATTACTATGTATATATGGCAACAGCTCATGCTTTTTGGCTGTAAACATTCATTAATTTTTGAAAATATTTATCTTTACTCAAAATGGATGAAAGATCTAAATGTGAGACAAGATTCCATCAAAATCCTAGAGGAGAACACAGGCAACACCCTTTTTGAACTTGGCCACAGCAACTTCTTGCAAGCTACATCCATGAAGGCAAGAGAAAAGCAAAAATGAATTATTGGGACTTCATCAAGATAAGAAGCTTCTGCACAGCAAAAGAAACAGTCCACAAAACTAAAAGACAACCTACAGAATGGGGGAAGATATTTGCAAATGACCTATCAGATAAAGGGCTAGTATCCAAGATCTATAAAGAATTTATTAACTCAACAGCAAAGAAACAAACAATCCAATCATGAAATGGGCCAAAGACATGGGCCAAAGACATGAACAGAAATTTCACAGAGGAAGACATATGGCCAACAAGCACATGAGAAAATGCTCCACATCACTGGCCATCAGGGAAATACAAATCCAAACCACAATGAGATACCACCTCACACCAGTGAGAATGGGGAAAATTAAGGCAGGAAACAACAAATGTTGGAGAGGATGTGGAGAAAGGGGAACCCTCTTGCACTGTTGGTGGGAATGTGAACTGGTACAGCCACTCTGGAAAATGGTGGCTTTGAACTCTTTGAGGTTCCTCAAAGAGTTCAAAATAGATCTGCCCTATGACCCAGCAATTGCACAGCTGGGGATTTACCCCAAAGATACAGATGCAGTGAAACACTGGGACACCTGCACCCTGATGTTTATAGCAGCAATGTCCACAACAGCCAAACTGTGGAAGGGGCCTCGGTGTCCATCGAAAGATGAATGGATAAAGAAGATGTGGTCTATGTATACAATGGAGTATTACTCAGCCATTAGAAACGACAAATACCCACCATTTGCTTCGACGTAGATGGAACTGGAGGGTATTATGCTGAGTGAAATAAGTCAATCAGAGAAGGACAAACATTATATGGTCTCACTCATTTGGGGAATATAAAAAATAGTGAAAGGGAATAAAGGGAAAGGAGAGAAAATGAGTGAAAATATCAGTGAGGGTGACAAAACATGAGAGACACCTAACTCTGGGAAATCAACAGGGGCAGTGGAAGGGGAAGTGGGCGGGGGTTTGTGGTGACTGGGTGATGGGCACTGAGGGGGGCACTTGGCGGGATGAGCACTGGGTGTTATGCTATATGTTGGCAAATTGAACTCCAATAAAAAAATTTAAAAACTAAAAGTAAATAAAAAAGAAAATATTTATCTTTGTCATTGCATTTATGGAACTGGTGGCACATTCCAACCAAGTCATTTTGAAAATAAAGACCAACGGCTACACATGCGATTCTTATGTCTGTGTTTTACCAAATATGTTTGTATTGCCTGTCTGATAAAAATTCAGATGCAAAACATATAGTTAACTAGTAACTTAAAGAAAAATATTTATTGTGAGTTTTTTAAATTACCAACAAACTAAACTCATTTCAAAAATAGTAAAGTACAGGGAAGGAAAATACAAAGAAAAAAAATGTATTCAATCATATAAACCCAAAATAGCTATGGTTGATATTTCAGTGTCTAATATTCCATACTTATTTGTATATCTATATAAATGAACATGTCCGTAAATCTTGATGTAGTTTATATAAGACAAACAATTTAGAAAACAATAAAGAGGAAATGTGTCCAATTTTAAATTATGGTTGTATAACTTATTTTCCAATTAATAATCTGTTCTTTATACTGACTGCTTCACCCCTGTTATGTTTTTTAACTTAAGTGGTGATGATTATGTTGAAAACTAGGATTCCTTCAATAAAATATGAAAGATTGTGAGTAAATCCCACTGTGGCATTTTATTTATTTATTTATTTTTAACTTTTTAAAAATATTTTATTTATTTATTCATGAGAGACAGAGAGAGAGAGAGGCAGAGACACAGGCAGAGGGAGAAACAGGCTCTACGGAGGAAGTCTGACATGGGACTCGATTCTGAGACTCCAGGATCATACCCTGGACTGAAGTCGGAGCTAAACCGCTGAGCCACAAAAAAAAAAAAAAAAAAAAAACAAACAAACAAAAAAAAAAAACCGCTGAGCCACATGGGATGTCTCTTATTTATTTTTAAAGATTTTATTTATTTATTTGACAGAGAGAGAGGGAGAGAGCAGGAAGCAGGGGGAGAGGCAGAGGGAGAAGCAGATCCTGCGCTAAGCAGGGAATCTGACTGGGGGCTGGATCCAGGAACCCAGTGATAATAACCTGAGCCTATGGCGCTTAACTGACTCAGCCACCCAGGTGCCCCTTACCGTGGCATTTTAAAGATTTTTTCTACCTTACATACCTTACTTATATCTTTATGAACATTTGTATTTTATTTTTTAAAACAAAAAGGACGTTAGTCTAATTTGCTATAATTTCTTTCCTTTACTAGATTAATCTCATACAGATTTTTCGTATGTACGTAGGGAATATACAAAAACGTCATCCACTAGATCACAAAGAAGACCTAACTCTTAATTACAAGGAACCGTACAGGGTATATTTTCTGGACTGGGAGGGATTCAAACAAACTTAAAGATCCAAGTGTTTATCATTTTAAAAAACACCAACACTCAGCCCTGCTTTTGGCTTCAAGGATAGAAAAAGTCAGGGGGGGGAAGGGCAGCTGGAATGCCGGTGACACATAATTGGGGCCATACGCAAACCTTGTGTGACGTTGCTGAGGCCCCTAGAGAAAAACGGCCACTTGTTTCTAAGCCGCCCTAAGGGGAGTTGCGTCTGAGCCTCCGGGGCAGTGGTGGGCCCGCTCACCCTAAGATCTCACTGCCACCATGAGCAGTAAAGAATGTTTCAGGTGTGGACGCTCTGGCCACTGGGCCAGGGGATGCCCTAGAGTAGGAGGGAGTCGAGGGCGCGGAGCTAGAGGCCGTGGCAGAGGTTCTCCGTGCAGTTCCACCAACCTACCTGACATCTGTTACCGCTGTGGTAAGTCTGGTCATCATGCTAAGAATTGTGACCTTCTCGAGGACATCTGCTACAACTGTGGGAGAAGTGGCCACATCGCTAAAGACTGTATTGAGCCTAAAAGAGAGAGAGAGCAGTGCTGTTACACTTGTGGCCGACCAGGCCATCTGGCTCGTGATTGTGACCGTCAGGAAGAGCAGAAGTGCTACTCTTGCGGTGAATATGGCCACATTCAGAAAGACTGCACCCAAGTTAAGTGTTACCGTTGTGGCGAGACAGGCCACGTGGCCATCAACTGCAGCAAAACGAGTGAAGTCAACTGTTACCGCTGTGGCGAGTCGGGACATCTGGCCCGGGAATGCCCCATTGAGGCCACCGCTTAATATTTCCCCTTTGTCTTCCCCCTCTTCCGTTTACTGATTGATAATTGTATTATTTTCTCTGAAACCTCTTCACTGACCAAAAGTTGATAAATGGAGGCTAATTCCAGGTCAGTGAGCTTTAATTACCACGTTGAAGGAGGAAACGGCTGGAAAAATCTCAAAAAAAGTTGTTCACTTTTAGATGTCTTATACTGTAATGTGTTTCCGCGCCACTGGTGAATCTGATTATTGGACAGTCATACTAGGCATTAGACAACTTCTAGGGTCTTCATACTTTGATTTAACATGTAACAAACTACTACTGTGTGCCAGCCACTATGGAGGAATTGGGGATATATCAGTGAACAAATCAGATCAAGTTTGGGAACATAGGCCTAGAATCTATTAACAAATAATATAGAGTGTCAGTGAAGATAAATTGCTACAGAGAAAAAAAACACCAGGTAGAAGGATAGAATGTGCTGGGGAGGGGACATGTGTTTCTGTCTTAGATGCACAAGGCACCCTGAGGAAGTGACATTTCTTCAGAGATTCATTGATAAATAAAGCTGATTCTAAAAATGTCTATGACCTTGCCAAAGTAATTTTAACTTTACTATATATTGATTGCTTTGAATTATCTGATTTCATTAGCTTTTAAATAATGTTGAAAGATATCTCTATCTGGCCCTACATAGAGTATACACTTTAATGAAAATAAACCAGAAAATGTGTATAATGTATGTAAGTAGTTTTGAAAGAGAGAGAGAGCAATGAGAAATGAAAAAAAAAAAAAAAAAACCTTAACAGCAAGTGGTTGACATAAACATATTTATGACAAAGTTTGGACTTACATGTTTTTCAAATCTAAGAGAACAAATATAAACATTGACATTAAACATTGATTGGGACTTCGACGATTAAAAAGATCCATTTGCATAGATAGGAAAATTATATTTATATTTAGGAGTTTCTGAAAAGTGTGTTGTCACAGATATAAAAATGTTTCAAATGCTGGAATCTATTCTTAAAAAAATCAAATCTGAGAGATGCCTGGGTGGTTCAGTGGTTAAGCGTCTGCCTTCAGCCCAGGGTGTAATCCTGGAGTCCCGGGATCCAGTCCCGCATCAGGCTCCCTGCGTGGAGCCACTTCTCTCTGTGTGTGTCTCATGAATAAATAAAATCTTTAAAAAAATCAAATCTGAAAAACAATTGAGAATCTATAACTTAGAAAAGGTACTTTTAAATTCTAAATAAAACCTGGGATGGGAGAAGTAACTATAATTGAAGTTGTAATAGAAAAATTATTTGTAAAGTAATAACTTCATGTCATGCCTAGGATATGATAGAATTTATATTAGAAAAGATAGTGTACAGGGTACAATTTTTGGTCTATAAACTCGAGGTCAAGGAAATTTAACTGATTTTATAACTGAAGCCAATTTCTTTTATGAATCTCCATAAAACTTCATGTGTAATCTTTCATTCCCATCTAAAAGATCCCTTCAGTGCAGCCGAGTTTCAACTTCTGTGACTGTATTGGGTTCCTTAGAAATTGATTCTGTCTTTGTGTGCTGTTGCAACAAGATAAACTCCGGCACACTCACACTCTCAGCCCCTAAGTGAGGCAATCCTCATTTCAATCTTCCAAGACTCAACATGAAACCCCTATATCACTCTGAGCCAAACAATTCTCCAGTCTTATCACTGAGACTCATGCTGAGCTCTAGGAAAGGAGAAACACAGATCTCTGCATTTGAATCCCCCTAAACAATCTGGAGTTTCATTTCCCATGTCCTCAGGAGATTGGCCCAGAGTTGGAGGGGGAAAATACACTATGTTGCTTTTAAAGAACACATTTAACATTGAAGTCTTCTTTACATTCCTTCTGGGCATTTTTTTTCTATTTTAGGAGGAAAGGAAGCCCTACTTTGACTCATTAGTATCCCTGTGTCAGAAGTTACAAAATGGTAGCCCTTTTACTAAATCAGATCCATACTATGTTTAGTCTGACCTACACGTTGTTTAACAATATTCATGAATTAGATGCCAACATTTAAAAATTGCAACATTTTCTGTAGAAATTCTCATTTCTGATCTCTCTAGAACATAAAGATCAGGAAGCAATAGTCACCCATTTCTGGGTGGAAGCTTTCAGCTGAAGGTGAGTAGCATTTTCTCCCTATAGGCAGGTCACATGTCCCCATCCCCTCTTCCCCATAATCTTGCAAAAACCCAACAAGCAGTTCCTTTCTCATTAACTTTACCTGCCAGGCTCCTCTAGTTGCTTGAGTCTATAACCTTTGCTGTATGCTTGGGGATAAACAACATTCACCACAGAAGTTCAGTTAAAGCTGTTTATATTCTCATATTTGTAGATACAAACTGGAAAGCACATTATCTTAATAGAGGCAAAAAAAATTTTAATCAAATTCAAGTTCCTTTCTAATTTAAAAACGAAATAACAGAACATCTCTTTAACTTAAAATAAGGGGGCACCTCAGCGAGTTGAGCGTCTGCCTTTGGCTCAGGTCATGATCCCAGGGTGCTGGAATCAAGTCCCGCATCAGGCTCCCTGCAGGGAGCCTATGTCTCCCTCTGCCTATGTCTCTGCCTCTCTCTGTGTCTCTCATTAAATAAATAAATAAATAAATAAATAAATAAATAAATAAATCTTAAAATAGGGCTAATGGGGCTTCTTCTTCCAAGAAGATTGAATAGATGCACTTTTACCTATTCCCATTCAGTGCAATAGAAACCTCAAACATTATAAAACAAACATGAGAAGACTCTGAAAGATAGAAAAAGATGGGTAAAGGCCTTTGGATCAAAGGAACTACATTGCAGTGAGTTCCCTGTTTTCTTTTCTCTTTTTTTTTTTTGCCTCATATATCCTGAACTTGAAGCTGAAGAAATTTTAACAGGCACAGAAATAAAGGCCCAACAAAAGCCTGCTTTCACTAGCCAAAGGACCAGGAGAGAGGCAGCCTAGAAAGATAGAAAACTTTTATACAATAATTGCTTTACTTCAGCCGAACATCACAAGTAAAACTATGGCCCCACCCACCACCAGCAAAAGCCTAATGGGGAGCCTAGGCTTACCCTGATAATGCTGCAACAAAGTGCCCCAGCATCTCAGTTGGAGTGCTGTGCAGAGAAAGCCCATCAGTAATGAAGTGGCTTTTTGAAAAGATTTTAAAAATTGATAAAAGCTCCAGCAAAACTAACCAAGAAAAAAAAAGAGGAGAGATAAATTATCAATATCGGGCATGAAATAGGGGATATCACTATCAAGCCTGCAGACATCAAAGGAATAATAAAGGATTATGATAAGAAACTATACACACATAAATTGTACAACTTAGATGAAATGGACCAATTCTTTGAAAAACACAAGCTATCACAACTCACCCAATATAAAATGGGTAATGTGACTAGCTCTTCAGCTATTAAGGAAATTGAATTAGTAAATAAATATTCCCCCTCAAAAAATCTCCAGGCACATATGATGTCACTGTAAAATTCTATCAAATTTTTGAGAAAGAATTCATACCAATTCACACCAATAAAAAGCCTCAAGAGAAGTCCACTTTCACTAGCCAAAGGTCTGGGGGGAGGCAGCCTGGGAATATAGAAAATAGAAGAGCAAGGAACATTTCCCAATACATTTTACAAAACTAGAATTACCTTAATAAAAAATTAGACAATGACAGAACAAAAAACAAAACCACAGATCAATATCTCTTATGAATATAATGCAAAAATCTTTGACAAAATATTAGCAAATAAAATTCAGCAATATATCAAACGAATTATATATCATACCCAAATGAGATTTCTTCCCAAGGACACAAGATTGGTTCAGGATTCAAAAATCCATAAATATAAGCCAATGTATAAATAAACTAAAGAAAAAACCACATACTCATGTAAATTAATGCAGGAAAGGCATTTGATAAAATCCAATATTCATTCATGATATAAGCTCTCAGAAAAATAGGAATATAGGGGAACTTCCTCAACATGATAAAGAACATCTACAAAAAAAAACTACAGTTAACATATTTAATAGTGAAAGACAGAATGCTTTTTTTTGGAGATCAAGAAAAAGGCAAGGATATCAGCTCTCACGACTCTTATTCAACATAGTGAGGGTAGTTCAAGTTACTGCAATAAGGTAATAGTGGGAAATGGAAGGCATACAAATTGGAGAGAAACAACTAAAATTCTTCCTGTTGGCAGGTGACATGATTGTCTATGTAGAAAATCCCAAGTAATCTCCAAAAGACCCTTCCTAGAACTAATAATTTCAACAAAGTTGGAAGATAGAAGAAAAACACAAAAATCTATTGTATTTCCATATACTAGCAACAAATACTGCAACTAAAAAAGGAATACTAGTTTTAATCACTCAAAAGAGAGAAATATCTAAGTGTCAATTTAATAAACATGTACAATAATTGTATGCTGAAAAAAAATTGTATGCTGAAAGGTACAAAACGCTGATGAAAGAAATCAAAGGCCTAAATAAATGGAGAAACATGTTGATGCAAATCCTATAGAAATCTCAGCAAGATTTTTTTTGTATATATAGATTATTCACTTACAGGCAAAGGGAAAGGAAATAGAATAGCTAAAACAATTTTGAAAAACAAGAATAAAGTGGGAGCAATTGGTCTATCCAGTTTCAAGACTTATTTTTTTTTTTTTAAAGATTTTATTTATTTATTCATGATAGTCACAGAGAGAGAGAGAGGCAGAGACACAGGCAGAGGGAGAAGCAGGCTCCATGCAGGGAGCCCGATGTGGGATTCGATCCAGGGTCTCCAGGATCATGCCCTGGGCCAAAGGCAGGCACCAAACCGCTGCGCCACCCAGGAATCCCTCAAGACTTATTTAATTGCCATAGTAATCAAAACTGAGTGGTATAGGTGGAGATATAGATATGTGTAGATCAATATAATAGAACAGAAAACACAGAAGTCGATTCTTATAAATATGCCCAACTGAACTGTGATAAAGGTGTAGAATCAGGGGATACCTGGGTGGCTCAGTGGTTTAGCGCCTGTCTTCGGCCCAGGGCATGATCCTGGAGTCCCAGGATTGAGTTCTGCATTGGGCTCCTTGCATGGAGCCTGCTTCTCCCTCTTCCTGTCTCTCTCTCTCTCTCTCTCTCTGTGTTTCTCATGAACAAATAAATAAATCTTTAAAAAAGGAGTAGAATCAGTTTAATGGAGTAAAGAAAAAGGAATCTTAGACAAAAATCAATTAAAAACAACCACACACTCAATTGTAAAATGTAAACTATAATACTTTTAGGAAAAAAAGTTTTTGGGATCTATGGGTAAGTAATGAGTTCCTAAGCATAACAACAAAAACACAACCAAAGGAAAAATTGATAAATTGGACATGAAATTTTGAAGCTTTTGCTCTGAAATACCCAACAGACAGAATGAAAAGACAAGCTGCAGAATTGTAGAAAATATGTATAAACCACATATCCAAGAAAGGACTAGTATTTAGAATATATAAAACAACTCTTAAAACTCAACAGTTGCAAATTTGAACAACCCAGTTACAAAATGGGTAAAACACATGAAGAGACTTCTCACTAAAGAAAATATACAGATGTCAAATAAAGAAACATTAAGATATTCAATATCATTATCCACTAGGGAAATGCAAGCTAAAACCACAGTAAGATATCACAACATACTTATCAGGGTTGCTAAAATTAAAAAAAATAGTGGCAACATCAAATGTTGGCAAGAATGTAGAGAAATTGAATTATTTATACGTTGCTGGTAGGAATATAAAATGGTACAGCCACTCTTGAAAATAGTTTGGCAGCTTCTTTAAAAAGTACACATGCAACCACCATACAACCTAGCAATTGTACTCTTGGGCATGTAACCAGAATAATGAATACTTCACGTAAAAAAGCCTGTACACAAATGCTTATAGCAGCTTTATTTGCCAATAAATGGAAACAATGCAGCTGCCCTTCAATGAGTGTATGGTCAAATTGTAGTATAGCCATAATGCATTATTACTCAAAATAAGAAAGAATAAACTATCAATTCATAAAAAAATGTAGACGAATCTCCAGAGAAATAATATTGACTGAAAAAAGGCCAATTCCCAAAGATCATATACTGTATGATGCTGTTTATGTAACATTTGGGAAATCATACAGTTAGAGAAATGGATAACAAATTAATGATCATCGAGGATTAAGTAGGGAGTGAGAGTGAGAAGAAAGTGGGTGCGGCTATAGAAGCATAACATAAAGGATGCAAATGGTGATGGAAATGTCTGAGTTTTGACTGTATCAATGCCACTTTTCTAGTTGTGATATTGCACTATATTTTTATGTAACCATTGGGGAAAACTGGGTACATGCGATATTTATGTATTACTTCTAACAACTATATGTAAATCTATGATTGTCCTACAATGAAAAGTTTAATTTTAAAAAATAGAGCTTCACAATGGAAAAACCTGACAAACACTACCTAAAACAGGTGATCAATTTCAACATGCACAGTCACAAATAATGTTGATAGTAGGTACACATTTTTAATTAAGTTTTTTTATTTTAATTCTAGTATAATTAACATACAGTGTATAGTAGTTTCAGGTGTACAATATAGTGATTCAGCAGTTCTGTACATTATTCAGGGCTCATCACAATAAGTATATTCTTTAGTTCCCATTACCTATTTCATCTACCCCCTCACCCATTTCCCTTATGGTAACCATGCTTGTTCTCTAGAGTATGTTTCTTGGTTTGCTTTTCTCTCTTTTATTGTTGCTTCGCTCATTTGTTTTGTCTCTTAAATTTCACATATGAGTGAGATCAGTCTTTCTCTAATTTATTATGCGTAGCATTATACTCTCTAGTTCCATTCATGTCATTGAAAATGGCAAGATTTCATTCCTTTTTATGGCTGAGTAATATTCCATTATATGTATGTATACACCACATCTTCTTTCTCCATTTACTTATTGATGGACACTAGGACTGCTTCCATAATTTGGCTATTATAAATGATACTTCAATAAACATGAGGGTATGTGTATCCCCTTGAATTAGTGTTTTTGTATTTTGGGGGTAAATACCCAGTACTATGATTACTGGTTTGTAGAGTAGTTCTATTTTAAAGCTCTTTGAGGAATCTCCATATTGTTTTCCAGAGTGACTTTACCAGTTTGCATTCCCACCAACAGTGAGCAAGGGTTCCTTTTTTTTCTCCACATCCTTGCCAAAACTTCTTATTTTTTTGTGTTTTTGATTTTAGCCATTCTTACAGGTGTAAGGTGATATCTCATTGTAGTTTTTGATTTGCAGTTCAGTGATGATGAGTGATATTGAAGTATATACCCTTTAAAAATATTTTATTTATTCATGAGAGATACAGAAAGAGAGAGGCAGAGACACAGGTAGAGGGAGAAGTAGGCTCCCCTCAGGAGGTCCCAATGTGGGACTTGATCCCGAACCCCAGGATCACACCGTGGACTGAAGGCAGGTACTTAAGCACTGAGCCATCCAGGCATCCCTGTACCCTTTATATAATATGATTAAAACAACACTTTACCTTGCCATCTTTCTCCTACAAACATGTAACCCTAGTCTAATCTTGAGAAAAACATCAGATAAATTCTGAGAGAAAGGATTCCTACAAAATACATGACCTGTACTCCCCCAAACTGTCAAAGTCATCAAAAATAAGGGAAGTGTCAAAATGATCACAGTCAAGATGAGTCATGATGAGACATGACAAGTAAATATAATGAGATATCCTGTATAGAATCTTGGAAGAGAAAAAGGACATTAGTTTAAAAGTAAGGGAATCTGAATGAATTATGGATGTTAGTTAATAATTAAGTATCAATATTGGTTCATTAATTATAACAAATGTACCATACTGATAAAAACTGTTAATAATAGGGGAAACTGGGTGCAAGGTATATGGTGACTCCCTATACTATATTCCCCTTTTTTTGTAAGTCTAACACTTCTAAAAATTAAAGTGTATTAAACATTAGGGCTCTTGGGTGAGAGGATTCTGGGAAGATGGTTGGGTAGGAAGCATCAGGAATCTGTCTTCCCTCCTAGACAACTGCACTGGCAGAAACTGTCTGATGTAACTATTTTGGAATTCTGGAGTGTATTGAAAGATCAAAACTTCCAGGGGAAGGCTTGGATAGCAAATTGAAGTTAATTTTGGTCAATTTCAGCTCTTAAAATGGTAGCAGCCACTCATTTCCCATCCCCAGCCAAAGGCAGGCAGCTATACATGTGTCCCTGGAGCAGCTTACACACAGCTTGCAGGAGCCATGGTAGGCAAAAAAGACCATGTTCTCCAACTATCAGTGATCTGCCTTCTGATCATCAACTGTTGGTTTGAATCATAGAGATACAGACAAAAAAGCAGTGGCCACTGTTGTTGCATCTCCCTGTATTGTTACAAATCCCATCCTCTTTGGCTGAAGTGACTCTCAGTGGATTTAAAGGGCTGGTGCCTTTTCCCCTCCTCTCCCCTTTGATTCCTCATTTTTCTCCTTTAGAGAGCCAGATATTAGAGATCAGGAAATGTAAAAACAACTTTATGTATGGGGAAATTAGAGAGTGAGCATGCATGCCCACAGAAAGGCTCAAAAAAGACATGAGAAGATCTTAAGTTCCTACCACAGGCTGAAACTCAGCATAGAGACAGCCTAAAACAATTATAGCAAAAGACAGCAAAATCTGTGGAAGAGGGAGAATCTGATTTTTGGAATTACTACATTATTAGATTCAAATGTCTAGTTTTCAACAACAAAAAATCACAAGCCATGTAAAGAAAAGAAGTATTCAAAGGGAAAAAAATCAACAAAAATTGTCCCTGAAAAACACTTGGTGTCAAATCTACTAGAAAAATATTTTAAGCAACAGTCTTAAAGATGTTCAGTTAATTAAAGGAAGATGTGGAGAAAGTCATAAAAATAATGAATAGCAAAATGGAAGTATCAATAAGGAGACAGAAAATCTAAAAAGGGGGTATCCCTGGGTGGTTCAGTGGTTTAGCGCCTGCCTTTGGCCCAGGGTGTGATCCTGGAGTCCTGGGATCTAGTCCCACATCAGGATCCCTGCATGGAGCCTGCTTCTCCCTCTGCTTGTGTCTCTGCCCCCTTCTCTCTGTGTGTGTGTGTCTCTCATGAATAAATAAATAAAATCTTAAAAAAAAGAAAAAATCTAAAAAGAAACCAAAAAAGAAATTCTGGAGCTGAAAAGCACAATAACTAAAATTTAAAAATCACCAGAAGGATTCAAAGGCAGATTTGAACAGACATAAAAAATAATCAGTAAACTTCAAGATGGGGCAATGGAAGGTATTGAGTTTGATTAACAGAAATAAAAAGAATAATGAAAAGTGAACATGAGCTGAAGGGACCTGCGAGATGCCATTAAGAAGCTTTTTTACACATTGTGGGAGTTTCAGAGGGAGAAGAGAGAAGAAAGGAGCAGAGAGATTATTTGAAGAAATAATGGCTGGAGATAGCCCAAATTTGATGAAAGATATGAATACAAACATCCAAGATGCTCAAAGAATTCTAAGTAAGATGAACTCAAAGGGATCAAACTTACAAATGCCAAAGGAAAAGAGAATATTGAAAGCAGCAAGAGAGAAGCAACTCATCACACACAAGGGAATCTTCAATACATATTATCAGCAGGTTTCTCATCAAAAACTTTGGAGATCAGAGGCGGTATCCTGATACATTCAAAGAAAAGTCCCAGGAAGCAAAGATTCTATATTCAGTAAAATTGTCCTTCAAAAGTGAGGGAGAAATTAAGACATTCCCAGATAAAAGCTGAGTTTTTTTAAAAAGAATTTATGTATTTATTCATGAGAGACACAGAGAGAGAGAAGCAGAGACACAGGCAGAGGGAGAAGCAGGCTCCATGCAGGAAGCCTGAAGTGGGACTGGATCCCAGGACTCCAGGACCACGCCCTGAGCCAAAGGCAGACGCTCAACCGCTGAGCCACCCAGGCATCCCTAAAGATTTTAATAATAGGCAATTATAAGAGGTACTATTATTATAACTTTGATTTGTAACTCCAAAATTTTTTCTACATGATTTAAGAAGCTAACACATTTTAAAAGATTATTAGTTTGTGTTTTGTGACACACAGTGTATAAAGATAATTTTGTCACATTGACAACTGAAAGAGGTGGAGATAGAGTTGTGAAGGAACAGAATCTTTGTATGTTATCAAAGTTAAGCAGTTATTTTTTTAAAAGATTTTATTTATTTATTCATGATAGAGATGATAGATAGATAGATAGATAGATAGATAGATAGATAGATGATAGATAGATGATAGAGAGAGAGGCAGAGACACAGGCAGAGAGAGAAGCAGGCTCCATGCCAGGAGCCCGACGCAGGACTCGATCCCGAGACTCCTGGATCGTGCCCTGGGCTAAAGGCAGGCGCCAAACCGCTGAGCCACCCAGGGATCCCCAAGTTAAGCAGTTATATATTAAAATTAGGATGCTAAATGTAACCCTTGGTAACCGCAAATTAAATAGCTACAGAAAATACACAAAAGGAAATGAGGAAGGAAATTAAACATTTCACTACAAAAATCAACTAAACACAAAATAATACAGTAATGCATGCGACGAGGGACAAAAGCTATAAGATATATAGAAAACAGATTGTAAAATGCAGAAGTCCCTCCTTATCAGTAATTACCTTAAGTGTAAATGGTTAAACTCTGTCAAAAGGAAAGAATGGATAAAAACACACGAGCCAACTATATACTGTCTACAAGAGATTAATTTTTAAATCAATTAATTAATTAATTAATTAAAAGTTTTTATTTTAATTTCACTCAGTTAACAAACAGTGTTATATTAGTTTCATGTGATTCAACAATTCTATACATGACTCAGTGCTCATCAGAACAAGTGGACTTCTTAATCCCCGTCACCTGTTTAACCCATTCGGCTACTCTCCTCCCCTCTGGTAACCATCAGTTTGTTCTTACAAGAGACTCATTTTAGATATAAAGATACAAATACATTGGAAGTGAAAGCATGGAAAAAGGTATTCCATGCAAATTATAACCAAAAGAGATCAGGGATGACCATACTAATATCAGCCAAAATAGACTTAATTTATTTTTATTTTTAAAAACTGTTTTTACAAATATTTTATTTATTTATTTATTTATTTATTTATTTATTTATTTACTTACTTACTTTTATTTGAGAGAGAGAGAGAAAGCACAGGCAGGGACGGGGCAGAGGGAGAAGCAGACTTCCTGCTGAGCAGGGACCTGACATGGGGCTTGATTCCAGGACCCTGAGATCATGACCTGAGCCAAAGACAGCTGCCTAACTGACTGAGCCATCCAGGTGCCCCCAAAATAGACTTTAAATCAAGAAACTTTACAGGAAACAAAAATATAATTATATATTAAAAAAAGATTCAGTACAGTTATATCTTATTGACTAAGGTATGAAGAAATGAAGATAGAGAAATGAGTCACTGCCAGAGAAGCTGCCCAAAATTCAGAGAAATGCCCTGGCATCTTTCTTCCTCCCAACCATGGAGACTTTTCTCCAAGAGGCTGAGAGCAGGAAAAATAGAATAGTTTTGAAGGCAAACACAGCCAGGAGCAGCACAGACTTCAAAAAGCTGCACCCCAGGGACGAGAGTGAACAAGAAGTAACATATCCCCTTTCATTACAGCTTATTAGACCACTGCTCCATTTTAAATACAGATGACTCTAAGCCACTATATTCATAACAGAGTACAAGTTAGACCATCTGGAACTATGTTGGAAGAATTAATGTTGTGATTGATAAGATGACTGGCACAGCATCATATTTTCCCCCAATTTTTCTTCTTACCATATATTTGTAGAGCCATGTATTTTGTTGTGCTTTAGATATTCATAAAAAAACTTTTCTAGGGTTTTTAAAAAATTGTGATAAAAAGCGTTAACATAAATTTTACCATCTTAATCACTTTTAAGTGTATAGTTCAGTAGTGTTAAGTATATTCACAGAGATTAAAAGAATGGATAAAAACACACAATCCAGTCAGAAGTTTTTCATCTTACAAAACTAAAATTCCACACCCACTAAACAAGAACTCTCAAAAATAAAATAAAATAAAAAATAAACAATAACTCTATTTCCCCCCAATCCTCAGTCCCTGGTAACCACCATTTTTTACTTTCTGTTTCTATGAATTCCTCATGGATTTTATACATACACATGCATACACACACACACACACATGAACAGAGAGACATTAAATCAAGTATGACAAGATGTTAACATTTGTTGAATTCACATAGTGGTATACAGAGTACACTGCATTATTCTTTTAGCTTTTCTGTGTTTGAATTTTTTCATAATAAAAATGTGAATAGAAAGTAAATGATTTGGCATGACAAAAATAGTAGTGATAAGATAAAAATGGACATCTCCAGTGAAACAAAAACTGAAAGATTTTGCCACTAGAACAGTGGAACTAAAGGAAGTTCTAAAGAATGTTCTTCAAGAAGAGAAAAATGATATCAGATACTAGATCAGATATAATGAATTGATGAAGAGCAGTGAAAACTGTGTGCACTTTGTGAAAATAATAATGTCATTGACACTAGAGATGAAGGTGATATATTATATGAGGGTAGCAGTGATTCAGTTTTTAATTCAGTGAATGCCTAAAATTAAGAAAGTTCTCTACATACACTGGTGATAAAACATCTTGCCCTAGAGGTAGTGATTTCCTGGGCTTTGAGGATAAAGACAAAAAGTTTTCAAAGATAAAATAAAGATAAAAATCTAGTATGGCAGCTCCTCAAAAAATTAAAAATAATATTAGCATATGACTCAGCAATTCCACTTTTGGGGATATATCCAAAATAATTGAAAGTAGGGTTCTGAAGAAATATTTGTATGTAGCATGTATAGTTCACAGTAGCTAAGAGGTGGAAGCAACCAAAGTGCCCATCAACGAGGAATAAATCAATAAAATGTGGCATATACATACAATGGAATATTATTCAGCCTTAACAAGGAAGGAAATTCTGACATGTACCATGAGATGGATGGACCCTGAAGATATTATGCTAAGCGAAATAACCCAGACACATGAGGGCAAATTTTACATGGTTCAACAAAATGAAAAGGCAACCTACAAAATGGGAAAAAATATTTGCACACTATGTATCTGATAAAGTGTTAATATCCAAAATATATAAAACATTTATACAATGAATTAAATAGCAAAAAATAATCTGATTAAAAATGGACAAAGGACTTGAATATCTTTCCAAAGATATACAAATGGCTAACAGGTTATATGAAATATTGCTCAATATCACTAAACATCACGGAAATGTAAATCAAAATCACAATGAAATATTATCTGACAGAATTGTTAATATAAAAAAGAAAAAAGATATCAAGTATTGTCAAGGATGTGGAGAAAATAGAACCCCTGTACACTGGTAGAAATGTAAATTGATAGTCATTTTTTTTTCAAAAAAATTTAAAGTATAATTACATTGTGATACAGCAATCCCACTTTTGGGTGTATATCCAAAGGAAATGAAAACAGGATTTCAAAGAGATATCTGCACCCCCATGTTGACTAAAACATCATTCACAGTAGCCAAGACATGGAAACAAAGTGTTGTATGGATGAGGAAAATGAGGGTCACGGAGATGAAAATACAGCATAAAGAATACAGTCAATGATATTATAATGACATTGTATATGACAGATGTTGACTACACTTATTGTGCAGCATTAAGTAGCATATAGACTTGCTAAATTAATGTGTTCTACACCTGAAACTAATATAATATTGTATCTCCATTATACTTTAATAAAAAAAGAAAATGTGAATATTATTTGGTCGTGGAAAAGAAGGAAATTCTGCTATTTGCATCAACATAGATGAAACTGGAGAGCATTATAAAGCGAAGAAAGCTGGAAAGAGAAAGACAAATACTGTGTGGTGTCATCTATATGTGGAATCTTAAAAAAAAGTAAATTCACAGAAGCAAATAGTACAATGATGGTTACCAGTAGCTGAGTGGTGGGGCATATATGGGGAGATATTGGTGAAAGGAAACAAACATTCAATTATAAAATGAATAAGTTCTGAGGATCTAATGTGCAACTTAGTGGCTGTAGTTATAACATTGTATTGTGTTCTTGAAACTTGCTAAGAGAATAGATCTTGAGCATGCTAACCAAACATAAATAAATAAATAAATAAATAAATAAAAAGGCGATTGTGAGGTTATTTGTTAATTAACTTGATTGTCGTAATCATTTTACAATGCATATGTACATTAAATCATCAAGTTGTACACATTAAATATATATGTAATTTGGGGCTCCTGGGTGGCTCAGTGGTTGAGCTCTGCCTTTAGCTCAGATCGTGATCCTGAGGTCTTGGGATCAAGTCCCTCATCAGGCTCCACACAGGGAGTCTGCTTCTCCCTCTGCCTGTGTCTCTGCCTCTCTCTCTGCGTCTCTTATGAATAAATACATAAATAAAATCTTTAAAAAAAATAAGGGGATTCCCGGGTGGCTCAGCGGCTTAGCACCTGCCTTCGGCCTAGGGCGTCATCCTGGAGACCCGGGATCATCGAGTCCCACGTCAGGCTCCCTGCATGGAGCCTGCTTCTCCCTCTGCCTGTGTCTCTCCCTCTCTCTCTCTCTCTCTCTCTCTCTCTCTCTCTCTCTGTCTCTCGTGAATAAATAAATAAAATTTAAAATAAATAAATAATAAATAAATATATGTAATTTTACATGTTCATTATACCTTAATAAAGCTGGAAAAATGGTTGAGATGGTAAATATTATATGAATTAAGAATTAATTCTTTAATTAATTAAGAATAAACAATAGTGGGGATCCCTGGGTGGCGCAGTGGTTTGGCGCCTGCCTTGGTCCAGGGCACGATCCTGGAGACTCAGGATCGAATCCCACGTCGGGCTCCCTGCGTGGAGCCTGCTTCTCCCTCTGCCTGTGTCTCTGCCTCTCTCTCCCTCTCTCTGTGTGACTATCATAAAAAAAAAAAAAAAGAATAAACAATAGTGAAAGTAATACTTTTAGTTGTATTTCTAGTGTGGGTAAATGAACGTTGATTTGTTATTATTATTACTGTATATGTTAAAAATATGCTCTATTAGAGCAGAGCATCTATGTATATTTCATGATAATAATTTTCAGAAAATAATTTATAAAGATGTCATTTTTTCTTAATTGACAATTTAACAGTTCCTAACAAATATACTTACATGGTTTCTTTATTTGATTGGTTTTTGAACTAGACAACCTGATCCCTTAAATCATGTGGAAAAATATACATGTAAAAAGATGCAAGAAAGGAAGAGAGAAAATCTCTCCAGGACCAATGACAAAAAAAGTGATAAAATGGCAGTAAATACATATGCATAAATAATTAAGCTGAATGTAAATGGACTAAACACTCTAATCAAAAGACATGGGGCATCAGAATGGATTAAAAAAATAAGACCCATCTATATGCTGCCTACAAGACACTCATTTTAGACCTAGGGTACCTGCCAATTGAAAGTGAAGGGATGGGACGCCTGGATGACTCAGTGGTTGAGCATCTGCCTTTGGCTCAGGTCCTGATCCCAGGATCCGGTATTGAGTCCTATATCAGGCTCCTTGTGGGGAGCCAGCTTCTCCCTCTGCCTATGTCTCTGCCTCTCTCTCTCTCTCTGTGTCTCTCATGAATAAATAAATAAAATCTTTAAAAAATGAAAGTGAAGGGATGGAGAAATATTTATCACATAAATGGATATCAAAAGAAAGCTGGGGTAGCAATACTTACACCGGAGAAACTAAACTTTAAAACAAAGACTACAACAAGAGATGAAGAAAGGCATTATATCATAATAAAGGGGACAATCCAACAAGAAATACTAACAATTACAAACCTATATGCACCCTACATGGGAGCACTCAAATATATAAAACAGTTAATTACAAATATAAAGGAACTCATTCATAATAATACCATAATAGTAGGACTTTAATACCTTACTTACATCAATGGACAGATCGTCTACTAAACAGAGAATCAACTAGGAAACCATGGCTTTGAGTGACATACTGGACCAGAGGGACTTAAAAGATATATACAGAACATTTCTTTTTTAAAAAAGATTTTATTTATTTATTCATGAGACACACACACACACACACACACACACACACACAGAGGCAGAGACACAGGCAGAGGGGGAAGCAGGCTCCATGCAGGAAGCCTGATGTGGGACTTGATCCTGGGTCTCTAGGATCAGGCCCTGGGCTGAAGGCGACACTAAACCGCCGAGCCATCCAGCCTGCCCTATATAGAACATTTCATTCTAAAACAGCAGAATACACATTCTTTTCAAGTGCACATGGGACATTCTCCAGAATAGATCACATACTAGGTCACAAATCAGGCCTCAACAAATATAAAAGATTGAAATCATACCATGCATCTTTTCTGACCATAAGGCTATGAAACTAGAAAGAAACCACAAGAAAATATTTAGAAAAACACAAATACAGGGATGCCTGGGTGGCTTAGTTTGGGTAAGCATCTGTCTTCAGCTCAGGTCATGATCCTAGGGTCCTGGGCTCAAGTGTTGGGCTCAGCTCCCTTCTTGGCAGGGAGCCTGCTTCTCCCTCTGCCTCTGTCATTGCCTCTGCTGTGCTCTCTTAATCTCTCTCTCTCTCTCTCAAATAAATAAAATAATTTTAAAAAAGAAAAAACACAAATACATGGAGGTTAAATAACATGCTACTAAAGAATGAATGGGTCAACTGGGAAATCAAAGAAGAAATTTTTTAAAAATGTGGAAATAAATGAAACTGAAAACACAATGGTCTAAAACCTTTGGGAGGCAGCAAAAGCAATCCTAAGAGGGAAGTATGGCAATACAGACATACCTTAAGAAGGAAGAAAAATCTCAAATAAACAGCCTAACTACACCTCAAGGAGCTGGAAAAAGAACAACGGATAAAGCTAAAGCCAGCAGAAGGAAGGAAATAATAAAGATAAGAGCAGAAATAGATGACATAGAAACTAAAACAAAAACAATAGAACACATCAATGAGGGGACACCTGGATGGCTCAGTGGTTGAGCATCTGCCTTTGGCTCAGGGAGTGATCCCAGGATCCGGGATCGAGTCCCACATTGGGCTCCTTGTGGGGAGCCTGATTCTTCCTCTGCCTATGTCTCTGCCTCTCTCTCTCTCTCGTAAATAAATAAATAAATAAATAAACAAATAAATAAACAAACAAACAAATAAATAAATAATCTAAAAAAAGAGAACACATCAATGAAACCAGGAGCTGGTTAGTTGAAAAACTTAGTAAAATTGATAAGCCCATAGCCAGACTTATCAAAAAGAATAGAGAAAGGCCCTAAATAAATAAAATCAGTAATGAGAGAGGAGAAATAACAACCAACACCACAGAAATACAAGCAACTATAGAAGAATATTATGAAAAAACATATGCCAACAAATTGGGCAACCTGGAAGAAATGGATAAATTCTTAGAAACATAGTTTATATCAAAATCAAAATAGGAAGAAATAGAAAATTTGAATTGACCAATAACAACCAAAGAAATTGAGTCAGTAATCAAAAATCTCGCAACAAAGTCCAGGGCCAGAAGTCTTCATAGGGGAATTCCACCAAATATTTAAAGAAGAGTTAATACCTATTCTTCTCAAACTATATTGAAAAATAGAAATGGATGGAAAACTTCCAAATTTGTTCTATGATGTCAGCACTACCTTGATACCAAAACCAGATAAAGACTCCACTAAGAAATAGAACTCATTCAGTTCCCTCTCCTTCCCTTATGATCCCTTGCATTATTCCTCCTTATATTCCACATATGAGTAAAACCATATAATTGTCTTTCTTTGATTGGCTTATTTCACTTAGCATTATACCCTTCAGTTTCATTCACGTTGATGTAAATGGGGGAAAATCAGAGAGGAAGACAAACTGTGAGAGACTTTTAACTCTGGGAAACAAACTGAGGGTTGCTGAAGGGGAGGTTGGCCAGGGGGATGGGGTAACTGGGTGATGGGCATTAAGGAGGGTACATGATGTGATGAGCACTGGGTGTTATACTATATGTTGGCAAATTGAAATTTAATTTAAAAATTAAATAAAAAAGAAAGAGAAGTCCAGGGCAATATCCCTGATGAACATGGATGCAAAAATTCTTAATAAAATACTAGCAAACTTAATCCAACTATACATTAAAAGAATCATTCACCACTATCAAGTGGAATTTATTCCTGGGTTGCAAGGGGGTTCAATAATTGCAAATCTATCAACATGATACACCACATTTTAATAAAAGAACCACAAGATCCATTCAATAGATGCAGAAAAAAGCATTTGACAAAATACAACATCAATTTATAATAAAAACCCTCAACAGAGTTAGAGGGAACATACCTCAACATAATAATGGCCATCCACAGAAAACCCACAGCTAATATCATCCTCAATGGGGAAAGGCTGAGAGCTTTTCCTCTACGGTCAGGAACAAGACAGGAATATCCACTCTTAGCGCTGTTATTTAACATAGTACTGGAAGGCCTAGCCACCAATCAGACAACAAAAAGAAATAAAAGGAATCCAAATCAGCGAGGAAGAAGTAAAACTGTCACTATTTGCAGAAGACATGATACTCTTTTTTTTTAAAGATTTTATTTATTTATTTATTAGAGAGAGAGAGAGAGAGAGAGAGAGAGAGGCAGAGACACAGTCAGAGGGAGAAGCAAGCTCCATGCAGGGAGCCCAACGTGGGACTCAATCCCGGAACTCTGGGATCACACCCTTGGCCAAAGGCAGCGCTAAACCGCTGAGCCCTCCAGGCTGCCCGAAATGATATTCTTATACAGAAAACCCAAAAGACCATGCCAAAAAATTTCTAGAACTGATAAATGAATTCAGTAAAGTTGCAGGACACAAAATCAACCTACAGAAATCTGTTGCATTTCTGTAAACAATAATGAAGCAGCAGAAATAGAAATCAAGGAATCAATCCCATTTATAATTGCACCAAAACCCCTAAGATACCTAGGAATAAACATAACCAAAGAGGTGAAAGACCTGTACTCTGAAAACTATAGAATGCAGATGTAAGAAATTGAAGATGACAGAAAGAAATGGAAGGACATTCCATAATCATTGATTGGAAGAGCAAATATGGTAAAAATGTCTATATTACTCTAAGCGATCCACTACACCTAATTGCATTTAATATAATCCCTATCAAAACACCCACAGCATTTTTCACAGAGGTAGAACTAACAATCCTAAAATTTGTATGGAACCATAAAGACTCTGAATATACAAAGGAATCTTGAAAAAGAAAAGCAAAGCTTGAGGCAAAACAATTCCAGATTTTAAGTTATATTACAAAGCTGTCATGATCAAAACAGTATGGTACTGGCAGAAAACTAGACACATACTTCAATGGAACAGATAGAAAACTCAAATATAAACCCACAACTATATGGTCAATTAATCCTCAACAAAGCAAGAAGGAATATTCAATGGGAAAAAAATCTCTTCAACAAATGGTGTTGGGAAAACTAGGCAGCAACATGTAAAAGAATGAAACTGTACCACTTTCCTACATCATACACAAAAATAAATACAAAATGGATTAAAGACCTAAATGTAAGACAGGGAATCATTAAAATCCTAGAGGAGAACACAGGCAGTAACCTTTTTGACATTGGCCATAGCAACTTTTTAGATATGTTTCCTGAGGCAAGGGAAACAAAAGCAAAAATAAACTATTGGGACTTTACCCAAATAAAAATGTTCTGCACAGTGAAGGAAATAATCAACAAAATCAAAAGGCAACCTACAGAATGGGGAAAGATATTTGCAAATGACATATCTGATAAAGGGCTAGTCTCCAAAATATATAAAGAACTTAGAAAATGCAACACCCACAAAAATGAATGATCTAATTTAAAAATGGGCAGAAAGCATGAATAGGCATTTTCCCAAAGAAGACATGAAGGTGGTCAAGAGACACATGAAAAGATGCTCAATATCACTTACCATCAGGGAAATAAAAATAAAAAAAACTACCAAGAATTATCACCTCACACCTGTCAGAATGGCCAAAATCAACAACACAAGATACAAATGTCAGTGAAGATGTGGAAAAAAGGGAAACCTTTTGCATGTTGGTGGGAATGCAAACTGATGTGGCCACTCTGGAACACAATATGTAGTTTTCCCAAAAAGTTAAAAATAGAATTACCCTATAAGCCAGCAAATGCACTACTGGATATTTACCTAAAGAATACAAAAATACTAATTTGAATGGATACATGTACAGTGATGTTTATAGCAGCATTATCCACAATAGCCAAATTACAGGAACAGTCTAAATGTCCATCAACTGCTGAATGGATAAAGAGGTAATATGTATGTATATAAGTGCATACATACATACATACATACAATGGAATATTACTGAGCCATTAAAAAGGATGAAATCCTGCCATTTGCAATCATGTGGTTGGAGCTAGAGAGTATTATGCTAAGTGAAATAAGTTAGTCAGAGAAACAATGTCATATGATTCACTCATATTTGGAATTTCAGAAACAAACCAAATGAGCATAAGGAAAAGAAGACAGAGGCAAACCAAGAAACAGACGCTTAACTATAGAGAACAAACTGATGGTTACCAGAAGGAGGTGGGTGGGTTTTAAACAGGTGATGGAGGTTAAGTAGTACACTTGTGGTGGGCAGTGGGCATTGTATGGAAGTGTTGAATCACTATATTGTACACTTGAAACTTGTACATATGCTAACTAATGAATTTCAATAAAAATTTTTAAAAAAGAAAAAACATGCTTCCTTAAATGAGTAGTTCTTCTCGAATGTTCCTGGAAGGTCAGGATCATACAATGACACTGTTCTAAATTCTATTCAACGATGAATGAAACCTTTTTTCTAGCTCATAGCTTACCTTTTAAAGTTACTCTAATTTTTGTTGATTTTGAGATGTATGTTTGATGATAGTATTGTGGTTATGCTTAAAAAGGAGAATCCTTGCTTTTTAGAAGTACATGCCAAAATTTTTACCGGTAAAATTATATGTCTGGAATTTGCTTCAAAATATTCTGAACATTGGAGTGGGGCAGTGATGATATGAAGGATTAGTGGAGATGTGGAATAAGCAAGATTGGCCATGATGTGATGATTGCTGAAGTTGGGTGATTGGGTTCATTTTGATATTCTGTCTGTGTTTATCTGTGCTTAATGAGTAATCACTGATATCAGAGTTTTCTTTCCCTACCCTGTCAGGATTTCCCCACCCCCTCCTCCAGCAGCCTTATGACTGGGCACATTAGAAACTGCCTCAGGCTAGGTATGGTATACACTAATTAACTCATGGAGAATGTATAGAGAATGCAACTAAATATAGTTCTGAAGGTGCTGGTGTAGATAATGAACCAAAATTTTAAAGAGGTTGAAAATGACCCTAATGAATGTAGTACATTCTGTTCAATCCCAAGTCTCCCACTGGAGAGATGTCTACACTTCTTCTCCCCTCCATAATTCCTTCTACACTTTAGCTCCAAGTTATATGCACTTATGCCATAAATTCCCAGTTCTAGTAAGTCTTGAAAGGGAACAGATGTCACTCAGAATGATTGAAAAATGATAGAATCTGGAAATTTCAGAGAAGGTGGACCAAATATTCCAGAAAACTCACAAAAATGACAGCAATGGGATATTATGAAGGTGTAAGTCTACTACATTCTAGAGAGAAGGAGACAAATAACAGCAACATAATTTTGGAAGAAGGAAACAATGAAACTGACTTTGCATACCTGAGACAGCTGAATCCCAAGTAATGGAGAAAACTTAAAAGTAATCCAATTCACCCTGAGAAACCCCCAAAAGGGTCAGGAATTGGCAGCACTGAGTATTCCTGAGTATGAGAATGAAGATGATGATAAAAAGCAATGGTTGATTGTCTAAATTTTATCTAAAATTAGTTAAATTTCTGGATTCCCACCCCACTGAGCACAGCCAGTCAACTTCCTTTCTTCCAACTTGGCTAAAGATTGGAGATTCATTCTTCAGAGGAGGTAAAACAATTTCTGGAGCAGGGAACCCCAGCACAACTGAAGTGAGAAGTACTATATTTAAAATCATAAAATTAATTTTATGAAAGTTTACATACTCAATATTGATACCCACCTCATCCCAGTCTCTGAGATTATTGCCATTTAGATTTACTACAGGGGAAAAATTGAATGGCTCTTTGTGAGGAATCTGATCACTCCAACAGAAAAAGACTAAAAGATGTTGACATGGGGAGTTGCTCCCCAAAGTAGAGCAATCAGAACACCTACAGAGTAAATTAATCTCTAAATCCCATCCACGCGCACAGAACCTCTAATCAGCTTCCTAGTATTCAAATCTTAAGTACAAGTAGTGAACCATGGATCATTACGCATTTGAGGAAATATGAATATAAATAATACGAAAGAGGACCAAAATCAATAGAGAAAGTAACTTTGGAAAAAACAGAGGCCATACATGGAAAGGAAAACTTAAGGAAATCTAAACATTCCATTTCTCTAACATTTCTTTAGCATGTTTCATGGTGTGTCTTCCTTCTTTGGGACCCACTTTATCACCTCAGCAAAATCCTGAGTCACCTTCAAATCTGGTGTGTGCTAGATATTCCTACCTCTAGTAAATTGCTCATGTATGTGCCTTGCCTATCTGGAAGCAATTGAACTTTATTTTAAAAATTTGCATCTTAATTAAGTATTTAGAAATAAAAGGCCTTGACATCTATAATTTATTCTCAAGTGATTTAACAATAGCAACAAAAACAGCATAAGGTATATGGGAATTCCTTGTACTATTACTGCAACTTTTCTACAGAAAACTTTTACATTTACATTACACGAACATTTTCATTTACAAAAACACAAGTTTTACATTTAAAAAAAACAAAAGGTAAAAAAAAATTGTGTTAGAGAACACATATATACCTACAGCTCTATGTGACAACCTTCCCTTGGGATTTACCACAGGAAATTTTATTTAGAAACTGCTCAGCTGGTACAGTTCCAATTTCCCATTTGAAATACTCTCTTCCTGCACCCCAATGTTTACAGCAGCAATGTCTGCAATAGCCAAACTGTGGAAGGAGCCTCGGTGTCTATCAGAAGATGAATGGATAAAGAAGATGTGGTCTATATATACAATGGAATATTACTCAGCCATTAGAAATGAAGAATACCCACGATTTGCTTCAACGTGGATAGAACTGGATGGAGGGTATTATGCTGAGTGAAGTAAGTCAATCGGAGAAGGACAAACATTATATGGTTTCATTCATTCGGGGAATATAAAAAATAGTAAAAGGGATTAAAAGGGAAAGGAGAGAAAATGAGTGGGAAATATCAGAGAGGGTGACAGAACGAACATGAGAGAATCCTAACTCTGGAAAATGAACAAGGGGTAGTGGAAGGGGAGGTGGGCGGGGGGATGGGGTAACTGGGTGATGGGCACTGTGGGGGACACTGGACCGGATAAGCACCATGTGTTATACTATATGTTGACAAATTGAACTCCAATTAAATAAAATGGATATGATCTTTAAAAAAAATGAAATACTATGTCTTGAAGGTCACTGCACCCAGTGATTCTAAGGGAAAGAATTCAGCTATCATATCCCTCTCCCTTTGAAAGAATATTTCAAACACCATCGCAGCTGATGCCAAGTTCATCTTGATTTCTTTGTGTGATTTTTCAAACAATCTGAATGCCAGAAATGTACATTTCTTGGCTCAGACTTAAGGTATGTTTAGATTTAGGTCATGTTGAATATGACTCTATAGTTCCATTATCATGGAAAAGCCCCTGAAAGGTAATCATTATAAATACTGCACCCATGTGGGTCCAACTGTTTCAAGGAGTTGTATTCAAGGAAGATATTCAAAAGATCTTAAATAATTTAAAAATATTTTACATTTTTATCTTATGTCCCTTTCAGAATATGAAATAGAATCCAATTTATACATGCCAGCAACACTTTTTAAAAATTAGATTTAAATTCAATTTACTTAACATATAGTGTATTATTAGTTTTTGGGGTAGAATTTAGTGATTTATCAGTTGCATATAACACCCAGTGCTCGTTCCATCAAGTGCATCCTTAATGCCCATCACCCAATTACCCCATCTCCCCACCCGCCTCCCCTCCAGCAACCCTATTTGTTTCCTATAGTTAAGAGTCTCATGGTTTGCCTCCTTCTCTGTTTTTATCTTATTTTTTTCTTCCCTTCCCCTATGTTCATCTGTTTTGTTTCCTAAATTCCACATATGAGTGAAGTCATATGGTATCTTTCTCTCACTTATTTCACTTAGCATAGAACCCTCTAGTTCCATCCACCTCTTTGCAAATGGCAAGATTTCATTCTTTTTTTGATGGCTAATATTCCATTGTGTGTGTGTATATATATATATATATCTCACATCTTTATTCAATCTTTTGTCGATGGATATCTGGGCTCTTCCCATATTTTGGCTATTGTGGACATTTCATCAATACTTTATATATCCTCTCTCTTTTCAATTTTCTTTTTTTCTTTTTTTTTCTTTTTTTATTTTTTATTTTCAATTTTCTTTTTTTAAAAAGATTTTATTTATTCATTCATGAGAGACACACACAGAGAGAGAGGCAGAGACACAGACAGAGGGAGAAGCAGGCTCCATGCAGGGAGCCTGATGTGGGACTCGATCCCCGGTCTCCAGAATCATGCCCTGGGCTGAAGGCAGGGCTAAACCATTGAGCCACCTGGGCTGCCCTCTTCAATTTTCTTGCACGCCCCACCCTAACATGTCTGGGGCCTCTCATCTGCAAAGATGCCTTCAAATATTCTTGTTTCCACCCCCCCTTTCTCCCCAGTATCTTCTGGTTCTTTATAATGTAGGTTAGTTTTGCTTCTCTCTTTACATACTTCATCTTGTTTGCCCACCTTTGATATACTGTCTTCCTCAGTTTATTTTTCTATTTCTGCATTGCAAAATGTCTAAGAATTCACTTGGTAGGATATTAGTCTCCTGAATGAGGCTGATAAACTGGAAAGATTCCATCTTTTTACTTCCTTGAGGGAGAGAAAAAACTTGAGAAACCTGACACCTTAATAATTTTTTGCCCCTTCACTTAAGCAAAAAGAGAAAAAGCATCCAGGAACCAACCTCTAGGGCAATACAAATAATTCCACCTGAAATTCTTTTTCCCCATGGGGCTGCTTTTAGTAGACCAAACTTGCAGGAAATTTTGCATATATTATTCTTTAAAAACTATTTGTTGGGTTTTGAAATGCAGAAAAATACGAAGGAGAAACAAAAGAACTATAATTCAATGCCCAGATAAACTTCCAATAACAGGAGCCCCGCTGAGGAGCCAGAGGTTGGGCCGCGGCTGCCTCCGCGTCTGCTCCCGGTCCCCGGCCCGGCGGCGGCATGGCGTGTGGGGGGACGTTGAAGCGGCCCATGGAGTTCGAGGCGGCGCTGCTGAGCCCCAGTTCCCCAAAGCGGCGGCGCTGCGCCCCCCTGCCGGGCCCCACTCTGGGCCTCAGGCCCCGGGACGCAGAGCCGCCGCCGCTGCTCCAGACGCAGCCCCCGCCGCCGGCTCTGCCGCAGCGCGCCCCGCCCGGCAGCGAGGGGCGCCTTCTGACCCCGGAACAAATCTTTCAGAACATAAAACAAGAATATGGTCGTTATCAGAGGTGGAGACATTTAGAAGTTGTTCTTAATCAGAGTGAAGCTTGTACTTCAGAAGTCAGCTTCATTCCTCAGCACTCACAGCACCTAGTTCTCCAGGTTCCCCCTGGATGAAGAAGGACCAGCTCACCTTTACCCTCCGAAAAATTGGAATAATATGTGAGCGTCCCTTAAAAGACTGTGAAGATAAAATTCAGGAGGAGTATGAGCAAATCCTCAATACCAAACTAGCAGAACAATATGAATCTTTTGTGAAACTCACACATGATCAGATTATGCGACGATATGGGACAAGGCCAACAAGCTACATGTCCTGAAGCTTTCTTGCATATCTGGGTACCAGGTTTGACCTCAAGAGATGGCTGCTGTACACCTTTTGCAACTGGTTTGTTATCACATTTCAGCTCCAACTTTGCATCCTGGAACACTTAAACGTTTCTGCAGGTCCATTTTATACAACTTGAAAGACCTTAAAACTTTCTGGTTGCCACAAGCATATCTTTCTTTTCTGCTCATCCAAAAAACAGCTGTGCCCTACTGTGATAGATTTTCCAAACAAAAATACCTGGAGCAGCAGTTTAGTAAAATATGCTCTCAGTGGCACTCAACAAATGGAGTTTCCCCAAGCACAGTTCTGTAAGAAGTGTGTGTGAGAGTGTGTGTATATATATGTGTGTGTATTTTAAGTTATTATTTGTATTGTGCAAATTTTTTTGATCTTGGGGATTCTGGCTGTGAATTTGATGCACGACAATTATGGTTAAAAATATTTGCTTGGTCTACAGAAGGTCATTAATGTTTTGTGACCATATAAGTTTTGTAATCCATATAAGGTGGATTGTTTTATGTGTAGGTATTATTGTTAAATACAGGGACTGTTTCCAGGTACAGAATATGAATCATAAGTTAGGATGGACATTAGATGTGATTATGATGACATAGCAAAGGTCTGTGGTCCTAGGTCTACAAATGCGTGGTGAGGAATTAGGACAAACTGGAGACAGGCCATTTGACACATGGACTGCCTAGCTGTGTTGAAAAATACTTTGACTCCAAGCCTTAAAATACCCACGTGGAGTCTGTGCTCACCTCATTCACACAGAGAGCTCCCTGGACACTGAACCTCTAAAAAGAAAAAGTCTGAAAAAAAAAAAAAAAGGAAAAAGTCTGCCCTGAAGCAGGAGCATCAGAGTTTGCTTGGGAGCGCAACATAGGTGAGCAAGGGGCGGGGCCAGCCCCTGATGGCGCTGCTACTTGTGAGGAGCCACTTCATCTTTGTATCGGTTATTAAAAACAGAATTTGGATCCTTTGGTCAGGCTCCCCCAAATTCTTTTTAAAAAGTGACCATGTTCAACTGCTTGAGCTTTGTTTTGGCAACCCCCTGCCCAAAGTTGCTTACAGAATGTTCTTCACCTTGTTTCCAAGGCTGTGGAACAGAAAGTAGCCTCTGTTTTGAGGAGGTGGAAGTTTAAGTATACATTTATTTTTTACTGTGACTTGTTCAGGACCACATTTTACAAAATGTCCTGTTTCCTTTATTATTGTTTCTGGAAAGGAAAGTTCTATTAAAATTGTTTTAGTTTGAATATAGAATAGTTTTATTAATTAGGGCTTATTTTGAAAAATTCTGAGTTTAATTCAAATGTATGCCAGTACCTTCCAAAGTAAGGTAATATTCAGAGACAGTTCTGATCAGATGGCTTAGAGAAATTTTGGAATATTCATATTCAAAGATTCCTTATTAATGAATGTCTCTGACTTAAATCTAACCAAAAACTGCAACATTATTCTTTGTACATTTTCATTATATAGTGTTAACAAGCTTAGTTGCAAACGAATAAAATACTTAAGCTATTTGTTTACCTTGCCTTCTTAAAAAATTCCAATAACAGTATTTTTTTGACAGGGAAAATAACTTTATTTTGTTTGGAAGTGTGGGCAGATGTCAGGTCTCAGAACTCTGGAGCTGCTTTTTGGTGCCAGTAGTCTTGGTGACCTTGAGCATATTGAAACACACAATCTCTCTCAAGGGCTGGCACTCACCCACTGTGACAACGTTGCCAATGTTGACATCCCTGAAGCAGGGGGACAGGTGCAAGGACATGTTCTTATGGCATTTTTTGAAGCAGTTGTACTTTTGGATGTAGTGGAGGTAATCCTGGCAGATGACAATGGTCCTGTGTATCTTCACTTTGATCACCACACAAGATAGAATCTGCCCTTGGATGGAGACATTATTAGGAAAGGGGCATTTCTTGTCAATGGCATCTTGAATCCCAGAGCAATATTTTTGTAGTATCATGAGAGCTTCTCCTTGTTAGTTTCTCCAAGCAGGACCCTCTTCTTATTTTGAAAGATGGTCAGCTGCTTTAGTTGGGCATGCTAACGTCTGCCATCTTCCCAGCCACTCAAAGATAGTGTTTTTTAAAAGGATTTGTTTATTTACTCATGAGACACACACACACACACACACACACAGAGAGAGAGAGAGAGAGAGAGAGAGAGAGGCAGAGACATAGGCAGAGGGAGAAGTAGGCTTTTTGCAGGAAGCCTGGTGTGGGACTTGATCCCAGACTCTGGGATCACGCCCTGAGCCAAAGACAGATGCTCAACTGCTGAGCCACCCAGGCATCCCCAAAGATAATATTTTAATAATAAAATAAATACATGCATATGTCCAGAAAATTCAAACAAAATAGAAGGATAGGGGATCCCTGGGTGGCGCAGCGGTTTGGCGCCTGCCTTTGGCCCAGGGCGCGATCCTGGAGACCTGGGATCGAATCCCACGTCGGGCTCCCGGTGCATGGAGCCTGCTTCTCCCTCTGCCTGTGTCTCTGCCTCTCTCTCTCTCTGTGTGACTATCATAAATAAATAAAGAAAAAAATATTAAAAAAAAAAAACAAAATAGAAGGATAAAAAGAAATGTTTTCCTTCACCATCCTGCTCCCCAGTTTTTCTCCTCGAATGTAAAGAAACTGACAACAGTTTCTTGTGTACTCTTCCAGAAACACATTAATGCATATGCTAGCATATGTGTACTCCATAGTATCATCTCAAAAGCTCTAGACAATAGTGTGGTCTGAAAATTCTTTTCCTAAATCAAGATGATAAAAGAAAACTAGTGACAATGTTTAACTATATCTGAGCCTTCTGCTCTTGGAGATTAGAGTTGGTTGAGAAATCCCTACTCTTTTGTGTTCTGAGAAATGGCTAACCACAAAAGGTCACTCTACCCTCATGTATTCCCATTCTGCTTCTTAACTTAAATAAAATTTGCTGTCCACCTTACCTCATGGCTCCCTTGTTTATCTGCCTCTATAAAACTCAGGCCCCCTTCCTTTTCTTTGAGACATTCTTCCACAGAAATGATAAGTTTTCCTTATTGCAATAGCCTGAATAAAAAAATCCCTTTACTTGTCTAGTGCATTTGTCTTTCACATTAATGTCAAAAAATTATTCTGACACCATTAAAAATGGTAAGGCAGACTTTATTCAAGTGCCTGTTTTAATGGCGATGGGAGTCAGTGGGCAGAAAATTACTATGAGGAAGCATCAGAGGTAAGGGAGGATTCTGATTTGATAGGATTCTTGCTGAAGGGAGGCCAATGTGATTAAATACCAAGAGTAAGATATAAAGAATTTAATCAGATGTCAAGAATGATCATAAATTGAGTATGGGGATTCTTGTTAAACCAACTTATGAGGATTTCTGATAAAATTGGGCAATGCAAAGATGGACATGGAAGTTCAAAGGTTGAGGCCTAGTTGGAAAGAGGTTTTGGAGGAACCTGACTAAAAATTGGGTCAGGGAGAGAGTCTTTGTTACTAGCCATTGTGGAATTCTACCTTCTTTCCATAAGCAAAGACTAACTCTGAACATTAGGCTAAAATCTATACGTGACTCTTACTTTTGGATCTTCCCAATTTCCAATGTTAAACTACAAGAAGTAAGGTGCCAGGGAATCTTTGGGTTCCTGGGCAGAACTTCCAAATACCTAAAGATGCATTCTTAAAATATTTTTAACACTATCATTTATCTATAATAGGTCTCTAGAAATGGTTACTGATCAGCAAATCCAGCATCTCTCAGCAAAGAGTAATAAAAATTACCACTATTTTTTTACAGGCTTTGCCCTGTTATTTACCTCTGTTTTTCTTATTAGTATTATTCCTACAACCTCAAGAGCCAATCCTTCAGTGTTGCCTTTTTACATAATTTATTCTTTTTTTAAAGATTTTATTTATTCATGAGAGAGAGAGAGAGAGGCAGAGAGAGAAGCAGGCTCCATGCAGAGAGCCTGACATGGGACTCCATCCAGCGTCTCCAGGATCATGCCCTGGGCTGAAGGTGGCGCTAAACCGCTGAGCCACCCGGGCTGCCCTCCATCGTTTTTTCTATCCTTATTGGTATGACAATGAAAGGCTATGTGGGGCAATAGAAAGAGCACAGTACTTGGAATCTAATATAAGCTCCAGAACTGCCCTAGATGCCAACAAAAATGAAGAGGACTGAATTATCCAGAAATGGAAGTTGCCAAGTTTATCTATAATGGCAGGGGAGAATCAACAAGAAGTCTCATGGCAATAAAATTCTGACCTGTCTCCTTGCTTCTATCCTTGCCTGCAAACAGTTCGTACTTGGCACAGTTAATGAATAGATGATGTACTTTTGTTTCTCTCCTGAAAATGCAATGGCTTCTCACTTCACTGAATAAAAGCCAACTTCCTTATCATGGCCTGTAGGGCTGTGTATAATCAGACTCAGCAATTCTCTGCCATCATCTCTTAATATTCTAACTATCTCACACTCATTACAGGAACATTGGTCTTCTTGTTCTTCAAACATGTCTCAGGGAATTATAATTGTTTTTTGTACCTGAACATCTTCCCCTAGATTATCATATGGATTGTTCCCTGACTTTCTTCAAGTTCTTTCTCAAATGTCACTTCCTCAAAGAGGCATTCATTAATGGCCAAATATAAAAGACAAATGCCCACACTATGTATCCAACAACATATTATATATTCCTATTGATTTATTTAGTGTTTGTTTTCTTCTATTAGAATGTAAGATTCATTTGGGCAGAAGATAACATCTATTTTTTTCATTGTTGTATCCTGCACCTGGAATGTGACTGCCATATGCCAAGCAACCAAAAAAAATTATGCTGAGTGAATAATAATGGAAGATTAGCATTCCATTGTCTCTTCTTCAAATACTGAAGCTTACCTTTATAATTCATAAGTAGTTGCCTTGTGTCTTCTGGAACAAGGGCAAGAGGCCTGTGTTCTCTGGGTCTCACTTCCCAACTCTAAAAAAGAAGGGGCTGGATGCAGCACACCTGTGTTTTCTCCCTCACTGACTGAGGACAGGGTTGGGGCTCAGTATGAGGGAATACAGGGAAGTGGAATCCTGGGCCCAAAGGACTGGAAGCCCACTGTTTTTGATACACACAGGCCCCACACCAGGGACAATGGCAAAAAGAGAGCACCTACACATTGATGGAAAGTCTGGCGTAGGAGAGGCCCAAAGGAAAAGAGAGCCCTCCCTTTTCTGCTCCAGGAAAATATACAGATCCGTAACAACTCAGCACTTACAAAACAGCCTGAAAACAGAAAGACCCAGAAACCAAATAATAGGAATGACCAAGCAGCTAAAACAAGGCATTTCCTTATTTTTTCCATGAAAATTTCACTTAAACATCTCTACATGTCACTGAGCTCAGTAAATATAGAATCCACAGGACACTTTCCAAACTCCCCCCCCGCCTTTGCTTCCTGTGACACTTCCCTCCACACAAATAGAAGAGCAGCAGGAGTGGAAAAAAGGGGCACCTTTGCTCAGTGCCCTTCGTATTAATTGTCAGGATCAATGGGAACTGAATCACAGGCACAGGTTTGAAGAGGGAAACGACTTGAGAATGAGCAAGGGCAAATTTCTTTTTCACAATAATTTAACTTTTGACGCTTTTTGAGTCCCCACAACCCACACTTCACATCACCACAACCACTAAAGAGAAAGGGGTCCCAGTTCATATGTAACTTCTACTTGGAAGACTCAACAGTGAGCTCTGGGGCCCCAACCCATTACTTCGAGAGCCCCTACCTGAAGAAGGAGGCCCTACCTCTCCTCCAAGTCCCAGAAGTTGTCCAGTTCCTACTGAGATAACAAAAAGTTCCAGAGGGTCATCGACATCCTTGACTATGCCTGCCTGATCTAAAGAAGGGAGATCAGTTTCTCTCCATGGCTACCTTCCCAGCCAACCAGAACTGACTTTTCTAGAAATGAACACAGCCAGGGAGTGCCTATAGCACAGTGCCTATAGCCCCTGAGCCCCTGAGATGGGCTCTGGTGGGTTCCCACAGCTCCTGGCTTCCTTGAGCCTGGGACTAGTTCCCTGGGTTGGAATCTCCTCTTGAGCACTTGCCTGCCTAGCTATGTTGGAAACTCTGAGAGGGCAGGGACCATGTCCCACTTGTTCACAGTTTGGTCCCAGTAACTTAGTCACCATTTGTTGAATAAATGAAATAGCTGGGAGATTCAGTGGCTCCTGGTGGGGTGGTCAAGTTAGAGCCCCAGCTCAGCTGCTTGGTAGTCAGACATGTTTATGACCTCTTCTCCTGTGGTGTGTGGGTGTGGGTGTGGGTGTATGCATGTTCCCCCAGGAGCTCACTGATGGTGGGTTTCACAAACTGGTTTTCGTTTATGCCACAACTCTGCTCCTTGGGGACTGGCTCTCTTCCTCACCATCTCCACCCCTCACCAGGAAAGATACCTCCTGAGGAGGTCCCCAGCTCTTCCCCACTCCAAGCTCCTTTCTGCCCTAGATCTCTGTGAGCTTTGACAAGTCTTTCTTTCCTTATCTAGAAAATGGAGAGGTTGGGCTACATGGAGGGCAAGGCAATCAGTGTCACAGTTATTCATCTCCATGATGTCTGAACATGGCTGCCTCCTGAACACGTCTGGGGTTGGGAGCAGGGACTGCAGGGCTCCAGACCCCACTCTCCCACCATTGTGACTTGAGTTGTGCATTCTATTCCATGAGAATGCCTGTTGCCCACCCAGGTACTTCCAGGACAGTCAAGATGCTTATCCAGACCTGGGCCTTCCCAGAGGAGCCAAGGCTCAGAGACAGTAGGAAACAGACAGGAAGACCTTCCTGACTGTAAAGATAATTAAGAACAGTAGCCATTTACCAAGGAGTGTTGTGGGTTTCCCTTTCCTGGCGATCACAGGAATGTGGAGGCTAGTGGGCCCCTAGAGATCATCTGGTCTAATCCCTTCATTGTATAGATAAGGAAATAAAGACCAACAGGGAGGAAATTGCCTGCCCAGGGTCACTGAGCAGCAAAGTGAAAGAGCAGAGACGCAGACCTGCCATCAAGGTTTACCAGCCAGAGCACATTTCATTGCTCCAAGCTGAGGGCTCCTACAACCACAAGACAGCCCAACAGTATCTTTGCTGTGCAGATGAAGACTCCCTGATGCTTTCAGAGGGTAAATGGTTTATAAGAGGGAGGGGTGAGGCCAAAGGCCCCTGTTCTCAGGGTGCCTGGGCCCAGGCTGCTCCCTGGACACTGCCTTGCCTTCTCTGAGGACAAGAGGGACCACTTTCACTCTGCAGTGTCTGATGGCTGCTCCTTCCTGGGGTCCAGGATCTCTTCTCCCAAAGACTCACTGTATTTCTAGCACACCTATCCTCCAGAAGGTCTCTGACTCAGGCAGTCAGTAGGTAGGCCCTCCCTTTGGGGAGGACCTTCCAAATGCCTCTGGGTGAGTCCTCAGCTGGGGCAGGTCACCAATATCCAGAGCCAAGGTCCTTGCACTCAGGAGCTTTTGAGTGAGTGGGAGACTGAGGCACATGTACCCAATGGCAGATACTTGGGAGAAAGGAAATGGGCCAGTGCAGTCAGAGGAGGTGGGATTGCATGGGTCTTTCACAGATCCTGGGTAGTACTTGGATTAAGAGGTGGTCAGGGGAGGCCTTCCCTGACTCCTTCCTAAAGCTTCTCTTACCTCTTTGGAGGCAGGACAGGTGGGGGTGGCAGAGTATGGTTGTCAAGACACATACAGTTAGGAGTTTGGACTCTTGACATGAGTTATTGACCTGGATCTGTGCCTCATTAGCTGGGTGACATTGAGCTCTTCATTTCACCACTTTGAACCTCAGTCTCCTCATCTTAAGGAAGCCTCACACAGCTCAGGGCAGAGCTCATAGGAAGTCTAGGAAGAGCTTAGGGGTCAATAGTTTGTTTCCAGGGTAATTTAAGTTCCTTCTTATGTTGGAATATTGTGGGGACCCACTTGGAATCCTAGAGTTGGTATAAAGATTATTTTTAGCTAAAGACACGTGAGATTCAACAGATAACAGGGGGGAAATCCTTCTTGGGGCTTCCCTTATTTGGCTAAAAGCAGCAACTTCTGGGAAATGAGGCAGCCATAAATTCCTTCTCAGGCCATCTACACCCAGAAGGTAGACTGTGAATAAAATCTACCTGAAATCTCTTCTCCAGGAGAATCTTTTGGCTCTGAAGGAGACAGAAAGACCATTCACATGTGTAGAGACAAACACTATCACAAATCTTCCTATCAACTGTTTGTTCTCCTGAAAACTCATTTATCTTTCTAAAAAGGCATTTGTTTTCCAGCAAGTGCCTTTCTCCCCTAGCCTTCACCTAGTAAGATGGCATATAAGCACCAAACTCCAATCACTCCTTTGAGTTATGATCACTCAGTTTTTGCCATGTATATGGAGGTTGCACATGGAAATAAACCCTGGTTTTCCCCTCCTGTTAGTCTGTGTTTTATAGGCTTAATTTACGTACCTCACTGAGTTTAAGAGAGTAGAAGAAAAGTTTTTCCTCCCCTACAATATTCAGAAAGTGGAATGTGTAGATTGATGTATAGATTTTATTTAGATCCTGACCCAAATAAACTGTTAAAAAAAAGACCAATCCTTCATGATATTGATGATACATTTGAACGTTTGAACACTGATAGGGTATTTGATGATATTATGGGTTTATCGTTAATTATTTTAAAATAACACTGTAAAAAATAAAAAATAAAAAAATAACACTGTAGTTATGTTAAAAAGATAATCCTAATGTTCCAAAGCCACATACTGAACGCTTGCAGATACAATGATGTGACAATATGGCTTGGAGTTAATAATTGTTGATGCTGGGTGGTGTGCACAAGAGGGCTCATTATGCTATTCTACTTGTGTGTAGGCTTGAAATTTTCCATAACAAAAGGTTTTAAACATGAAATAGAAAAACGGTGGATTAAGGAGGTATTTATCCAAATGGGGTTATCTGTCCGACTTTGGAAGGCTTTTCATTATAGAGCACAGCCATCACAAATTTAAGAAAATGTGTAATTTGTGAGCACCAGAGGCAGTGCTGGCAGAGGCTTAGGACGAGAGACAAAGATTTTGCCCCTTGTTTCAGCCCCCTCATTAGGCAGCATCTGTGCTGCTCTTCTCAGCCTGTGGCAGTCTGGTTGCCAGGCAATGGAAGCCAGAAGCCCTTTTCTTGGGAGAGAGAAAGGGGGAAAGGGAGGGAGAGAAGCAAGAAGGGGGGGAAGGTAGAAGTTGCCCAGGGGAAGGCTTGTCCCTGCCTAGAGGCCTGGCTCAGGGTGAAAAATGGGGATGGGGGTCCCTTGTCCGATGCCAGTTTCCCACAGCCCCCACTTTCCATGGTTTATCTCTAGGGGACAGCCCTGCTGTTAGAGCTTGAGGCCCTACAGAAGGGGTAGAGGAATGCATGCATGTGTATCTCCTGTGAAGTCCAGTGAGATCTGAGATTAAGATACCAGTTAGCCCCCACTCACAGAGTCAGAATTCTGATCAGTCCTCTCTCTCCTGGGGGATGCTCCTGAACTCTTATTATGTTAAAACATTCTAGGAAAGCAGCTTGTCAAATGGAAAATCTGTACTGATCATCACCCTGAGCTGAGGCCATCCCAAAAAGCAGGAGGGCAGAAGGCTTCTTCTTCTTCATGGTGGACAACCCTGTCCTCACTGTCTTTTGAGGAGGGGAAGCAGAAGCCTGGTGTGCTGCACAGTAGCCTGGCAGTCTCACGGATGCTGACTGTGTTGGGGAGCCTTGTGCTCTGGCATTGGTTCAGACCCAACTGTCACTGAAATGTTGTGCGGATCTGAGCCCATCTGACTCTCAGTTTTCTGACCTCTAGAAGTAGGGAGTTATTGTGTATGGTCCCTTGTCTCCCCTCAGACTCAGGTGGGCTGGGATTACAGTGCACAGCCCCCTACACCCAGGGCAGGAATTGCTCTCACCCTGAGTCAAAGGAGCCTGGCCCACCCCACTCCCACCCACCAGGCCAGCCTGGAGGAACCTATGTAGCCAGTGATCTCTGTCACTGGTCACTGGAAGGTGAGGGCACTTCCTAGAGCCACCCTACTGTGATCATGGGCTGTCTTCTGCTGGGCTTGGAGGTGGGATTCAGGGAGGCTCCAGGCAGGAAAAATGGGGGGGGGGGGGTGAGGTCAAGGCAGCTGCCCCAGAGATCAGCCTTTCAAGACCTGGCATCTGAGAAAGGAAGGGTGTCTCTATTCGATGAGAAAAACATCAGGGAGGCCAGCAGTCAGGAGCTGAGCAGGGTTCAGACAACCCCTTCTTTTTGCAGCATCTTTGTGGCTTCTGGTTGCTAGGATCAGGCTTTTCTGTTGCTAAGCAACTAGAGCTGGTGGATTAAAACCAATTTCCTGAGCTCACTGGCAGGGGGAGGGAGAGAAAGTGCAATGCAGATGCCATGGAGAAGCTCATCCAGGCCTCCAGGCTTTGTTGGGGGATGTGGGCGGTGGTGGGTGAAGGGAAGATGAGGCACAACTTTGAGCTGATCTCCAGGGAGAAGAGGGGTGGCAGGAATAGGAGAGGATTAGGCACCAGGTATTCACTATAAAGCCTAAAAGAAGAGAGTGAGACTGGCAATTAAAATGCCAATTAGAGGGATCCCTGGGTGGCGCAGTGGTTTAGTGCCTGCCTTTGGCCCAGGGTGCGATCCTGGAGACCTGGGATCAAATCCCACGTCGGGCTTGCAGGGCATGGAGCCTGCTTCTCCCTCTGCCTCTCTCTCTGTGTGTGTGACTATCATAAAAAAATTAAAAAAAATAAAATGCCAATTAGAGCACTAATCAACGCTAATGCTGCTCCTTTTTGAAACCTCAGGAAAGGGCTGTTGGTCCCTGGGGTGCTTCTGAACCACCTGACCAGACCAGACAGGACTGGGCAGGGTTTGTCCTCCAAAAAGTGGGAGGATCAGAGTATTTTAGGGTCCACAGGGCCCCCAGGGGTTCTGGGGTTCAACCTCTTGCTGAATGCCAGAGGCCCCTCCACACCTGTCTGCTCAGATAATAACCTCAGTATGACAGAGAGCTACTTCTTCCTGGGATAGCCCTTTCTGTACCTTATCCTTAGAAAGTACTCTGTCCCTTGTAGCCCAAGTCAGTCTCACTGTGGCTCTTCCCTCAAGGGCCAAGGGAGCTAGTCCAATCTGCCTTGCTGTAGGGACCTGTAGTTTGTCTCTTTTGTGAGCCTCATACCCCACCTCTTGCCACTTCTTGGGGAACAGCCTTGGTGGAAGACTTATGGTGACTGGTGCCCTCTGGTCCCCCACTCTCAGTCTGATCTTTAGCCTCCTTAAGGGGTGGGCCACTAGGACAGACAAATTTCAAAGAGGTCCTTGGATCCAATTCCTACCCTAGAGTGCAGGCTTTTTCCATCTCCCTGCTCAGGTGGAGACATCCTGGCCTAGGATCCTGTCAGTGGGCAGGTATTTATCTTTCTGGTGGTATTTTTGTTTTACAAGAGGCAGAGAGGGTCAGTGGAGGAGGGCAGTGAGTCCTCTCTGTGCTTTGTATCTGTGTCCTGATCCTGAATGTCTTCAGGCCTCATTTCCTATTTGCTGAGCAGGACCGCTCTTTGTGCTTTGGCCTGCACGGGCCTTGGCTTGTCAGTCTGACTGACAGACCACCTTCTTCATGCAGTTGCCTGTAAGTGATCAAGGGCACATTCAGCTAGGCTGGCTGAATATATATATATTTTTAATATTATCTCGTTTTTCTGTTTCTCCACCCTGTGATATAAGTCCCAAGAGGGTTGAGATTTTTCTGTGTTTAGTTCATTGCTGTATCTCAGTGTGTAGAATAGGTCTGACACAAGTAGGTACTGAACAAATATATGCTCAGTAATAAATACATGCTTACATATATAGATAAGCTATTTATATACTCATATAGCATGACATCCGAGCTAAATCCTGATGTAAAAGAAGCAGGGTACAGAATAGTATGTATTATATGGTACCTTTTGTGTGGGAAAACAAAAGAGAAATATATAAAGGAAAAATTTATTTTTGTAAATGCCCAGAATGTCATTGGGAGAACAAAGAAGAAACCTGACTTAGGGCAGGAGAATTGGGTGACTGAAAGAACAGGCATAGTGTACATAACTTTTTATGGTATACCTTTTTGTGCTTTTTGAATTTTGTAACATTAACATGTATTACTTAAATGTTTTAATGAAAAATTTAAAGCTTAGAAAGAATTTTAACACCCCCCCCCCAAATAAAAGCCAACTCATTGAATCATTTCCAACAATCTCAAGTACTGTGGTTTGTCAGCTTGCCAGACCCAAATCATATGAGCCTATACCATGTGATCCCCTAATTGCCATTCTTTTAGGCATTTTATATTTAATTATCAATTATAGCCGATAACTTGTCCATATTAAATTATTATGTTCAAATAGACTATTTCAAATTAGAGGTATATGCCAAACACTTTCAGTTGCATTAGTCGCAGTAGGACCTCATTCTTTCCTATCAAAAGCTTACCAGCCACAGCCACTCTAGAAAACAGTATGGAGTTTCCTCAAGAAGTTAAAAATAGAGCTACCCTATGACCCAGCAATTGCACTACTACGTATTTACCACAGAGATACAAATACATTGATCTGAAGGGGCACCTGCATCCCAAAGTTTATAGCAACAATGTCCACAATAGCCAAACTATTGAGAGAGTTGGGACACCTGTGTGGCTCGGTCAGTTAAGTGTCTGCCTTTGGCTCAGATCATGATCCCGAGGTCCTGGGATAGAGCCCCGCATTGGGCTCCCGGCTCAGCAGGGAGCCTGATTCTCCCTCTCCCTCTGCCTGCTGCTCTCTCTACTTGTGCTCTCTCTCTCTCTCAAATAAATAAATATAATCTTTAAAAAAAACCAACAAACTATTGAAAGAGTCATGATGTTCACCGACAGATGAATGAATAAAGAAGATGTGGAATATGTATGGAATAGTACTCAGCCATCAGAACAGATGACTACTTACCATTTACATTGTCGTAGATGGAACTGGAGGGTATTATGATGAGCGAAATATGTCAATCAGTGAAAGACTTACATATAGTTTCACTCATGTGTGGAATATAAGAAATAGAAGATATAGGGGAAGGAGAGAACTTAATGGAAAGAAATCAGAGAGGGAGACAAGCCATGAGATATTCTTAACTATAGGAAACAAACTGAGGGTTGCTGGAGGGGAGGCGGGTGGGGGGATGGGGTAACTGGGTGATGGGCATTAAGGAAGGCACATGATGTGATGAGCACTGGGTGTTATATGCAACTGATGAATAACTGAACTCTACATCTGAAACTAATAATGTACTATATGTTGGCTAACTGAATTAAAAAAAAAAAGCTTACCAGTCTTTTCCTTTTCTGCAACATGAAGATACACATATCTTTGGTAGGATAAGCCCTCTAATTCATTGTCTGGGAGCATAAATTAGTATGGTTTTCCTTATGGTGTATTAATATTTACTGAAGCTTAAAAATATTCATTTCATGACTATTCACTTAAAGATAACCTAAAGAAAATATTAGAAATTTGCATCATGTTTTATGGATAAGGATATTTGTCATGGTGTTGTTTACAATGGGAAAATATTTTAAATCATATAAATACCAAAAGAGGAAAATGGCATTAAAATATATTTTGGCAAGGCCATATGATAGAGTATCATGTAGCCATTAAAAATACATGTTTTGTGGAAAACTGAATTTAATCTTGCTAATGAATGTTTAAAAATGTGGTTAATTATATATATTGGGCACACTGTCAGGAGCAACTGTAGGAATTATGAAAAACAAAGTCAGAATATGCCGAATAAAGAATTATGAAAGTACAGAACGCCAGAGTAAGCCTAAAGAATTATTAAAAATAAGACTTCAGACTAAGCTCAATGTAATAAGTGATGTAAATTAAAAATCAGTTCACTGTTCGCCAAAAGTTGGATGATGTATAGCATCTATGGTTTTAATTCTATATAAATGTGGCTGAAAATCCACTAAACTTTGTAGTCATTTGCTGGCTTCCTGCATGCATTCAAGGTTTTTACTTTGCTCAATGATAAAATCTGTTAATTCTATATGAATTGATGTTTCTCTTTGGCTTGCTTCCCCTCCCCCCACAATAATTTAGGAATGAGGATAGGATTCCTTGAAAGAGCCCTTCTTCTAGATGACTTTGTCAAAGAACTTGTGGCTGCCTTTGATCGGGTAAGACTGACTGTTTGCTAAGTAGTCTCCCTTTAATCATTTTGGCTAAGTTTAATTGGGTTCCTGGGGGAAAATTCCAAACCCCTATAGCAAAATTTGAGTTACTATTTAGTAAAATAAGTAATAGGTGCTTTAAGTTCCCATCTAGTTCAGCATTAACTCCAATGGTAGAAAAATATGAGAAACCCAGGGTGTTGGCTGATTTCACTCTGTCATGTTTGGGATGGGGATACTTGAGTACCCTATATTGCAATGGCCAGAGGAAGGCTTTTTTGAGGTAGAAAAATGACTATACTTACAGGAAACTTTAGAAAAGCTCCACTTGAGCAAATGTATTATTGAAATGACTACTTCTCAAGAAATAAACTCAAGAATGAATTGGATAGCCATAAGCAATGAATTAATATACTGGAGGAAAAGATTAAGAAAGTGAAAGCTCCTTTTCTTTCTCTAGGATCTCAATGCTTCCCCACTGTTGCTCCTTCTACCCCCTCTGCTCCCTCTGGTTTTGTTTTTGTTTTTTGTTTTTTGGGGGGGTTGGTTGGTTTGTTTGTTTTACCATTCCAGGCTTCAATCTGGGACTTGGAATAAGGGGGATAATGACTTCTTGAATGGATGGTTCCCAATAGATACAGGACCCAGAGATGACTTTCTTTTGGAAGGAGGAGAAGTGCTAGCTTTATTCAAAGGTCCTAATATGGGCTTTCCAAGTCTTAACTTTACCTCTGAGATTCTCAGATAACCAAACATACAAAATATAGTTAGGGAAATAGAAACAAAAGTAAAAAGCAAGGAGTCATTGAGAATTTGGTTAAGAGATTGTGTCTTAGAATGGAGGTATTGCATTCAATGCAATCCCTATCAAAATACTATCAACATTTTTCACAGGGCTGGAAAAAATACTCCTAAAATTTGTATGAAATTAGAAAAGACCCCAAATAGCCAGAGGAATGTTAAAAAGAAAACTAAAGCTGGGGGAATCACAATGCCTGACTTCAAGCTATATTACAAAATTGTGATCATCAAGACAGCATGGTACTGGCACAAAAACAGACACATAGATCAATGGAACAGGGTGGAGAAACTAGAAATGGATCCTCATCTCTGTGGTCAGCTAATCTTTGACAAAGCAGGAAAGAGTATCCAATAGAAAAGGACAGTCTCTTCAATAAGTGATGCTGGGAAAATTGGACATCCACATGCAGAAGAATGAAACTATACCATTCTCTTACAGCATACACAAAGATAAACTCAAAATGGATGAAAGACCAGGGTACCTGAGTGGCTCAGTCGTTGAACATCTGCCTTTGGTTCAGGTCGTGGTCCTGGGGTTCTGGGATCAAGTCCCACATCAGGCTTCCCATAGAGAGCCTGCTTCTCTCTCTGCCTATGTCTCTGCCTCTGTCTGTGTGTCTCTCATGAGTAAATAGAAAAAATCTTTTAAAAAATGGATGAAAGACCTAAATGTGAGACAGGAATTCATCAAAATTCTAGAGGAGAACACAGGCAGCAACCTCTTTGATTTCGCCTGCAGCAACTTCTTGCAAGACATGTCTCTAAAGGCAAGGTAAACAAAAGCAAAAATGAACTATTTTGACTTCATCAAGATAAAAAGCTTCTGTACAGCAAAGGAAACAGTCAACAAAACTAAAAGGTATCCTACAGAATGGGAGAAGATATTTGCAAGTGACATATCAGATAAAGGTCTAGTGTCCAGGATCTATAAAGAACTTATCAAACTCAACCCCTGAAAAACAAACAATCCAGTCAAGAAATGTGCAGAAGACATGAACAGATATTTCTCCAAAGAAGACATACAAAATGATCAACAGACACATACAAAAATAAGCAACATCACTGGACATCAGGGAAATACACATAAAAATCACAATGAGATATTACCTCACATCAGTCAGAATGGCTAAAATGAAGAAGTCAGGAAATGACAGATGTTGGTGAGGATGCAGAGAAAGGGGAATCCTCATACACTACTAGTGGAAATGCAAGCTGACACAGCCACTCTGGAAAACAGTATGGAGGTTCCTCAAAAAGTTAAAAATAGAGCTACCCTATGGCTCAGAAATTGCACTACTATTTACCCCAAAGATACAGATTAGTAAAATGAAGGGGTACCTGCACTTCATTGTTCCTAGCAGCAATATCTACAATAGCCAAACCATGGAAGATGAGATGTCCTTCGATAGATGAATGGATAAAGAAGATGTGGTATATATACAGAATGGAATACTACTCAGTCATCAGAAAGGATGAATACCTACTATTTACATTGATGTGAATGGAACTGGAGGGTATTATACTAAGTGAAATAAGTCATTTGGAGAAAGACAATTATCATATGGTTTTACTCATATGCAGAATATAAGAAATAATGCAGAAAATAAATGCAGGGAATAAATCAGAGAGGGAGACAAACCATGAGAGACTCAACTCTGGGATACAAACTGAGGATTGCTGAAGGGGAGGTGGGAGGGGGGATCGGATAACTGGGTAATGGGCCTTAAGGAGGGCATATGATGTGATGAGCACTGGGTGTTATACTATATGTTGGCAAATTGAATTAAAGTAAATTTTAAAAAGTACACTGGGCGGGGGGGGGGGCTGGGTGGCTCAGTGGTTGAGCGTCTGCCTTTGGCTCAGGTCATGATCCTGGGATCCTGGGGTCAGGTCCCACATCAGGCTCCCCACAGGGAGCCTGCTTCTCCCTCTGCCTATGTCTCTGCCTGTCTCTGTGGGTCTCTCATGAAGAAATAAATAAAATATTTTTAAAAGTACACTTGAAAACTACATCTGAAACTCATGATGTACTATATGTTGGCTAATTGAATTTAAATTTAAAAAAGAATGAAGGTGTTGGATTGCAAGAAAAAGAATTTAAAAAGCAGACAGGCTACTAAATGGCAAAATGGGAATGGAAACTACAATGCCTTTTATTTTATTTTTTAAAGATTTTGTTTATTTTTCATGAGAGACACAGAAAGAGAGAGACAGAGGCACAGGCAGAGGGAGAATCAGGCTCCATGCAGGTAGCTCAATGCGGGACCCCATCCTGGACCCTGGGATCACACCCCAAGCTAAAGGGTTGGGCTCAACCACTAAGCCACCCAGGCTTCCCACTACAAAGCCTTTTAAACCTCCTTATTTTTCATCTCAACATGAAGAAAATCAACCCTACACTCTTGGAGCACCAAAGACTCAAGTGCCTCTTAAAAGTTACTCAGAACTACTGGCAAGACTGGAATTGTACTTTTACTAGCTGATATTACTATCTTAAGAGCTCTTTTTCAGTGTTCTAGAAAGATCTGTAAAATTTTGCTGAGGTCCTCCACAGAGTGTTTTCAATCTATAGCCTTAGGCATGAGGATGTATCCTAGCTGCTTCATAAACTTGCTTCTGGATGATTTTGCTCAACTAATGGAATAAGCACAATGTGGCTATATTAGTTTCCTAGGGATGCTGTAACAAAGTACCACAAACTAGGTGGCATAAAATAGTAAATTATTCTCTCATAGTTTAAAGGGCTAGAAGTCTGAAATAAACGTGCCAGCAGGGTCATGCTCCCTCAGAGGCTCTGAGTAAAGTCCTTTCTTACCTTTTCTTACCTTCTGGTAGTGGCTCTCCACCTGTGGCACTCTTGGCTTATAGCTGTATCATTCCAATTTTTGCCTCTGTCCTCACATAGTGTTTATCCTATGCATTCCTGTTTTCACATGGTGTTTGCCACTTCTTAAAAGGACATCAGTCATCTTGAATTAAAGCCTACCTTTTGGGGATCCCTGGGTGGTGCAGCGGTTTAGCGCCTGCCTTTGGCCCAGGGCGCGATCCTGGAGACCCGGAATCGAATCCCACGTCGGGCTCCGGTGCATGGAGCCTGCTTCTCCCTCTGCCTGTGTCTCTGCCTCTCTCTCTCTCTCCCTCCCTCTCTGTCGATCATGAATAAATAAATAAAAATATTAAAAAAAAAAGCCTACCTTTTGTTTGATGATATGTGCAAAAACTCCAATTCCAAAAAAGATCACATTCATAGGTGTCATGGGTTAGGACTTCAACATATATTTTTGGGGGACACAATTCAGCTCATGACAGGGACCAAATAACTCCCATCACCAGGAAGTGCCATGTCAGGAAGTCTCCTGTTTACCTCTTCCCACAACTCAGGCTGCTCACGGAGCCTTGGAAACTCATTGCAAGGGACTGATGATGGCAATCCTTGAAGCCTTTCTGCAGAAGGTGAACTGGAAGAAAGTACAATGCTGCCCCCAGAAGCTAGATGAATCCTCACTGATTTTCACCAGTAGTTTGCTAAGGCATTATCTAAATTTACAAAGATGGATTTAGGGGCAGATTAGAAAAATTCTTTGGTTTTCTTTACTTTTGTGATAGCCTTTTTGCCCAGAACTCAAGCATGAGTAAGGGAAAAAGTAGTTAGATTGTAAGGACAGTCTCTTTGGTATTGGCAACAGCAGTAACTCAGTTTTAGAAAATTATGGAGGCAGAAAAAGACAAAAAGAAATTTAAGACCTCAGTGTTAACTTCTCAGAATTATTCACAAAAAGAACAAATCATTATCTGGAGCCCTCTACACATATGAGGGAGTCCTCTAATGTAAAGTCAGCATGTCACTACTATAAAAAGGGCATTGGAAAAATGAATTCCAGAAGAGATTGAAGAAGATGGAAGGAATGGAAACTAACTCTGAAGCTTTACAACTGCTTCAAAAATATTATCCTGCAGGAAATCATAGAAGAAGGAAGTGCAAACAATGCAAACTAATAAGCAAAATTGGCACAATGAAGGAACCTTGGAGCTGAGAATGGGAATAATTTTCATGTCTGTTTTTTTCCCTGCCTTAGTCTTTCCTTGACTGTTCTTGTGACTGGAGGCACATGTTCTGTGTTTTCTTTTTTATTATGTTGCGCGCACTGCAGCAACATGATCAGGATCCTGAGGATAAGGGGATGAGGAAAATAAAAGAAAAGTAAAGAGATGGGGACAGGAGGGACACAGTGGATGATGTCCAAGCAGTGCCAGCTTTATTCAAGGTTTTACAACATTTTATAGCATGAGCAAAACAAAGCCAAGAAGGTGTTTATTTTTAGCAGGTTTGTGAAACCCTCCAAAGTTCCCTTTTCTCAGCATGCAAGACAGACTCACAGGTGCCAGAAGACCTTGGTAAATAGATAAGCTTGTTGCTCCAGATGTGCATACTTCAAAGGAATATTAGGTATGGAAAACAGACCAGCAAGGACAGCACAGACCCTTATTTACATTTATGACCAGGTCAGAATAAGTTGTATCTATTGTGTTATGTGGACGATAACGTACAAGCGAGCCCTGAGAACCATTGCTCAAGCCCTTTCTCAAGCATCTACCAACTATTCACCCTTTAGGCTCCCGAGCCTTCTGAGTGAATGAGGGACGCAAGTCCGGGCCTGGTTTTGTTCAGTTACTCCAGCTAGTTCATGGTCGCCCACATTATTATATCTATCTATCTATCTATCTATCTATCTATCTATCTATCTACCATCTATATATCTATCTATCATCTATCTAATTCTGGTATAGTTAACATACAGTGTTATATTAGTTTCAGATGTACAACATAGTGATTCAGCAATTCCATACATCACCCAGTGCTCATTTCAACAAGTGCCCTACTTAATCCCCATCATCTATTTCACACATCCCCTGTTCCACTTCCCCTCTGGTAACTGTCAGTTTGTTCTCTATAGTTAAGAGTCTGTTTCTTGGTTTGTTTCTCTTCCTTTCTCTCTTTTTTTTTCTATTACAGGTGTCATTCTAGCCTTTCCCCAGAGAGATATAGAGATCCTAATACTTGGACTGAACTGGCTAGAGCAGTTCTTAAAGTGACTAAAGGCAAGAAAATTTATAGCCTTGCCTCTTCCAAGACTCTGAAGGAGGTCATTGTCCTGCTGATCAGGTGCTCAAAAACCACAAGACTCTTGCTAGGTCCTGCTCTAGGTGGCAGTATGCCACCTAGAAAAGAGGTAGGAGCCCAAACTTCCTGGGGAAACAAGACAGAGGGAAGACAAGACAGAGGAAAAGAGGTAGGAGCCTAAACTTCCTAGGGGAGAAGGACTGGTGCTCTCTAGAAGAAAAAACATCATGGTGTCACCACAACATTGATTGGGATGATTTGCCCACTGCTTTGCTGGTGATTGCTCACAAAGTAATTAAGACTGAAAAGACAAATTGGGGAAGGCAAAGAAGGAGGGACTGGTTTTCAATTGGTAAGAGAGACACATCTTCCCTTTTACCCTGAGGCCTAGACTCTCCTTAATGACTTGGTTCAGAAACCAGATTAAAAAGAGGCTGCTTAGGTACATAGAATGTGCCTGTCAAGGAGCAAGTGAGACCAGCAGAGTCTGAAATTAAACAATTGGCTACCATAGTATGAGATGGAATAATGGAATTTCTACTAAAGAACCCTGCACAATTTGTGCAGAAGGTTGTAATGACCTCCAGAGGAGGCTTTGGACCTTGGTCCAGATTTATATTTTATTAATGTGGATTTTTATGGCTTAGATGTCTACCTACTCTATGTTGGGCTTTATAAAGGTCCAGGCCAACTATCAGTGGAAAATGTTAGCTAAAGCCAATCATCTCCTCCACAAATTGGTGATGTTGAAGAGGGCTTATCAGGGAGATTTTACTATATTCCAAGTGATGAGAGGGCCCCAAACTGAGTGATCATCTTTGGTAAATCAGTGCAACAATTACAATACTTACTAGAGTCAGATTAAAACTCATCACACTCGGGATGCCTGGGCCGCTCAGTGGTTTGGTTCATGCCTTTGGCCCGGGGCGTGATCCTGGCGTTCCAGGATCGAGTCCCACATGGGGCTCCCTGCATGGAGCCTGCTTCTCCCTCCGCTTGTGTCTCTGCCTCTCTCTCTCTCTCTCTCTCTCTCTCTCTGTCTCCCATGAAAAAATAAATAAAATCTTAAAAAAAAAAGACTCATCACAGGCTTCCCCTTTGGAGTCAACTTTACCTTCCATACTGGCTCTTGATCTCAGCTATGATAGGGACCTTATTCTACATAGGGATCTAATGGTCATAGGTATGTCCCCTCTGGCAGAAAACTACCCTTTCATTACATTAACTGCAGTTTGGGTTCCAAGAAAAAGCAACACTAGTTGGCTCTGCTTGATAGGGGTACTAAAATCTCCCTAATCCCAGAAAGCACTCAGTTTTAAAGAGACTGCCTCATCTAGGAGGACCAGTTTGGGAGGAGGAGTAAAAGGGGGGGGATTACCTGCTTAACTATTAAAATTGGCCCAGTTATTGCTAAAAGATTCTTCTGTCCTACTTATTCCCCATCCCTCCAAAACTACCCTCGTTCCCATTATTAGAATGTACATCTTCAGCTAGTAGGTAATCTCACGGAACAAGACTAAGCTTTTATGCTATTGGTGGGCGTCACCCATGAGAAATCAGTTAACTTTCCCCTACCGGTATGAGTGGTAGATGTGCCACAGTACCAGCTGAGGCAAGGCACTGAATGATTATGGCCTCTCATAGCTGACTTAGTTAAAGAAGGAGTACAGATCCTTACCACCTTTTAATTCTCTAATATTAGTTGTTGAAAGCTACAACTAATGAGCAGAGGATAACTATCTATGGAGAGTTAACAAAGATGTTCCCTTTATTAGAGCACCTCTACCAGATATTATTGCCTTATTGAATGACATTTAAAACAACATGGGTAAGTGGTTTATAGTTATAGACTTTGCTGACACATTCTTTTTTTAGCATTTTTTTAATTTAAATTTTGTTAGCTAACATACAATGCAATATTGGTTTCTGGAGTAGAATTCAGTGATTCATCACTTACATACAACATGCAATGCTCATCACAACAAGTGCCCTCTTTGATACCCATCACCCATCTAGCCCATCCCCCATCACTCTCCATCAACCCTGTTTGTTTTCTATTATTAAGAGCCACTTACGGCTTGTTTTCCTTTCTCCTTTTTTTCTTTCCCCCCTTCCAATATGTTCATCTGTTTTCTTTCTTAAATTCTACATGTGAGTGAGATCATATGGTATTTGTCTTTCTCTGACCGACTTATTTCACTTAGCATGATACACTCTAGCTCTATCCACAATCTTGCAAATGGCAAGATTTCATTATTTTTGATAAATATAAGGGTGCATTTATCCCTTCAAATTGGTATTTTTATATCCTTTGAGTAAATATCTAGTACTTCTGCAGGCATATTCTGTTCTGTAAAAATTTCGCAGGGAGTTAACCACAATTTACTTTCACCTTTGACGGCCAATAATATATATTTTCCCAGTTGCCTATGGGGTATTTAAATAGTCCTGCAATTAAACACCATCTTTGCAGTCAGGACCTAAATATTTGACTTGCTCTTGTACTAGAAACTCAGTTTTGGCATTATATCAATGACTTCCTTCTCATTGGACCTGACCAAGACTGTCTCATAGGTCATCACAACTGTGAGCAAACACCTCATTGAGAAGGAATGAGCAATTGCCCCACATAAGATCCAAGGTCCTATCAATCTGCTACATTTTGAGACTTTGGAATTTATAAGAAGAACTGCTACAAATCTAGTAAAAGATAAGAATTTAGCACTTCAACCTCTCACATTAATAAAGGAAGACCAACATCTGGTAAGAATGTTTGGATTTTGGTGCCAACACATTCTTCATCTCCAATGCTGGTCCTTCTTACTATGTTTTTCATCTTTTAATGGAGACTTGAGCAACAACTGGTACTAGATAAAATAAGGAGGCTATTACTTTGGCAGTTCTACTAAATCTTTGAGGACAGGACTTAATGGGAAGTTTTGGCCACTGAAAATTTGCTTCCTGGAGCCTCTGGATCAAATGAACAATTAAATGGCTATGCTTAGACTTTTGGTGTAAGCAGCTCCCAGACTTAGCCCAAAAGTATTTACCAGTACAGAGGCACCCCCTAGTAATATACTAGGCACTTATAAAACTGAACCCTTACTGGAGGAGAGCCAATTACTCGATGGATAGAGATGCCTATTATGCCCTGATCAATGGAAAAAGCTCCCTGTAAAATTTAATGAGGCTTCCTTATTGCAATGGAAATGGCATCTAAATGATCGAGATGCTGGAGTGCCACAACTCTATGAGGAATTAACATATACCCTGCCACTGAGGTTAACTTGCCAAAGCCCCCACAAATGCCTCTGCTTCTTTCTTAAGGGGACTGGAAGGAGAACAGCCAACACTCTGAAAATGAGGAAAAAAAAAAAAAAAGGTCAATCTTTACCACTGAAGTGAGCATAGGGTATAAGGCAGCAAGACAATGGACAGCCACAGCCCATTACCCCTGTTCAAACGCTCCAATTTCCATAAGGAGGGTAAAGGGCTGAGCTGCACACAATACTTCTATTAATAAAGCATGCTCTGGCAGCCCAGGTGGCTCAGCGGTTTAGCACCGCCTTCAGCCCAGGGCGTGATCCTGGAGACTAGGGATCGAGTCCCACCTCGGGCTCCTTGCATGGAGCCTGCTTCTCTGCCTCTCTTTCTCTCTCTTTCTGTCTCCCATGAATAAATAAGTAAAATCTTTAAAAAAGATAAAGCATGCTCTTGGCAAACATTTTCTTAAGGTTCTAGTTTCACAGACTCCTGGTTGATGGCTAATGGGTTAAGTACTTGATCTGGACTTTAGCAAAATCATGGCTGGAAAATACAAGGTTGATTCATTTGGGATAAAGAGATATGGAAAAAAATTGCCACATTGGCAATTTTTCTGCCCATATTGGTGAAACATATCTTGGCTCATGCCAAACAAGACACGGGAGTGGTACAATACACAAACTAATGAACTAACCAGCCCTCTAAAATAGATAAGCTTCTTGAAGGATGGACAATTTCCAGAACTCTGAGATTAGCCACCTTACTCCTTCTATTGGTGTGCACCCAAGAGGTCAGTGGATTTGGGTATCATGGTGTTATGAAAATGGATTGTTAATAGATCAATTGATCTAGTAGAGAAACATTTACACAGAGCCATTAGGGGCTATACCAGATGCCAAAAATCTAGACACTGGAACAATTTACAGAGGAGAAGGGCCACATGAGAACTAACAAATTGACTTCATTGGACCTTTCTCTGAAGCAGCAGGAGTCATCAAATATGCCTTAACAATGGCAGATATCCACACAGGTCTTTTATTGGCTAACTCATGTAAGGCACTAAACTTTTCTAGTGTTTTTGAGAGGTTAATGAAACTTTGGGAGTGCTACAAAGTTACACAGTCAGGTCAACACTTTCACTTCACTGCAAAGGGAATGCAACAATGGCCATTACAAAATAACATTGCTTGGGTTTTTTGCCTACTCTATGATCTTATGGCAGCAGATATCATAGAAAAACATAATGGGCTTCTATTTTATGATTTTTAAAATATTTTATTTATTCAGTTGAGAGGGAGAATATGAGTGGAGGGTAGGGGTGGAAGGAGAGGGAGAAGCAGACTCCCACTGAGCAGGAAGCCCAACATGGGGCTTGATCCCAGGACCCCAGGATCATAACCTGAACTGAAGGCAGGTGTTTAACTGAGCCACCCAGGTGCTCCCATAATGGGCTTTTAAAACAAGGACCATCGAGAGAACCTGGAGGACAATGGTCCTCTAAGTGGTCAAAATACTGCTCATAGTCCTGATTACATTAAACCCACCCCCACATGGCATAACTATGCCATATTTAAATTCACCACAAATAAGGAGACCACCAACAGAGATGCTGTAACCTCTGCTGTTTTATATAACCACACTGGATGCAACACAATTATCCATTTTCATAGATGCAGTAAGCCTGACATTATTGCCTACAGCAAAATAGCACCCACCTGATACTTTAACCTTTCCTTCCTGCCTTATCAAAAATCCAGAGCCTAGCTGTCTCTCCTTCAATCTCTCCCTTACTACTGACTCTGGAATCATCCTCAGCCTATGTCTGCTCATCATCCAGTATAAGTGGAACAAACCACTTACTAGTATCTGGAGAGAGAGAGGCATGCTAATCTGCCACCCACATACTTTGCTCTTCTAAAGGCACTGTGGAACAAATCTGGAACTGCTTCTGACTCCCAGAAGGTGGAACTAATTGCTCTGGGTGATATATAGTGACAATCAGATCCATTACTCCTGGCTATGAATGGCCTCTGACTTTAACCCCTACTCTGTTGCTGTGCCCTTTTCTTACTTGAGAAGTCACAACATTCACCAGTGTTCCTATACACCCACTGGCATCCATGCCACCTGCATACCACAGGAAGACATGCAACACTGGTCAGATTGAGGACAATGATAACCAATTTGTTGGTTATTCAGATTGATTAATCTTACTAACATGACCACAAACACCAACACTGAGACTACTACATTATTTCCTATCTCTATTCCTGCTGACAACAATCCTCTCAGCCAAGCCAGACTCTATAATGTTGCTGGTGACTCATAGGTGCCTTCTAAGCTCTATGAGCCAGTTTTTAGTTCAAATCAAATGAAATCTACTATTATTAACTAGTGCCACCAAATAAATAGAGCAACATGCCACCACCTATCAAGTGTCATTTAATGAATTTCTAGATATAGTATGCATCCAATATTACCACTAGAATGCTCATAATTGTGCAATTAAATAAAAAATGTTGTAATCTAGAACCAATACCAACAAATCCTACAGGATTACATAGATAAATTATAGTTTTCAATATAAATATTTATTTTTATATGATAAATATAACTAAATATAAAATATAAACTCTGCTAACAGTATATACGCTTACAACTATTGACTTCTTTTTGAAATTAATTATAATCATCTCTCTCCTTCTCCAATTAAAGCCCCACTTATTGAGGTGCAAAGAAATTGGCACCTTATGAAGAATCTTCTTGGGATGCCTGGGTGGCTCAGTGGTTAAGCGCAGCTGCCTTCAGCTCAGGGTGTAATCCTGGAGTTCCAGGATAGAGTCCCACATCAGGCTCCCTGCATGGGGTCTGTGGCTGCCTATGTCTCTGCCTCTCTCATTCTGTGTCTCTCATGAATAAATAAATAAAAATCTTTTTTAAAAAACAGGAACCTTCTTTGTGGTGGTTAATTTAATGTGTCAGCTTGTCTAGATCGCAGCACCCAGATATTTGCTCAAACATTACTTTGTATGTTTCTGTGCACATGTATTTTTGAGAAGAGGTTCACATTTAAGTAAGTAGAGTTTAAGTAAAGCAGACTAGCCTCCATTTTTCTCTCTGTAGCATTCCAGCTGTTCTCTCTTTACATCTCAGGTTGAATTCATAGGTGTTCAGGATGTTTTGAAAGTTATCTAGGTAAGTTTGTGGGACCAGATGAATTGAGGACCCCTACTCTTCCACCATTTGCCTAGGTCCAGATTACCCTTCATAATGTGGGTGGGCCACATCCAATTAGTTGAAAGCCTTAATACAACAAAGATCAACCTCTTCTGAGCAAGAGAGAGAGAAAGAGAGTGAATGAGAGAGTGCGGGGAGGAGCAGAGGGAGATGGACAGGCAGACTCCATGCTGAGTGTGGAGCCTGAGGCAGGGCACAATTCCATGACCCTGAGAACATGACCTGAGCTGAAATCAAGAGTTGGAAACTCAACTGACTGAGCCACCAAGGTGCCCCTTAACCAAATCTTTATTTATTTTTATTTTTTTTATACTTGGGAGGTTTATTTTTTTGGGGGGGGGTTTAAATTGGAGTTCAATTTGCCAACATATAGCATATCACCCTTAACCAAATCTTTAAAATAAATCTCTCTCTCTTTCTTTCCACACCACACACACACATACACACACACACACACACACACACACACACCCTGTTTCTGTTTCTCTGTAGAACCCTAATACACCTTCCCTGGACCTGCTAATCAATATATATACATATATATATATATGGAAGGCAATGTATACTACATACTTCTTATGCTAAGATATGTCTAAAAAATCAGAGAATACAACCAGTTTGGAAATTATTATTCTCTAACCAAACCTCTTACAATGCTAAATGCAAGTTTTATATAATATTCAATGGAAGTGGGTTCTACCATTGTAATACTGACCGCTCACAGTAAACAATCATAGCTGTTGAATGTTAAAGCAATTTTTATAAAAAAAAACATATTTGATCTCATAGAGGAGTCTAACCTCTCATGCATGGGAGTTTCTTTACCCAAATTGATAACTACTTGTTTATAGTTAGAAAAATTTTCATACCCACTAAAACCATCATCAATAAAGACTTGGGAAATATTTGAGGGAAATTGCCACCCAATGTTACTCCTCTGGATGCTCCTTTAAAAACACAACAGGTCCTCTTACAACAGATAGAGATGATAATAAGAAGCCTGATAGTACAGCTAACCTGTAGGTTATCAAGGAAAAAATGCTCATAACTACCGTACTCCTCATTTTTGTGACTGGTCACATGATCATAGCTGCTGGTATTTCTAAGTATCTTTTTCTACTACCCATTTCATATTCCCTTTTCCTTTTGTTGATTGTAATTCTTTGCCTGGTGAGATGTCTAAAAATTTATTCCTGAAGGGTCTGCACCATTAGTAGTCCTGCCTGAATAGCTTGTTGTAATTTCCATTGACTTTAACCATAGAACGTGGTATTATATTACTAAGAAATGCTCTAAGAGATATTCACTAAAAGGGCCATTTTATCTATTTGATTATTAAATCTTCCTCTGCTGAGGTTACCTTTTGATTTGCATTATATGGGGCATAATATCTTACATTCTTTGCCCACATCAGGGAATTCTATCCACATAACAGTTTGTCAGACTCCTTGTCACCAATTTTCCAATCATATTTCTGCCAAGTCTTTTTTTTAAGGACTTTCTTTTTTTAATATTTTGTTTATCTATTCACTCAGAGAGAGAGAGAGAGAGAGAGAGAGAGAGGCAGAGACACAGGCAGAGGGAGAAGCAGACTCCATGCAGGGAGCCCGACGCAGGACTCGATCCTGAGCCACCCAGGGATCCCCATCTACCAAGTCTTTGACCATGTAATAAACCATTGTTCATGGCCCATGAATATATGGATTTGTGGCATTTGGGCTACATTTTCATGTAACTTACTTGTGCCTTCAGGGTATGCTTGATCCCAATCTTGTATATACCACTTCTTTTTGATAATGGAATGCTGCTGAACATGGCCGAATTTATGGCTTGGTGGGGCAGTTCATGATGGGCAGCTTAGGTTGCATGGTTACTTGGTGGCTTGTGGTTAAGTATTCTGTCTCTACTAAGGCCCAATGGGAAGCCGAAATCTGTTTCTCAAAACGGAAGTATTCACAGCAATGCTATTCAGCTCTAGGGGCCTCCCAAAGTCTTAAAACAACATCTCTACCTGTCACTGACACTTCAAGCACCAACAGATTAGTTGGATTATATGACTCAAGTAACAAAGCAGCTTTCATGACAGCTTGAATCTGTTTTAGAGCCTCCTCTTTTTCTAGACCCCACTCAAAGCTAGCAGCTTTTCAGATTACTTAGTAAGTGGGTCTGAGTAGCACACTCAAGTGAGAAATATGTTGTTTCAATTCTAGAGAGGCCCATTAAACATTGTTCCTCTTTTTTGGATGCAGTAGGGGCCAGATACATAACTTACCTTTGCGTCAGAAATGATTTCTCAATATACTCCATGTCACTAAACACCTAAACATTTTACTGAGGTGCCAGTCCCCTGAATTTTTATCAGATTTATTTCCCACTCTCTGATGTGTCTTACAAATATGTCTAAAGTAGCTGCTTAAAAAAAATAATAGCGAATCCCTGGATGGCTCAGCAGTTTAGAGCCTGCCTTGGGCCCAGGGCATGATCCTGGAGACCCAGGATCGAGTCCCACATCAGGCTCCCTGCATGGAGTCTGCTTCTCCCTCTGCCTGTGTCTCTGCCTCTCTCTCTCTCTCTCTCTGACTCTCATGAATAAATAAATAAAATCTTAAAAAAATAATAATAAAAAAATAAAGTAGCTGCTACTTCTTGCTCACCAGATCCAATCAGTATAATGTCATCAATGTAATGAACTCTTGTGAAAAGGAAAGGCAATCAAGGTCACTACAGACTAAATTATGACATAGGGCTGGAGAATTAATATGCTCCTGACATAAAGACAGTGAATCTGCATTGTTGTCCTTGTCAGTGAAAAGCAAACTGCTTCTGGCTTATTTGCTAACACCTATCAAGAAGAAGGCATTTGCCAGATCTTGCCAGCTGTATACCAGGTACCAGAGGATGTATTAATTGCTCAAGCAACAAAACCACATCTGGAAGGTAGGTGGAATTGGAATCATCATCTGGCTAATTTCACAATAATTATCTGTCATTTTCCAAGTTCCATCTGTTTTCTGCACAGGCCAAGTAGGTACACTGAATGAGGAAGTGCTGGGAATCACCACCCCTGAATCTCTGAAGTCCTTGATGATGGTACTAATTTTTCCCACCTCTCCAGGAATGTGGTATTGCTGTTGGTTTACTATTTTTCCAGGTAGAGGCAGTTCTAGTGGCTTCCACTTGGCCTTTCATAGCCTAATAGCACTCAATCCACAATCACAGAACCAATATGTGGATTCATCCAGTTGCTGAGTATTTTTTTTGAGCATTTTTATTTCAATTACGCATTTGGGAATAGAGAAATAACCATAGCATGGGTTTGAAAACCCACTGAGTCTCTGTTTTGGTGATTCAAGTTAGACATTGTTCATTCAAATGAGAACTTTCCTACTTAGATCAAGTAAGAATTTAATAGATTGCTCATCTATTTCTTCTCCAGGGATGTGATAATCAACTAAAAAATCCCAAAGATCTCTACAAGTTAGCCTATTCTGATTACTGCTTTGACTCTCTTGTCTATTACTGCAACCAAACTCACCTTGTTTTGGTGATTAAGTTTCACTATTTGGCTCCTACAACTCTGGGATCCAATTATCCTCATTGTATTGAAATATTCCAGTTCAGTTGCAGCAGTTCACACTGTAATTCTTGACCTACAAGAGAAGATTAACCATAAAGTTCTTCAAGGATGCTTGGATTACCCTCACAAATTTATTTATCACAATCACGGTGAAAAGTAGATCCTCCAGGGTAAGTGAGCAGATCTTTTTTTTTTTTTTTTTTGTCTTCAGTTTCATGTGCCTGTCTAGATTTTTTTAATAAATTTATTTTTTTATTGGTGTTCAATTTACCAACATACAGAATAACACCCAGTGCTCATCCCGTCAAGTGCCCCCTTCAGTGCCCGTCACCCATTCACCCCCACCCCCCGCCCTCCTCCCCTTCCACCACCCCTAGTTCGTTTCCCAGAGTTAGGAGTCTTTACGTTCTGTCTCCCTTTCTGATATTTCCCACACATTTCTTCTCCCTTCCCTTATATTCCCTTTCACTATTATTTATATTCCCCAAATGAATGAGAACATATAATGTTTGTCCTTCTCTGATTGACTTACTTCACTCAGCATAATACCCTCCAGTTCCATCCACGTTGAAGCAAATGGTGGGTATTTGTCATTTCTAATGGCTGAGTAATATTCCATTGTATACATAAACCACATCTTCTTTATCCATTCATCTTTCGATGGACACCGAGGCTCCTTCCACAGTTTGGCTATTGTGGACATTGCTGCTATAAACATTGGGGTGCAGATGTCCTGGCGTTTCATTGCATCTGTATCTTTGGGGTAAATCCCCAACAGTGCAATTGCTGGGTCATAGGGCAGGTCTATTTTTAACTCTTTGAGGAACCTCCACGCAGTTTTCCAGAGTGGCTGCACCAGTTCACATTCCCACCAACAGTGTAAGAGGGTTCCCTTTTCTCCGCATCCTCTCCAACATTTGTGGTTTCCTGCCAGAAGTGGACCCTGAACTATATGGTCAAATAATATTCGATAAAGGAGGAAAGACTATCCATTGGAAAAAAGACAGTCTGTTCAATAAATGGTGCTGGGAAAATTGGACATCCACATGCAGAAGAATGAAACTAGACCACTCTCTTTCACCATACACAAAGATAAACTCAAAATGGATGAAAGATCTAACTGTGAGACAAGATTCCATCAAAATCCTAGAGGAGAAGACAGGCAACACCCTTTTTGAACTCGGCCACAGTGACTTCTTGCAAGATACATCCACGAAGGCAAAAGAAACAAAAGCAAAAATGAACTATTGGGACTTCATCAAGATAAGAAGCTTTTGCACAGCAAAGGATACAGTCAACAAAACTAAAAGACAACCTACAGAATGGGAGAAGATATTTGCAAATGACGTATCAGATAAAGGGCTAGTATCAAAGATCTATAAAGAACTTCTTAAACTCAACACCAAAGAAACAAACAATCCAATCATGAAATGGGCAAAAGACATGAAGAGAAATCTCACAGAGGAAGACATAGACATGGCCAACATGCATATGAGAAAATGCTCTGCATCACTTGCCATCAGGGAAATACAAATCAAAACCACAATGAGATACCACCTCACACCAGTGAGAATGGGGAAAAAGTGAGCAGATCTTAAATGATAAATCCACTCTAACATTCCAATCTTCTTAAGCCTTTGAATCCCTATTTTTATAGTATAACAGGACAGTTCTGGTATTTCAACTTCACTTAGTATAGGTCACTTTTGGGTCCATTTTCAGCTACCCAACCAACCACACTGTTAGAGTCCTTTCTAACAACTTGAACTAAATCATTGAATCCATAATCTTTGCTTAGTGTGGGCTCATATCAGCCAATTTAGCCTCATTCAGCTTCATATTCCTTCCACCATTATTCACTTCATTCCCACACATATTCTCCGTATTTCCATCTGTTTAAATTGGAAAAATCATGCACATGTTTTGGTGTGTAGCACATCTTCTAGTGGATTACCCTTCAAGGTTTGCTGGGACTTGAGCCCCAGCATTTATCTAGGAGCAAAGAAGTTTGCGGGGTAGATCCTGAGGAGAGTCAGCAGTGCTTTACAAGGAAAGTACCATAAGAGAGGCCATTACAGATATTTTGGGCAAAGCATATCTAACCTACTCAGGCAGGGGTGGAAAGCCTGGCAAAGAAAACTCAATAGAACTTAGGAGTATGATATCTCCAGCTTCATTGGAATTTCCCCATAAGTCCCCACTCCAATATTCAGGATCTTATTACCTCCCAATCAATGTTTTTTGAACATAACTTCTTTATCTTATTCCCCATTCCTCATCCCATACACTTCTTATCCATACATTTTTCCTGGGTTTTGATTTGAAAATATACTACCCCATTCATGATTTTCCCATACACCTTTGTTCTACTAGTAGAAAAAAAATCCTGGGTTGCAAGGTGGGATGTGAGGATACAATGTCTATCTCCAATCCTTGTCTCCAAGCACCAACTATGGAATTTCACTACCACTGGCCAAGTGCTCAGAGGATTGGTGTCCATTACCAAGCCTTTTCCTTTTTCTATGAAATACTTCCTCTTTAGTGACTTTTCTAAAACACACACTTTGGTGGGGGAAAAAACACTTTTCTCAACGAGTAAACTATAGTTAGTGCAGTGAAATTGCCTTTTATACCAAGATTTTAAAGGGGATTAAATATTTAAGGGAAAAGTACATGTAGCCAAAATCATCCTTGAAAGTCATTTGTGAGAGCTCCATGTGAAAGATCTACATAATGTCTATCAATAAGGCCAGCATTGGAATATATCCTTGTTTCTTCAATTGAGCACCAGATTAAATAGCTGGATTAGGGGGATCCCTGGGTGGCTCAGCGGTTTAGCACCTGCCTTTGGCCCAGAGTGCGATCCTGGAGTCCTGGGATCAAGTCCCACGTCGGGCTTCCAGCATGGAGCCTGCTTCTCCCTCCTCCTGTGTCTCTGCCTCTCTCTCTCTCTCTCTCCATAATAAATAAATAAATAAATAAATAAATAAATAAATAAATAAATCTTTAAAAAATAGCTGGCTTATGTTTAGGGTCCCTGTTGAATGAAAAAATACATGTTTAAACACTAGAACACATTCAAGGTGGTGGCATACTTACACTGTGAGAAGCACACAGAAACTGATCATCTAAGTGGAGAGTTGATTCAAGTCTCCCATCTCTCATTCACACCAAGATTTAGATTTATTGGGTGGAATAGTAGATGGATTCACCTCATTATTCATATTCTTATATCCAACGTGTATATGATGTGACCCCAAAACCCAGAGAAGGTCACATGCCCCCAAAAGGGAGTATTTGGAGTCAGAAAATGTCAGAAAATGCCTCTCAAATTGAAAATTTCAAGAATTGACAGGAGAGAGCCAGCAGAGTGGAAGTCACTCCATGAAGCAGTGGTGATGGCAGCAGTGAGAGGATGAACAAATTCAGTGCACTGAAAGATGATGATAGTGGGGACCATGATCAGAATGAAGAAAACAGCACAGGAAGAAGGTGAGAAGGAAAAACTGGAATGAGACAAGAGTTAAGGCAGCAGCAAGAGAAGGGCTGCTGCCCCTGTACGAGCATCTCCTGCAGTACAACTATACTTTCTGATACTTGAGAAGAACCCCTGGCTGTCCCACCAGCTCACAGAGCTATGAACAGAATATCAAACATATTGGAACCTTTGCCTCTGTGGAACAGTTCTGGAGGAGTTTATGGCCACATGGCAGGTCCTGGGGACTTGACAGGCCACAGTGACTTCCATATCTTCAAGGAAGGAATTAAGCCCATGTAGGACAATGATGCAAATAAAAATGGTGGCAAGTGAATCATTCAGCTCCTGAAGGGCTTGGCATCTCATTGCTGGGAGTCTTATCCTGGCCATGTTGGAGGAACAGTTCACAGTTGGGGAGGAGATCTTTGGGGCTGTAGTCTCTGTCCAGCTTCAGGAGGACATTATTTAAATATGGAATAAGACTGCCAGTGACCAAACAACCATAGCCCAAATCCAGAATATGCTTTCGTGAGTGCTTAACCTACCTGCCAAAAACTTATGGAGTACAAAACCCATAGTGGCAGCATCAAAATGCCAGGTAGTGTGGGCCCTCAAAGGCTCCTTTTTCAAAACCTCTGGAAGCTGCAGTTGAATGTGCCATGACCTTCTCCCTCTCTGTATGGCACCATCATTTTAGCTGGTATCATCAGAGTCTCTTGTTCTTTTGGCATGCTATCTGGAAGATCCTCCTGTCCTACACAAGAAGAATTGGAAAAGAATTTTATGTTTTTTTTAAAAATATATTTATTTATTTTAAAGAGAGAGAGAAAGAAAAGGCACAGGGATGAGGGGCAGAGAGAGAAGTAGAGCAGACTTAGTGCTGAGCATGGAGTCCAATGCAGGGCTTGATCTCGTGACCCCGAGATCACAACCTGAATCAAAACCAAGAGTTGAATGCTTAACCAACTGCACCATCCAGGCATCCTGTGTTTTATGTTTTAAGAACAGGCTGACAAGCAGCAGCTACGAGAGCAGAGATCACTTAATAAATGGTGCTAAACTAAAAAAACCATATTAACAGGTGAGGGAGATTAGCAAAAAGTAGACAACCTGGAGAGACTATGTGCTTATGATATTGTTACTTGAGTGTTTCCCACACTTCCATAAAGTATACTACATGTTTTCTAAACATAATCAAGGATACCGGGGCCGTATAAGTTCAATTAGATTTATTGTGGAGTAGAAATCACTTCAGAATGGGATTCATTGGGGTGGAGGAGGTTGTCTTGGGTTCAACTGTAACAAATGAGATAATTGTTGTGTTGCCATAATAAAAGGGAAATTTACATAGTACCTTTAAAAAAGAGTGGGACCCAAACCCAAGAATTTGTTGGTGTTGATTAGCTCTATTAAGGGAGGAGAGTGTTGTATGTGGCAGCCCTAAATCTTGGTTCCTATTGAGGTATATTCCACTATGGAGTGGTTGCTTTGTGGCTTTGAAGGAACTATCTATAAAGATTAGTCTCTCTTTTGCTTAGAGTCCCATTGCATCCAGCCTCTTCTGATTACAATACTAGCTAATATTTTTAAAACTTATTTCTATGTTATAGGCCTAGTCACATTTTGATTCAACTCAATGCACTAAGCAGGCTACTTGTCAATTTATCTCACTATTTTAACTTCCTCTTGTGTTTAGATCTTTTTCACTCTTGGGGGACTGAAAACCGACAGAAATTCCTAAGGAAAAAGAGCCCTTTGGGGCTTGTTCTCCGATGTATACCCTCTGGTTCTGAAATAAAACTGCTTGACCATACTAGGAATAAATCTCATCAAAGTGGTAAAAGACCTGTACCATGAAAACTAGAAAGCGATGGAGGAGGGGCAAGATGGTGGAAGAGTAGGGTCCCCAAATCACCTGTCCCCACCAAATTACCTAGATAACCTTCAAATCATCCTGAAAACCTACGAATTCGGCCTGAGGTTTAAAGAGAGAACAGCTGAAACGCTACAGTGAGAAGAGTTCGTGCTTCTATCAAGGTAGGAAGACGGGGAAAAAGAAATAAAGAAACAAAAGGCATCCAAGGGGGAGGGGCCCCGCGAAGAGCCGGGCTGAGGCCGGGGCCAGTGCCCCCAGGACAGAAGAGCCCCGTCCCGGAGAAGCAGGAGCTGCACCAACCTTCCCGGGCGGAAAGGCACCCGCAGGGAGTTAGAGCAGGACCCCAGGAGGGCAGGGATGCCCTCGGGCTCCCTGGGACACTAACAGAAACCTGCGCACCCAGGAGAGTGCCCCGAGCTCCCTAAGGGCTGCAGCGCGCACTGCGGGACCCGGAGCAGCTCGGAGGGGCTCAGCTGGCAGCTCTGCGCGGAGGGGGCTGCGCTGCCGGGAGCGCGAATCCAACAGTGCAGGCCGGGAGCACAGGGCGCCAGGACACAGCCCAGGATCCAGCCTCCCCCCGGGACAGGCAGAGGCCAGGAGGGCCCAGGACAGCAAGGAGGCTCCAGCCCCGAGCTGAGCAGATCAGCGGCCCCACCCCCAGAGCCTCCAGGCCCTGCAGGCTGAGAGCTCCGTAGTTACTGTGGGAGCTGAATCCAGGTTTCCAGAGCCGGCCGCCGCCACTGTGGTTGTTCCTCCTGGGGTCTCACGGGGTAAACAACCCCCGCTGAGCAGCTCCCCCAAGTGCTAACACCTGAAAATCAGCACAACAGGCCCCTCCCCCAGAAGACCAGCTAGACGGACAAGTTCCAGGGGAAGTCAAGGGACTTAAAGTATACAGAAACAGAAGATACTCCCCCGTGGTTTTTTTTTTTTATTTCTGATTACTTCCCCCACCCCTTTTTTCCCTTTCTTTCTTTCTTCTTTCTTTCTTTCTTTCTTTCTTTCTTTCTTTCTTTCTTTTTCTTCTCTTTTTTCCTTTTTTTCTTCCTTTTTTCTTTTTTCTTTTTCTCTTTTCTTTCCTTGTTTCTCTCCTCTCTTTTGCTCCTTTTCCCAATACAACTTGTTTTTGGCCACTCTGCACTGAGCAAAATGACTAGAAGGAAAACCTCACCTCAAAAGAAAGAATCAGAAACAGTCCTCTCTCCCAGAGTTACAAAATCTGGATTACAATTCAATGTCAGAAAGCCAATTCAGAAGCACTATTATACAGCTACTGGTGGCTCTAGAAAAAAGCATAAAGGACTCAAGAGACTTCATGACTGCAGAATTTAGATCCAATCAGGCAGAAGTTAAAAATCAATTGAATGAGATGCAATCCAAACTAGAAGTCCTAACCACGAGGGTTAACGAGGTGGAAGAACCAGTGAGTGACATAGAAGACAAGTTGATGGCAAAGAGAGAAACTGAGGAAAAAAGAGGCAGACAATTAAAAGACCATGAAGACAGATTAAGGGAAATAAACGACAGCCTGAGGAAGAAAAACCTACGTTTAATTGGGATTCCCGAGGGCGCCGAAAGGGACAGAGGGCCAGAATATGTATTTGAACAAATCCTAGCTGAAAACCTTCCTAATCTGGGAAGAGAAACAGGCATTCAGATCCAGAAAATAGACAGACCCCCCCCTAAAATCCATAAAAACCGTTCAACACCTCGACATTTAATTGTGAAACTTGCAAATTCCAAAGATAAAGAGAAGATCCTTAAAGCAGCAAGAGACAAGAAATCCCTGACTTTTATGGGGAGGAGTATTAGGGTAACAGCAGACCTCTCCACAGAGACCTGGCAGGCCAGAAAGGGCTGGCAGGATATATTCAGGGTCCTAAATGAGAAGAACATGCAACCAAGAATACGTTATTCAGCGAGGCTCTCATTCAAAATGGAAGGAGAGATAAAGAGCTTCCAAGACAGGCAGGAACTGAAAGAATATGTGACCTCCAAACCAGCTCTGCAAGAAATTTTAAGGGGGACTCTTAAAATTCCCCTTTAAGAAGAAGTTCAGTGGAACAATCCACAAAAGCAAGGACTGAATAGATATCATGATGACACTAAACTCATATCTGTCAATAGTAACTCTGAACGTGAACGGGCTTAATGACCCCATCAAAAGGCGCAGGGTTTCAGACTGGATAAAAAAACAGGACTCATCTATTTGCTGTCTACAAGAGACTCATTTTAGACAGAAGGACACCTACAGCCTGAAAGTAAAAGGTTGGAGAACCATTTACCATTCAAATGGTCCTCAAAAGAAAGCAGGGGTAGCCATCCTCATATCAGATAAACTAAAATTTACCCCGAAGACTGTAGTGAGAGATGAAGAGGGACACTATATCATTCTTAAAGGATCTATCCAACAAGAGGACTTAACAATCCTGAATATATATGCCCTGAATGTGGGAGCTGCCAAATATTTAAGCCAATTAATAACCAAAGTGAAGAAATACTTAGATAATAATACACTTATACTAGGTGACTTCAATGTAGCTCTTTCTACCCTCGATAGGTCTTCTAAGCACAACATCTCCAAAGAAACGAGAGCTTTAAAAATGATACACTGGACCAGATGGATTTCACAGATATCTACAGAACATTACATCCAAACTCAACTGAATACACATTCTTGTCAAGTGCACATGGAACTTTCTCCAGAATAGACCACATACTGGGTCACATATCGGGTCTGAACCAATACCAAAAGATTGGGATCGTCCCCTGCATATTCTCAGACCATAATGCCTTGAAATTAGAAGTAAATCACAACAAGAAGTTTGAAAGGACCTCATACACGTGGAGGTTAAGGGCCATCCTGCTAAAAGATGAAAGGGTCAACCAGGAAATTAAGGAAGAATTAAAAAGAATCATGGAAAAAAATAAAAAATAAATAAAAAGATTCATGGAAACTAATGAGAATGAAGATACAACCGTTCAAAATCTCTGGGATGCAGCAAAAGCAGTCCTAAGGGGGAAATACATCGCAATAAAAGCATCCATTCAAAAACTGGAAGGAACTCAAATACAAAAGCTAACCTTACACATAAAGGAGCTAGAGAAAATACAGCAGACAGATCCTACACCCAGCAGAAGAAAAGAGTTAATTAAAATTCGAGCAGAACTCAACGAAATTGAGACCAGAAGAACTGTGGAATAGATCAACAGAACCAGGAGTTGGTTCTTTGAAAGAATTGATAAGATAGATAAACCATTAGCCAACCTTATTAAAAAGAAGAGAGAGAAGACTCAAATTAATAAAATAATGAATGAGAAAGGAGAGATCACCACCAACACCAAGGAAATACAAATGATTTTAAAACCATATTATGAACAGCTATACGCCAATAAATTAGGCAATCTAGAAGAAATGGACACATTCCTGGAAAGCCACAAACTACCAAAACTGGAACAGGAAGAAATAGAAAACCTGAAGAGGCCAATAACCAGGGAGGAAATTGAAGCAGTCATCAAAAACCTCCCAAGACACAAGAGTCCAGGGCCAGATGGCTTCCCAGGGGAATTCTATCAAACGTTTAAAGAAGAAACCATACCTATTCTACTAAAGCTGTTTGGAAAGATAGAAAGAGATGGAGTACTTCCAAATTTGTTCTATGAGGCCAGCATCGCCTTAATTCCAAAACCAGACAAAGACCCCACCAAAAAGGAGAATTACAGACCAATATCCCTGATGAGCATGGATGCAAAAATTCTCAACAAGATACTAGCCAATAGGATCCAACAATACATTAAGAAAATTATTCACCATGACCAAGTAGGATTTAACCCCGGGACACACGGCTGGTTCAACACTCGTAAAACAATCAATGTGATTCATCATATCAGCAAGAGAAAAACCAAGAACCATATGATCCTCTCATTAGATGCAGAGAAAGCATTTGACAAAAGACAGCATCCATTCCTGATCAAACCTCTTCAGAGTGTAGGGATAGAGGGAACATTCCTCAACATCTTAAAAGCCATCTATGAAAAGCCCACAGCCAATATCATTCTCAATGGGGAAGCACTGGGAGCCTTTCCCCTAAGATCAGGAACAAAACAGGGATGTCCACTCTCACCACTGCTATTCAACATAGTACTGGAAGTCCTAGCCTCAGTAATCAGACAACAAAAAGACATTAAAGGCATTCAAATTGGCAAAGAAGAAGGCAAACTCTCCCTCTTCGCCAATGACATGATACTGTATGTAGAAAACCCAAAAGCCTCCACCCCAAGATTGCTAGAACTCATACAGCAATTTGGCAGCGTGGCAGGATACAAAATCAATGCCCAGAAATCAATGGCATTTCTATACACTAACAATGAGACTGAAGAAAGAGAAAGTAAGGAGTCAATCCCATTTACAATTGCACCCAAAAGCATCAGATACCTAGGAATAAACCTAACCAAAGAGGTAAAGGATCTATACCCTAAAAACTATAGAACACTTCTGAAAGAAATTGAGGAAGACACAAAGAGATGGAAAAATATTCCATGCTCATGGATTGGCAGAATTAATATTTTGAAAATGTCCATGTTACCCAGGGCAATTTACACATTTAATGCAATCCCTATCAAAATACCATGGACTTTCTTCAGAGAGTTAGAACAAATTATTTTAAGATTTGTGTGGAAGCAGAAAAGACCCCGAATAGCCAGGGGAATTTTAAAAAAGAAAACCATATCTGGGGGCATCACAATGCCAGATTTCAGGTTGCACTACAAAGCTGTGGTCATCAAGACAGTGTGGTACTGGCACAAAAAGAGACACATAGATCAATGGAACAGAACAGAGAACCCAGAAGTGGACCCTGAACTTTATGGGCAACTAATATTCGACAAAGGAGGAAAGACTATCCATTGGAAGAAAACAGTCTCTTCAATAAATGGTGCTGGGCAAATTGGACATCCACATGCAGAAGAATGAAACTAGACCACTCTCTTTCACCATACACAAAGATAAATTCAAAATGGATGAAAGATCTAAATGTCAGACAAGATTCCATCAAAATCCTAGAGGAGAACACAGGCAACACCCTTTTTGAACTCGGCCACAGTAACTTCTTGCAAGATACATCCACGAAGGCAAAAGAAACAAAAGCAAAAATGAACTATTGGGACTTCATCAAGATAAGAAGCTTTTGCACAGCAAAGGATACAGTCAACAAAACTCAAAGACAACCTACAGAATGGGAGAAGATATTTGCAAATGATGTATCAGATAAAGGGCTAGTTTCCAAGATCTATAAAGAACTTCTTAAACTCAACACCAAAGAAACAAACAATCCAATCATGAAATGGGCAAAAGACATGAAGAGAAATCTCACAGAGGAAGACATAGACATGGCCAACATGCACATGAGAAAATGCTCTGCATCACTTGCCATCAGGGAAATACAAATCAAAACCACAATGAGATACCACCTCACACCAGTGAGAATGGGGAACATTAACAAGGCAGGAAACAACAAATGTTGGAGAGGATGTGGAGAAAAGGGAACCCTCTTACACTGTTGATGGGAATGTGAACTGGTGCAGCCACTCTGGAAAACTGCGTGGAGGTTCCTCAAAGAGTTAAAAGTAGACCTGCCCTAAAACCCAGCAATTGCACTGTTGGGGATTTACCCCAAAGATTCAGATGCAATGAAACTCCAGGACACCTGCACCCCAATGTTTCTATCAGCAATGGCCACAATAGCCAAACTGTGGAAGGAGCCTCGGTGTCCATCGAAAGATGAATGGATAAAGAAGATGTGGTTTATGTATACAATGCAATATTACTCAGCCATTAGAAACGACAAATACCCAGCATTTGCTTCAAAGTGGATGGAACTGGAAGATATTATGCTGAGTGAAGTAAGTCAATCGGAGAAGGACAAACAGTGTATGTTCTCATTCATTTGGGGAATATAAATAACAGTGAAAGGGAATATAAGGTAAGGGAGAAGAAAGGACTCCTAACTCGGGGAAACGAACTAGGGGTGGTGGAAGGGGAGGAGGGCGGGGGGTGGGGGTGAATGGGTGACGGGCACTGAGGGGGGCACTTGATGGGATGAGCACTGGGTGTTATTCTGTATGTTGGTAAATTGAACACCAATAAAAAGTTAATACATTTAAAAAAAAAGAAAAGTAGAAAGCACTGATGAAAGAAATTGAAGATGACACAAAGAAATGGAAAGACATTCCATAATCATGGATTGAAAGAATATTGTTAAAATGTCTACACCACTCAAAACAATGTACACATTTAATGCAATCCCTATCAAAATGCCAACAGCATTTTTCACAGAGCTAGAACAAACAATTCTAAAACTTGTTTGAAGTAAAAAAGACTCTAAATAGCCAAAGCAATCTTGAAAAATAAAATCAAAGTTTGAGGTGTCATAATTCTGGACTTCAAGTTATATTACGAAGCTGTGGTGATCAAAACAGTATGGTACCAGCACACAAATAGACACATACACCAATGGAACAGAATAGAAAACCCAGACATGGACTCAGAACTATATGGTCAACTAATCTTTGACAAAGCAGGAAAGAATATCCAATGGGAAAAAGAAAATCTCTTCAACAAATGGTGTTGGGAAAACTGGACAGCAACATGCAGAAGAATGAAACTGGACCACTTTCTTACACCATACACACAAAAAATTCAAAATGGATTAAAGACCTAAATGTGAGGCAGGAAACTATTAAAATCCTAGAGGAGAACACAGACAGTAACCTCTTTGACATCTGACATAGAAAAGTTTTTCTAGATATGTCTCCTGAGGCAAGGGAAATAAAAGCAAAAATAAACTACTGGGACTATATCAATATAAAAATCTTCACAGCAAAGGAAATAATCCACAAAAGTAAAGGACAACTCATGGAATGGGAGAAGAGATATGAAACTAACATATTTGATAAAGGGTTACTATCCAAAATCCATAAAGAACTTTTAAAACTCAACACCCCAAAAATGAATAATACAATTAAAAATGGGCAGAAATCAAGTATAGACATTTTTCCAAAGAAGACATACAGGTGGCTAACAGACAAGATGCATGAAAAGATGCTCAACATCACTTACCACCAGGGAAATGCAATTAAAAACTACAATGAGATATCACCTCACACCTGTCAGAATGGCTAAAGTCAACAACACACACACACACAAAAAAAAACAGGTGCTGGCAAAGATGTGGAGAAAGTAGGAACTCTCATGCACTGTCAGTGAGAATGCAGATGGGTGCAGCCACTCTGGAAAACAGCATGGAGGTTCATCAAAATGTTAAAAATAGAACTATGTTATGATCTAGCAGTTGCACTACTAGGTATTTACCCAAAGAATACAAAAATACTAATTCAAAGGGATACATATACTCTGATGTTTATAGCAGCATTATCTACAATAGTTGAATTATGGAAACAGCCCAAGTATCCATTGACTGATGAATGAAAGAAGATGTGGTATGTGTATATATACATAATGGAATGTTACTCGGCCATAAAAAAGAATGAAATCTTGGCATCATTGACTGATGAATGAAAGAAGATGTGGTATGTGTGTGTATATATATATATATATATATATATATATATATATATATATATATATAGGAATGTTACTTGGCCATAAAAAAGAATGAAATCTTGGCATTTTCAGTGACATGGATGGAGCTAGAGAGTATAATGCTAAGCAAAATAAGTCAGAGAAAGGCAAATATCATATGATTTCACTCATATGTGAAAGTTAAGAAAGAAACAAAACAAACTAGCAAAGGGGGGGAAAAGAAAGAGTGACACAAACGAAGAAATAGGGTTTTAGCTATAGAAAACAAACTGATGTTATCAGAGGGGAAGTAAGTGGGGTGGGGGTGGGTGAAATAGGTGATGGGGATTAAGGAATGTACTTGTAGTGATGAGCACCAGGTGTTGTGTGGCAGTGTTGAATCACTATATTATACACCTGAAACTAATATTACACTGTATGTTAACTAACTGGAATCATTTCTTTTTTACTAACTAGAATTTTAATAAAAACTAAGAAAAGGGGCAGCCCGGGTGGCTCAGCGGTTTTGCGCCGCCTTCGGCCTAGGGTGTCATCCTGGAGACCCTGGATCGAGCCCTGCGTCGGGCTCCCTGCATGGAGCCTGTTCTCCCTCTGCCTGTGTCTGTGTCTCGAATGAATAAATAAATAAATAAATAAATAAATAAATAAATAAATAAAACTAAGAAAAAACTCTGCTTGGCCATTGTGGTGAATCCCTTTTGGAGTATCTGTGCAGTTCATATGACTCCTTAAATTGTGCTCCCTCATTTTCCAGTTTCTTATAATGGTGGGATCCTGGTGATGAATGTGATTTGTAAATGTTGTTCCAATCCTAGGCCTAAGTTGATTGGCCTAAGAATAATAACCTGACTGATGAGAAGTTCTTCCCAGAAAAATTTAATATGTATGTGTGTGTGTGTGTGTGTGTGTGTGTGTGTGAGAGAGAGAGAGAGAGAGAGAGAGAGAGAGAGAGAGATGGAAATGGATTGTTTTTCCCCTGTGGGTGAACCTTAGAAAGTAAACAATAATGCCATGGTTCTGTGGGGAAGTTATATTTTCCATGCTTTCTGATGAGCTGAGAAAGCTGCTCATCAGAGAAAGAAGCAAAAAGAAACATCATAAAGAGAAAGATAAATGGTATTGTCCATTGTCTAAGTTTCTGAAGACTTTGCAGTTGCCTGCTCTGGTGCATTCCTGAAATCCAATTACATTTTTGACCTTGGGTTTTGTGACACACCTTTAACTCCTTATAAGTTTCCCTGTGTTGATGAAAGTAGCTTACATTTGTTTCTGTTACTTGTAACTAAAGAATCTTGGTGTGGAGACTTTAGTCAGGTTGATCATCATGCCTAATTCTCTGGACCAATTTTCTTTAATTTATCTTTTAGCACTGTGTCTGGAACAATGTTTAAGAACACCCTTTATTCTCCATGCTTCAGTCTATTCTCTAGGCCCTTTCTTTCCACTGGCTGACATGCTGCAAATGAATTAGTTACTCTTGCCAGTACCCAAGGGGTTGAGCCAGAGCCAAGTCACAAGGCAGTGCCAGCAGAATAGCTGCATTTATTTCCAGTCTGTAGCAGTAGATTATTTATATACATATTTAGAGTGGGTTGGAAGGTTGTTGCAGGGAAAGTAGAAGGAAGGAGCCATTCAGAGAGAATATAGACACCAGATTAGTAGAGGAATGAAATACACTTACTGGACAATCTGTAGGATGTTAGCCAGGGATCTCAGAAAGGACAGAGCAGAGAACTCTGTGTCAGTTCTCCCAAAGTCAGGTTGTTATGATAGGCAAACTGCTTTATGGGCCATAGGTTTGCTTCTGAGGCAGGGAGTGCAGAAATATAACAAAAGCTAAAGAGTAAGCAACCAGATAAGACAGGAAGTCCAAATCAGAAATTGGAGGGTAGAAGGTGAAGGGGTAGTGTGACAGGATAGAAGAAAAATGAGGTAGAAAGCCCTAGAGAAAAACTGGAGCATTCTAAAATCACTAAGTCAGGAACCAGTTGACTCATTTGGAGGTCAGCCAAACCAGACAGGTAGCCCCATGTTGTGTGGATATAACCAACAGAGCCAAGAGCTTTCAAGGCAGTGATTTGGCTTTCCTGATTATTTTGGCAAGACCACACTCCCACTACTATACTTATATCAACATGATTTGGATGAGCGCCTTTGTAATTGCCACTCTAGCCCTTCAACCTATATTGAATGATCCTGCATTCTATTGGATGTCTCCATTTCTGTCCGTCCCTCTTTTCAGGCAGAATATTTATAAAGACATTACAATTGTGCTTCTGACTAATGTCTATCATTATTTGGTACACATTTAAGTGTAAATGGAATCCATTTTTATATTTGGTCATTTTATTCCAGGGCAAAACGTTCTATTAAAATCCATGAGAAATTCAAGAAAGAACAGAGGGTCTACTCAGGCTCAATTGTTTGTAAGAAATCCACTTAAGCTAACTAAGATAAAGTGAAATATTTATTCTAAGGCTATGAGCAGAGTAACAGAATGAAAGGAGTAGTACATAAATCCAAGAATAAACACTAAAAGGAATGGAATTCACCAAGATTAGAGTGGGGGATAGTTTTGGCTTCAAGTTAACCTTAGAGAATTTCAGTAAGAGCTTAGAGTCTTCACTCTAGTGACTGAGTCTTCTTTTCATCCCACTACCACTTGATAATTAGTCATTCTTACTCATAAATCACTCTGTACATAGCCTATCATGGCTTCTCCAGCCCCATTTATACCTCATGACCTTTTAGGTATAATAATTCACTGTTTGTTTTCTGTTATTGTAGTTTTCTGTTTCATATTCTAGATTTAAGAAATAAAGTATGTGACCAGCTCATTCTTTCAAAGTAGCCTATACCGAACAGTTCATGCTCTTAGAAAGGTCTGTCTCCCTCACCACAGAAATTTAACTGTGATGGGGGAGGGAAAACTAGTGGAGTCATGTGTTAGAAAATGTGGCTACTTACCTGGCACTAGGGATCTAGAAGAGCATAAAATAGTGGAATATGACATAAGGTAGAAGGGAGGAAAATAGCTGAGGCACTGGTGCCTCTAACAAAGAAAACTAACGTGGGGAGTATAAGCCTGAGACAGGGTTTTAGACCCAAACAGTAAGAAGGTTGTTATTGGGCTCCCTTACAGGGACATTTATCGCATGTCTACTTTGGACCAACCAATTTAAACTAATTGACTCATTTTTCTGGTGTCATATTATCCCTGAGGAATAATTATTATTAACACAACTGTACAGATGAAGAACCTGAAACCCAAAGAGTAACTGTCTAAACTTCTGAGCAAATAAATGACAGAGAAAGGATATCCTGGGAAGTTGGGTTAGCCTTTTGGGGCCATTTGAGTTGGCATGGTTTCAATATTGGGCAAGTAATGTAAGTCCTACCAATAAGCCAGATGTGGAAGGATGAGAGACGTGGGGAAATACATGCTGTCAGGGAGAGAGTATGTGATAGCAACTACTTTAAGATGAGTACAGAATTTTGACTCCCTCCAATAACCATCCCAGACAAAGACTCTTTGAGAGCCTCTGGACATCAAACAAAGCCCTGAAAATTAGCCCTCAGTGGTGATAATTCTATTGAATAACAAGAGGATGGAGGGAGGAAGGCACAGGAGAATTCATTTTGGAGTTTTACCTCCATTTTGAGGCACAGAGGAACCCAGAAGACAATGTTGTTTATTCCCAGGGAAAGGCAGATTAGAGACTCCTAATTACTCTTCCATACTCCCCTCTTCATCCCTCTCTTTCCATAGGAGAGGCTGGGGTGTGTGAGTGGGGGCTGCACAAGGACCCTGGCTTAGCTTCTGCAGCCTTCATGCCTCCATCTTGAGGCTATGGTGCCACTCACTGTCCAGAGTTTTCCTTAGGGGGCAGAGTGGGCCTGGGGGCAGCAGGTACTGTCTCCAGGAGCAGCAAGCAGACTTTCTGAGAAGTCCTGGGAAAAGATAGTCACTTACTTCCCAACTTTGTATAAGGAAGTGTGGAAAGAGTCTTGGAGAAGGGGTTTGAAAACTGGCACTTAGTTTCCCTCTGGACTTCACTTTCTCTCCATAAGAACCATGTGAATCTGGACTTCACATGTTCCATAAGAACATCCATCTCATCCTCTGGGTTGGATTAAATGTGATGAGGGCTATGGGAGCATCTGTGAACTGTAAATTGCCCACCCAAAGGCGAGGGCACCCTGTTGTCCTTGAAGGGAGCCTCTGTGTTCAGATGTGCTGGGGAAAGACCTTTGTGTTCATGGAGCTAAAGGATGAAGGACATGGGTCCCTGTTGGGTGGGGAGGCGACAGGACAAATGAGGAGGCAAGTAGCTGAAAGATCTCCCTGACAGGAGGAAAGTCTGGTCTTTGCAAGGCTTTGAGGTGGATGGAACTGCAGGGCTTGGTGTCCCAGAAGACCCTGCCCGAGAGGAGAAAGAGTGTTTGTGGGTGTCTGTGAGAGAGAAGTGGAGGTGGTTACCCTGGCCCTCCCCTTCATTCCCACTCAGGCAAGTGGCTGAATGAAGCAAGTTGGTGGAGAGTAGGGCAGAGAAGTGTTGGATGGAGAGCAAATTCAAGAGGGGGTCTTAGAGTCCATCTGGTCCATTCCTGGGTCTCCGTTCAGGTTTGAAGGAGGTTTCTCAAGCCTAGGAAATCCTGCTAGCTAGTTCATCTGTGTGAACCTAGGGCAACTGGTGTGGGTTCATTTTCACCCTGTGTGGTACCCAGGGACTGTGTGGTGAGGAAGCCTACTTGAGCTGGGAGCTCCCACCAGCATGTTTGGCCACCCATCCCCAGGAGTTCTGGGGCAACTATTACAGGGGACTCGTGGGATTGAGGGATGGGCTGTTTCTTTGGAAGGAGCAGCCCCATTGTGCTGACTTGTGTGGAGGAGGTAGCCTCCCAGGCCTGGAAGGAAGGAGGTTGGAGTGGAATGGGGAAAAGGATGGCCGCTCTGGACCAAGGAGGCAATTCCCACCCCTAACCCCTTCATCTGTGAGAGCCCCTTGCCTAGAATCACTTAGACCCTTCACTAGCTGCAAACCAATTCGGCCCTTGGAGCCTTGGGGCCAGATCAGGTACAGGGAAGAGAGAAGAGGGTCACTGGCAGGAAGGGGTTGTCGCTCATCCAGCCTGGATCACCCCCAGGGCTCTGGACCAAGTGTTAGGTAGGGGCGGCAATGCTGCAGTCCCTGGTGGTGGTGACATGGGCAGGGCAGTAGGGGTGGGGGATGGAGGAGGAGCTGAGCCCAGGATATATGACAGCTGCAGTCTATTCATCTGGCTCCCCACAGTTGACAGGGCCTGGGGCTGGTTTCTCCTGCCTTCCTTCCCACCCCTTTGCCCTGAGCCATACTGATTCTCATCTGATTAGCAGGGTCAGATGTATCTCAGTGGCGTGTCTCCTGGGTTCTTACCCTTCCCAGACCCAGAAGTGGATGGAGGGCCACAGAGGCTCATGAACCATGCCCTTCACCACCCAAGGTGATCAGAGGCCAGTGGCAGAACCAAGAGATGCTGCAGCCAGGGCCCCAGGGACCGCAGCCCCATCTCCATCCCCAGGCACTCCTGGAGTGTGAGCGTGAGGTAGATGTGGAGACCTGGTGGGAAGTGGTACTGATTTGCACCTCCATCCCTGGATCCCAGGGCCCAGTCATTGCAAGGGCAGTGTAGGGTGGGTGTGCAGTGGAAAAGGGTAGCGGTCTCCTGCCTCTAGCCTTCCATCCCTGGAGCAGGTAGGCCTGTGGAGCAAGGAGGCTGTGGGCTGGGGTTGCTTGACAGGTGCTGTCAGTCCATGGTTCCTACTGGCTAGGCAAGAGCACTGCTGGGCTCAGCTCTGGTACTTGTTAGATGTGAGCAATGAGCTAATTTTTAAAAAACATTTTTTATTCATTTCAGAGAGAGACAGCATAAGTGGGAGGGGCAGAGGGAAAGAATCTCAAGCAGCCTCTGCTGAGCGAGGAGCCTCACTAAGGGCTCAGTCCCATGACCATGAGATCATAACCTGAGCTGAAACCAAAGTGGGAGGCACTTCACGGACTGTGCCACCCAGGTACCTTATCAATGGGCTACTTTTATCCTGCTGGGCTCTGGCTCAGCAGGAAACCAATGCTGAGTAGTGTGTAGTTCTTCTGAGTGGATCTGGCTAGGAAGAGGTCAGTCTTACAAGGCAGTGGGGAGGGGAAAATGCTGAGACCTTCATCCTAGAGGGGATGTATCCTCAGAGAAGACCATATTTTAGTGCCTAAGACTGTATGCTCCAGGTTGCTGTGTCAGGAATGGAATCTAGACCCTGTCATTGGGGCCTGGGTTCACAATGGGACACTGAGGAGGAAAAGTTAAAAAAATAGGTCCACTAGAGGGCCAAAGTATAAGAATCCCCCCTCTCTAAAGGGAGGGCATGTTCTTAGCAAATCTGTTAGGTACCTCTATAGCTGGCAAATGTCCTATTTGAGAGTGTGGAGGTCAGTGATCCAAATAGGGGAGTCCAGACAGATCACCTATCCTGAGAGGGTGGAAGGAGAGCAGAGACTCTAACATGAGACCAGGGAAATGATCCAGGAAAGTAAAAGGGAAGATTCCTGGACAGTTACAAAAATTGGGCACAATGTGATGCTTGCACCCTTCCTTCAGGAGGTTTGGCTGTTTCTGTTTGTTGGTTTTGTTCTTTATTTTAAAGATTTTATTTATTTATGAGAGAGAGAGAGAGAGAGAGAGAGAATGAGCAGAGGGGGGGAACAACAGAAGGAGAGGGAGAAGCAGCTCTCTGCTGAGCAGGGAGCCCAACGTGGGGCTTCATCCCGGAACCCTGGGATCATGACCTGAGCAGAAGGAGACACATAACGACTGAGCCACCCGGGTGCTCTGAGCTGGCTGTTTTTAAAGGAATAGCACAGATACTAATGCCACATCTCTTCCTAGACTTTCCTCATTCTGAGCTAGGCCAGACCTCCTTGGGTTTGACCAATGGAAGGTTTAGATTCTTTCTGAGGGGATTCTTGGCTTGGGAGTTGAGCATTGCTGACAGTGTTTCAGGCTCTCCTAACACTTTTCAATGGACCAATCCTAGAGCTAGCCAGGTTTCAGGTAATGGGAATTTTATTTCCTCTCCTAATGAAAACAGCTTCTTTGCTTGTTTTGATCATAAAAATGATATATTTCATAAAGTTTTGTTTAATAAAAATAGAAATATGTGAAAAAATGTGGATACTATCTCCCCCACCTCTGCTTTTTTGTAAAACAATAACCAAAACACCCCCAAATATGTGTGTGTATATCCAGATAGGATTTGGGAAATAAAGAGAAAAATATGGAAGACTGCAAATTTTTAATATAGGTTACCTATGGTAGGGTGGAGGACATGCTGACATGGAAGGGAGGAAAATAGGAAAAAATGGAAAGAAAAAAGCCACATTAAAAAAGGAATATATGTGATCACAATTATGAATTTACATTAAAAAGATGCAGACTCATTGTAAGAACTGAAAGCAATATATCAAGGAATATTATATATATTAATATTATATATTATAATTTATAATTTTATAATTTAATTATAATTTTATAATTTATATTATATATAAATTTCTCCAAACCTCAGATTTTAGTGATAACCTCTAGTAATATTTGTATGTGTTTTTCCAGATAGACATACTGTTCTACATCCATCCTGCTTTTGCAGTTTTATAAGGAAATCTTTAATTTTTATTTTTTTAAGATTTTATTTTAAGATTTTATTTTTAAGTAATCTCTGTATCCAACATGGGGCTTAAACTTACAACCCTGAGATCAAGAGTCAAATGCTCTACTGATTGAACAAGCCAGGTGCCTCATAAAGAAAATTTTTATCAAGTTGTATCATACATACAAAGAAATGCACAGATCATAAATGTATAGCTCCATGATATATAATGTAATATATAAGCTCCATGATATATAATATATAATATTATATAAATATATATAATTTATAATGTAAACCCACCCTTATAACCAGTATTCAGATTATATATAACATATGCCCCAGAAGGCCCCTGTGGCTGCTTCTAGTCATACACTTCCTCCAGCCCTGAGGGCCTGAAGGTAACTACTGTTCTGACTTCTAAAATAACAGATTGGGATCCCTGGGTGGCGCAGCGGTTTGGCGCCTGCCTTTGGCCCAGGGCGCGATCCTGGAGACCCGGGATCGAATCCCACGTCGGGCTCCCGGTGCATGGAGCCTGCTTCTCCCTCTGCCTGTGTCTCTGCCTCTCTCTCTCTCATTCTCTCTGTGTGTGACTATCATAAATAAAAATTAAAAAAAAATAACAGATTAGTTTGTTTTTATAAACTGAATCATAAGTATGTATATTTCTTGGTCTATATTCTTTTGCTTAAAGTTATATTTTTTGAAGTTCCAACTATTATACAGTAATAGTTCTTTTTTTCTCATTGACATATAAAATTCCATTGTTCGGGCAGCCCGGGTGGCTCAGCGATTTAGCACCGCCTTCAGCCCAGGATGTGATCCTGGAGACCGGGGATCGAGTCCCACATCAGGCTTTCTGCATGGCGCCTGCTTCTCCCTCTGCCTGTGTCTGTGCCTCTCTCTCTCTGTGTCTCATGAATAAATAAATAAAATCTTAAAAAAAATAAAATTCCATTGTTCAAATATATCACAGAGTATTCATCTATTCTGTTGTGATGAACGTTTCAGTTGTTTCTAGTTTTTGGGTATTATGAAATTGCATGAATATTCTTGTACCTAATTATACATTTTTGTTTGATATATACCAAAGAATGGAACTGCTATGTATATGGGATGGTTTTATTTTCAGTTTTAGTAGCTATTGCTAGTCTTCCAAACTGGTTATACCAGTTTATAGTACTATGAGAGGCAAATGTTCTTACCACTTACTCCAGGTCCTTGAAAATACTTAGTATTTTGAGTTTTAAAAAATCCACTCTTATGGAGGTGTACTGGTATCTCTCTTTGATTTCAATTTTTTTAATGAAGTCAAGCATTTTTTTAAGAAAGAGAGAGAGAAAGAGGGGCAGAGGGAGGTGGAGAGAATCTCGAGTAGGCTTCATGCCCAATGTGGAGCCTGATGCAGGGCTTCTTCTCACAACCCTGATATCATGGCCAGAGCTGAAATCAAGAGTTGAACACTTAACGGACTGAGCCACTCAGGTGCCCCAAATGCTTTTCTGTATGTTTGTTGGCCTTTGGATATCATCTTTTATGAAGTGCATTTTCAATTCCTTTGCCCATTTTTCTATTGGGTTGTCTATCTTTTTCATATAGATTTGTAACAGTTTCTGTATTCATTATGGATATGAGCCCTATGGCAAATATATTTATTGGAAAGATCTTCTCTGAATCAGTGGGGTTCCTTTTTCCCAGTCTTAATCACTTCTCTTGAATAAACAGATGCTTGAGATTTTAATGTAGTCCTTTATAGAACCAGCTTTATATGAGACTGATTGTCCACTCCCTTATCGATAATGAGAACTATAAAAGCTTTATCTTTTCAAATTGGAAAATTATGTCTCATTGTTACTTTTATTTGCATTTATGTACTTTTGAGTAAAGTTGAATGTTTTATATATACTAGTTGACCATTTGGGCTGTTTTCTATGCGTTAACTATCAAGTATTTTCCTCCATTTTTACTGGTTTTTTTTTTCTTATTGATTTTTAAGAACTTACTTTGTATTAAGAGTATACATGTCAATGCTGTTCTGAGTATTACTTGATGAATATTTAAGATGTTTCCAATTTCCCACTTATTTAAATAACCCTGTGGCAAATGTCCTTAAACATACTCATAAATTAACAGTCTTGTATGTTTATATATGTTCATTTATTTTCAAGAAGAATAATTAATGGGGCCAAAGTATATACTTTTGAATTGATTTATTAAATATTGGATGGATAAAAAAGAATATTAATAAAAATATACAACAAACAAGGCATATGTCCTTATTGAGGTTCAGCTGCCATATAATAAACTACACATATTTAAAGCATAAATGTGTTAAATTTTGACATGATATACCATGAAACCATCACCATAATCAAGATAATAAACATATCCATCAACTGCAAAATTTTTTCACGTTGCTTTATAATCATTCATTTTTAATGCTGAATAGTATTCCATAGTTTTGCTATCATTCACTTGGTGATACACATGTGGGTTGTTTAGAGCTTGAGCTATTAAAAATTTTGCTATGAACATTTATGTACAAATGTACAAATGTTTGCATGAATATATGCTTTCAGTTTTCTTTGGTAATATCTAGGAGTGGAATAATTTGATGTATGTTGGTGTATGTTGTACTTACAAGTAACTGCCAAACTGTTTTCCAAAGTGGGTCTCCAAGGGCACCTCACATTTGGAGATTTACTAGAAGGATGCACAGGACACAGTGTATAGTGTTACTCATAACTAAGATTTATTATAGTGATGTATAGTAAGGATATATAGCATAATCATTATGGGAAAATAAACAGGCAAAGTCTGGAGGAATATCTGTGCAGGTTTCCTTATGTTCTCTTCCTCCTGTTAGCAGTCACACAGATAGCATTCTTCTTTTAGCAAAAAATGCAACAACTTGTGCAGTGTTTCTGCCTAGGGAAGCCCATTGGAGACTCAATACCCAAGGGTTTCATTGGGAGCTAGTCATGTAGGTACCTTTTGCCTAGCACATACTAAAATTATAGATTCCCAGAAGGAAAGTAGTTAGTCAATATAAACCTTATCTTATCATTTGTACAAATAGCGTAGGTACAGTGAGCCACTTTAATCAGTTTTGGAAAGGCCAAGTGAGAAGCTCAGTTTTTTAAAATCTCCACCAGCCAGTAATGAGCCACCCACCTGATGGCATCACTGGAGACCATGTAGAAAGCCTGCACTTTCACCCCTACCTAAAAACAATGAGGTTCCCTTCCCTCTATCCTTTGAAGTGGTATCAGAAGAGAACTAGAGAAGAGTCAGGATTTTAATCACAATCCAGGAGTAACAAGAACATCCCCACCATCATGTCCATAGAGAAGACAAGAGGAGCCGGAACAGTCATCACTATCCATCAGTAATGAGAATATCCCCCACCCTCTGTCAATGGAGGTCAAGTGGGGAAGTAGGAGTTCTATTTACATCCACCTGGAAGTAATAAGACAGTACCCTACTTCCCCTGCAAGAGGGATGTTAGAGAAAACTAGCTACAATAGCAGGTTTTTAATAATATTCAGAGTCCCATAATATGAAAATGTCCAGGTTTCAAACTAAAATTAGCCATAAAAAATAAAATAAAATAAAATTAGCCATAAAACTAAGAAATAGGAAGATCTCAGAATGAATGAAAAAGACAATCAATATATGCCAATACCGAGATAACATAAATATTAAAAGTATCTGACAAAAAATTAAAGCAGCCAAGATAAAAAAAAAAAAAACTTCAATGGGAAATGACAAACATGTGAAACACATGAAAAAATAGAAAATTTCAACAAAGAAATTTAAGTCATATAGAAGAGCAAAATGGAATTTTATGAGTCCCCCCACCAAAAAAAAAAAAAAAAACCCAAACAATAACTAAAAAAGCTCGGTAGATGGACTCAATAACAAAACAATAGGGCCAGAGGAAACAATCAGTGAACTGGAAGATAGAACAAAAGAAATGATTTAGTCTGAACCACAGAGAGAATATATACTGAAAAAAAAATGAAAAGAGCTTTAGGGACATGGGAGACTAAGAGAAAAGATCTAACATTTGTGTCATCAAGATCCCAGAGGGAGAGGAGAGGGAGGGTGAGGCTGAATACATGCCCGAAGAAATTATGACTGAAAACTTCTCAAATTTGGAGAAAGTCATAAACCTACAGATTAAAAAATCAGAACAAACCCCAAACGGGAAAACCTCAAAGGAATCTACCCAAAGACACATGCCAATCTTCTGAGAACTAAAGACAAAGGAAAAAATCTTGAAAGCAGCCAGATAAGATCGGCATCTTACCTATGGTGGAACAATGATTTGAATGACAGTGGGTTTCTCATCAGAAACATGAAAGTGAGAAGAAAGTGGCACAATGTTTTTTTGGTGCTGAAAGAACTGTCAACATGGGGATCCCTGGGTGGCGCAGCGGTTTGGCGCCTGCCTTTGGCCCAGGGTGCGATCCTGGAGACCGGGGATCGAATCCCACGTCGGGCTCCCGGTGCATGGAGCCTGCTTCTCCCTCTGCCTGTGTCTCTGCCTCTCTCTCTCTCTCTCTGATGACTATCATAAATAAATAAATAAATAAATTAATTAATTAATTAAAAAAAAAGAACTGTCAACATGGAATCCTATACTCACTTTTGGAATAAAGGGGAAATCAAGACTTGCTCAGATGAAGGAAAACTAAGACAATTTGTCAATGGTGAATCCACCCTGAAGAGTGTCTAAGTGAAGTTCTGTAACCAGAATGGAGATAATAAGAAAACTTGGAACTTCAGGAAAGTAGAAAGAACACGGTAAGCAAAAATGAGTAGATGCAATACTTTCCTCCTTCCAAGTTTTCTAAATTATGTTTGATTATTGAAACAAAAATTATAATTCTGCCTGATGTAGAGGAAATATTTAAGATATATATATGTATATACATATATATAAAATCAGTGGTGGGTTATAGGACATTAAGGAAGGTATGATTTCCATACGTCACTCAAGCTGGTGAAATGAGGACACCAGTATGCTGTGATAAGCTATACTGTAATATAATATACTGTACTAATATACTGTGATAAGCTATACTGTAATACCTAGAGCAACAACAAATAAGACTATACAAAGAAATGAACTTTAAAAGATTATAGCTAAGGGATACCTGGGTGGCTCAGTCAGTTAAGCATCTGCCTTTGTTTCAGCTCATGATCCCAGGGTCCTAGGATCGAGCCCTACATCAGGCTCCCTGCTCAGGAAGGGAGTCTGCTTCTCCATCCCCTCTACCCCTCCCCACCTCGTGCTTTTTCTCTTGCTTACTCTCTCTCTCTCAAATAAACAAATAAAATCTTAAAAATAAAATAAAAACTATAGATAAATACAAATAGAATTCTAAAAACCTTTCTAGATATTCAAGTGAAGACAAAGAAAAATGGAGACAAACAAAACAAAAAAATAAAATAGCATACTTAGGTGCTAAAATAATAATTGTAAGAAGTATAAATAATCTAAATATACCAATTAAAAGACAGAGTTTGGTAGAATAGATTAAAAAACAGTATCCAAGGGCAGCCCGGGTGGCTCAGTGGTTTAGCGCCGCCTTCAGCCCAGGGCCTGATCCTGGAGACCTGGGATCGAGTCCCATGTCAGGCTCCCTGCATGGAGCCTGCTTCTCTCTCTGCCTCTCTCTCTCTCTCTCTCTAATAAATAATAAAATAAAATCTTTAAAAAAAACAGTACCCAACTATTCTATTTGCTATCTAAAACAAACTTACTTCAAATATATATTTCCTTTCAGTTGAAAGGAAAAGGAAGGGAAAAGATAAGTGATGCAAATATTAACCAAGGGAAAGAATGATAATTTGCATTATCAGATAAAGTAGATTTCAGAGCCAAAAACATATCAGAGACAGAGACATTATATAATGATAAATAATATAAGTTCTAAATGTTATGCTCTCAAAAATAAAGCTGCAAAATATGTGAAGTGAAAACTGATAGAATTGAAAGTAGAAATATAAACATCCATTATTATGCTTGGGGACTTCAAAACCTCTCTCTAAACAATTGATAAAATAACTGGACAGAAAATAAGTAAGAATATACAATAACTCAAAAATACTATCAACCAACACAATATAATTGGCATTTATAGAACAATCCACTCAAAAAGCAAAATACACATTCTTTTCAAGTGCCTATGGAACATATTCTAAGATAGGCCATATCCCGGCCATAAGATAAACCTCAACAAATTTATAGAACTGAAATGTTTCAGGACACATGTTTCAGAACACAATGAAATCAAACTAAAAATCAGTGACAGAAAAACAATAATAAAATCTCCAAATACTTGAAAACCAAATGACACAATTTTAAATAACCTATGAATCAAGGAGGAAGTCTCAAGGGAAATAAAAAAATACATAGCACTGAATGAAAATGAAAACACAACATATCAAAGTTTGTAGAATGCTGAGTGGGAAATTTATAGCACTAAGTACATACATTTATGAGGAGCAAAAGTCTCAAATCAATAATCTATGCTTCCACTTCAAGAATCTAGGAAAAGTGGATGCCTGGGTGGCTCAGTGGTTGGGCTTCTGCCTTCCACTCAGGGCGTGATCCTGGGGTCTTGGGATGGAGTACCATATCAGGCTCCCTGAATTAAGCCTGCTTCTCCCTCTGCCTATGTCTCTGCCTCTCTCTCTCGTGTCGTTCATGAATAAATAAATAAAATCTTTTTAAAAAAGGATCTAGGAAAAGAAGACCAAAATAAGCCCAAAGTGAGCAGAAGAAAGGAAATAGTAAAGTACAGAAATCGATGAAGCTGAAAATAAGAAAACAATGGAGATAAATACAATAGAAGTATTTTTAAAAGATTTTATTTTCTTTTTTAAAAAGACTTTAAAGGGAGGGAGAGAATCTCGAGCAGACTTCTCACTGAGTGCAGAGCAGACTCTGGGCTCCACATCAGGACCCTGAGATCATGACCTGAGCCAAACTGAAAGTCTGACACTTAACCAACTGAGCCACCCAGGCACCCCCAAATAGAATTCTAAAACATTTCACGGTGAAATGAGGAGTTGGTTCTTTGAACAGTTTAAAAAAGTTAACAAACCTCTAAGAAAGACTGACAAAGAAAAAAGAGACAAGACACAAAATATCAGGAATAAACAGGGCTATTCACTTCATCTACTTCAGACATCGGAAGGGTAACAAAAATTGCCACGAACAACTCTAAAGACCTAACTCTGACAATTTAAACAAAATGGATCAGTTTCTTGAACAACCCAAATTATCACAACTCACACACAATGAAATACATAATTTGAATAGCCATATACCTATTAGAAAAATTGAATTCACAATTTAAAACCTCTCATGCACTGTTGATGGGAATGTAAGTTGGTGCAATTGCTCTGGAAAACAGTATGGAGTTTCTTCAAAAAGTTAAAATTGAAATATCATATTCCACTGTGGGTATTTACCCAAAGAAAACAGACACTAATTTGAAAAGATATATGTGCCCCTATATTTATTGCAGCATTATTTACAAACTTCCCCCATTCCAAACAATCCAATTAGACAGTGAGCAATAAATCTGAAGGGACGTTTTATTGAAGAGGCTATACAGCTGGTAAATAAGTACATGGAAGTACTTCTTTTAAATTTCTTATACAAAATTATTAGCCATCAGAGAAAATACATATTAAAATCATGATGAGATAGTACTATATACCAGAATGGCTAAGATTAAAAAAAACTCACAACAGCAAATACTGGCAAAGATAGAGAAGCTGGATTACTCATACATTGCTGGTGGAAATGAAAGATAAGGTGGAAAACTGTTTGGCAGCTAAAAAAACAAACAAAAGCAACTAAATATTCAACTACCATATGATTCAGCAAATGCACTCCTGGGCATTTATCCCAGAAAAACGAAGACTTGTGTTCACACAAAACCCTGTACATGAATGTTTATAGCAGTTCTGTAAGTTTTAACACATGTGTAGCTTCATGTAAAAATTACCATAGTTATTTCCATCACTCCCTCATGCTATCTCTTTAGAGTCATACGCTACCTTCCACAATAATCCCCAGAAACAATTGATTGGCTCTTCATCACTGTAGTTCTGTTTTTTTTTTTCAAGAATGTCATATAACTGGAATAAAACAGTATGTAACTATGAAGAATTGGCATATTTAAATTTTAATGAAGTGCAATTCATCAATTTGTTCTTTTATGGGTTGTACTTTTGACGTGATGTAAGAAATCTTTGCCTGACACCAGGTTACACAGATTATCCCCCTCATTTTTTCCTAGAAATTTTATAGAAATAGGTCTATGATCTATTTTGTGTTGATTTTTATATATATGGTACAAACTATGGATTGAAATTTATTTTTTTGTATATAGGTATCCAATTGTTCCAACACCATTGATCAAAAAAACTGTTCTTTACTGAATTACTTTTGAAACCTTTTCACATGTCTAAACATACCAGTTGTCCATATATATGTGGATCTATTTCTGGACACTCTATTCTGTTTCATTGACTTATTTGTCTACCTTTAAACCAATATCACACTGTCTTGATTAATGTGGTTTGATAATAAATCTTGAAGTCAGTTAGTGTTTCATCCTGCATTTTTGTTCTTTTTCAAATTTGTTTTGGGATTATGTGTCCTTTTTATTTCCATATGAATTTTAGCATCAGTTTATCAATTTCTACAAAAATAATGCTGGGATTTTCATTGCTATTTTATCAAATCTATAGAACAATTTGAAGAGTTGACATCTAACATTGAATCCTCTAAATCATGAACACAGTATATCTTTCAATTTATTTAGATTTTCCTTAATTTTTCTCAGCAATGTTTTATAGTTTTAATTGTATAGATCTTTTGTCAGATTTATTCAAAATTTTTGATGCTACTGTAAGGTGACATTGTTTTTTAAAATTTAAAATTCTAACTGTTGTTACTATGTAGAAAAAACAACTGATTATTGTATCCTGCAAACTTTACTGAACTCATTTATCAGTTCTAGTAGAGTTTTTGTAGATTTCATCAGCTTTTTCTATAGAGATTAATCACATAACCTATGAATAAATGCAGTTTTGCTTCTTTCCTTCCAATATGGGAGTCTTTTTTTCTTTTCTTTGTCTAATTCCACTAGCTAGAATGTCCAGTATGGAACAGAACTAGTGAAAGCAGACATTCTTGCTTTACTCCTGATTTTAGGGGAAACACATTCAGTCTTTCATCATGTAATATGATGTTTGCTGAGATTTTTGTAGATGCCTTTTATCATTGAGAAAGTTGCCTTCAATTCTTAGTTTGTCGAAAATTTCTATCTGGAATCATGTTGTTTTTCCCAAATGATTTTTTTGTCTATTAAGAGGACCATATAGTTTTTCATTTTTAGTCTGTAAATATGATGATTTTCTTTAATTTATTTCCAAATGTTAAACCAAACTTGCATTTGTGGGATATGCCCCACCTGGTTGTAATGTGTTATTATTTTTATATATTGCTGGATTTGATTTGCTAATTTTTTTAAATTTTTGGCATCCAAATTTATGAGGGATATTTATTTGTAGTTTTCTTTAATGTCTTTTCTCTAAAGGAGGTTTAAAGAAAATCTTCTATGGGTTGGTTTGGAAGGTCACAATAAATCTACTGTCATAGAATGAATTGAGGAATATTCCCCAATTTTAATATTTTTTTAAAGATTTTAGTTTTCATTTTTTAAAATTCCTCTGGCTATTCGGGGTCTTTTCTGATTCCACACAAATCTTAAAATAATTTGTTCTAACTCTCTGAAGAAAGTCCATGGTATTTTGATAGGGATTGCATTAAACGTGTAAATTGTCCCGGGTACCATTGACATTTTCACAATATTAATTCTGCCAATCCATGAGCATGGAATCTTTTTCCATCTCTTTGTGTCTTCCTCAATTTCTTTCAGAAGTGTTCTATAGTTTTTAGGGTATAGATCCTTTACCTTTTTGGTTAGGTTTATTCCTAGGTATCTTATGCTTTTGGATGCAATTGTAAATGGGATTGACTCCTAAATTTCTCTTTCTTCAGTCTCATTGTTAGTGTATAGAAATGCCACTGACTTCTGGGCATTGATTTTTGTATCCTGCCACGCTGCCAAATTGCTGTATGAGTTCTAGCAATCTTGGGGTGGAGGCTTTTGGGTTTTCTACGTACAGTATCATGTCATCGGCGAAGAGGGAGAGTTTGACTTCTTCTTTGCCAATTTGAATGCCTTTAATGTCTTTTTGTTGTCTGATTGCTGAGGCTAGGACTTCCAGTACTATGTTGAATAGCAGTGGTGAGAGTGGACATCCCTGTCTTGTTCCTGATCTTAGGGGAAACTGTGGAAGGAGCCTCGGTGTCCATCGAAAGATGAATGGATAAAGAAGATGTGGTTTATATATACAATGGAATATTACTCAGCCATTAGAAATGACAAATACCCACCATTTGCTTCAATGTGGATGGAACTGGAGGGTATTATGCTGAGTGAAATAAGTCAATTGGAGAAGGACAAACATTATATGTTCTCATTCATTTGGGGAATATAAATAATAGTGAAAGGGAATATAAGGGGAGGAACAAGAAATGGGTAGGAAATATCAGAAAGGGAGACAGAACATAAAGACTCCTAAAGTCATAAAGACTCTGGGAAACGAACTAGGGGTGGTGGAAGGGGAGGAGGGTGGGGGGTGGGGGTGAATGGGTGACGGGCACTGAGGGGGACACTTGACGGGATGAGCACTGGGTGTTATTCTGTATGTTGGCAAATTGAACACCAATAAAAAATAAATTTATTATTAAAAAATGAAAATTCTTTAAATTTGAAAAAACTAAAAAAATTTTAGTTTTCAGAGAACTTTCAAATTTACATGAAAAATTGAGCAGAAAGAGTCCCCATGACCACTCTCTGCCCCTCCCTTGCAGTTTCCCTATTATTATCATCTAGCATTAAATTGCAGTGATGTTTGTTATAATTAGATTAGCCAATATTATTTTTAAAAATTCTTACATAAATTCCAGTTATTTAACATACAGTGTAATATTAGTTTCAGGTGTACAATTTAGTGATTCAACATTTCCATACAACACAGGGTGCTCATCACTCTAAGTACATTCCTTATTCCTTATTACCTATTTAACCCATCCAATATGCACCTCCCCTCTGATAACCATCAGTTTGTTCTCTATAGTTAAGAGTATATTTCTTTGTTTGCCTCTCTCTCTCTCTTTATGCTTATTTGTTTTGTTTCTTAAATTCGTTCCACATGAGTGATATTATAGGGTATTTGTTTTTCTCTGAGTGACTTATTTCACTTAGCATAATATTCTCTAGCTTCATGTACGTCATTGCAAATGGAAAGATTTCATTCTTCTTTATGGATGAGTAATATTCCATTGTATTTTTATACACCACATCTTTTTTTTTGAGATCAAACAGGTGGGTTTTATTATCAAATGTAACAATTCTATGAAAATTCACTAGTATTGTAGTATTACTTTCTATCTTAAAGTCTTTCAGAGCTTTGGGCAGATAGCATCCTAAGGCATTAAGTATAAACAAACCCTTTTTCTGATCTAAAGTGCCAGTTGCCACCAATTTTCATACAAAATGGTTTTTTGTTTTTTCTTTTTTCCTACTGCAGTTAAAGGGCCATTGCTGGTCAGGTGAAGAGGGAATGTTTGGCTCTCCATTCAAGGTATTAATCAAACTAAGTAAAAATAGCAGCCACATAAATCTGCATGGCATTGCATCCAAGCCAAGGACAATAGGAGTAACTTAAAAATTCATGTGCATTTAGTTAATCAAATTCTGTTTTCCTCTTTGGAGTTATATGAGGCATTGGTACAAGGTAGCTCGTGACTAATATTGCACTTTTGTAGCATAATCACAGCTAAACATAAACATAGTGAAAACATTGATAGAGCATCACTACCTGCTCTAACCATTTCAGTGTTTACCTCTCAATCCAGCATGCTGACTATAATCCTATGCTTTTAAAAGTTTTAATTATTTGGCAATAAAAGCATTAGAGATAAAGGTTTAAGGCTATATCTTAATATATGTAAGCATTCGCTTCGTCAAGTATACTGCTTTCTAGAATACACTGTTCAAATATTCTCATTTTGCAATGTTAAAAACTATGGAATTTATCTTATTAAAGTGCAAACCATGAGTAATGGGGAAAGTACGGTATAAAATAATAAATATGAATACAATGTCCATTACAGTTTACACTAGAAATTACTAGCTACACATTACTGCTTCATTCATATTTTGGTTTCATATTTTGGCCCCTAGTTCATTCCTATTTACAACTGGTACCTGCTGAGAGAAAAGATGCAACTTTTAAGCTATGTATATTTTGTGGTGGATGTGGACTGTCTTCTAATTTATCCCAAAGTGATTGATTGATTTTTAAATATTTTGTTTATTTATTCATAAGAAACACACAGAGAGAGGCAGAGACATAGGCAGAGGGAGAAGCAGGATCCCTACAGGGAGCCTGATGTGGGACTTGATCTCAGGACCCCGGAATCTGAGCCAAAGGCAGATGCTTAACCACTGAGCCACCCAGGTGCCCCTATCCCAAAGTGTTTTAAAAATCATTTTCATTGTTTTTTTAACTGTAAGTCGTCATGATGGCCAAGATAGTATACACCACATCTCTTTTACCCATTCATCAGTCAGTGGACATTTGGGCTATTTCCATAATTTGGCTATTATAGATAATGCTGCTATAAACATTTGGGGGTGCATGTATCCTTTTGAGTTTATTACATTTTTTAAAAAAGTAAACTCTACTCCCAACTTGGTGCTCAAACTCATGACCCTGAGATCAAGAGTCACATGCTCCACCAACTGAGCCAGGCCAGATGCCCCTTGATATATTATTCTTCATTAAAGTCCATAGTTTACATTAGAGTTCACTATTACCCCATTTAAATTTTTCTTGACATTTGTGCAGGGTTCGTTTTATTATCTTCTCAATTATTGGAATAATTCTTCAATGAAGCCATCTAGCCTGAATGGGGTTTTCTTTGCAAGAAGGGTACTAACTTCAAGTTTGGTTTTTAAAATTGGATAGAGGACTATTCAGTTTATCTCTTTCTTCCTGATTGATTGTAGTGGGCAGAATTCTAAGATGATTCCCCCAGATTCTTCTTCCTGGTATATATGTCCTGTATAATTCCCTTCCCTTAAGTGCGGGATAGACTTGTGAATATGATGTGATACCTCAATTAGATTATATTATATTGCAAAAGTGATGAGACAGTCAATCTCATGAGATGATATTCTGTTTTAGCAGAGCTGGAGACAGATATTCTGCTGGTTTTGAAGAAATAAGGTGCCATGTTGTGAAAGGCAATATGACTAAAATGTGAGGTTGGCTACAAGGAACTGAGAGTCACCTCCAACCAATAGCCAGCAAGAAAATAAGACCTCAGTCTTAAGACTGCAAAGAAATGAATTCTGCCAACAAACTAGTAAGCTTGGAAGAGACCTCAAGCTCCAGATGAGATCACAGCGAAACAATGAGCTTTAATTATTTGTGTCTTTCAAGGAATTTGTCTATTTTTAAAAGGAATTTGTTTTTTTTTATTTATTTATTTATTTATTTATTTATTTATTTATTTATTTATTTTCTATTTATGAGAGGTTGAGAGAGAGAGTCTGAAAGATGGGAGAAGCAGAGGGGTGGGGAGAAGGAGAGGGAGGAAAGAATCTTAAACAGGCTCTGTGCTCAGTGTGGGGCTGGATCCCACCCTTAGATCGTGACCTGAGCCAAACCCTTAACCAACTGAATTATTCAGGTGCTCTGGAATTTGTGTATTTCATCTAAATTGTTGAATTCAGTGTCATAAAGTTATTCATAATGTTCTCTTTTTATCCTTTAAAACTTGCAGAATCTTTAGTGACATTATCACTCTCATTCCTGATATTAGTTATTTGTGTCGGATTTTCCCATTTTTTCCTGATAAATCTGGCCAAAATTCCATCAATTATATTTATGCTCTCAACAAGAAACACCTTTTGCTTTCACTGGTGTTCTCTATTGTTTTACTGTTTTCTCTTTCACTATTTTTTACACTTAACCCTTATATCTTTCTTTCACTTTAGATTTAATTTGCTCTCTTTCTTTCTAGTTTCTTAATGTGGAAACTGAGGTTATTGTATGGAGATCATTCTTCTTTTGTAAGATAGGTCTTTAGAGCTACAAAATTTCCCCCAACAAATACAGCTTTAGTGGCATTCCACAAATTTCATTATGTTGTATTTTTGTTTTCATGTAGCATGTGATATATTCTAATTTCCCTTTTGACTTCTTTGATCTTTGAGTTACTTAGAAGTATGCTATTTATCTGCCAAGTATTTGTGAATTTTCCAGAAATCTTCTGTTTTGATTTCTTTTTTTTTTAAGATTTTGTTTATTCATGAGAAACACAGAGAGAAAGAGAGAGGCAGAGACACAGGCAGAGGGAGAAGCAGGCTCCATGCAGGGAGACCGACGTGGGACTCGATCCTGGGACTCCAGGATCATGCCCTGGGCGGAAGGCAGACGCTCAACCGCTGAGCCACCCAGGCATCCCTTTTGTGCACTAATGGGGCTATTTGCTTTATTACTGCTGAGTTTTGAGTGTTCTTTATAGATCCTAGATACTAGTCCTTTGTTGTGAGACTGCTGGATCATCTGGTAGTTCTATTTATATTTTTTTGAGGAATCTCCATGTAGTTTTCAAGTGGCTGCACTGATTTACATTCTCACAAATAGTGTGCAAGGGTTCCCTCTTCTCCACATACTAGACAGCACTTCTTATCTCTTATGTTTTTAATAATAGCCATTCTAACAGATATAAGAAAGATATCACATTGTGGTTTTGATTTGCATTTCCCTGATGATTAGTGATATTGAGCACATTTTCATGTGTATGTTGGCCATTTGTATGTTTTCTTTGGAAAAATGTCTATTCAGTTCCTCTTACCATTTTGTAATTCAGTTGTTTTGTTTTATTTTGCTACTAAGTTCTACTGAGTTGAGTGAATCCTTTATATATTTTGGATATTATCCTCTTTTCAGATACATGATTTGCAAATATTTTCTCCTTCTCCACAGGTTCACTTTTCATTTTGTTGATTATTTCCTTTGCTGTACAGAAGCTTTTTAGTTTGATGCAGCCCCCACTTATTTGATTTTGCTTTTGTTTCTTATGTTTTTGGTGTCATATCCCAGAAATACTCTCATGCCTAAGTCTTTGAGCCATTTTGAGTTAATTTTGTGAATACTGTAAGACGGGTATCCAATTTAATTCTTCTACATATGGCTATCTAGTTTTCCCAGCACCATTTGTTGAAGAGGCTATCCTTTTCCCATTGAGTATTTTGGGCTTTCTTGTCAAATATTAGGTTTATTTTGGGGCTCTCAACTTTGTTCCATTGGTCTGTGTATATTTTTATGCCAATGCCATGCTGTTTTTATTACTATATTTGTGTAGTATAGTTTGAAATCAGGAAATGCAATGCCTCTAGCTTTTTTCAAGATTATTTTGCTTATTTGGAATCCTTCGTGGCTCCATATGAATTTTAGGATTTTTTTTCCTATTTCTGCAAAAAAATGACATTGGAATTTTGATAGGGATTCCATTGAATCTATAGATAGCTTTGGGTAGTATGGACATTTTATTTTATTTTATTTTAATAATAAATTTATTTTTTATTGGTGTTCAATTTGCCAACATACAGAATAACACCCAGTGCTCATCCCGTCAAGTGCGCCCCTCAGTGCCCGCCACACATTCACTCCCACCCCCCGCCCTCCTCCCCTTCCACCACCTCTAGTTCATTTCCCAGAGTTCGGAGTCTTCATGTTCTGTCTCTCTTTCTGATATTTTAATAATATGAATTCTTCTGATCCATAAACATGGGCTGTCTTTTCATTCATTTGTTTTCTTCAGTTTTTTTCTTTTTATTAAAGTCTTATAAGTTTTGGTGTATATGTCTTTTATCTCCTTAAAAATATTTATTTCAAAATATTTTATTGTTTTGAATCCTATTGTGAATGGGATTGTTTTCATTATTTATTTTTCAGATGCTTTGTTCATGTATAAAAACAATTGATTTCTGTATGTTGATTTTTATCCTACATCTTCACTAAATTGATTAGTTCTCAGTGTTTTGGTGAAATCTTTAGAATTTTCTATAAATAAAATCATATCATCTGGGGGTACTTGGATGGCTTAGTTGGTTAAGCAGCTGAGTCTTGATTTCAGTTCAGGTCATGATCACATGGCTCTGGGATCAAGCCCTGCATGGGTCCCTGCATCAGGCTCTACACTAAGTGAGGAGTCTGGTGGAGATTCTCTCTCTCCTTTCCCTCTACCCCTCTCCCTGTTCAGGTGCTCTCTCTCTCTCAAATAAACAAATAAATCTTAAAAAAATATTCTCTGTAAACAAAGACAATTTTAGTTCTACATTTCTTATTTGAATTCCTTTTAGTTTTTCTTCTTGCCTAGTCTTTCTGTTTAAGTCTTCAGTGCTGTGTTGAATAAGGGTGATGAGAGTATGCATGTTTATCTTATTCCTGATCTTAGAGGAAAAGCTTTCAATCTTTCACTTGAGTATGGTTGGCTGTGGGTTTGTCATATATGGCCTTTATTGTTTTGAAATCTGTTTCTTCTATAATTAGTTTGTTAAGGGTCTTTATCATAAAAGGATGTTAAATTTTGTCATTTTCTGCAACTATTGAGATGCTCAAGTTTTTATTTTTCATTCTATTAATGTGGTGTGTCACATTTATTGATTTGCATATGTTGAACCATCCTGCATCCCAGGGATAAATCCCACTTGATCATAGTGTATGTCTCTTTTAATGTGCTATTGAATTCAGATTGCTAGTATTTTTTAAAACAATTCATCAATATTAATCAGGGATATTGGTCCATAATTTTTTCTTATGGTATCTTTATCTGATTTTGATGTTGTAATAATGTAATAATGTCGTAATAATGAAAAAACCTAATGTTTCTACCCCTGTATATGGAAAAACCTAGCTCTTCCCTACAGTCTTTCTTTCTTGTGAGTCACCTTTACTACTAACACTTCACTACTGGTCAGCAAATGTGTAGAGGCATTTCCCTACATCATCAATAAATTCTTAGACACCAGCAAGAAGTCCAAGAATTCAACTCAATTCTGACACTATTTACTCAGAGATACTATCAGAGTCCCCTGATTAAAGGTTTAGTCCTACAAGATGCCCCCCACCAACTTCAGCTTCAGGTGTCATTTGCAAGCCCAGGTTATCACCTGTGCTTCTAACCAACATACTACAGACTGGGGGTTCCAATGACCCTTTCTTTGGGTTTGACTAATTTTCTAGAGTGGCTTACAGAACTTAGAGAAGCATTTTACCTAATAGATCATCGGTTTATTGTAAAAGGACATAATACCCAAGAACATCCAAACAGAAGAGTTAAATAGGGCAAGGTATGCAGAAAGGGCATGCCACTGTTTCAGTACCATTATGTGTTCATCAACCTGAAAGATGTCAGAACCCTATACTTTTGGGATTTTGTGCAGGCTTTATCATGTAGGCATGATTGATCATTAACTCCATTTTCAACCCTTCTCTCATATCAAGAAAATGGGGAGGTGAAAATTGTAAGCTTCTAATCATGGCTTGGTCTTTTCAGTTACCAGCCCTCACCCAGGGGCCATCCAGCAACCCACTCAGAGTTGCCTCATTAGAATAAAAGACACTCCTATTATCCTGGAAATTATAAGGGTTTCAGGAGACTTGTGTCAAGAACTAGGGTCAAAGACTAAACATTAGAGCAAAATATGTTCCTGGTGCCCTTATCACTTAGGAAATTACAAGGGTTTCAGGAGCTCTGTATCAAGAACCAGAGGCAGACACTAATATATATGTTTCTATTATCTCACAGATGTTAAGGTAATAATGACCTTCTAAGATAGTTTGGGAGTTTTCCTTCTTCTTCATTCTTTAATTTCTTTAGGACAGTTTGAGAAGGATTGGAATTAATTTTGCTTTAATTTATAATTATATTTCTCCATGATTTAGTCTTGGTAGGTTTATTGGTTTTGTTTTGTTTTTATTTAAATTCCAGTTAGTTAATTTACAGTGCATTATTAGTTTCAGGTGTACGATATAGTGTTTCAACACTTCCATACACCAAACTGGTGTTCATCACAAGTTCACTCCTTAATCCCCATCATGTATTTCACCCATTCCCCCCATCCACCTCCTCTCTGGTAACCATCAGTTTGATGTCTACAGTTTTAAGAGTCTGTTTCCTGGTTTGCCTCTCTCTCTTTTTCCTTTGCTTGTTTGTTTGGTTTCTTAAATTCCATGTATGAGTGAAATCATATGGTATTTGTCTTTCCCTGGATGAATTACCTTGCTTCACATAATACTCTTAAGCTCCAACTATGTTGTTATAATTTTATTTTTATTTTTTAATTTTTTAAAAAGATTTTATTTATTTATTTATGAGAGAGACAGAGAGAGAGGCAGAGACACAGGCAGAGGGAGAAGCAGTTTCCATGCAGGGAACCTGATGTGGTACTTGATCCCGGGTGTCCAGGAACATGCCCTGGGCTGAAGGCGGCGCTAAACCGCTGAGCCACCCAGGCTGCCCTATGTTCTTGCAATTTTAAAAATGACAAAATTTCATTCTATATAATATATAGATCACATCTTCCTTAGCCATTCATCAGTCGATGGACACCATAGGCTGCTTCCATATCTTGGCTATTGTAGATAATTTTGCTACAAATATTGAGATGCATGTAACCCTCTGAATTAGTATTTTTGTATTTTTTAAAAGATTTTATTTATTTATTCATGAGAGGCACAGAGAGAGAGAGAGAGAGGCAGAGACATAGTTGGAGGGAAAAGCAGGCTCCATGCAGGGAGCCCGATGTGGGACTCGATCCGGGACTCCAGGATCACATCACGCCCTGGGCCTACGGCAGGTGCTAAACCACTGAGCCACCCAGGGATCCCAGTATTTTTGTATTCTTTGGGTAAATACCTAGTAGTGCAATTCCTGGATTGTAAGATAGTTTACTTTTAACATTTTGAGGACCTTCCATATTGTTTTCCAGAGTAGCTGCACCAGTTTGCACTCCCACCAACAGTGTAAGAGGGTTTCCCTTTCTCCACAACCTTGGCAACACCTGTTGTTTCTTGTGTTATTGATTTTAGTCATTATGACAGGTGTGAAGTGATATCTCATTGTAGTTGTGATTTGCATTTCCCTGATGATGAATGATATTGAGCATCTTTTCATGGGTCTATTGGTCATCTGTATGTCTTCTTGGGAAAAATGTCTATTCATGTTTTCTGCATATTTTTATTTTTATTTTTTCTGCACATTTTTAAATTGGATTATTTGTTTTTTGGGTGCTAAGTTTTCTAAGTTTTTTGAATATATTTTTGATACTAACCTTTTATCAGATACGTCATTAGCAAATATTTTCTCCCATTCTGTATGTTGTTTTTTAATTTTGTTATTTCCTTCACAGTGTAAAAGTTATCTTGATGAAGTCCCAATAGTTTATTTTTCCTTTTGTTTTCCTTGCCTTACAACACATCTCTATAAATAAGTTATTATTGCTGATGTCTAAGAGGTTACTGTCTGTGTTCTCTTCTAGGATTTTTATGGTCTCTGTCTCACATTTAAGACTTTAATCAATTTTGAATTTATTTTTGTGTGTGGTATAAGAAAGTGGTCCAGTTTCACTCTTGCATGTTGCTAACCAGTTTTCCCAGCACCATTTGTTGAAGAGACTTTTTTTTTTTACTATTGTATATTCTTTCCTGCTTTGTCAAAGATTGATTGACCATATAATTGTGGGTTCATTTCTGATTTTTCTATTCTGTTCCATTGATCTATGTGTCTATTTGTGTGCCAGTGCTATACTGTTTTGATCACTACAGCTTTGTAATATATCTTGAAGCCCAGAATTATGATGCCTCCAGCATTACTTTGCTTTTTCAAGAATGCTTTGGCTATTCAGGGTCTTTTGTTGTTTCACTCAAATTTCACGCAAAAATGCTGTTGGCATTTTGATAGGGATTGCATTAAATGTGTACTTTGGGCAATATAGACATTTTAACAATATTTTTCTTTCAGTCTATAAGCATGGAATGTCTATCCATTTGTGTTATCTTCAATTTCTTTCATAAGCATTTTACAGTTTTCAGAGTACAAGGTATTCATCTCTTTGGTTAGGCTTATACATACATATGTTATGGTTTTTGGTGCAATTATCAATGAGATTGATTCCTTAATTTCTCTTTCTGTTGCTTCATTGTTGGTGTATATAAATGCAACAAATTCTTGTACATTGATTTTCTATCTTGTGACTTTACTGAATTCATTTATCATTTTTAACAGGTTTTGGTGGAGTGTTTTGGGTTTTCTATATAGGAGATTATGTCATCTGCAAACAATGTAAGTTATACCTCTTCCTTGCTTATTTGGATGCCTTTAATTTCTTTTTGTTGTCTTATTGCTGGGCCTAGGACTTGCAGTACTATGTTGAATGAATGGTGGTGAGTGTGGACTTCCATGTCTTGTTCCTGACCATAGAGAAAAGGCTTTCAGTTCTTCCCCATTGAGGATGATATTAGTTGTGGGTTTTTAATATATGGACATTTTTTAATTAATTAATTAATTAATTTTTAAAAAAAATTTTAACTTAAATTCAATTTGCCAACATATAGTATAACACCCAGTGCTCATCCCATCAAGTAACTTCTTCAGTGACCATCATCCAGTTAGTTGCCCCATGCCCCCACCCACCTCCCCTTCCACAACCTTCTGTTAGTTTCCCAGAGTTAAGAGTTTCTCATGGTTTGACTCCCTCTCTAATTTTTCTCACTCAGTTCCCCTCCTTTCCTTCATAACCCCTTTCACTATTTCTTATATTCCACGTATAAGTGAAGCCATGAGATGATTGTCCTTCTCTGACTGACTTATTTCACTCAGCATAATACCCTCCAGTTCCATCCACGAAGAAGCAAATGGTGGATATTCATCTCTTCTGATGGCTGAGTAATATTCCATTGTATATATATCCCACATCTTCTTTATCCATTCATCTGTGGAAGGACATCGTGAGTCCTTCCACAGTTTGGCTATTGTGGACATTGCTGCTACGAACATTGGGGTGCAGGTGTCCCAGTATTTCACTACATCAGTATCTTTGGGATAAATACCCAGTAGTGCAATTGCTGGGTCATAGGGTAGTTTGATTTTTAACTTCTTGAGGAACCTCCACTTTGTTTTCCAGAGTGTCTGTACCAGTTTGCATTCCTACCAACAGTGCAAGAGGGTTCCCCTTTCTCCACATCCTCTCCAAAATTTGTTGTCTCCTGCCTTGTTAATTTCCCCCATTCTCACTGGTGTGAGGTGGTATCTCATTGTGGTTTTGATTTGTATTTCCCTGATGGCAAGTGATGTGGAGCATTTTCTCATGTGCTTGTGGGCCATATCTATGTCTTTTATGGAGAAATTTCTGTTCATATTTTCTGACCATTTAATTATTGGATTGTTTGTTTCTTTGCTGTTGAGTTTAATAAGTTCTTTATAGATCTTGGATATTAACCCTTTATCTGATACATCATTTGCAAATATCTTCTCCCATTCTGTAGGTTGTCTTTTAGTTTGCTGACTGCTTCTTTTGCTGTGCAGAAGTTTTTTATCTTGATGAAGTCCCAGTAGTTAATTTTGCTTTTGTTTCCCTTGCTTTCATAGATGTATCTTGCAAGAAGTTGCTATAGCCAAGTTCAAAAGGTTGTTGCCTGTGTTCTCCTCTAGGATTTTGATGGATACTTGTCTCACATTTAGATCTTTCATCCATTTTGAGTTTATCTTTGTGTATGATTTAAGAGAATGGTCCAGTTTCATTCTTCTGCATGTGGACCTCCAATTTTCCCAGCACCATTTATTGAAGAGACTGCCCTTTTTCCAGTGGTAGTCTTTTCTGCTTTGTTGAATATTAGTTGACCATAGAGTTAGAGGCCCATTTCTGGGTTCTCTATTCTGTTTCATTGATCTATGTGTCTGTTTTCATGCTAGTACCACCCTGTCTTGATGATCACAGCTTTGTAATGCAGCTTGAAATTCGGCATTGTGGTGCCCCCAGCATTGGTTTTCTGTTTCAATATTCCCCTGGCTCTTTGGGGTCTTTTCTGATTCCATACGAATCTTAAGTTTCTTTGTTCCAACTCTATGAAGAAAGTCCATGGTATTTTTTAAAAGACTTTACTTATTTATTCATCACACACACACACACACACACACACACACACACACACACAGAAAGAGAGAGAGAGAAAGAGAGAGAGAGAGAGGCAGAGACATAGGCAGAGGGAGAAGCAGGCTCCATGCAGGAAGCCCAATGTGAGACTCGATCCTGGGACTCCAGGATCATGCCCTGGGCTGAAGGCAGGCACTAAACCACCGAGCCACCCAGGGATCCCAAAATCCATGGTATTTTGATAGGGATTGCATTGAATGTGTAAGTTGCCCTGGGTAGCATAGACATTTTCACAATATTTATTCTTCCAATGCATGAGCATGGAATGTTTTTCCATCTCTTTACATCTTTCTCAATTTCTTTCAGATGCTTTCTGTAGTTTTTAGGGTATAGATCCTTTACCTCTTTGGTTAGGTTTATTCCTAAGTATCTTATGCTTTTGGGTGTAATTGTGAATGGGATTGATTCCTTAATTTCTCTTTCTTCAGTCTTATTGTTAGTATATAGAAATGCCACTGATTTCTATGCATTGATTTTATATCCTGCCACATTGCTGAGTTGCTGCATGTGTTCTAGCAATCTTCAGGTGGAGTCTTTTGGGTTTTCTCTATATAGTATTATGTCATCTGCAAAGAGGGAGAGTTTGACTTCTTCTTTGCCAATTTGAATGCCTTTTATTTCTTTTTGTTGTCTGATTGGTTAGGCTGGTACTTCTAGAGTATGTTGAATAATGTGGTGAGAGTGGATATTCCTGTCATGTTCCTGATCTTAGGTGAAAGGGTCTCGTTTTTTCCCCCTTTGAAAATGATATTTGCTGTGGGCTTTTCATAAATGGCTTTTAAGATATTGAGGAATTTTCCCTCTATCCCTATACTTTGAAGAGTTTTAATCAGGAATGGATGCTGTATTTTGTCAAATACTTTCTCTGCATCTATTGAGAGGATTGTATGGTTCTTATTTTTTCTCTTATTGATGTGTTCTATCGCGTTGATTGTTTTGCGAGTGTTGAACCATCCTTGCATCCTGGGGATCAATCCCACTTGGTCATGGTAAATAATCCTCTTAATGTACTGTTGGAACCTATTGGCTAATATCTTGGTGAGAATTTTTGCATCCATGTTCTTCAAGGATATTGGTCTGTAATTCTCCTTTTTGGTGGAGTCTTTGGTTTTGGAAACAAGGTAACACTGGCCCCATAAAACGAGTTTGAAAGTGTTCCCTCCCTTTCTATCCTTTGAAATGGGGTTAGTAGAACAGGTATTATTTCTTACTTAAATATTTTGTAGAATTCCCCTAGGAAGCCATCTGGCCTTGGACTTTCGTGTCTTTTGAGGTTTTTGATGACTGCTTCAGTTTGTTCTCTGGTTATTGGCTGTTCAGGTTTTCTATGTCTTCCTGTTACTGTTTTGGTAATTTGTGGGTTTCCGAAAATGCATCCATATATTTTAGATTGCCTAATTTGTTGGCATATAGTTGCTCATAATACATTTTTAAAGTCATTTGTATTTCCTTGGCATTTGGTTGTGATCTCTCCTCTTTCATTCATGATTTTATTGATTTGCATCTTTTCTTTTTAATAAGACTGACTAGGGGTTTATCTATCTTGTTAATTCTTTTTAAAAATCAGATCCTGGTTTTGTTTATCTCTTCTACAATCCTTCTGGTCTCTATTTCATTGAGTTCAGCTCCAATCTTTATTATCTCTCTTCTTCTGATTCATTTAGGCTTTACTTGCTGTTCTCTCTCCAATTCCTTTAGGTGCGAGATTAGCTTGTGTATTTGAGTTTTTTCCAATTTTTTGAGGGAGGCTTGTATTGTGATGTATTTTCCTTTTAGGACCGCATTTCTTGTATCCCAAAGATTGTGAACAGTTGTATTTTCATTTTAATTAGTTTCCATGAATCTTTTAAATTATTCTCTAATTTCCTGGTTGACCCATTCATCTTCTAGTAAGATGCTTTTTAACTTCCATGTGTTTGAGTTTCTTCCAAATTTCTTCTTGTGATTGAGTTTTGAAGCATTGTGGTCTGAAAATATGCAGGGGGCAATCCCAATCTTTTGGTATCAGTTGAGACCAGATTTGTGACCCAGTGGGTGATCTATTCTGGAGAAAGTTCCATGTGCACTTGTGAAGAATGTGTATTCAGTTGCATTCAGATGGGTTCTGTATTTGTCTGTGAAATCTTTTTCGTCCAGTGTATCATTCAAGGCCCTTGTTTCTTTGGTGATGTTCTGCTTAGAATATCTGTCATTAAAAAAAAAAGAATATCTGTCATTTTCTGAGAATGCCTTGTTGAAGTCTCCTACAGTTAGTGTATTATTATCTGAGTATCTCTTTACTTTGGTTATTAATTGATTGATATACTTGGCGGCTCCCACATTAGGGGCATAAATATATTCATGATTGTTACATCTTCTTGTTGGAAAGACCTTTTAAGTATGATATAGTGTCCCTCTTTACCTCCTAGTACAGTCTTTGGTAGAACACCTAATTTATCTGATATGAGGATTGCTACTCTGGCTTTCTTTTGAGGACCATTTGAGTGGTAAATAGTTACCCACCCCTTCATTTTCAGGCTACAGGTGTCCTTTGTTCTAAAATGAGTCTCTTGTAGACAGCATATAGATGGGTCTTGCTTTTTTAAACAATCTGATACCCTACGTCTTTTGATGAGATCATTTAGCCCGTTCACGTTCAGAGTAACTATTGAAAGATATGAATTTAGTGTCATCGTATTACCTGCACAGTCTCTGTCTTTGTGGATTGTTTCTTTGGGCTCCCTCTTTCTTTTATGGGGTCCTCTTCATATTTCTTGTAGAGCCGGTTTGGTGGTCATGTATTCTTTCAATTTCTGCCTATCCTGGAAACTCTTTATCTCTCCTTCTATTCTGAATGGCAGTCTTGCTGGATAAAGTATTATTGGCTGCATGTTTTCCTCATTTAATACCCTGTATGTATCCTGCCAGCCCTTTCTGGCCTGCCAGGTCTCTGTGGAGAGGTCTGCTGTTAATCTGATATTTCTCCCCATTTAAGTTAAGTGTCTCTTGTCTTGAGCTGCTTTAAGAATTTTCTCTTTGTCTTTGAAATTTACAAGTTTCACTATTAAATGTTGAGTTTTTGAATGGTTTTTATTGATTTTTTTGGGGGGAGTTCTCTCTATCTCTTGGATCAGAATGCCTATTTCCTTCTCCAGATTAAGGAAGTTCTCAGCTATTATTTGTTCAAATATACTTTTTGGTTGCATCTCTCTCTCTCAGCCTCTACTGGAATCCCAATTAGATGTATATTCTTCCTTCTCAAGCTATCATTTTTTCCCCTAGGCCTTTCCTTGTGAAATCCTTATTGTTTTTTCTCTTTTTTGCTCAGCTTTCCTTGTTTCCATCAACTTGTCTTCTATGTCACTCACTCCTCCACCTCATTAACCCTAGCAGTTAGAGCATCCAGTTTGGATTGCATCTCAGCTAAATTATTTTTAATTTCGGTCTGATTAGATTTCAATTCTCAGTAATGAAGTCTCTAGAGTCCTTTACACTTTTTTTCCAGAGCCATAGGTAACTCTATAATTGTGCTTCTGAACTGACTTTCTGACTTGTACTTAAATCCACATTCTGTAAGTTTGTGGCAGAGAGTATTGCTTCCAGTTCTTTCTTTTGTGGTGAATTCTTCCTTCTAGTCATTTTGTCAAGTGCAGAGTGCCTGTATGAGCGAGCTGAGTCAAAAATTTCAACCACAACCTAAGTAAAATATACCCTAGATGATTTCGAAGAAGTCAGAGACCAGAAAATAAAAGAAAAAGAAAAATAGAACCAAATAAAACAAAAAGACAATTAAAGTGAAAAACAGGGCATCCCTGGTGGTGTAGTGGTTTAGTGCCGCCTGCAGCCCAGGGCGTGATCCTGGGGACCCTGGATCGAGTCCCACATCAGGCTCTCTGTATGATGTCTGCTTCTCCCTCTGCCTGTGTCTCTGCCTCTCCCTCTCTCTCTGTCTCTATGAATAAATAAATAAAATATTTTAAAAAATAAAGTGAAAAACAAATTTTAAAACAAAGTAGTAAAAATAAAAAACCCAAAACCAAAAATAATTGAGAAAAAAAAAAGAAAGAAAAAAAGAGGGCTATGGTAGTGGTGAGGAAGTGGTAGTGGAGAAATAATGTAATCTCCCTGAGGGGACCAAGAGGGTGATCCTATTGGTTTTGAGTGTTTTTTGTTCTGTATGTTAGAAGATGCTCCATTGCAAATTTATATAAACCAGCAATACTTATATAAGGCCCCAACATTGACCACAAAAACATAAAGAAGATAAAAGAGTGGGGCAAAATGAGAAGGAAGAGAGAAAATAATCTCACAGAATAAACCAACACAGTATTCCACTTGGTTCTGGGTGTATTTTGGTTGTGTGTTAGAAGGTACTAACTTCCACTATTGTAAAACAAAACGAGACAGACAAAACAAAAACCCATGTCTTGTATATCCAGCAAAATTAAATTGAATATGATGGGATCCCTGGGTGGCTCAGTGGCTTAGTGCCTGCCTTCAGCCCAGGGCATGATCCTGGAGTCCTGGGATAGAGTCCCACGTCGGGCTCCCTGCATGGAGCCTGCTTCTCCCTCTGCCTGTGTCTCTGCCTTTCTCTGTCTCTGTCTGTCTGTCTGTCTGTCTCTCTCTGTGTGTGTGTGTCTCTCGTGAATAAATAAATAAAATCTTTAAAAAATATTAAATTGAGTATATTGAAGGGAATTCAGAAGTGAAAAATATATCTAAGACATGTAATTGTAGAAATATGGAAGTCAAAAAGGACAAAACTTAAAAATGGAGAGTTGGTAAAATATTGTACTTATTTTACAAATAACTACTGGAAATGCTACAAATACTAACTGGAAGTTACAAATACTAACTGGAAATTTGTAGCCTGATATAAAAACGAGTTGTAGTGAAAAAAAAAAAAAGGCCCGCTAGTTCTATATACTATTTTCCCCCAGTCCTGGAACTTTCCAGTGCTGCTTGTTCAGTAAACTTGCTTTTCCCTTGTTCTTTCAGCTGTTCTTCTTGGGGAGGGGTCTGGTGCGCTGATTCTCAGGTATCTGTGCCTGGGCAGAGATGCCCCACCCTTTGACAGGTCCTGGGCTTAGTGTAAAACACAGAAGAAAAAAATTGGCAGTGGCCAAATTTCCAGCTCTGGAGTCAAGCTCCCAGTGAGTAACTAAGTGCAGTCTCCCAGTCCATACTGGTCTAGATGCTCCTGGGGAGCATCATGGGTGCACTGATCTGCACAGCTTTCTGGGCACCCAGTGGCAGGAGAGTTCTCTTTCCTGTACCCCCCTCAGCTTCCACCTGTGTCAGGGGGAACAGAAGATAGCTGGCTCTGTCCACTTTGGCACCCTTGGATCCAGGGCCCTGTGCCCACTGGACCTGTTTTCCTGGGGACTGCCTCTCCTGCAGGGAATGGAGTACAGCCACCTCTGTCCGTTGCCAGGCTGTAGGTAAAGGCAGCTCCAGAGCTGGCCCCATAACCAGTGGGCTTCTCCCAAATGCCCTGGAGGACTGCCGTGCTCTAGCCCTTTACCAATATCTGACCATGGTTTGCGGTGAGCTTTCCCCTGGGCGCTTCTCCTCTTATAATGACTCCAGGAATCTTGATGCTTCACTGCCCCACCTGTCATTCTGCCTGATTACTCTGCTAAGCACTTTTCTGTCAGGGAAAACCCAAGCATGGATTTTTAAAGTTCCCGCTTGTCTAGGGCTGGGCTTTCATACCCTAGAGGCTTTTGCAGATCTGCTTTAGCCCTGATAGTCATGGTTCCCCTCCCCAACTTTATTCCTTTTTTGTTTTTTTTTCATCTTCCTACCTTGTTAGAAGCGAAAACTTTTCTCTCTGTAACATTCCAGCTGTTCTCTCTTTACATCTCAGGTCGAATTTGTAGGTGTTCAGGATGTTTTGAAAGTTATCTAGATAAGTTTGTGGGACCAGATGAGTTGAGGACCCCTACTCTTTGGCCATCTTGCCAGTCTCCTATCTGATTCTACAGTCTTTGTTTAAAAGTCCAGTTTGTCAGATGTAAGTATTGCTACTCTAGCTTTCTTTCTTTTTTTTTTTTTAAGATTTTATTTACTTACCAGAGAGAAAGTATAAGCAGGTGGAGCAGCAGGCAGAGGGAAAGGGAGAAGCATACTTCCCACTGAGCAGGGAGTCTAATGCAGGGCTGGATCCCAAGACCTTGAGATCATGACCTGAGCCAAAGGCAGGTGCTTAACCAACTGAGCCACCCAGGTGCCCCTCTTCTCTGGCTTTCTTTTGATATCCATTTGCATGATAAATGTTTCTTCATCCCCTCACTTTCAACCTGCAAGCATCTTTAGGTCTAAAATAGGTCTCTTATAGTCAATATGTAGATGGGTCTTAATTCTTTTATTCATTCTTATACTCTATTCTGAATGCTAGTCTTGCTTGATAGAGTATTCTTGGTTTCAGAGTTTTCCCATTCAGCATTTTGAATATATCATGCTTCTCCTGGCTTGCCAAGTTTCTGTTGAGAAATCTCCAGCTAGCCTTGTGGGTTTTCCCTTGTTAGGTAAGGACTTCTTTTGTTTTGCTGTTTTTAAGATTTTTTTCTTTGTCACTATATTTTGCCAATTTAATTACAATATGTCTTTGCGTTGGCCTGCTTTTACTGATTTGGATGGGAGTTCTCTGTGCCTCTGGGATCTGGATGTTTGTTTCCTTCCCTAGATTTGGAATGTTTTCCAGCTATTATTTCTTCAAATAAATTTTCTTCACCCTTTTCTCTCTTTTTCTTCTGGGACTTCTATAATACAAATAATATATTTGATGGAGTTAGTGAGCTCCCTAAGTTTCTTCTCATGTTGCATAATTCCCCTTTCTCCCTTTTGTTCAGCTTGCTTTCCATTACTTTGACTTTCAGATCATTAACTCATTCATCTGCTTCTTCCAGCCTGCTGTTCATTGCATCAAGCTTGTTTCCAAACTTGTTTATTTTACTTTCCATCTTTGATTGATTCTTTTTAAACTCTTTATCTGTGTGGTAAGGGTCTCACTGATGCCTTCTTTTCTGAATCTTATGATTGTTGCTTTAAATTCTCTATCAGGTATGCTACTTAAATCTGTTTTTCTTAGATCTCTGGCCATGGCTTTATCTTGTTCTTTCATTTGGGATTAATTCCTCCATCTTAACATTTTTGTCTAAATCTCTGACTTCTTTGTGTGAGAAAAGCCAGTTGTATCTCCTGCTTCTGAAAGTAATGGCCTTAGGAAGAAGAAATCATGTAATACTCAGGGCCTGGTGCTTCAGGGGTATCTCCAGTGTGTGCTGCATGCATTCTTCTATTGTGTTTTAGCAGCTCTATCTTTCAGGACACTTGTCTGCAGAGGCTCTCCTTTCCTGCTGTGGGAAGTGTGGGTCCCTGTCCTGAATGTGTGAGTTTTAACTCGGTGTGATCTGGTCTGCTTGTGAGACAGAGACCTAATGCCACCTCCACAAGAATTCAGGTCTTTCAGAACTCTCTGGTTATGAAATGCTGTTTGAGCAGGGGTTTATGCTGGTCTTTTGGGGGAGGGACCCATTGCACTGGGACTGAGGCAAGCATGACTGAGAAGGGCAGTCACACTGGAACACAGGAGGGTGGGCCTTGGTGAATGCAAGTTGGGCAGCAAGTATTAGTGCTGTGCTTCTTCCCCGACATGGCTCTGTGTTTATGCTGAGGGATGGCTGGGGGAAATGTTGCAGGCCAGCAACTTTCTTTCTGGAGAGGTGTCTCTATGAACACTGCCTCTCAGAGATGGCTCCAAGAAGAGCAAATAATCTCCCCACTTCTACTCCAGTTGCTCTTGAGATCACTGTTTCCACACTGTCTCCTCCTGGATGTCTGCTTGTCTTTTCTCCAGGAGCAGCACAATGCCCTCTGGGCTCTATCACAGCCAAGACTGCTGACCTTGTAATCTCTAGGCGTTAAGCTCTACTGGTTATAAGAACTCATGAAATTCAGTCTCTCTCATTTTCTAAGCCAATGGCTTTGGGGAAACCTTCTCCTCGTGCATCCCCCTCGGTGCTCCTCTCCCTTTCACAGCTCTCTGTAACCACAGCTCCCTCCCTTCCACAGCATCTGTGATCTGTTTTTCCCCTAAACCACATCTTCACACTTCTTAACTTTTTTGATGTGACCTTTCCCTTTAGTTGTGGAGTTTGTTCTGTCAGTTTTGAGGTCTATTTCTGGGGTATTTAGGATTATTTGATAGTTATCTAGCTGTGTTTGTGGGAGGAAATGAGCCTAGGGTCCTCCTACTGGACCACCACCATCTTCCTCTCAGCCTTGGTAGGGTCTATGTATCTAGGAATTCATCCATTTCTTCTAGGTTATCCAGTTTGTGGGCATATAATTGTTTATAGCATTCTGTCATGATCCTTTATATTTTTGTGGTATCAGTTTTACTGTCTCTTCTTTATTTCTGTTTTTATTAATTTTATGATTTTCTATTAAAGATTTTATTTATGAGAGAAACTGTGAGACTGCAAGCAGAGGGAGAAAGAGAGGGAGACAACTTCCAGTAAACCCCATGCTGAACACAGAGCCCGATGTGGGGCTCAAGCCCACGACCCTGAAATCATGACTTGAACCAAAACAAAGAGTTCAATACCCAACCAACTGAGCCACCCAGGTGCCCCTCTGTTTTTATTTATTTAATCTTCTCTCTTTTCTTTTGATTTAGTAGCTAAGGTTTGTCAATTTTATCTTTTAAAAAACTCTTAATTTGTTTATCTTTTCTATTTTTATCCTTATCTATTTCATTTATGTTTGCTCTGATCTTTGTGATTTACTTCTTTATGTTAACTTGAGCTTAGTTTATTCTTTTTCTAGTATCTTGAGATGTACAATTAGGTTATTTATTTGAGATCTTTCTGTAATCTTAATGTAGACATTTATCACTATAAGCTTCCCTCTTAGATATGCTTTTACAGCATCCCATGGGTTTTTATATGTTGTTCCATTTTAATTTGCTTCAAGATTTTAAAATTTCTTCTTTATTTCTTTGTTGATATGTTGTTTGTTTAGTTGTATGTTAATTTCCACATATTTATAAATTTTCCAGTTTTCCTCCTATCATTGATTTCTAGTTTTATATCATCTTGGTCATAAAAGTTACTCAGTATAATTTCAATCTTCTTAAATTAACTGAGACTTATTTTGCAACCTATCATATGATCTATCCTGGAGAATATTTTATGTGCTCTTGAGAAGAATGTGTATTCTGGTGCTGTTAAATGGAGTGTTCTGCATATGCCTATTAGATCCATTTGGTCTAAAGTGTGGTTCATGTATATTTCCTTGTTGACTTTTTGTCTGGATGGCTATCCATAGTTAAAAGTGGGGTATTGATGTCCCCTACTGTTATTGTATTGTTGTCTATTACTCCCTTTGGATCTGTTAGTATTTGCTTAATATATTTAGGCTGTCTGATGTTGGGTTCATATATATATATATATATATATATATATATATATATATATATATACCATCTTTGTCTCTTTTTATTACCATTTTTTGCTTAATGCCTATCTTGTCTGATATAAGTACAATTCTTGCTCTCTTTGGTTTTCACTCATATGGAATATCATTTGTAATCCTTTCATCTTGAACTTATGTCCTTAACACTAAAGTGAGTCTCTTGTAGGCAGTATATAATTTGAGTCTTGTTTTTTTTTTAATCCACCCAGCCACTCTGCCTTTTGTTGGACAAGTCAATCCACTTACATTTACAGTAATTATTGGTAGGTAAGGACTTACTAATGCCATCTTATTAATTTTTTTCTGGCTGTTTTGTAGTTGTTTTATTTCTTCCTCTATTGCTATCTTTTGTGAATTGATGATTTCCTTTAGTTGTATGCTTTGATACCCTTCTCATTATCTTTTATGAGTCTACACTAGGTTTCTTTTTTGTGGTTACTATGAGCCTTACGCAAACCATCATATATATATATATATATATATACACACACACACACACACACATATACATATATACACATACACATATATGTGAGTGTGTCTATTTTATGTTGGTAGCAATTTAACTTCAATCATATACAAAAGCTCTATTCTTTTACTCCCTCTTTTATATTTTTGATGTCTCTATATTATTTAAAATCATTTTGTATTGTGTATCCATTAACAAATTGTTTAGCTGTACATAATTTTATTTTATTTTATTTTTTTAATATTTTATTTATTTATTCATGAGAGATATGCAGAGAGAGAGAGAGAGAGGTAGAGACACAGGCAAAGGGAGAAGCAGGCTCCATGCAGGGAGCCTGACATGGGACTCGATCCCGGGTCTCCAGGATCAGGCCCTGTCCTGAAGGCAGCACTAAGCTGCTGCGCCACCCGGGCTGCCCGCTGTACATAATTTTAAAACTTTTTTTACTTTAACCTTTACACTAGAGTTAAGTAGTTAACACATTGCCATATTACAGTATTAGAGTATTCTGGACCTGACTAATTTCACTATATGCTTACCTTTGCCAGTATGTTGTATATTTTCAAAAGCATTCATGTTACCAATTAGCATCCTTTTGTTTTGGTTTTGAAGAACTCCTTCCAACCCTTCTACTTTAATTTCTGAAGGACAGCTTTGATGCTTTGATGTGTATTCTTGGTTGGCACTTTTAGCACTTTGAATACATCAACCTATTCTCTTCTGGTCTACAAGTTCTCCATTGAAAAATCTACTGATAGCATTATGATGATTTTATCATAGGAGACAAAATTTTTTCTCTTGCTGCTTTTAAACTTCTGGCTTAGATTTTGGTTTTATGTCTTTTGGTGAAGATCAAATTGAGGGTAACCCATTAGCTTCATAAACTTAGATATCCAAATCTCTCCCCAGGTTTGAGAAATGCTCAGTCATTATTTCTTTAATAACCTTTATACCCCTTTTTCCTTCCACACTTCTACTTCTGGTACTCCAGTGTTGCATACATCATTTCTCTTGATGGTGTCCTCTAAGTCCCATAGGCTTTTTAAAATTTATTTTCATTATTTTTTAAATTTTTGCTCGTATAGTTGGATAGTTTTAATTGATTTGTCTTCTAACTCACTGATTATTTGTTCTGCTTGGTCAAGATTGTTATTGAAGTTCTTTGGTAAATTCTTTAGGTCACTCACTGTATTCTTCAGTTCCAAAATTTCTGGTTACATCATTTATGTTTTCTATTTCTCTGTTGAACTTCTTTTTTAAAAGATTTTGTTAATTTATTCATGAGAGACACAGATAGAGAGGCAGAGACACAGGCAGAGAGAGAAGCAGACTTGATCCCGGATCCCAGGATCACGCCCTGAGCCAAAGGCAGATGCTCAACACTGAGCCACCCAGGTGTCCCATCTCTGTTGAACTTCTTAGGCTCTTTGTTGGACTTCTTATTTTGTACTTGTATTGTTTTCTGGATACCATTAAGTTGTTTATCAGTATTCTCTTGTAGCTCTCTGAGCATCTTTGGAACATCTATTTTGAATTATTGTGAAATTCCTTGATTTCCTTTTTTTGTGGCCAGTTAATTACTTTACTATATTCATTGGAATCATGTTTTCTGATTCTCCTTGATCCCCTTAGACTTTAATAGGTGTCTGAATATTTGAAGAAGCAGTTATCACTTCCAGAATTTACGGGCTGACTTCAGTAATGGAAGTCTTTTGTATGCAGGTGGGGGGCATTCTGTGCTGGGACTTCATGTCTAGTGGTACAGGACATTAAGTTCAGGGACAGGTTGAGGCATCAGATCCAGGATTGTGTGGTGTGTCTTTAGCTCAGGCCATTGGGGTCTGTTATCAACTGTGTGGTCCTTGGCAAATACTGTGGAGGGTCCCCAGTGGCTGCAAGGGCCATTGGAGTCCTCAGTGATGCCTTCAATTCTAGTGGCTAGGGACAAGGGCAGGCAGCAGTGGGGTAAGAGCTAGTGGTGTCCACACACTCAGCTGCAAGGACCAGTTGTAGGTATCTGTGTAGTGGCAAAGACTGGTTGCAAACATCCATGTAGTATTGGGGGTCAGGAGGCAACTTGGGCCAGGGCTAACTCCAGGTTCATTGGTAGATGTGGCAGCCCTGTCAGTGTGCTATCTTGAGGTGGCATACTTGCCCTTTGAGCATGTGTACTGCAGTGAAGTCTAATGATAGGCATTAGGCTGGTGGTATCCATGTGCACAGCTGGAGTTGGTAGCTACAGGTGAGCATAGTGGTGCAGGCCAGTGACAGAAGACAGGATCTAATCTGGTTCCATAAGCAGCTATGGAAACTGTTGCTGTCAGTGTGTTTTCCTGTGGCTATTCACTCTCCCCCTAGGCATATGCACTGTAGTGGAGGTTTATGACATGTGTCAACTTGGGGGTGTGCAGTGCAGATACACAGCTAGAGTGGCTATCTCTGAACATTCATACAGCGGTAGGGGTCTGGGTGTGTGTTTAGGCTAGCATTTTGCATCCATGCAGCCAGAGGCATGAGCTGGTTGCCAGTGCCATCTGATCTTTGCTCAGGATGGGGGAAGTTGCAGGGAGAGACTCAAGTGGCTGTGAATACCTGTGGGGCAAAAGCCAGTGAAATATTCAGGGAGTCTATGGCATCTGTGCTGGCTGCTGGTTTCACCAGTGATGAAATCTGCTGAGTTTGTCTGCAGAGCCGGTCTCTGTGATCCGTCAGGTTCTTGAAGTGTGGCTGCTATTAATAGCCCCCGCTTTTCTTCCTTGTTCCTAACCATCTCCATATATCTGAACTTTGCTGGTCTGGGTGGCATGAAACCAAAGCAGGACCTTTGTGTAGTGCTTTAAAATGCCGGGAAAACTGGTTGCTTATCCTGTACTTTTTTCCCTGGTAAAGGGAACTTTAGCTGGAAAGTTCCCTGTTGGCACTGAGCAGTAGTGGTCTGATGCAGGATGATGCAGGAAAAATGAAGTTGTTTTCCTTCTCTTCTTATTGCAATTAGGGTAGCTTTTTGTTTCCACTGTGTGGTTTTTAAAAGAGATTTTATTTATTTATTCATGAGAGACACACAAGGAGAGAGGCAGAGACATAGGCAGAGGGAGAAGCAGGATCCCTGTGGGGAGCCCAATATGGGATTTGATCCCAAGAACCCAGTATCACAACCTGAACTGAAGGCAGATGCTCAACCACTGAGCCACCCAGGTGTCCCTGTTTCCATTGCGTTGCTAAAATTTCTTAAGTGAACTCTAGGCTCTCTCAGAACTGTTTTTGTTTGTGGATACCTGTTTTTCTACTGATCTTTGTTGGGAGATGGTGAGGCTGATCTCCTGTATCACCATTTGGGTTTTTTTTTTAATACATTGTTGAAAGTGGGATATTAAGGTTTTCTACTTCTATTGTATTTCTCCCTTCAATTCTGTCAGTTTACTTTATATATTTAGGAATTTTCTTTTCTTGTATTGCTTTTGCCTGGTTTGGTATTATGTTAGTGCTGGCCTCATAGAATGAGTTAGGAACCCTTCCCTCTGCTTTCATTTTCTGGAAAAGATTATAGGAATAGGTAGAATTTCTTCCTTAGATATTTGTTAGAATTCACCAGTAAACTCACTTGGGCCTAGTGCTTTCTGTTTTGGATGGTTATTAAGGAGGAGGGGGCAAGATGATGGAAGAGTAGGGTCCCTAAGTCACCTGTCCCCACCAAATTGCCTAGATAACTTTTAAATCATCCTGAAAACCTCCGAATTTGGCCTGAGATGTAAAGAGAGAACAGCTGGAATGCTACAGTGAGAAGAGTTCGTGCTTCTACCAAGTACAACTTGTTTTTGGCCACTCTGCACTGAGCAAAATGACTAGAAGGAAAAACCCACCTCAAAAGAAAGAATCAAAAACAGTCCTCTCTCCCACAGAGTTAAAAATTTGGATTACAATTCAATGTCAGAAAGCCAATTCAGAAGCACTATTATAAAGCTACTCGTGGCTCTAGAAAAAAGCATAAAGGATTCAAGAGACTTCATGACTGCAGAATTTAGATCTAATCAGGCCAAAATTAAAAATCAATTAAATGAGATGCAATCTAAACTAGAGATCCTAATGATGAGGGTTAACGAGGTAGAAGAACGAGTGAGTGACATAGAAGACAAGTTGATGGCAAGGAGGGAAGCTGAGGAAAAAAGAGAAAAACAAAAGATCATGAGGATAGGTTAAAGGAAATAAATGACAGCCTCAGAAGGAAAAATCTACGTTTCATTGGGGTTCCCGAGGGCGTTGAAAGGGACAGAGGTCCAGAATATGTATTTGAACAAATCATAACTGAGAATTTCCCTAATTTGGGGAGGGAAACAGGCATTCAGATCCAGGAAATAGAGAGATCCTCCCCCCTGAAATCAATAAAAACCACTCAACACCTCAACATTTAATAGTGGATGGTTATTAATCATTGATTCAAATTCTTTAATAAATATATACATATTCAGATTGTCTATTTATTCCTGTTTGAGTCTTGGTAGATAGTGTCTTTCAAGGAACTGGTCCTTGAAAGGTTATCAAATTTGTGACATAGAGTTGTTCATAGTATTCCCTTATTACTATCTTAATATCCATAGAATCTGTGGTGATTCCTTATATTTCATTTCTGACATTAGTAATTTGTGTCTTCTCTCTTTTTTTCTTAGCTGGCTAGAGGCTTACAAGTTTTATGGATCTTTTCATAGATCCAGCTTTTGGTTTTGTTGATTTTCTTAATTGATTTCCTGTTTCATTGATTTCTGCTCTATTTTTGCATTATTTACTTTCTTATTTACTTTAGACTTAATTTTTTCTTATTTTTCTAGGAAGATGAAAGTTTAGATTTTTGATTTTACATCTTTTTTCTAGATATGCATTCAATATTATAAATTTCCTTCTAAGCACTGCTTTCATTGTATCCTAAAAATTTGGTAAGTTATATTTTCATTTTCTTCAAAATATTTAAAAATTTCTCTTGAGTTTTCTTCTTTGAGTCATATGTTATTTAGAAGTGTGTTTTTAGGGATCCCTGGGTGGCGCAGTGGTTTGGCGCCTGCCTTTGGCCCAGGGCGCGATCCTGGAGACCTGGGATCGAGTCCCACGTCGGGCTCCCGGTGCATGGAGCCTGCTTCTCCCTCTGCCTATGTCTCTGCCTCTCTCTCTCTCTCTCTCTCTCTGTGACTATCATAAATAAAAAAAAAGAAGTGTGTTTTTAAATATTGTATTTTCCAGTTATCTTTCTGTTACTGATTTTTTAGGTTAATTCCATTGTGGTCTGAGCACAGACATTATATATAATCCTTATTTTTCTAAGTTAATTAAGGTGGGTTCATGGTGCAAAATGTGGTCTACCTTGGTGAATGTTCCATGTGAGCTTGAGAAGAGTGCTTATTCTGATACTGTTAGATGAAATCATTTATAGATGTCAATTAGATCCATTTGATTGATGGTATTGTTAAGTTCAACTATGCCCATACAGATTTTCTACCTGTTGGATCTTTCCATTACTGATAGAGGGATGTTAATGTTTCCAACTATAATAGTGAATTCATCTATTTCTTCTTGTGATTCTATCGGTTTTTGCCTCATATATTTTGATGCTCTGTTGTTGCATGCATATGCATTAAGAATTTCTATGTCTTCGTGGAGAATTGACTCCTTTGTCATTATGTAATGCCCCCTTTTTTCTTTTTTCTATTTTTTTTTATTTATGACAGTCACACACAGAGAGAGAGAGGCAGAGACACAGGCAGAGGGAGAAGCAGGCTCCATGCACCGGGAGCCCGATGTGGGACTCGATCCCGGGTCTCCAGGATCGCGCCCTGGGCCAAAGGCAGGCGCCAAACCGCTGCGCCACCCAGGGATCCCCCCTTTTTTTTCTTAATGATATTTCTTGATCTAAAGTCTGTTTTGTCTGAAATTAAATAGCTACCCCAGTTTTTTTTTGCTGAATTTTAGAATGTCACTTATTTTTCATCTCTTTAATTTAGATAAATTAACTTTTAAAGTTATCTGTGCTTTTATATTTAAAATAGATTTTTTAGACAACATATATTGTTTTTTGTGTATGCTGACAGTCTCTCTTTTAATTAGTATATTTAGACAATTGACTAATTAAGTGATTATTGGTACAGTGTTAACATCTACCATATTAGTTACAGCTTTTATTTTTTTTATAAAGATTTTATTTATTAATTCATGAGAGACACAGAAAGAGAGGCAGAGACACAGGCAGAAGGAGGAGAAACAGGCTCCATGCAAGGAGCCTGATTTGGGACTCCATCTCGGGGAATCCGGGATCAGGCCCTGAGCCAAAGGCAGATGCTCAACTGCTGAGCCACCCAGGCATCCCAGTTACTGCTTTTATTCATTGTCCTTATTCTTTGTTTTTACTTTTGTTTTTCAACCTTTCTACCTTTTTTCTGCTTTTGCTGTTTTTAAAATTGAGCATTTTTTTGGTATTTTTTTATTGGAGTTTGATTTGCCAACATATAGTATAACACCCAGTGCTCATCCCATCAAGTGTCCCCCTCAGTGCCCGTCACGCAGTCACCCCATCCCCCCGCCTACCTCCCCTTCCACTACCCCTTGTTCGTCTCCCAGAGTTAGGAGTCTCTCATGTTCTGTCACCCTCTCTGATATTTCCCACTCATTTTCTCTCCTTTCCCCTATAATCCCTTTCACTATTTTTAATATTTTTTATATTCACTATTTTATTTTTTTATATTCACTATTTTTTATATTTTTTTATATTCTCCATATGAATGAAACCATATAATGTTGTGGTATATATATATAATGGAATATTTCTCAGCCATTAGAAATGACAAATACCCACCATTTGCTTCAACGTGGATAGAACTGGAGGGTATTATACTGAATGAAGTAATTGAGCATTTTATATGATTTTGTTTTGTTTTTTCCTAACATGTCAATTATTTGTGTTAAAAGAAATTTTTGGTGATTTTCTATAGTTTAAAATATACATTTACAATGAATCCAAGTTCACATTCAAATAATACTATGCCACTTTTTGGGTAGTGCAAGTATCTTATAACAAAATATTCCTAATTCCTTCCTTCCGTCTCTTGAATCATTACTGTCATTTCATTTCACTTATATATAAAGTATAATCATTGAACACATTGTTGCTATTATTTTAAATAAATTTTTATATATTGATCAATTAAAAATAAGAAAAATAGAAGTGCCTAGGTGGCTCAATAGTTTAAGCATTTGCCTTTGGTTCAGGTCATGATTTCAGGGTCCTGGGATCAAGCTTTGCACCGGGGTCTCTGCTTAGCTGGGAGCCTGCTTCTCTCTCTTCCTTTGCCTGCCTCTCCCCCTGCTTGTGCTCTCTCTGTCAAATAAATAAATTTAAAAATCTTTTATTTTATTTTTTTAAATTTTATTTATTTATGATAGTCTCAGAGAGAGAGAGAGAGAGAGAGAGAGAGAGAGAGAGGCAGAGACACAGGCAGAGGGAGAAGCAGGCTCCATGCACCGGGAGCCCGACATGGGATTCGATCCCGGGTCTCCAAGATCGCACCCTGGGCCAAAGGCAGGCGCTAAACCGCTGCGCCACCCAGGGATCCCCCTTAAAAATCTTTTAAAAAAGAATAATAAAAATAAATGTTTTTATTATTCTATCACTTATTCCTTCTCTAACACTCTTCCTTTTTTAAGATTTTATTTTTTAAAGTAATATCTACACCTAATGTGGGACTCAAACTGAACCAACAACCCCAAGATCAAAAGTTGCATGCTCCATCAAATGACCCAGCCAGGCATCCCTCTTCCTTTGTTTTTGTAGATCCAAGTCTCTAACATATACTTTTCCTTCTTTCTGGAGAACTTATTTTAACATTTCTTCCAAGGATGGTCTGCTAGCAACAAATTCCCTTAATTGTTTGCCTGAGGAAGTCTATTTCTTTTATTTTTGAGGGATAATTTCACTGGACACAGATTTCTAAGTTGATGGGTTTTTTTCTCTCAATACTTTATCTCAGAACGCTGTCCTCTTGTTTGCATAGTTTTTGAATAGGAGTCTGATGTAGTTCTTATCCTTGCCCCTTTGTAGGTAAGGTGTTTATTTTCCTCTGGCTTCTTTAAAATTTTTTTCTCTATCTTTGATTTTCTGAAGCTTGAATGAAATATGCTTAGTTGTACTTTTTAGGCATTTATTTTGTTTGCTGCTCTCTGAGATTTCTGGATGTTTGGTTTAGTGTCTGTGAATTTTATGAAATTCTCAGTCATCATTGCTTCAGGTATTCTGTTCCTTTTTCTCTTCTCCTTCTAGTATTCCCATATTAAAAAACTGTTTTGTTTTTGTTTTTTGTTTAACCTTTCAGAATGCCTTGTATGTTTTCTTTGTTTTTTGTTTTTGTTTTTTTAAAACAAGACATGATGTACTGGGTAAAAGGAACTGGGGTAAATTGGCCTTTATTGATGTAGTGATAGTAAGGTATGGGAAGAGGGGAAACATTCTGTGGACCTGTGATTAGGCCTCAGTCTTTTAGTAAGCCTGTGTTTCTGGGTTGTAACCTTCACAAGTGCTTCTTAGTTTTTCCTTCCTTTTATATGAGTCAGAAAGATCAGTGTGCTGTAGTTGGATATTTCCGTTCCTTCAGGTTGGATAAGCTCTGATAAAATTCCAGTAGAGTACACTGTGGCAAAACAGTTTGGAGCACAGCCCTCATGGTAAAGAACAGAATACTCCAGGCATACTTCAAAATGGCTCCCTTTTCCATTTCCCTGCTAGAAGCACAAGGAGATTTTTCTCCAATCTTCATTTTGAGAACCTGGTAGGGCTCCTAGAGTAAAAATCGCAAGAGTTTTGGGGGCACTTCTGTTACTAGGCCCCTTGGAGTTTTTAACTCTCAAATTCATCCACACTGAACCTCTGGCAATTTATCAATTTCAGTTTAGATTTTCCTATGCCAGCACTGGTTTCCATGGGAGTTTCTGGTTTGAGTTTCTGTTCTGGTAAATGTAATTATTTTTTAAAATATTTTATTTATTTATTCATGAGAGTCACAGAGACATAGACAGAGGGAGAAGCAGACTCCCTACAGGAAACCTGATGTGGGACTCGATCCCAGGACCCCAGGATCATGACCTGAGCCAAAGGCAGATGCTTAACCACTGAGCCACTCAGGTGCCTGGTAAATGTAATTCTTTATCTGCCTATTTATGTCTCCAATATTGGGGGCATTAGTAGGCCCTGAATCCTCAATTCTCTGATAGATCTACAAAGAGTTGTTAATTTTTAATGTGTTCAGTTTTTTATTTGTTGTTAGGATGGGTGATAATTTCCAAGTTTTATACATGCTATACTAGAAAGTAGAAGTCTTTCCTTCCTTTTTTTTTTTTTTTTTTTTTTTGGTTTTGGAGAGAGAGCAGAGGAGGAGGGGCAGATGGAGAGGGAGAGAGAGTATCTTTTAAAAATTATCTTGTATATTTTTTTATTGGAGTTTGATTTGCCAACATAAAACACCCAGTGCTCATCCCATCAAGTGCCCCCCTCAGTGCCCATCACCCAGTCAACCCCCCCCACTTCCCCTTCCACTACCCCTTGTTTGTTTCCCAGGGTTAGGAGTCTCTCATGTTCTGTCACCCTCACTGATATTTTCCACTCATTTTCTCTCCTTTCCCCTTTAATCCCTTTCTCTATTTTTATATTCCCCGAATGAATGAAACCATATAATGTTTGTCCTTCTCTGATAGACTTACTTCACTCAGCATAATACCCTCTAGTTCTATCCACTTTGAAACAAATGGTGGGTATTGTTGTTTCTAATGGCTGAGTAATATTCCATTATATATATATAAGCCATATGCCACATTTTCTTTATCCCTTCATCTTTCGATGGACACTGAGACTTCTTCCATAGTTTGGCTATTGTGAACATTTCTGCTATAAACATTGGGGTGCAGGTGTCTTGGTTTTTCACTACAGAGAGAGAGTATCTTAAGCAGGCTCCACACCCAATGTGGAGCCTGATGTGGGGCTCAATCTCACTACCCTGAGACCATGAACTGAGCCAATATTAAGAGTCAGACACTTAACTGAATGAGCTACCCAGGCACCCCTTTCCTTCATTTTTCAAGGCTAGTTTTGCTGGATACAGAATTCTTGGTTGATTTTATTTTTCTTTCAGCACTTTCCATATGTCATCTCACTGCCTTCTGGCCTCCATGGATTTCTGGTGTTAATTTGGTTGTTTATCTATTGAGGATCCCTTGTACATGTTCAGTCACTTTTCTCTTGCCGATTTTTTTTCTTTTTAGTTTTGGATACTTTGAATATAATGTCTCTTAGTGTAGATATCTTTACGTTTATCCTATTTGGAGTTGGCTGATCTTCTTGGATGTACACACTCGTATCTTTTCCCAAATTTAGTCATTATTTCTTAAAATATTTTTTCTGCCTTCTATCTTTCTCCTTTCTTTATAGAATCCTGCAATGTGCCTATTAGTACCCTTGATGTTATACCACAGGTTTTTTAGACTTTCTTCATTTTTCTTCATTTTCTTCTCTTTCTACTCCCCAAACTAGATAATCTCAATTGACCTGTCGTTAGTTCATTGATTCTTTCTTTTGTCTGCTTAAATTAGTTGTTAAACCTCTCAGTAAATTTTTAATCTCAATAATTGTACTTTTCAGTTCTAGAATTTCTATTTTTTTATAACTTCCCTTTTTCTCTTTACGGATATTCTCTATTTGGTTAAATATCATTCTCCTGTCTTCCTTTAGTTTTTTGTTAATAGTTTTCTATATCTTTTAGAGCATAATAACACCATAGATTTAAAGTCTTTGTCTAGTAAGTCAAATGTCTGGCCTTCTTTATAGATACTTTCTATTTTTTTTCCTGTGGTTGGACCATATTTTCTTGTTTCTTTGCATGCTTCATAATTTTTTATTGAAAACTGGACATTTTGAGTATTCTAATGTGACAACTCTGGCAACCAGATTCTCCCTCCTCCCCAGGGCTTTTTTCCCCCTACTGCCTATTATGGGTTATTGTTTGCTTATTTAGTGACTTTTCTAAACTCTTTTTATGAAGTCTATATTCTTTGTTGTCTGTCACCCTTGAAGTCTGTGTTCTTTTAGTGTAATGGTCGGCTAGTGTTTTGACAGTTTTTAAATGCTTGGAGCCAAGAAATGTGAAAAAACAAAAGAAATACAAAAAAAATTCTTCTAATCTCTGCCTATTGGTTCTGTGTTGGGGCACTTTTTCTTTTTTTTTTTAAGATTTTATTTATTCATTCATGAGAGACACACAGAGATAGAGAGAGAGAGAGAGAGAGATGCAGAGACACAGGCAGAGGGAGAATCAGGCTCCATGCAGGGAGCCTGGTGTGGGACTCGATCCCAGGACTCCAGGATCACATCACATCCTGGGCCGAAGGCAGGTGCTAAACCACTGAGCCACCCAGGGATCCCCTTCTGGCACTTTTTCAATGCTTCACTAGGTCATTTATAACTCTACCTTCGTTTTTGCTTCCCACAAGTGCCAAGCCTAAAGAGCAGCCAGAAGTGAAAACTTAGGGTCTCCTCAAGCCTTTTCAGTCATATATCTTATCTTGGTTATGTACTTGGGTTTCTTGATTCCCTAATGTACATCAAAGGTTTTAAAATTTCTTATTACCATATATATCTCCTATTCAGCATCTTCTTTTCCAAGCTTCTAAGTTTATCTATTGCTTGTGTGTATCAAGTGTTGTCCCTTGCCCCAGACTGCTGTGGCCAATATTATGTCTTTAAATGCTTGTGGCAATGGCCTCCCTGGAAGCCACCCAGCCCTGTGAACTCTGAGTCAAAAATTGCAGAGAGAAACCTTAGTGAAAGTTCTTGAGGGAGCCTCCAGTCAGGTTGAGACCGTTAACACAATTCTTTAAAAGTAAGACCCATATTGCTCCCTCTGGCACTAGCAGCTTGCACCAGTTGTGCCAGCTACTCTCCTTACAGCTGCTGTTGATCTGAGATGTGGAGGATGGTAAGTGGATGATTTAAAACACCACAGCAGGCAATTACCAAAAAGCAACACCTTTCTTCACCAAATCTTGGTGTTGTAAGTTCCCTTTTGTTGTAAGTTTTTGACTGGATTCCAGAGTTTTTCCAAAGCTGATTCAGATAGTTTTTTTCTAGCTTTTTGGGAGGGTTGTATACCTGGAGTTCCTTATTCCATCATTTTCAGTGATTTATATGTCGTAATTTAAAAAACACTATGCTTGCCAGTATAAACAGTTATGAATGCTATGTGTACCCCAAGTGCTGAAGTGGCACCAGAATATCCAAACAAGCATTTTTTTAAAGGGTGGCAGAGGGATCTCTGGGTGGCGCAGCAGTTTAGCGCCTGCCTTTGGCCCAGGGCGCGATCCTGGAGACCCGGGATCGAATCCCACGTCGGGCTCCCGGTGCATGGAGCCTGCTTCTCCCTCTGTCTATGTCTCTGCCTCTCTTCCTCTCTCTCTCTCTCTCTCTCTCTCTGTGACTATCATAAATAAATAAAAAATAAATAAAGGGTGGCAGAGGGGGCTGGTTGGAGGAAAGGATTAGGGAAGTTTTCTTCAAGTTGTGTTTGCAAAGTACATTGCATAAATTTGAGAAAACACCAGTTGTCAATATCATGGGTGTGTGAGGACTGATGAGAATTATGGAATGAGGTGTTGAATCCTTCCCAGACTCCTCTTGATGCTGCTGAAGTAGCAAGTAGTTCTGTTGTGAGGAAGCTGATTCTGAGGCTACATGTAAGGATGGGAAGGTGAGCCTAGTCAACCACTAATAGTCACTTCTTGAGAGGAACTTGGGAGTCAAGCAAACTTATCTGAATTTTGGGGTGGGTCCAGAATTTATTCAGCCCTTTTTTATCATTCTGTTCTTGGGCTGCGAAGGTATATAGCCTGATCAGATATAAAGGCCAGAACTGTAAAGACTTCTCAGGTTCATCCCCATCCCAACCCAGTCCCCTCAATCCACAGTCTCTGAGGTTTGTTGAAAACCACTGTGCTCTGGAACTGGCTGCTCTGAATGAATGCTAATCCAGGTCAAAAGGAACTCTCTGACCATACACATTGATGTCTATGGCCAGTAGGGGGCAGCTGGACTTTAGAGACTATCACCATCCCCCACCCTTACCTCCACCCCCACCCCCGCCGCCCCACCCCTCCCCTTCCAAGGCTAATTTTGAATGGCAGCTTCTACATTTTTTCCCCATAACTTCTCCCTGGACCCTGAAGTACACTGCAGGGAAGCAGGGAACTTTTCCAATCATCTGACTTACACATAGTCATCAAATTACCCCTCAGTCCAGGAGAACACTCAAATTCAGCTGTTGTGATTTACAGTCTTTGAATGTCAGTACTGAGGACCCTTGGAGATTACCTGGGCCAGGGCTTAGGTTTTATTTTTGTTTTCTTTTTTTTTTTTTCAAATTAAAGGTGCAACTCTTTTGGTTAAAGGGTAGTGATGATGGTTGTCAATGGGGAGCCTAGGGTTCAATTCTGGTCTGAAGAGATGGTGATAGTCTCTAAGGGCAATGTTAGCAACTTTCAGTTCTACCTAGAGCACCTATCTACCAGCCAGGGTGATGATATTTATTTTTTTAATTGACTCACTTTTTTCTTAAATAAATTCACTCTCATTCTATGTAATATCATAGATTTTAATGCTCTAGGCATATTTTTTCTAATTCATATTAAAATACATACACAGCCATTGAAATTTAAGATTTATTTCTGGTAACACCTAAAATTGTCTCATGTTCCTGTATTATACTTTGGGAAATGACACTCTATGACACCAAAGGGCACAATTGGAAAAGTACTCATCCTGGTTTATTATATTGTCAAGTGAAGACAATAAAAGACCTTGAAAGGGTAAGGGACTCACCCAAGGTGACTCAGTGACAGAGCTGGGACTTAAATACAAGTCTATCGATTCCCAGCCCTTTGATACTTTCATTGTACCAGATTCCAAGGGCATTAGGAAGCCTTTCCACCATCCAGACTCTCCTATAAGAAGGAAGGAAAGAAAGAAAAGGAAGAAGGGAAGGAGAAGAAAAAAAAAAACCATTGGATTGCTGAATCAGGAAAACTATAGCTCAGGAAGGCTAAGGCAAATGTGGGGTACAATGATTTCTCATGTCTTACTGGGCTAAGTACTTGTGAGGCCCCATCTTCCAAAGCATGGTCTCATTTGCTCATATCACAAGATGAAATTATAGAGCACTTATCATATGCGTGAGTACACAGGAAGGAGCTCAAATTCCAGTGGGTAAAACAGCTCAGTAAACAGCTGATTAGAGAGTTCGGATGGTACTGCAAGAGGCCAGAGGAAGGCTTGATGGGAGTGAGGAAAGGACGGAGAGGGGACACAAGCCTTGTCCTATGAAAATTCAGCAGCCCCTATTACAGAGGCTCAGTTTTCTCTCCTCTCAACCATGGGGACTGATAGGTGTTAAATACCGTTGAAAGGCTAGGGTTGGCAACCCATTGCCAGACAAAGGCCATAGCCATGTAATCCTTTGCTTTTTTTTCTTTTTTACCACTGATAGTTGTCACCAATGTCGCTTCCTTTCCCTTGCTCCTTCGTCTCATGTACAAACATGGAACCCACCCTCCAAATGGGAATTAACAAATTGAATGTGGCCACAAACTCAACCACGAGAGTATTGAGCTCTGAGTTACGGCTCTTACCAACCTTGTCCCCTGCCCAAACTTGTTCATGAGGCACTTCAGAAAGGAAATGTTGGAAATGGATTTCTAATAGATTATTATCATCTGATTCTGGTAGCTCCATTTGGCGTTTCCTAGTTGGATGGGAAGCTGGAATCCACTCCCACCTCCTTCACACACGTGATCCCTCCCCAGAAATATGAAGATAGGGATTTTGTTGTTTATTGGCTGCAGGGTTCTGAGGGCTACTTTTACCACTTTCTTTGCCCCTCAAAATTTCCAAACCCCTAAAACTAAATCTTCTAATAGGAAGAAGACCTGAAGTATTGCTTCCTTCACAGCTATTTCCTGGATTGGATTTTTCTCAGCCAGGGAAGTGTTCACCCTGAGGGAGCTCCACTGATGTAGGTACCAGGCTTGGCCTTCTTGCTAAAACTGGGCCTCCTAAGGCAATAAGTAGGGAGGGGGACAGACGGCACCAGACTCATTTTTAACTATCTTTCCCTCCTCTCCCTTCAGGACCCTTCTCCTTGTTTGTAGTTTTCCCTCTTTTTTTCTCACTCCATTCATATACGGAGGGCCTGCAAGTACCCTCCCCTTTACCAATCTGATAAATTCATTTGCAGGGGGAAAATTTCTGGATAGATATAAGAAAACCGGTTCAAATCTTGGCTTTTTCATTTACTAGTTGAGTAACTTGGAATAAAATAATTTCACTTTTCTGAGTCTCAATTCCCCTTTGCAAAATGAATATGATGATCCCTGCCTACCTCAGCAAACTGCTGGATAGATCAAAGAGGATACTGGACATGAAGTTGCTTTGTGATGAGCCAATCACAACGCACAGGTGAAAGGTTGAATGAGTCACCTTTATTTGGGGACTGGTATTTTGGAAGAACATAACTTGAAGAAAGCAACCACTAATACAGCATTTTAAAAATCAGGGCAGTATGGTCTAGTGGGTGGAGGATCAGGCCACTTTACTGACTTCTTTATTATTCACTTGACATGTTATTAAACATCTACTATGTGTTAGGCACTCTTCTAGATACTGGAGATAGAAATCCATCCCTCCATTAAACTGACATTCTTTTTTTTTTTTGTATATTTTTTTATTGGAGTTCGATTTGCCAACATATAACATAACACCCAGTGCTCATCCCATCAAGTGCCCTCCTCAGTGCCCATTACCCAGTCACCCCAACCCCCTGCTCTATTAGTATCCAAAACATATAAAGAACTTATAATCCTCAACACCCTAAAAATGAATAATCCAGTTAAAAATGGGCAGAAGACATGAATAAACATTTTTTCCAGAGAAGACATCCAGATGGCCAACAGACACATGGAAACATGTTCATCATCACTCACCATCAGGGAAATGCAAATCAAAACTACAGTGAGATATCACCTCACACCTGTCAGAATGGCTAAAATCAGTAACACAAGAAACAGCAGGTGTTGGTGTGGATGTGGAGAAAGGGGAATCTCTCACACTGTTGGTGGGACTACAAACTGGTGCAGTCACTCTGGAAAAGAGCATAGAGGTTCCTCAAAAAGTTAAAAATAGAACTACCCTATGACCCAGAAATTGCACTTCTAAGTATTTACCCAAAGAATAAAAAATTACTAATTCAAAGGGATACATGAACCTTAGTGTTTATAGCAGCATTATCTACAACAGGCAAGATACAGAAACAGCCTACATGTCCATCAACTGATGAATGGGCAAAGAAAATGTGATATATATAATATAAGTGATATATATGCAAATTAATATGTATATTATTCAGCCATAAAGATGAATGAAATCTTGCCGTTTGCAATAACGTGGATAGAGCTAGAGAGTATTATGCTAAGCAAAAGAAGTCAGAGGAAGACGAATGCCATATGACTTCTCTATGTGGAATTTAAGAAACAAAAAAAAAACAAGCATAGGGAAAAAGAGAGAGAGATAAGCAAACCAAGAAACAAACTCTTTTCTTTTTTTAAGATTTTACGTATTTATTCATGAGAGACACAGAGAGAGAGGCAGAGACATAAGCAGAGGGAGAAGCAGGCTCCTCGCGGGAAGCCCGATGCTGGACTCTGGTATCATGCCCTAAGCCAAAGGCAGACGCTCATCCGCTGAGCCACCCAGGCATCCCAAGAAACAGACTCTTAACTACAGAGAACAAACTGATGGTTACCAGAGGGGAGGTGGGTGGGGGGATGGGTTAAATAGGTGATGAGGATTAAGGAGTGCGCTTGTGATGAGCACTGGGTGTTGTATGGAAGTATTGAATTACTATATTGTACACTTGAAACTAATATTACACTGTATATAAACTAACTGGAATTTAAATAAAAACTTAAAAAATAAACTGACATTCCAGGATCATGGTAGGGACTTAGAAAGAAGAGCGCCTAATCCTCAAGCTTAGAAAATTGAATCCAAGGTCTCTGAACCTCAGGGCTATGGAAGAGCTTTCAGTAACTTCATTTAATCCTCATACAAAATCTGTTTTAGCAGTAGTTCAACAATATCAACCATTTGCCAAAGCCCTGTGCAGATCCAAAGAAATATATATCATGTATTCAACAAGCATGTAATTTTAAAAAAGTGTTTATTAAGTGCCTAATGTGTGTTTGTCATAATGTATATGTGGGAATATCAAATGGAAGAGGGTGTACAGAATTAAACAAGGTGGAATTTCTGCCCTCTGGAGAGTTGCCAGCCTAGTGAGGGAGGCGATTACAAAGATAGAAGTCCCATGACACAAAGTTAGAGTTGCTCTAACAAATAGTTTAACCCGGTAATGGGTGAAAATAGATGCCCAATAAAAGTGAAATATTATAATTGAGTAAAAAGTGCTATGGGAATTCTGAGGAAATATTTAGATGGCCTAGGATATAGAGAAAGCTTTGTCAAAGAAGTGACATTCGAGTTGGGTCTTGAAGGTAGAATAGATTTTTATTAAGTAAAAAGGGAAGTAAATCACCCATCAGAATTGTAATAAGTAAAAAAATGACAGTTTCAAGAGGATAAACAAATGTTTGGTAAACATATGAATAGGTACTTTTAATTAGGTAAATGAAATTAAAACCACAATGTCATTTGCACCAAAATAAGTAAAATGGAAAAGATAAATAGTATCAAGAATTGTCAAGGATGTGGAGCAACTGCTAGTGAGAGTACATATTGAAATAATCACTTCAGAAGACGGTTTGGCAGCATCTATTAAAATGTGAAGCTAGGCATGCCTTATGACCTAGTAGTTCCACTTCTTAAGTATACATCTAACAGAAATATATTTTTATATATATGCATATATAATATATGCAAATATAAATATATATATATGCAACAAAAGACATGTTCATAGCAACACCATTCATTATAGTCAAACACTGGAAACAACCCAAATGTCCATGTCCTTATAGTATATTCATTCAACAAAATAATATGCAGCAACACAAATGAATATACTATTGCTATACACAACATGATGATTCTCATAAACATAATATTGAGAGAAAGAAGCCAGATACGAAAGAGTACACAATGTATAATTCCATTTATATAAAATATAAAATAGGCAAAATTAATCTATACTATTAGACATTAGGATATGGTTACCATTGCCACAGAAGGAGAGGTTGTAACTCTAAGTAGGCACACAGGGGGCTTCTGGGATGCTGGTAATGATATGGTTGCTATGATATGGAGGCTGGTAAAATGAGAGTGTTCCACTTGTGAAAATTCAGTGAGGTTTACACATCTACTTTTCTAAATAAAAGAGCTAAGAATGAAAAGATAATTAGCTAAAGGAATCAAAAGGGGGAAACACAAGTCTTTTCAACAAATGGTAAAGAATAATTGGATATCCATATGAAAAAAGAAATGAACCTCAACCCTTACCTTACATCATACACAAAAATTAGAGATGGATATGTCTAAACATAAAACTTGAAATCATAAAGCTTTTAGAGGAAAACAGGAGAATATAACTTGGGGGTAGGTAAAGATTTTTAAAACGATCACAGAAAGCAATACCCAAACAAACAAACAAAAAGAGACTAAATTAGACTTCCTCAAAATTAAAATGTCTGCTCATCAAAAGACATTGTCAAGAAATCAATAGGCAAACCATAGAGTGGGAGAAAATTTTGCAAAACATATATTTGACAAAGGACTGGTATCTGGAGCTCCCTGAGTGGCTCAGCGGTTTAGTGCCTGCCTTTGGCCCAGGGCATGATCCTGGAGTCCAGGGACCAAGTCCCGCATCAGGCTCCTTGTGTGGAGTCTGCTTCTCCCTTTGCCTGTGTCTCTGCCTCTGTGTGTGTGTGTCTCTCTCATGAATAAATAAATAAAACCTTGGGATCCCTGGGTGGCGCAGCGGTTTGGCGCCTGCCTTTGGCCCAGGGCGTGATCCTGGAGACCCGGGATCGAATCCCACGTCGGGCTCCCGGCATGGAGCCTGCTTCTCCCTCTGCCTGTGTCTCTGCCTCTCTCTCTCTCTCTGTGTGACTATCATAAAAAAAATAAAATAAAATAAAAATTAAAAAATAAATAAATAAATAAATAAAACCTTAAAAAAAAAAGGACTGGTATCTTAGATATGAAAAAACACCTCCTACAACTTAATAATAATAAATAATCCAATTTAAAAGTGTACAAAAGGGCAGCCCCGGTGGCGCAGCGGTTTAGCGCCGCCTGCAGCCCAGGGTGTGATCCTGGAGACATGGGATCAAGTCCCACGTCAGGCTCCCTGAATGGAGCCTGCTTCTCCCTCTGCCTGTGTCTCTGCCTCTCTCGCTCTCTCTCTCTGTGTCGCTCATGAATAAATAAATAAAATCTTTAAAAAAGTGTACAAAATATTTGAACAGACACTTCACAAAAGAAGATGTATGATTGACCAATAGGGACATGAAAAAAATACTTAACATCATTAGACATCAGGGAACTGCAAATTAAAGCCACTTGCACAGTCACTAGAATGGTTAAACTATTTTTTTAAAAAAAACCTGTAAATACCAAGTATTGGTGAAGATATGGAATAAGTGGAACTCATATACTGCTGGCTGGAGTGTAAAATGGAATAACGTCTTTTGACAGAGTTCTGGCAGTTTCTTCTATAGTTAGACATATACCTTACTCAATGACCTAACATGTCCACTTCTAGATGTCTACCTAAAAGAAATGAAAATATGTCCATGAAAAGACTTGTATACAAATGTTCATAATAGCTTTATTCATAATAGTTCCAGACTAGAAACAGCCCAGCTGCCCACCAACTGTTGAATACAATGCAAATACAATGGAATACTACTCAGCACAGCATGGCTAAATCTCAAAAGCATTATGTTGTGAAAGACACCATACTCAAAAGGCTACATACTATCTTGTTCCATTTATATAAATCTCTATAAAAGACAACTAATCCATAGTGGTTGTTTTAAAAACGAGGTGGGAGTTTGAGAAGGAACATGAGGGAAGTTTCCAGGGTGATGGTAATGTTCTATATCTTGATAAAGGTTTGGGTTATAGAGACATATACATTTATCAAAACACAGCAAATATTCCCTTAAGATTGATGTATTCCATTGTATGTAAATTTTACCTCAAAAGAAAACAATGCAAAAAATTGAACTCTAGCTAGTAATATACATGTTTCTGCATATATATATATACAAATATTTTTGTATTGGGAAAAATGTGTATCGATGTCTTTAATTTACTTCAAAATGCATTAAAAGTAAGATGGATTGATATAGGTCAGTGGGGAGTTAGATGGACAAATATGTGTTAAAACAAATATAGTAAAAATATTAATGGTAGAATCCAGTGGTGGGTATGTAGATGTTAATGGTAAAATTATTTCAATTGGGGGAGGGAAAAGTTGCAAAAAAAAAAAAAAAGAGAGAGACATGGACATTTGGGGTCGGTGAGTAGGAAAGAGTTCTGTGCTGTTTCAGTTTACATCCCATTGTGGGAAGTGGCCTAGGAACCAATGGAGAGTTGAACAGGACCTGCATAATGAGGGCCCCAATGTGGCAGCCCAGGAGTTAGGACTTTATTCTTTAGGCAATAAGGAGCCATCTCAGATTTTTAAGCAGTTGAATGACATAATAGGAGGTAATGTGGCATGGAGAAATGTCCTGTGGTTAGAGCTAAGAGACAAGGGTTCTGGTCCCACTCAAAGCTTTCTTTGGGCAAGTAGGTTAACATCTCCAGGTCTCGGGAAGTTTTAACAAAATAAACTCCTTCTACTTATCCCTTCCTTCATCCAAAAAGAGGCCCTAGAAAAACAGCTTAGTCAGGCACAGAAGGAACTCTGTAAATATGTACTGAGGAGAATAAGCTGTCTCTTCTTTGTTCTTTCCCTCCACCCAACTCCCTTGCCCCCTGCCCCTTGCACCCTTTCCCCTGCTCCATTTGAATAATTTTTCCTGCCCTTTAACTGGCTTTATTTATCTGCAGGGTCAGCAAGTTGGACTTGAAACTTGGCCTCTGTGCCAGACTATACCAGTCACTCTCTTCTAACTCAGTTGCTTATACCTGGTTCTGGCCCTAAGGCCCACTAATGTTTCATTTCTCTAGAAACTTTCTGTGCAAGATCCTCAGGGTTCCTAATGGCTCTAGGTCAGTGTCTATCTTGGATTCTGAGAAATATTCCCCAAAGAGGTGAACCAGGCAATATCTGAGAATGTAGGCACACGATGTCTACTCCTAGCTTCCCTCTGCTACACTGAACCCCACTCTGCCCCACCTCCCAGGTCTCCCTCACTTTGCTGTCCTAAGGTCTCTTTAGCAGTTAGTGTTTCTTCCAGTGACTTGGTGCTTGGGGAATGATCTTACTATATATATATATATATATATATATATATATATATATATATATATAATTTGTATATGATATATATATGATTTATCTTTCTAGCTAAACTGTGAATTCTTAGAGGGCCAAATGGGAGGAGGCAGGCAAAAGGTATCCTTAAGACCAGAGCACTTCCTAAATTGAACAAAACAAAACAAAACACCTACCACAGGTAATTCTCAAAAGCCTTTACTGAAAGAAGACTCTCCATGTGGTAGGGAAATCCCTGTTCTCATCATGTCTCTGATTTTACACTTTCTCCCTGAAGTTTCTCACTACGTATTCTCCTCTAACAACCTGGCTCAAGAACGGGCACAGTATAGTTTGCTGCAGAGAACAGATGTGACTAAGCTAAAATGTTCAACAAGACAATAGTAAAGGGAAGGATATAGCAGAAGGGAAATGAATATCAACAGTACCACAGAACTAGATAATCTGGCCTAAAGATATGGCCCTGCTCTTTAGGCCTAGCAAGTCCTAGTGTATAATAGTTGCTCAGTAAATATTTGTTAAGTGAACTAATACCTATCCACAGTGGAATTCAGACAGTGTTCTTCCCTCAAAGGGCTTAGGTTTTAGTGAGGAGCCATGTTAAATGGGTAATTTTACTATGATTTTATAAGTTCTGTGATAGAAAAGTATAGTGATATACTTAGACCTAGGAGTCAGACAGCCATAGTGTAAATCATAGGTCCTTGGGCAAATTATTTAATCTTATTCTGTGCCAATTGTAAAAATGATGCCCCTACCTTGTATGTATAATATGTATATTATATTGCCTTCCACCAGGATTTGGGGTCATTAAAAGGAAAAGCTTAGATAAATTAAATGGCACCATAAGTGAGTCCTTTTTCCTCTTTAGACTTCAGTTTTCCCATCTGTTAAATTAGGAGTTTGGACTTCATGGACGATCCCTTCCAGCTCTGATACTTTATGTTTTTCCTAGAATTTGGAACTACACCAATGCCAAAGAACATACTAAATTGTTTTCTTCTTTTTTCAGTGAAAGGAACCTTCAAAACATCTTGCTGTTAACATTAATTAACCACGTACTACATGCTAACATTTATTGAGTCCTACTACATACAGTACTATGCTAGGTGCTTTCCATATTTTTATTTATTTATTTTAATTTTTAAATTCATTTATTCATGAGAGACACACAGAGAGAGGCAGAGACATAGGCAGAGGGAGAATCAGGCTCCCTGCAGGGAGGCTGATGTGGGACTTGATCCCAGGACCCTGGAATCACGCTCTAAGCCAAAGGCAGACACTCAACCACTGACCCACCCAGGCTTCCCTCCATATTTTATTTCTAATCCTCACAACAAACCTGAAAGATGAGCCTCATCCCTATTGTGTATGGGCTTTGTTAGATGAAGTAACTAAATTGATTGATTGATTGCACCTTCTTTGTATCAGGCATCACGTTAATACTAAGCATACAAAAATAAATAATGCTGACTCTATGTTCAGGGAAGTCACAGTCTATGAAAGGAAACTGAGATGTAACACAGGCAAGGCCCATTCTTTACGCTGCATTGCAACCATACACCTGAGACACCTCTGTTCCAGCCTTACAAAGGCTCCACTTCTCAGGATAGGACATTTTCTTTTTTTTTTTTTAATTTATTTTTTATTGGTGTTCAATTTACTAACATACAGAATAACCCCCAGTGCCCGTCACCCATTCACTCCCACCCCCCGTCCTCCTCCCCTTCTACCACCCCTAGAAATATCAGAAAGGGAGACAGAACGTAAAGACTGCTAACTCTAGGATAGGACATTTTCAATCAGGGTTTAGCACAATGTTTAGCATATAGTAGGCTCTCAATAAGTATCTCTTGAATGACTAAAAAATGAATAAATGAATAAAAGCCTTAAAAACCCCATTCCATTTTTCCCTTGGGTATAATCAAGAAACCAATCCAAGGATGCCTGGGTGGCTCAGTGGTTAAGCGTCTGCCTTTGGCTCGGGGCATGGTCTCAGGGTCCTGGGATCGAGTCCCACATTGGGCTGCCTGCCTGGAGCCCGCTTCTCCCTCTGCCTATGTCTCTGCCTCTCTGTCTCTCTGTGACTCTCATGAATAAATAAATAAAATCTTAAAAAAAAAAAGAAAGAAACCAATCCATTTCATCCTTTCTCACTTCAAGCTTTGCTGGCCCTTAGAGGGTTAAGTATTTCCTATCTCATTCTTTTCTGTAATGCTCTGTTGCTTCTGTCTTCTTTTCCCTTCTAAGCTTGCTCTAATAATAGACCAATTATTGAGCACAATTGCATCCTTGGCATTCAGGAAGCAGGATCCATGCATATGGCCAATTGATTTGTTTTTAGTGCACCTATTGTTATGAATAGCCTCTTGGCTTAATCTGATATCAGACTACATCCAATATCTTCCTTTCCACACATCTACTTTGGACATCAGAATGTGTCAATATTCAAATTCATTTCCCAATAATATGGGTTCCCATCAGTACTCTTTCCTGATTATGAACAATAAAACTTAAGTCTTCTCTGCTTTTTGCCACTACTAGTGGCTTTTTGCCACTACTGTCTCCTTTTCACAATTAACCCCACGTGGCTCTTGGATTCAAGGGTGGTGCTGTGTCATCAGAACTGATAAGTTACCCTCATAGAGATAAAGGAAAGTGAGTAAAGGAGGAAAAATATGTACTTACCTTCTTGAGAAAGCTCTCACTACATTATCCATTTTCAAATAGTTAGGATGAGTTAGGCACAGAGCAGGGGGAATGAGAATGACCTACTTAATTCCACTCTAGCCAGAAAAATTCTATTTGAGAATAGAAGAGACTCAAAGGAAGTAAGTACCTTTGGCCTAAAATAGAGAATGCCAGAGATTGCAGTGCTTTCAAAGGTTATATGGTCCAGTGAATCCCAAGCACTAATCTGCAGATCCATGACAGTCTGACATTTTCATCAGACTGTTGACACATGAGAAAAATTATTGCCAACTGACATTTCTTGAGAAAGACTTCTTATGGGGGATCCCTGGGTGGCTCAGCGGTTTAGCGCCTGCCTTCAGCCCAGGATGTGATCCTGGAGTCCCAGGATCGAGTCCCACATCGGGCAACTTGCATGGAGCCTGCTTCTCCCTCTGCCTGTGTTCTGCCTCTCTCTCTCTTTGTATGTCTCTCATGAATAAATAAATAAAATCTTTAAGAGAAAGATGGGCAGCCCCGGTGGCCCAGTGGTTTAGCTCCACCTTCAGCCTGGGGTGTAATCCTGAAGACCCAGGATCAAGTCCCACATCGGGCTCCCTGCATGGAACCTGCTTCTCCCTCTGTCTGTGTCTCTGCCTCTCTCCCTCTCTGTGCCTCTCATGAATAAATAAATAAAATCTTTCAAAAAAGAGAGAGAGAGACTATGGCCTTTCTAAAATTTCATTATTTCAATGTTAAAACATCATTTCATTGATGATATGTTAGTGATGATACATGTTATCACGTGGCAACATTAAAAATTGACATCCTTATGTTGGTTCCAAAGTTTTGGGAGAGATTTTACAGAAGTTATGCTAGTCTTTGAGATAGAAATTTTGGGTTGCTATTGTTTTGGTCTAGTGGTTTCAAATTCTGGCAGTGAATCTATATTTCTGGGAGACTTGTTAAAACCATGAATTCCTGGCTCCCACCCCCAGATATTCTGAGTCAGCAAGTGTGGAGTGGGACCCAGGAGTCAGTATTGTTATAAAAGTTTCTATGTGATTCTGATGTTCGACCAGGTCAAGGAACCACTGCTCTGTTTCACCCACTGGTATGAGTAATCAAGGGCATAAGCAATAGAAATGATTCCACTGTGGGCTTATTTCTGTTAGGAACATTCATTCACTTGCAATATAAACCAGAGACCTCCACTAGAGTTTCCTAAGATCCACAGCCTGACAAGTAAAATAATTTAAAGGGCCTACAGGGGCCACACCTAACTTACTTGTCATGAGGACCAAACTGAATGGGTCTATACATAGTATATTCTTTCTAAAGATTTTCTTTTTTGCTATTTATGATGTTTGTTGACTACATCTGAATTAGAAACTTGTAGAAAAAATTCATTCATCTCAAGACACTAGCCCTACCTCTACCACTTCATCCTCAACCTTGTCTCATCCTTTACATCCCTCAATTCCCTTTTCCTCAATCTCAAAATGTCTTCATCCAGTCTAGTGGAGTCAAGTTCAATAAATGGTAATTATTAATATTTCCCACTATAATGCAAACCCCACCAGGATAAGAACTATTAAAGTTTCCAGCACCTGACATAGTATAGTGACTGGAACACAATAGTTGCTCAATAACTATTTGTAATACGAATGGCTGAATGCCATAAGAAAGGCAAGAGACATGCCTCCACAATTCAGTACTAACCTTCCTATTTGCTTTGTTGAACTGACTCTGGAAATTTAGGAAAGGCATAGAATTTCAACTGGAGAACAGTGAGAAGAATGGGTGGTAAGGCTGAGAGATCAGCAGGTGCCCATAAATCATGGAATGGTGGTGTGTTTGGAGCCTGGCATGGATGGAAGAAAAGAGAGGGGAACAAAGTGACAGAGTATGGTGCTAGACAGGTTGCATATATGATCCTCAGAAACAGGCACCAGTGTGTGTGTGTGTGTGTCCCCTTGATATTTAGTACAGAGCCTGGCAGACAGAGGCTCTTAGTAAATATTTACTGAGTGAATAAGGCTGGTCCCAAACCAAGGACTTTTTATGCCTGGCTGGGGAAAGAAAAGATACTTCTCTGGCTGGGCAGAGAAATATCATGATTAAAATTCTATTTTACAGCTGTAATTGACAGGATTATTTAGAAAGAGTATGGAAATCACAGGCATGTCAGACCTCATTTGGCTGCTAATTCCCAATCTCTGTTAACACTGTTACCACTCTTTCCTTCACTCAGCAAGAAATGTCAGCATCATCTTTGCTTCTTCTTTTTTCTTCAGTACCCAAATCTGTCAACTTTATTATAACAGTGGTTCACAGAGTCATCCCTTTATCTTCATCTTCACAGTCAGTGCCCTATTTCATATTATCAACACTTTTTTAACCTGCTTGGTTTTCTTACCTCTTGTATTTCCAAGCCACAGTATCTTTCTATGTGGTTGCCACCGTTTTCTTTCTAAAATGTAGATTTGAGGGCAGCCCGGGTGGCTCGGCGGTTTGGTGCCACCTTCAGCCCAGGGCCTGATCCTGGAAACCCGGGATCGAGTCCCACGTCGGGCTCCCTGCATGGAGCCTGCTTCTCCCTCTGCCTGTGTCTCTGCCTCTGTCTGTGTGTGTGTCTCTCATGAATAAATAAATAAAATCTTTAAAAAAATAAAATGTAGATTTGATGTTAGTCTCCTACTCAGAAATCTTTAATGGCTCCTTTGTATATCCAAAATAAAGCCTGTACTTATCAGCATGGTATTTAATAACTGCACAGTAGGTATTAGCTTCAATCTGCAGTAAGGAAACTGAAACTCAAAAAGGGAAAACAATTTGCTTAGAATCACACGGGTACACAATGGTAGAATCGAGATTAGAACCCAGGTCTTCTCATATCAGTACTCTAGCCATTATAAAGTATCTTTTAAAGAGGGTTGAAATGGTAGGTATTGCATGTGCTGCTAGAATAGTGGGATGGTGGTTATAGGATCCTGTCTTCTGGGAGGGCATATACTTTGAAGCTCACAGAAATGAGCAAAGGTTCCTGTGCTTTGTAGACATAAACAACTGACTTAACCTTTTAGAGTCTCTGTTTCCTCAGTTATAATATAGGCACAAATCCATCCTGACCTTATAGGGTTGTTATGATTATATGAGAGCATGTATGTAAAGGGCTAACATAGTGTTAGGTTCATAAAAGATTCTCAATGAGTGTTATCACCCACCCTCATCCCACACTCCAGTGATCTAAAAACCCATTTAAACAATGAGGAAACAGAATTTAGACAGTAGGGTATGAGATAAGCTGCAAGACTCCAGGTCTATTCCTAGTTGCGGGGTTGGAAATAACTTTTTTTCAGGGTTTTATTCAGGTTCCCTGCAAATGGAAACTAAGGCTAGTGCCCCTTGGGGCAATAGTTGGTCATGTGTATGATGAGACACCTGACTAAAAAACAGATCTTAAGCCCTGGAGCCCATTATGTGCATGATTTGTCACTCATGGCTAAAGCATTGTGGATTTTTATTAAAATGTAAATGTTTCCTGGAAGAGGTAACATACATATTAACTTCTTGGCCTGATTAACTTTCACTTACCTCTTTCCACAAGTAGAAGTCTTCTATGACTCTATGCTTTCTTTAACTCTTTTACGCAGGGATCCTACCCCCAGACTGTTAAAATCTTTCTGAATATTCAAGGCCCATCTAGGCCACAACCTCTTCCAGAAGCCTACAGTGATTGCTCAGGCAAATCCTGCCTTCCCTCCTCAGTCCCTCTCCCACAGTGCCAAGCCCTAGGCTCCTGTGGTGAAGATTAGGAAGCGTGAGGCTTTTATGTATGGAGACCTGCCTCGAATTCCAGCTTGTACTTGACTTGTCCCATGACCTTAGGCTAAAAAATACCTTGGCCTCATTGAACCTCCGGTTTTGAGATTGGAAAAAGTAGGTGAGACCCTTGACTAAAAAGGTGGCAGTAAAAGTGCTCTTATTGGCTCAAGCAATGCCTGCTCTGTTGACTGGTATAGCCCACGCGATTTGTGAATTTGGACAGATTCCTTTCATCGAAGGCAAGCTCCTCCAAACCCCTATTTTCTTCTGCCCAGTTCAGTCCCCTCTTATGTGCTTAATAACTCTGTGTTCACGGGCATCTGGCAGAGCCCTGAGCTGCATTTTCACTGGCCATATAGTCTTTTCACCCAGCAAGAAGGTTAATGAGATGCTGAGTAGAAATAGCTTGGCGCTCACCCGCCTGCTGGTGGAGAGCGGAGTAGCTTAGTAACCACACAGTGACCTCTTGATTAGTGCATTAGACGCCTGGGCCCCCAGCGTAGGCAGAACTTCCCCGGATTGTGGGGCGGGTCCCCAGGGCTGAGGGGTGCAGCAGAGCGCTTGGGGGAGGGGGCGAGGAGCTGGGCCGCCCACAGGGCAGATCACTTATCCCGCCTCCTGGGACCCGTGCACTCTCTGGAGAGCAAAATCTCCCTTACCCTTCCAGGGCTGGGGCTTTAGTCTGGGACATTCAGCGAGACTCACTTCTCTAAGCCTGAGGTGGGCGGAAGGGGGCGGTGGGTGCTGGAAAGATAACCCTCTGCAAGTGGCTCCGCTGAGTCCGAAAGGCCGGAAGATCAGCCCTTGCCCAACTGGCGGCTTGACCTGGCCTCCACTTCTAGTTTCCCACTGCGGGACAGGGAGCCGGGAGGAGCCTAAACTGAGCTTGGGCTCCCGCCCCGCCTGGGCCCGGCCCCCTCCGGTGCCACTGCACCTCCCTCCCTTCCTGGCCCAGCCCCTGGCCCAGCCCCGGCCCTCTACCGCTCCTCTGCACTCCAGGTTGGCGCAAACAAAACCCTGATTGACTGCCCGGAGGGGCGGGCCTCGCTGCCGGGCTGTCTCCTCCCCTTCGCGCCCCGCCAGGGATTTGCCGGGAAGGGCGGGGGCGAAGGGGGACAGACTGGGGGGCCCGGGAAAGGGGGGTTTCATAGGGCCGTGGGAGGCTGAGCCCCCGGGCTTTAGAAGATTGTGCCCATCTTCTGTCCGAAGTCTTGGCTTTCCCCTCCAGGTCGCTCTCCCCAAGCCAAAGTGGGGGACAAAGAGACTCCCGAGGGCAGGGTGGGGTCTCTCATTGTCCAGCTTTTGTTCAGGGGTCCTCAAGGCCACCCCAGTTCCAGGCTGCTTGTGAGGAAGAAGGGAGTGGGAGCAAAGGACAGTAGGGTCTTCCTTGGAAAGGTTGATTGATCAATGCCTGTTCGGAGCCTGTGGGGAGGAGAAGGCAGAGGGAACAGGATAGTTTGTGGAAAAGCCATTTTAACTCTCCCTCTACCGGGTATCTGGACAAGGAGGACAGGATTCGGTAGTTTGGAAAGGAAGTTAAGGTAGGGAGCAGTGGCTAGAGTAGGTAGGCGAGTATGGGGAGCAGGAAGGGCTAGGGAGAAGAGCAAGGCTGAAGCGGCTGCCTGTTGAGGGAGGAAGAGGTGGGGGGGAGAAGAGGAGGGGAGGAGAGAGATGACATGGGGAGAGCAGAAGGGGGGGTTGGACGTGGGAGGAGGAGGAGAGGACTCGAGGGACCGTCTGTCGCGGGACAGGCGGGCCAGCTGGGACGCGGAGCCGGGAGGAGGAGGCAGGGGCAGCAGCAGTGCTCGGAGCAGCAGCAGCAGCAGCAGCAGCAGCAGCAGCAGCCGCCGCCGCAGCAGCAGAAACAAGTACCAGCCACACAGCGGCTCCTCCCGCCAGAGCAGCCACAGTCCCCCTGCCGAGATGGCGCTGCAAAGCCTGGCGAGCAAGGAAGCCAAGGGGCCCTGGCGGGAGGCAGACCAGGAACAGCAGGAGTGGGTGGGCAGCCCCAAGCCCGAGCCCGAGCCCGAGCCCGAGCCTGAGCCCGAGCCGGTGCCAGTGCCCCCACCCGAGCCGCAGCCGGAGCCCCAGCCCCTACCAGACCCTGCACCCCTGCCGGAGTTGGAATTTGAGCCTGAACCCGTGCACGAATCCAAGTCCACGCCCACTGTGGAGACCCGTGGCACCGCGCGTGGCTTTCAGCCCCCCGAAGGTGGCTTTGGCTGGATGGTGGTCTTCGCTGCCACCTGGTGCAACGGCTCCATCTTTGGCATCCAGAACTCTTTTGGGATCCTCTACTCCATGCTGCTGCAGGAGGAAAGAGAGAAAAATCGCCAAGTGGAGTTCCAAGCAGGTGAGTGGCCCCACGCGCCCCTCCTGGCAAGGGTGTCCTTCGCTCCCACTGCTGCTGACTCCTGACCTCTGAGTCGGAGGCGCCCCTTCATCTTTCCACTTCGACTCCTCCTTGTCCCTTGCACAAGGCGCTGCTAAGGCGCGGGTTGCAGGACTGTGGGCACACTTAGCTAGGAGACTAGGCACAAGACGTCCCTTAGGTGGGACCTGGGATATTCATTGATCACAGATAAGGAATGAACTTTTTTGCCCTGGGACAAATCCAGGTGCACTTTTTGGTTTTTAAGTATGCTGACCATGAGTAGTGGGGGGAAATATTTGCAGATTTTTTTGGAGGCGGGTGCAAAGTCATGGAAAGAGGAGAGAGTTGGGAGGTTGGGAGGGCTTTGAGAGAAATACTGTACTGCGGATCTCCGCAGCAACCCCTGTTCCTATACAGGGAGCAGAGGTGTTTTCTGTCAAAAACACTTTAGGAATCCTGGTGACTGAGTGAAGAGTCAAACACAAGGCAGGCGTGTGTGTCTGCCGGTGTGTGTGTGTGTGTGCATGCACGGGCCTCTCTTTGCTGGTGGTGGTTATGGCCCAGCCAGGTCAGGCCGTCCTCTGCTGCTCTGAGGAAGCAAGCAGATCTCTGTGCCCTCTGAGCTGATCCCCAAAGCAAGCAGGGAGGTGGGCTTTGAGGTCTCCTGCCAGAGAAGTGTAAGGCAGCTGGCTTGCTGGCCTCTGAGATTCACTCCACGCTATCCTCAACCTGAGCCGTGACCTCCCTGGTTGGCACCTGAGCCTCTCTACTAGCCGTGGGATGCCTCCTTGTGCCTCAGCCAGAATGCTGGCCTCCACCTCTCCCACTATTCTCATGGGACTGACTTGGTCTTCTTCCCTAAGACAAGCAGGGCTGGGGGCCATAGCCTTCATTCTCTAGGCCTGTGGCCACAAGACTGCAACCTTGTGTTCTCCTGCATTGAATCTGCCCATAGGAGTTATACGGTTTTCTCAGAAAGCCAATGGGATGCCCCTCAGCAGTTCTGTTGAGGAGTCTAGGGAGAGAGCAAGGGACTTGGGATGCCCTCTCCCTCAAGGCTTGCTCCTTCTGTGCCTCCTCAGGACAGCTGCACTTGCCCCTCACTGCAAGTTGGAAACTCTGAATTTGTGGCTTTTTATAGTGTTGCCCTGGGGTGGCAAGAAGGGTTCCCTCTTCTTGCCACCCCAACGCATACTTCTGCTGCCCTCTGTGGGGACCTCAGGATTATTTATTGAACATAGAAACCTTGAATTCTAGGGTGTCCACCTGTGGATTCCCTGAGCCCTTGAACAGCTGCTCTTACTGCCCCTCTGAACCAAGGACACCCCTCCCCGCTTTTTTTTTTTTAAAGTTTGCAGTTTCACAGGGCTACTTTTGGAGAAGAGGATTTGGGTTACCTCTTGGACCTTTTGTGACCCATTGGCACTGAAATGCGTGGGCCCTACTTGAAAGTTAGAGTGTGCCTCAGTGGCTGTCCAGGATAGAGATGCTAGGCCACACTGATGCCCAAGTGTAGGTGGGGGGGTCCCTGGACTGTGTGGAACAACTTCTCGGAGTAAGGTCACTGCCACAGTCATCCCTGGGACTACCTTTCCCTTGCTTTGATGCAGTTCAGGGGCTCTTGGGAAGGCAGCCAGGGTAGGGCCTCTGGCTGTTGCCTAGGTTACCTAGGAGAGCACCTGCTGAGCATTGCCCTGTGTTTGAAGGCAGGCTGTTGGCCTTCAGAGTCAGTGGCAAAGTCTGGGTGAAACTTCATGGGAGGCAGTGGAGGATGGGCTGAAGCTAAGATCTGGCATTTGTGTGGTGTGAGCAGGTCTAGAGCTGGGCCCTTCAGAGTGTGTAATAAAACTTGGAAAAACCACTACTTTACCAGGAAGAGGTTTACTGCTGGGGAACAAACTTCAAAGTAGGTGATCATAGGGGACTCAGGGGGAGGGCTGGCTGGGACTTTCCGGTCAAGACCTCACAGTACAGCTGGGAAGAGGGAGGTGCAGTGGGCTGTGCAGAGGTGTGGCTGGTGTGTACTCTGCCACAGACTAGGTCCATTGAAGATCTGGGTTTACTGGTTTAAATTATGGTAAGTATAGGTCAGGAAGGGACAAAAAGGAATTTGGTATGTCCCCAGGGTCTCAGAATACTTTGGCTTGGGTCCATGCTGTGGTGCATCTTGAATTCATGAAAATTATTTTTGATACTGGATGCTCTTGGGAACACATCAGTTTTTATTTTGAAAAGATAAAGAACACCCCACCACATTCCTGAGCTCCTAGAAAATCTCATCCTTAGCACTATCTTTCTTGGGCCCCTCAGCTATCCCAAGCAATCATTCAGATCCTGAGATTCCAAATATGCCTCTGCCTCCACACGCTTTCTGCAGTTTACTAAAAATTTCCCAGCAATCTGTGCCACAGCACTGGTGTCTCAAAGGGATAGAGGAAGCCAGTAGAAGCTTGCTAAAATGTTTATCAGCCAATATTTGCCTAATAGCCATTCTGGGGAACACGGAACATATACTCCCATAGTTAAGGAGGTTGGTGGATTATCCATTTCTATTAATGTCTGACATGCCTTTCAGCTCTAAAAATCTATGAATTTAATGTTTAGAGGCACCCCGTAACCCAGATTCTCTTTGGATAAGCCTAATATTTCTACAGTTCTTTTTTTTAAAGATTTTATTTATTTATTCATAGAGATGCAGAGAGAGAGAGTAGCAGAGATACAGACAGAGGGAGAAGCAGACTCCATACAGAGAGCCTGACGTGGGACTCGATCCAGGGTCTCCAGGATCACACCCTGGGCTGCAGGAGGCGCTAAACTGCTGCGCCACCGGGCCTGCCCTATCTTTACAGTTCTAAATATCTTTACAGTTCCTACAGTTTGTAGGAAATTTGGGAGTCCCCTCACCCAGACCAAGCAGCAGACAGGACAGGGCAGCCAGGCAACTAGGTGGAAAGTATAGCATGGCTTCTTGGTTGAGCTTTCCTACAAGCTTTGCAAAAAGCATAGGCTCATTTCTCTCCTGATCTTTTCCTTTTCCCCCTTGCCTCCATCTCAGGGACATTTTGCCTGCTATTCCTCCCAGGGAAAGTTGACATTTGGAGGAAAGAGGGTAAAGAGCAACAGGTGGCATTGGTTGTGGGTCCCAGGTCACTATTGGAACCCTAAGTGAGTTAGGGCTGGGGCAGGCTTAGGATTGGGATCCCAGGGACAAGGTATACCAAGCCAGAGTTGTTAACATTGGCTCCAAGCTTAGGTCTTTTTAAATGTGCTCCAGAGTAAACCCATTACTCTGCACTTTCCACCTTGACTGCCAGTCTAGCAATGAGCCATAGAATATGATGAAAGGCATCTTTTATTGGGTAGTTTGTAAGCATGGCCTTGTAGGCTCGTAGGTTGGAGAATTGGGCTAGGGCTCTCACCACCCAGGGAAAGGGACAATGGTCAGAAAAGTTTGCTACTGAGCACAAGATAGTTCAGACTCATGGATCACACTAGTGGAAACAGAATTTTCTAGGCATGGGGAAAATGGTATACTATGTATTTATACAGAGAGTTCCAAGGATGGGTAGGGTCAAAGGTAGGTTAGGCTATCTTCCTCTTCCCCATCTTAGGGTCTTTCATTGCTTGGTTCAGTGTCTCACTGGGATGACCACTAAACTGCTGAGTTTAGGAACCAGGTATTTTTTGAGCAAATCTGCCAGGTCTTGCCTTTGGCTGAAGGCTTTTGCCTACCGTCTAGATAAACTTGATCAAGTTGGTTTAGAGCCTCAATGGAGCTTTGGGCCACAGGGCCATTGGTCAGGTATCTTTCAAGTAACTCTTCTCCCTCCTTTCCACCAAGCTGGGCTCCAAACTAGGACCTTGACTCATATTGGAAGGGATTAGGAGGAGAGGTTGGGGTATTTGGAAGCCAAACAGGGGGATGTTTGTTTTCGCTGGAGTAGCTGGTTGAGGCTGGATCCCTGGCTCACTGTCCAGTGGCCTCAAGTGCTCATTCTAAATATACATCTGGACCCTAAAGGGCTGGTGATCTCAGTAATACCAGCTAGACAGTGACTAGGAGTTCAACAACTTGTGCCCCTGACTTTCTCTCTGACTTTGAGCAGGTACTTTACTTCTCTGTACTTTAGTCTTTCTATCTGTAAAATGAGGGGATTTGACTAGATGAAGTTTATAGCTCTGCCATTCTATCCTTCTAGAATTATGTGACATTCTATTCTTAACTATTTACTTGGCACACATTTTGACTCATTCAGATAAAATGGAAATTTGTTAATCTACCCAAATGTAAGTATAGACAGGTTGGGAGGTTATTGGAAAAAAACATATAGATATTATTTTCCTGAGAAAATATGTACATATGTCATATGTACTTAAAGATTATATGGCTGCTTATATATCTCAATGTGATTGAAAAGATCCACTCCTTTTTACACAGTGTGTAAAGGCTACTCTGGATGGACAACTTCTTCTCTCATAATGCCCTGCTCAGTATGGAACTGGGCACCTAACAAAATTCCCTCAATTTGGCTGACTGCAGGCTAGCAGAGTGGGTCTGTTTCCCAGCATTTGAGCCTGTTCCTAAAGAGCATTAAACTAGAAGCATTTCCTTAAGCCTCAGGTTGGACCCTTCTTTTGAAACTCAGTTTCCCACATCTCATTCTTATTTCTCAGAAATGCATGATTATGACCTTGGTTTGCTGTTACTTCAGGAATGAAGAGTAAACCAAGATTCCTAAATGTGACAGAGTGGTTTTCTTCAGGGGGCTTCAGACAGGGCATCTTTATAGCTGGATTGGGGCTGCTGCCTGGATCTCACTGTGGTTGGGTGTAGAAGGACTGCTGTTTCAATACTAGAGGAGGCCCTCTTGGGTATTCATTCACAATTACTGGTCAACTTCAGCTTCACTCAAGGCTTAGCTGAGAGTATGGCTACTAAAGTAGTAAGCATAGAGCTCTCTCTCTCACTTTCCCTAAATTTATACTTGCTTGTCACTGGAAACATTTCCTCCAGTGCCATGAAGAGTAAACAAGCAGCTGGACTATCAACATTTGCAGAAATATGTAAAGGATGCCATTTTGACCTTTTGAAAGGACCAGTTTCCCAAGAGGGTGTGCTGCTTTTACCACCAGCATCTTTCTGTTTTGTTGCCTTTTGAAAAGAAAAGATCATTCACTCTTTTCAGATTGTATAAAAGATGGAGTGAACTTTCTTGCCTTGAAAGAAACTGTCTCACTTGGGATTCAATGATCAAATCTTAGAGAAAAGGCTTTATTCATAACACACACACATACACACACACACACACACCATACAACTCATCTGAACCTGTGGATTATGAAAGAAATCTTTCCCATCTGTTTATGGAATCATGTTAAACATAATAGAGGCTTCTGTAGGGGTTATGGGAGACTAGCACAGAGGGCCCAGAATGAAAAACTTGTTAGGTGAGGGTGATGGAGAGGATATGGACAGCCTGATCCATTCCTCTTGGCCTGGACCCCTTTGTAACTCCCCAACACTTGAGGTTGGAAACACTTATTATTATAAGTTTCTTTTTGCTTCCATCCTTTCCCCTATCCTGCATCAGTCTTGGTACTCAAAGATTACTGGGAATAGGGTTTAGGACACTCCAGCCCCCTCCCATTTTAGGAATGACAGAGGACTAAGCATAAAGATATCTAATTACTGTGCTGTAGTTACTAATGTAAAATCACTTGGCACCAATTTGTGAGTGTCGAATGTGGCCTGTTTGGGTGGCTTGAGGAAGTACATGCCTCTTTACTCTGGTAGTCTTGCCTACCTTATCTTCTATTGCTCCAGCTTCTTGAGTTGACAGGAGACAAGGGATGAAATTGGCTGTCCTAACCATATTTTCTTGGCTTCTTCCATTTTCATGGTGCATTTGTATCACCTTTGATTGATATGCTATCCCCTTTCCTCACAGTATTGTTATCTCTCTTCTTTTTCTTTCTTTTGCTCAAAGGAACAGCTGGAATTTAAGATGTTGTACAGGTCCAACTCCAGCCTGGATCTTGGCCCATTTCTACACATCCCACAGAGGCATCTCTTCCTTTTTCCCCTTTCTTCCCTCTCTTAACTCTCCACTTCCTGGGGGGGAAGGTGACTTTCTATGTAGCATTCAAGAATGTGGAGGCTATTATGTCTGGTTTTTTGCAGTAAGATAGCTGCTGTGAACCTGTTTTTGTCATTTACACACCCCCTCTTTTCATAACTCTGGGGCCCCAGCCAAGGAAATAGTATTATAGCAGGTCTTATCCAGTTGTTATCAACAAATGTCCTGGTCCATTGCTCTCCCTTCTATTCAAGTCCTTACTTTCCTTGTTCTGGGCCAACTGAACTTCCAGAGATTTCAGATTGGTTTTTAGTAGCTTCAATAGCTCTGGATAGAACAGAAGTCTTTATTCTGAGTCTCATTATCTCTCTTTTTGCCAAAAATTACTACAGAATTGATTGTAAAGGAGTCAGAGAAGGAAGCAGACACCCAAGTCCTAACTAGGGTCAAAAGTGCTTTCAGTGAGGGTAGAAAGAGAGCAAGTAAAGCTCCCAAGTTAGTTGCTTCCCTGCTTCTTTGTAGCTGAAGGGAAAAGGGGAACAAGCAGTCCCTACACAGTCTTTTTGCTCAATTTATCCTGTGGACCTACCCACTCACCCTCTTATCCAGGCTGAAAGGGTATATACATGCACCCATATGTCCTGACCTATGTGTATGTGTGTATGTATAGTTGGGCATATGATGTCTGTCTGGGCCAGTTATCACAGTTACTTAGAACACAGCACCTATGAGGCTGAGATCACAGGTTCAGTCACTTGTTTAGGTCACTGAGTTTCTCACAAAGAAAAGAGCTCTTCTGTTCACCACCCATGCCCTTCATGTGGTATTGCCACCGATTTCAAGGGGACTGGGTAAAAGTATGGAGATGGCTCTCTATAAGCCCTCCCTGCTACTACTACGACTGCTACTACTACGACTACTACGACTACTACGACTACTGCTACTACTGCTACTTCTTCTTCTTCTTATTATTATTATTATTTAGCATTTAGCAATTAAGTCTGTGCCAGCATTATATGAAATTCTTTACATGTACCAATTCATTCTCAACATCATGAAATAGGTATCATTATTTCCTCCATTTTGTAGATAAAAAGGCAGAGTCACAGAAGTTAGTAACTTGCTTAATCTCATATAGCAAATAATGGCAGAGCCACGATTTGAACACAAAGCATCTAAGTCTAAAATTCCTGCTTTTATATATCACCTAATACATAGTAAGGATGGGAAGAGGCAGCTAACAAGGGAACTGCTACCAAGTTTTCCATTCCTGGAGCCTCAAGGCATTCTTATGACTAAGAGATAAAAAAGATGACCAAAAGGGTTTAGTAGACAGAAATCTGACAGTTTTGTGATGTGTGATATACTCCACTAACTATCCATCTCACTCTACTCAAAGTCATGATTTCTGGGTCCAAAAAAGACCATAGAAATAGTCTCTTATTAAGTATTTAGCCTTAAACAAATTATATAAATTTCCAAGTCTTCAGTGTTCTCATCTGCACAATGGAATTAACAATATTTTATAGGACTATGAAGGATCCAATGAGATTATGTATACGAAAGATCTTTGTAAATTGTGGAGGGGCTGGTATTATTTTTATTTCCAGGAACCTTTTCCAGCCCCTAGAAATTGAATACCTTTCTCTAAATGTTTCTGGAAGGGGAATCAACTCTCCTCCCCACCTTCCACCTCCCAACTCAATCTCTTTCTTCCTCATATCCCCTCTATATTATTCTGCAATTTGATCTGGGTGTCCTATAGCTAAGGATTGGCTGTGTTTTCTTTGTTTCTCAGTTCTCTAAGAGCCGAGAGAAAGGAGGGGCCAGATCCCAGGTCATATACATTCAAGGAAACAAGGCATGTTAAAATATTTACAGCTCTTGGCAGGAGCTCACAAACCTCCCTACAAGTCAAGGACTGAGTTTTTTAGTAGGAATTGCTAGGGATGGGGGTGGGTGAGTGGTGGGTGAAGTTAAGGCGTCACTTCCTCCCAAGGGTCTCTCACAGAGCCTGTGTTCTGCAGGTAGTGAGGAAGAAGGAAAGGGATATTTAGGGTCAAAAGGTCTGGGCCAGGGGACATTAAGCATAGAAGAGGCCTTGCTCTTTTGTATTCAGTTTTGGAGTGGGCCAATTTCCTTGTGTTCTAAACAGGATAGCCCTGGAGAACAGAGGCCACAGAAGGCCAGAGGCTTGGAGGAAGACTGCAATAGCAATTTTGAGCAAGCATTTCAGTGACCACTTAGGGAGTCTCCATTAAGACCATCTAGTAGGCAAATCTGAATCGAAATGTTTCTCTTCTTTGTTGCAAACAAAACAAAACCTCCAAGCCCTTCTTTGAGATTAAGATTTCAAATGTAGTAGATTCACCCTTTTGATTTTTGGTTATTTAAATGTCTGCACTGGAAGGCATTTTAGAAACCATCTCTTCCTACCCCATCTGGATCCCATTTTATAGGTAGAGAACTGAGATCTGGAACGATGTGACCTCAATCAACGTTACAGTCAGATTATTATAGTGGAGATTGTTTTTTTTTTTAATTTTTTTTAATTTTTTATTTATGATAGTCACAGAGAGAGAGAGGGAGAGAGGCAGAGACACAGGCAGAGGGAGAAGCAGGCTCCATGCACCGGGAGCCCGATGTGGGATTCGATCCTGGGTCTCCAGGATCACGCCCTGGGCCAAAGGCAGGCGCCAAACCGCTGCGCCACCCAGGGATCCCTGGAGATTCGTTTGTAAGAGGAATTAGAAAATGAGTGCAAAGGATGGGGCTTTTGGCACACTGGGAGGTCCCCAATCCAATTCACTGACATATTGCCCCCTTCTCTCCCTGAACTTTTCCAAAGTCAATCCTCAGGCACTACTTGTGGAAAGAGATTGTATTGTGTTTTAACAAATATGATTTTACTTATTAATATGAGATAAAATGCAAGAGGTACAACACTGTAAAGTCTCTCTCTTACTCCTGTCTCCCAGTTATCCTGTTCTCCTCCCTAGAGGCCACCAGTGTTGTTTGATGTGTCCTTTTAGAGATATTCTGTATATGTTTTTTAAAAGATTTTATTTAAAGAGAGAGAGAGAGACTGCAAGAGAGAAAGCATGAGAGGGGAGGTGAGGGTTGGGTGGGAAGGGAGAAGCAGGCTCCCCACTTGAACATGGAACCAGATGTGGGGCTTGATCCCATGACCCTGGGTTCACAACCTGAGCTGAAGGCAGACACTTAACTGACTGAGCCACCTAGGCACCCTGGGATATTCTGTATATGTACATGTAAGTGTGTGTGTGTGTACACTCTAAAACACAAATGGTAGCCCATACTTTGTATTAGCCTCCAACTTGCCTTATATACTTCAAAATATATCTTGGATATTATTACATTAAATCCATAAAGTCCTCATTCTTTCTTTTATAATTGTACAGTACTGCATTACATGGATATATCATAATTTATTTAATCAACACTTCACTAATAGACATTAAAGCTGTTACATATCTTTGAATATGGGCTTTGGAATCAAACAGTGCTAGATTCAATTAGTTACCATGTGGCTGGCTTTGACAAAGTTTTTAACTTTTTAGACTCTGGGTTTTCTCATGCATAAAATAGGGATAATAATAACATTTTTCATTATAGGCATGGAGATTAAATGAGATGAGGCACACAAAATATCTAACATATAGCCAGGCACATACTAAATGGCCAATACATGTTTGTTTTCTCCCTGCTTACAAACCTTCCCCATACTCTCTACCCAATTCAATTGATGTTGGTTCAGTTTAACTCAATAAGTGTTTACTATGTGCAAGGCTAGACCTAGGATGAGCCAGAGAGGGCAAAATGTCTCTCAAGAAGTTTATAATTTCTTTGCAAAGGCATAAGATACTAAACAATTGCAGATTGTTGCTAAGTAATACAAATATGTACATACATATAACTGAATGCAATTTTTGTGTGGTAATGTGGAAAAGGAGAGATGAGTGTGAGGAATCAAGGAAGGTTTGCTAGAAGAGTTGTAACTCAAAATGGGATTTAGCTAAGTGAAGAGGAGCCTATGAATTGGGAAGTGGCAGGATGGAGGTTGAGAATTAGTTTGATTGTTGCTTCAAGTCTGGGTCTTTGCTCTCTGAGAGTCCAGTGAGTCACTGTTCCCCATTAGGCCTTGACCTAGCAGGCAGGGTGGAATGGAGGGGCAGGAGTAGAGGAAGATACTGAGCACATTTGGAGAGAAGGGCACTGGGTGGGAGGATGTCTGGGCATTGGGCCACGGAATGAGGTGCCTGCAAATGGCTTGTGGCATAGCCTGCCCAACCTACACCACCTGCTCTTCCATGTCAGCAGCCCAGGCACTTTTTCTGAGGTCTGAGGGGGAGGAATAAAGGGCATGAGAACAGAAATGGCAACAGCTCTCAGCCCCTTACTCTGAGTCCCAGATAGACCTCCAGATGCTGTGAGCCCTAGGAGATTGGAAGACTACTGAGTGGTAACAATCCCCTCTGTGTGTAGCACATTGTAGTTTACATCTTAGTTGATGTTTATCCTTGCAACAGAGACAGTTATGAAATAAAATACTCCGTTGAATTTCATCATGTGCCAACATCTTTGATCACAACAAATGCTATGTTGGGGGGTTCTGAAAAATAGTAAGTCAATATTGTTTGTATTTAGTTAGGGAAACGTTCACAACAGGAAAGGGCTATATAAGAGACTTATATTCCCATTTTATAGTCGCAAAAAATGGAGAGCAGACTGAGGGCAAGTGAGTGGCCTGAGGTCAGACACTAAATACTTAGCAGAGCTGAGGCTAGAACCCAGGTCTCCCTATTTCATGTTCCATGGGGACAATATACAGGAGCTCGCTGAAACCTGGAATAGAACTGTTCCTAGACTTGATAGCAGCCTGAGGTTTAAGTATATGGATAAGATGAAGTATGGCATAATGAAAAACACACAATTGGGAGTCAAAAAGTTAAGGGAGATGGAAATGAGGATCATGGAAGAAAGATCTGGGCCTCACTAAGTCTTGTAAGCTAGGATCAAGGAAGGTACTGGATTGCCAATCAGGAAACCTGGGTTCTGTTTCTAGCTCTGTGACTGTCTTTGTGATCCTGAAAAGTCCCTTCCCCTTTCTCAGCCCCAATTTTTTCACTAATGCAATGAGAAGACTAGACCTCTCAGAGGCTGTGATTATAACCAGTGGTTTCTATAAACCAAAGAGGTCTTGGGTGCTTTCTGGCAAGGGATTGGGGGTGATGGGGAATGGTGAGGTAGTGAGTAAGAGAGCAACTTCTCTGATGAAAATGGAAAAAATTCCCCCCATATTTGAGAAAGGATGAGTTTTGGAAAGGGTATCTATCCTGTGGTATCCATCCTGTCTCCTTGGAGAATTCCATCCAGGAGAGGCCAAGAGAGAACATATGTACACATGTGAGCAAATACCTCAATGCAAAGCTAGGATGTGGTGGGACAGATTATGATATGGTGAGTTAACATGCCTGGAAATATTTTTTTTTGCCTGGAAATATTTTTTGAATATTCTCCAATTTAAGATCACTTTCCTAAGATCTTGGCCTTATTTTTTAAAAAGGGGGTTTGTGTCCTAGGGGTGAAGTACCTCTGAGAATTCTTTCATGGAGCCTTCTAGAGTGAGCAAAACCACTTGAGTAAGTCTTGGATTCACCACATAGCTGTGTCCGTAGCAGGCCACTTAACTTCTCTGTGCTGCTCCGTCCTCATTTGTAAAGGAGGATAATAAGAGTACTTACCATATAGGGTTGTTAAATGAGTTATATATAGCTTGAAATAGTGTCTGGCACATGTTAAGTGCTATATGAGCTTTTGCTATTCTTATTATCTCACTAGTAGGCTAGTGTAACCCCAAGTGAGCCCAAGGGAGGTTAGCACTCAGGAATTCTGGGGGTAAACTTACTTTATCTAGGTACCACCTGAGCTGCTCTGATGTTGGTTATGCTCAGGACCAGATTAAGATCTCTAAAGGCCCTATGCACTATTTTTCAACAGCCAACTTCTGAAACAATTCATTAAATTTATGCTTTTCTCATTTGAGGTGGCCCCACTTCACTAGTGCTCTAAACCTGTAACTTTGTCCACATGTTGGTTAATCCTGAACTGGCCACATCTGCCTATAAGCTCCTCCCTGAGTTCTGGAGGGAATTAATGACTGTGAGCTGTCTACACATCCACATACAATGGTTTTGAAACTGAAATAACTCCATCCACAACAGGGTGCTCTGCATCCCACCTCCTAACAGCTTGCCAAGATCCTGCCAAACCCTATGACCTCCTTGCCAGTTGGGACCTCCCATCCTGTTACTTGGAAAGAGGGTTTATTTTTTGGGACTGGGGGGAGGGGAGGACAAATGCCTGGAAGTCCCAATAGGAGTCCCCTGCAGGAATCTCTAAACATTAGCAAGTAAAAATTCTGGTACCCAGTTGGAATCACTGATCACAGTCATATTAGAGTGGGGGGAATGGTGAAGATCACCTGCCTTGAAATGACTAGGAGACCATCTCTCCTCTCCTGAGCCCTGTCTCCAAGGCCTTCAAATCAGGAATCCTGAAACCTTGGAATCATTACCATTATCTCCATTGCTCTTGCCCAGGTTTTAACCATCCAAATGGTAAACAACAGGACAGTGTGTGTTTCATTTTTGGAAACAGTGTTTTTTTGCCTTGACCTAGATTTTGCCTATGGAAAGACTAGCCAAAACAAGTTTTCCCTTAGATCTATAGGCCGACAAGCTGGAGGGACCTAGTGGTCAAGGTAAGGGAGGTTAGCAAAACCCCAGATGGACTTATTTGCTACTTTGCCCTGGGATGGCACCACTCAAATTCAGGCTAGCTAGACCTGTGCTACCTGCCCTCCTCACAGGATGTCTTGAACATGGAAGACTCAGGTAGAACCGGTCAGACCAGATGTTGGGAGCCTGTGGCTTTTAGGATGTTGGGAGCCTGTGGCTTTTATATTTAGGAAGGGAAAGACAGACAGCCAAAGCAGAGAATAGAGAGGGAACAAACCTACTGTCCTAGCTCCTGACTCCAGAAAGTACCTCCAATGGGCTCCAGAGTATCACCAGTGAACATCTGCTCAAAAAGGCCATGGCTCATCTATGTCTCATGAGTGGACTTGGCTAGTGTCTCCAGGCAAGACCAGCAACCTACAGACTGCTCTCCAGACCATGCCTCAACAAAGAATAGCACTTACCATGGGACCTTCTTTTTTTGTCTCCCCACCATGGAATTTGTTTTAGCACTAATAGAAAAGGTGCCCTTGAAATGGGAGATCACAAAGTAGACCCCAGAGTTCAAATGTTCTTTGCCTCGTTTCTTTCTGTGCTGTGTGGCATAGCCTCAGACACAGGCTCTGACATCAGATAGACCAGGATTAGAGTCCTGGCTTTGCGGTTTACCTAATCTGCAACCTTGACCAAGTCACTCGGCCTTTCTGAGTCTCACTTTCTTATCTGCAAAATGGGAGGAGGGACTAATAATCTCTATCTCACAGTGACAATATTTTGAAAACATCTTATATATAAATTATCATCATGGCTGCCAGGTATATAAGTCTATCTATAGATTTGTGCATGTTCTCATGCGTCTATAGCTGGATTGAGGCATCACCAATGATATAATCAACCACTTGTGTGTATAAAACTATATGTACAATCTGACTTTAAGCTTGAACTCATGAGACAACTAAAAGAACACACGCACATGGGCACACACATACACATTTATCTACATGGATAGGCCCTTTCACTTTCTCTTACACATATACCCCACACAGGCAGATGTATATATATGTATGTATATGTACATATATGTACAACTCCATAGCTGTACAGGTAAGCCCATCATGCCCTCCAGCTTCTCTCCAGACTATTCAGTTTTCTTAGGGTCTAAGAAAGGCCATATGTGTAAATCCCCCCACTTCATAGTGATAATGTCCCTTTTGCTCTTTTGAGGTCTCTTCCCTGCTTCGTCTTGTTTGCTGCCAAAATTCAAGCTGCAGTATGTGGTATACACATGTCTGGAGAATATGGATTCTTTTCCTGTTGCTCTGTGAATAGCATTACAAATCTATTCTGCACAATATATTTATAGCCATGTTTGCAAAGAGCTGACAAAGTTTTCAGATTTTTTCAAAACATAGTTAATCCAGCCACAAAAATAGTCACTAGCTCCCATGCCTGGAAGCTAAAAGAAGTTAGGCAGCAGGCCTAATGAAAATTAGTCACAGAGCCTAAATGAGGTTGAATCTCTCTCTCTTCCTTTCCATCTCCCTTTCTCTCTTTCCCTTTCCTTCTACTATTTTTTATTCCAAAGGTCTCTGAGTCTAAGGTAGAGTGGGTGGTGATGGCATGGAGTGTAATTTGCTTCAGAGAGAATCTGGGGTCTTCAGAGCCTAATGTTTTAGAAAAGATTAAGACAAGAAAAAGGACAAAAAATGTTAGGGTGGGGATCCCTGGGTGGCGCAGCGGTTTGGCGCCTGCCTTTGGCCCGGATCGAATCCCACGTCGGGCTCCCAGTGCATGGAGCCTGCTTCTCCCTCTGCCTGTGTCTCTGCCTCTCTCTCTCTCTCATGAATAAATAAATAAAATCTTTATTTAAAAAAAATGTTAGGGTGTCCAGGATTATAAGCAGAAAGAATTTAGCTGGGGAATTCAATGGTGTGAAAACAAAAGGAGGGTTAATGCCCACTGTGAGGCCAACTAGAATGGCAAAGTACCCCAGTCTCCCCTTAATCACCAGGACATTGGGTACTAAACTGTTTTTGTTTAAATGCAAGATTGGAACACTAAAAAGAATCTCTAGTGATAAAATTGAAGAGTTAAGCATGGTTAAAGAATTAAATATTTTTTTCAGGGAGACAGTAGGCCCAGGACTGATGTAATGGACTCCTTCATGGGTGGACTTTTGAGAGTGAAAGGAGACACTATCAAGATAATGCTGGGACAACAGGATTGTCCCAGGCTGACCAAGATGTATTTTCATTTTGGGTTTAGGCCTTATTGTTCCATCTTGCTAAGAAAGGGCAAAATGTAAGGGTTCCTCACAAGATGACTTTAAAAATGTGTATGGGCGACCCAGCAATTGCACTGCTGGGGATTTATCCCAAAAACACAGATGCAATGAAATGCTGGGACACCTGCACCCCGATGTTTATAGCAGCAATGTCCACAATAGCCAAACTGTGGAAGGAGCCTCAGTGTCCATCGAAAGATGAATGGATAAAGAAGATGTGGTTTATGTATACAATGGAATATTACTCAGCCATTAGAAACGACAAATACCCACCATTTGCTTCAACGTGGATGGAACTGGAGGGTATTATGCTGAGTGAAATAAGTCAATCGGAGAAGGACAAACATTATATGGTCTCATTCATTTGGGGAATATAAAAAATAGTAAAAGGGAATAAAGGGAAAGGAGAAAAAATAAGTGGGAAATATCAGAAAGGGAGACAGAACATGAAAGACTCCTAACTCTGGGAAACGAACTAGGGGTGGTGGAAGGGGAGGTGGGCGGGGGATGGGGGGTGACTGGGTGACGGGCACTGAGGTGGGCACTTGATGGGATGAGCAATGGGTGTTATTCTATATGTTGACAAATTGAACACCAATAAAAATAAATTTATAAAAAAATCTTAAAAAATGTGTATGGGGGTTGGGTAGTGGGGATCAGGGCAGGGAGATTCAGCTTTGAGACTGGGGATTGTTTACTATGAATATTAAATCCTTTTATTTTTTTTAAAAGATTTTATTTATTTATTCATGAGAGACACAGAGAGAAAGATAGAGAGGCAGAGACATAGGCAAAGGGAGAAGCAGGCCCCATGCAGGGAGCCCGACATGGGGTTGGATCCCGGGACTCCAGAATTATGCCCTGGGCTGAAGGCAGGTGCTAAACCACTGACCCACCCAGGGATTCCCCCTAAATCCTTTTCTTGTTGTTGTCTGTGAATATATAATAGAATTCATTCTTAAGTATGTTTATTTCCTGGTCACCTTCATAAGAGAAGGAACTATTTGTGTATGTGTGCTTCTGTTTATGCAGTTTTATGCATTACATGTATATGTGTCAAAGTTTTGAAAGTATTTATGAATATGAGTAGGAATGTGAGTATATGTAACTGTGTGTAACTGTGGGCATATACGTGTATGTGGACATAGGAGTATATGAATGTGGATGTCATGAGGATAAATGAAAGTGTGTGTGTGTGTGCACACATCTGTGCACATACATGAGCATGTGTAGAGCAGAGCCTGACTCCTTGGTTCATTGAGTTGAGAACTCCTCAATTTCCAGAGAGTAATCACATAAACCACAACCTCATTTTGCATGGATAGAAACTGAGGCATGTGTCATGAGAACTACTTTCACTATTTGCTTGGCAGTGGTTGAGGGTAGACTATCAATAGTCACAGTAATCCTGATTAGGAATTAACTGTCAATCCATACATTGGAGTAAAAACCCAGCTATTTCTTTAGGGTTTCTAAAAACTGGTGCTTGGCAAGCGTGGGAAGCCACTTAAGAGTAAGCTTGAGGGGCACCTGGGTGGCTCAGTTGGTTGAGTGTCCAACTCTTGGATTTTGGCTCAGGTCATGATCTCTGGATCATGAGATCAGGCCCCGTGTGGGCTCCACACTCAGTGCAGAGTCTGCTTGAGATTCTCTCTCTCCCTCTGCTTCTCACCTGATCTCTCTCATAAATAAATAAATAAATAAATAAATAAATAAATAAATAAATAAATAAATAAAATCTGTAAAGGAAAAAAAAATATGCTTGAGGTTCCTGTAAAGTATAGATTTGAGCTCAAGGGGAAGATTTGGTAGCTGGCCAGTTCTCCTAGGCCTCTTCCCCTGAAGCACCATGTCAGGTCATGGAAAATTTCTGTGGTTTGAACGTCATTCAGCAACCCCCCCTTGCCACCATCACCTACACACATACACATATACAAATTACAAATGAGGTTTGCTTTGTAGGCAATCCTGGGTAGTAAAGATCCACTAAAGGCTTTTATAGGATGCAGGCCAAATGTAAGCTGAAAGTATTTCAAGACTGAGCAGTAAAAGGAAAGCCTCTCTTTAATCCTTGACCTTTCTGTTTCTGCCCTCATTACTTTGGGCTTTGTGCAAGGAAAATGGCTATAGAGGTCCCAGGAGTGTTAGAGTTGGCTGTTGGAATGGGATTTTGTGCCTCCAGGAGCATAAAAGAGACTACCTCATGAACCTTGGCCTGTTATGTCTGTTGCTGAGGAGTTAAGCTGTGCAAGTGAGCAAGCGCAAGCCATGCATTAGCCTAGTGTTAATGAAGTCAAAATCCCATACTGTGGCTCAGTACTCTTCTGAACAAATTCAGCTCCCTCAAGGCTCTGTTTATGCTGTATCCATTTGCCTGACCAGTCACACAGATGAGGCAAAAAAGTATGGAGTGTTAAAGCACAACTCTGAGAAAATAATCCAAGTTTCATGTCCTAGTGATATGCCCATTCACATTCACCAAATATTTATTGAGCATTTTACTGAGTGCCTAGCACCATTCTCACTTTTACATGTGTTAATTACCTCATTGAACCCCCACATCAGCCCTGTGAAGTTAGATTAGTTCCATTAAGATACATACACCAAGAGGTAAAGTGGCCTCTCAAAGTAAAACACCTAGAAATGGGGAAATCAGAATTTAACTAGGACTCTGCTTGCTTAATGGTAGTAAAGCCATTTACATTTAAAAGAAATTATTGAGATCCCACTGCATGCCAGATACCATGCTAAGATTTTTTTCCATGGGTTATCTCACTTAACCTTCAAAATAGCCCAATGAGGGGAAACTCATCCCTTTTTTATAGATAAATGTATTGGATAGAAATGTTAGGTAACTTATCCAAGGTCAGATGCCAGTATAGCACAAGTATAATTTGTTGACTCCCAAGCCTAGGGTGTCTCTCTTTTGCTCCTCCATGGATATCAGATACTCTGTCTAGGTGATTCCTAAAGCCCCTTTCAGATTTGACATTCTAGAGGCCAGCAACTCTATGATAACCCTTCCCCAATAACTCAGGCAGCCTTGAGTCACTCGACTATGGGACCTATCATGCTCCTTTTCCCACTAAGTTCTCTTTGTATGTGGTACAGAGGAAGAGTAGGCAAGTGCCTCCCCAATAAGCTCAGCCTGACTTGGCCTGAGACTGATTGAGCTCCCCACTCCTGGCCCCAGGCACTAGGTAAGATGCTTTTTGTAATAACTTCCAGAAGCTGCTCTGGGCTCTAGGCCTGGGCCCTGTAACTCTCTCTCTCTCTCTCTCTCTCTGAAGAAAGAGAGAAAGAAAGAAAGAGAAAGAAAAAGAAAGAAAGAAAGAAAGAAAGAAAGAAAGAAAGAAAGAAAGAATCTCCTTAAATTGGCAAATGAGAAAAATCTTACAGAAAGGGAGGGCCCAGGGAAGCTGCTTCCATGCCTGAGGTGATTGTACCCATGTATGTGTGTGTGCTTCTTTGGGTACATGTTACAGCCAGGAGTTGCAGACAGAGGACAACCTTGATCCTACATTGTCCAAAGCCGTCCTTGGGCTGAGATGAATATTTTCTCCTCTACGTACTCTATCAGACCATTTTCTCTTGGAAGCTGCTGATGAATTGTATATCCCTTTCTGAACCTCAAGCAGAAGAAGGCTGGTTGGCTCCCTAAGTGATTAGTCAAGTTCAGGTACCTGGTTGGGTTGTATTGATCTATCCCATCAGAGGACTATCCAGATGTACATAGTGGCCAGGGTCTAAAGTGAGCCAAGTTGCTTATAGCCAACATTTGGGGAAGGGAGTTTTTCCCTAGGAGAACCCCTGAGCAGCACTTGGGAAATTACTCTGGTGGAGGCTGTGGTTTGGATAACTCCCCACCCTCCTTCCCCTTCCCTGATCTTGATGCCTTCTGAATTCCTTTTCTGTACTGCCTCCCTCTTCAAACCTTAGTGTCCTACACCATATTCTGCCCCCTGCCCCTCCTCTACCCTTGTTATTTGGTACAGGTGAAGGAACACTCTACAAAAAATGAGAAAACATGGATTCTGCCACTATCTGCAAATTTTACCACTATCTCCCTGTGTGACTTTGGTCAAGGTACCTTACTGCCCTGAACTTCAGTTCCCGTATTTGTAAAACAGGCAAAAACCAGACTATTTTTAAGGTTTGATTCAGGATTTAAATGAAAAATAAGGGACACCTGGGTGGCTCAGCGGTTGAGCAACTGCCTTCGGCTCAGGGCGTGATCCCGGGGTGCAGGATCAAGTCTCACATGGGGTTCCTTGCAGGAAGCCTGCTTCTCCCTCTGCCTATGTCTCTGCCTTTCTCTCTCTCTGTGTCTCTCTTGAATAAATAAATTAAAAATCTTTAAAAAATGAAAAATAAAACCATGCAAAAACATCTAGGACAATTCTATTACTTGTTTTGAGGATCAAATGAGAGAATAATCTGGAAATATTTGGTGAGCTCTAAAGTGCTCTTCATACAGGAGGAGTTGCTATAGTTAATATTCCCTGTTCCCTGACTGCCTTTCCATATATGTAATAATTGAAATTTACCCAGCTTGGCTAATATCCTGTTTCATTCACCTCCAGTATTTGCTCTGAAGACTAGGTAGTCATCTGCTTCTGGAATCTCTATGTCTGTAGTGGAAAATCACAAGGTTCCCATAGGGTACTCTTTTTTTTTCCCCAGGGACAAACTTAGCTGGGCTTTTCTGCACAGAAAGGTTTTCTTATTTCACCCACAAAAGCAGTGGCAATCTTAAGTCAATGCAGTCAGTAGGTAAGATCTATTTGGAAAGATGAGGCTTGTCTCAGGATGTTATTACTAGTCCATTATTACAGATGAGAAAACTGAAGCTCAGAAAAGTGAAGGGCACATAGATAACAAGTGGAAGGTTCTAAGTTGTGTGTGTATGTGTGTGTGTGTTGATAGGAAGTTCATCTGAAAGCATATGATAGGTGAGAATTTTGGATTAGTTGTTAAGATAGCCATCAGTCTCCAGGAATTAAATAAAAACAGGCAGTAAGCCTAATAAAAAATTAGGTAGAGTACCCAAAAGATACTGTGTACTATATTTTCCTCTCTTTCCTTTTTTGGCTTGAATTCCTGCAAGAAAACTCATTTTATTTCTCTCTATATAGCACATTTTGCTAGGTGCTATGATTGAAGGGTCAAGGGGAGACAGAAAACTAAGTTTCACGTCTGATGTCTGTATGAACAGACGTACAATTGAGTACAGTGATTTATAAAGAGATATGTAGTGACCCCAGCACCTAACACAATGCACTATATATAGTAAGTGCTTAATAAATGTGTACTGAAAGAAATGAGGGCCAAAGGTCAGAGAACATGGACATGTTTGGGGAAAGATTAATACATTGTGGGCAAAAAGGTCCAAGTGTTTCATGCTTCTCATTCTAGGCATACTAGCCAAAGCCAGAATTCACTGCTTATTTCTTAGGCCTTATTTGCAAGACTGTTTTAAAAGTGTGATGTGTTTGGATTTGTTTTCTAAATCATTCTCTTTAACAAGCAAAGTTAGAGTTTTAGGCTTTTCCTTTGACACTGATCAGTGCTCCTTCTGCCTAACAAATCCCATAGGAAACTTCAAGCTTCACTTTACGCCTGACAAATGACTCTCATATCCTTGCCCTACCTATGGACTCTTGATTTTTAATTATGGGGACCAAGATTCCATCCCCTGTTTCCCCTGGGACCAATCAGGTTTCTGAATTCCAGAGTAGAGCCACATTCTCATCCATCCTCAGCTGAGTCTGGAATTCCCAAAGCATGGTCTGCCTTGTCTGCATGCCAGGTGCAGCTGGACAGGATAAAAATCCTGCCTTGTTCTTCCCTGAGCAGTCTGGCCTCCCTGCCTCCAGTTTCTAGACTCAACATAAGTCAATTCCCTGCCTTATTCCCCCCTTAAAGAGAAAATCTGGCATAGAAAGCAGGCTCCTCTCTTGCCAGCCTCCGTGATACCTTTGGATGGAGCAAGTAGATTGCATCCCAAATTTGAGTGGATTCTGACACATAATTGTCCAGAGAGTGGTAATTTAAGCTTGCTTACCTCTCAAATAAAGACCGAATAAAGTTTACTTCTACAAGTAGAAGCAGCAGAAGAAAATTAATCTGGAATAAAGAATTTCTCAACTTGAGAATTCTAGGACATTGTTACAGATACAGTTCTCCCTAAACTTTTGGATTCAGCCTCTTGCCTCCAGTCATGCCAGAATGATGAAGGTCTCTGTTTATTTTCTTATTGTTGGAAGTTCAGATTTTGGCCTAGAGCCTGGATGAAGATGAGGATGACAAGATGACAGAGTTACCTAACTGCAACAGAGAATGCACTCCTCCCCACCCGGTCCTGCCCCAACATGTAATTGAATACCTCTCCCTTTGCCACCCCTCAATAGGCTTTTGCCCTTCTCTTCCTAAATAAGATTTTTAACTTATTGACTTACTTATTCAAATAAAAGATCCAATGTTCAAATGATCATAGGTATGTCCTTTGGGTCTGAACACATGGTCAATTTCAATCTTTGGGAGTTTTCAGAGAGGCCCACAAATTCCCTGTGTGAAAATCCTGAACCTGAGTCATGTGAAGGTAGTTGTATGATGATGGCTTTCCGGATGGTGACATTGATGATTTTGATAAAGTATTTGGTCTAAACTTGACTTAAAGTCATAGAAGCTCAGAGCTAAAATGTCCTCAATGGTCTTCTAGTCCAGTGGTTCCCAACCAAGGCTGATCATCAAAATCATCTAGGGAGTATGTTGAAAATAATTTCTTGGGAATGCCTGGGTGGCTCAGGGTTGAGCATCTGACTTTAGCTCAGGGCATGATCCTGGAGTCCCCGGATTGAGTCCCACATTGGATTCCCTGCATGGAGCCTGCTTCTCCTTCTGCCTGTGTCTCTACCTCTCTCTGTGTGTCTTTCATGAATAAATACATAAATTCTTAAAAAATAGTTTCTTTATGTGATATACATATGGAATATTCATGGAATATTAGTCAGCCATAAAAAGAATGAAATCTTGCCATTTTGCAACAATGTGGATAGAGCTAGAGAGTATTATGGTAAGCAAAATAAGTCAGAGAAAGATAAATACCATATTATTTCACTCCTATGTGGAATTTAAGAAACAAAATGAACAAGCAAAGGGAAAAGGAGAAAGAGAGGGAGTCAAACCAAGAAACAGACTCTTTACAGAGAACTGATGGTTACCAGAGGGGAGATAGGTGGGAGGATGGGTTAAGTAGGTGATGGGGATTAAGGATGGAATTTATCATGATGAGCACCAGGTGTTATATGGAGGTGTTGAAACACTATATTGTATACCTAAAACTAATATTACACTGTATGTTAAGTAAATGGAATTTAAAAACTTTAAAAAATACAGCTTGCTTGCAGCCATGACTCTTTCTAAATCAGAGTTTCTGAGGTAGAGCTTCAAAACCTGTATTTTAAATACTCTCACCAGGTGATTCTGATAATAGGCCCATTTTGAGAACTGCCTGGTTGAATCCTTTGATTTCTTTTTTTCTTTTTTTAGGTGAGGAACTGAGGCTCAGAGGGCAGTGGCCTACAACAAAGTGGACAGATAGGAAAATAAGGACAGAGCCTTTCTGCTTCAGTTCTCACCATCTTCTTTTTGCATAGAACATCCACATTACTTTCCCTCATTCTGCCATTACTTATCTTTCCATGTCTCCAGAACTGTGAGTGCTTTGATGGTGGAACCATGTCAAATCCATCTTTGAGGCTTCTATGTCCTTGAGCTTAATCCTTGAAGCCAGGCTGCCAACTTGCTGGGCAGGTGCACATTCCTATCTCCTGTACTTCTACTTTTCCAGAGATCGAGGATTGGGGCTAGAGACACACTATTCCCTTCCTTCAAAAAGCAGGGTTGGCTGTAAGGTTTCAACTTTTTGTGCAGCCAGAGAGCTATCCAGAGCCATGTGGGACCCAGGAACCCAATCCTTGTGCTGAGGGAGCCAGAATGTCTAGTGGCAGCAGGTTACCTGAAGCTCAGGCTGGGGCTGAGTGTTTATCTTGGGGAATTTTGGCTTTATTCCCATCACATTATTGCCAATGGCAATCTTAAGTGCAAGGATAATAACATGCTTTGAAAAATGTTTAAAACGTCAATTACCCAGCATTGAGACAACCTCTGGGAGTTGTTCCTTCATGTCCACATCTTAAGCTGTGCTTATCATTCTCAGCACTGTTTCACCCTGCCTCATTCTGCGGGGCTGCCCACTGCTTTGGCTTGCTGTTTTTCAGGGCCAAGTTAGGAAGTAGAATGGAAAGATGGCTGGAGGGAGGCAAGACAGGGCTGATGTAGTTTGCATTATTGTGCATTGAGAGGAGCTCAGTACCAAGTTGCGGAGGGGAGCACTGATCATTTCACATGGGTTTTAGCCTCACCATTGCTGTGTTCATTCACTGTGTGACTGTGGAGTAGGCCCTCACACCTCTAAGTCTCAGTTTCTCTGTCAGCACAATGAGGAGGTTGGACTCAGAGCCTTTCAGCTCTGATTGAATGGTAATAACTCAAGAGCAAAGCTGTAGGATCATGGAGGGATCACCTAATGGGTGTTCATTCTCTGAACTCATGGTGCCCTATTCATCTCAGATCTTGAGTTCACTCTTTTTTTTTTCACTCTTTTTTTTTAGATTTTATTTATTTATTCATAGAGACAGAGAGAGAGAGAGGCAGAGACACAGGCAGAGGGAGAAGCGGGCTCCACGCAGGGAGCCCGACATGGGACTCAATCTCGGGTCTCCAGGATCACACCCCAGGCTGCAGGCGGTGCTAAACCGCTGTGCTACCGGGGCTGCCCTTGAGTTCACTCTTGGAAAATGTGTTATTAGCCCAGGTTCAAGATATGACCTCCAAAGCAATTTGCATATGTTCATGCCCTACTGTGCTAGCTTCAGTGGGTCTCAGCTGGGCAATATCTCACTGCAGCCTGGCTTCACTGCAGTCGGGATATTTCAGCTTCTTAAAGGCAGTCAGGAGCAACAGAAAACTGCTTTTCCTACTGGATGTGGGTGTCCCAGGATATAGCTAACTCTACTTTTTTGGGATCCCCTCTTCATTCTCTGTTGCCTGCTTACAACATCTGTGGGGCTTTTTGGCACATTGACTCCCTCAGCCACACACTCCTCTACGTCACCTGCTGGCACTGCAGCCTGTGGTTTCTCTGACTGGAAAGACCTTGCTTCATCCTGTTGTGAGGAACTCTTCTATTTGGCAGTTTTGCTCTGGGGATTTCTCCTCCGCCTAACCCTTCTCCTAAAAATTCTCCCCCCCTCCTCCTTTTCCCCAACCCTTGCCCCAATCCCCTAGGGATAATGGGATTGTCTTTGTCTCGGAACAGGGCACTGTGGTCTGTCAGGAATGTACACCCTTTCTTTATCACCAGTGATCGCAACAAAGACTAGCTTGGGGAACTTTAGCATCCCCCAAAGCCATGACTAATAAACTGATAATCTAAGCAAAACTCATGAGCTTGCTATGCAAATAAGCATGGAGACAAGTCCTCTAGTCACCTCCTTCTAACAAATTGCTTTCTTTATGCCCTATTGAGAAATTATGCCCCCGCCTTGTACCAAGAAACAGACTCTTAATTATAGAGAACAAACAGATGGTTAGCAGAGGGGAGGTGGGGGGGGGGGTCAGTGAAGTAGGTGGTGAAGATTAAGGAGTGCACTTACCATGATGAGCACTGGGTGATGTGTGGAATTATTGAATCACTATATTGTACACCTGAAACTAATATAACACTGTATGTTAACTATACTGGAATTAAAATTAAATTTGAAAATTTCACATTAAAAAAAAAAGCGTAGGGCCCCAGAACTACAACAGTCTTCCAGGCGTAGTCTGCCTAGGGCAAAGGAAAGCACAACTGTCTTTTCTGTTGTTGTTGTTGTAACACCTTCAGCATTTTCCATATATAGTATTATGTCATCTGCAAATAGTGGCAGTTTTACTTCCTTCATTTAAATTTGGATGCCTTGGGACGCCTGGGTGGCTCAGCAGTTGAGCATCTGCCTTCGGCTCAAGGCATGATCCCAGGGTCCAGGGATCGAGTCCCATATCGGGTTCCTTATCGAAAGACTGCTTCTCTCTCTACCTGTGTCTCTGCTTCTCTCTGTGTCTCTCATTAATAAATAAAATCTTTTTTTAAAATTATTTTTTATAATAAATTTATTTTTTATTGGTGTTCAATTTACCAACATACAGAATAACATCCAGTGCTCATGCAGTCAAGTGCCTCCCTCAGTGCTGGTCACCCATTCACCCCCACTCCCCGCCCTCCTCCCCTTCCACCACCGCTAGTTCGTTTCCCAGAGTTAGGAGTCTTTATGTTCTGTCTCCCTTTCTGATATTTCCCACACATTTCTTCTCCCTTCCCTTATATTCCCTTTCACTATTATTTATATTCCCCAAATGAATGAGAACATGTAATGTTTGTCCTTCTCCGATTGACTTACTTCACCCAGCATAATACCCTCCAGTTCCATCCATGTTGAAGCAAATGGTGGGTATTTGTCATTTCTAATGGCTGAGTAATATTCCATTGTATACATAAACCACATCTTCTTTATCCATTCATCTTTCGATGGACACTGAGGCTCCTTCCACAGTTTGGCTATTGTGGACATTGCTGCTATAAACATCGGGGTGCAGGTGTTCTGGGGTTTCATTGCATCTGTATCTTTGGGGTAAATCCCCAACAGTGCAATTGCTGGGTCGTAGGGCAGGTCTATTTTTAACTCTTTGAGGAACCTCCACGCAGTTTTCCAGAGTGGCTGCACCAGTTCACATTCCCACCAACAGTGTAAGAGGGTTCCCTTTTCTCCGCATCCTCTCCAACATTTGTGGTTTCCTGCCTTGTTAATTTTCCCCATTCTGACTGGTGTGAGGTGGTATCTCATTGTGGTTTTGATTTGTATTTCCCTGATGGCCAGTGATGCAGAGCATTTTCTCATGTACATGTTGGCCATGTCTATGTCTTCCTCTGTGAGATTTCTCTTCATGTCTTTTGCCCATTTCATAATTGGATTGTTTGTTTCTTTGGTGTTGAGTTTAAGAAGTTCTTTATAGATCTTGGAAACTAGCCCTTTATCTGATACATCATTTGCAAATATCTTCTCCCATTCTGTAGGTTGTCTTTGAGTTTTGTTGACTGTATCCTTTGCTGTGCAAAAGCTTCTTATCTTGATGAAGTCCCAATAGTTCATTTTTGCTTTTGTTTCTTTTGCCTTCATGGATGTATCTTGCAAGAAGTTACTGTGGCTGAGTTCAAAAAGGGTGTTGCCTGTGTTCTCCTCTAGGATTTGATGGACTCTTGTCTCACATTTAGATCTTTCATCCATTTTGAGTTTATCTTTGTGTAAGGTGAAAGAGAGTGGTCTAGTTTCATTCTTCTGCATGTGGATGTCCAATTTTCCCAGCACCATTTATTGAAGAGACTGTCTTTCTTCCAATGGATCGTCTTTCCTCCTTTATCGAATATTAGTTGACCATAAAGTTGAGGGTCCACTTCTGGGTTCTCTATTCTGTTCCATTGATGTATGTGTCTGTTTTTGTGCCAGTACCACACTGTCTTGATGACCACAGCTTTGTAGTACAACCTGAAATCTGGCATTGTGACGCCCCCAGATATGGTTTTCTTTTTTAAAATTCCCCTGGCTATTCGGGGTCTTTTCTGATTCCACACAAATCTTAAAATAATTTGTTCTAACTCTCTGAAGAAAGTCCATGGTATTTTGATAGGCATTGAATTAAACGTGTAAATTGCCCTGGGTAACATTGACATTTTCACAATATTAATTCTACCAATCCATGAGCATGGAATGTTTTTCCATCTTTTTGTGCCTTCCTCAATTTCTTTCAGAAGTGTTCTATAGTTTTCAGGGTATAGATCCTTTACCTCTTTGGTTAGGTTAATTCCTAGGTATTTTATGCTTTTGGGTGCAATTGTAAATGGGATTGACTCCTTAATTTCTCTTTCTTCAGTCTCATTGTTAGTGTATAGAAATGCCACTGACTTCCGGGCATTGATTTTGTATCCTACCACACTACTAAATTGCTGTATGAGTTCTAGCAATCTTGGGGGGGGAGGCTTTTGGGTTTTCTATGTAGAGTATCATGTCATCAGCGAAGAGGGAGAGTTTGACTTCTTCTTTGCCAATTTGAATGCCTTTAATGTCTTTTTGTTGTCTGATTGCTGAGGCTAGGACTTCCAGTACTATGTTGAATAGCAGTGGTGAGAGTGGACATCCCTGTCTTGTTCCTGATTAGGGGAAAGGCTCCCAGTGCTTCCCCATTGAGAAAGATATTTGCTGTGGGCTTTTTGTAGATGGCTTTTAAGATGCTGAGGAATGTTCCCTCTATCCCTACACTCTGAAGAGTTTTGATCAGGAATGGATGCTGTCTTTTGTCAAATGCTTTCTCTGCATCTAATGAGAGGATCATATGGTTCTTGGTTTTTCTCTTGCTGATATGATGAATCAGATTGATAGTTTTACGAGTGTTGAACCAGCCTTGTGTCCCAGGGATAAATCCTACTTGATCATGGTGAATAATTTTCTTAATGTATTGTTGGATCCTATTGGCTAGTATCTTGTTGAGAATTTTTGCATCCATGTTCATCAGGGATATTGGTCTGTAATTCTCCTTTCTGGTGGGGTCTTTGTCTGGTTTTGGAATTAAGCTGATGCTGGCCTCATAGAACGAATTTGGAAGTACTCCATCTCTTTCTATCTTTCCAAACAGCTTTAGTAGAATAGGTATGGTTTCTTCTTTAAACGTTTGATAGAATTCCCCTGGGAAGCCATCTGGCCCTGGACTTTTGTGTCTTGGGAGGTTTCTGATGACTGCTTCAATTTCCTCCCTGGTTATTGGCCTGTTCAGGTTTTCTATTTCTTCCTGTTCCAGTTTTGGTAGTTTGTGGCTTTCCAGAAATGCATCCATTTCTTCTAGATTGCCTAATTTCTTGGCGTATAGCTGTTCATAATATGTTTTTATTTTTTATTTTTATTTTTATTTTTTTTAAATTTTTTTTTAATTTATGATAGTCACACACAGAGAGAGAGAGAGGCAGAGACACAGGCAGAGGGAGACGCAGGCTCCATTCCCCGGGAGCCCGACATGGGATTCGATCCCGGGTCTCCAGGATCGCGCCCTGGGCCAAAGGCAGGCACCAAACCACTGCGCCACCCAGGGTTCCCCATAATATGTTTTTAAAATCGTTTGTATTTCCTTGGTGTTGGTAGCGATCTCTCCTTTCTCATTCATGATTTTATTAATTTGAGTCTTCTCTCTCTTCTTTTTTTAAATTTTTATTTATTTATGATAGTCACAGAGAGAGAGAGAGAGGCAGAGACATAGGCAGAGGGAGAAGCAGGCTCCATGCACCGGGAGCCCGATGTGGGATTCGATCCCGGGTCTCCAGGATCGCGCCCTGGGCCAAAGGCAGGCGCCAAACCGCTGCGCCACCCAGGGATCCCCTCTCTTCTTTTTAATAAGGTTGGCTAATGGTTTATCTATCTTATTAATTCTTTCAAAGAACCAACTCCTGGTTCTGTTGATCTGTTCCACAGTTCTTCTGGTCTCGATTTCGTTGAGTTCTGCTCGAATCTTTATTAACTCTCTTCTTCTGCTGGGTGTAGGATCCATTTGCTGTTTTTTTCTAGCTCCTTTATGTGTAAGGTTAGCTTTTGTATTTGAGTTCTTTCCAGTTTTTGAATGGATGCTTGTATTGCGATGTATTTCCCCCTTAGGACTGCTTTTGCTGCATCCCAAAGATTTTGAATGGTTGTATCTTCATTCTCATTAGTTTCCATGAATCTTTTTAATTCTTCCTTAATTTCCTGGTTGGCCCTTTCATCTTTTAGCAGGATGGTCCTTAACCTCCACGTGTTTGAGGTCCTTCCAAACTTCTTGTTGTGATTTAGTTCTAATTTCAAGGCATTATGGTCTGAGAATATGCAGGGGATGATCCCAATCTTTTGGTATTGGTTCAGACCTGATTTGTGACCCAGTATGTGGTCTATTCTGGAGAAAGTTCCATCTGCACTTGACAAGAATGTGTATTCAGTTGAGTTTGGATGTAAAGTTCTGTAGATATCTGTGAAATCCATCTGGTCCAGTGTATCATTTAAAGCTCTCGTTTCATTGGAGATGTTGTGCTTAGAAGACCTATCGAGTATAGAAAGAGCTAGATTGAAGTCTCCAAGTATAAGTGTATTATTATCTAAGTATTTCTTCACTTTGGTTTTTAATTGATTTATAGATTTGGCAGCTCCCACATTTGGGGCATATATATTGAGGATTGTTAAGTCCTCTTGTTGGATAGATCCTTTAAGAATGATATAGTGTCCCTCTTCATCTCTCACTACAGTGCTCGGGGTAAATTTTATTTTATCTGATATAAGGATGGCTACCCCTGCTTTCTTTTGAGGACCATTTGAATGGTAAATGGTTCTCCAACCTTTTATTTTCAGGCTGTAGGTGTCCTTCTGTCTAAAATGAGTCTTTTGTAGACAGCAGATAGATGGGTCCTGCTTTTTTATCCAGTCTGAAACCCTGCCCCTTTTGATGGGGTCATTAAGCCCGTTCACGTTCAGAGTTACTATTGAAAGATATGAGTTTAGGGTCATTATGATATCTATTCAGTCCTTGTTTTTGTGAATTGTTCCATTGAACTTCTTCTTAAAGGGGAATTTTAAGAGTCCCCCTTAAAATTTCTTGCAGAGCTGGTTTGGAGGTCACATATTCTTTCAGTTCCTGCCTTTCTTGGAAGCTCTTTATCTCTCCTTCCATTTTGAATGAGAGCCTTGCTGGATAAAGCATTCTTGGTTACATGTTCTTCTCATTTAGGACCCTGAATATATCCTTCCAGCCCTTTCTGGCCTGCTAGGTCTCTGTGGAGAGGTCTGCTGTTACCCTAATACTCCTCCCCGTAAAAGTCAGGGATTTCTTGTTTCTTGCTACTTTAAGGATTTTCTCTTTATCTTTGGAATTTGCAAGCTTTACTATTAAATGTCGTGGTGTTCAACGGTTTTTATTGATTTTAGGGGGGGATCTCTCTATTTCCTGGATCTGAATGCCTGTTTCCCTTCCCAGATTAGGAAAGTTTTCAGCTAGGATTTGTTCATATACATATTCTGGCCCTCTGGCCCTTTTGGTGCCCTCGGGAACCCCAATTAAATGTAGGTTTTTCTTCTCAGGCTGTCATTTATTTCCCTTAATCTATCCTCATGGTCTTTTAATTGTTTGTCTCTTTTTTCCTGAGTTTCCCTCTTTGCCATCAACTTGTCTTCTACGTCACTCACTGGTTCTTCCACCTCGTTAACCCTCCTCGTTAGGACTTCTAGTTTGGATTGCATCTCATTCCATTGATTTTTTTTTTTTTAAAGATTTTATTTATTTATGATAGTCACAGAGAGAGAGAGAGAGAGAGGCAGAGACACAGGCAGAGGGAGAAGCAGGCTCCATGCACCGGGAGCCTGACGTGGGATTCGATCCTGTGTCTCCAGGATGGCGCCCTGGGCCAAAGGCAGGCGCCAAACCGCTGCGCCACCCAGGGATCCCTCATTCCATTGATTTTTAATTTCTGCCCGATTAGATCTAAATTCTGCAGTCATGAAGTCTCTTGAGTCCTTTATGCTTTTTTTCTAGAGCCACCAGTAGCTGTATAATAGTGCTTCTGAATTGGCTTTCTGACATTGAATTGTAATCCAGATTTTGTAACTCTGTGGGAGAGAGGACTGTTTCTGATTCTTTCTTTTGAGGTGAGGCTTTCCTTCTAGTCATTTTGCTCAGTGCGGAGTGGCCAAAAACAAGTTGTATTTGGAAAAGGAGAAAAAGAGAGGAGAGAAAGAAGGAAAGAAAAGAGAAAAAGAAAAAAGGAAGAAAAAAGAGAAGAAAAAGAGAAAGAAAAAGAAATAAAGGAAAAAAAAGGGTGGGGGAAGCAAACAGAAATGAAAAAGAAAAAAAAAAACCACGGGGGAGTATCTTCTGTTTCTGTATACTTTAAGTCCATTGACTTCCCCTGGAACTTGTCCGTCTAGCTGGTCTTCTAGGGGAGGGGCCTGTTGTGCTGATTTTCAGGTGTTAGCCCTTGGGGGAGCTGCTCTGCCCCCTGCCTGGTGCAGGGCTCAGTGGGGGTTGTTTTCCCCGTGAGGCCCCAGGAGGAACAACCACGGTGGCGGCGGCTAGCTCTGGAGCCCTGGATTCAGCTCCCGCAGTAACTACAGAGCTCTCAGTCTGCAGGGGCCTGGATGCTCTGGGGGCGGAGCCGCTAATCTGCTCAGCTCGGGGCAGGAGCGTCCTTGCTGTCCTGGGCCCTCCCAGCTTCTGCCTGTCCGAGGGGAGGCCAGATCCTGGGCTGTTTCCCAGGCGCCCTGTGCTCCCGGGCCTGCGCTGGTGGATTCGTGCTCCCAGTGGCGCAGCCGCCTCTCCGCAGAGCCGCCGCCCGAGCCCACCGAGCTGCTCCCAGAGCCGCGCAGCCCCCTCCACGGAGCCTCTTCCTCTGCCCGAGCCCCTCTGAGCTGCTCCCGGGGCCGCGCAGCCCCCTCCGCGGAGCCTCCTCCCGAGCCCCTCTGAGCTGCTCCTGGGTCCAGCCGTGTGAGCTGCAGCCCTTTAGGGAGCTCCGTGCACTCTCCCCGGGGCGCAGGTGTCTGTTAGTGTCCCAGGGAGCCTCAGGGCATCCCCGCCCTCCTGGGGTCCTGCTCTAACTCCCTGAGAGACCCTTTCCGCCCGGGAAGATTGGTGAAGCCCCTGCTTCTCTGGGACGGGGCTTTCCTGTCCTGGGGGCACGGGCGCCGGCCTCAGCCAGGCTCCTTGCAGGGCCCCTCCCCCTTGGATGCCTTTTGTTTCTTTATTTCTTTTTTCCCAGTCTTCCTACCTTGATAGAAGTGCGAACTCTTCTCACTGTAGCATTCCAGCTGTTCTCTCTTTAAATCTCAGGCTGAATTCGTAGATTTTCAGGATGATTTGAAGGTTATCTAGGTAATTTGGTGGGGACAGGTGATTTGGGGACCCTACTCTTCTGCCATCTTGCCCCTCCTCCCCTAAATAAAATCTTAAAAAAAATAAATTTGTATGCCCTTTATCTCTTTTTCTTGCATTATTGCTATGGCTGGAACTTCCAATACAATGTTGAATAAAAGTGGCAAGAGAGAGCATCCTTGTCTTTCTGATCTTAGAGGAAAAATTTTCAACTTTTCACCACTAAGTATGATGTTTGCTGTGCGTTTTTCATTTATTACCTTTATCAGGTTGAGGTACATTCTCTCTATGCCTACTTTGTTGAGAGCTTTTATCATAAAAGGATGTTGAATTTTATCAAATGCTTTTTCTGCATTTATTGAGATGATCATATGATTTTTACCTTTATTTTATTAATGTAGTGTATCATGTTGATTGATTTATAGATATTGAACCATCATTGCATCTCATTTGAATAAGTGATCCTTTTAATATATTGTTGAATTTGGTTTGCTAATATCATGTTAAAGATTTTTCATTTGTTTATCAGAGATATTGGCTTATATTTTTCTTTTTGTGGTATCTTTGCCTGGTTTTGGTATCAGAGTAATGCTGGCATCATAAAATGAATTTGTATGGGTTATGTCCTCTTGAATTGTTTGGAATAGTTTGAGAAAAATTGATATTAAATCTTTTAATATAAAAAAAATCTTTGAATATCAGGTAAAATTCACCAGTGAAGCCATTTGGTCCTGGACTTTTGTCGGAAAGTTTGATTACTGATTCAGTCTCATTACTAGTGATTGGTCTAGTCAGATTTTCTATTTCTTCATGATTCCGTCTTGCAAGATTGTGTTTCTAAGAATTTATTTACTTCTAAGTCCAATTTGTTGGTATATAATTGTTTGTGATAATCTCTTCTAATCCTTTGTAATTTTGTGGTATCACTTGTAACTTCTGTTTTATTTCTAATTTTATTTGGGCTCTATGTGTTTTTCTTGATGAGTTTACCTAAAGGTTTGTCAATTTTATTTATCTTTTCAAGGAACCAGATCTTGCTTTTATTTTTTTTTCTATTTTTTTTAGTCTCCTTTATTTCCACTCTGATCTTTATTATATCCTTTCTTCTATTAACATTGAGATTTGTTTGTTCTTCTTTTTCTAGTTCTTTTAAGTGTAAACTTGGGTCATTTGAGAGTTCTCTTGTTTCTTTTGATGACTATCATTGTGTTTATATTCTCTTTTCTTAAAACTGCAGATTCTTAGGACCAATTCTCCTTTTTTCCCCCCAGGTTTTATTTTACTTCCAGTTAGTTAACATACAGTGCCATATTAGTTTTAAGTGTACAATACAGAGACCCAACAATTCCATACATCACCCAGTGCTTATTACAACAAGTGCACTCCTCAATGCCCATCACTATTTACTCCCCCCCGCCCAATCTGGTAAGGGTCAGTTTATTCTCTATAATTGAGTTTATTTCCTGGTGTGTCTTTCTTTCTCTCTCTCTCTCTTTTTCCATTTGCTCATGTCTTAAATTCCACATAAGAGTGAAACCATATGGTATTTGTCTTTCTCTGACTTATTTCACTTAGCATTATACTCTCTATTTCCATCTATTTTTATACAAATGCCAAGATTTCATTCATTTTTATGGCTGAATAGTATTTAATTTTCTCTCTCTCTCTTTCTCTCTCTCTCTATACACACACACACACATACACACATACACACATCACATTTTATTAATCTATTCAGTTGGTGGACACTTGAGCTGCTTCCATACTTTAGCTATCGTAAATAATGCTACTATACACATAGGGGTTCATGTATCCCTTTGAATTAGTGTTCTTATATTCTTTGGGTAAACACACAGTAGTATGATTGCTGGATCATAGGATAGTTTTATTTTTAGCTTTTTGAGTAACCTCTGTACTGTTTTCCCCAGTGGCTACACCATTTTGTGGTCCCAGCAACCATGCACAAGTGTTCTTTTTTCTCCACATCCTCCTCAACACCTGATGTTAATTGTGTTGTTAAGTTCAGCCATTCTGACAGGTGTGAGGTGATACCTCATCATAGTTTTGATTTGCATTTCCCTGATGGTAAGTGATGATGAATATTTTTTCATATGTCTGTTGGCTATCAGGATGTCTTCTTTGGAGAAGAAGTATCTCTTCATGTCTTCTGCCCATTTTTTAATCGGGTTGTTTTTTTTATGGATGTTGAGTTGTATAAGTTCTTTATGTACTTTGAATACTAACTCTTTTTTGGATATATCATTTGCAAATATCTTCTCCCATTCTATAGAGTGCCTTTTAGTTTTGTTCATTGTTTCCTTTAGTGTGCAGAGGCTTTTTATTTTCATGTAGTCCCAATAGTTTACTTTTGCTTTTGTTTCCCTAACCTCAGGAGACATATATAGAAAAAAGTTGGTATTTCAGATGTCAAAGAGGTTATTGCCTTTGTTCTCTTCTAGAATTTTTATGGTTTTAAGCCACAAATTTAGATATTTAATCCCTTTGAACTTATTTTTGTGTATGGTGTAAGAAAGTGGTCCAATTTCATTCTTTTGCATGTTGCTCTCCAGTTTTTCCAACACCATTTGTTGAAGAGACACTCTTTTTTCAATTGGATATTCTTTCCTACTTTGACAAAGATTAATTAACCATATATTTGTGGCTTTATTTCTGGACTCTCTATTCTGTTTCTTTTTTTTCTTTTAGATTTTTATTTATTTTTTCATAAGAGACACACAGAGAGAGTCAGAGACATAGGTAGAGGGAGGGGCAGGCTCTCTGTGGGAGCCCAATGTGGGACTTAATCCTGGGATTCCAGGATTGTGTCCTGAGCCAAAGGCAGATGCTCAACCACGGAGCTACCCAGGCATCCCTCTCTATTCTGTTTCATTCATCTATGGTCTATTTTTGTGCCAGTACTATAGTATTTTGATCACTATAGCTTTGTAATATATTTTGGAGTCCAGAATTGTAATGCCTCCAGCTTTGCTTTGCTTTTTCAAGATTGCTTTGGCTATTCAGGGTCTTTTGTGGTTCCACATAAATTTTAGTATTGCTTATTCTAATTCTGTGAAAAATGCAGTTGGTATTTTGATAGGCTTTATTTTTTTTGAGAGAGAGAGAACACATGAAGGAGGAGCAGCAGGCAGAGGGAGAGGGAGAAGAAGGCTTCCCAATGAATGGGACTCTGGGTTCATGACTTGAGCCAAAAACAGATGCTTAACCAACTAAGCCACCTAGGCTCCCTGATAGGATTGCTTTAAATGTGTAGATTGCTTTGAGTAGTATAGGCTTTTTTTAAAAAAAAATCTATTCTTCCAATTCATGAGTATAGAATGTCTTTCTTTTTTTTAATTTTTTTTAAACTTTTTAAAAAATATTTTATTTATTTATTCATGAGAGACACAGGGGAGAGAGAGAGAGAGAGAGAGAGGCAGAGACACAGGCAGAAGGAGAAGCAGGCTCCATGCAGGGAGCCTGATGTGGAACTGGATCTCGGGTCTCCAGGATCACGCCCTGGGCTGAAGGTGGTGCTAAACCCCTGAGCCACCAGGGATGCCCCTAGAATGTCTTTCTATTTGTTTGTGTTATATTAAATTTCTTTCATCAGTGTTTTATAGTTTTCAGAGTACAGATATTTCACCTCTTTGGTTGGGTTTATTACTAGGTATCTTATTATTTTGGGTGCAGTTTTAAGTGGGGTTATTTTCTTAATTTATCTTTCTGCTGCTTCATTATTGCTGCATAGAAATGCAACAGATTTCTGTACATTGATTTTATACCCTGCGGCTTTACTGATTTCATTTATCAGTTATAGCCTATTTTGGTGGTCTTTTGGGTTTTCTATATACAGTATCATGTAATCTGAAAATCTGGAAAATTTTACTTCTCCCTTGCTGATTTGGATGCCTTTTATTTCTTTTTGTTGTTTGATTGCTGTGGCTAGGATATCTAGTACTATGCTGAATAGAAGTGTTGAGAGTGGATATCTTTGTATTGGTCCTGACCTTAGAAGAAAAGCTCTCAGGCTTTGCCCCTTTGAGGATCATGCTAGCTGTGGGTTTTTCATAGATGACTTTTCTTATATTGAGGTATGTTACCTCTAAACCTACTTCGTTGAGGATTTTTATCATGAATAGATATTGTACTTTGTTAAATGCTTTTTCTGCATCTATTGAAATGATCACATGGTTCTTATCCTTTCTCTTATTGATGTGAGCTATCACATTGATTTGTGAATTATTTAACTACTCTTGCAGCGCAAGAGTAAGTCCCAATTGATGGTGGTGAATGATTTTTTTAATGTACTGTTGTATTTGGTTTTTAGTATTTTATTGACCATTTTTGTATCATTGTTATTTAGGGATATTGGCCTATAGTTCTCTTTTTTTAGTGATGTCTTTGTCAGCTTTTGGTATCAGAATAATGCTGGCTTCAGAATGAATTTAGAAGCTTTCCTTTCTCCTTCTCCTCCTCCTCCTCCTTTTTCTGGAATAGTTTGGGAAAAATAACTTTTCTTTAAAGTTTGGTGGAATTCACCCATGAAGCCATATTGTCTTGGATTTTTTTGTTTGTTGAGCATTTTTTTATTACTGATTCAATTTCTTTGAAGGTTATTGGTCTGTGCAAATTTTCTATTTCTTCCTCTTTCAGTTTTGGTAGTTTATTTGTTTCTAGGAATTTATCCATTTCTTTCAGGTTGTCCAATTTATTGGCATGTAATTTTTCATAATAATCTATTATAATTATTTGTATTTCTGTGCTGTCAGTTGTTATTTCTCCTCTCTCTTTTTAAAATTTGTTGATTTAAGTACTTTCTCTTTTTTCTCAATAACTCTGGGTAGAGGTTTATCAATTTTATTAATTTTTTTCAAAGAACCAGTTTCTCGTTTCATTGATTATGCTATTGTTTTTTTTAGTTCTTATATCATTTGTTTATGCTCTAATATTTATTATTTCCTTCTTTCTGCTGGTTTTAGGTTTTGTTGTTATTTTTCTAGCTTCTTTAGGTATAAGGTTAGGTTGTTTATTTGAGATTTATCTTGCTTCTTGGAGGTGGGCCTGAATTGCTATAAACTTCTGTAAAAGAACTGATTTTGCAGCATCTCAGAGGTTTTGAACCATTGTGTTTTTATTTTCATCTGTTTCCGTGTACTTCTTTTTTTGTTTTGTTTTGTTTTTCAGTTTTTTTGTTTCCGTGTACTTCTTAAATTTCTTCGTTTATTTCCTGGTTGACCCATTTGTAATTTAGTAGCACGTTATTTAACCCGTATGTATTTGTGGTCTTTCCAGATTTTTTCTTGTTGAATTCTGGTTTCATAGTACTGTGGTCAGAAAAGCTGCATGGTATGATTTCAATCTTCTTGAATTTGTTGAGGCTGGTTTTGTGAGCTAATATGTGGTCTATTCTGGAGAATTTTCCATGTGCACTTGAAAAGAATGTGTATACTGCAGTTTTAGGATGGAATGTTCTGAATGTACCTGTTAAATCCATCTGGTCTAGTGTGTCATTCAAAGCCATTGTTTCCTTGTTTATTTTCGTTTAAGATGATCACTCCATTGATGTAAGTGGGGTGTTAAAGTTCCTTACTATTATCGTATTATTACCAATTAGTTCCTTTATGGTTGTTATTAACTGTTTTATGTTTTGGGCGCTCCCATGTTGAGTGCAAAGATATTTACAATTGCTAGATCTTTTTGGATTGTCCCCTTTATGATTATATAGTGTCCTTTTTTTGTTTCTTGTTACAGGTTTTGTATTAAAGTCTATTTTGTCCAATATAAATATTGCTACTCTGGTTTTCTTTGGACATCAGTTTGCATGGCAGATGTTTCCCTGTTTCCTCACTTTTAGTTTTTCAGCCTAAAATGATTGGGTGATGGGCATTAAGGAGAGCACTTGATGTAATGAGCACTTGGTGTTATATGCGACTGATGAATCACTGAACTCTACCTCTGAAACTAATAATACAGTATATGTTAATTAGTTGAATTTAAATAAAATAAAAATTATTCTTTTGTAGGCATCATATAGATTTTTTTAAAAAAGATTCTATTTATTTATTCATGACACACACACACACACACACACACAGAGAGAGAGAGAGAGAGACAGGCAGAGAGAGAAGCAGGCTCCATGCAGGGAGCCCGATGTGGGACTCGATCCCGGGTATCCAGGATGACACCCTGGGCTGCAGGCGGCGCTAAACCGCTCTGCCACCAGGGCTGCCCAAGGTCTTGTTTTTTTTTTAATCCATTTTGTCACCCTATGTCTTTTGATTGGAGCATTTAGCCCACTTACAAAGTAATTATGGATAGGGGATCCCTGGGTGGCGCAGCGGTTTGGTGCCTGCCTTTGGCCCAGGGCGCGATCCTGGAGACCCGGGATCGAATCCCACATCGGGCTCCCGGTGCATGGAGCCTGCTTCTCCCTCTGCCTGTGTCTCTGCCTCTGTCTCTCTGTGACTATCATAAATAAATAAAAATTAAAAAAAATTAAAAAAAAACAAAGTAATTATGGATAGATATGTATTTATTGCCATTTTATTACTTGTGTGGCTATTTCTGAAGTTTTTCTCTGATCCTTTCTTTTCTTTTTGTATATTTTTTTATTGGAGTTCAATTTGCCAACATATAGTATAACACCCAGTGCTCATCCCATCTCAGTGCCCCCCTCAGTGCCCGTCACTCAGTCACCCCATCCCCCCACCCACCTCCCCTTCCACTACGCCTTGTTCATTTCCCAGAGTTAGTAGTCTCTTTCTTTTCTTTCTCTCTTATGTTTTGCTGATTTTCTTTACTGATATATTTGGATTCCCTTCCCTTTATTCTTTGCCTGTTTATTAGTGGTTTTAAAAATGATTTTAAATGTAGGCAGAGGGAGAAGCAGAGGGCAGAGGGAGAAGCAGGCTCCATTGAAGGTGCCCGATGTGTGACTCCATCCTGAGACCACAGGATCACACCCTGAGCCAAAGGCAGGTGCCCAACTGCTGAGCCACCCAGGCGTCCTATATCAGTGAGTTTTGATACGGGATTACCATTAGGTTTGTATATAACCTCTTCTTGCGTATACCAGTCTATATTAAGTTGGTGGTCATTTAAGTTTCAAATGACCTTCCCACGTTTTAGGCAAATGTTGCCATATTTTATATCCTTTAATTTTGTGAGTTCCTTGACTGATTTTTTTACTGAAATGTTCATTTTCACTGCTTTTGTGTTTCTTATCTTTATACTGTCACTTTTGATCTCTCCTTTTTTTAAGATTTATTTTTATTTATTTATGAGAGAGAGAGAGAGAGAGAGAGAGAGGCAGAGACACAGGCAGAGGGAGAAGCAGGCTCCATGCAGGGAGCCTGACGTGGGACTCGATCCTGGGTCTCCAGGATCAGGCCCTGGGCTGAAGGTGGCACTAAACCACTGAGCCACCGGGGCAGCCCTGGGCCACTAGTCTTATGCTGGATCCCCCAAAGTGCTGTGGCATTTGAGGGCTGTGTGGAGCTGTGTGATAGCTGGGTGTTGCTGAGCCCAGCCCCTGGTGGTTGCCTGGGGGCACATGGCTGGATGCATTGTGGTGTCTGGGTGCAATGTGCAGTGGTAGCTTGCACCTGGCATGTGGGTGTGGCATGCAATGGCGGCTGGGTGTGCATGTCTGGGTGCACTGTGCCTGGGTGGGACATACATGCAACTTTAACAAAATCTCCCCTGAGCCCTTGGCCAAGGCTACAACTGTCCATGCAGCCTGCCTCCCACAGGTGGTTCTATGTTTATGCTGGGTGTTGCAGGAGGAAAATGATGCCTGCTAGCTCCCTTGTTTTCAAAGAAGTCTCCCAACATCCTCTGAAATCATTATAAACAGATATGTTTCCTGTTTGACCCTGGCATTATGTAAACTGCTGTTTTTATGTTGCCTCTCCATGCAGGCTGCTGTCTCATTAAGGGTAGCAACCCAGCTCTCACTGGCCTTCCCAGCTTGCCCACTGCTGAGTTAGCTGACCTTTAAAGTTCCAGACTCCAAGTCCTACTGGTTTAATAGACTCACAGAATTCAGCTCTTCTGGTTTTTAAACCCAAACATTATGCAAATTAGTCTTCTCTGTGTGACCTCCCTGGTATAAGGGTCCATTTCTCTGTCCTCTCTATGTGCATCTTCCTCCGTCCTGCAGGCAGCCTCTCTCCACCTTTCTCACCTTCCTTAGCTTTCAGATTCAGCTTCTTCTCTATATTTATTTGTGGAGTTTGTTCTGTCAGTCTTCAGATTGCTTTCTGGCTTATTGACTTGGATATGGATGATATCCAGTTGTAAACATGGGACAGAGTGAGCTCAGGGTCCTCCTACTCCACCATCTTCCCTTACACTATCTCTCTTGTTTCTTGAGGTAGGCTGTATTGCTATGAACTTCCCTCTTAGAATTGCCTTTGCTGCATACCATAGATGTAGGAATGTTGTATTTCCATTTTCATTTGTCTCAAGATATTTGTTCCCCTTTTGACCTATTTGTTGTTTAGTAGCATATTGTTTAACCTCCAAGTGTTTGTGGGGTTTTTACAGTTTTCTTCCTGTAATTGATTTATAGTTTCATACCATTGTGGTTGGAAAATTTTCTTAGGGGAAAGTTACATAAAGGGCTTTAGAAATATTAGTAATCTTTTCTTTTTTAAATTATAGCTGACACACAATGTTACATTAGTTTCAAGTGTACAATGCAGTGATTTGACAACTCTATAAATTATGCTATACTCACAGCAAGTATAGCTACCAGCTGTCACCATACAATGCTATTGCAATTCCATTGACTGTATTCCCTACGATATACCTTTTATCCCTGTGCCTTATTCTTTCCATAACTGGAAACTGGTACCTCCTACTCTCCTTCACCCATTTTGCCCATTCCGCTACATGGACAAGATTCTTGATATAATTTACACTTTCCTAAGCTTATTGAGACTCCTTTTTGTGGCCTAAAATGTGATCTATCCTGGAAAATGTTCTGTGTGCACTTGAAAAGAATGTGTATTCTGCTGTTTTATAATGGAATGTTCCATAAATATCTATTAAATTCATCTGTCTAATGTGTCATTTAAGGTTGGTGTCTCCTTATTTATTTTCTGTCTGGCTGGTCTATTCTATTCATTGATATAGGTAAGATATTAAAGTTCCCTACTATTATTGTATTTTTGTCAAATTCTCTCTTTATGTCTGTTGATATTTGCTTTATATACTTAGGGGCTCCTATATTGAGTGCATAAATATTTACAAACATTATATGTTCTTGTTGCATTGACCCTTTTATCATTATATAGTGCCTTTCTTTGTCTTCTGTTGCATTTTAAACTTTTATCTTCTCTAAATATTGCTACCCCAGCTTTCTTTTTGTTTCAATTTGCTTGGAATATCTTTTTCCATCCATTCACCTTCAGTTGTGTGTATCTTTAGATCTGAAGTGAGTCTTTTGTGGGCATCATAGAGATGTTTTTTAAAAAAAAAAATCCATGTAGCCACCCTATGTATTTTGATTGTAGAATTTAGTCCATTTACATTTAAGATAATTATTGGTGGGTATGTACTTATTATCATTTTGTTAATTGTTTTCTGGTTGTTTTTATAGTCCTCTGTTCTTTTCTTCTTTTGCTCTCTTCTCTTGTGCTTTCATGACTTTCTTTAGTGTTATGTTTAGGTTCTTTTCTCATTGTGTTTTGTTTATCTACTATAGGTTTGTGGTTATCATGACGTTCATATGTAATAACCTCTCTGTGTTTGTTTCTGTGTATTATGTAAAACAGCTATCTCTACCTGTTTTGAAGGAGTTGAAATGTCTCAGTGTGGTTCTTTTATTCTTTGTTGTGGAGCAGGTGTTCAGCTAGTTCTCAGGTTTTCTTCAGAGGAAATTATTCCATATATAGCTATATATTTGTTGTCTCTTTGGAAGGAGATGAATTCAGGTCTTCCTATGCCTTCATCTTGAACCACTTCTGTACAGGCTGCTTTTTAGTTCAAGTACAGTAAATGTAATTTATCTCTGTTACAGTTTACCTTTCACCTTGACTCACATTTTTAAAATCCACTTACATGTTGCATCCATGACCACCCATGCATATTTAAACTTGTTTTTGGGGTATCTGGCTGGCTCAGTCAGTAAAGCATGTGACACAATCTTAGGGTTATGGGCCCCATGTTGGGTGTAGAGATTACTTAAAAATAAAATCTTTAAAAACAATAAAATAATTTTGGTTTAATTGGATCAGAACTATAAACCTCACATAGCTCTTGCTCAGCATGTTATTTTTTTTTTCCAGATCATTCCTTTTCCTGGTCATCTATCCTTTTTCTGTTTGACTACCATGATGCTCCCACTCAATCCAAGCCAATATCCTCATTGTTTATCTCCCTGCACACCAGATACTTCTGCCTCTGGGTTTTTTACTACACTAAGCCCTCATATAATGATACTCTTCTTGCTCTAATCTTTCTTTCATGACCCAATTTAAGTCACTACATTTTCCATGATGCTTTATTCGACAGCTTTAAATCATATTTGTCTCTCCTCTGAATTTCTACATTTTTATTGCATTTGCTATATATTGCTTCACACAATATTACATAATAATATGTATATTGTATTCTTATATTACGTATATTTTTTCCTACATTGGGGGTGTATAGCTGAGTCATACAAGTGGGAACTCCAAAACCAGAATGCCTGGGTTCAAATCCAGCTCTACAAATTATTAGTTGTATGTCCTTGTGCAAATTATTTAATCTTTCCATGTGTCTCCGTTTCCTCAAAATCAGGTCAATAACTGTATGCATTACCTAGGGCTGCTTACTTGTTTTTTTAAAAAAGTTTTTATTTATTTATTCATGAGAGACACAGAGAGAGAGGCAGAGACACAGACAGAGGGAGAAGCAGGCTCCTCGCAGGGAGCCTGATGTGGGACTCAATCCCACGACCGAGATCATACCCTGAGCCAAAGGCAGACACTCAACCTCTGAGCCACCCAGGCGTCCCAAGGGCTGCTTACTTGTTTAAGTGAATTGATATATATGAAGTATTTAGAATGGTGTCTGATCAATATCAAGTACTCAATGTTAACTAACATCATGATTATATACTATATACTTTTACATATTTTATCTCATTTGATCCGGGAGGAGGTTAAAGCAGGGATTGTCATTTTACAGTTGAGTAAAGTTTGAGAGGTTAAGTGACTTGTTGAAGATCATATAACAAATGAGCTGTCTTAGGGTTATGGGAGATTAACTACAGAGTAGAATAGAAAATGCTAAGGGCTATGAGAGAGGGGAGCTAAAGGCTTTCTTCTGGTTGAGGGAGTAGAGAAGTCTTGCTGATGGTGATGAATAGGCAATGAGGAGGGAGCCAAATAGAATTAGCCCTTGATAAGAGTCTATTGAACAATTCCAGGCAGAGGGGGCCCAAGTGAGGGAGAAGGTGGTGGAGGAAGTGGGGTATTGCTCCCTCTACATTATACTTTTGATATGGAGGACCTGGATCAGGAGGAGAATGAACTTGAAAAAGAGACACTAGTGTGCATGACAGTCATGTGAGGAGCAGGCATGAGTAGTTCTGTGTTATGGAGAGGGTTATACTATGTGGGAGAGGGAGGAGGAGAATCTGTAGTGGCAAGTCAAGGCTTTGGACCTATATTCCAAAATACCTACTCTCAAAATCCATGAATATTTGGCTACTTCACTGAGTTCTTACAACCCTTGGTTGATCAACCCTGACAACCTTATCAGATGAGCCAACTAGCCACTTGTGAAAGGTGTGCGGTGTCTGCTCAGTTCTGTGTTAAGCTGTAGGGAACTAAGGAGAAAGAGAAAGCAAAATATCTTTCTTAAGGAATTTCCAGTTGTTGCATGGTGAAGCTGTTAATTGTGTTCTGTATGTAATTCATGAGTAGGGCTATGGGGGAGAGGTAAGAAATGGATGAAGAGACTGCCAAGGGGCATGAGGTCACTGGCTGGGAAAGGAGGTTCAGAAAAGAGAGGTTAGAATTTGAATTTTTCTGGGGTAGGGCCAGTACATCAGTACTTTTTTAAAGCTCCCTACAGGATTTTGATGGGCTATAAGTCCTTCCCAACTGGGAAGACATCTATACATAGAGTCCAAAGTGTGTGCTGAGAATCTCAGCTAGGATTAAACTTGGAAACCAGTGACTTGAAATATGAATTACCACATATGCTTCTACCTCAGCTCCTTGGGACTTTGTCTCCCCAGTGGAGAGATAATAAGAATGAAAAAGAGAGTACAGTTGAAGTAGTTTCAGCTCCTTGGGATACTACTATAGACACATTTGAGCTGTCATTATGAAATGGGAAAGCTGGATGTCAAATTAAGATCACTACTCCTACGATGACCATAAATAATATTAATAAACTTGTGTGTGATGGCACTAGTGAGATCCTACACTTGGGCATGGTCTGTGCCTAGTGGGCTCGCAATTGAGGAGGATCTAAGGACAGCTTCCATGCCTTTCCATGTGGGCTCTGGATAGACAATTCCCTGGGACCAGCCCTTCTCAGGGAGTTGGGTTAGCAGTGTTCTTTTGCACCCCCTGCATAGCATGCAGCAGCCCAAATATCCACCCCTTTCTCCACCAACCCCACTCTTTTCTTCTGTCTAGTAAATTTTTAGAATGTTGAAGAAGTCAGAAGGATCCTTAGAAGCTATGAAGTCCAACTCCTTTGTTGTACTGGGGGAGATGGGGGGTTCAGAGGGAGATGAGGACTTGAGGGTCACACAGTAAAGCAGTGGCAGAAACAGTGCCCCGACATACATCTCCTGGCTCATATAGGCCAGTGTGTGCTTTCTATAGCATATACCTCTTGTTTCTTCCTCTCTACCTCCACTAAGTCCTCACCTAAGCTGGCATCTGACTGAGACTATGGGCTTCCTCCAGAACAGTTATTCTCAGTCCCAGCAGCCCACCAAAATGCCCTGAGGAGCTTAAAAAATACTGATGTACTGGCCCTACCTCAGACCAATTGAATCAGCATCTCTAGGGGATTGGGGAGTATTTTAAAAGGCTCCCTAGGTGATTCTAATGTGCAGTTAAGATAAAATAAAACAAACACTGCTCTAGAGAAAACAAACCTCATATGTTTTTAAGTAATCTCTATACCAACATGGGGCTTGAACTTACAACCCCAAGATTAAGAGCTGCATGCTCTACTGACTGAGCCAGCTGACTACCTCCAAGCCTCATATATGTGAGATATAAAGGACAGACTACCAACAAAGCAGGCTTTCCACCCACTGAGCCCCTCAGCAAACCCTTGAACCCTGGTATGTGGAGGGCTTGGGAGTGTGGGAATCTTTCAGTCACTGATGTTGCCCTGAGCCCCACTGATCCTTTTGTAATCACCTTCCCCCTCATCCTAGGTCAGAAATATTTTATTTCCAGCCTTCTTATTCTTTATCTATCACAAATTCCTCTGAAGAGACTTCTTGCCTCTAATGGGAAGCCACTTTGTCTCAGTTTTTTGACTCGTTTTGAAGACCTCCACACATAAGACATCTCATCTCTGGCTCCCCTCAAGGGACTTGTGCTATCTAGAGCCACCCTCCAGCTGCTACCTCATCTGCTTATAGTTCTCACACATATAACCTGCTTCTTAAACACCAGACTTTTAGAGAGTCAGTACAGAACAGGGAAAAAGGTGACACTGGGGACTGGGGCCCCTGATGCCTATTGTCTTGCTGGCTCTGAGCCCATAGTTATGTGTTAGTTTGACTTGCCTGGGGATGAGAAGGTAGACATGTGTATCTTTTCCATACCACCAAGTTCTCTTTCCTTTTTTTCAGAAAATTAAGATTTATTGAAAATTTCTAGTAGTAAAACTAAACATTAGTAATACTAAATTGACAAAACATTTTCTGGAACATACTACATACACCTATTTTCAAATAATCAGGTAGGAAGGGAAACAATAATCAATAATTGTTTGGCAACATAGGCACTTTGCTATGTTGTAGTCTTTCATGCCCTCCCTTAGATTTCTGCTCCCTCCTTTACCTCCTCCCACCTATGATTCAGTGTCCAGGAATGTGCTTGTTAAATCTCCTGGACTGTTGCTTCGTGAGCTTTTAAATTGTAAAAATCAAAGCTAGAGTAATAAAGAAATCCCTTTGGACCACGGTTGTGTCAGGATAGCATATTCTGTTTACTGTAGTGGGTGGTTTCGTAGACTGAGGTACTCAGAAAGCCCAGCTCCAATCCTTGCCATACCAGAGCCCTTCCTGGATTGCTTCAAGCCATTTACAGACCTCTGCTCTGATCTCTATCTATAACTGAGCCCTGATTCTGGTCTTAATCCAGAGGTTCCCATTTCCTATCAAGGCCAGAAGCTGAGAAGTATTTTGGGAAAGAGACACTAAGGCAGTGGCCTCTGAGGGGCTGGAGTTGAGTTGAAGGCATGGCAGTCAGCAGACAGAAATGCAGATTAGTGGTGGCCTCCAGCAGAAGCAGCTTGCAGAAAGAGCTGTACCTCTGCCAGTCCCCAGGGCTCTAGAAGAGGAAAAACTCACTGAAGGGCAAAGCTTGTGTCCCCCCTCACTGGGGTTCAGGTTCATTGTGAGTTTAAGGGCTCCACTACTTTGAGCTGTGTGACCATATGCAAGTGGCTTACATGTATCCCCAGTTTTCTCATCCATCAAGCAGGCACACTAATACCTATCAGTGTAGGTGTGTGGAATAATGCAGGTTAGGCATGCTGGCATGGGGAGATTAATAAAATGTTAGTTCCTAACCTTTCCCTATCCTGGTTTCAGTAGTCACACCCACTATTGGAAGAAAACAGTTACATGTGACACTCTCCAACTCTCACCTCCACCTCCTTGGCCATTCTGTTTTGTTCTGTGTTCTTTAGACTTGGGTGATTGAGAGGCTAGAGAAAGAAAGGATAATGGGTATATGAAGCAATAAAAGTTCTTTATATTCAGGGTTCCAGAAGGGCTACTGGAATTGAGTGGTTTTTAAAAATATTTTTATTTAAATTTAATTAACATATACTGTATTATTAGTTTCAGAAGTAGAATTTACTGATTCATCAGTTGCATACAACACCCAGTTGCTTCAACTGCTCTCATTTATGCCCATCACCCAGTTACCCCATACTCCCACCCACCTCCCCTATAGCAACCCTCAGTTTATTTCCAATAATTAAGAGTCTCTCATGGTTTGACTCTTTCTTTGTTTTTGTCTTATTTTATTTTTCCTTCCCTTCCCCTATGTTTATCTGTTTTGTTTCTTAAATTCCACATATGAGTGAAATTGAGTGGTTTTGACTGACAACAAGCATGAATGGTATGAACATGTTAGCTCATGCTGCAGTGCAGAGCCATGGAAGAAAAGAGCCACAGTTCAACTTAGGTCTGACTTCAGTGCTTCTGACAGAGGCTCTCCGGTCTCTGTCATTTCCTATTCTCCTTCTCTAGAGACTCAAGGCCCCAGTTGGGCCTATGGGTATGGGAAAGCATCTGCAGCTGGGCAAAGAAGGGATATAGTAGAAGTTAAAGGTGGAGTTCTGTAGCACCCAAGACAGTGCGCCTTGCAGACCTCTAACTACAAAGAGCATAACTGACGAAGGGCCTTGGCTACCTTGCTTTGAAACCCATCCCAGCATTTTCACTGAGGCACCTGCTACAAGTAGGCCCATTCTTGGGAGACACAGAAGTCCTCTGACTGCCAACTGACCTTGTCTTCATCAATTCCTGTTGGCCTTGACAAGCCTTCCTTAGAGTGTAGGGCAGACTAGGACACTTTCACTCAACCTTCCCGCCCTCCTTCTTTTATTCAGGGGCAGATTTATATTATAGTTTCATGGCTCTCCTAATCTTTCCAGGCTCCCTCCCCATTTACTTTCATTTTCCTTAATGAATCTTTGCACACTTAATCCCATTTTATTGTCTAATCCTTGGAGGCCCCAGACTAACACAAGTTCTAAGCAATGTGAAATCAAATGCATTGGCCTGGAGTCTGGACCTATACCTAGGGTCCTATGTAATGAGAAGCCAGGGGTTATCCTTAGAAAACAGTCAGCAGGTTTCTAAACATTGGGGAAGAATCCCTAGGGTTCAGGGATACTTTGTGAGTGATCCAAATTTTGCTTTACTCCAAATCAATATTTCAGATAATTTTTTCAGTGTTTTAACTCAATGTCTTATATGTCTTTTCAATTAGCAATAATCGCTCCTCGGATAAATCTTATTGGCTACAACACTGCTACTGTGCAAAGCTTTATATGTCTTTATATGGAAGAGGATCTTTCTTTTCTTATTGAAGTATAATTGATATAACATTGTATTAGTTTCAGGTGTACAATATAATGATTTAATACATTGCAAAATGATCATCATAGTAAGTCTATTTAACATATATCACTATACATAGTTACAACTTTTTTGTTATCATGAGAATTCAAGATCCAGGCTCCTAGCTACTTTCAAATTTGCAAGATAGTATTATTAACTATAGTCACCATGCTGTATATTATATCCTCATAACTTATTCATTTTATAATTGGAAATTTGTACCTTCTGACCCATTTCACCCATTTTACCCACCTCCATCTCAGGCAGCCACCAATCTGTTCTCTATATTCGTGAGCTTGAATTTTTTTTAAGGATTCCACATATAAGTGAAATCGTATAGTATTTGTCTTTTTCTGTCTGAGTTATTTCACTTTAGCATAATACCTTCAAAGTCCATCCATGCTGTCACAAATGGTAAGATTTTGTAGGAAGATCTTTCTTTAGTCTAGCTACGGTATTACCCAAGAGAGCAACTTCATCTTGATCTCCATTTTTGATCTGGAGTCAGAATTCTAGCTCCAGGTTTGCCACTGACAAATTATGTTACCTTGGACAAGTCCCTACACTCTCTATGACCTTCCCTTTCTGGGCCTCAGTTCTTATTTTTTTGTGACTTCCACTTTTGTTTCCTGTTTTCTCAGTCTTTCCTTATACAAATCATGGTATTTAAGTTCTAAAGGGCAATAATGTGTTGGAAAAGGAGTGTGTGTGTGTGTGTGTGTGTGTGTGTGTGTGTGACAGAGGTGGGGGGAAGACAACTCCTTCTTACAGCTTGTTTCCAGCTTTGCTTGGCAGTTCCCTCACATGGAGTGCTAGGCAACACACATGGTGACCTACTTTTGCAAGAAGGCTGCTTTTGGAGTTACAGTCTTCTTTACCTTGTTACTTGGCCTGGAATGCATCTGCTACTAAATGGCAGGTACAGATGTAGGGAACATAGGGTCTGTGGCTCTGGTATAATCACCAAATTAAAGAAATTATGAGATTGAAAGGCATTCTAGCTCTCAGCTTCATGTCGCCAGAAACCACCCCAGAAATTTTAAACTTAATCACTTTCACCTCCTCCTAGGTGAGATTCAGCCTTAATCTCATTTCTAGATTTTTCTGGAGAGGCCAGGATGCTTTATTCCAAGCTCCTGATTTCTCTAAATCTTACCTTCTCCGCTACAGTGGCCTTCCTTCTCTCCTACCCTCAGTGAAGTGTCTCTTCCTGAACCCTTTGGCCCAGCCCAGATCAGCTCCTTTTATAGCTACCCCTCCCCTTGAACTCCCTCTTCCTGTCTCCTCTAACCCCTAGTGGAGGAAACCCCACCTCTGTTGACCCAGTATCTTTGAAGAGGGTCTGGAGCTGCCCCTCTGAATTTGGGTGGAGCTCCTTGTAGGCATCCAGAGAAGGATTAGGAATCAAGATTGTTTATACTTTCTGGTTCCTAGGCTATTTGGGGGCTTGAAATTCTTTTCATTTGAAGTGGTACTTGTACCGAAGTACTTGTTTCCTTGTAGCCTCCTGACTGCCAGTGTTTCACCCAGAGCTTTTGGTTCTAATTTGGTGTTTTTATCCCAATATGTCACAACTTTACCATCAAGTGAGCCTGCTGCAGATCTGCTGAGATCTGCAGATATCTGGGCTGCTCCAGAAGGGAGGAAGAAGGTTCACAGGTCTGGAAGACCCTGACCAAATAGAAACAGGACTAAGCAGGGGGCAAGGAAGTAGTTGTGCTTGGGATTAGCATAGCAGGAATTCATTAAGGGTGCAAGACACTTGTATAGAAACTGAAGAGAAAATCCCATCAAAACAAAACGTCTTCAGAAACACCACCACAGGCACAACACAGGGCTCTGTCTTAGTACTTCCCAAGTACTTGGACCACCAACTTCTGCTTCTGTCTCTGAGACCATGTACAGGTCCTTTCACCTCTTTATGGCTCAATTTCTCCATCTATCAAGTGAAAGGATTGGACTCTATCATCTTTTACGATAGATACTGAGAAAGTAAGTGGCCTGGGAAAGAAGAGATCTGTACAACTCGAGATTATTTAGTACCCCTCAGGGAGCACAGTGGAAGGAGAGGATAAATGAAGAGAAAGTAAATAAGAAAAAAAAATCAGTGGAGGTTCCAGTATCCTGACAACCATTCCCATATAACACCAGTGCAGCCCTCCTTTTATATGGTTTATATAATGTGCTCCAGTGTAAGACTGCAATTGGAAAGGAAAAGGGGTTCCATAGATTTAGAAATATTTTAAACTTTCTAACTTCTAGCCGTGAGTCTAGAAAAGTAAGCATTTAGAGTTTGTAGCTTCTGTAATGTTGACAGAAATAGAGAAGAGAATTGAAATGGATATTGAGTTAGCCCAACAGCATTTGCTATATTTAATTTTTTGCTCTAAATCTAATGCTTTTTATAGATTATAAAGGTATAATTGATGTGCAGTAAACTGCATACATTTAAAATGTATAATTTGGTAAACTTTGGTACATGTATATATCCATGAAGTCATTGCAATACTGTAGTTACAAACATATTACCCTCAAAAGTTTCATCACACCCTTGTTCAGTACACCTCTCCTTCTACCACCATCCCCACACAACCACTAATCTGTTTTCTGTTGCTATAGATTAGTTGGCATTTTTTAGTATTTTATATAAATTGAATTATACTCTGGTGGTTGCCAAAGGGAAAGGGGGTAGAATGATGGGGAAAATGGTGAAGGAAAATGATTAAGAGGTATAAACTTCCAGTTATAAAATAAGTCATGGGTATAAAAAGTATAGCATAGGGAACATAATCAATAGTATTATAATACACTTATTATGAACATTTTGTAATATATATAATTGTTGAATCACTAGGTTGTATACAGGAAATGAATTTAATATAATAAGTCAACTATACTTCAAATAAAAATTTAAAATTAAATAAATAATGGAGTCATACAGTATGTACTATTTTTATCTAGAGATTCTTCCACTCAGCATAATTATTTTGAGATTCAAAATAAAGTGTGTATTGATATTTTGTTATTTTTTATTGCCAAGTAGTACTCCATTGTATGGATATAACACAGTTTATTATTTCACTTGTTAATGGATATTTTGGTAGTTGCCAGTTTTTAGATGTATAAATAAAGCTATTATGAACATTTATGTATAAGTCATTTACAAGTACTTTTTAATTTAATTGATGACTTCCACTTTCAGAATGTTTCTAGCGGAAACTGACTTGGCAAATGTTGCATTTGTGTTTCTCTTTTGTACTCAAGGATATTTTTGGCATTTTTATTGTTGTTGATGTTATACATCCTTTTGATGTTATTACATATTTTGACCCTATGGTAGCACTTGCCCAAACATGGGGAATGGGTTCTGACAACCCATGCAGGAAGAATTACAGTTGAAAAACTTAAGATTTTTGTAGAAAAAAGTTTCTTGGGGGAAATGAGAGGCAAAGCCCTTGTAAATATTTACCTTTAGTAAAACAAACCAATAACTATAATACCAAATAAAGACAGTATTAATTTCTTTTTAAACTCACTGGCCTAGACAAAGGTTACAGTCTTCACTCAGATAGGAGAGACTAGAAATCCATGAATGAAACAGTAGACAGAATCCTAAAATTGTTGCAGACCTATTGTTCTGCCATTGAGCCAGAGAATATGGCAACACAGAGGAAACTGGCCTTCAGGACTGGGCTGGCCCATGGCCAGCAAAAACATCTGTTGTTTCAAGAAGGGGGTTTGGAGTGAATTGCATGAGGTACATCTGTTAATAGGATAGGATATGAGATCTATCTCATGTCTTCCTTCCATACCTCCCCAAAGAAATGGCCATACTTTTATTTCATTCTTATGTTATCTTAGTTTATATTTCCTTAATAAAATTTAAAATGGCCCTATGGGACTATTTGGAAACCAAAGTGACTCTCAGGCCAGGAGACAGTGTGGCTTAAGGAGATTTTGCCACAGTGTGGGTAGCCTGGAATGGGGAATACAAGCACAAAATCTTTGCCAGACTCTGGAGTCCCTTCATATGTCCTTGAGAATAGAATTACTGCAGAGAAAGACAAGAACAAAACCCTTCAGAAAGCATTGACTCATCAACTGCTGCAACTCCACAGGTTCTTGCTGCCCTTGTCACCCTTCAGATTCTTCTCCTGGGCCTTGAGGCCACTCAGATCAGCTTGAATAGTATTTCACTATACTGGGCTGCCAAGAAGGCTGGATGTAGCACTCAGCCTATAAGGTAGATTGGAGACAGCATTTGAGCACCAGGGCAGTCCCCACTGCCAGACAGGAAAGGGCTGAGGGCTGGAGAAAGGCCTAGTGAGGAGCACACTGCAGTTTTCTTCTTCAGCCAACCCCCATATTTGAGTGACAATTCCAGGGAGATGGAATGCATTGTTCTTGGCTTGCTGAAAGTGTCTGGGCAATGAACAAAGTAGTCAAGAGACCATGTGAGGAGACAGGACAAAGATGAGAAGGGGACTGAAAGGAAGGTGGTGAAGAATATCTGGACCAGGAGCCCCTGGGGCTGCCCAGGCAACCGATTGATCTGCTTACAAACATTAGAACTTCCCCTCTCTGACCCTCCCAGACCCCAGGGAATGCTTGCTTTCCTAGATCAGGAAGAACAAGATGTCCTTATGTGGTGGGAGAGGGCTGGTCAACGCCACCTCCAAGGAGAGATGAGAAGGGAACCAACAGAACTGCAAACTCAGCAGGCAATGCCATTGAGGGAAAAACCTAGGATGAAGGGTACAGGCTCCATCCAAGGACCCAGGGTTCCAGGAGTCCGGATGGGCGGTGGATGTCAACTCCATACTCTCTCATCAATGCTTCAAAGCCCTGGTGTTTAGAGCTAGTGTGAACTTTTACTTTCATCGTCTTTATGAGCTTTCTCTAGATCTGGCTCCTCAAAAGCTATGAAAAAGATGCTCAGGTAACAGCATTCTCCACCCCTTTCCCTTGGCTCCTCACTTGCCATTCCTTTCACTGGGGTCTGCTGCAAATTCATGCTTTTTCTGGGGCTCTCATTCTTTGAACCTTTTTTTGCCACAGAGAAATAGACCTGTTGTGCCTAACGAAAACAAAGTTGCCCTTCCCTGAATTACTTTACCAAGCTCCACCCAAGCCACAGCCACTCTCAGGGCCAGTTCAGTGACATTAGGGGTACAATAAAACACTCACCTGGTCAAAGGGATCTTGGAGTTTTGGAATTTGTGGTTTGGGTTGAGACTGTAATGTTGTCTTAATCTAAGTTACTGTTGCCATAAATTTAACATGGTCCAGAAGCCCATGATTTTGTCATAATACTCAATACTTAGTGATACGGCCTTACAGAGGTTTTAGACTTTTTGGCCTAAGGTCTAGGTTTTTTGGCCCAATTCTGCCAACACAGATCACTTTCAGTCCATGGAAACAATTAAGCTAGACACTTTCCTGGCAAAACTGATGGGTTTCATTTAATTCAACAAATCTTTCCTGAGTACCTACTTTATTGTGGGGAATAAGCAGTCCTGGAGTGGAGAGGAGCAGAGGAAACAGAGTTCTGGCTGGTGCTTAAAAGACTAAAAGACCTGGGCTCCAGATCTGACAGAACCAGACTCACTATGTGATTTCAGACAAGTTACTACTGTTCTTTGGGTCTCAGTTTCCTCATGAGTAAAATTAAATGCTTGGATTCTGTCAACAGTTCTCAAATTTTTCACCCTTTAAAATATTTCCTCTCCTGAGCCATGCATTTCTCAAGATTTTGTTTACCAATAAATATATTGATTACATGATAATTCATTTCCTCATCTTATTAGCAGATGTCATAACTGCTAATCAGAACTGACCAGTAAAGATAATGACTGGTGTAGCCAAAAAGAAAGAAATTGAAATTTAGTGAGCATATACTATATGTCATCTTATCCTGGATCAATTTAAACTTTGAGAGTTTTGGATTTATTCAAAGACTTCCATCCTTCCACTCCCTTTTTACTACTTCTACCACTCTCAATTAGAAGCTGGGGAACAGATGCTCACTAAGCTCCCATCAGCCCTAGGGGTGCCCCAGGGAATCAATCCCAGCTCCCTTTGTCTGCTGTACCCATATTTATTGCTTCTAAACCTGGATCCCCAGTTTCTATGACACTGCCACACCAGCCTTCTAAACCATGGCTCCTTTGTGGATAAGTAGACCTTCTTCTCTGGGTCATTTCTCCTCAGTTGTAAGGCCTCTGTGAATTATGGATAGGAACCCAGAAACCTCTTAAGGATAGGCATAAAAGGCCACAGCAAGGATCCTCACTACAGTGTTGCTATGCCTGATCTCCAAGGACTTTTTGGTCTGCCTGCCATTTTTCAGTGGATTGTTTAGGTTGTTAATGAAGGTATGCTTCCTATGGATTCCTACCTATGGGTTCCTATCTTAACCCAAAACAATATGATCTAAGGACCTCTAAGGGCTTATCCCTTTTCCTTGCCTTCCGGCAATTCTCTATCGCTGTCCCTTCTCTGCTCACTAGGACTTAATTCCACTTAAAAAGAGCTAAACTGGAAAGTGATAAGGGCCCTTATTGAAATTCTTTTCAGAACTCCTGATGGAAAAAAAAGAACTCCTCATGATATAGATGGAGAAACAAGGATGCAGAAGAGTAAGGGATTTGATTTAGGTCACATAGATTAGCAGCAGAGCTGGGAACAGGAGTCTAGGGCTAAGGATGGAAGGGAAGCTTCTAAAACAGAGGATATCCTAAATTATGTATGTTGGGGGGGCATAGAGAAAGCAGGTCAAGACCCATAACCTCCTTGCCTCCTTTCATATATTCTATAGACTGATTGTTGTCATGTTCCATAAAATGGAAATCTGGGTTTGTCAGTCTCCAGTACAGGAACCACTCATGAATCTTCATTTAACTTGGTGATATTAGATCCAAACTGCTGAGTATACCATTCAAGTTCCCAGGTTACTTTCTCAGGCTCATCTTCCACTTAACACCTATCTAAACCACGCACACATGCCTTTTTCATTCACATCATATCATTCATATTTTGTACCATATTATCATATTTTGTTCACACTTTTCCACTAGCTTAAAATACCTTTCTTTACTTTGATTATTTGATCATTCTCTATGGCTCACCCCAAAAACTACCTTTGTTCTGCTAAGCTTTTTTAAAATAAGTTTGAGACAAAATTCATATGCCATACAATCAGCCCATTTAAAGTACACAATTCAATGTTTTTTAGTATCTTTACAGAATTGTGCAACTATCGCCATAATCAATTTTACAACATTGTCATCTTCCAAAAAGAAACCTATACCTTTTAGCTATCACCCTGAATTTTCTCATTCTGCCATTCCAGTTCTAAGCAACACTAATGTACTTTTAGTCTACATGTCTTTACATGTTCTAGACATTTCATGTAAATGGAATATGTGCTCTTTTTCTTTTACTGGCTTATTTCACCTATCAAAATATTTTTTTTATTTTGAAGATTCTTCTATATTGTAGCATGTATTAGTAATTTATTACTTTTTATGGCAAAATAATATTCCATTGTATGGATATACCACATTCTGTTTATCCATTCATCAGTTTATGTACTTTTTGGCTATGAACATTTGTATTCGAGTTTTTGTTTGTTTTGTTTTGTTTTTGTTTTTTTGTAGATGTGTTTTCATTTGTCTTAGGTATATACCTAGGAGTACAATTGTTGGATTAAATGATAACTCTATGTTTAACATTTTAAGGGACTGCCAAAATGTTTTCCAAAGCAAACGAACCATTTACATCCCCACCAGCAATGCATGATGATTTCAATTTATCCACATCCTCACCAACATTTATTTTTCCTTTATTATTTTTAAAAATTTTTATTTTTTAGTTCCTTTTTAATTATTATTATAGCCATCCTAGTAGGTGTGAAGTGGTATCTCATTTTGATTTTGATTTGCAGTTCCCAATTGATGTTGAGCATCTTTTCATATGTTTATTGGCCATTCATATATCTTCTTTGGAGAAATATTTATTCAAATATTTTGTCTGACTTTTAAAAATTCTTTTTAGGTTCATGCCAAAATTGAATGGAAGATACAGAAATTTCTCATATTTTTTCTGTTCCTCTGTATGCACAGCCTCCCCTACTACGAACATCCTAGAGTGATACATTTGAAGTTCAACCATCAATAAACTACATTGACACATTATCACCCAACGTCCATATTTTGCATTAGGTTCACTCTTCAATGTTCACATTGAACATTGAACAGAGCTCACATTCTATGAGCTCTGACAAATGTCAAACTCCTCCATTATAATATTCCCCCTTATATTATTGTATAGTTTCCCAGCCCTAAAAATCCTCTGTGCTCTGTAGCTATTCCTCTCTCCCTTCCCCTGAACCCCTGATAACCTGATCATTTTACTGTCTCTATAGTTTTGCCTTTTCCAGAATGTCATATACTTGAAATTATATTATATGTAGCCTTTTCAGATTGGCTTCTTTCACTTAGTAATATGCATTTCATTTAGTAGTATGTCTTTTCCTGTCTTGATAGCTCATTACTTTTTAGTACTGAATAATATCTCATTATCTGAATGTACCCACAGTTTATCAAGTCACCTACTGAAGGACATCTTGGTTGCTTCCAAGCTTGGACAATTATGAATAAAGCTACTATAAGCAATTGTGTGCAAATTTTTGTGTGGACATAGGTTTTTTTGAATCTTTTAGCTAAATACAAGGAGCGTAACTGGAGGGGATCATGTGGTTAGATGATGTAGTTTTGTAGGGAACTGTTCAATTTTCTTCCAAAGTGGCCATACCATTTTGTATTGCCATCAGTAGTGAATGAGAACCTGTTGTTCCACATCCTCACCAGCATTTGGTGTTGTCAGTGTTTTGAATTTTGGCCATTGTTATAAGGGTATAGTGCTATTTCATTGTTGTTTTTATTTGCAATTCCCTAATTGACACATGATGTGGAACATCATTTCATAGGCCTATTTGCCATCTGTATGTCTTCTTTGGTGAGGTATCTGTTAAGATCTTTTGCCCATTTTTTAATTGGCTTGTTTACTTTCTTATTATTGAATTTTAAGTGTTTTTTGTATACTGTGGATTAGGAACTGTCCTTGTCAGTGTTTTGAATTTTGGCCATTGTTATAAGGGTATAGTGCTATTTCATTGTTGTTTTTATTTGCAATTCCCTAATTGACACATGATGTGGAACATCATTTCATAGGCCTATTTGCCATCTGTATGTCTTCTTTGGTGAGGTATCTGTTAAGATCTTTTGCCCATTTTTTAATTGGCTTGTTTACTTTCTTATTATTGAATTTTAAGTGTTTTTTGTATACTGTGGATTAGGAACTGTCCTTTATCAGATATTCTTCTGCAAATATTTTCTCCCAGTCTGTGACTTGTTTTCTCATTCTTGTGATAGAGTCTTTTCAGAGTAGAACCTTTTAATCTTAATGAAATATAGTTTATCAATTCTTTCTTTTATGGATTATATAAAAAAGTCATTAACATATCTGAGGTCATCTAGATTTTTTTCTACATTATTTTCTAGAAGTTTAAGAGTTTTGCATTTCCATTTTTAGGTATATGATTTTTTTTTAAAGATTTTACTTATTCACCCATGAGAAACACAGAGCAAGAATCAGAGACATAATCAGAGGGAGAAGCAGGCTTGCTGTGGGGAACCCAATGGAAACTCGATTCCTGGACTGGGATCATGCCCTGAGCCGAAGGCAAACGCTCAGCCACTGAGACACCCAGGCATCCCCTATGATTATTTTTGAGTTAATTTTTATGAAGAATGTAAGGTCTGTGACTAGATTAATTTTCTTTCTTTCTTTCTTTCTTTCTTTCTTTCTTTCTTTGTCCATGGATGTACAGTTCTAGCATTATTTTTTTTTGAAAAGACTATCTCTGTTCCATTGTATTGTCTCTGCTTCTTTGCCAAAGATCAGTTGACTATATTTATATGGGCCTATTTCTGGGTTCTACTGATCTGTTTGTATATTCTTTCACCAATGCCACAGCATCTTGATTACTAAAGCTTTATAGTAAGTAAGCCTTGAAGTTGGGTAGTATCAGCCCTCCCACTTTGTTCTCTACCAGTTTTGTTTTTAAAAGATAAAGAAAATAATTTTATTATGGATTAAGCATTAATCCAGATTATGATGCCTACACCATAGTCAATCCACTAAGACTGCAAAGACAAAAATGAATCTTGCTCTTTTATATAGCCAAGAAGATACAAACTATTATATCCTTTTTCTCAAGATAAACAATAACTTGTCCTCAAGTAAGAGGACTTAACAGCATCATTTGTCACATATAGTTCTTCCAAACTTTACTTGGTATTTGGGGTATTCTCTTTCATTTCATGTTGGCTATTTGCAGTCCTTTGCCTTTCCATAAAAACTTCAGTCATATTGTCAACAGCCACAAAATAACTTGCTGGGATTCTAATTGAAATTGCATTGATCAAGTTAGAAGAACTGATGTGTTGAAAATATTGAGTGTTCCTATCCATGAACATGGAATATCTCTCCATTTATTTAATCCTTTTATTTCTTTCATCAGAGTTTTGTAGATTTCCTTATATAGATCTTGTACATACTTTTAAAGATTTATACCTAAGTATTTCATTTTGAGGGGTGATAAAGTAAGTGGTAGTGTGTTTTAATTTCAATTTCACTTGTTAATTTTGGAAAACGATTGACTTTTTTATGTTAACCTTGTGCCCTGCAGCCTTGCTATAATTGCTTATTAATTCCAGGAATTTTTTAGTCTTCCTTCCCCCACCAAGTTTTTATTTGAATTCCAGTTAATTAAATACAGTGTAATATTAATTTCAGGTGTAGAATTTAGTGAGTTATCACTTATAACACTCAGTGCTCATGACAACATGTGATCTCCTTAATACCCATCACTCATTTAACCCATCCCCCGTCCACCTCCCATCCAGCAACCCTTAGTTTGTTCTGTATAGTTAAGAGTCTGTTTTATAGTTTGCCTCTCTCTTTTTCCCCCATGTTCATGTTTTGTTTCTTAATCCATTGAGTGAAATCATATCGTATTTGTCTTTCTCTGACTGACTTATTTCACTTAGTATAATACTCTAGCTCCATTCATGTTGTTACAAAAGGAAAGATTTCATTTTTTATGATATATATATATTAGATCTTCTTTATCCATTCATCAGTCAATGGACATTTGGGCTCTTTCCATAATTTGGCTATTATTAATAATGCAGCTATAAATATTGGGGTGCATGCATCCCTTTGAATCAGAATTTTTGTATTCTTTGAGCAAATACCTAGGAATGCAATTGCTGAATTTTTGTATTCTTTGAGCAAATACCTAGGAATGCAATTGCTGGATCATAGCTCTATTTTTAACTTTTAAAAGGAAACTCCATACTATTTTCTAGAGTGGCCACACCAGTTTGAATTCCCACCGACAATGTAAGGGAATTCCCCTTTCTCTGCATTCTTACTAACATTTTTTGTATCCTGTGTTATTTTAGCCATTCTGACAGGTGTGTGGCTACTATCTCATTGTAGTTTTGATTTGTATTTCCCTGATGCTGAGTGATATTGAGCATCTTTTCGTGTGTCTCCTAGCCATCTGTATGTCTTTTTTTTTGAAAAATCTCTATTCATGATTTCTGCCCATTTTTAAATTGGATTATTTGGCTTTGGGGAGTTGAATTTTCTAAGTTCTTTATATATTTTTGATACTAACCCTTTATTAGATATGTCATTTGCAACTATCTTCTCCCATTACTTATGTTGCTTTTAGTTTTGTTTTTGTTTCCTTCACTGTGCAGAAGTTTTTAATATTGATAAAGTCCCAATAGTTTATTTTTCCTTTTATTTCCTTTGCCTGAGGAGATGTATATAGTAAGAAGATGCTATGGCCAATGTCAAAGAGTTATTGCCTCTAGGATTAAATCCTCTAGGATTTTTATGGTTTCCTGCCTCACATTTACATCTTTAATTCATTTTGAACTTATTTTTGTGTATGGTGTAAGAAAATGGTCCAGTGTCACTCTTTTTCATGTTGCTGTCCAGTTTTCCCAACACCATTTGTAGAAGAGACTGTCTTTTTCACACTGGATATTCTTTCTTTGTCAAAGATTAATTGACCATATAGTTGTGGATTAATTTCTGGATTTTCTATTCTGTTCCATTGATTTATGTCTGGTTTTGTGCCAGTACCATGCTGTCTTGACCATTACATCTTTGTAATATATCTTGAAATCCAGAATTGTGTTGTCTCCAGCTTTGCTCTTCTTTTTCAAGATTGCTTGGGCTATTCAGGGTCTTTTGTTGTTCCATATACATTTTAGAATTGTTTGTTCTAGTAGCATGAAAAATGCTTTTGGTATTTTTATAAGATTGTTTTAAATGTGTAGATTGCTTTGGGTAGTATACACATTTTAATAATATTTGTTCTTCTGATCCATGAGCATGGGATGTCTTTCCATTTCTTTGTATCATCTTCAATTTCTTTCATCAGTGTTTTATGGTTTTCTTTTACTTCTTTGGTAAGGTTTATTCCTAGGTATCTTATTGTTTCTGGTGCAATTGTAAATGAGATTTATTCCTTAATTTCTCTGCTGCTTCGTTATTGGTATATAGAAATGCAACAAATTTCTGTACATTGATTTTGTGTCCTGAGACTTTACTGAATTCATACATCAGTTTTAGTGGATTTTTTTTGGTAGAGTCTTTCAGGTTTTCTATATATGAGATCATGTCATCTGCAAGTAATTTTACTTTTTCCTTGCCATTGTGGATGCCTTTTAAAATTTTTGGTTGCCTGATTTCCGTGGCTAGGACTTCCAGTACTATGGTAAATAAGAGTGGTGAGAGTGGACATCCTTGTCTTGTTCCTGACTATAGAGGAAAATCTGTCAGTTTTTCCCCACTAAGGATATTAGCTGTCAGTTTTTCATACATAGCCTTTATTATGTTGAGGTAAGTTCCCTCTAACCCTAGTTTGTTGAGGATTTTTATCATAAATGGATGTTATACTTCACCAAATGCTTTTCTGCATCTATTGAAATGATCACATGGTTCTTATTCTTTCTTTTATTGATATGGTGTATCATGTTGATTGATTTGTGAATATTAAATCACCCTTGTAACCCAGGAATAAATCCCACTTTATCATGGTAATGATTTTTTTAATGTATTGTAGCATCTGATTTGCTAGTATTTTATTGGGAATTTTTGCATCTATGCTCATCATGGGTATTGACTTGTAGTTCTCTTTTTTAGTGATGTCTTTACTTGGTTTTGACATCAGGGTACTGCTAGACTCATACAATGAATTTGGAAGTTTTCCTTTCTTTTCTATTTTTTTGGAATAGTTTGAGAAGAATAGGTATTAACTCTTCTCTAAGTGTTTGGTAGATTTTGCACATGAAGCTCTCTGGTTCTGGACTTCTGTATGTTGGTAGTTTTTGATAACTGGTTCAATTTCTTTGCAGGATCTCAGTCTGTTCAAGTTTCTATTTATTCCTCTTTCAGTTTTGTTAGTTTGTATGTTTCTAGGCATTTATCCATTTCTTCCAGGTCGTTCAATTTGTTGGCATATAGTTTTTTATGAAAAACTCTTAGAATTGTTTGGATTTCTGTGGTGTTGGTTATTTCTCCTCTCTCATTTGTGATTTTATTAATTTAGGTCCTTTATCTTTTCTTTTTGATAAGTCAGGCTAGAGTTTTATCAATTTTATTAATTTTTTTTCAAAAAACTAGCCCTTGGTTTCATTGATCTGTTCTATTGTTTTTTAAGTTTCTACATCATTTATTTGTGCTCTAATCTTTATTATTTCCTTCCTTCTGCTGCCTTGAGTATTTCTCTTCCTCCAGGTGAGTTAGTCTCCAATAAAACCCCTATAGTTTAGGCTCTAGTAAAATTGTTTCTGCTGAGAGCAGACCTTGTTAAGAAGAACAGAATGCTCTGGTGTGTTTCAAAATGGCTACATTTTCCCTTCTCCTGCCAGAAGCAGGAAAGGCTTTTTCTTCAGTCTTTACTGTGAGAATTTTGTAGAGCTGTTGAGGTAAAATTTACAAAATGTTTCCCCCCCGCCCATCATGGGCCCCTCCTGGAGTTTTTAGGTCTCATACTTTCTCACACTGAGCCTCTAAAAATTTTCCAGTTACAGTTTAGGTTTTCCAGCCATGCTGCTTGTTCCACAGAGGTGTCAGCTCCAATAAGTTGTGATTCTCTGTATTCAACTGTCTTTATAATTTTTGGTACAGTGATTTTCCCTGTGACCTCACTTCTCTGATGGATCTAAGAAACATTTGTGATTTTTCAGTCTGTTTAGCTTTAATTAGAGTGATAAATGACTTCTAAGCTCCTTACAAGCCAGACCAGAAGCCCTTTGCCTATTTCTCTTGTATTACGGAGTTGTCAGTGTTCTTTATATATTCTGTATATTCAACCCTTTTCAGATAAGTGGTTTGCAGATATTTTCTTCCATACTGTGGGTTGTCTTTCCTATATTGCTGATGTTCTTTCAAGCACAAAAGTTTTAAATATTTTATTGTGGCAAAATGCACATAACATAAAATTTGCCATTTTAACTATTTTAAGTATACATTTCAATGGCATTAAGTACATCCACATTGTTTTGCAATGATTAGTACCACCCAAAACTAGAACTTTTTCTTTTTCCCAAACTGAAATTCTGTACCCATTAAACAATAACTCACAATCCTCTTCTCCTGAACCCCTAGCAACCAACATTCCACATTTTGTCTCTATGAATACTCTATATAACTCCTAAAAGTGATGTCATACCTTTATTCTTTCATAACTGGTTTGTTTCACTTATCATAATGCCAACAAAGTTTATCCCTGTTGTAGCATGTGTCAGAATTTTCTTCTTTTTAAAAGTTCAGTAATATTCCATTGTGTATATATCACATTTTGTTGATACGTTCATCTGTTGATCGACATTTTGATCATTCTATCTTTTGGCTATTGTGTATAGTGCTGCTATGAACATAGGTATACAGATATCTGTCCAAGTCCATGCTTTCAATTCTTTTGGGTATATGATTTTAAAAGTTCTTAATTTTTATTAAGTCCAATTTATCCATTTCTTTCTTTTGTGCTTTTGTTATCATATCTAAGAAACCATTGCCTGAACTGAGGTCATGAAGATTAACTCCTATTCTTTCTTCTAAGAGTTTTACAGTTTTAGTTCTTACATTTAGGCCTATGTTTCATTTTGAGGTCATTTTTGTATATGGTGTGATGTAAGGGTCCAACTTAATTCATTTGCATCCAATTGACTCACCACCACTTGTTGAAAAGACTATTTTTCACTCTACTTTCCTTTGGTGCACACTGAAGGTCTTGGTGTCACCATGGAGCACTGTCCATACTGGTGTTACCAGTATTGTAAAAACAAATAATATCCCAAGTCTCCCTTCTGTAGAGGTGCCCCTGATGCTGAGATCCACATCTTTGACCTGGGGCAGCAGGCAAAAGTCGAGGAGTTCCCACTATGTGGGCACATGGTATCAGATGAATATGAGTAGCTCTCCTCTGAAGCTCTGGATGCTGCCCATATTTGTACTAACAAGTACATGGTGAAAAGCTGTGGCAAAGATGGTTTTCACACCTGAGTGGAATTCCACCCCTTCCATATCATCTATATCAACAAGATGTCCTGTGCTGGGGCTGACAGGCTCCAGACAGGTATGCAAGGTGACCTTGCAAAGCCCTAGGGCATAGTGGCCAGGGTCCACATTGGCCAAGTCATCATGTCCATCTGTATCAAGCTGCAGAATAAGGAACATGTGATTGTGGCCCTATGCAGGGCCAAGTTCAAGTTCCCTGGCTGTCAGAAGATCTACATTTCCAAGAAGTGTTTTTTTTTTCTAAATTTAATGTGGACAAATTTGAAGACATGGTGGCTGAAAAGTGGCTTATCGTCAGTGGTTGTGGGGTCAAATACATCCCTAATCATGGCCCTCTGTACAAACGGCAGGCTCTGCACTCATGAGAACCTTGGCACTACCCCCTCTTTATTCATGCCCACCAATAAATCCTACCTCATGTCAAAAAAAGACTATTTTTTTCACACACTGAATTATCTTGGCACTTTTAACAGCAATCAATTCACAATAAATGTGAATTGTTTTTGGACTCCCAATTTTATTTCATTAATAATGTGCCTATCTATCCTTATGCCAGTACTATATTGTCTGATTACTGTAGCTTTGTAGTATGTTTTAAATCTGGAAGTGTGAGTCCTCCAACTTTGTTTTTCTTTTTCGAGTTTGTTTTGGCCATCTGAATCTCTTGCATTTCCATACAAATTTTAGAATCAACTTATCAATTTTTGCAAAAAAAAAGCAGCTAGGATTTTGATAGTAATTGTAATGAACCTGTAGATCAACTAAGAGAAAGTTTCATTTTAACAATATGAAATTTCCTGATCTATGAAGAAGAGATGTCTTTCAACTTGTTTAGGTTTTCTTTAACTTCTTTCAACAGTATTTTGTAGTTTTCAGAGTGTAAGTTTTATACTTATTTTGTTAAATTTATTCCTAGCTAATTTATGTTGTTTCATGCTATTCTTAATGGAATTGTTTTCCTAATTTCATTTCACATTGTTTATTGTTATTACAGAGATGTATCATTGATCTTTGTATACTTGTATCCTACAATGTATCCTACAATGTTGTTGAACTAATTTACTAGTTCTAATATATATTTTTCAGGTTTCTTAGGATAAGATCATGTAATCTGCAAATAGAGATAATTTTATTTTTTCATTTCCAATTTGGATGCTTTCTATTTCTTTTTCTTGCCTAATTGGCCTGGCTGGAAATTCTTATTCAATGTTGAATGGATATGATGACAGCAGATATCCTTGTCTTGCTTCTGATTTAGGGGGAAAGAAATTAGTTTTTCACCAATAAGTATTATATTAGCCTTGGCTATTTCATAGGTGGCCTTTATCAGGTCAAGGAAGTTCCCTTCTATTCTTAGTTTATTGAATACTTCTATCATCGAAGAATATTGTGTATTTTCAAATTCTTTTTCCTGCATTTTTTGAAATGATCACGTGGTTCTTGTCTTTCGTTCTGTTGATATGATGTATTACATTAGGTGACTTTCAGAAATTAAGTCAACCTTGCATTCCTGGGATAAATGTCACTTGGTCATGGTGTACAATATTTTTTACATGTTACTGTATTTAATTTGCAAATATTTAGTTGAGGATTTTGCATCAGTATTCATGAAAGGTGTTGGTCTTTAGTTTTATTCTCTTGTAATATCTTAGGCTGGCTTTGGTATCAAGGTAATACTGGGCTCATAGACTGAGTTGGGAATGCTTCCTTCTATTTTGGGAGAGTTAGTGAAGACTGGTACTAATTATCCTTTAAATGTTTGATACAATTAATTAATCAGTAAAGGGATTTTTTGAGAAAGGGAGGAGTGTTTTAATTACTAATTCAATTTCTTAATGTATCTCTTCAGATTTTCTATTTCTTCTTGTATCAATTTTGATAGTTTGTGGTTTTGTAGAAATTTGTCCGTTTCATCTAAGTTATCTAAGTTAGTGGCATATAGTTGTTGATAGTATTCCCTTGTGCTCCTCTTATTTCTGTAAAGTTGTAGATATCCCAGCTTTATTCTTTTTTTAAAAAAAGTTTTTATTTATGAGAGATAGAGAGAGAGAGGGGTGGGGGCAGAGACATAGGCAGAAGGAGAAGCAGGCTGCCTGCAAGGAGCCAGATGTGGGACTCGATCCCAGACCCTGGGATCATGCCCTGAGCTGAAGACAGATGCTCAACTGCTGAGCCACCCTGGAACCCCCCAGATCTATTCTTAATTTTGCTAATTTGAATCTTTTTTTCATTTTTTGGTCAATCCAGTTAAAAATTGTCAGTTTTGCAGATATTTTTAAATAACCAATTTGTGGTTTTATTGATTTTCTCCATTTTTTATTGTTTATTTAATTTATATCTCTTGTAGTCTTAATTATTACCTTTCTTCTACATAATTTGGGTTTAGTTTGGTCCTCTATTTCTAGTTTCTTTAGCTGGAAAGCTAGGCTAGTGACTCAAGATTTTTATTTTTAAAATTTTTATTGAGCTAAAATTCACCTACCATACCATTCATCCTTTTAAAGTGTAAAATTTGGTGCTTTTTGTATGTTTTTAATGTTCCAACGATTACCATTATCTAATTCCAGAACATTTTTTTACCCCCAGAAGATTATATTTAGTAGCAGTATTTCCCCTAGCTCCTTTTTCCTCTGTCTCTAGTGACCAGTAATCTACTTTCTGCTATGGATTTTGGACATTTCATAGAAAAGATTTTTGGTTGACAACTTTTTTCTTTTCACTACTTTGACTATGTCATCCCACTATTTTCCAGCCTCTATTATTTTTGGTAAAAGTCAGCCATTAATTGTACTGAAGTTTTTCTTGTCCATGATGAGTCATTTTTTTCTCTTGTTGCCTTCAAAATTTCCCTTTGTTTTTAGCATTCTACATCTTGACTGTGGTGTGTCTGGGATGTCTCTCCTTGTGTCCATCCAACCTGTTATTTGTAAAAGCTTCTTAGATGTATAGATTAATGTTTTCTTCAAATTTGAGGAGCTTTCATTATTTCTGATTTTTTTTCTGTCCTTTTCTCCCTTCTCTTCCTACAATCTCATTGTGTGTATATTGGTGTTTTTAATGATGTCCCACATTTCTCTGAGGCTCTGTTCATTTTCTTCATTCTATATTCTCAATCCTTTTTCAATTTGCATAATATATACTGATCTACCTTCAAGTTTGCTGATTTTTTCCTTCTCCCACCTCAAAACTACATTGAGCTTCTCTTTTGAATTTTTTATTTCACTTACTGTGCTTTACAACTCCAGAATTTCCATGTAGTTCTTGTTAAAAGTTTCTTTCTCATGATTGATATTCTCTATATGATGAGACATTATTATTATAATACATTCTTCTAATTTTTTAAGCATGATATCCTTTAGTTGTTGAACATATTTGTAATAGGTGCTTTGCCTTTTAAGCTCAACATCTGGCCTCCTCATGACAGTTTCTATTGTCTGCTCTTTCTCCCTATTTATGGATCACACTTTACTATTTCTTTGCATGTTTCATGATTTTTTGTTGAAAACTGGACATTTTAGATAATATATTGTAGCAACTCTGGATACTACTACTGACTTTTCTGGACTTGTTTGGTGAAGTCTCTTTCCTGCAGTACATGGCCCTATGTTGCTCCCCAGAAGTAGCTGTAGCCTTGGACATGCACACAGCATTACTACTACTGTGGTTTTAGCGGGGCTCTCTGCTTCTTTCACGGAGATCTCCTTTTAGCTTCTGGCAAATCTGTCTCCAGTGGTATCACACCCAGCTATTAGCCTATGCTAATTGCTGCTTAATTCCACCATTGTGTTTTTAATGATGCCTGTGGGCATAAATTGTTCCACAATCTGATCCAATTAATGTTGTAGTTTATTGCAGGGGCAGGGTATTATCAGTCTTTGAGGCTTGCTTAGATCCTAGAATAGTACTTCTTAGATCTTTCTGTGCTTTTTTTTTCTATTACATTTCTAGCTAGTCTACCAATCTACAGTTGCTACTAGAGTCATGGAGCTACCAGTTCCCTCTTAATTACTCACCACCAAGACCTTTATTGTTTCTGAAAATACCCCCAGGGAAGAACTTTTCCACATAATATTAGTCTATTTAGGGAGAACTGAGGTGCTCTCCATTCTTAAAAACCTGTCTTTCTTCCAGGCAGAAATTCTGCCCCACTGCACTTGAGCTGGAGGTGGGGATACCAGTCCCACATCTCCCAGAATGACACCCCTGCTCTGTAAGCAAGGTGCTGGAAACAATGATAGCTGCTGCTTTTCTCATCTTGACTTAACCTAGCATGGAAGCTCCACCCTATGAGTGAGATGAGGCTGAGGTAAACAAAGACACAATATTTTTGGCCAGCCACACTAGGAGAAGCTAGGCCAGTTTCCGTAGTGTAGTGGTTATTACGTTCACCTCACACACTAGGAGAAGCTGGGTGGTAGAAAGACTCTCCAGGGCTTTTGGCTCCACCAGTCTAGAATAAAGCTTCTACAACAAAGAACTAGAAAGTAATGTTAAGATTCTAGCATCTTACCTTTCCAGGGATCAAACTGTAGCTGAGTACTAGATGATGGAACTGTAAGTTATTGATCACACCCACCCAGAATAGAACTTTCATCACACTGAGCTGGATGTGAGCAGGGACAGGAAAACTCATGCTTCAAATGCCATAGACTCTTGTTGTTCTTACAAAGATTTATTAGTTTCTTGAATAAATACTGCTTCATTTGTTGTATGACATTAGGACAACATTAATTTAATGAAATTTAACAGCTACAGTTATTTCACTAGAAAATGGGATTACAGAGCTCATCATACCCCTCATTTCAAAACTGGAAACCTCTCTGTTAGGTTTGTAAACAACCTTCAGAGTAATTTATTTCCCTCTGACCTGATACGCTGTCCTGGGCTAGGAGGTATCCACCTGAGCAGGGTGGTGGAAAAAGCATGGACTCTGGGAGATGAATTAATCCAGGAACTCTATAAATTTGTCTATCCTAGTGGCCCACCCCCTAAGGAGGCTAAAGATCAGACTGAGAGTGGGGGACCAGAGGGCACCAGTCACCATAAGTCTTCCACCAAGGCTGTTCCCCAAGAAGTGGCAAGAGGTGGGGTATGAGGCTCACAAAAGAGACAAACTACAGGTCCCTACAGCAAGGCAGATTGGACTAGCTCCCTTGGCCCTTGAGGGAAGAGCCACAGTGAGACTGACTTGGGCTACAAGGGACAGAGTACTTTCTAAGGATAAGGTACAGAAAGGGCTATCCCAGGAAGAAGTAGCTCTCTGTCATACTGAGGTTATTATCTGAGCAGACAGGTGTGGAGGGGCCTCTGGCATTCAGCAAGAGGTTGAACCCCAGAACCCCTGGGGGCCCTGTGGACCCTAAAATACTCTGATCCTCCCACTTTTTGGAGGACAAACCCTGCCCAGTCCTGTCTGGCCTGGTCAGGTGGTTCAGAAGCACCCCAGGGACCAACAGCCCTTTCCTGAGGTTTCAAAAAGGAGCAGCATTAGCATTGATTAGTGCTCTAATTGGCATTTTATTTTTTTTAATTTTTTTATGATAGTCACACACAGAGAGAGAGAGAGAGAGAGAGAGAGGCAGAGGGAGAAGCAGGCTCCATGCCCTGCAAGCCCGACGTGGGATTTGATCCCAGGTCTCCAGGATCGCACCCTGGGCCAAAGGCAGGCACTAAACCACTGCGCCACCCAGGGATCCCTCTAATTGGCATTTTAATTGCCAGTCTCACTCTCTTCTTTTAGGCTTTATAGTGAATACCTGGTGCCTAATCCTCTCCTATTCCTGCCACCCCTCTTCTCCCTGGAGATCAGCTCAAAGTTGTGCCTCATCTTCCCTTCACCCACCACCGCCCACATCCCCCAACAAAGCCTGGAGGCCTGGATGAGCTTCTCCATGGCATCTGCATTGCACTTTCTCTCCCTCCCCCTGCCAGTGAGCTCAGGAAATTGGTTTTAATCCACCAGCTCTAGTTGCTTAGCAACAGAAAAGCCTGATCCTAGCAACCAGAAGCCACAAAGATGCTGCAAAAAGAAGGGGTTGTCTGAACCCTGCTCAGCTCCTGACTGCTGGCCTCCCTGATGTTTTTCTCATCGAATAGAGACACCCTTCCTTTCTCAGATGCCAGGTCTTGAAAGGCTGATCTCTGGGGCAGCTGCCTTGACCTCACCCCCCCCCCCCCATTTTTCCTGCCTGGAGCCTCCCTGAATCCCACCTCCAAGCCCAGCAGAAGACAGCCCATGATCACAGTAGGGTGGCTCTAGGAAGTGCCCTCACCTTCCAGTGACCAGTGACAGAGATCACTGGCTACATAGTTTCCTCCAGGCTGGCCTGGTGGGTGGGAGTGGGGTGGGCCAGGCTCCTTTGACTCAGGGTGAGAGCAATTCCTGCCCTGGGTGTAGGGGGCTGTGCACTGTAATCCCAGCCCACCTGAGTCTGAGGGGAGACAAGGGACCATACACAATAACTCCCTACTTCTAGAGGTCAGAAAACTGAGAGTCAGATGGGCTCAGATCCGCACAACATTTCAGTGACAGTTGGGTCTGAACCAATGCCAGAGCACAAGGCTCCCCAACACAGTCAGCATCCGTGAGACTGCCAGGCTACTGTGCAGCACACCAGGCTTCTGCTTCCCCTCCTCAAAAGACAGTGAGGACAGGGTTGTCCACCATGAAGAAGAAGAAGCCTTCTGCCCTCCTGCTTTTTGGGATGGCCTCAGCTCAGGGTGATGATCAGTACAGATTTTCCATTTGACAAGCTGCTTTCCTAGAATGTTTTAACATAATAAGAGTTCAGGAGCATCCCCCAGGAGAGAGAGGACTGATCAGAATTCTGACTCTGTGAGTGGGGGCTAACTGGTATCTTAATCTCAGATCTCACTGGACTTCACAGGAGATACACATGCATGCATTCCTCTACCCCTTCTGTAGGGCCTCAAGCTCTAACAGCAGGGCTGTCCCCTAGAGATAAACCATGGAAAGTGGGGGCTGTGGGAAACTGGCATCGGACAAGGGACCCCCATCCCCATTTTTCACCCTGAGCCAGGCCTCTAGGCAGGGACAAGCCTTCCCCTGGGCAACTTCTACCTTCCCCCCCTTCTTGCTTCTCTCCCTCCCTTTCCCCCTTTCTCTCTCCCAAGAAAAGGGCTTCTGGCTTCCATTGCCTGGCAACCAGACTGCCACAGGCTGAGAAGAGCAGCACAGATGCTGCCTAATGAGGGGGCTGAAACAAGGGGCAAAATCTTTGTCTCTCGTCCTAAGCCTCTGCCAGCACTGCCTCTGGTGCTCACAAATTACACATTTTCTTAAATTTGTGATGGCTGTGCTCTATAATGAAAAGCCTTCCAAAGTCGGACAGATAACCCCATTTGGATAAATACCTCCTTAATCCACCGTTTTTCTATTTCATGTTTAAAACCTTTTGTTATGGAAAATTTCAAGCCTACACACAAGTAGAATAGCATAATGAGCCCTCTTGTGCACACCACCCAGCATCAACAATTATTAACTCCAAGCCATATTGTCACATCATTGTATCTGCAAGCGTTCAGTATGTGGCTTTGGAACATTAGGATTATCTTTTTAACATAACTACAGTGTTATTTTTTTATTTTTTATTTTTTACAGTGTTATTTTAAAATAATTAACGATAAACCCATAATATCATCAAATACCCTATCAGTGTTCAAACGTTCAAATGTATCATCAATATCATGAAGGATTGGTCTTTTTTTAACAGTTTATTTGGGTCAGGATCTAAATAAATCTATACATCAATCTACACATTCCACTTTCTGAATATTGTAGGGGAGGAAAAACTTTTCTTCTACTCTCTTAAACTCAGTGAGGTACGTAAATTAAGCCTATAAAACACAGACTAACAGGAGGGGAAAACCAGGGTTTATTTCCATGTGCAACCTCCATATACATGGCAAAAACTGAGTGATCATAACTCAAAGGAGTGATTGGAGTTTGGTGCTTATATGCCATCTTACTAGGTGAAGGCTAGGGGAGAAAGGCACTTGCTGGAAAACAAATGCCTTTTTAGAAAGATAAATGAGTTTTCAGGAGAACAAACAGTTGATAGGAAGATTTGTGATAGTGTTTGTCTCTACACATGTGAATGGTCTTTCTGTCTCCTTCAGAGCCAAAAGATTCTCCTGGAGAAGAGATTTCAGGTAGATTTTATTCACAGTCTACCTTCTGGGTGTAGATGGCCTGAGAAGGAATTTATGGCTGCCTCATTTCCCAGAAGTTGCTGCTTTTAGCCAAATAAGGGAAGCCCCAAGAAGGATTTCCCCCCTGTTATCTGTTGAATCTCACGTGTCTTTAGCTAAAAATAATCTTTATACCAACTCTAGGATTCCAAGTGGGTCCCCACAATATTCCAACATAAGAAGGAACTTAAATTACCCTGGAAACAAACTATTGACCCCTAAGCTCTTCCTAGACTTCCTATGAGCTCTGCCCTGAGCTGTGTGAGGCTTCCTTAAGATGAGGAGACTGAGGTTCAAAGTGGTGAAATGAAGAGCTCAATGTCACCCAGCTAATGAGGCACAGATCCAGGTCAATAACTCATGTCAAGAGTCCAAACTCCTAACTGTATGTGTCTTGACAACCATACTCTGCCACCCCCACCTGTCCTGCCTCCAAAGAGGTAAGAGAAGCTTTAGGAAGGAGTCAGGGAAGGCCTCCCCTGACCACCTCTTAATCCAAGTACTACCCAGGATCTGTGAAAGACCCATGCAATCCCACCTCCTCTGACTGCACTGGCCCATTTCCTTTCTCCCAAGTATCTGCCATTGGGTACATGTGCCTCAGTCTCCCACTCACTCAAAAGCTCCTGAGTGCAAGGACCTTGGCTCTGGATATTGGTGACCTGCCCCAGCTGAGGACTCACCCAGAGGCATTTGGAAGGTCCTCCCCAAAGGGAGGGCCTACCTACTGACTGCCTGAGTCAGAGACCTTCTGGAGGATAGGTGTGCTAGAAATACAGTGAGTCTTTGGGAGAAGAGATCCTGGACCCCAGGAAGGAGCAGCCATCAGACACTGCAGAGTGAAAGTGGTCCCTCTTGTCCTCAGAGAAGGCAAGGCAGTGTCCAGGGAGCAGCCTGGGCCCAGGCACCCTGAGAACAGGGGCCTTTGGCCTCACCCCTCCCTCTTATAAACCATTTACCCTCTGAAAGCATCAGGGAGTCTTCATCTGCACAGCAAAGATACTGTTGGGCTGTCTTGTGGTTGTAGGAGCCCTCAGCTTGGAGCAATGAAATGTGCTCTGGCTGGTAAACCTTGATGGCAGGTCTGCGTCTCTGCTCTTTCACTTTGCTGCTCAGTGACCCTGGGCAGGCAATTTCCTCCCTGTTGGTCTTTATTTCCTTATCTATACAATGAAGGGATTAGACCAGATGATCTCTAGGGGCCCACTAGCCTCCACATTCCTGTGATCGCCAGGAAAGGGAAACCCACAACATTCCTTGGTAAATGGCTACTGTTCTTAATTATCTTTACAGTCAGGAAGGTCTTCCTGTCTGTTTCCTACTGTCTCTGAGCCTTGGCTCCTCTGGGAAGGCCCAGGTCTGGATAAGCATCTTGACTGTCCTGGAAGTACCTGGGTGGGCAACAGGCATTCTCATGGAATAGAATGCACAACTCAAGTCACAATGGTGGGAGAGTGGGGTCTGGAGCCCTGCAGTCCCTGCTCCCAACCCCAGACGTGTTCAGGAGGCAGCCATGTTCAGACATCATGGAGATGAATAACTGTGACACTGATTGCCTTGCCCTCCATGTAGCCCAACCTCTCCATTTTCTAGATAAGGAAAGAAAGACTTGTCAAAGCTCACAGAGATCTAGGGCAGAAAGGAGCTTGGAGTGGGGAAGAGCTGGGGACCTCCTCAGGAGGTATCTTTCCTGGTGAGGGGTGGAGATGGTGAGGAAGAGAGCCAGTCCCCAAGGAGCAGAGTTGTGGCATAAACGAAAACCAGTTTGTGAAACCCACCATCAGTGAGCTCCTGGGGGAACATGCATACACCCACACCCACACCCACACACCACAGGAGAAGAGGTCACAAACATGTCTGACTACCAAGCAGCTGAGCTGGGGCTCTAACATGACCACCCCACCAGGAGCCGCTGAATCTCCCAGCTATTTCATTTATTCAACAAATGGTGACTAAGTTGCTGGGACCAAACTGTGAACAAGTGGGACATGGTCCCTGCCCTCTCAGAGTTTCCAACATAGCTAGGCAGGCAAGTGCTCAAGAGGAGATTCCAACCCAGGGAACTAGTCCCAGGCTCAAGGAAACCAGGAGCTGTGGGAACCCACCAGAGCCCATCTCAGGGGCTCAGGGGCTACAGGCACTGTGCTATAGGCACTCCCTGGCTGTGCTCATTTCTAGAAGAGTCAGCTCTGGTTGGCTGGTAAGGTAGCCATGGGGAGAAAGTGATCTCCCTTCTTTAGATCAGGCAGGCAGACTAAAGGATGTGGATGACCCTCAGGAACTTTTTGTTATCTCAGTAGGAACTGGACAACTTCTGGGACTTGGAGGGGAGGTAGGGCCTCCTTCTTCAGGTAGGGGCTCTCGAAGTAATGGGTTGGCGCCCCAGAGCTCACTGTTGAGTCTTCTGAGTAGAAGTTACATATGAACTGGGACCCCTTTCTCTTTAGTGGTTGTGGTGATGTGAAGTGTGGGTTGTGGGGACTCAAAAAGCGTCAAAAGTTAAATTATTGTGAAAAAGAAATTTGCCCTTGCTCATTCTCAAGTCGTTTCACTCTTCAAACCTGTGCCTGTGATTCAGTTCCCATTGATCCTGACAATTAATACGAAGGGCACTGAGCAAAGGTGCCCCTTTTTTCCACTCTTGCTGCTCTTCTATTTGTGTGGAGGGAAGTGTCACAGGAAGCAAAGGGGAAGGGAGTTTGGAAAGTGTCCTGTGGATTCTATATTTAACTGAGCTCAGTGACATGTAGAGATGTTTAAGTGAAATTTTCGTGGAAAAAATAAGGAAAGCCTTGTTTTAGCTGCTTGGTCATTCCTATTATTTGGTTTCTGGGTCTTTCTGTTTTCAGGCTGTTTTGTAAGTGCTGAGTTGTTACGGATCTGTATATTTTCCTGGAGCAGAAAAGGGAGGGCCCTCTTTTTCCTTGGGCCTCTTCTTATCTCAGATTTTCCATTCATATGTAGGTGCTCTCTCTTTGCCAATGTCACTGGTGTGGGGCCTGCGCCCGTGGAAGACAGCCAGCCTCCATTCCTTTGAGGTCCAGGGCTTCACATTCCTTCTCTCTTCCATACTAAGTTCTACCCATGTCAGACTTTGAATCATAGGAGAGCACTGATTGGTGGTATCCAGTCCCTTCTTACTAAGAGCTGGGATCCAAGGCCTAGAGGTCACAGTGCACTTGCTCTTGTCACAGGTATCAGAATTCTGTGTACCTCTATTTCACTCAATTTTTAGTAATTTAATGCAGTGCTTATCACAGAATTATGTTCTGGAATAGAATGCACAGTCCTGTTGGATCTCAAACAATTATCAACCTTGTTATAATTCTAAGCCTATCCCTTGTACCTTGTACACTCTATTTCTAAGATAGACAAACAGAGTTTCTGAGACAGGAATTCATTTGCTCAAAACTCCATGGCAATCAATTGCAGAATTGAAACTCATGTTTCTTAATAATAGGTAGCCTTTATAAATTGAATAGCTGGAAGTCCCAGTTTATGAATGTTCTCCCATTTTAATTATTGGAAGAAAATTTTATGTACCCATTGGCATGATTTGGATGATAAATTATGTTCTCCACCTATTTAAGTACTATTCATTTTACTTTGTATGCATTATTTTATATTATCCTTATAATAACTTTATGAGAATTATTACCTTCATTTTATAGAGTAAGATAATTAATTAGAAGGGGTTATTTTACTTGCCTGAAGGTATATAGAAGTTAAATGATGAGGCGAGGACTATGCACTCAATTGTCAAGACTATTGTTTAGTGTCTCCAGACCAAAATCTCACCAGAGAGGCCTGGAGGTATGTATAGAACAGCTGCTTGACTTCAACTTAGGCGCTTTTGGAGGTGTATTAACCTCAGCTGGGCAGACAAGGCAGAGAGGATGCCATTCAGTGTAGGAGGAAGCAGAGTGATACTCTCCTTAGGCTGGTGGCAAAGAACACTTTAAGGGGCAGCTGATGACAATAGCACGAGCCAGTTGAGTAGGGTGGTTGGAAAGGGTGCAGCTGTAGCCCCTTGAACAAGGAGGGCAAGGGGCAAGACCCTAGTGCTGCTGCTGTCATTTCTGGTGGGCCCCATCTCTGCTTTAGCTCCCTTTGGTTTTAGTTCCCAGGAAAACCAACTTTATAGAACTGTCTCCCCCTAGATAAATATCACCTCCTAGCCAGAGGAGACTGCTGAGTGGTACTGGAGATACCTACTTCCCACTCTGCCCTCACATGTTCCCCTTCTGTAGTCTGGCACTGAAGACTGCGAAAGTTCATCCTGGACAGAACCAATTCTCTTCTACCAAACCTTAAACTCCAAACCCATAATTACTCTTTTGTGTACAATCTTTATTTCTGAAGGAGTTTGTCTTGGCATGGGGACCACCTCCTCCAAAAATCGCATGTCTCAATAAACAGCTCCTGTTCTTCTTCACCTTGCTGTTCCCTAGCTTGTTCACCCTGCTCCAACCCTGCCCCTTGGGGAATGCCACCCACATTGAAGAATGGAATAGCTTGCAATAGGAGATGAATAGCCTGGCTTTTACTGATACCTGCTGGTCCACCAAAACCCACCAGGCAAGGATCCTTAGCCAAATCTCAGACTGGCCCCTGGCCCACTGCATGGAAAGAGCCCTTAGTGTCTTCTATACACCCCAGCCCTGGACCTGAGGGTAAGGCCTCAGCCACTTTCTTTGAAGTTTTCCTGAAATCTTGTCCATCCTCCAGGGTAGGAGGATCCAAGGAACATCTTCAGGTCTTATGTCCAAGACTATCCGAGATGTAGGTACATGCTTAAAGCCATGGAGTCCTTTTCAGGTCTCTCTTTCCCCTCTCTAGAAAGAGTCCCATCTCTTTTTAGTATCCCAAGTCTTCCTGTACTAGAAAAATATAATGTGTTACTATAGGCTCTGGCACTAACAGATTAGTAACTTTGGTAATACACTTTAATCTCTTTGGGCTCAGCATAAAATGAGGATATTGGTTTAAATGAGCACTAAGTGTTATTATAAACTTCTGTATATATGATTAAAACTTAAGTCTGCTCCCATTGGCAGGTCCCCAGTCCAGGCGCTTTCCTACTGTCCCCCCAAAACACTGACACCAGCCTCCTCAAGGATGGCTTCTAATCCTGCCTTCACATCCTTATGGGCACAATGACCATGTCTATCTTTCTAAAATTCTGCTTGACATGTGGGGGCTCTAGTACCTAAAGATCCAGGTCCTTAAAAAAAAAAAAAAAAAAGATCCGGGTCCTTGTCCTGATACTGTCATTGGAAACTCTCTATACTCAAAGTTGGAGAAAGGCTTAGGATGCATCCATTTTGTGGGGCTTTCTGGATATTATAAAATGAAAAATAAAGTCAAAATATATTATCAGAAATTGTGGTACTTTTGAAATACTTATATTTAACAACTAAACATTTTAACATACATCACTCATATAAAATGCAACATATACCATTCACAAGATAATTATTTAATAAGGTCTTTATTGAAGACCTTTTCTGAATGAGATCTCTATCCTAATTGTCCTTCTGACTTCTTCCTCCTGCTATCCCTACATTCCACAATGGACCCTGACAATGGACAATACTAGTTGAACCAATCCAGAACTCTCCACTTGACAGTGCCTTTGAATTACCCAAGCTGGCATTTAGGATCACTAGACAGGCTCCCTTTACATGTGTATTAGCCTCCTGCTTGGACTGGTCAGACCTTTGACTCTGCATTGCTCCATAGCCACCTCAGCCCCTGGTTTCAGGCCAAAATCCTGGCAAGGTATTAGTCAGTGTTAGTTTCGTGGCTGAAGACCAATCAGGGTAGAAATGTGTTTACAACTCTGCTTATGTTCCTTCTCTCTCCTCACTCCCTTCAAAGACACTACATAGCTTCTACAAAAAGATAAGAGCTAAGTTTTGAAATATGTATACATCATGAAGCCATCACTAGATTCAAAATAATGAGTATATATCTATTATCCTCAGAAGTCTCCTTATCCACGGGAAACCATTGCTCTTCTTTCTGTCATTACAAAAGTGGTCTTTTTTTAGTCTGGCTTCTTTCACATATCACAATAGTTTGAGATTCATCCAAGTTGTTGCATATATCAATAGTTCAATCCTTTTTATTGCTGAGTACCATTTCCTGGCATGGATGTGTTTATCCATTTACATATTGATGAACACTTCATTTGTTTCTAGTTTTTTATTATTTACTATTACATTCATTTCTTTTGGGTTGCTGGGTCATCATAACTCCATTTTTAACTATTTGAAGAACTAACAGAGTGATTGCACTCTTTTACATTCCCAGCTGCTGTACAACTGCAGCTAAGAGTTCCAATTTTTCCAAATCCTTAACAACAGTTGCCATGTTCTATTTTTTAAAATTTTAAGTATTTTAAGTATTTTGGGCAGCTTGGTTTAGCACCACCTTCAGCCCAGGGTGTGGTCCTGGAGACCTGGATGGAGTCCCACTTCTGGCTCCCTGCCAGCCTGCCTGCTTCTCCCTCTGCCCGTGTCTCAGCCTCTGTGTGTGTGTGTGTCTCTCATGAATAAATAAATAATCTTTAAAAAATAAAAATTTAAATATTTTAATAATTGTGTAGTGGCACCACATTGGGCTTTAATTTGCATTCCCCTTATGACTGATAATGTTAAGCATCTTTTCATGTACTTGCTAACCATCTAAGTATCTTCTTTGGTGAAGTGTCAGTTCAAATATTTTGCCTATTTTCAATTGCAAATAATTTCATATTTTTGAGTTTTGAGAATACACACTGGATATAAAACCTCTTTTATCAGATATATAATTGGCAGATATTTTCTCTCAGTTTGTAACTTGTGTTTTAATTCTTTTAAAAGTGTATTTGAAGAGTAAATTTTTAAATTTTGTTGAAGTCAATTTTATGTATTTTTTTATAATTTGGCTCTTTCTGTTCTATTTAAGAAATGAATGCCTCACCCAAGGTTACTGTGACTTTCTCCTGTTATCTAGAGGTTTTATAGTTTTAGGTCTTATATTTAGGTCTATAACCCATTTTTGAGTTCATTTTAAAGTATGATATGAAGTCACAGTCCAACTTCACTCTTTTCATGTGGATATTCAGTTAACACAGCACCATTTGTTGAAAATATTATTTCTCTAATGAATTGTTGTGACACTTTTGTTGAAAATCAGCTAGTTAATATATGTGTGGGCCCATATCTAGACTCATCATTTTTTACTAGTGATTTACATATCCATCTTTTACCGTGTCTTGACTGCTGTAACTTTATAATCTTGAATTCAGGTCATTGTAAGTCCACCAACTTTGTTCTTCATTGTCAAAAATTTTCCCCCAATTTTATATGCTTTCCATTACACATAAATTTAAAAATCCAATTACAAAGAAAAACCTTGCTGGTATTTTGATTGAGACTGCATTGTATCTATGGAATAATCTGGGAAGAATTGATAGCTTAACAATAATGAGTCTTCTGACTCATGAACAAGATATATCCCTCTATTTATTTAGGTCTTCTTTAATTTCTGTCATCAACATTTTGTAATTTTCAGTATAGAGGTCTGGCACATATTTTAAAATCAAATTTGTAAGTATTTCAAGTTTCTGATGACATTATAAATGATATTTTGCCTCTATTTTTAATTATTCATTGCTAGTATATAAAAATACAATTGGGTTTTGAATGTTGGCTATGTATCCTACGAGCCTGTTTAACTCACTTATTAGTTCTAGTAGCTTTTTTGCAGTCTTGAATTTTCTAGATAGACAATCATGTTGTCTATAAATAGAGGTAGTTTTACTTATTTCTAATTTGTATGTTTTCTATTTCTTTTTCTTGTCATACTGCACTGATGAGAACCTCCAGTACAATGTTAAATACAAGTAGCAGACAACTTTGCCTAGTTCCTAATCTTAAGGTGGAAGATTTTAGTTTTTCACTAATTAATATGATGTTAGATATAGGTTTTCTATAGTTGCTCTTTATCAGTTTGAGAAAGTCCCATTTTATTACTGGTTTGCTGAGAGCTTTTATATTGAATGAATATTTAATTTTGTCAAATGTTTTTTTTCCCTGCCTCTATTGAGATAATTATATTGTAGTCTTGTTATAATGGCATACTGCATTGATTAATTTTTAGATGTGAAGTAATCTTGTATTTCTGGGATAGATACAACTTCATCATGTTTTATCCTTTCTACATGTTGTCAGATTCAATTTGCTAAAATGTTGTTAAGGGCTCTGCAACTATATGAGGGACATTCATCTGTAGTTTTCTTGTGATGTCTTTATCTGATTCTAGTATCAGGTAATACTAATACTATTCATAGAATGAATTGGAAAGTGTTCTGTCTTCTATTATTTTTAAGGGTTTGTGTAGAATTGGCATTACTGTTTCCTCAAATGTTTCAAATTCACCAGTGAAATCATCTTGATTACCCTCTCTATGATTTTTTTTAAAGTGGGCTCCATACCCAACATTGGTCTTGAATTCATGATCAAGAGTTGCTTGCTCTACTGACTGAGCCAGCCAGGTGCCCCATCCCCTCTATGATTCTTGAGGGCCTCTTCATTTTTAACATTCTGCAATTCTAATAAGGCCTATGTCATCAATTTTTCTGTTTTCTATGTGTGTCTCTCCTTGTCTCCTTACTTCTTATCTGTCTGTTTTTGCTTCCTCCCTCTTTCTCATACCCTCTATCAGATGAATGACAATCTGAGTCTGTAGGTGCTGGCTAGCCTCTTCAGAGAGAGAGCTGAGGAAATTGTTTCAATTCATTGTTCCTCCAAGCACTGATGGTTTTGGCTCAAGAACCACCTATAATATACCTTAGCTGCTAGTGTAGATAACTGACTATTGTCCTAAACCAGTGGTTGCCAAATCAGTGGGCCATAGACCATTAAGTAGAGCCCAGTCAACCCATGAACGACTTGGGCAAAAGTTAGAAGGACTGAATTTTCAGACTTGATGTGGGTACTTCTAAGTGTTAGTCTCTCTGAGTCTGACTACCTATAAAATTAGAAACTGGATCTCTAGATCTTCTGATTCCAAAAATGAAAGTAAATAAACAATAGCATCAGAGAGAAGGAGGCCAAATGACTTAATAAGAGGGTAAGACAATTTATGTTTTCAGTGATTATTTGACTTTTAAGTTCTAATACTCAAAAATAGATAGACCATTAAAGTTGGCATGTTTTGAGGCAAAGTATAGAATGGAAAGTTAAAAATGGGATTTGTTTAGATATTGAATGCTTACAAAAGAATATTTTCCAGTATTGCTGTGCCAACCCAGAAAAGTACCACCACATTCTAATGAAGAAAAAAATTAAATACTGGCAGGATCAAATGATCAAATGCCAGGACAAATATAAAAACACTTTTGAAATTTTTAAATAAAGCCTTGCTACAAATCTGTAGAATTCTAAACACAATGAATGGATGGTGAGAAGCTACCAAGGTAAATGGTTTAAAGAAGCTGAAAGCTAGAAGAAAGAGCTTCTCAAATAAATGTTTGTTAGAAAATGGAAGAAGGTTTGGAATTCGCTTCTGTGAACAAGAGATTTTCATCTATTAACTCGAGAAATAGCTACCTAGCATTTAACTTCGGTTTCTGCATAAGGTTAAAGAAATAGTTAATAAATGAAGCTGAGCTGGAGGTCACTCTCCAGTCAGGCACAGAAAGAATGGAGGTCAAGGCTCTGCCATCTAAATACCAAAGGAAGACCAGGGGGTTGATTTCTTCCCTCTAAAGCTCCCCAGCTGACCCTTAAAGTGCTTCCTTGTAACTGTGTTCTACAGTGCTTTCAGTCATCTGACTAGTATTTGCTGACCACCTGGCCTGATGTACTATCAGCACTATCCTGAGCTGCCTGCCACCTATCCCACATAGTATCCATGCCCTACCAAACCATTAAGACCACCCTCACTTGTCTCAAATTAATTTAGACTCTTTACCATATTCTGGGGACTCTGAAGAGGGATAGAGATGAAGCAGAAACAGGGGAATACTTCTGGTAACAGAGACAGTAATTCATGGTGCCACTTTTTCCCATTTAACATTATGTATAATAGTTGGAGAGCTAAGCCTCAAAACATGACCTTCTAATCCTATTTGCTATCCTTTCATCATACTGTGAACCTTGCCCAGAAGTAGAGGCTCTTGAATAGAGCCATCTCATCCATATGTCAGCCCCCCTTCACTTCTCTGATCTGCCCCTTTCCCCAGCTTTGCCCCTTTATTGCTTTGTTCCATCATTCCCTCATTTGAGCTTTCATTAGTTCCCCACAACATTAATTTGTAAAAGCCCGTAATTTATTTGGAGAGTTTGGCTCTCAGAGTACCCTTCCCTCCTTTTGCAGCTCAGAAGGAGATCTCAGGAAGGTTGGCTTTTGGCAGCCAAGGAATGAGAAATCTGGTCTTGCATTTGAGTTCTATCCTAGTACATCAAAGGCATTAGCCTGTGTGCCTGGGTAAGGATCTGGGGCCCTAATTGGGCACTTGAGTGAAAAGACTTTGAGCATAAGGAATCTTGAGGACCAATAGGACCAGGATGGATCTGGAAAGGCCAGGGTTCTGCTCTTATAATGCTGAGGCCCAACAAAAACTCAGCTGGCTGTGGATGCCTAAAGGAGGAAAGCGGGGGGGGGGGGGGGTGCCTGCTGAATACAGACATTGTGTTTACTTCAGGTACAGACCTTTTGAGGCCAACTCTCTGGAAGTATTTAGCTTACCTAAGATAATGATTGAGGCTGAACAGAACCTTGGGAACTAATGGATGAAAGCTGTGGATAGTGGATTTATACATAGTTCATCCTCAAAGTCTTAGGGCTGTACTGGACAGATAGTTTATTAGTCAGAAATTAGGCACTTATAACACTTACAGTGGGTTGAAAATAATACTCTGTGCCTGATGGAAAATTGTGGGGTGCCACCTCTTATTTTGCAAAGCCTGTTTAGAAAGATGGCCCTTTATGTACTCTGTTAAAATCTACAGGAATGCCTCAGAGATACAGCAGATTTGGTTTCAGACCACACAATAAAGCAGCAGCTATCACAATAATGTGAGTCAAGTGATTTTTTTGGTTTCTCAGTACATATAAAAGTTATGTTTATACTATACTGTAGTCTGTTAAGGGTACAATAGCATTATGTTTAAAATATATATATACCTTAACTTAAAACTCTCTATTGCTAAAAAATGCTAACCATCATCTGAGCTTTTAGTGAGGTATTCTTTTTACTGGTGCAGGGTCTTGCCTCAATGGTGATGGCTGCTGATTCATCAGGATGGTGGTTGCTGAAGGTTGGGGTCGCTGTGGAAATTTCTTAAAATAAGACAACAATGAAGTTTTCCACATTGATTGGCTCTTCCTTTCACAATTTCTCTGTAGTGTGAGATGCTGTTGAGAGCATCTACAATAGAATGTCTTTCAAAGTTGGAGTCAGTCCCCTCAAATGCTGCTGCTACTTTAACATGTAATTTATATAATATTCTAAATTCTTTGTTGTCATTTCAACAGTCTTCACAGCATCTTCACCAGGAGTAGATTCCATCTTAAGGAACCGGGTTTTTTGCTTATCCAAAAGAAGAACTCGTCATCCATTAAAGTTTTATCATGAAATTGCAGCAATTCAGCCACATATTTGAGTTCCACTTCTAATTCTAGTTCTCTTGCTATTTCAAGAACATCTGCAGTTAATCCTTCACTGAAGTCTTTATTTTTTTTTAATTTTATTTATTTATGATAGTCACAGAGAGAGAGAGAGAGGGGCAGAGACATAGGCAGAGGGAGAAGCAGGGTCCATGCACCGGGAGCCCGACGTGGGATTCGATCCCGGGTCTCCAGGATCGCGCCCCGGGCCAAAGGCAGGCGCCAAACCGCTGCGCCACCCAGGGATCCCTGAAGTCTTTAATTCCTCAAAGTCATTCATGAGGGTTGAAATCAACTTCTGAACACCTGTTAGCATTGGTATTTTGACCTCTTCCCATGAATCACTAATGTACTTAATGACATCTAGAATGATGGATCCCGGGCAGCCCCAGTGGCACAGCGGTTTAGCGCCTGTGTCTCTGCCTCTCTCTCTCTCTCTCTCTCTCTCTCTCATAAATGAATAAAATATTAAAAAAAGAAACCACTTTCTTTGCTCATCCATAGCAATTTATCCATTCAAGTTTTATCATGAGATTGCAAAGGTTCAGTTGCATCTTTAGGCTTCACTTCTAATTCTATTTGTCTTTCTTTTTCCACTGTATCTGCAGTTACTTCCTCCACTGTTATTTTTTATTTTTTTATTTATTTATGATAGTCATAGAGAGAGAGAGAGAGGCAGAGACACAGGCAGGCTCCATGCACTGGGAGCCCGATGTGGGATTCGATCCCGGGTCTCCGGGATCTCGCCCTGGGCCAAAGGCAGGCGCCAAACCGCTGCGCCACCCAGGGATCCCCACTGTTATTTTTTAATCCCTCAAAGTCATCTGTGAGGTTTGGAATCAGCTTCTTCCAAACTCCTGTTAATGTTGATATTTTTACTTCTTTCCATGAATCACAAATGCTCTTAATGCCATCCTGAATGCTATATGATTTCCAGAAGGTTTTCAATTTACTTTGTGCAGAATCATCAGATTAATCTCAGTAGGTGGGATCTATGCCTTATGAAATGAATATCTTAAAGAATAAGACTTGAAAGTCAAAATTACTCATTTATCCATGAGCTACAGAATGAATATTGTGTTAGCAGGCATAAAAACACATTAATTTTGTTGCACATCTCTATCAGAGCTTTTAAGTGACCAGATGAATTGTCAGTGAACTATAATCTTTTGAAAGGAATTTTTTTTTCTGGGCAATAAGTCTCAACAGTCAGCTTAAAATATTCAGTAAACAATGTTGTAAACAAATGGGCTGCCATTCAGGCTAGTTGTTCCACATGTAGAGTACAAGGAGAGTAGATTTTGCATAATTCTTAGGGGATCTAGGATTTTCAAAATGGTAAATGAGTATTGGCTTCAGCTGAAGGTGATCAATTACATTAGCCCCTAACAAGAGAGTCAGCCTGCCTTTTGAAGCTTTGAGGCCAGGTATTGACATCTTTTCTCTAGCTGTGAAAGTCCTAGATGGTATTTTATTCCAATAGAAAGCTGTATCTCCTACATCGAGAATCTGCTATTTAGTGTAGCCACCTTCAATCAATCTACCTCAGATTCTCTGGATAACTTGCTGTAGCTTCCACATCACTGGTGCTTCACCTTGCAGTTTCGTATTATACAGGTGACTTATTTTCCTCAATTTCATGAACCAACTTTTCCCAGTTTCAAACTTTTCTTCTATAACTTCCTCACCTTTCTTAGCCTTCATAGAATTAAAGAGAGTTAGGGCCTTGGTATGGATTAGGCTTTGGCTTAAGGGAATGTTGGGGTTAGTTTGATCATTTAACCAGACCACTGAAACTTTCTCCATATCAGCAATAAAGTTGTTTCTCCTTTTTATCATTCATGTGTTCACTGGAGTAGCTTTTAATTTCCTTCAATAACTTTTCCTGTGCATTCACAACTTGGCTGGCAAAAAAGCCTAGTTTTCAGCCTCTCCTCTTTTGACATGCCTCCCTCACTAAGCATACTACTTTCTAGCTTTTTTTTTTTTTACTTTCTAGCTTTTAAGATGAGAGACATGTGACTCTCTGTTTCACTTAAATACTTAGAAGCCAATGTAGGATTATTAATTGACCCAATATCACTATGGTTGTATCTCAGGGAATAAAGAAGCCCGAGGAAAGGGAGAGAAATGGAAAATGGTTGGTTATTGGAACAGTCAGAACACACACAACATTTATCTGTTAAGTTTGCCATCTTATATGGACACAGTTCGTGGTGTCCTAAAACAATTACAATAGTAACATCAAAGATTACTGATCACAAATCACCATAACATGTATAATAAAATTTTTAAAAATTGAAATATTGCAAGAATTACCAAAATGTGACACAGATATGAAGTGAGCATATGCTGTTGTAAAAATCGTGCCAATAGACTTGCTCAATGAAGGGGTGCCACAAACCTTCAATTTGTAACGCACACACACACACACAAACCTCAAAATCAGTGAAACAAATAAAGCAAAGCACAGAGAAATGAGGTATGTCTATACTTTTCATGCTTCACAAGTCTCCCAGATTTCAGGTGCTTCACTGAAATCTCTTTGTCTTCCTCATATGAGAGCAAGAGAAATACAAGGAAACAAAAACTCCCTAGCTTTGAGTCTAAGGACTGTCAAAAGTTCTAGAAAACGCTTACTCATGCTTTTTATTCATCAAAAAATGAACTGAGCTCAAGGAAAGTAAAGGATAACTGATAGCATTTAATAATCATCATCATTATTATTATGATTATTGGTTCTTCTTTTTTTAAATGTAGTCATCCCTTGATTATTTTTATCTTACTAAATTTCCTCTGATAACCTTTACTTCTAACAATCTTTTAAATATTTTCTATCATGCTGTTGTTTTCTATCATGCAGTTATTAATCTAGCTATTAGGTTACCTTTCTTTCCCTCAATATAACAATTTTTCTGTCACTTGGAATGGCTGACTTGTATGAAAATCTATAAATATAAAATTTTACTCTAGTCTTGAACCATAGGATTTATAAATTGTATTGCCCTGTTTTTAAAAAAAATGTTCCGTATTCTGTGAGATCCTTGAATACAAGGACCACATATCACTTATTTAGCAACCTCGGTGTTTGTAGGATAGCCATGTGTCTAGGCCAGAGAGGATGCTAAAAACCTGTCGAATAGGGCACCTGGGTGGCTCAGTGGTTGAGTGTCTGCCTTCAACTTAGGTCGTGATCCCGTGATCCTGGGATCGAGTCCTGCATCAGGCTCCCCGCAGGGAGTCTGCTTCTCCCTCTGCCTATGTCTCTGCCTCTCTCTGTGTCTCTCATGAATAAATAAATAAAATCTTTAAAAAATAACTATCAAGTAAGTTAATATTATATATAGGTGGCTTCATTTTTTATAATATGCATTTAACATTAAAAACTATATCAAGGGGATCCCTGGGTGGCTCAGCGGTTTAGCGCCTGCCTTTGGCCCAGGGCGCGATCCTGGAGTCCCAGGATCAAGTCCCACGTTGGGCTCCCAGCATGGAGCCTGCTTCTCTCTCCTCCCATGTCTCTGCCTTTCTCTCTCTCTATGTCTATCATAAATAAATAAATAAATAAATAAATAAATAAATAAATCTAAAAAAAAAAACTATATCAAGGTACTTTTCTATATTCCTCCCATGAAGCATGGCTAAAAACATTGGGTACTGCAAATAAGATATACAAGATATTTATATATTTTATATAAAATATAAGAGACTGAAAGGTTGAGAGAAGGAAGCTGATGGGCTAGGGACCTCAGGACCCAAGGGACAACACAGCAGTGATTTACATGGTTTTTATTTTTGCCTCATATATTTTAGACCTAGAGCTGAAAAGGTTAGTAACCCAGAAATACCAATGAATAAACAAGCCCCTAGAAAATCCTGATTTTTCTAGCTAAAAGACCACAAAAGAGGCAGCATAGCAAGAAAACTTTTAGACAATAACCACTCTGCTCCAGCCAAACACAATGGGGAAAAAAATTCATCCCATCTGACTTTTTAAAAACATTTTTATTTATTTATTCATGAGAGACACAGAAAGAGAGATAGAGGCAGAGACACAGGCAGAGGGAGAAGCAGGTTCCATGCAGGGAACCTGATATGGGACTCAATCCCGGGTCTCCAGGATCATGCCCTGGGCCAAAGGCGGCATTAAACCGCCAAGCTACCTGGGCTGCCCCCATCTGACTTTTATCAGCAAAGGCCTAGTGGGAAACCTAGACTCCTACATTCACCCAGTTGTAACAAGGTGCCCCAAACTGCCCCACTATGCTGAGATAGTAAAAGAAACTGAGTGAAGAGCTAAGAATTTCATTTCCTTTTGGTGGTAAGAAGGCCACTCCTCCCTCATAATGTCAATGGAAGGAGCCTGGACTTTCACCTTTGACTTCAGGGTTTAACCTTTGACTCTCCTCCCATTTCTGCAGAAGTGCCAAGGTGGTGTCATTGAAAGCCAAGTAGGAAAGTAAGACTTTTAACATAGTTCAATATAGTAACAGTTAAAGCAATGTGGGAAACAGTGATAAGCAATCCCTACACTTCCTAGCCAGGAAAATATCAGAAGAAGACCAGTGGGGATTTTGAACATCAACCCTGCCCAGCAGTAACAAGGCACCCATTCTTTCCCGGTGCCAGGGAGGCTAAGCAGGGAACCTGGACTTCCACCCCCACCTCTTATACCCCATGGAGGCTAAGCAGGGAACCTGGACTTCCACCCCCACCTCTTATACCCCATCCAGCAATAATGAAGCGGGGCTTTACTGGCACAATGTCATAGTAGGCTTATTAAAAGACAAGATTTAGATAAGATTCAGAGTCTTAAAATATCCAAAATGTCCAGAATAGAAAACCACTTGTCATACCAAAGACCAGGGAAATCTCAACTTCAATGGGAAAATCTAATCAACTAACATCAACACCAAGATGACACAGATTTTGGAATTATTTGACAAGGACAGCCATCATAAAAATACTTTGATGAGCAATTAAAATCATACTTGAAACAAATGAAAAAATATTGTTTCAACAAATAAATAGAAGATACAAAGAAGAAATGAATGGACATTTTATTTTATTTAAAGATTTTATTTATTTATTAATGAGAGACACAGACAGAGAGGCAGAGACATAGGCAGAGGGAGAAGCAGGCTCCCTGCAGCGAGCCTGATGTGGGACTCAATCCCAGGACCCCAGGACCATGACCTGAGCCAAAGACAGATGCTCAACCACTGATCCACCCAGGTGCCCCCCAAAATGGACTTTTTAGAACTAAAACCTACAACAACTGAAATAGTGACTATTAGAATCTCTCTGGATAGGCTCCATGAAAGAATAAAGAGGACAGAGGAAAGAATCAATGAACTTAAAGATAGAACAATAGAAATCATCAAATCTGAACAACAGAGAGAAAACACTAGAAAAAGGTAAACAGAGCCTCAAGGAACTGTAGGGCTATAACAAAGGTCTAACATTACTGTCATAGGAAGAATTCTGGATGGAGAGGAAAAAGGAGATGCAGCTGAAAAAGTACTCAAAGAAATAATAACTGAAAAATTCCCAAATTAGGCAAAGACAATCTACAGTATCAAGAGGCTGAGTGAATCCCAAAGAGGATGAACTCAAAGAAATTTATGCCAAAATACATCATAATCAAACTTCTGGAATATAAACACACACACACACACACACACGAAAGAGAAATGACATCTTAACTAAGGGGGAAATATTCAAATGACAGTGGATTTCTGATGAGAAATCATGAAGGGCAGAAGAAAGAATTGGTACATGTTTTAAGTGCTGAAAGAAAAAAACCCTGTCAATCCAGAATTGTATATCCAATGAAAATATCCTTTAGGAATGAAGGGGAAAGCAAGATATTCTCAGATGAAGGAACACTAAGAATTTGCCACCAGCATACCTACCCTAAATGAATGGCCAGAGGGTGTTCTTTAAACAGAAAGGAGACAATAAAAGAAGGAATGTTGAAACATGAAGAAGAGGGAGAAAATAATGAAGAGTAAAATTGTGGATAAATACAAAAGACTTTCCTTCTCCCTTTGTGTTATCTAAATTAAGTTTAACAGTTGAAGCAAAAATTATATTGATTCCTGATGTGGTTATCAATGTATATAAAATGTATATAAAAATTATATTATAAATGAGGGAAAATGAAGGCACATAAGGGAGGTTAGTTCTTACATTCCACTCAAACTTTAAGTTGTATACATATAATAGCTAGAGCAACCATTAAAAAGGTATACAAAAAGAGACACTCCAAAACAGTGTAAATAAATCAAAATGGAATTCTAAAAACTGTTAAAGAACCTACAGGCAGATTAGAAATGACAAATACCCACCATTTGCTTTGACGTGGATGGAACTGGAGGGTATTATGCTGAGTGAAATAAGTCAATCGGAGAAGGACAAACATTATATGGTCTCATTCATTTGGGGAATATAAAAAATGGTGAAAGGGAATAAAGGGGAAAGGAGCAAAAATGAGTGGGAAATATCAGAAAGGGAGACAGAACATGAGAGACTCCTAACTCTGGGAAACGAACTAGGGGTTGTGGAAGGGGAGGTGGGCGGGGGGTGGGGGTGACTGGGTGACGGGCACTGAAGGGGGCACTTGATGGGATGAGCACTGGGTGTTATTCAATATGTTGGCAAATTGAACACCAATGAAAAATAAATTTATTAAATAAAAAAAAGAACCTACAGGCAGGCAGGGAAAAGAGACCTAGAAGAAGGAAAAACAGAAAACAAAAATAAAATGACCCTACCATATTAATGAGTGTGTCCATTGCAAGTAGTCAAAATACATCACTTAAAAGACAGAGATTGGCAGAGTGGATAGAAAAAAAGCCCACAAATCCCAACTATACAGAAAACTCACTGAAAATATGTATCTCCAGGGAATTATGCTGGGTGAAAAAAGCCAATTTTTAGAGGTCTATATGATTCCATTTATATAACTTAAAATAATATCACAGAGATGGAAAACTAATGGTTGCATAGGAATAGTAGGTAAATGGACTCAGTATGATTGTGAAGGAATAGTACAAAGGAGATATTTGTGGTGATGGAATAGTTCTGTATCTTGATTGCATTGGTGGTTATAAGAATCTACACATGTAAAAAAAAGAATCTACACATGTGATAAATCTATATAGAACTATACACATATATTGTACCAATGTAAATTTCCTGGTTTTGATATTGTAGTATAGTTACATAAGATATAACCATTAGGGGAAACTGAGTAAAGGGTTCATGGAACTTCTCTGGATTATTTTGGCTCTTTCCTGTGAACCTGTAATTATTTTAAAACTTAAAAGTTTAAAAGAAACCCAAATAAATAAATTAAAAAAAACTGTATTAAAAAACCTATAGCTAACATTATACATAATGATGATAAACTTGAAGCTTTAAGATCAGGTATGGCAAAGGTATCCCCCCTTACCACACTTTTCAACATCATCCTGAAAGTTCTAGTTAATGTAATAATACAAGAAAAGGAAATAACTGGTATAGAGATTAAGAAAGAAAACATAAAACTGTCTTTTTTTTAAAAAAAGGATTTTATTTATTTATTCATGAGAGACACACACAGAGAGGCAGAGACACAGGCAGAGGGAGAAGCAGGCTCCATGCAGGGAGCCTGACATGGGACTCGACCAGGTCTCTAGGATCATGCCCTGGGTTGAATGAAGGTGGCACTAAACCGCTGAGCCACCTGGGCTGCGCTAAAACGGTCTTTTTATTCACAGATGATATGATCATCTTTGTAGAAAATCTGAATCAACAAAAAACTCCTGGAACTAATGAGTGATTATAGTAAGGTTGCAGGATACAAAGTTAATATACAAAAGTCAATTACCTTCCTATATACCAGTAAGGAACAAATAGAACTTGAAATTTTAAAGATAAATACTATTTATATTAGAACCCCACAAATGAAATACTTAGGTATAAATCTAACTAACTAATATATATATATATATATATAATAATATATAATATATGATGAAAACTACAAGACTCTGATTAATGAAATTAAAAAAGAACTAAATAAATAGAGAGATATTCCATGTTCATGCATAGGAAGACTCAATATTGTCAGGATGTCAGTTCTTCCCAAGTTGATATATAGGTTCAATGCAATCCTAATCAAAATTCAAGGTATTTTGTGGATACTAACAACTGAATCTAAACCTTACATGGAAAGCCAAAAGATTCCAAATAGCCAATACAGTATTAGAGGAGATGAACAAAGTTGGACGATGTCACTACCCAACTTCAAAACTTACTATAAGCAACAATATTTAAGACAGTGTGGTATTGGTGAGAGAATATACAAAGAGATCAGTGGAATAGAATAGAAAGCTCAGGAATAGATCCACATAAATATAGCCAACTAAACTTAGACGAAGAAGTAAATGCAATACAATGGAACAAAGATAGTTTTTTCAACAAATGGTGCTGGAACAACTGGATATCCATGTAAAAAAAATGAATCTAGACACAGACATCACAATATTCTAAAAAATTAACTTAGAATGGATCACAGACTTAAATGTAAAGCACAAAACTATAAAACGCCTAGAAAATAGCAATGGAGAAAACCTAAATGACCTTGGGTAGAGCAATGACTTTTTAGATACAATACCAAAGGTACAGTCATGAAGAAAATAATTGATAAGGTAGACTTCATTAAAATTAATTTCTGCAAAAGACAATGTCAAGAGAATGAGAAAGTAAGTCACAGACTGGGAGAAAATATTTGCAAAACATATCTCTGATAAAGGACTGTTATCCAAAATATTAAAAAGTACTCTCAAAATATAGAAAGTACTCTTAAGACTCAACAATAAAAAAATGAACAACCACATTTAAAAATGTGTCAAAGTTTAGGAGAAACCTTATCAGAGAAAATACATAGATCTCAGAGGAAGGTGACAGTGGAGTAGGAGGCCCTAGAGGGCCCATATTGTCCTATGAACACAACTAAATAAGTATCAAATTATTTTAAATACCCCAGAAATTGACCTGAAGACCAAAAGAAAAAGAAACCCACAACTAAAAGAAGAGAAGAGGCCACACTGAAGAAGGTAGAAAATGTGGAGATGTGGTTTAAAGGAGAAATGGATCATGAGTGCAGCAGAGGGGAGGGAGCTATGGTCGTAGAGAAGGGCAAGAGAGAGGAGAGCACACAGGAGAATGCACAAGGAGGACATTTCTCCAAAGCCATTGGCATAAAGAAATGAAAGGGGCTGAATTTTGTGAGTGTTTGCAACCCCTGGAGCTTAAAGCCTGGAGTTATAAAGGTCAGTAGACTTGGCTAGGATAGCGCCCTGAGGGCACTGTGCTGCTCCTGGAGAGAAGGCAGGCAGACAACTAGGGGGAAGACAGTGTGGAAACAGCATCTGAGGAGTACCTGGTGTACACAGTGGGAAGATTATTCACTCTTTTTCAGAGTCATCCTTGAGAGTCAGCATTCAAGAAGACGTCTCTCTGGAAACAAATGAGCTGGTAGGTGACATTTCCCTCTCTCACCCCTCAGCTTAAACACAGAGCCACCTTCAGAAATAGCATAGTGCTGACACTGCCTGCCAAACTTACATAAAAGTTCCACCATCCCTGTGCTCTGGTGGGACTACCCTTCTCAGTCATGCTTGCCTCAGTCCCAGTGCAGCAGGCCCCTCCCCTAGACGAGCACAAACCTCTACCCACACTACATCTCCTGACCAGAGAGTTCTGCAGGGCCTCAGTTCTGGTGGAGGAGGTGTCTGGTCTCATTTCATAAAGCAGACCAGAGGACACCTAGTTAAAACTTGCCACATTCAGACCAGGGACTAAACATTGCCCATAGCAGGCAAGCAGAACCTCTGCAAATTATTGGCTTGAGGATAGAGCAGTCAAAACATAATAGCAGAGCATATACAGAGCACACCAAAGACACTTCCTGAAGCACCAGGCCCTCGGCATTAATGACCTCTTCATAAGACCACTACTTTCTGGAGCAGGAGGCATAATGGGCTTTTCTAACACAAAGAAGGCAGAGATTTAGACAAAATGCAAAAATAAAGGAATTTATCCAATGATAAATTGAATGAAAGAAGAAGATAAGGCCAGAGATCTAAATGAAACAGATAAAAGTAATATGCCTGATGGAGAATTTAAAAGCAATAATCATATTGTTGCTTCATTCAAATTTCATATTGAATGAAAGAAGAAAAGGCCACAGCCAGAGAGTGAAGTGAAACAGATATAAGTAACATTCCTGATGGAGAGTTTAAAGCAACAATCATAAGGATACAGAGATCCTTTCTCAAGCCTAGGCTTGAGAAAAGAATAGAATACTTCAATGAAACCTTTGCCACAGAGTTAAAAGAATTCAAAAACAATCAATCTGAGATAAAGAGTACAATAAATGAGGTTGTAAATAAGCTTGATGCGATGAACAGTAGGCTCTAAGAAGCAGAGGAATGAGTTAGTGGCCTGGAAAACAGAGTAATGAAAAATAATGAAGCTGAACAAAAGAGAGAAAGAAGAATTATGCAACATAAGGATAGACTTAGGCAACTCAGTGACTCCCTTAAATGTAATAATATCTGTATTACAGGAGTCTCAAAAGAAAAAGAGAGAAATAGGGAAGAAAATTTATTTGAAGAAATAATACCTGAAAAATTCTCTAATCTGGGAAAAGAAAAAGATATCTAGACCCAGGAGGCAGGGAGAACTCTCATCAAAATCAACAAAAGCAGGCCAACATGAAGACATGGTAATTAAATTGGCAAAATATAGTGATAAAGAAAAAAAATCCTAAGAGCATCAAGATAAAAGAAGGTTTTAACTTACAAGGAGAAACCCCTGAGGCTAGCTGGGGATTTCTCAACAGAAACTTGGCAAGCCAGAAGAAAATGGCATAAGTACTGAATGGAAAAAAAAATGTGCAGCCAAGAATACTCTATCCAGCAAGGCTATCATTTAAAATAGAAGGAGAAGTAAAGAGTTTCCCAGATAAAAACTAAAGGAGTTCATGACCACTAAACCAGCCCTGCTTTGAGCACAAAGGAGAGACCAAAAGTGATAAAAGCAAGAAAGGATCAGAGAAAATTTCAGAGAAAAAAAATGACAAAACAAGTAATAAAGTGGCAATAAATACATATCTATCAATAATTACTGTGCATGTAAATGGACTAAACACTCCAGTCAAAAGACAGAGTGTCAGAATTAATAATAATTTTAAAAGACCCTCTACATACTGCCTACAAGAGACTCATTTTAGAACTAAAGATACCTGCAGACAAGTGAGGGGATGGAGAAATATTTATCATTCAAATGGATATCAAAAGAAAGCTGTAGTAGCAATACTTATATCAGACAAACTAGACTTTAGAACAAAGACTGTAATAAGAGACAAAGTAGGGCACCATGTAATCATAATAGGGGCAATCCAAAAAGAAGATCTAATAATTGTAAATATTTATGCACACAACATGGGAGCACCCAAATATATAAAATAAATTAATGACAAATATAAAGGAACTAATTGATAGTAATGTAATAATAGTATGGGAAATTAACACCCTATTTACATCAATGGATAAATCATCTAAACACAGTATCAACAAGGAAACAATGGCTTTGAATGACACACTGGACCAGATGGACTTAACAGATATATTCAGAACATTCCATCCTAAAAGAGCAGAATACACAGTCTTTGCAAGTGCATTCTATTTTCCAGAATAGAGCACATATTAGGTCAGAAAACAGGCCTCAACAAATATAAGAAGATTGAAGTTGTACCATGCAGCTTTTCTGACCAAAATGCTATGAAACCAGAAGACAAGTACAATAAAAAATTTGGAAAGACTACAAATACAATGAAATACTACTGCATACATATTAGAATGGCCAAAGTCTGGAACACTGACAACACCAAATGCCAGAAAGATGTGGAGCAACAAGAACTCTCACTTGTTGCCAGTGGGAATGTAAAGTGTTACAGTCACTTTGGAAGACAGTTTGGCAGTTTCTTACAAAATTGAACATATGATCTAATAATCGAGCTCCTTAGTATTTAACCAAATATGTGAAAAATGTATGTCCACACAAAAATTTGCACACAAATGTTTATAGCAGCTTTATTCATAATTGCCAAAATGTGGAAGCAACCAAGATGTCCTCCAGTGCAGTAGGTGAGTTGATAAAGAAACTGTGGTACCGCCACACAATGGAATTTTATTCATCACTAAAAAGAAATGAGTTATTAAGCCATGAAAAAGCATGGAGAAACCTGAAATGCATATTACTAAGTGAAGGAAGCCAATCTGAAAAGACTATATACTGTAGGACTCCAACTATATAACATTCTAGAATAGACAAAACTATGAAGACAGTAGAAGGATTGGTGGTTGCCAGATGTTGGAAGGGTGAGGCAGGATGAATAGGTGGAGTACAGGATTGTTAGGGCACTGAAAATATTCTGTGTGATACCATGATGATGGATATATGTTATTAACCATAAAATGCTATATCAAATATAAATTTAAACTTTCTTTGCACAAAAGCTACCTTCAAGCCCAGTCATCAGTTTTCATTGTATTGTAAATATTCAGAAGGGCCAAATAATCAAGAGTTCTAGTTGATTAAATGTCAGCAAGATGATTTAGTGAATGTAATATTTTCCTCTTTGACAATACACTAGAACTATTTTTTTTGGAAATTTTTCCAGAATAATACTACATACATCATAAATGAGATCTCCCATTGGCATTTTCTGCTTCCCAGCTCTCTCTCCTTTTTTTTTATAACATCAGATTTATTGAGGTATAATTTACATATGGTAACACTTTTTTATATGCTCAATAATATGAATTTTGACAAAAGAATACCATACTAGAATTAAAATATATAACATTTCATCACTCTAGAAAGTTCCCTCATGCTCCTCTGGAATGAATCCTCTCCCAACCCCCATCCCTCCTCTTGGTACCCACTGATCTGTTTTTCTGTCCCCATAGTTTTGCCTTTTCTAGAATTTTATATAAATAAAATCATTTCTGTCTGGCTTCTTTCACTTAGTGTAATGCCTTTGAGAATTGTTGAAGTTTTTGCTGGTATCAGGAATTTGTTCCTATTTATTGCAGAGTTGTATTCTATTGTATTAATGTATACCCACTTATCCATTTATTGGTTGATGTACAATTTGAGTTATTGCCAAGTTTTGGCAGTTATAAAGAAAGATGTTGACTTATATTCCATTGTGTATATATACCATATCTTCTTTTTAAAGAGACTTTATTTATTTATTCATGAGAGACATAGAGAGAGGCAGAGACACAGGCAGAGGGAGAAGCAGGTTCCATGCAGGGAGACCCATGAGGGACTCAATCCCCGACCCCGGGATCATGCCCTGAGCCAAAGGCAGACACTCAACCATTGAGCCACCCAGGTGTCCCTATACCATATATTCTTTATCCATTCATCAGTCAATGGATACTTGGGTTCTCTCCATCTTTTTGGCTATTGTAGATAATGCCGCTATAAACATCAGGGTGCGTATGTCCTTTCGAGTCTGTATTTTTGCATCCTTTGGGTCAATATCTAGTAGTGCAATTTGCTGGATCTTAGGGTAGGTATATTTTTAAACACTTTGGGGAACCTCCATACTGTCCTCCAGAGTGGCTGCACCAGTTTGCATTACCACCAACGGTACAAGAGGGTTCCCCTTTCTCCGCATCCTTGCCAATGCCTGTTGTTTCTTATGTTGTTAATTTTAACCATCCTGACAGGTGTAAGATGATATCTTATCATGGTTTTGGTTTGTATTTTCTTGATAAGTGATGTTGAAGATCTTTTCATGTGTCTGTTAGCCATCTGGATGTTTTTTTTAATGATAGAGTACAAACTGTGGGTTGACAGAGGGAGGTAGGTTTGGGGATGGACTAGATGGGTGATGAGTATTAAGGAGGGCACTTGTTATGATGAGCACCGAGTATTGTATGTAAGTGATGAATTATGAATTCTACTCCAGAAACCAATATCGCGCTGTATATTACCTACCTAAAATTTAAATAAAATTTTTAAAAATGAGAACAAAAACTAAAAAATGAGAAAATATGAACATCTAGGTATAGATTTTTGTGTAAACATGTTTTCCTTTATCTTGGGTAAATACCTAGGAATGGGATTTCAAAGTCATGTAGTAATTATATGTTGAACTTTATAAGAATCTGCCAAACTATTTTCCAAAGTTGGTATACCACTTTCATTCCCACCAGCAGCATATGAGATTTCCAGTTCTTCTACATCCTCCCCAGTAGAAGGAATTGCAATTTCTTAAAAACCTTTTTAGTGGGTATGTAGGGGTATCCCGCTGTGGCTTTAATATACATTTCTTGAATGATTAATGATATTGAGCATCTTTTCATGTGCTTGTCATTCATAGTGTGTGTATGTGTGTGTGTGTGTAATGTTCGTTCAAATCTTTTGCCCATGTTTTAAACTGGATTGCTTGCTTTATTCTTATTGAGTTGTGAGAGTCAACTAACACTTGTGTTCTGGATACCAGTCTTTTATCACATGTGTTTGTTGTAAATACTTGTTCCAGCCTGTGGCTTGTTTTTTCATTCTGATAACACTATTTTATGAAAGGTAGAGATTTTAAATATTGATGAAGTCTAATGTATGTTTTTCTTTTATGGATCATACTTTTTGCTAATATCTGTGAAATCTTTACCTAAATAAAAGTCAGGAAGATTTTCTCCTATACTTTTTTTCTGTAAGTTTTTTAGTTTTAAGTTTTACATTTAAGCCTATGATCCATTTGCATTAATTTTTGTATATGGTGTGACTATTGGTATTTATACAGCTTTCTTAAATATTACTACATCTGATTATTATTTAAAAGAAAACTTGGAGGAAGGCACATCAGGAATTTTAAATCCCCATTTTACTGATGAGAAAACTGAGGGTTAGAGAAGTGCTGTGTGACTTGTTCAAGGTCCCACAGCTGATAACAGGTGAAATTGCAAGGTAAGAGGTAAAACTCTGATGAGAAAGTTCGGGTTTCCTGCTGTCCCAGGTCAGTACTTTTTTGAAGCCAAGCAGCTGGGGCTCAAGTTGGTGCCCCAGCAAAGCAAAGATTCCTTCCTGGTGGGGATCTGAGCAACCTATTAGGCACTAAGATAAGAGACATAGTGGAGTAGCTGTGATCTACCTCAGACTGCACTCCTCTGACCAGCTTGGGATTCCACAATTGAAGAGAGCCAGAAGCTGGCCTGGTACCTTGCTCAGGTGATACTCAGTGAATACTTTTTTTTTAAGATTTTATTTATTTATTCATGAGAGACGCACAGAGAGAGAGGCAGAGACACAGGCAGAGGGAGAAGCGGGCTCCATGCAGGGAGTCTGATGCGGACTTGATCCCGGGACTCCAGGATCACTCCTTGAGCCAAAGAAAGGCACTTAACCGCTGAGCCACCCAGGCATCCCTCAGTGAATGCTTTTTAATGATGATGATGAAGACTTGGAACATGTTCAAAGGAGAGATCTGAAAGTAATTACTGAGTTAGAAATTAAAGCTAAAAAGAACGTTTTATTAACTAAGGAAACTAATATTATTTTGCCTAGAAAAGAGGCCCACGAAGAAACTTGTTAACAAGTTTTCAAAGAAAAAACCTGAAAAAAAAAAGAAAAAAAATTGAGCTTTCTTTCTGAGGGGTAAGCAAAGGGAAATGGGCTGGAAGAATCTAAGTAAAAAGTAAATTTCTTCTTCCCTGGTAAGGATTGCTATGGACACTTAAAAGCCCTTATAAGCAGAATAAACTCTTCTTATTTGAGTTTGGAGTCAGGGATTTCCCAAACATCGGCTCTGATGAAGGATTTCAGCATAAAGGTTACATGACCTCTTTCCTTAGAAATCTCTGGGTGGCTTCTAAATCTGCCCTGTGTTCTCATTCAATTCTAGGAGGACTTTGTGGAATTCTCTGCTCCTTAGTTTTAGCATCTTTACAGGACTGTTTCAGTGGCCAAAATAAAATTTACCTTAGCTCCTGAAGGCTTAATGCCCATGCTCCTTGACCCTGAAGCTAAATAGAACAGTGCTTAAGGCTATAAATCTGGCTTAGCATGCCTGGAAGGGCCTAAAATGTTGGCTAGTCCAAATCTGACCCCAATTCTTGAATCCCCTGTTTTATATATAGCATCAGCTTGCAAATCTCCAATTATGGAAAGCTTCATTCATCCCAATAGAAGACATAATACAATGAACTTTGGACTAGGAATAAGAAGAGTTGGGTTTGAGTCCCAGCTCTGCCATTAACTTGCTGTGTGATCTTTGGTAAGTCCCGTCACATTTCTGGACCTGTTTCCTTATCAGTAAAATGGTAGTGGAGGACTTTTCTTTTTTTTTAGTTTATGTTGGTTTAACTGCTGTAATGAATGGCCCTCAAAAATTCAGTGGCTTATAGGATAAGAAGTTTGAGAGACTCTTAATTATTGCATACAAACTGAGGGTTACTGGAGGGGAAGTGGGTGGGAGGATAGGGTATCTGGGTGATGGACATTAAGGAGGGCCCTTGATGTAATGAGCACCGAGTGTTGTGTTTTTTTTTTTTTTTGAGCACTGAGTGTTATATGCAACTGATGAATCACTAAACTCTACCCCTGAAACTGATAATACACTATATGTTAATTAGTTGAATTTAAATTAAAAAAAGTTTCTTCATTTCTAATGCAATGTTCAGGGAAGGGGTTCCAGATTGGAGAGGGAACTTTACTTCCCGTAGTTATCTAGGGGCCCAGACAGAACTGATGGCAGTTCTCCCAGTCTTAATACATTGCTTACAAGGTCACTTTGCAGTTGTAGCTCACAAGAAAGCAGAAATCTCATGAGAGTTTTTTATGGTCTAGGCCTGGGAGGGGATGTGGGTAACTACATGTTATTGGACTAGGAATAAGAAGAGTTGGGTTTGAGTCCCAGCTCTGCCACTAACTTGCTGTGTGATCTTTGGTAAGTCCTTTCACATTTCTGGACCTGTTTCCTTATCAGTAAAATGGTAGTGGAGGACTCTTCTTTTTTTTAGTTTATGTTGGTTTAACTGCTGTAATGAATGGCCCTCATTATGTAACTACATCCTATTGGTCAGAATTCAGTCATATGGTCAGACCAAACAGCCAAAGTAGCTGAGAAATGTAGTACAGACTTGTGGGGACTAGCTAGAAGATCCCATCATATACTTGATCTCCAAAGGCTCCTTACCCCAGCCCTGAAGTTCTAGGTGTGTTTGTTAACTAAACTCCTGGTTCTCACATTGTCCTGCTCAAGTGTTATGAAAGGCACCTAACCTCTCTGACCATTAGGGACCAGCAGAATGGCAGTGAGGCCAATGCAGTGTTGCCTGTGAAAGGCCAGAGAAGAAGAACTGAGATACCAGCTGCATCACTGGGTACCACATTAAGCTAAGTTGTCTTTGTGCTTCTTTTCTCTGCAGCATGGGTAGGAGCCCTCTCAATGGGCATGATCTTCTTCTGTTCTCCCATTGTGAGTATATTCACTGATCGTTTGGGCTGCCGAATCACAGCAACTGCAGGGGCTGCTGTCGCTTTCATAGGCCTCCATACCAGCTCCTTCACCAGGTAAGGCTAGGAGTTGCTGGCTTTGCCCAAGGCTGAAGGCTGGCTTCTTTCTGGGCTTCAGCTAGGGACACTTCTCATTGCAGAATCCACTGTGGCCCTTTCCATGTAGGGCCCTCAGAGACCCTGCTTCTGAGAATAATTGTCTAATAGGATTCATCTAGGTAGGGTCTCCAGGACACATTGGTATACAATATCCCAAAGAGGACCCAAGAGTTCTAAAGTGGTGGGAGAAACCTAAGCTTGGGAGTTCATAAAGCTAGGCCTAAGTCCAGTTTTGGCCACAAAAATGGCTATGAAACAATTAATAAGTACCATTCCCCCATCTGGGCCTCAGTTTCTATATCTGCAACATGAGGGGATTAGACCAGATGGTCTTTTAAGGTCTCTTCCAGCTCTGCCAATATTCCCAATATGCTACACAACTTGCCTTCCTGGGAATGAGCTTCTGGAATGAATCCATGTGAAACACCTACCTTACAGGATTCCTGAGGGAATCTTATGTTGAAAAAGAAGTCAGCTGAACCCAAGGCTGTTTAATATTTCTGGCTTCTTTCCAGGTATTTTTGGCTGCCAAAATATGGATAATTTGGGAAAAAAAATCATGTATTGGGCATGAGAAAGAATGTTTAGCAGCATCCTCCACTAGAGGTCTGGATCTAGCACCCAGCTACACAGTTAGGCCTAGACTAACCTCAGACTCTGGTCTGGTTGGTGCTACTGTCAAAACTTGGTAGAATCAGGCAAGAAGAAGGCTATAAGTTCATTCTCTGGTTTCTTTCTGCCAACCTCGCAGAAGCATGTCTGCAGGAGAAGGGAGAAATGAAACCTCCACCATGGCCTGAGGAATATGGGACTCTAAAGAAGTCTGTTGACTTTCTGCCAAAGACACTTTGGAAGTTATTATACCTCCTACTTCCAATCTGCCTGGGCTGGTATATGAGAATGCCGGCCTGGGGACATGGCTAACTTGTCAGAGACTTGCTTTCTGATCTTGGGTCACCAGAGAAGGACTACAGTTATACTCTCTAGGCCTAAGGTTCCATCACAATGGAGAGTAACTGTGTTCTGTCACAACTGGGCCCTGTGAAATGGAGCCAGCTTTCTGTATGACTTGAGCATTTCTGGCTACCCAGCCTACCTTCCAGCAGAGCTTGGATATGGCCTACAGTGATTTCCTGGCTTGACCCCATCCAACTGGGACAGAGGAGGGAAAAACCATGTCCTGCTTGGAATGTGCTCAACCCTCCTTATGGCAGCCCCTCTAAACCCTTTTAGGATCCCTCTAGTGGTTGGCCTCATTTGCCCTTAGCAAGCTGGTGCTTGGCCCCTTGAGGGAAGGAGCTAGGCCTCAGAAGTGGCTCTAGTCTCAGCACTGTTTTTTAAAGTTGAGCAGAGCAAAGTGTAAACAAATTAGCAACATACGGATCCTATTTATCTTCCAGTACACATGAGCTCAGTTGCAGGAGGGGAAGGAGCTTAGATGTATTTTTTTCTGGCACTCTTCTTTAGGCACATTGGAGTAGGCATTCTGTTCTCCAGCCCCAAAGCCCTTCCCCATCCCCTTTGCCTTTTCTGTAAGAACATCTTTAGAGCCAAGAAACTTTCTGAATGGCTTTATGTCCAGGGGAAAAATGACTCTGCTTGTGGCTAGAGCTCTAAGTCATCCTTCCTGTTGTCTGAATCAGGGCTCTGAGTTTTTTTTTTTAGCTGGCATGAGATAAGATAGAGTGTAGGCACTCTTGGCAAGCCTATGCGGGGGCTTCCTGTCTTGAGGCCCCAACTTTGGTAGAAATAGATCTACCAGACAGCACTCTGAAATAAATACCATGCTTTGCTTCCACTGGACCTCTTCTTGAAGATCTTCCTTAGACCTTCCTAATTCCTTTCCCTTAGACAAGGCCCCCAGACCAGGCCAATCCCCAAAAAATCTGACAGAAGAGGAGCAGTTGGCTTAGCTATCTGTTCCAAGTGGAGGCAACCCCCTTTTAAAAAAGATTTTATTTACTTATTCATGAGAGACACACACACAGAGAGGCAGAGATACAAGCAGAGGGAGAAGCAGGCTCTATGGAGGGAGCCCGACGTGGGACTTGATCCCGGGTCTCCAGGATCACACCCCGGGCTGAGGGCAATGCCACACTGCTGGGCCATCAGGGCTGCCCCCTTTTTAAAACTAAAGCTTTTGCTCATATCCAGTGAATGTAAGCAGATGAAAAGCAATATTGCCATTTGCAACAATGTGGATGGAGCTAGGGAGTATTAAACTAAGTGAAATAAGTCAGTCAGAGAAAGACAAATACCACATGATTTCACTCATGTGTCAAATTTAAGAAACAAAACATGAACATGGAGGGGGGCGGGAAATGAGAGAGGCTAATCATAAAACAGATTCTTTTTAAAAAATTTTATCTATTTATTTATGAGAGACACACAGAGAGAGGCAGAGACACAGGCAGAGGGAGAAGCAGGCTCCCCATGGGGCACCAAATGTGGGACTTGATCACCGGACTCTGGGATCACACCCTGAGCCAAAGACAGACGCTCAACCACTGAGCCATCCAGGAATCCCAGGTTCTTAACTATAGAGAACAAATTGATGGTTACCAGAGAAGTGGGCTGGGGGATTGGTGAAATATGTGATGGGGATTAAAGAATATACTTGTTGGGATAAGCACTGAGTGTTATAAGGAGGTACTGAATCACTATATTGTACACTTGTAAGTAATATTGCACCATATGTTAACTAACTGGAATTTAAATAAACACTTAAATAAAAATAAAAACAAATAAAAACAATGGTGATATAGCTGTCTTAGAACCATGAGTGCTAACACCACATCATCTCTATAACATAGGCCTAGTCCTGTGCTGTATGAGGACTGGGTCCATCTATGGGGAGCAACTGCCTGACCATGGAGAGTATTAATTAGTTAAATGGTCAGATAAGAACTATTGCAAAATATGTGGAGGCTTCAAAAAGAAAACAAAATTCTTCACTAGGTTGTGCCAGTATTGTCTAAGGGCAGATAGCTGGCCAACCTGACTTTTCCATGGCCCTTACTCTTCTGACATTTTGCCTTCTGTTACAGGGGCTTATGGCCACAGCAGAACCCAAGAGTTTTAAACCAGAACCTGTCTTACTTGGTCAGGCTCACAACTTCTTTGAGGCTCCACTTCCCATCAAGCAGCCAGGCTACTCTGGGAGGCTAATCCATATCATTCCCAGCTGCAGGAGCTAGGCTCTGGAACTTAAAGGGACTTCTTACTTCAGGATCCCCAGGGGGTCATCTAGGGTCTGGAATAAAGGGTCTTGGGAGAGCCAGACCTTGGGTAGGGCTGGGGATGAAGTGTCTCTCAGGAAACTACCAGCCATTTTCTGAAATATGAAGGGCTCTGAGCATAAAGAAATATAGTAGAGTCCCATGGATGATCTTGACCTTCCAGGATCTTGGCTCCTTGCAGAACTTTGTTGTTACTTGGGATAAAGCTGGCTGCCAGCCTACCCACGGTGTCTAGTGAGCAGAAGGTTAAACTGTTCTAACGCCCTGACTTACTCCTTATAGCCTCTTATCCAGCCATTGCATAGGTTGGTTCTGGCATTCTTTTAAACAATTCTCTCTGATGGAGTGCTATGATTCAAATTAGAGTCATGAAGATCTAAAGTCAAGTCTAAGCTTTGCTGATCCCCAGTTATGCTACACTGGTTAAATTACTTCTCTGAGCCTCTGTCTCCTCATCTGCAAAGTAGGGATTATAAAGTCCTGTTCTTTGTCTGTTCTGAGGGTCAGTGGTAAGTAGGGCTGTGGATTAATGATGGGGGTATGCAGGTCTCAGGAGGGTGACGGGAGAGGGCAGGTGGATTTCTGGTCAGGCTTCTATGAATAGCTCTTGGTGTTTCTCCCACAGCTCACTAAGTCTGCGTTATTTCACCTATGGGATTCTCTTTGGTTGTGGCTGTTCCTTCGCCTTTCAGCCATCCCTCGTCATCCTGGGCCACTACTTCCAACGTCGTCTGGGTCTGGCCAATGGTGTGGTGTCTGCTGGGAGTAGCATCTTCTCCATATCCTTTCCTCTTCTCATCAAAACTCTGGGAGCTAAGATCAAGCTCGCCCAAACCTTCCAGGTGCTGAGTACCTTCATGTTTATTCTTACGCTGCTTTCGCTCACCTACCGGCCACTCCTACCCAGTTCCCAGGATACCCCAAACAAGAGAGGTGTCCGCACCCTGTGCCAACGCATTCTGTCTCAGCTTAGAAAGTACTTCAACATGCGAGTATTCCGCCAACGTACCTACCGCATCTGGGCCTTCGGGATTGCTGCTGCTGCCCTTGGTTACTTCGTTCCCTATGTACACCTGGTAAGGAATACTACGAGGTGGACCCACTTTACCTCCATGAAGCTGCCCTTAGCCTGCCCGAAGTCCAGAGGGTGGGGTGGAGGACAGTGAAAGGGCAGAGCTGGGACCTTTGGAAAAAGAGACCAAACAATCTTTGAAGAGACCCAGAGTGGGAAAGAACACAGACTGACCTCAACAGGAAAACGATGGAGTTCCTTAGGCGAAAGCCCATGCCTGTGGTTTCCCCTGACTGATAAATATAGACAGGTTTTCAGGAGAAGATAAGCATCACTGGGATGGAGAAGACTGGCCCAGATGACTCAAGGATAGAGTTTCCTAAGAGTGTGTTCTATGGAATGCTGGTCTTTGTGGTCAAATGATTTGTTCAGGAACCAATATATAAAGTCTTTCTAGCTTCATATTGTGGCAGTCTTTTAAAGGTACCAAAAAATCCAGCAGTAAAAGAAACCCATTTAGCTTTGTTTAACCATTATCCACCCAAATTATACTGCCACAGAACTGTTAGTTGTAGTCCAGTCATTAGCTTCCATAGACCTCGTATTTCTTAAAACACACTTCTGGAAGTGTTACATGGAGGTTGGTGGATCTTCTCCCCTGGTGACCTGATGTTGCCCCATGTTATCAGTTTTGGGTCAGGAAATGGGGAGATTTGAGGGGAGCCCTTGGATTTTCTTAGTTGTTAAGGCTGTCTGTATTCTATCCTGCCAAGGCTTAGAAGGGGCTTGAAGATACCCACTCCCTTCAGCTATTGCTCAGAAGCCCAGAATCCAAAAAATCAAGGCATATGAAGCCTTTTTAGCAATTAGAAGCAACCAGAGAGCTTGTACTGGTTCTAAGGCTACAAAGTAGGGGGTTACAGGGGAGGGAGCTCTTGCCATGGTCAAGGAAAGTAAGCAGTAGAGGGTTTTGAATATGCCAACTGTTAACCAGTCAGCTCCTTTTCTTCCTCCTGTCCCTGGGGTCCTGGTGCTATGCTTTTCAGATGAAGTATGTGGAAGAGGAATTCTTGGAAATTAAGCAGACCTGGGTGCTCTTGGTGTGTATTGGGGCTACCTCAGGCCTTGGGCGTCTTGTGTCAGGCCGTGTCAGTGACTCCATTCCTGGACTTAAGAAGATCTACTTGCAGGTAAGTGTGACCACCTTGCCCTGACCACAGTGGTGTGGGGGGGGGAATGTCCTGACACAGATGCTAGGTTACCTCCAGCCTTTGAGATAGAATGGTAGGTTGTGTCATTACCATTCCCTGGGCCCCACCTTTGACATGAACTTGTTGTTCAACATGGGAAAGTCAATCAAATTCTCTGAGCTTCAGTTTCCCTTGCTTTCAACCGAAGACAATCATCCTTGTACTGCCTCCTTCATCAAGATGGAGTGAGAATCCAATGAGAGTAGTGTGTAAATGGAACTAAGAACACTTTTAGAGAAAGCATTTATTAATAATGGCTCTTCCATATGAAATAGGGAAACTAAGGCCAGGAGTTAGATGCTGTCCCCATTGAGAATTGATTTCCTTGCCTCCTCATACTCTCTTGGAAGGCCTTGGGCATCGGTAGTACTGTGTGGCCCAGTATTTCTCTCCTTTAAGTCCAGGTTCAAGTCATTTACTTCTTATACTTCCAGAGTTACTTGTACCAAGCATTGGCTCTCAAATGCTATCTTCCTGATTGACAGAAAAAAAAAGTGCCAGAAAACACAACCCTACTTCCCCTCTATGGGACTCACTTTCCTCATTTGTGCAATAAGAATAATTCTTGCCTTTCTTATCTCACCTCACAGGTGAAGAACAAAATTTCTTTTGATAGGCGTGACCAGGGTTTGGGAAGTAAAAAATGTTATAGCCATGCAAGATTTTAATCCTTTGGACAGTAACACAGTCCCTCATATTGTGGAGAGTAGCCACCTAGATGTTAGAGAGGCCACTTTCTGTGTGAATTGAGCTCTGATCTGGCTTGAGACTACTGTTAAAGCTATCTGTCTTTGTCTACCTGGCAGCAGTATTGCCTTTCTGACCTTGTTGATGCTTTTTGTTCCTGCAGCTGGGTTAACCAGAAGGTACATGAATGTGGAACCCTGTGAAGGGGAAACAGCAGCCCCTCAAAACATGTGGCCACAAATAATCCATTAAAAAAGTGGCTGAGTTCTGAGTCTCCTGGTAAAGCTTTAAAAGCAATTTCAAGGGGCCCTGACATAGAAGGCATTTCTCTGTTTTCTGACAGCCCCAAGTGTTCTCTTAAATACTCTTAGATGTCTTAAACAAGAATATGATTACAGTTTTCTGTTGTGTTTCAGTCTAAATTTGCAAAAGCTGGTGAATCTGCTTTGTCAGGGCTAGGGGTGCCCTTATGGCTCATCCAATCCAACTTCTCATTACACAGAAATTGAGGGAAAGACTCATACAGATAGTCATGGCAAAATTGAATTGATATGTAGCACTTTTCTCATATTCCACTTTATGCTAAGTGGTCGGTGACAGAGCTGTGTCCCAGAGATAAGTGACTTGACTGAAGTCAACTCAAAAGACTGTGATTGAGATAAACCAGTTATGAAATTTTGGATTCCTGTGAAAATATCAGCAAATGCCTTATCTGGGTAGCTTTTTGCATAGGAGAATGTGTGGCTTTTTCAGCCTCTTCCATATGCCACCCCTCTAGTCTTCCCTGTCATTATCAGCTGCTCCAAGATGCTAATGGTGTTAGAAATCAGGGTAAACTAGCACTGGGCCAGGACTTTATCTTGAGGAAAAGGAGCAGCCCTTGCCTAGCCATATAGCTCATTTCTCACCACAGTCCCTAGGAGATAAATAGGGTCCAAGCAGCTTCTGCTTTCTATTGTGCAGAGGGAGTTCCAGGGAGTTAGAGGCATTAACTAGTCAGAAGCAGAATTAGGCTTAGGGCCCAGTGCTTCTGCTGATCACTTCCTCTACCCACCCAACACTTTCTCTCCCCTTTTCCAGTCTTACTTAACCTAATGTTACCACTTAGAGTAATATAAAATAATCTTAGAATGTTATAGCTAAAATATATCTTTACTGATTGTAGTCCAACTCCTTCATTTTACAAATTGAGGAACTGAGGCCTAGAAAGGGAAAGTGACTTGGTTCAAACTCTTCTTGCTGGCAAATGTCTCAGGCAGAAAGCACAAGACATGGATAAAATTCTTTCTCTTGAGCTACTCAAGATAATCCATCACAGGCATTTGCCTCACTTTCTCCCTGGGTCAGATGCATTAAGTATAGGCCTGGGAGAGGAAAAGAGTGTATACAACTTCAGGTTCTGAAGAGATATCCACTAGACCCTGTAGTTCCTACTATTGGCAAAGACAGGTACATATATCTGGTGTCAAGCCCCTGGACAGTCTGCTAGAAAGAAATGGTGATAACCTGCAGGACAGCCTCACTTTGGGCCAATTCTTGATGTCTGATTCTCAGTTCAAAGAGGGATTTTTAATTTCTAAACTTGGCAAGGCCTCATGGAGGGTGTTAAGGGCAGCTAGATACAATAGGTTTAATTAGAGATGATTGAAATCAGTTAATGGGGTCCTTTGTGTTGTGTAATGGTATTAACTCTTAATTGCCATACCATTATGGCTTGGTTGATAGGTGGGTCTGGTTTTTATCTTATCGTTGTACATGAATCTCTTAGAGGTGAAGCTGGGATATCAGAGTTCTTATTCCTAGATTCCAAAACAGCCTTGGAAAAGTTCAAAAGTCATCCAATGAAGAGATTTCCTCAGATGGCTCAGCCAGGACATTTCTTATTGTTTATAAAAACCAACTGACCAAAAAAACAAAACAAAACAAAGCAAAACAAAACAAAACAAAACAAAACAAAAAACAAATAAACAAAAACCAACTGACCATCCTAACAAATCCACTGCCAGTTATAACACAGAAAATCTTTAGGGCTTGAAAGAGCCTTGACCCTCCTACCCACCCCATCCATGTGGTCATGTGATGGCTTACCCTTCCTGGGTAAGTTTGCTTGCCTGTATGTGAAAGACTAGAAAATCCTGAATCCTATCAAGGACTTCGTAAACAGATCAGGTCTTAGCCCTGACCCTGGGATGACCTGGCTCTGCTGACTAGAGTGGGTGGAAAGGGGTTTATTTCTCTGCCTGCACCCCAGGTCTTCAGTCTGGCTCACTGACACAGGTTGCAGATGACCTTAATCAAAAGACCAGTTGCTCTTCTCTCTGTTCAGTGGGAAAAAAACAGCTCCTGGAAAGACAGTTTCTTTGATTTGAAGTCATTTTGCTTATCCCCAAGAAAGCCTGGTGGCTAGTCAATGCCCCTGAGCTGGCTTCAGGCTCCCTAGAACCACTCCTAGTGTCTTAGTTCTCCTTAAAGTCCCCTTTATTACCTTTATATGGTGCCCAACCAAGTCCAGAGGACCTCCACAGCCATGCTATCTGACATGGGTGGCGTGTCCCGTGTCCTAAATCATAAGGAACCCAAGTGAACTTCCCAATGGTTTATGTCATGACAGTGTGTTTTCTAAAAGCAGCCATGCACATAAATAGGCACTGGGTTCTTCCTCACTTCAGGAAGCTGTGCCTTCCATTCATGCCCCCATCTGAACATCATTCAAGTTCCCTTCCTCTTAAGATATCTTACTTGGATCTGAGAATACCAGCATGGTCTGATTCCAGACCTTAATGCCTGGGACAGCCAAACACAAGATCAGAAAAACAGCAATTTCCTTTAGCCTGGAGTCCAGTGAAAAGACGACTTCTTAATTACAGGGGCTATGTCCCCTAACTTAAAAAAAAAGTCTTGATGGAATCACTGTTAAACAGGGGCTGTCTTAAAAATCTTGAATCCTTCAGTGCAGCACTTAGAAGGGGCCTAAGTAACCGGATAGCCTAACTGCTCTCTCTCTCTCTCTCTGTTGACACCTCCATCCCAGTTTATAGATGGTAGAAATGAAACCCTAAGAAAGGAGATATGATTTGCTATGTGGTCTTGACTGACAAGCACAACATGACCTAAGGCCTTTGCTCCTCTAGGTCATCTCCTTCCTGCTCCTGGGCCTGATGTCTATGATGATTCCCCTGTGCCGGGGCTTTGGGGGCCTCATCGTTGTCTGCCTCTTCTTGGGCCTGTGTGATGGCTTCTTCATCACCATCATGGCCCCCATCGCATTTGAGCTGGTGGGCCCAATGCAGGCCTCACAGGCAATTGGCTACCTCCTTGGCATGATGGCCCTGCCGATGATTGCTGGGCCCCCCATTGCAGGTGAGGCTGATATTACAGGGAGGGCATGAGTGGGGGAGTCCTGTCTTACCTGGGCCCTAGCAATCCTGAGCACCTTGGCTTGAAGTCCCTTTCACTCTTATTCTCTATTTAAGAAGCCTTGTTAGAGTGCATGAAACCCTTACCACTATATTTAGTATACATGCATGGATTCATTTTTTTGAGAATGGGCTTTTCATGGCTGTTTCCATGGGGTTTTATTTTAGACAGCCTAGCTGATTCCAGGAGGATAAAGAAATGAGTTTCATCTTCTTGATCTTTCTGTTGGTCCAGTATCTTTCTCTCTCTCTCTCTCGCTCTCCTCTCTCTCTCTCTCTCTCTTTCTCTACGTCTATCTCTATCTCTTTATAAAGGTAATTATTTGCAAGGTAGTTGTGCAGAAAGAGAAGAGAAAGTGGATCCTAGCTTTATTAAGACTTACAGACACACCCCTTCTTCTCTATTGGCTTCTGAACTGAGCCTGTAGAAGAGATTTGATTAAAGTCAAATCCTAGGACTGGGCCAGTGAGGCTTACTTCCAGCAGGTAGCAGGCAAAAATGTTGGCTTGCAGTCTTTCAATACTCTCAGTTTCCTTCTCCACTCTCCAAGAAGAGCATTGTTGATACCCTAGGGAACATGGGAAACAAGAAAAAACAATGAAAAGAGAACTTCATTTCTTTTCTTTAAAATTTATTGCAAATATTGATTTATATCTCTAGGCTGGCCAACTGGACTAATTCAACAAATATCCCTTGAACGCCGATTCTGTGAAAGGCATTGTAAGGGCATGTAATGCTGTGTGATAGTGACAGAAGATTCCACCCATGCCTTTGTGCAACAGCCACACTATTCACTAGGGAAGGGGAGCCTCTATCCAGTCTCTGATCCCAGAGGTGGAGCCCAGAATCCACCTGTTTTTCCATTTTGCTTACCATCTAAGCAGCCCAAAGGCTTATTTTCCTTTCCTCAGTAGTATTTCTGGGCTCATTTTTCCTATGAGGTACCCCACATTAGCTTCTGAAGGCAAGCAGGGGAGTTCTTGCATACCACGCCAGCCATATTCATGGTATTGGCAACTTATAGAAACCCAAAGGAGCCAACCATATCTGTAACTGGGATGAAAAATACACATATAGCCTTCTCTTAGGGTGAATGGAAACTTCAGAGAGAGGGAATTTCAGAGAAAGAGGAAATAGGAACTTAGCTGAGTTGTTCCACAAGAACACTCTAGTCTAAGTTGGGAGTTGGAGGGTATATATCACTATGAATCAAGGCAAGACCTGGCCATCTTCTGTGGAACTCTTTTAAACTGGGTTCCCTCCTAACTCCATACCTAGGAGTGACTAGAAGTTAAGCTGTAGCTTCATGAAAGTAAAAAATGGAGAATTTTAAGAGAAGCTTCATTAGCCTCTTTCATAATAGGCATTAACCTCAAGGGCCTGCAGCCCCATTATCTCAGGGAGGAGCCACCTGAATTTGTAACAGAGCTTTTATTTTTTACATTAGGAATGTTTGAACTGAAGGGGCATTTGGGTCAAGGTAGTGCAGGCCAAGGTTCTCTGGATGGGCATTATTATGGTCCCTAAATGAGGCAGAGAGCACCTTTGGGCAGGAGAGCAAAGCTGAACTTGACTTGTCTTTCTTGACTGTTTCAGGCCTACTCCGCAACTGTTTTGGAGACTACCATGTGGCCTTCTACTTTGCTGGTGTGCCCCCCATCATTGGGGCTATAATCCTCTTCTTCGTCCCTCTGATGCATCAAAGGATGTTCAAGAAAGAGCAAAGGGATTCCAGCAAGGATAAGATGTTGGCCCTTGATGCAGACCCCAATGGGGAGCTGCTGCCGGGATCCCCCATCCCTGAGGAACCAATCTAATGCATTTTCCTTGCCATTGTATGCTCCTCCCCAACCCTTTGCCTTCACCCCACTCTGCTCAGCATTTACATTTTTGCCATCAGCACACTTGTTCTCAAACATGCACACACAGCAGTTCAGCCACCTGACCAGCCCCTTCGAGCCAAAGCTCCTGTTAAACTCATTAACCAAATTCTCCCTGTGAATGCCTTTAAACTTGCTAGGGTCCTTCTCTCAGGATCTAGGAAAGCTTGGGATCTCCCTGGCCTTTGGAACATCTCCACATACTTTCTAACACCTGGAGATGGTACCTACTGGCCCCAGCTTGCTAGTTACCCACTAAAAGCAACTTCCAAAGGTGCTATTGTGTCCCTAGGAGTCTGGTGGGAAGACCCAAGCCTCTGTGTGCTCAGGAGTTCCTTGCCATCTGTCCTTGGGGGCCATTGGTAACGGGGCAGAGAAAGGGCAGAGAGGTAAAATCAGACAAGGAGACTTGTTTAGTCTCAGAGCTTCTGAGGGCTGTGGCTTCCCAAGAGCTGTGGGTGACATTACTTTACAAATGTACAAATAGTCTCCCCATCATACAGTTGGTTAACAATCTGCCTCCTTCTTCTTTTCTTCATTTTTTTCCTTTACTCCTTCTTCTTCCTTCTCTTCCCCCTCTATTTCTTTTTATGATTGTCACGGATGTATGGGTGCTTGAAGACAGAGGGACCTAGAGCTTGGTCCAATCAGCCTCACCTTGGCCCAGCCCACCCCTAATATTATCATCAATTCCACTCATCTCAGGCTGAGCTTTACATCTCACTTTTTGGCTCAAGCTGCTATAGCTATAAACTGGAAGAATAGAATATCACATAGGGAAGGGGCCTTAAATACCATAAGGTTCCACTCACTGATTTTTACAGATTTCCCAGGCCAGTGCATTAACCTGCAGGCACTTCCAGCTCCCCATCTGTGTATTCACCTGTCAAAATGCGAAGAAATTACTTTCATCTCAGCAGGCAGAGGAGCGACTGATGACGGGGAAGGGCATGGTTGGGGGAGGGGCAATAGTTATTGACCTGGCAAAGGACCAACTCCTCCATTTCTCATTAGTCATGATAGGTTAATCTTTCCACCTGGGGCAGGGCAGGAAAGGGACTGTTTTAGGGAAAATCCCATTCCCTACCTGGATCCCCAAAAGGTAGAAGTGGTAGCTGCATGTAGGATTTAACAGTTTCTTTTAGAAAGAGGAAATCTTAACCTTTACCACCCAGTATGTCTCCCATGCTGGGCATCCTGAGCCACTCTGGACATTAAAGGTGCCAGGAAAGGTAGACTCTGGACCATCTTAATCCCCCTGAAATAGGTGCCAGATGCTTACCTATGTTCAGATTTTGGGCAACACTCTTGCTGAACAGCATTTCCAGCCAGGCTGTGTCCAAGTTAGCTCAACTCACCTCCTTAGGAGCTCAGTCTCTCTCCTTACTTGGTCTCTTTGTATTTCTTTCTCTCTATTCTGGGCCTTTGTCTGTTGTGCTCCTGTTACCCTAATTTTTTTTGTCACCTTCTTATCAGGCATCCTTGGTTGTTACTTGGAGCTAACAGTGACTTGCCACCCTAACTCAGAGCATCCAGGGTCAGGAGGATGAGGAGGTTCCCTATGAGGGGCTCCAAAGAAAATAGTGGTCCCTAACCATAACATTTTCCATTACAAACAGGCAGCTGGGGCATGGTTGGCTTATGATGGCCTCATTCAAGGCCAACGTCCTGCTTTTATTAACTTCCCAAAGGAAAACTCACTGGCTCTTAGCCCTGTGGGTAGTAAGGGGCCTAATTATCCTCCTGGCTCAAATAGCATGGGACAGGGGAAGCTGGGCCCCAGGAGCCTTGTAACTCCAAGGAGAGACCATTGAAAATATTGGAGCAACAAAACCCCTGCTCCCATTTCTCCTGTCCCTCCCCCACCAAGTCATAGGAGGGCAGTCTCCAGGGCCTCCTTTGTTGCTCAAGGTGAAGATAGCTCTTAAAAATCAGGCTGCCAACCACTTCTCTCCAGATGAAGGAAAGACATTCACAGGTCCCAAATCTGCCCTATCAGTTATCACATAACATAGTTGGGGTGTCAGTTTATTTCTTCCACATATGTGCATGTACATGTGTGAGCTTGTGTGCTTTTGGAGAGAATGTTGGTTGGTGAACGCAGCTCAGTATTAATATTTAGGGTATGATGCAGCCTCTAATGCAGCACAGTTAAATCTAGGAGAACGAACAAAATTTGGGAGCTTGAGATCTGAGACATTTAAATCCTCAAAAGGTTTGGAACAAAATAAACAGATCTAAAAATCTAGATTTGGTGTGTGTGTTGCCTATAGGGTAAAATAGTTTTAATCTAGTTAACAGTGGGAAGTTTGGCTTCAAAACTGAAATCTCATTTCAAATAAAATTTCGGCCAGGGTCTTTACTCTCTGTGAGAGCAGAAATTGGAAAAGGAGCTATATATAAAAGGGGCTTGGAGACGGATGGACTATTCAGGATTAGATTTTTAGGGAGCCCTGAAGTGGAAAAGTAGTCACTTTACAAGATGAGAACACAGTAGCTGAAGCCAAGTGGAGGCCTTACCAAGGCTACCACCTTGCTACATACATGCCATGTTGAGAATGGACAAAGACCTTAGCAACAATCCATTTTAATTCTCTCCCTTGTTATCTATGGGAGAATGTGAAGGGACTGGTATAGCTGGGTAACAGCCAGACAGCAACAGACCCTGGAATTGAGGGTGATGAAGGAGAGAGACCTACAACAAATGACAAAGCTGAGAGTACCTTTGTCCATCCTCTGCATTGAATTTAATGGGGAAACTGAGGCCTGGAGAAAGCAAGGGACTGAGCAGGTTCACATAGTTCATCAGTGACAGAGCATGCCAAGACATGAACTTCTGGGCCAGTTCAAACCCCTTATTTTACAGATGAGGACATACATACTTCTGGTGTTCTTGCTTTCCAAGCACTCCAGACTTTCATGCAGCCTTGGCCTTGGAATGCTGGTCCCACCTACTGCTTTTGACCCCCAGGAAACCAAAAGGTACAAATAAAGTCCATCTCTCTGTGGTCATATACTGAACACGGGAGGGGTAAAGAGAGGGGGCTGGTTTTCTCTAAGAGAGGGTTTACTACTCTGCTCTTGGTGACTGTCATTTCTCCCCTGACTCAGTACAGAAATCCTCAGGCTGCCAGCCTCCTTGTCTCCTCCCAAGGAGACTAATTACTCTGCCTTGCTGCCTAGCTCTAGGCCCTCCCACACAAGTTCCGCTGCCCCTTCAGTCCCTCCTCTAGTAGCCCCAAAACCCCAGTCTTTTGATCACTTAGAGCATTAGATTTCAAAGCCATGGAATCCTATACTTTTTATGATCACAAGCTCTCCTCCAGGGCCTTTTCATGTCTGAAGAAGGAGCCAGCAGCTCCTCTCCACTTCTCCACAGCAGCAGAGTAGGCCCCCTGAAAGGAATAACAGATGCCCCCAGGAAATCCCTGATGTCTGACAGCTGGTGCCTAGATAGAGTGGGTGCTGGTTTGAACTAGAACCCTTGAAGGAAGTTCTGAAATTTTAATGAGCTGAAATATACAGGAGACTCCAGAGGCACAAAGAAAGGGATTAGATATCCAAGTCTTACAGGGATTTAGGAGGTTTTGCTTTAGAAGGCCCTCAATTCCTGCCTTTCAGCTCTCCCTAGTGGTCACCAGAAGCAGAGGTCCATGGCTGATTTTCAAGTCAAAAAACTATTTTCTAGGGACCTGCTATGTGTCAGGCACTTTGCTAGAACTCGGGGATTTCAGAATGAAAGAAGCAGAGGTGGAGAAAACAAAGAGAAAAAAAAAACAAGAAAGAATTTGTACTATTTTTTTTTCTGAGATACTTTTTTCTCCTGGATCCCAGCAGCTCAGAGTTTACTGACCTCAGAGCCTTTGAGACCAGACAGGAACCACCAGGGCCCTTCCAATACCAAGGCCCCAGCATTTCTACCTCCTCACTGGCGACTGACCTCCCTCTAGCCAAAGCCACCTGGAAGAACTATGTACTCTACAGCATTGGTTTCCTGCTGAGCAGAGCCCAGCTGGATAAAATTAGCCCATTGCTCACATCTAACAAGTGCCAGAGCTGAGCCCAACAGCACTCTTGCCTAGCCAGTAGGAAGCGTGGACGGACAGCACCTGTCAAGCAACCCCAGCCCACAGCCTCCTTGCTCCACAGGCCTACCTGCTCCAGGGATGGAAGGCTAGAGGCAGGAGACCACTACCCTTGTTCCACTGCACACCCACCCTACACTGCCCTTGCAATGACTGGGCCCTGGAATCCATGGATGGGGGTGCTAATCAGTACCACTTCTCACCAGGTGTCCACATCTACCTCATGCTCACACTCTGGGAGTGCCTGGGGATGGAGATGGGGCTGGGGTCCCTGGGGCCCTAGCTGCAGCATCTCTTGGTTCTGCCACTGGCCTCTGGTCACCTTGGGTGGGGAAAGGCATGGTTCCTGCGCCTCCATGGCCCTCTATCCACTTCCATGTCTGGGAAGGGTAAGAACCCAGGAGACACACCACTGAGATATATCTGACCCTGCCACTCAGATGAGAATCAGGACGGCCCAGGGCAAGGGGGTGGGAAGGAAGCCGGGAGAAACCAGCCCCAGGCCCTGCCAGCTGTCTGGGGAGCCAGGTGAATACACTGCAACTGTCATAGGTCTTGGGATCAGCTCCTCCTCCATCCCCCACCCCTACTGCCCTGCCCATGCCACCCCCACCTAACACTTTGTCTAGAGCCCTGGGGGTGATCCAGGCTGAATGGGCGACAACCTCTTCTTGCCAGCAGTCCTCTTCACTCTTTCCCGTACCTGATCTGGCCCCAAGACCCCAAGGGCTGAATTGGTTTGCAGCTAATGAAGGATCTAAGTGATTCTAGGCAAGGGGCTCTCAGAGATGAAGGGGCTGGGGGTGGGAATTGCCTCCAGGAAATGCTTGGTCCAGAGCAGCCATCCTCTTCCCCATTCCACTCCAACCTCCTTCCTTCTAGGCCTGGGAGGCCACCTCCTCCATACAAGTCAGCACAATGGGGCTGCTCCTTCCAAAGAATGAGCCCATCCTTCAATCCCACGAGTCCCCTGTAATAGTTGTCCCAGAACTCCTGGGGAGGGGTGGCCAACCATGCTGGTGGGAGCTTCCAGCTCAGGTAGGCTCCCTCACCACACAGTCCCTGGGTACCACACAGGGTGAAGCTGAACCCACACCAGCTGCCCTAGGTTCACACAGGTGAACTAGTTAGCAGGATTTCCTAGGCTTGAGAAACCTCCTCCAAACCTAAACAGAGACCCAGGAATGGACCAGATGGACTCTAAGATCCCCTCTTGAATTTGCTCTCCATCCAACACTCCTCTGCCCTACTCTCCACCAACTTGCTTCATTCAGCCACTTGCCTGAGTGGGAGTGAAGGAGAGGGCCAGGATAACCACATCCACTTCTCTCTCACAGACAGCCACATTCACTCTTTCTCCTCTCGGGTGCAGTCTTTGCAGTCTTCTGGGACGCCCAGCCCTGCAGTTCCATCCACCTCAAAGCCTTGAAAAGACCAGACTTTCCTCCTGTCAGGGAGATCTTTCAGCTACTTGCCTCCTCATTCATCCTGTTGCCTCCCCACCCAACAGGGACCCATGTCCTTCATCCTTTAGCTCCATGAACACATGGGTCTTTCCCCCGCACATCTGAACACAGAAGCTCCCTTCAAGGACAACAGGGTGCCCTCACCTTTGGGTGGGCAATTTACAGTTCACAGATGCTTCCATAGCCCTCATCACATTTAATACAACCTCTGGGTTGGATTAAACCCTTAATCCTGAGAGGATGAGATGGATGTTCTTATGGAGAGAAAGTGAAGTCCAGAGGGGAACTAAGTGCCAGTTTTCAAACCCCTTCTCCAAGACTCTTTCCACACTTCCTTACACAAAGTTGGGAAGTAAGTGACTGTCTTTTCCCAGGACTTCTCAGAAAGTCTGCTTGCTGCTTCTGGAGACAGTACCTGCTGCCCCCAGGCCCACTCTGTCCCCCAAGGAAAACTGTGGACAGTGAGTGGCACCATAGCCTCAAGATGGAGGCATGAAGGCTGCAGAAGCTGAGCCAGAGTCCTTGTACAGCCCCCACTCACCCACCCCAGCCTCTGCTATGGAAAGAGAGGGATGAAGAGGGGAGTCTGGAAGAGTAATTAGGAGTCTCTAATCTGCCTTTCCATGGGAATACACAACATTGTCTTCTGGGTTCCTCTGTGCCTCAAAATGGAGGTAAAACTCCAAAATGAACTCTCCTGTGTCTTACTCCCTCTGTCCTCTTATTATTCAATAGAATTATCACCACTGAGGGATAATTTCCAAGGCTTTGTTTAATGCTGATAGACCCAAAAGGAATCTTTGTCAGGTTTGGTTATTAAATGGGGAGAGAACAGTTCCTGGGGGGCCCTGCTTTTATGGGAAAGGATTTGTGTGTCTAAGTGGTCAACATTGCTAGCTCAAAGTGCCCCTCTTTTTTAGACTTCCAGTGCTTTGCTAAGCCTCAGAGAGGGGATGGGAAAAAGTAGCAAATACCATGCAATTAAAGGTAGGGAAACTCCTAAGGCAGCACCTGTGGAAAGGAAAAGTGGAGAACATTCCTAAACTTCTGCCCACACACCTCAGTGAGGTGGATTTGTTCTGTATATAACTCTCAGTAATCATGGCCATTACCTTCCTCCTCATCTTCCCCGCCCCCAGGTAAGATATTCCTTTTATCTGCAAGGGAGCTTAGTCATCTAGCAGCCCCCAGCACTTGGTACCACATTGTTTGGTAGGCTCTAAATTTCCTGATCCCAATAAGTCCTCACCTAAGCCAGGACACCTTACTGAATGCTGAACAGCTTCAAGAATCCAAGCCAGGTCCCTCCAAGGTTAGGACTCATCTGTCAACCAGGCTAGGCCTGGAAGGCAAGGACAGCCACTTTCAGGGAAAGTCAAGTTCTAGGCAAAGCTAGTTCTAGTTCATTAGCTCTGTAAATAGTTATAACTAGTGAACTCCAGGAGTACTTTAAATATTATGTTGACAGAGCACAGGGGCTACAAACAAGCTTACCTTAAATCTTCTTCTAGTCAACTAAGTTCTTTCTTCACAATCATTGGTCAATATAATTAGGGGCTGTCATACCAGAAGGAAATCAAAGATCCAAAGAAGGTCAGGATTAAAACAGTGGAGAGCTTCAGATCCAGTAATACACACAGAATACAGTGTGACTCCTTTAAGGAATTCAGAGTTACCTCAAAGTCCACTGAAATTTCTGGGACTGATTTTTCCCTATTTCTCCTATGAACAACAGATAAAAATGCTGAATATTATATATAAAACAAATATAATAAGACTCTGAAAGGTGGAGATAAGTCAGACCAGCTAGGAACCTCAGAACCTGAGGGGTGACTCACTTGAGGTGAGTTTCTTTTTTGCCTATGTATCCCAAATGTGGTGCTGGAGAAGCCAGAAACCCAAACATACCAATGGGAACTGACATAAAAAGCCAATGAAAATCTTTCCCTCTCTAGCCAAAGAATCATGAAAGGGTCAGCCTAGAAAGATAGAAAACTTCTCCTTAATAACCATTCTATTTCAGTCAAACACCATGGAAAAAACCATGGTCCCAGCACCACCCCAGCCAGCAAAGGCAAAGTGGAGAGCCTGGATTCCCACTTTCATCATGCTGTAGCAAATAACCTCTCTCCCATTCATCACCATGGTAGTGTCAAAGTAGGCTAAGTATGGAGCTCAGACTTTCACCCCAGCCAGACAGAAACACATGTCCCTTGCATCCCCAGTAGTATCAGAAGAAATCTAGTGGTATGCCTGAACTCCCACCCCCACATAGCAGTAACGAGGAGCTGTTCAACACTGGGGTGTCAGTAGTGGCCCAGTGGGGAAACTTAACTTGACAGTAATGAGGTAGTGTACCCTTTCTTCCACTGGCATGCTGTCAGAGGAGGTCTGCTAAAATAGATTTTTTTAAAACCCCACAGTTTCATTACATACTACTAAAAATGTCCAGGTTTCAATAAAAAATTCATGACACAAGAACATCATACCAGACCCAAGAAAAAATCAATTTGAGTAAAAAAATAATGATGATAATGAGATGGCACAGATGTTAGCATTATCTGACACGGAGCTTAAAGCAGTTATCATAAAAATGCTTCAGTGAGTATTTATGAACATGCTTGAAATAATCCAAGAATTAGAAAGTCTTAATAAATAAAAAGAAGCTATAAAGTGAGACCAAATGGAAGTTTGGAACTATAAATACAGTAATTGAAAAAAAAAATAAATACAGTAATTGAGATTAAAACAACAAATTCAGTGGATAGGCTCCACAACAGAATGAAGAAGAAAGAGGAAAGTATCAGAGAACTTGAAAAAGAGGCCAATATAAATTATCTCATGTAAATAAGAGAAAGGGGGGGGGGGTGCCTGGCTGGCTCAGTAGGTAGAGCATGCAACTCTTTTTTTTTTTTTTTTTTTTTTGAAGTCAGCCACAGTGGGAACATTTATTTAATTATTTATTTATTTTTGCTTGCCAACTTAAAGAGCATGCAACTCTTGATCTCAGGGTTGTGAGTTCAAGCTCCCTATTTATGGAGCCTACTAAAAAAAAATAAACAAGAGAAAGGAAATAAACTGAAAAAAATTAACACACCCCTAGGGAACTGTGGGATTACCACAGAAAAAAACTTAATATTCATGTCATCAGAGTACCAGAAGAAGAAAAGAAAGAAGGTGTGGCTGAGAAAGTATTCAAAGAAATAATGACAAAAAAGATCCTTAAAGCAGTGAAAGAGAAATGACACCTTAATTATAGAAAAAAAAAAAAACAATTAGAATGATAATTGATTTCTCCTCAGAAACCATGGAGGGGAGAAGGAAGAAGTCACAATTTTTTTCAAGTACTGAAAGAAAAGAATTGTTATCTCAGAATTGTATATTCAGCAAAAATATCCTTGAGGAACAGAGGAAATCAAGACATTCTCAGATGGTGGAAAACTAAGAGAATTTGTTGCCCTAAAAGAATGGCTAAAGGAAGTTCTACAAACAGTAAAGAAATGACAAAATAAGGAATCTTGGAGCATCAGAAAAGAAGAAAATACAATTAAAACAGTAGAAATATGAGTAAATACAACAGATTTTCCTTATTAAAGTTATGACTATAAAGTTGTTCATAGTATTCTCTTATTTTCTTGTTAATGGCTGCAGGATCTGTAATGTTATCTCCTATTTCATACCAGATATTGGTGGTTTGAATCTTCTTTTTATGCAGTCTTATTAGAGGTTTACAAATATTACTGATTTTTTCAGAGAACTTTTTGTTTCACTGATACTCTCTATTGTTTTCCTATATTCGATTTTATTGATTTCTGCCTTTTATTGTTTACTTTCCTGTTTGCTTTGAGTTTATTTGCTCAAGGTCCCACAGCTGATAAATTTTAATAACTAGAGATAAAAAATTGGACAAATTCATCAAAATTCACAAACTACAAGAACCCAACCAAGAGGAAACATATTACATGAATAGTCCTATAACCACTAAAGAAATTGAATTTTTAAAATTTTTTTTTTTTAACTTTTTTTATTTATTTATGATAGTCACAGAGAGAGAGAGAGAGGCAGAGACACAGGCAGAGGGAGAAGCAGGCTCCATGCACTGGGAGCCTGATGTGGGATTCGATCCCGGGTCTCCAGGATCACGCCCTGGGCCAAAGGCAGGCGCCAAACCGCTGCGCCACCCAGGGATCCCAGAAATTGAATTTTTAATTTAAAACTTCCCCCAAAGAAAAGCCTATATGGATTCACTGGAAGATTTTACCAAACATTCTTCCAAAGAAGAATTAACAGCAATTTTATATAATCTGTTCCAGGAAACTTAAGATAAAGAAACACTTCCCAATTGATTCTAAAGGCCAGCATTACCCTGACATTAAAACCAAAGACAATACAACAGGAAAAGAAAACGAAAATTATAGACCAATATCCCTTATGAATATAGACACAAAATGCCTCAAAAATATTAATGAACCAAAACCATTAATGTATAAAGAATTAGGGATGCCTGGGTGGCTCAGCGGTTGAGCATCTGCCTTTGGCCCAGGGCCTGAGCCCAGGGTCCAGGATCGAGTCCCACGTCGGGCTCCTTGTGGGGAGCCTGCTTCTCCCTCTGCCTGTGTCTCTGCCTCTCATGAAAAATAAATAAAATCTTAAAAAAATAAAAAATAAAAAAATGTATAAAGAATTATGCATCATGCCAAGATGAGATTAATTCCAGGTATGTGAGACTTTTGATATTCAAAATTCCATCAATGTAATGTATCATATCAGCAAGTTAAAGATGAAAAATCCTATATCCTATCAACTGATGCAGAAAAACATTTGAGGGACGCCTGGGTGGCTCAGTGGTTGAGCATCTGCCTTTGGCTCAGGGCATGATCCCAGAGTCCTGGGATCGAGTCCCACATTGGGCTTCCCGCATGGAGCCTGCTTCTCCCTCTGCCTGTGTCTCTGCCTCTCTCTCGGTGTCTCTCATGAATAAATAAATAAAATCTTTAAAAAGAAGAAAAAACATTTGACAAAAACTAATACTCATTTATCAACTGAGTAACATCTACATCTAATGTCATACTTTTTAAAAAAAGATTTTGTTTATCTATTCATGAGAGACACAGAGAGAGAGGCAGAGACATAGACAGAGGGAGATGCAGACTCCTTATGAGGAGCCCGATGTGGGACTTGATCCCTGGAATCAAGACCTGAGCCAAAAGCAGACCCCAACCACTGAACCACCCAGGTGTCCCTCTAATGTCATACTTTATGGGAAAATACTATGTTTTCCTGCTAAGATCAGGAACAAGGCAAAGAAGCCCATTCTCACCACTCTTATTTAAAATCTTAATGGAAATTATAGCCACTGCAATAAGCTAAGGAAAAGAAATAAAATAAGCTAAGGAACAAGGCAAAGAAGCCCATTCTCACCACTCTTATTTAAAATCTTAATGGAAATTATAGTCACTGCAATAAGCTAAGCCAAATACAGATTGGAAGGGAAGAAATAAAACTGTCTCTATTTGCAGATGCCAGAATTGTCTACATAGAAAATCCCAAGGAATCTACAAAAATTTTATAAAGCAACATTACATTATACAAGATCAATGCACAAAAATGAAACACACTTCTATATACTATCAATGAACATGAAGAAACTGAAGTTGAAAGCACAGTAACATTTATAATCATTACCAAAAAGAAAAAGAAATACCTAGGTATATACCTAAACAATCATGTACTATATCTGTATGCTAACAATGCCAAAGTGCTGGTGAAAGAAACCAAGAAAGATCTAAATTAAGTGGAAAGACATTCTGTGTTCATGAAGGCTCAACATGGTAAAGATGTCTATTTCCCCCAAACTGATACAGTTTTAATTCAGTTCCTATCAAAGTCCTAACCAGATTTTTTTTGTAAATATGGATAAGATTATTCTAAAAGTTATATCAGAAAGATAAAGGAATTAGAATAACTGAAACAATTTTTACCAAGAAGAGTAAAGTGAGAGGAATCACTCCAATTGATTTCAAGACTTATATAGCTATAGTAATCAAGACTGTGGTATTGGTAGAGAGGTATATAGAACAATGGAACAGAATAGAGACCCTTGACATAGTCCCATGCAAGTATAATCAACTGATTTTTTACAAAAGTACAAAAGCAATTTAAGGGAGAAATTATAATCTTTTGGAAAATAGTGTTGGAATGATTGGATATTTATAAGCAAAAAGGAAAAAACTCAAAATGGATCATACACTTAAATGTAAAACTGTAACACTTTTAGAAGAAAACAGGAGAAAATCTGTAGAACTCAGGGCTTAGAGAGGAATTTCTTAGACATAACATCAAAAACGCAATCCATAGTGGGGAAAAATCAATAAATAAATTGGATGTTATCAAAACTAAAAACTTTGCTGGGCAAAAGAGTCTTAATAGGATGAAACAAGTTACATGCTGGGTGAAAATATTTACAAACCAGGCATCTAACAAAGGACTGATGTCCAGACTATATAAATTAAACTCAACAGAAAAAACCCAAGCAATCCACTTAGAAAACAGACAAAATATATGAAGAAGCATTTCACCAAAGAGGAGATATATGTATTTTATATATATATATATATATATATATATATATATATATATATATGGCAAATAATCACATGAAAAGATGTTTAACGTTGCTTGCATTAGGGAAATGCAAACTATGATCACAATGAGATATCATTATAGGTTTATCAGAACAGCTTTAATAAATGGTGACAATGTCAAAAGCCGGAAGGATGTGGAGAAAATAAATCTCTCATACATTGCTATGGGAATGTAACATGGTACATTAGAAAATAAGAAAATAAGTTGGCAGTTTCTTTTAACAGCTAATTATACATTTACCATGAGACACAATTACACTCCTGGGCACTTATCCCTGAGAAATGAAAGCCTATGTCACACAAAATCTCTACACAATTGTTCACAGCATTATTTGTAAAGCCCAAATCTGAAAGCAACCCAAATGTCCTACAATAGATGAGTAGTTAAACTATGGTACATCCATACAATAAATACTTACTCAGCAATAAAAAGAAATGAACTACAGATACATGCAACAACCTGGAAGGATCTCAAGGGTATTATGCTGAATGACAAAAGCCAATTTTACAAGGTCACATACTGTGTGATTCCATTTATATAACATTCTCTAAATAACAAAATTATAGAGATGAAGAAGAGATTAGTGATTGCCAGGTGGTAGTGTGGGGGGACCAGGTGTGAATATAAATTGGTAGCATAAGAGAGGTCTTTGGGGTGGTGGAATAGTTCTATATCTTGATAGTTGTGGTGGTTATATGGATCTACATGTGATAAAATGGCATAGAACTACACATGCATGTACCAATACAAATTGTATTGATGGTTTTGATATTGTACTATTGGTTTGATATTGTACTATTAGTTACCTAAGATGTAGTAAATGGGGGAAACTGGAAGAAGGACATACAGTCCCTCTTTTATCTTTCCAATTTCCTGTCGATTTATAATTATTTCAAAATAAAAGGCTAAAATTTTAATTATCTTGGAAAAATTAGTCCAAATCCCTTATTTTACAAATAAGGAAACTGAGATGCCAAAAGGACAGGTAACTGGCCCAATGTTTCACAACTGTCAGTGCAGCACTGAGACTGCAACTTTTATTACTGAAACCTAACCTGAAACCTAACCACTCAAAACTCATGAACTCTTACCAGTGTACTTTTCAGCATCAACTTGTCCACATTTACACCACATTCTCTTATGCCAAAGTTCTTTTAGTTCTTCTTGCGGGTCAGGAGTCTTCCTGCCTCCTGGTATTTTCCCTCTAGATGGCTTAACCTTTTATTTGGCAGCCATACACTTAAATGTACATTGCCAAGGTAGATTTTCTAATCTTTATTCCTCTTTACATTAATCCTTAGGATCTGGCTCAATCATGCTCAAGGTTTCTTAGGAGCTTCTTGCCTCCTTCACAATCTTTTCTGTTGAGAAATGGCCCAATCATTGTCTAGGCCTAGCAGTTCAAGTCCACCGCCAATTACTACATGGTGCCACCTACTGAAATAGGGGGAGGATATTCCATAAGTCTAAAGTGCCTGTAGGGGATCCCTGGGTGGCTCAGCGGGTTAGCGCTTGCCTCTGGCCCAGGGCGTGATCTTGGAGTCCCGGGATCAAGTCCTGCATCGGGTTCCCTGCATGGAGCCTGCTTCTCCCTCTGCCTTGTGTCTCTGCCTTTCTCTCTGTCTCTCAGGAATAAATAAATCAAATCTTAAAAAAAAAAACAAAGTGCCTGTAAAATATCCAGGTTGAGATGTCCTGCAAACAACTGGGAGACTAAAGTTCCAGGGAGAGGTCAGGCCTAGAGATACAGATTCATGAGTTGTCAGGGTGTGGAGAATAGTTAAAACCATGAGGAAATTTCTTCTCTAATAGGAAGATAAACAATTTTTACATAAAGGAACAATACCATGTGGCTGGATAAAATCAGTGTTAACTAGAGAAGAATGAAGGATTCAATAGTCCTTTTTTCTCTGAGCAATTATCTCAGGCATTTGAAACCCTGAACAGCCCTGAGCAAGAGGAAAGCATCAGGGCTTTCTGTGATGGATAGGGTAATGCAAGGAGGGATTCCCTCTAGATGAATTGTCTCAGCCATCTTTTTGCAGTCTGTTCACTCCTTTCAGAAGAACAAAGGAAAAATCTCAGTTCAACTCAGACCTGGGGATGCTGATTACAAACAGAAGGCTGCTGGATAAAGTGTCTAAAATGTTGCTAAGGGATACTTGAAGGCTGCTATTCCTAAGGGACCCCAAATTATAAGAGAAAGGGAAACAGAAAAATTCTAGGTAAGATTCTGAGAGTCATTGGTTTCTGACAAAAGCTTTCCCTGGGCCTCAGACACATATTTTCCACATTTCTTTTCCTTCTCCATATTTTTCAACTCTATCAAAGGTGGGCTGTTTTGTTTTAGCATCACTCAGCATGTGTGGAATCTTTGTTGAGCCACATGCAAGTTTTTAAAAAGATTTTATTTATTTATTCATGAGAGACACAGAGAGAGACAGAGACATAGGCAGAGGGAGAAGCAGGCTCCCTGCAGGGAGCTCGATGCGGAACTCAATCCCAGGACCCGGGAATCACAACCTGAGCCAAAGGCAGGTGCTCAACCACTGAGCCACCCAGGTGCCCCCACATGCAAGTTTTGAAAGAACCATTGTAAGATGCTTCTTTTGGCATTTATCTGAACAGTTTTTGTGTGTGTGTTTAGATTTTATTTTGTTTTAGGGTTTGGGGTATTTTTTGCACCCGGTATGTCTAATTACTTGCCTATCTAGCTATGGTTGTAGCCTCTAAACGATGGCTATATGCTGAGCAAAAAGAAAATAAATAAGGTTGTCATAGCAACAAATCTTCAGCCATTGATTTGATTTGTTGTTTCACAGGCAATTATGCGTGATCCTAGTTCACCTGGTAAAGTAGGGACCTGTTACATGAGCTTTTATATTTTTTTAAACTCTCTCACAATGGACAGATCACATCTTATTCTAGAACAACTGTGTCTGTCACCCTGCCTGTCTCCTTCATACACACCTAGTAGGCTTTCTTGGACATCCAAAGAACATTGTTCAGATGCACTTGTATTTATTGAAGCTGGTTTCCCAAATTACATGCTCAATATCCTTTAGATGTCTCAAAATCAGATATACAGATACAGACTTCACAGCCATTGGAGGATGGTTCAGCCACCTCCTCCATACCGGGGAATACTGCTTTCCTCTTTTACTAATATCTTAAATAGAATGTCTCTCCCGGAACACCTGGGTGGCTCAGCAGTTGAGCGTCTACTTTTGGCTCAGGGTGTGATCCTGGGATCCGGGATCAAGTCCCATGTCGGGCTCCCTGTGGGGAGCCTGCTTCTCCCTATGTCTTTCGTGAATGAATAAATAAGATTTTTTTGGTATATTTTTTATTGGAGCTCGATTTGCCAACATATAATACCCAGTGCTCATCCCCTCAAGTGTCCCCCTCAGTGCCTGTCACCCAGTCACCCCATTCCCACGCCCACCTCCCCTTCCACTACCCCTTGTTCATTTCCCAGTTAGGAGTCTCTCATGTTTTGTCACCCTCTCTGATTTTTCCCACTCAGTTCCCCTCCTTTCCCTTATAATCCCTTTCACTATTTTTTATATTCCCTGTATGAGTGAAACCATATAATGACTGTCTTCCCGATTGACTTACTTCACTCAACATAATACCCTCCAGTTCCATCCAGTCAACAAAACTAAGATTTTTTTTTTTAAAACTAAGATTTTTTAAAAGATTTTATTTATTTATTCATGACAGACACAGACACACACACACACAGAGAGAGAGAGAGAGAGAGAGGCAGAGACACAGGCAGAGGGAGAAGCAGGCTCCATGCAGGGAGCCCGACGTGGGACTCGATCCCGGGTCTCCAGGATCAGGCCCTGGGCTGAAGGCGGCGCTAAACCACTGAGCCACCCAGGCCACCCCAAAATTAAGATTTTTTTCTAAATGTCTCTCCCACTGAAGTGCTAGAGAATTTACCTATGTGATCTCTAAGCTTCTTTTTTTTTTTTATCTCTAAGCTTCTAACAAAGTAGGCATAATTATCCCTGCTTTGCAAAAAGGAAAACTGTGGCTCTGAGAAATATCATTTAAAACCACACAGCTTGTAGGAGACATTATGAATTTAAGTCTGATGGGCTCTTAAACCTATATTCTTTTTTTTTTAAACCTATATTCTTTTCACTGCATCTTTAGGTCTCCAAATTACCTGATGGGCTATTTGCTTAATAGAATCATTGTTGCTCATTATTGTTAAAGCCCTGGACCTTATATTGCCTCTTAAACAAAGTTCCTGGGGCCATGTGTCCTTATCCAGACACAATTCTAATAATTCAATTGGATCTACAGGTGAATAGATTCTTTTGAAGGAGCAAAGATAGAGGGAAGGTTCAGGGGGAGGGTGGGGAAGCTTAGAGTTAACTTTCCCAGGCAAGTGTCTTATACAAGAGTAGGATCCATATCAAATATGCTATTTGCAGAGTCCTTTGTCATAATAACTTAGTAACATAGTAACTTAATTTCCACACCCATTCAACTAGGGCCTCTTCTCAAAACTTGTTGCTCAGCCTGAGAGGATCTCTGCAAATGAGTCAGCTCCATGTGTACTCACCTGCAGCCCTGAAAATCTCAGGGCTGGAGATACAGAGGGAATGTGGCTATGAAATTACCACCAGGCCCATCCCAACAGTTAGTGGTGGCATAGCAGAGGGATGAGGTAGGACTGCAACATGGACCTATCTCCTGGACTAGGGAAGCAATATTTGCCATCATAACAAGCAGAAAAGCCAGTTCCCATGCACCCTGTCCTGATTCATATGTCCTTAACTGCCTTTCCTTTGGCCCTAATTTATTTGGCCATTTGCTCTTGTATCTGAAATCCAGAAGATGAACTGGGAACATTGACACCAAGGTTGGTACCCCTACTGCATGGTTAGGTTAGGTTCTCATAACACCTAAACAACTAGAAACATTCAATCTGGACTTACCATTTTTTTCAGCTACCAATTCTTTCTCAGGATGGTTTGAATGTAGACCTGCCTAGATGCAGGCAACTGAACAGGGTGACTATCAATCATAAAATGCCATAGCATATTAGCTCATCCACAAATGTATGTTAAATTTACGAGATTTATCCAAGTTTGTTGAATTTAGTCTACCTATCGGTAAAATCACGGACAAGAAGTCACCTAGAGGCATCCAATGAGGATTTTAGTAATCCCCTCTTTAAAAAATTAAAAACAGCTATCCCTTTGGCTCATTATATGGGCAACCCTGCCTCCTACAGTTATTAGCCAAGAAAAACAGAGCAATGCTGGCCCAGTTATCAGTGAGAAGCTAGTTCCATCTTATTTGTTGCATTAGGTCCCCATTATCTGAGGATTTCTCATAGATGGCAGAAAAATCAAATTGGATTACAGTAAAATAACATAAAGAGCTACCTTGCAGGCAGCCCCGGTGGCGCAGTGCTTTAGCACCGCCTGCCGCCCAGGGTGTGATCCTGGAGACCTGGGATCGAGTCCCACGTCGGGCTCCCTGCATGGAGCCTGTTTCTCCTTCTGCCTGTGTCTCTGCCTCTCTGTGTCTCTCATGAATAAATAAAATATTTTTTTAAAAAAAAGAGTTACCTTGCTGTTTATATGCATCTCACAAACCAAATTTCTTAGGAAAACAAGGAAACCTAGAAAGAGAAGTCAAAAGCTTAGAGCACTGCAGAGCCATCTCCACTGGGTACTGCAGACCCAGCTTCCCTGCATTTCCAGTTGTGGAAGGAAAAGGGGGAGGGAACGGACAGTCCTCTGTGGAACATGCAGCAGCCCTAGAGTTTGATCTGTTTTGTAGCTCTGATTTTACCACTTAGTAGATATTTAAGGCAGAACCCTTCACTTTTGTGATCGGGACTCCAACAGCTTCTATCTCAGGATCAAATCCCATCTTCCTTCCCTAGACTATAAAACCCTCACAGACCGGCCCCTGACTCATTTCTTCTCCCCCCTCTTCAACATTGCTCCTTTTTCCTCTCTCTAAATAATGACCTGGGCTCATTTCCTGGGGCTGGAATGTTCTGCTTCCTATACATTCAGGTCTCAGCTTGTGTCATCGCCTCGTAAGATCTTCTGCAACCACCCTATTCCATCTTAGGCACAATCACATCAGACCATTTTGTCATCCACAAAAATCTCAGTCAGGAATCTAGCCCACTCAAGTTTCTAGGCTTACGTTTATAAACTGGCATTTTAAACAGGAAATAAGGCCTAAGCCAGGCCTAGTTAACATATTCTGGGCAGGTAACTTAAAAGGTACCAGTAGTATGGGCTGAAGGAAACACCTTGGGGTAGGATGGAGAGAAAGAATGAAGGCTTTTCCAGCTTTTTTTCAAGGTGATTTTGACCTCAGATCTTTAAAAAGTAACAGATTCCCAAATAAAAAGGCCACAGAAAATGTTACATTATATTCACACAGAAAATAGAAGTAAAGCCAACCCAAATAAATTAGCTTTTCCCCAAACCTCAACTCCAAAGGCTCTTTTTTCACAGGAATTAATTTTTCATTCCATGTTGTTGAACCAAACAAACTTTTCAGCAATGCATCAGAAAGACTTGGTAACAAGAAATACGTGCTTTCACTTGGGCTGAAGTCTGATTTTGTAGCCTCTATTCTCATGTCAGCTTTTCCTCTTCCACTCAGTCATTTAAACACAATATATCACTATCTAAAGTGGAAACATAAATCCAGGTTAGCTGTTTCTAACAAGTGCCAAAAATATTCAAATGCAGTGATTTCAGATGATAGGGCAACTGCTTGTAAATTACTTATTATTTTAACATAACAGAACTAGGAAAATCCACATAAAATTTTGGGTGCTTGTTCCTGCGATAAATGTGACAACCACTATTTATTGGCTGCTACATAATGCTGAAGTTGTGATGAGCTTCCTTAATTTTTAATCATTGGTTCTTCAACTGGCTGAGGTCTTTTGCTAATTCTTAATGGTTAGATTTGAAGCTTTGGTAGGGAGTACATTAACCTCTAAAGGAGGGAATGATGGTAGCTTTGTAAGCCTGGATAGACACCTTTTTAAAATAAAAAATTTATTTTTTTGGGAGAGAGCACACACACAAGTGAGTGGGAGGAGGGGTGGAGGGAGAATCTTCAAGAAGACTCCCTGCTGAGCATGGAGCCCAGTGCGGGGGTGGGGAGCATCTCACAACCCAGGAAATCATGACCTGGGCTGAAACCAAGATTCGGACACAACCGACTGAGCCACCAAGGCACCTGGGACACTCAAACTACAGCTTTAACACACTATTAAAAAATAATGTCCATTTAGTTGTAGGGTGGTGTAGGTGAGCAGGTAAGACTGCATATCTACAGGTGAACTTAAAAAATCCATCACCAGTTGCACCCTACTTACTGTAACCATTCTCTTCCATATTCTAGAACTGCACTGTCCAATATGGAGGCTGCTAGCTACTTGTTTCTATTGAACATTTAGAAATATGCCTTATTCAAAATGAGACATACTCTAAGTGTAATATACCAGATTTTGAAGATTCAATTTGAAAAAATGTAAATCTCAATTATTTTCTCTATTAATTCAACATGTTAAAATATTTTGACCTTATTGGGTTAAATCAAATTATTAAGTTAGCCTCTAGCTTTTTATCTTTTGTACTGCAGCTGCTAGAAAAGTTAAAATTACTTATCACTTGCATTATCCTCCTACTAAACAGTGCTATTCTAGAACATTTGGTGTAGACAGGGAACAAGTGTGAATTTAAAAAGTAGGTACATTACAGTCACCAACACTGTCCATTGATAAACTCGGCAGTATTTCAGAGGCTTTAGGTCCCCATCCTGCCAAAACCAAGAAATCTTAGACCAGCACAATACTTAGAATGTAACAGTGAAACACACATTACCTATTAGCTGACAAAACTCTAAGTTCAGATGAGCCCATTTTTGACCCCATAACTCTTCACCACTCCTCTCAAATACCATTTGAAAGGGGATGGAACATTTACAGCATATCTATCTTTTAAGGTTTTTAATATTAACTATTTACACGTCTCCCCACTGAAAGGCCTGCTCCTTGTGAGTAGGGATTAGACCTTTCTCCTGTGCTTTACGTGTTGAATGAGTGATAATCACTTCAAAGTACTCACCTCAGCAGCTATTTACCTATTCTAAATACTACTTACTGTACCTATTATTTGAAATGCCTTTCTTTTGTGACTGCCTTTAGAGCACATAGTAGATTCTTCTGAATTTGCTTAAAGGTGGCATCTCCAATCATTGAAAAGGTAATTCTTGGAAAGCCAAGATTTGTCTCAATATGGCAAATAATGTGAAGAAATTGCTTCTCTCAGTTTATAAAATTGTTCCTGAAAGCAATCAAGTATCTTCTGAGCAATGACAGCATTCTTAGAATACCTATGGCTGCCCAAGGCAACTTTAAAGGGCACAGGGCATGTATTTGGATGCCAGGGGGCTAGTTGGCATACTTTTTAAAAAGCTGCCATCTTTTCTAGTCATTTCACATTTCAAATTGAGTAAAAACTGGGGCCAAGAGCACATGTAATAAGGGGCTGAGAGGACTATTAACTTTAAAGATTCCCAAAATGTATTCCATCCTTCTAAAACTTTGGAAATGAAAACGTTGGTATGAAGAGTACTTAGGTTTATTTGGTAATGCCCACAGGAATTTACTGAATTTATAACATATAACCTTTATTCCTCAGATCTGCCCTTAAAGTTTGCCAAGGAAAACTAGCTAAAACCTATGTTTATTCTAAGAAATTAGACCTTATAAAGCAATCTCGTCTAGGGCTTGAGATAAATGACTTAAAAAAATCAATTAGGAACCATACAGGAGCAGGGCTAAAAGTACAATGAAAATAAGCTCTGGAATCAGAGATGACTGGAAATATTGGCCACTTACTATGTGACCTTGGGAAAATTACCAAATGCCTGTATTTCATCTGCATCACCTATAAAACAGGGTGGCAATAACACATCTGTCATTATGAGGATTAAATAATTTTACACTGATACATCTAACAGCAATCAGAAAAACTTAGCTATTTTTAATATAGCTAACTAAGTAATCAATTTGGAATGTCTTAAATTTAAATCTTGCCTGAATTCAAAGACCTCAAATTCAAACTGGACCCCAGATTTCATATATATATATTAAAAGATTTTATTTATTTATTCATGAGAGACACATGGAGAGAGAAAAGCAAAGACACAAGCAGAGGGAAAAGCAGGCCCCACGCAGGGAGCCCGACATGGGACCCAATCCCAGGACTCCAGGATCATGCCCCGAGCCGAAGGCAGATGCCCAACCACTGAGCCACCCAGGCGTCCCAGAGTTCCTATATTTTTTAAATGATCATTAAAAGTATAGCTTATACTCCACTCCACTGATTGACCAGATCCTGTTCTAGATAATGGTCTCTTCCACCGGATTTCTCTCAAGATGCTTGTGCACTGGCTTGCTTTGTTGCCTAGAATGGAAACATTCCAGTGGTGGTCTTAAGCTTCAAGGAGTAGAATCATGAACACTTAAAATCTCTGGGAAGGTCATAAGGCAAAGAGCTGACCACACCAAAGTTACCCCAAGGAACTGAGTTCCTATGCCAATGATAGGGCTCGGTGGATACCAGAGGAAATGAAACTAATAAAATTCGCCTCCAGCTAAACAAATACCAATACCAGGGGGAAGTCTCATCTAGGTATCAGAATGTGACAGGCCTACTTACAAAACAAGGACATCTTAGTAAGGACACCTTACACAACACATATAAGAGGTTCAAGATAGGGATGGAAAACAAAAGCTACATGAGCATATGTGCACATCTAGACAAGTTTTTGTATTTATAGAGGTCAAGCAAGAGAGTAAGCAGGGCAATGGTGAGAATACAAGGAACAGCGAAGATGCACCTACATAAATGTCATTTACATAAATCTTTGCAGGATTCTCATAATGGAATATACTTTAATCTTTTATTTTACCACTCAAAGACTAAGCCATTAAACTACACAAAATGGAGGTTATATCCCATAAACCAGTATTTGCTCAAACTCATAGCAGTGAGGAAATAAAAAAAAAATCAGGGTTGCACTGGAGTTTCACTTGATTCTAAAAATCAAGTCTATTTGACATTGGTTTGAAGCAACAGAACCTTTATCAGATCATATTCCCTTTTAAAGAAAAACCCGAGAGATAATCAGCCACAAATGATCACTTCATGCATTTTATTGATAGTCTATATTTTAAATCTGCAGTATGACATCTTACATAGGGAAAAAGCTTCTTCCTAAAAGATAACTATTAATAATCAAACCAGCCTTAATATGACTTGACCTTTCAAGGTCTTGTTTTGCATTAAACAAGTTAATTTTGAGCAGGTATAAAGCACTGTACAAAAAAAAAAAAAACTGGGTACATTCTCAAAATTTAATACAGGGCTTCCAAACCAGGAGTCTTCTGGATAGATATTGGAGAAGGGTGTTATGTTCAGATTTAAATCGAAAGAAAATGAGAAACCAGATAAAAACAAGCCAACCAAATTCACTTCACTTTGCGCTCCTTTCTGCTTTTTTTGAAAGTCTCTCCCAGAGGTCAGGAAGCCCTGGTATAACAATCACTTTAGTCTTTACAGAACATACATTTATGTGCTTCATGTTCAAAGACATAAAGGCAGCTTTTGTTACTATCCCCCCTCCAAATCCCTTCAGGTTCTTTTGGCTTATGAAAGCTTTCTAAGATTGCTGCCCAATTCTTTATATATGAATCCAAGTAAACATCTATACCAAAGCAGCTCTTCCTGGGAGAAGATAAAACAGGCACAGATACATAACCAGGCCAACTGCGTACCTACTCAATTTGATACCTGATCACATGGCCCTATATCTTTAAAAGCAGCACCAGGGACAAATGGAGCTAACAAGAGGTAAAATCCAAACACCTGACAGTTAAAATACATACCAATCAATCAGTTAAAAGAATGTTAGCAGAGGGGCACTAAATAGAGGTAAGGCTGGGTAGCTGGTTCAACCATACCTTAGTACTGGAATAAATATGCAAGATGAGGAACTGAAAAGAACCCTGAAATAACGAGGCACAGTGGTATGGTGGGGTTCACTTTTGTTGCATGTATTCAAAGTATCATTCAGTCCAAGTGACTATAAAGCAGCTTGTGGATCTTTAGTAAACAAATCCTAATCAAAACCAAATATCTCACTGTAATTGTATGAGTGTTCCTTTCCTTCAAATTTGAATTAAAACACCTATATAAACATGAAAATAATCATAAAACTGATACAAACTGTTATCCCTTGAGAGTTCCAACACTTCAATAACAGCTGAATTCTATGTTGTATCTTAAATATAAAGTGGAGTTACTAAAGCAAGTGAGATCACTCACCTGTTGGGAATATTATAGTATTTTAGAAATGTTCCAGTTAAGAACTCAATTTAACAATGTTAAAACTTTTGAAGGGCAAGTACTTAATTCATAGTTGTTTCTTATTTGCTCAACTAAAAATCCAATTTCGAAATACGTGAAATACTCATTCCTCAGACCTTGCACTTTTAACTTTCCAAATGAAGATTATTTTTGTTGATTTACATTTTCAAATGTTCTTCAAAAGCATATAATTTACTAGTTAACTCCATGAATTACAACACTGTTATTGAATATTAAACATATTGAAGAATTATACTATGCTTAATGGAAAAACAAACGCCTGACACTTTCTATATGTGTCTTATCAATCTCTTGCATCACTAAGGTACAGAATACTTCAGAAAGTAGCAGTCAGCACAGTCTTATAATAAGACAAGAAAAGAATAAAAGTGCCCTGCAAATGTGGCTTCTACGTACTTAATATTGATAATACATTTGACAGGGAAGCCAGTAAGTTAAAACTCAAAAATTCAAGGCTGATTACTAGTATTTTTTGTTCACAAAAGAACAAAGGAAAATAAAAAGGGGTGGAGGGGGAATATCCTCCATTTTTAAAAGAAAAGTATCAACAACCACCACAAGGTGCCACTGTATTCTAGTAAGCTGTAAAAGTGACCTTTTAACAGGCATTTTGCAACATTCACCTCCCTATCACATGGGTATTTTGGGAAATGATTGAAAGACATGATTGATGCTTGACCAATTTCAAGTCATAGTCATCTGGGAAACAGGTGGTTAAATAAAAAAGCATAGAAAGTGATAACCCTTCATGAATACAATTTGAGACACTGACATTAGAACACTTGGCACAGAAAGGACATGTTTTCCCAAGGGAAAAAAAAATTACTTGAGGTAACACTTATAGCTAAGCAGTTTCCTAATCTTAAAGTTTGGATAAACTCAATGATCATGTTTTTAGAGATTATGTGTGTGTGGTGCATGTGCGTGCACGCACGCACACACACATAAAATCATGGTAATAAACCTTAACTGTACAATTGATTATTTCCTACACTCCCAACACTAATGTGAACACTCTTCTCAATTCCCACCTCCATTAACCATGAACACCACTGAAGTATAACTAATGTGTTCTTTTAGAGCAAATATTCCAAATTAACACCATGACTCGTCTTCTAGTGTCGGTATAGATAAAGTCTGCACACTTTAAACTTAACTTGCTCGATTTTGGCTTTAGTACTAATAAATCTCAACCTTGTCAGCTGCTTGGAGTTAAACAACATAACACCTCAAACGCTTCATACCAGTAAGTGAATTTTTAAAAATATCTGAAATACTCAAGGAAACTCGGGTTTTAATATTTTCCCTATGCTTTGAACAATGTAATTTCCCAACATTGTTCTTTCTTGTTCTTATTACTGCATGAAGTTCAAACTTGATCTTCAAGACAGAACCTTTCTGTAATAAAAAGTGCAAAGATACAAAAAGAAATGTAAAGTCTTTTCAAAGAAAATGCTCCCTCAAGAGAATACGTGTTTTGGATGCTGGTGGGGAAAAAAAGACTCTTGTTCTCCATTGTACATCTGACATCTACAAATGACCTTGTCTTCAATGTCCACAACACTAGTAAGTATAGTCATGGACCTTGTAAAAAAATTAAGTAGCAAATTCCACTAAAATATTTGTATCCATTCTACACAATCCAATGGAAATTAATGAGTGCTATTGAAAAAGGTGTCCACATGCACATGTCCAATATGTGCACTCTACTGAAGGCTAAAAACTTAAAATTCTATTTCCAGTGTTTATGAATAGCTTCAATATCTACATTCATAACCAGCATTCTGCAGGAGTTACCTTTTACTTTAATACTTCACAAATGAGTAATACATATTGAGAGGTTAGGGAAGTACCTGTTATCAATAACTTTTATTCTTAGAATGTGCTGCAGTTCTTAAACTATTTCAAATGAACATCCTTATAATGGGACATTTTATACCAAGAGGAAAATGGATTTTTAGCCAATCAGGACTACCCTGCAGATCTGAGAATTGTAGGTTACACCCTTAGGAAAGGAGATAAGGAGGCTCACAAATATAAAGGAATCCTGACTTTTACATGGACAATTTTTTAAAAAGATAAAATGTATTACATAAGCGCCATAAACAGTGATATCTGCTTATATTAAAAAAAATAAGTGAAGCTTTGTTTGGACATTATTTCCTTGCAAGAGCAGTACATATCCTTAGTAAACAACTACCATATTTACATGTTAATTTCCTTGATACTTAGGTAGGAGTGAAAGCCAGAGGAAAATATGAAAGAATGACCTTTGAGACAACCTTTATGGCTAAGTTGATAACAGTTAAGGTAGCCAGAGAATTCCTGAAGCAGGCCTGTTTATTTTGTAGAGTATCTGACTAAGCATGGGTAGTTTTCACTTTAAACACCAAGGATGTGTTCAATTCCTCTTTGGGCCCACTATCTTTTCCCAATTTTCCCAGATAAACAAACAAGTCCTCCACGGTCAGACTAATCCCAACCCCAACTGGCCTCAAAAGAGAAATTTGGCAAGAAGTACTGGGGTTCTTCACAAACCTAATCTCATTATTAAGGAAGCAACACAAAATGCATGTCCCATAGATTGTGAGTCAGCAGCCTCATCTTCAAATATGGGCAGCACAATTAAAATTTGAACCTCAAATGACCCAACATGATTCACTTTCAACAAAGGATAAACACCCCTTAATTCTTCAACTGGCCTTTAAATATAAGATGTTAGATCTGTGTTACATAGTAATGAAGTATTAACAAGTGTGCACCGGTACCTTAAATGACAAATCTCGAAAATAATGCAAATTTGAGACTTTCCTATTAGTACACACATCTGTACCAACTTCAATTCTTATGCTAAATGTGGTTTATAGTCTCTTTCCTCCACCTTCTTCCTTTTGTCTTTTTTTGAGGAGCAGACTTGTAAAAACATCAACGTAATTTGTGCTAGGTGGTAGTGGTTTTTTTGTTTTTAACCAAAACTCTACCAGATTTGTTAATCTACTTCATCAGCTCAAGTAGAATACTGTGTCAAGGACCTCACCATATGAAACCAGTTCACATCTGTATGATTACTGTCTTCATAAAAATTTTAAATTCTTCAGAGCAGTTTTCTTTACTTCTCCCGTCTTTCATTTCCTGCCTAAATCCAAGTTAAAAATACAGTTTCCATTGGTATCTTCAATGCAGTTCAATTCTGCACTCTGTCCTTTCCTTTTCATGTCACAGTAGCTGTTCACATACATTAAATACTAGATATGTTCTGCTCTTGACATCTACACACTTACAAAAGCAGCTTTGTACTTTGTTTGGTGTGGTTTTTACTACGTTGGCTCACAAAAAGCAGTTTTTTTTTTCATTTCTAAGCATGGTACTTTACAATTTTTAATGCATTAATACAACAGTGCATTGGAAAAGTACTGAGCCTCTACAAAATAGCTTTACATTTTTAAACAAATGAATGTGATTTTTTCACTTACACAAGCATAGGCTTTTTTTTAATATTTCCACAAGATAAATATCTCAATTAAACTACAAGCTCACTCTACAGTGTGCCACAGTGATGGGCTTAGGAGATGCTTACACACTTAGAAGATCCTAACCTTAGTGTTATTTACACTGACGTCCAATATCACCTCATCTGAAAGGTGAACAAATGATATTCAGCATGTAGCTGAATGTGTGCCAACTAATTAACTGGGAATAGTATAGCTTTAAGCAATCACTTATGAAACGTACTGAAACTTAGTCTAAACTAGGAATTTCCTTTGCCCCTCTCTCCTATGGCATGGGAAACGTTAAAGATCAATGTGAGAAACAGATAAAGAGCCATTGCTAAGGCAGATCTTTTAAGAGAACAAAGGAGAAAACTGATAAGCATATATGACAAATCATCAGTAATATCAATTACTGGTACTGAAATCAGATTTTTATGTCCTAAAACATTGCTTTTTAAATATTTCCTTTTATTCTGGAACAGAAATTGGAAAAAGGACAATGATTCATTCAGAAAGCAATGACTCAATTCAGGTTGCTACTTTACATTTAAGCACCACTCAAAAAGTGGGCATAAAGCAAGTGATTCCTGTTTGCCCATCACTATACCAGCTACGTAGCTGAGAGTTCAGAACTTAATTACACAACACTTTCTCTGTTACCAGAAGCTAAGACTGCTCTGCGACAAATAGGACAAGTAGAATTCTCAGATAACCAGCGATCGATGCAGTGGACATGGTACTCATGGGAACAAGGTAGTTTACGAAGTTTGTTGCCTTCTGTATATTCTGTAATGCAAACACTACAGGTTTTTAATGCATCGTTTTCACCAAAACTTCTCATTGCCAAGTTGTCAATCTGTTCTTTGGTGAGTCCTCTAGGTTGGTCATCATCATCCTCATTTAAGAGGAAAAACTGAGCCAGACTAAGGAAGGGCAAAGAGCCACTTTCATCAAATGTTACCGGGGCCCTGTGTCGACCCTCTCGCCTGGCACCCGATGAGCCTGATGATGAGCTTCCTTCGTTACTGCCTTCAAACACCTCTGAGCTAGTCTCTGAACTTTCACCACTGGAACTGGAACTAGGACTGGAACTGGAACTAGAACTGGAGCTTGAACTGGAACTCGAACTGGAACTCGAACTGGAACCAGAACTGCTACTACCACCAGAACCCCCTCTTCCATTCCGTGACTCTGCCCTTTCCACATTTCGACTTGAGACTGAGCCACTAGGCTCTGAATCACTATCACTGTACATAAAATAGCTTAGCTCGCCAAAACCTGTCATTATCTGCCTTAACATGGTCTGAATTGCAACAGATGTAGTCTCACTTAAACCAGTATTTAAAATTCTACGAATCGGAATTCTGATGGTACTGACATAGGTTCTCACACCTGCCCGTTCAGAACGTGAAAATGTACGCCTAAAACCTCCTCGTTCACTTTCGTAAGTGACGGTATTGTTTGGAGTCTGAGACCTTGACCGAGTTCTGCTAGCTATACTATCCCTCTGCCGGTATTCCCCGGGACGAACTCTTCTTACTTGAAGATCAAGGACTATGGTTGGAGGTCTCTGTCCTGATCCTGTAGATTCACCACTGCTGGCTGTGTCTGAAGAACCTGCTCCTTGGGAGGCATTTCTTGTTCCAGAAGCTGCAAAAAGACCTCTACTTAGCAAATCGGGTCCACTTATTTGCTGTCTCAATGTCACATGGTGCCGGGTTCTAGAACTTCCCTCGGTCTCATTCACCAAAGGATGCTCAAAAGTCTGAGATGAGATACTATGATGAGATCTTCGTGGAATTTCACTCATTGGATGCAGAGGTGACCTACTTCTTTCAGCTCTTGCTCGGGTTCTCCGATGATCTGGACTCCTGCTTCTTGCCCTTCTCTGACCTCTGGTAGGTGCGACTTCTCCCGTTAACGCTTCAGTTGAATTTCGTTCTGATCTGGATGGCCTTGTGGATGTTGGTTCAGATCGTGGATTTTCGACTTGCCTTTGGCTGCTGTTGTCTGTATTTTCTCCACCAGAACGTCTTGCAGATGGCTCATTTTCATTCTCTGGATTTTGGCTCCCATTATTACGGTTAACATTGATCTCTAAGCTGAATCTGAAATCACCACTGTTTGGATTAGTCCGGCTCACTGCTCTCCAAGATTGGTTTCCTCTTTGCCCACTTCTTGTTGTATTTCCAGTTTGTCTGACAGAGTTAAGCCAGTCTATTATAGAGTCACCATTAGATACATCATCTGAAGAGTCTCCACCTGTTTTTAAAAAAGGGAGGGAAGAGGGAGAAACAGGAACTACTAAAATTAGGACAATCATGTAATAGTACTCTGAAACTGTGTTAGAAAAAAAGGACAAAGATTCTGAATAGATTTCACATTTACAGATTTTTGTGAACTATACTGCATAGATTTGCAAGTAAAGGCAGGAATCTTTCAATTCCATTTTTTTCCAATTCCATTTTGAAAGAGCAAGCTATTCCTAAAGAAATTTAGGGAAAGTTTATCTAAAGGGAATCAGGAGGAAGTCTATTTTCAGTATTTCATCATATACAGAGCTTATGATACCACTGTGGACTGTCAGAAGACATTTTTTGAGTCCACTGTCAAAACATTAATCAAACAAGGTAAATGCCAGTTAGGGTACAGGGCTAGTATTTTAGTTCAAATTGCATTTTTGTCAAATTTTCATTAGTCTACATTTCCTCTAGGATCCTGACTTAAGTGCCTTTGATAATACAGGACTTTTAAAATACAAGACTGCTGTGGCCACTGCAAAAATAGAAACAGGGCTTACTGCTTCAAAAGTATTCTAATACTTTATTGCCAAGATTTTAAATTAACACAAAATTAGAGATCAGACCAAATGAACAGTTTGCACCTAGCATGGTATATATAATGGCATGCTCAAGAACCAAATTATTATTATAGCCTATGTCAGACAGTGAAATTTCCTACAATCCTACTTCAAATTAAAAGCAGGATTTCTCAACAGTGGCACTATTTCCATTTTGAGCCAGATAATTCTTTGTTGTGGGGGCTGCGCTGTTAATGAGTTTTAGTATGTTGTGATGTTTGCCAGCATCCCTGGCCTCCACCCACTAGATACTAGTAGCAAACCCCTAGCTGTGACAACAACCAAAAATGTCTAAAGACATTGCCAGTGTCCCTTGGACAGGGGTGGAGATATAATCCATTGAGAACCATTAGGTTAGAGAATACAGCATTTCTTTCTGCTGGTGGAAAGTGCACATGTTTATAAGGAAGAAATAATTCAGTAGGTGGGAGGAAATTTCAACGGAGATGCAAAATAAAAAAAAAATCCAACACATTTAAATAGGCCATTTTTCACTATGTCTCAATTAATATAAACTCAAAGGTGAAGCAGAAAAAAAAAACATGTTGACATTTTCGCCAAATACCAAGAAAATGCCAGTTCTCTTTTTTGTTAACAGTTCCTTAGCACTAAATTAATTTGTCCTGTTTCTGGATAATCTTTGGCTGACATTTCCAGTAGTTCCTGATCTACTTCAGCCCCTACCCACCCCCACCCAAAACAAAATATACCTCTGTTTTCATCTGAGTTTTGTGGTGGTGGGCCCTCTTTAATTTGTTGTAGTCTTCTCAGCAACTCTTCCTCAGTACTTTCACCTGAAAATAGTTTAGAAATGTTTGCCAAATTACAAATAAAAATGGCGATGGAGTAGGAACCTGGATAAAATTTACTTCTTTGGGGGCATGACATTACAATTTATGCCAAGTTTCTTTCCAGTTTACTAAGTGCTTTTGCATACGATATCCCACGCTTTTATTTTTTTTTATTTTTTTTTTATCCCACGCTTTTAAACTCTAACTCTGGGAGGTGGAAATTATTATCTGCATTTTAAAATAAGGAAACTGAGACTAAGTGATAGACTGATGTATTAAGAAATGGCAGGGCCAGAATACCAACTTCAGCATCCTGATTCAAGTCTGGTATGGTTGGCTCAAAATGCACTCCCTCTCCTAACACCTTACGTTTTAAAATGTATACAATAACTCAAAGGTTAGAACTAAATAGAATGGAGGAGCACCGGAGATAATGAATTTTAATCAGGATCAAATGGGACCTAACTTGGCAAAAAAGAATCACCAAGCACAAAGTCCTAAACTGACTATTTTACCCAAGGACAGCTTTGGAGGATTATGACTGGAACATAATCTTGGAATCAGAAATAAGAAAAAAAGAAGTCTGTCCTAGGAACTAACATTCCCATTAGCTCTTCCACCCTTAAGATTTATCTCTAGTAAATCAAATAAAGCTAACTAAAAATAAAAATATTGTTAAGTTCCACTTTTTCAATTCAGCTTGCTCTAAGTTCATAATATAATTCTTAACTGAAAAATATGATATAGGATAATTGCAAATAGGAATGAACAGAACCAGGCAGTAAGTACAGCAATAATGTCATTCTGTATCCACTGCATTAAAATCATACTTCATAATGGCTGAAGAAACAGATTTTTAAAATAAGTGATTTTTTTAAAAAACCAGTAATTTACATATATAAATCTTTACACATCACATACCTGGGGTGCCTAGCAAATTGTTATCCCTCATAAGTCTATAATCTTCTTCACTCAGGTTATTTACAAATTGATAGAAAGCTTCTTCCCGATCCAATCGGTCCATCTGACTTCTGCGCTGTGCTGCAGACTGATCACCACTTCCTTTATCGTTAGAATCTGAGCTTTCCATCTTGATGAACAAGTGGAAAATTATCTAAAAGGAGAAAGGAGATCAATCCAATCTTGAAAACAAAAGTTAGCATGTGCTCTGTAGAACACTTTTAATTATGTGAAAATCCAGAATGCAGGTCAAGATGTGAATTTTAAGATCTCGTATGAATAAAATTTCATAAAAGAAAAACTCCTGAAAAAGCGCTGTTATATAGGAAAAAAGTAGGTCAGGAATTTGCAAACTATGGCCCATGGGCCAAAATCCACCCTGGTGCCTATTTTTTTCCTTGAGATCAAAGAATGGTTTTTACACTTTCAAAGACTGTTTTTTACAAAAGGGAAATGTTTTGTGATGTTTGAAATTCAAATTCCAGTGTTCATCAAGTTTTATTGAAATACAGTCATATACATTCATTTACACGCTGTCTGTGACTACTTCTGTGCTACGATGGCAGAGCCAAAGAGATGGAATGTGGCACTCTCACTGCTTTGTACTGGTGATGACCTGTGCCTTATAAATTGCAGTTATGTAACCTGACAGCATTTCAAGTGCTGTGCATTTCACCATACTATGACATTTTAAGAAATTACTGGCACATTCTCATGTCAAATGAAGCAAAAGTGTACTTTGAATGTCACTCTTAAAGGCATAGTATGGATTATTCTGTTGTGAGATGGAAAAGACTGAGTTTAGTATGCAATGACACTACTTAACTGTGCTAATGTAATATACATGTTCATGTGATCAGATCAAGTATTCATCACAAAAGTCCGAAAAATTACAGTCCGAAAAATTGGAAAATTTAAAATAAAATATCTCAACACAAAATATTTTCTCATAAGGATAAAAGACAAGGCTTCAATCACAGTAAGTTTCCAAGTTGCTTGTTTGTTGGCTATGCAAGAAAAGCTGTATTATTGATGGTGAATTAATTAAAACTGTGCCTGACTGCAGAAGCTAAAGAAATGTGTCCAGAGGAAATAAAGTTGATTATTAGCCTTTTGGTGAGAACAGTTGCTTAAAAACCCCAGGATATTGTGATATGTCATAATTGATTGAAAAATGAGACAGCAAATGATTTTGAGTGTTTTTTCTTGGCCCTTGATGAGTCAACAAATGTAATTGATACTATTCAGTTGTTTATTCAAAGAATCAAGTGTTGATTACTCCAGAAGTTTGAAGTAACTATAAAGTAGCCTCTATGAATAATCTGCATGGAGCAACTTCAGGTGGTATTTCAAAAAAGTTGAGTAAAAACACTACATACAGTTTGAAGTGGAGTCTGCTAAGATGTGTTGTAACTGAAGAGGTGGCAACTGTATGTGTAAAGCAGCAAAAGACAAGTTGGACAAATTCATAAAGCTTGTGAAAATGTAAGGTGCTTAAAGTCTATGGTTATTCCTTGTATTATTCATCAGCAGATAGTTTGTAGAAACTATCTGAATCTATCACATTACTGAACCAGTAGTGTTAATGGTGAATTTTATTGTGGACTCAACCATCACCAGTTCTCTGAATTTGTCATAAATAGAAGTTGAATATCCTAACTTGCTCTGCTACTTGATAACAGCACCTATATGCAAAACATACTGCAGTAAAATCATTTCAACAACACTGGAATCACGTCAAGCAAGCTGCTTTATGCACTTCTTATGCCATCAAAGAAACAAGAGCTCCATTCCCATACAAATTTGTAGCAGATTTATTTTCTAAGCACAAATTACAGTTCCAGAAGCTTTTTTCGGACTTTATTTCAAGTACAAAGAAAATTTCCTTATTTCAAAATCCATTTAATTATGTATCTGAGGAGTTTCCACCTAACCTTGATTTAAGTCAATCAGAGAAGGACAATCATCAAATGGCTTCACTCATACAGGAAATATAAGAAATAGTGAAAGGGATTTTAAGGGAAAGGAGGGAAAATGGGAAAAATTAGAGAGGGAGACAAAACATGAGAGACTCCTAACTCTGGGAAACAAACAAAGGGTAGTGGAAGGGAAGGCGGGCGTGGGGATGGGGTATCTGGGTGACGGGCACTGAGGAGGGCACTTGATGGGATGAGCCCTTGGTGTTAACACTGTATGTTGGCAAATCGAACTTCAATTAAAAAAATAAAAGTGATAACTGCTGTGTAATGATACACTAAAAGGTAAATATCAAATGAATTCTATAGATGCATTCTTTAAGGGATAAATATATGGATAGATATCCACAAGTATTGATAACATAGCAATATAGGTATATCACGTTTTGTTGTGCTTCAGACACTGTTTTTTAATGAACTGAAAGCTTTGTGACAACCCTGCAGGGAGCAAGTCTACTGGTGCTATTTTTCTAGCAGCATTAGTTCACTTCATATCTCTGTCTCACATTTTGGTAATTACTGGAATATTTCAAGCTTTTCATCATTATCATAGCTGTTATGGTGATCCACGATCAGTTATCTTTGATGTTGTAATTGTTTTTGGGGTGCCATGCACCATACCCATATAGGACGGCAAACTTAACGGATAGATGTGTTTTTGACTGCTCCACCTGTTCCCTTGTCTCCTTCCCTTTCCTTGAGCTTCCCTATTCTGAGACACAATATTGAAATTAGGCCAATTAATAAACCTACAATGGCCTCTAAGTGTACAGATGAAAGGAAAAATCACACCTCCCCCACTTCTTATCAAAAGCTAGAAACGATTAAGCTTAGTGAGGAAGCCATGTCAAAAGCCATGATAAGCCAAAAAGCCACAGCCAAATGGTGGATGCAAAGGAAAAGTTCTTGAAGGAAATTAAAGCTGAAATTCAGTGAATATATGAATGATATAAGAAAGTGCAACAGCCTTATTGCTGATATGGAGACAGTTTCAGTGGTCTGGATAGGAAGATCAAACCAGCCCCAACATTCCCTTAAGCCAAAGTCTAATCCAGAGCAACGGCCGAAACTCTCTTCAATTCTATGAAGGTTGAGAGAGGTAAGGAGAGTGCACAAGAAAAGCTCAAAGGTGGGTTCATGAGGCTTAAGAAGTCATCTCCATACCATAAAAGTGCAAAGTGAAGCAGCAAGTGCTGATGTAGAAGCTGCAGCAATGTCGAGGCAAGAACCTCTATCAGCAAAAAGACTATGACTCACTGAAAGTTCAAATGACGGTTAACATTTTTTTTTAGCACTAAGGCATTTTTAAATTAAGCTCTGCATTGCTTTTTAGACATAATGCTATTGTACACTTCACAGACTTCAGTATAGTGTAAACGTAACTTTTATATGCACTGGGAAACCAAAAAATTCATTTGACTTGTTTTACTGCAATATTTGCTTATTATGTTAGTTTGGAATTGAACCTGCAATATCTTCAAGATTTTCTTGTACCTCTATGTGTGAAAGACATTACCAAAAATGAGGTATTGATGGGATGCCTGGGTGGCTCAGTGGTTGAGTGTCTGCCTTCAGCTCAGGGAGTGATCCCGGGATTGGGTCCCACATCAGGTTCCCTGTGAGGAGCTTGCTTCTCCCTCTGACTATGTCTCTGCCTCTCTCTCTCTCTGTGTGTGTGTCTCTCATGAATAAATAGAATCTTTAAAAAAAAAAGGAGATATGGAAAATCTCATTTCAAGTCAGTAACACGAGATGAGTATCTGCAAATAGTTTTGATGAGGAATATATTTAGCCCTGATTAAGCAAAACATTATCCCTCCAAAAAAGAATGCCATTCTTCTTGTTATTAAACCTAAATTACAAAACACTACCCCATCATCATTATTACTACATTTTGAGTTTTATCAAGAAAAACTTTGTAGAAATTTGGGCTTCTCTTTCTAAGTTACTATGTAATATGCTCAATTTTCTTTTCTTTTTTTTTTAATTTTTATTTAATTATGATAGAGAGAGAGAGAGAGAGAGGCAGAGACACAGGCAGAGGGAGAAGCAGGCTCCATGCACCGGGAGCCCGACGTGGGACTCGATCCCGGGTCTCCAGGATCGCGCCCTGGGCCAAAGGCAGGCGCCAAACCACTGCACCACCCAGGGATCCCTCAATTTTATTTTCTGATCAGCAAAGCAAAAGAACAAATTACTACCTGGCTTTTCTATTACTCTCAACCAACCACACCAATGAAGACAACAGTAGTAAGCAATCTAAAATAAGATGCCAAACAAAGTATTTCATCCTCTAGTTCTTCTTTCAACGCCAGTTTGACCTTAAGATCACAATGAAAAAAAAAAAAGTTAATTCCATGAAAATATGCAAATCTGATTGTGGAAGAGGTAATCTATATTGGTGCTAAGATTTAATCTCACCACAACACATGAAGTATCTGGATGTTCACAATTCAATACTAAAGACAAAAATAAAAACAAACCCTCTTTCAGATAGTAAAACAAACAAACAAAACAAGCTTCTCTACCTGTCTGGTTTTTAGAACTTGAAACTTTAAGAAGACTGGAAATCAACAGCTTAAAGTTATATAGGTCAGGCAATGAAAAGTAAAAAACAAACAGAAGAAAGCCAAAATTTTCCATATGTAGCTAAGGAATACAATTTGGTATTGGGAACAGTAAGCAGCTAACTTAAAAAAAATACAGAAAAGCATAAAGGAAAAAGAAACTTCAGCCATAATTCTTCAAACCAAATAAAACCACCAGTAATATTCACTTATGTTCTTAAGCACTTACTATTTTTAAAGTTAACAACATGAAAGTTAGGACAAAGTCCACTTGTGAAGGATCAGTAAATAGTTCTAAAAATAATTTATAAATTTTCTTTTGAGAGAGAGCATGGGGCAGGGAAGAGGGAGAGGGAGAGGAGAGATTCTTACGCAGGCTCCATGAGGAGCCTGATGAGAGGCTCCATCTCACAATCCTGATAATGACCTGAGCCAAAATCAAGAGCCGGACACCTAGCCAACTGAGCCACCCAGGTGCCCCAAAAATAATTTATAAAAAAGTACAACTCAGTAGGGATGAAAGGCTTTCAAAACAAAAATCTTGAAAGACAACAGAAATGTCTGAAAAGTTCTGACATTTGAAGGACATGAACCAAAGATAACAGAAAACTCACACACGAAGGACTGTTATAAGAATGGCATAAAATCTGAAGAAGAGTGTCAGGGAGGTTAAAGCCCATATGGAACAGAAACTTACAAAAATATGGGAGATTTTTAAAATGGCTTTGAAAGACGTAGTCTGAAATAAGAAAAGGGTCTTGTACTGAGTAGGTGGGGGAGTTGGTATATTAACAAAGGATGAAAGGTAGAAGAACCTAACTTCTGTTTTGTTTCTATTTTATTCAACAAGGAGAATCACTTTCCAGGGGTAAACCATGGAAAAACAAACTTCTCAAAGAGAATAAAGACCCCAAACTGCAAAACTTCTAATGTTAATCTTTGAGAAATCACAGAGAACTGAAAAGACACTAAAAATACTAGATTTAGAAATGACCTAATAATCTTCAAATAGAGTGAAGTCTATCAACTTAGCATAGCAAAATCTGACAATAAACCTAGGGGGAAATTCTGTAAAGACTATCAGATATATAGCAAACATGTAGTAGAAAATTTGTTCACCAGAAGTGGGGTTCACTGCCAAATTAACCTTATTTGCTTGACAGAGGAATAGTTCTCAACCTTGATTTGCACATTAGAATCACCTGGGAAACTTTCTCTGGAATTGGCCAGCTAGCAATATTTTAAAAATTCTATTCTACAATAGAATTCTATTGTGCAGTTAGGGTTGAGAATCTCTTTGACAGGAACATGTAAGGATAACACTGTTGACTAGTCTGGCTTGACTTCTGCAGAGTCTGAGAAGATTTTACATCCTTAGCGTCACGGAGAAATGTAAGCTAAAGTCAGCACTTCTGTAACTTCAGCATATGAGTGAATCACATGGCAAATTTTAAAAAAGATTCTGATTCAGTAGATTTGGGATGGGGCCTGAGAACCTGCATTTTAAATAAGCCTCCAAGTGCTGCTGATGCTGCTGATCATAAGAAGCACGGCATGAGTAGCAAAGAGCATGAAGACAATACAGTTTAACAGATTCACAGCTGTCAAACACCACCCTCAAAGCAATGTTAACCTGCAAACAGTCCTGTCTTCAGCATTTAAAAAAGAACCATATCAAAGACATGCTAACCAAATCTAAGCAACTCAAAGCTGGGAATTAGTAATGAAGATGTATGTTTATGATAAATAATGCCCTAAATTCTCAGTGGATTATGAGGATGAGCTGAAATCAACAAAAATGTTGATAAAATGTGCTATCCTGAATGCTTTATGAAGGACTGTCAAACTAAAATAACCCCTAGTAAGAGTACAGAGTAGGGGGGAAACCAACTCCTGTGAAAAAAGCAGTTCACATGAAGAAGATCTGAAGATTCTTAAGTTAACAGAAGTCAATAAAAAGCCTGTTTGACCTGCTATGGAACCTAAGAGAGTCTCCTGGTGCTTTCATAGATCACAGTATTTAAATAAAAGGAGTAACAGACCCACTATAATCTGTTGTTCAGATCTAGAGTGACCAAGATGATAAGCTAGGGAACACCAAAAAGGAAATGCTGAATTACCTGGAGATATCTAGCCTGAAGACAAGACTAAAAATGGGCATGATCACCAATGTCAAATGTTTACAGTTACAGCATGAAAGAGCAGAACCACAGAATCACACCAGGGACAATAGCTGAAGAAATATGGAAGCAGAAAATTCTTTTAATACAAAGCTCTAACAAACTGTCCAAAAGTGGAGATGCCACCAGCCTCTTGAAGCAAGCAAACTACCCATTCTCTGGAAACATTCAAGCACAGGCAGGATATTAAGAGGAGATTCCTTATTAGCTAGGAGTTTGAATAGACTGACTTCAAAAGACCCTTTGAACTAAAATGTCATTAAGGATGGGAATGTCTCCTGGTTTTCTATTCTGGGCCTAGGGTCCTATTAAAATAGCTACATATTCCAGCGCCATAATTTTGTTGTAACACTTTGACAAGACCAATTCACTTAAGGGGTTCCATCTCTGCCCTCCAATACACCTTGTACTTCACTACCTTTACACTTCAACTAACCCTGTTCCCTCAGCCCTTTCTTAGTCTCCCCTCATTTCAGGTTCAATGAAATCTTACCTCCTAAGAAGCTATTACTTGCTCGGCTAGCAATTTTCTCATCCATACCTGCACAGTGTTTGTCTGAGCCACTAAGAGTGGCACTTTGTGCCTTACATGGTCTTTTCTTTAAAAAAAAAAAATTTTTATTTATTCATTTATGAGAGACTCAGAGAACGAGAGAGGCAGAGACACAGACAAAAGAAGCAGCAGGCTCCTCGCAGGGGGCCTGACGTGGGCCTCGATCCCCAGACCCCAGACCCGGGATCATGGCCTGAGCTGAAGGCAGATACTCAACCGCTGAGCCACCCAGGCGTCCCGGTCTTTTCTATCTTTGAAATAATGTTAGTAATCTTATATACCCAACACCGAAGTATCATGTTAACATGTTCTCATTATAAAAAATTAGATGTTTTATATTCTTTTCTTAATACTTAAGTCTTGAAATGCGGTATTTTATATTCACAATACATCTCAAGTTGGACACTAAATTTTCAATGGTTAAAGTAAAATGTAGTCCTGCCAAAAGAACAAAGTTGTATTTAATGAGAAAATACACACTCCTTCAGTTTTTATTTAACTTAGTTAAAATTAAAGAAAACGAAAAGTTCAGCTCCACAGTTACACTGGTGACATTTCACGTGCTTAGTGGCTATCCCACTGGGCAGTGCAATTTGAAAAAAAAAATGTTTGTAAGGTAGAGAAATCCCACATTAAGGGAAGACTTTCAATGTGTTCCCACTATATTTTTCATACTCTATAAATCCACTACTTCTATATCCTCTTTATGTTTTCCAAACATAAAATAATGCTGAATATTCTACAAATTCACATGGAATAGATGATTCTTTCCTATGCTCACCAATCTTCAAGATTCATTCCTAACCTTTGAGAATTTCTATCATTTCCTACATGTCAAGTAGAGATAAAACATTATACATCTATACAAGACCCTACTGACACTGTGATTTTAGGGACTGTTGACTAAACAGCTCTTGCCTGGTGAACTTACAGGTTAGTGTAGTCCATGCAAGAATTTTTATCTTGGTTTAATTTTATCTCTAAATTCAACATTTTAACAATGAGACACACTCACAAAGCAACACGATTGTCCAAATTACTACACGATTGTCCAAATTACTATTACTTCCACAATCACATCCTTTTCTCCTTTCCCCTTCTCATATATATACCAGAGAAAATCAAGGAAAATGATTTTCCCACATGACATCCCTGCAACACACTTATTTATTTCAAAACTGCAACCAGACCAGCAAGACTTCATTAAACAGAACACAATGTTTTTGCTAAGGTATAGATTCCCATTAAAGAAGCAGTTTGTTTCTTGTAGTTGGTTAGGGGACAAGGAGAGAAAAATCTGATTTGCCTCCCTACTCTTGCCTCCTGTCTGCCTAACTGCATTTCTCCTAGGCTGGGCGAGGGGTGTGGGGGGGCAAGAGATTTCAGCACTGACATGGCTCCCCTGGACTAGAAGGAATTTCATTTTGGGAAAAAAAGGGGGGGGGAATCCTGAATGTAAGCAATGTCCTCAAATGCCTTGTAAAATAATTTTACATACACCCCACCCACCCATGAGTTTGGTCTTATTTTAAGCAGTCCCTTTATTACCTAAGTGGCACAAAATGAAAAAAATATAATAAATTTAAGTCACAAGTTCAGCCCTTGGTAGATGTAGTATCACTACTGGTAAGTGAAAATGAACATTTTAACAGTTAAACACGCTAAAGATGTCAGGACATCATAATTCAAATGATCAAATATAGTGCTCTCTCCATTTTGGTGTCAAATTTTAATAAAGAATTGTTACCAAAATGGGTCTCTCGATTCTACTTTTATGGTGGACACTGCAATACATTTCCAATTTAACTACTCAGTGGTTGGGGGTCTGCCTTTGGCTCAGGGAGTGATCCTGGAGTCCTAGGATGGAGTCACACTTCGGGCTCTCTGCAGGGAGCCTGCTTCTCCCTCTGCCAATGTTTCTGCCTCTCTTGGTGTGTCTCCCATGAATAAATAAATAAAATTTTTTTAAAAAATTAACTACTAAAAGGAAAGAAGAATCCTCCCACGTTCCTGGGCTCCTTCTTTCATTATAAAAGAGAGGATCTTAACTCTATATTTAGTTATCTTACTTTCAGTTATAATATTCATGTGGGTTAAGTAAAAAATTGTGGATTAGGTATATAATTAACATCAGACACTTTTAAACTTAATATTTCTATAAAAGCTTACCAACAGAACAATTTAAGAGATCAAATATTTAACTGTTAAGTCACTTGGGTCTCTTCCTAGTTATAAGCAATACCCACCACCATTTATTTACACAGGCCCTCCATATATATTTCATTTAATCCTTACAACAATCCTATAAAGTAGGAATAGTCACCTATATTTTATACCTAACAGAAGTATAGAAAGAGAAAGTGATTTGCCAAAGGCCATGTGGCTAATACGTAGAAAGAGCCAGTAATTAAATCCAGGTCTCCTAATTCCAAATCCAGTCAACTTTTCACTGAATGAACAACCACCTCCCAATAATATCCCAAAACTACATACCTTAAAACACATTCCTTCCATCCCAATAGGCATGTCGAAAGTATTCAACCTCACTATGAGCTGTTTATACCATGTTCACTCTTGGTATGAAAACTCCCAAAATAACAAAATATCTTTTATAAGCAATATGAACCAAGCAGGACTTACTTTTGAGTAAGTCAAGTTTTAGTATTTTTGTTTTAAAAACAAAAAATAGCCTATTTTATTAACCTTATTTCTTTCAGAGTACTGTGTGCCAATATATCCAAATTCAATCCTGGAAACATGCAGCCAAATTGGAAATTTTGCCCAGTCATTTCAAAAACTACTCATTTGGTCAATGAATGTATGACTGTGTCAGGTAAATTAACTCCAGCGAGGACAAGCCAGTAAGAAAACCAAACCTGAGGTTTATTCTGTAATCAGGGAATTTAAGACAGATTTTATTCACCTTGAGAATTTTAAAGCACTGTTAGTGATCTCAACTTCTTCTATAGTCATTATTATATATTAGTATATTATATGTTTCTGACCACTGTTAAAAGTCTCTCATTAATTCTCTTCATCCATGTACTCCAAACTTTAAAAATGCAATTTTGTTACATTAGGGTGAAAAGTTACTTAAACCATATCTTTCACTACTAATGGGGCAAGAGACATGGTGCTAAGCACACATATATATTCAATAGACATACTGCATCATAGTATCCAATGAAGGAAACTCAAGGTACCAAAATACTGTTCAACAAAAGACTTATATAAAACTAAATTCTGAAATTCAAATGCTTGTGTGAATATTAATTTAAAAATAAGCCACATCTATTAAGTCTGGAAGAAATCATCTCTTCTTAAAAACAAAAAGGTATGTGGGAAGGAAGAATCAAGGTAACTTAGAATCAACTAACTACCAAAGTATCTTGAGCATATTCATCTTTTGTGTTCATAAAAGCTCCCAGCTCGATAGTGTTCTAAAGCAGAACATGCCAATTAAAAAAAAAGATAGTAGCAACATAAAATGTATCATACTGAAAAAGAACAAGCATCACTTTGCAACAGAGCTTCATGAAGAACCTCAAATAAACGAAAATTAATGACATGTGATACTTGTCAATAAATAGTTCAATAATACCATTGCCAAAATAAAAAATACCTCATGCAGTTTTTTAAAAAGTCAAATTACAAAGAACCACTGAATTTGAGGTCACAATATAAAGTACCATTGTGTGTATATAGCCTCCAAAAGTGTTGAGAATTCTTTATATACAAAATGTTTAATTAAAATTTTACAGATTTGTAACAAAACAAATAAAAGATGACTGACAATCAGATAGCTTTTTTTATCCTATCAGTAAAAGGGTGGAATTTGGTTCTGTGAAAAGAAAAAAAAAAAAGGAGATACTGGGTTCTAGTCTTGGCTATAACATTAACCCTATGTAAATTTGGTCAATTCACTTAATCTCTTGTGCCTCAGGATCTTCATCAATATTAAGAGCACTGGATTAAAACCATCCATAAGGTACCTTCCAGCTCTATGAATCTGTGACTATGAATAAAATATAGCCCAGGTCACATTATGATAATAGGTCAAAAATAAAGCTTAAGAAACAACATGAATAACTAGGATATAATCTTAAAAAGCTGTGCTTTTCTTGCTACCATTTCACTTATGCCCTTCTGTCTCTCTTTTGTGACTATCTTACTTTTTTCAAAACATATATAAAGCATCCCTCTCTAAAAAAAAAAAAAAAAAAACAGAACAGGGTGATATTTCACTACCTTTACCCATTGCATGAGGTCTGTCACCACCCACACAATTTGTTTATTATTTCCAATAGTGGCCTGTCAAAAGATGCTACCAAGATCTCTACCACTGTTGATGCTATTATAGCAATACAATATTATAAAATAGTATCTGCATGGCCGTGTTACTCGAGCCTCCTTTATATTCTTCTATTGTTACCACTTGAAAAGGACAGCAGGGGAAAAAAAGGATTCAGAAATGTCCCTCATGTGTCTCATCTCTTGGCAGGAAGTCTACTGACTTGCAGCTCACAAACAGTTCTATTACAAATCCTCTAAAACAGTTAAATCGAAAGACTATTAATAAGAACATCAACGAATCAGAGGACAGAGATCAAACAAATCAAATGCTATCAATTCATAGGAACAAGTTAGTTAAAAAAGAAAACCATTAATGACATTTCTGTTCACTCAAGTACTTTAGAAAGTAAATTTAATCTTCGATTACCCATTTCATGTTCTTTTTTTATTGAGCTATGTTACTAAATTAGAATTTGGTCTTAACCCACACAAACTCGATTCTGCCTTCTCATTAGTCCCAAGAAGTCAAAAAAAAATGTTCATGTGTTTAAAAAAAGTTATTAATGTAAAATCACTGATTACCAGCAATTTTGGTGTTAATCGATAAGGTACTAATTTAAGAACATGAGCTTTCCATCAAAAATTAACTTTTTAGTAAGTGAAGCGAATCTTTAAAATTAAAATCCCTTGACCAAAAAAAAAGAAAGCATTACCTATACAAATGACTGTTATGTTATTTGAGGAAAACAGTTTTGTTACAAAACCAAACATGCTGACAACTGTGCTTCCTGAACCAGTGTTCCTACATAGAAATGATAACAAGTCACCATATGTCCCCAGTTTGTCCAGAAGAATGGCAATCTACACCTGTTGTCCCATAGTAATTATTAATACGGTCCTCTTTCACTCTCAAAAGCATCCCAGCTTGGATAAATTAATATGGTCACCTTAGATGCAATAGACATTAACAGGAACTTTGGTCAATAAAAAAATGAAAATTGTAATTAAGAGTTAACTTCTTTTTCCCTACAGTTAAGTGAAGAGTGAGAGGAAAGAAACCATTCATTCTTCATTCTAAATAAAGTTTAAAATATTGAACACAAGTATCTCCTTCCTCCTACAAAGTATCATGTTCACCACCATACAAATGTTATAATGGCAGCCCAATCTGTAGTCATGAAATTATTGCAAAAGGTCCACAAATCTATATACACACCATGAACTGTCTATAGATATTTGTCTCACACATATGTAGGTACTGCTATAACTAATGAAATTAAAGTCTTGGGTCAGAAAATCTACAACAAAAAGATCAACCATACACTTTAGAAGCAAAACCACAAATTCATAAACATATTCCTGAATTGTTCAAAACTGCCAAGATTTTCATATTAAAAAAAGTAAAACCTCAACTGATGACAGGAAAAATGAAATGTTTGATTATCTGGGAAATTTCCATATTCAAGGGTGGGAAAAATAATAAAGGAAAAAAGACATGGAAGTATAACTGCTTTCTTCAAAATGTCTATGGATTATGTAAACTGATACTTTGTGAAATCGATGGGTCATAAGGTTTTGGAAATCTATGTGTTATAGAGATGATAAGGAAGTAGACTTACAAAAGAGAAACATGTCATAGGCAGTGGCCCAAAATTCTAGCACCTCATTGGGTCTAGATTTGAGAGAGAACTTTTCATTTCTAATTTGTTATCTACTCTATGGTAACTCAAAACACAAGAAGCTGGTGAGTGATTTGCTCTATTTTGCAATCTACTAGGGCTATGTAAAAATATATTTATAATTCCATAGATGCAGACGTCCCATTTGACCTACTGTATTAAGTCCTCACATGTTAACTAACCTGAAAGAATATATCCAACCAGCACAACATTTCTGGATATCATTACATTAAGCTATTTCTTAAAACCATTTTTCCTTAAAAACATTTCACAAAGAAGGGGAGAGGGAAATTGCTAAAAAAAAAAGTGTCACCTGCATCATAAAGCAGATTCCCTTTAAGTGGGAACAAAAGTTTTGGATATGACATAGCCTACACATTCTTTAATTACAAATTTTATTTTCTTTCCTTTTTCAATCTAATTAGAGAGCAATTAAGTCTAGAGGCATAAAAGTTTAGTGACTTCAGCATCAGAGAGACCTGGGTTAAAATGGGGGCTCTACTACTTATTAGCTATTTAATTGAGGACAAAATGTTTAACTTCCTTGAGTCTCAGTTAACTAGGTAAAACAGCTAATATCCTCACAAGGCTTTGCTGTGAAGATTATAAAGTCATGCATGTGAAGCACAGGACACAGCACATAAGCATTCAAGTTAGTTATGAATTTAGGCTAACTCCATCCCCGTTTGCTTGGCACAATACAGGTTTGCACCTGTTGGCATAAAAAAAGCATCCTGGTTAAGGCAATAAATTATGTGCTTACCTTAACAATGATGATGATGATGAAAGGAGTTAATATCAGAGTATTATATATTAATTATGACATTTTGGATCTTAAAGGAAAAAAATGAACACCACACAAAATAATGTAAGATTACATTCCTGCAAGATATTCTACTGATATTTCATTTAGTTATTCAATGAACATTTAAACGCTATTTATTTAGACCCATCCCACCAACAATGATTTAAAGCAGCAAATTTCTATTTTGTTCTTTCTGTTTTATATGGGTACTGGTAAACTTCAGACATTATTTTAAAAGAGGAAAATTCACAGATAAACACTAGCAGAGTTTCAGTTATTCAGACACACTACCCTTTGAATTCCCAATGAAAAATACCCATTCTCATTATGAAAAATGCCCAACACCAATAAACATATATCAAATAAGCCCATCCAATTACAGGGCCTGCAATACAAAATAAATATTTTTAAACATGCATTCTACACATAAATCATCAGGAGACGCAACAAAAAATAAATTACCTGACTGTTATGACATAGTATTGTAATACAATAAACTGGATTTTAGTTTTCTTCACTCTCTGCTCTAGAAAAAAAAAGAATCCATTATTCTTCCTCTTTCATAAGATACACATTTTCTATGAAATAGACACATCCTCAAAAAAACACATCCTATATATCTTAAGTTACACACCCCATAACCCAACCTAATTAGGATATTTGGGAAGATGGAGAAGGTCAGAGGAAACCAGGAATCTTGTGTTAGATATCAGATTTTCTTTAAAGGCTGAAAGCCAATCTACCTTTTAATATAAGCTTGCTTAAAATAGGCCTTTCTTTTTCAAACCAGTAATATTTTCAGATTCTGATACTTTCAAGGACTTACTTGGCACATTACAGTATTCTATGGAGAAACTAAAGTATGAAAGATCATCAAGATACTTAGGCTAAAGAATGAAACATTTTTCAGTGCAACAGTTTCCTAAATCATACTTTAAAAAGCATCTGGATTGGTCTTCCTGGGTACTTTATTTTTATAATCTAGAAAACTGATTTTTGGAGGGCTCTAATTGTGCCTGCCTGGTCGCAAGTCATTCAGGATGGACATAACGTACCTGATAGGGTGATATGAGTAATTTTGTCTTTAATGAGGAAGAATCAAATACATGTTTCTAGTAGTAGAAACGACTATAGTACATTTATTTCTTCCTCCCTTCAATCATCCAAAGCGACTGCGGTTAATTCTGATTGAGGAAATGCGGGCTCTTTATTTGCACCAAAAAATTAATGTGGGACCTCGCAAATGGTGGATGACAACCTGATATAAATGCTTCCTCTTGCCCCCAAACAAAAAGAATGACCTAAATAACAAGACTGCTAGGCCTCAGATTCCCAGAGTAACCTGTGGAATAAGTATGGGGAAACTGTCTAGGGAAGGAACGTGGCTGTCTCCTCCATCTTGAAATTAATCAGCATAAGGGAAAAAGGGACTGAGTATTCAGGAAGCAGAAGCCCAACCGGTTAATACTAGTTACTAAAGCTATGGCGTACGTGGCAGGTACCGCCCGCAAAAGCCGAGACCCTTAGGCTTTTCTCTTTGAGGGGGGAGGGGTTGGGTTGTTGCCGGATTGAACGGAAATTTAAGTTGAAAATCATTTGGCCCAATTCCCACCCTTACCCAGGGAAAAAACAACACGCAATGGCTTTTCCCTGCCTTTTCAGGGGATCCTTGCAGTGATATCTGGCAAGGGCTATGCCAGGGTTACTGAGTAAGGGAGCAAAACCACAGTTGCCCCGGATCCTCAGGGAAGATGTCATCGTGGCCCCAGGGGGCGCCTAATTGATAGTACCCAGCAAAAGGGCTCAAAATGGGGTTTTGCAAATCCTGGGAAATCTAAGGCCCAAGAGTTCCCAGCAGCTGACTTAGAGCAGACTGATATTTCCCCCTTTTCCCAAACCCAAGCCCGCCATATAAAAGGGGGGATGGGAAGGCGAGGGACGCCTCCAGATAACCAAAGAGAAAAATTTAAGACTATCAAAGATTCTCAGGCCTGAGGCCAACACTCAAAAATCGCCTCCCCCAATTTCTCCAGACTGTGGAGGGCCCCCGGCTTTGGCTCGCACCGCCACGGAGAGGAAGTACTACCCACCTCCTTCCCCTTCTTCAAGAGACTGTGACTAAAATGGCAGCGGCGACTACGCCACGGAGCCCCCCGCAGCAATCAGCGCCTGGGGTCCGGAGGCGGTGCTGAGCGTCCGCCACAACGCGGGACTCAGGCCATTTTGAGAGAACACGGCAGCTGCAGCTCCGCTGTCTTTCCCTCGCTCTCCATCCATTTCTCAAGAGGATTTCCCAAGGCTTCACTTACTCGGTTTTAGTGTCGGGTCCGACTCCGTCGGTTTGGCTGCTGCCGCCGCTGAGGCTCCTGCGCGCCTCCCCTGCCGCTGCTCTCAAGCCCGCCTCCGATGAGTCGCTGGTTGAGACCCGCCTCTAGCCTAGCGCCTGCTCCGAGACGTTGCTCAGGCAGCCATTATCTTCCCCATTGTTACCAAGCAGCGACAGGAAACGACAGCCCACAACAGGAAGTGATGATGCAGCGTCCCGGCCCTGCAGCCCCACTCCCAGCCTATTAGCCAATCCCAGGCGATTCCTCGAAAAGGCTCGGCGGGAGGAAGAAGGGGGCAGCAGACGACGCGGCAAGGCGGGCCAGCAGTCTGGAAAAGGAAAGCTGCTGTGACGCCCACCATGTGACAGGCCCCACCCTCCTCCGCCATTTTGAATTGTGGCGAGAAATTCGCGTTCTGAGAACTGTGGGAACCTTAGCTCTCCCGTTTTTGAAAACTGAAGAACGTCACCACTTGACTGCTTGAAGCCCTTTTCAGAGAGCGAGAAATGCGATACTAGTCCAACCTGGCGTCAATTCACACAATTGGTCCAGACTAAGTTGAACAGCGTCTTACCTTTTATTCAACATATATTTATCGAGTGCCAACTGTATGTCAAGCATTGTAGTAGATGTTGGGAATACAACGGAAATTAAAACGGACCAAAATCCCAGTTCTTACGGTTCTTTATATTCTACTTTCTCATGGTTCCTAGTACTTGGGGGAGGGACAATAATTACTATATATCTATATCTATCGGTGATAAATGCTGGGGAGAAAAAAGATTCGGAAAGGGGGTGGGGTGGGAGAGTGCTGGGTGGGGGTAAATGGGAATTGCAATTTTAAAGAGTGGTTAGAGATGGCCTCTCTGAGATGGTAATTTTCTGAAATGCTTGAAAAGGCGATGATTGTAACAGGATGGGAAAATCTGATAACGTTGGAATTTGTAAAAAGACAGTTAAGGAAGGCCTTTCTTAGATGGTAATAATGCCTGAAGGAAGTTAGGGAACCGACCACACAGCATCCAATTCCTGTTTTCACAGTTAACTTAAAAAAACAATCTTGTCCAAGTTTTTAGGGTGTTTCTGTGTTTCTTTTTCCATTTTTTTGTTTTCTGTTTCCAGATAACACTGCCACTACATGTTTTCTCAATATTCTTCCAACAAACCAAACTTGTTCCCACCTCTATAACTATATATAGGCTAGAATATTTTCTTTTTTTTAAGACTTTATTTATTCATGAGAGACACACGGAGAGAGAGGCAGAGACACAGGCAGAGGTCGAAGCAGGCTCGGTGCAGTGAGCCCGACATGGGACTCCATCCTGGGTCTCCAGGATCACGCCCTGGGCTGAAGGCGGCGCTAAACCGCTGAGCCACCCGGGCTGCCCTAGGCTACAATATTTTCATTTCATATCTTTGCTCTCATTAACTGAGCATCTTCTCAATGACTCCTCTCCCCAGAGGAGTCTTCCCTAACGACGCTAAAATAACAACTTCCCCATCCCCTTAACTGCTTAATTTAATTTAAAGTACTTAATCTGAAAGCATATTATTCATTTGTTTATCCCACCCCTTAAGACCTGTAAACCTCACTGTTTTGTTTATTGTAACCCCAGCGAGCTCATAGTGGACTATCAAATATTTTTTGAGAGCATGCATCCCTCAGCATGATGGCCATTTCATCAGCCTGGAATATAAGTATTTCACTCCAAGCTGTTAAAATAATATATTCTCATATTTCCTGTCATCTTCTCACCAGGGTTGATATTGCCAGTTTTTTATACTATGTGCACATAATTTAGGTGCTGTGGCTCTATTCAGTTTTTGTTTTATATGATGTAGAGTACCAGAACTCTTACCTAGAATGTGTAAAATGAATTCTTCAGTGGCCTGCAACTGCTATTAAGCCCGATATTGAGCTTCTGGTAATAACATTAGCCGCTCCTTGACCTATTCCTGAGTTAAACACGGCTTAATGTGAAATTTAGAGTCATCAAAGAAGTAGTAGGGCCCCAAGGGTGGCTCAGTGGGTAAACGTCTGCCTTGTGCTCAAGTTATGATCCCAGGGTCTTGGGATCCAGCCCTGTGTCGAGCTCCCTTGCTCACTGGGGAGCCTGCTTCTCCGTCTGCAACTCCCCTTGCTTGTGCTCTTTCTCTGTCAAATAAATAAATAAATAAAGTCTTTTAAAATAAAGATGTAGGAGAAAATGTAAGTGAATATGTCTATATTCTTGGGGATGTGAAAGGACTTCCTAAACATAACACAAAATTTTAAAAAGGAATTACTGTTAAATAAGACTTCATAAATGAAAGCTCCTGAAGTCAAAATACAAGGTTAGCGACGTTAAAAGAGAAATGACAAACTGAAAAAAATAATTTCAATGTAACATATGAGAGCTAAGGGCTAATACTAGTCTATGATAAAATTAAAAGACAAATGACAAATTGCTAAAAATGCTACATATATGATAAACATATATGACTAATATCACAAGTCTATAAGAGCTATTAAAATTTATTTATTAAAAAAGATAAACACCCCTTATGCTAAGGACATAAATAAGCAATTCAAAAGGGGAGAAAACATTTGCCTGATAAGCATATGATAATAGGTTCAATCTCACTAGTAACCAGAAGTGAAAATAAAAACAGTCATTTCTTTTTTTCTTCTTGGAATGTGGAATGCTAAAAATTTGATAATTTTGAGTGTTTATGAAGATCCTATGAAATGGGCACAGCTGTATGGTACTGGTAGAAATTGACATATTTTAGGCAACTTAACAATGCATATCAAATGCCTCAGTGTACTGCTTGAACACCAAGTCCACACATAGGAATTTATTTAAGGAGAAGAAGTGGACACATTTGTGAAGATGCATATAATTACTGTACAAAGATTTTAATTATAGATTTTAATCATAGTGAGACTAATAATATTGAAATACTGAAAAAAATCAGGAAACTATTCAATAATAATTAGTGAAATACTTTACAGTACATCTACATAATGGATTCCTACATAACCATTAAAAATTAGTAGCTAGGTCTGGAAATATGTTCAGGTTGTTTTTATTTGTTTTTATTTTTATTTATTTTTATTTTTTTCCCGAGGTGATTATTTTTTATTTTATATTCCAAGGATACAACATTTAGAAACATACTTTGTATAGTTGCCATAACATATACATTTGGGGTAGGATATTTTGGTTGTATTACAAATATTTTGTTTTTATAATCTTCAGAGTTATCTTATTGCATGCATAAATTCTATTAAATACTTAGAACATGATCCTACCACTGGAAATTTAACTATGTTCTAAGGATTTTTTTAATTAAAAAAGATAACTATTCCAAATGTGCTTTTGTCATGATGAGAGTGTATAAATAGTAGGCTACCTAACATACTAACATACACAGACTCTCTCTCACACATACAGATATACACCCTCTTCTTTCGTAACTCATCCACTCAAGGTAAATATGATATTTTCTCAAATAACTCTTTTTACAGAATGGATTTTAGGAAATGTTTGATATTGTAACTGAAAACTTGCCATTTATAAAATGAAGAAACAGTTTACAAAATAGCCTGTATGGTTCCATTTTTATATTGAAAATATATGTGTAAATATGCATAGAAAACGGTCTAGATGTGTATACATGCAAATAAGATATGAAGAAATTATTTGTCACCTTTCTTCTTTCCTCTTTTTTACACTGTCTTGAATATTTTGCAATGTGCACGTATTACTTGATATTGGGAGAAGGGGCCATTTTCATTTTGAAACTAAAGTCTGTCTAACTCTGAAAAGGAAAAAAGAAAAAAGTATCTTCACATCCACCTATTTTTTTCTACTCATCATTTAATATACCCTTTCTCTCTTCCTTCTGTTCTTTTTCTCTTCCTCTCTTCTATGCAGTTTTATATGCAAGGAGCTGCTTACGTCCAATATCTTGGAAGTGACTTCTCAAAACAGTTTATCCTATGATGGCATTCAGTGTCACCCTAAAACCCAAGGAAACAACCACTGAGGAATTTTCATTTAGCTTCCATTCAATCTAATTGCATTTTTCTCCCATGCGCTTCTTACATATGTGTGATGTTCAGATGATTTTTATCCCTTCCTGATAAGATGTCCTTTAACAGGAAAAATGAAAGATTTTCCCAGTCTTTCTTGTATTCATCTATTCAACAAAATATATAGATCATCTGCTGTATGCTGCTCTTTAAGAATAGATCAATAGGCCACAGGCAGGAAGACCCTACCCTTGTGGCAAGACAGACATTGAACAAATACTTGCAAAAGTAATGAACATTACAAAGAAAGCATGGGTACAATGGGAGATGTATATAAGAGGAACATTTGACCTAGAGATGTTGCCACTTTTAGCTAAGACCTGAGCTGAAGTAAGAATGAAAAAAAATAAAAAATAAAAATAAAGTAAGAATGACAATTAGAAAAAAAGATTAAGGAGTAGCCCTGGAAGAGGGAGTGATCTGTACAAATTTCCTGGGGTGAGAAAACGGAGAACTGAAAGAATATCTCATTTTCTTTAGAAAATTGCTCTTTGTGATTTTCTTCTTAGCATTTATCACGCTGGAATTTATCTATCTTTTCTATTTGTTTATGTTGTTTACTGTTTGTATGTCCACGTTTCTAGCCTGTCAGTCTTCCCACTGGCTTGCCCCCAGTGTTCAATGCCATGGAAACTGGAGCTTTGTCCCACTATTTCACCACTGTATTTTCTGAGCCTAAAATACATAATAGAAAATATTTCTTGAATGAATCAGAGAATTAGCTTGTAGTTCATATTAGACATTTTGGATCTTAAGGGCAATGGGAAGTTGTTGAAGAGTTTTAAAAATGTAGTTAAAAACTTATCAGATACAGGGTTTTAAAGTTCTTTAAACTTTGAGCACACTGCCATGTGCTCAAGATTGCATTTTCTTTATAGTAAGTATACTTACTATTTTTTTAAGTAGGCTTCACGCCCAGCGTGGGGCTTGACACTGAGCTGGAACTCACAACCATGAGATCAAGACCTGAGCTGAGATCAAGAGTCAGACACTCAATGGACTATGCCACCCAGGGATGCTGAGTATACTGACTATTTCAAAATTCCAAACTCCTTTATCTTTAAGAAGCTCAGCTGGTTTTTTTTTTTTTTAAAGACAACCCACAAAATATCAATTTATTTAGTTTAGATACTGCCTGTAGTGTGTCTAAGAAGCTTTTTATTTTTTAATGTTTTGAATAAGAACTACTGGCCAAAATCAATTTAACCAGAAAACCAATGCCTGCATTAGTGATTCCATTTTGCCTCAGTTTGCTCCTTTAGGGGTTTGCAATAATATTCAAGATATAAATGAATTCTACATCTTTCCTTCAGTTTGCCCGATGAAGAGAATAGCAGGATGGGAAGGGATAAGTGAAAAGTAATTAGTAATTCTTCTTTTTCTCAGTCAAGTCATTTGTTCAATGATATTTATTGTGTGCTGTGGCACTGTGCTAGCCCTTGAGGCTATAGATATAAAAGATATAGTCACTGTACTGAGAAAATTCACATCCAGAAGAGGCAGGATATAGTTCCATCTACAGTCAATTTGTAAAAATATGTTGAAGCTAAAGCTAATGTGTTGGTTTCACTGCAGGGACCCAGGCAACACTCTTTTTTTTTTTTTTAAGTAAGCTACTTTATTGATTTCTGGGTTATTGCATGTCCATTGTTTTTCCCTCAATCTCTAACTACTTTCACTTTTTTTCTATCTCAATATGTATTTTTAAAAATAATTATTTTTATATGTATATTTTTATTGGAGTTCTATTTTCCAACATACAGTATAATACCCAGTGCTCATCCCATCAAGTGCCCCCCTCAGTGCCCATCAGCCAGTCACCCCATCCCCCTGCCCACCTCCTCTTCCACTACCCCTTGATCATTTCCCAGAGTTAGGAGTCTCTCATGTTTTGTCCCCTCTTTGATTTTTTCCCACTCATTTTCTCTCCTTTCCCCTATAATCCCTTTCACTATTTCCTATATTCCCCATATGAGTGAAACCATATAATGTTTGTCCTTCTCCGATTGACTTACTTTACTCAGCATAATACCCTTCAGTTCCATCCACATCAAATCAAATGGTGGGTATTCATCCTTTCTAATGGCTGAGTAATATTCCATTGTGTATATATCCCACATCTTCTTTATCCATCTTTCGATGGACACCGAGGCTCCTTCCACAGTTTGGCTATTGTGGACATTGCTGCTATAAACATTGGGGTGCAGGTGTCCTGCCGTTTCACTGCATCTGCATCTTTGGGGTAAATACCCAGTAGTGCAATTGCTGGGTCGTAGGGCAGATCTATTTTTAACTCTTTGAGGAACCTCCACACAGTTTTCCAGAGTGGCTGCACCAGTTCACATTCCCACCAACAGTGCAAGAGGGTTCCCCTTTCTCCAAATCCTATCCAACATTTTTTTTATTTCCTGTCTTGTTAATTTTCACCATTCTTACTCATGTGAGGTGGTATCTCATTGTCGTTTTGATTTGTATTTCCCTGATGGCAAGTGATGCGGAACATTTTCTCATGTGCTTGTTGGCCATGTGTATGTCTTCTTTGGTGAAACGTCTGTTCATGTCTTTTGCCATTTCATGATTAGATTTTCTGTTTCTTGGGTGTTGAGTTTAATAAGTTCTTTAAAAATCTTGGATACTAGCCCCTTATCTGATATGTCATTTGCAAATATCTTCTCCCATTCTGTACATTGTCTTTTGGTTTTGTTGACTGTTTCTTTTGCTGTGCAGAAGCTTTTTATCTTAAGCCCCAATAGTTCATTTTTCCTTTATTTCCCTTGCCTTCATAGATGTATCTTGCAAGAAGTTGCTGTGGCCACCAGGCAACACTTTTAAGAAAGTCACCCACCAATTTGTATTTATAGAATGTTAGAGGGCTTAAAAAATAAATTAAAGATTAGGGAGTGAAGCACACAAAGCATGAGAGTAAAGTCCTTTTATTCCTTACCATCTGTAGAAGACATTTTAACCTGAAATACTTAAGAATGGCATGCTGTATATTTACCTTAGGCTAGTAAAAAGATGACAATTGTTTTCAGTCCTAGCAGCACAATGCATGTTTATACCAGTATTGCTATAGAAAATCCTGTTGCTGTATAACTAAGTTTATCTCTTTGAAAAAGGTATATAATGATGGATGTTGTTTCTCCTACAAATGCCATGTGATTAATTACCTGGGGTTTTTCTTCTCCAGAAAAATATACTCTAGAAATAGAATGGATTATTTCAAATACTCAAACACAGTAGAAATAAAATATGTACTGATGCCTGGTTAATTACATTAGTAAATAGGGGAACTTAGCAGATTTAGTGTAGTGCCTTTTTTCTGGCTATTACAGCAGCAATGAAAGGTCTCTCTTTACATTTTATGCTTTCTGGGAATGTAAAAACAATCTTCCTAAGGAAGCAATATCAGGCACCTTATGCATCAAACATAAAGGTTTAGATGCTCTGATACAGAAAGCACAGAGTAGTTTTCTAAATCATGCCAAAACAACCAGAACGTAATTTTTCTGTAACAAATTAAGTGCAATATAGCAGGGAGAAGACAAGACGGGTTAGAGAAGAATACCTATCTTATCTCCAATTAGCAATCTATTTTAATAAATACATTTTCGTTTAATTATTTAAACTGTGAAGAGAAAATTGTTTAAATTAGACTAGGTTGATTATGCACACTGTCTTTGGCATCAAAAGACTTATCTGGGGAGATGAGATGATGATTCTTTCCCTCTTTCATATCTCCATCCCCTTCAGTCACCATAAAAGCCTCAAGCCCATCTTGTCTAGCACCCACCTAACCTTTCATTTCCATAGAGATCAGCTATAAGTCCACTTCCATCTCCATCTCTGCTATTTTGCACCCTCTCAACACTTTCCACTGAACTCTCTGAAACTATGCGTTTAATACTAGCACATACCCCTGCTTTCTTAGTCTATTCATTGAAGAGTCTGTCCTTCTTAGCACTTTGACTGAGAAGTACCATCTTCCAAAAGACCTCCCCTCTCCCTAGATTCACTGAGAAAAAAACCCAAGTGTAGACTGTTTTTCCTAGAAAAATCTCATATCTCAAACCCAGAAGGGGAGAGGGAAGTGGCACTTTGTCAAAATACAATTTCCTAGGCCTCACCCTAGGATTCTGATTCAGATATTTTAGGGTACAATTCAGGAATATTCATTTTAGATAAACTCTCCAGAAGATTCAGATGAGGATTATCTGCAGAGAAGTGCTTAGAAGATGGACTTAGTTAAAACAATAATAGTTATCCTCCATGTGTGCCTACTATGTGCCAAGAACATCATGCACATTATCTCATTTAACTCTCTCACACACAAGATGTTATGAGCATTTTATAGTTGAGGAAAATGAAGCTCAAAGCAGAAACGCCAAAATTTACATAAGATCATACAACTGTGAATAACAGATATAGGTTTGTACTCTTAAGTGCATGCTGCTTCTAACAACCCAGATCTCCTAGCTCCTAAACCAGGACTCAAGCAAATAATACATTTAAAAAAATACTTCCTTAAAGGTGATTGAAAAGATAGAAAATCTGTCTCTGCTTGACGTATTATCCGTAAAAAGCTCTACATATCTTATAATACTAAAGATCTTGAATGGGCATTTTTTTTTCCGAATAAAAGTTCTCTCCCACTTCCTTTTTATCCACCTCCCTCTATATATACATTGCAGAAATCTGCTAAAGTCACTTATTTCTTTGGCTAGGTTAATTCCTTCTTTTCCTTTTTGGCAGGATGAAAGAACTTGGAAATAATTGAAAAAGAATGAAATCTCTGACTTCAGGAAAGCCTGGTCAGTGCTCATCTACTTCTAAACACTAAAGATAATCCAACTGTGAGAAAATTGTTATCAGTCTTCCATAACTCTATATTTCAAGGAGAAAAAAGAATGGTATTTAAATATATGACTTACTATAATAAATAAAACATTTATTATGCAATTAAAATATGTCAGGCTCTATACAAACACTAAGCAGTCCTCTTATTTAATGTTCACAATAAACCTGTGATGTATGTGTTGTTATACTCACATTAAATCTGAGAAAATTAAAGTTTAAATTAACTCTATCAAGCAATACAGCTAGTAAGTGGAGCAGCCAAGGATACAAATTGAGACTGTGACTTTAGAGTCTGAGTAGGTGATTAATCCCTCTATCAAACCTCCACAAGTCAACCTTTCAGAAAGTCAGCACCTTTAGACAAAAAAAAAGAACTGCAAATGAGTTATTGAAGACACATTCACATGGTTTAGAATAGTGAGTGAAAAGCAGTATTTTTATTTTGGTTGCTTTTGTTTTCTCCATGGAGCACTGGGCCAGCAGATGCATCCATTTCTCACATGTGATGCTCCATCCCCCTTACAGCCACTTCATGTTAAGTGGTAGCTGACTTGCACTGGTTTGAGCATTGAACAGAGAGGAAATACTGCCTGTTCCTTTCCACTCAGTGTACTATCTTCTCCATCGTGGTCTCTCAGTTATTCCCATATTGGAAAGCACACGTTCACTTTCAAAGGAAGGATTATAGCTTAAATCTGCCTGGTTATGGATGCCTATAGGCTCCCCTTCTTGACAGAGGTGATCCTGTTTCTTCAAGAGTAAAGGGTAAGGAATCTTTATTTCTCTGATTCCAGATGCCAGGGTCTTGAGTTACCATTCCATTTTTGAAGAAAATCTTTTATAAAAGATTCTATCTTTTCTAAAGATTTCTATCTATGCAGTAACACAAATATCATTATACTAAGACACATAACTAGATTTCCTACTCTCTTCTTTGGTCCAGAACTTTACTCAACAAGAAGCCTAAAATCATGATGTTCTCATCAGACTTTGATAGCAGCATAGCTGGACTGGTTGCTTTCCACTAGTGTAAAGTTGAAATCGTACAGTTTTATTCATGCTGCCAGTTGAATAAATGCAGTAAAGCCAATACAAGGTGAGGTGAGGAACCTAAAAGACACCAATGTAGTTGGTATTAGCTCTGATCCTGAGCAAAGCTGCCAGGTAGACAAAGTTTTGTCTATCTTATTTTGATTGTACCTTCAGCATTGCTCCCCCAACTAGACTTCCAAACATTTATTTGTCAATGCTCAGCCAACTTTAGTTATTTCTAACCATATTCAAAAGTTTTACTATATTCCTAGCTGTCAGTAATTTTTTTCTTTAAGTAGACTCACCTTTTAAAATGTAAATATGTTTATTTAAAAAGATATTTTGCATCAATATTATAAATGGAAAACCAGTATCATTTGCCATAAATGGAAGATAGTTAGAAAAATCAATACATAAGTAGTAAAACACAGGATGTTCATTTGAGTATCACCTAAGATCAAGCTGATTACATTTAACATGCTGATTAACATAAACAAAGGAAACCTTGTTTATGAATTGGTCTTCCTGCTCTGAAACCCAGTACTGTCCAGAGTATTGCATTATATTCCTTCCTTCTCCTCCCAATTAAGCCAGTTCTATAGTTTTTCCTCAAGGGCTCAAGCCTCCTTGGTTGACTATTCTAAAGTGATAATTAGCTCAAATTGAATAACCAGTTTCCAGCTTAGGAAAAAGGATTGGAAGAGATTCTTTCCAGATAATAGATAGGGGTTTTAACTTTTGCCTTCTTGAGTTAATTGTTGACTTTTTTCTTGAAACCTTGGAAAAATGACATCCAAACCTCCTAATCATGTGTGCCAAAGCTCACCCTGGCAACTCTGATTCAATAAGACTGAGGTGGGCTCCAGATATCTGTCTTTAAGGAGTGCACTTGCTGTGATGAGCGCTGGGTGATGTATGGAATTGTTGAATCACTATATTGTACACCTGAAATTAAAATAACACTGTATATTAAATATACTGGAATTAAAATAAAAAGAAATTTTAAAATAAAAAATTAAAACAGGATGGTCCTTAACCTCCACGTGTTTGAGGTCCTTCCAAACTTCTTGTTGTGATTTAGTTCTAATTTCAAGGCATTAGATCAGTGGAACAGAATAGAGAATCCAGAAGTGGACCCTGAACTTTATGGGCAACTAATATTCGATAAAGGAGGAAAGACTATCCATTGGAAGAAAGACAGTCTCTTCAATAAATGGTGCTGGGAAAATTGGACATCCACATGCAGAAGAATGAAACTAGACCACTCTCTTGCAACATACACAAAGATAAACTCAAAATGGATGAAAGATCTAAATGTGAGACAAGATTCCATCAAAATCCTAGAGGAGAACACAGGCAACACCCTTTTTGAACTCGGCCATAGTAACTTCTTGCAAGATACATCCATGAAGGCAAAAGAAACAAAAGCAAAAATGAACTATTGGGACTTCATCAAGATAAGAAGCTTTTGCACAGCAAAGGATACAGTCAACAAAACTCAAAGACAACCTACAGAATGGGAGAAGATATTTGCAAATGACATATCAGATAAAGGGCTAGTTTCCAAGATCTATAAAGAACTTATTAAACTCAACAGCAAAGAAACAAACAATCCAATCATGAAATGGGCAAAAGACATGAACAGAAATCTCACAGAGGAAGATATAGACATGGCCAACATGCATATGAGAAAATGCTCTGCATCACTTGCCATCAGGGAAATACAAATCAAAACCACAATGAGATACCACCTCACACCAGTGAGAATGGGGAAAATTAACAAGGCAGGAAACAACAAATGTTGGAGAGGATGCGGAGCAAAGGGAACCCTCATACACTGTTGGTGGGAATGTGAACTGGTGCAGCCATTCTGGAAAACTGTGTGGAGGTTCCTCAAAGAGTTAAAAATATACCTGCCCTACCACCCAGCAATTGCACTGTTGGGGATTTTCCCCAAAGATACAAATGCAATGAAACGCCGGGACACCTGCACCCCGATGTTTATAGCAGCAATGGCCACGATAGCCAAGCTGTGGAAGGAGCCTCGGTGTCCAACAAAAGATGAATGGATAAAGAAGATGTGGTTTATGTATACAATGGAATATTACTCAGCTATTAGAAATGACAAATACCCACCATTTGCTTCAACGTGGATGGAACTGGAGGGTATTATGCTGAGTGAAGTAAGTCAGTCGGAGAAGGACAAACATTATATGTTCTCATTCATTTGGGGAATATAAATAATAGTGAAAGGGAATATAAGGGAAGGGGGAAGAAATGTGTGGGAAATATCAGAAAGGGAGACAGAACGTAAAGACTGCTAACTCTGGGAAACGAACTAGGGGTGGTAGAAGGGGAGGAGGGCGGGGGGTGGGAGTGAATGGGTGACGGGCACTGGGGGTTATTCTGTATGTTAGTCAATTGAACACCAATAAAAAATAAATTAAAAAAAATAAAAAATAAAAAAACAATTTCAAGTCCAAAAAAAAAAAAATTAAAACAAGCAGATGAATAAACCTTTCCAAGTAATTCAAATGTGGAATCTGTTTGGGAACTTTGGTGTAACCAAAAGAGAAGGTCTTTTGAGGGAACCATAGCAGATTGGTAGGGAACATATTGTCAGATGACAGTGCTTCTTGACACTTGTCAAATCACACTGTAGGCAGTTACTACAGGCAAGGTTAATTCTGTAGACTTAATTACCTAAAGAAGCATTATTAAATGCTTCCAATCCAATTATTGGATCAAAGAAGGTATATTATTATTATTTTAAGAAAATTTCAAAGAAGTAGTGCCAGATGCAAGCACTACTGCTTGTATGTGTGGGGAATAGAAAGCTCAAATCATATGCAAATATTCTAAGTAAATGATAAAGATGGCATTTCAAATCAACTGAATATAGATTACCTTTTAATCAGTGATCTTCACACAATTCATAAACTTTGAACAAAAAAGTACCAAAGATATAGCACATCTTCTTTATCCACTCATTGATGGACATCTGGGCTCTTTCCATATTTTGGCCATTGTGGACATTGCTGCTATAAACATTGGGGTGCATGTGATCCTTCAAATCACTGTGTTTGAATCCTTTGGATAAATACCTAGTAGTACAATTGCTGGGTTGAATGGAATATTATTCAGCCATCAAAAAGAATGAAATCTTGCCATTTGCAACAATGTGGATGTAACTAGAGGTATTATGCTAAGTGAAATAAGTCAGAGAAAGACAAATACCATATGATTTCACTCATATGTGGAATTTAAGAAACAAAACGGATGGGATCCCTGGGTGGCGCAGTGGTTTGGCGCCTGCCTTTGGCCCAGGGCACGATCCTGGATATCTGGGATCGAATCCCACGTCGGGCTCCCGGTGCATGGAGCCTGCTTCTCCCTCTGCCTCTCTCTCTCTCTCTCTCTCTCTCTCTCTCTCTGTGACTATCCTAAATAAATAAAAATTTAAAAAAAAAAAAAGAAACAAAACGGATGAATATAAGGGAAGGGAAGGAAAAATAAAAGATGAAAATTGAGAAGGAGGCAAACCATAGGAGACACTGAACTCCAGGAAACAAACAGAGTTGCTGGACGGGAGGTGTAGGGGGATGGGATAATTGGATGATGGGCATCAAGCAGAGCACTTGATATAATGAGCACTGGGTATTATATGCAACTGATGAATCACCAAATTCTATCTCTAAAACTAACCAAAAAAGTACAAATAATAATAATATCCATGTGGATGAAACAATTTTATATGTAAAAATTGAAACTCCTGCGACGCCTGGGTGGCTCAGCGGTTGAGCATCTGCCTTTGATTCAGGGCGTGATCCCGGGGTCCCAGGATCGAGTCCCACATCAGGCTTCCTGCATGAAGCCTGCTTCTCCCTCTGCCTATGTCTCTGCCTCTCTCTCTCTCTGTGTCTCTCATGAATAAATAAATAAAACATCTTTTTTTAAAAAAATTGAAACTCCTGCAATTGGCGAAAGTGTATATTGGTCCACTTTAAAAAAATATTTTATTTATTCATGAGAGAGAGAGAGAGAGAGAGAGAGAGGCAGAGACACAGGCAGAGGGAGAGAAGCAGGCTCCATGCAGGGAGCCCGATGTGGGACTCGATCCTGGGTGCCCAGGATCATGCCCTGGGCTGAAGGCGGCGCTAAACTGCTGAGCCACCCGGGCTGCTCTGGCCCACTCTTTTTGAAGTAAAATTTGGCATTATATACCAAAAGCCTTAAAAATATGCACGCCCTTACACTTAGAAATTCTGCATTTAGGACTTTATCTTGCGGGAACAATCATGTAAGTGCACTAAACCATATATATAAGACTGCTGATCAAAATATTGTTGTTGGGGTTCCTGAGTGGCTTAGTTGGTTAAGCGCCCAACTCTTGATTTCAGCTCAGGTCGTGATCTCAGAGTTGTGAGATCCAGCCCCACACTGAGCCCCACAATGAGTGTAGCCCTGCGTGGAGCCCAGACAAGCCCCGCTGAGGAGCCGCTCAGAGCCCCACTGAACCACATTGAGCCCCATAGTGAGTGGGTAGTTTGCTTGAGATTCTGTCCTTCTCCCTCTCCATCTGCCCTCCCCATGCTTACACTTTCTCAAATAAGTAAATAAAATCTTTTAAAAAATAAAATCTTTAAAATCTTTTAAAAGTTTTTAAAAAGTTAATAATAAAGCAAAGCTAGAAACACTAAAAATACTCAGAAATACAGTATTTGTTACATAATGTATGGTACACTTGCACAGTAAAACGTATCTCAGGAATGAAATATGATTATGTCTACCCATATTTATTGGTATGGAAATATATGTATATAATATGAAAATGCAGGTTACCAAATATAGTATTCTCCTTTTAAAATATGGATACTAATATATATAAAGAAAAAAATTCTGGATAGTCACCAAAATATGATGTTTATCTAGTGGATGGTAGGCTTAAAGGTAACTTTTATTTTCTTGTTTGTATCTTTGGAAATTTTCTAAAACAATTTATAATCATAAATTATTTTTAAAATAAGGGAAAGCAATAAAGATGTTTCTATTTTTGCTCATACTCGTTAGCTTAGCATTTCTAATTCTAGGATTTTTTCCTAAAGAAAGAACCAGATATACACACATGCACAAAAATAACACTCAGAGGTTGTTCTAAATTACTTTTAGCAGCAAAATATTTATTTTTTATTTTTTTATTTATGATAGGCACACAGTGAGAGAGACAGGCAGAGACACAGGCAGAGGAAGAAGCAGGCTCCGTGCACCGGGAGCCTGATGTGGGATTTGATCCTGGGTCTCCAGGATCACACCCTGGGCCAAAGGCAGGCGCTAAACCGCTGCGCCACCCAGGGATCCCAGCAGCAAAATATTAAAATGCTCTCTCCTGGGATGCCTGAGTAGCTCAGTGGTAGAGTGCCTGCCTTTGGTTCAGGGTGTGATCTTGGGGTCTCGGGATTGATTTCTGCATTGGGCTCCCCGGAAGGGGCCTGCTTCTCCCTCTGCCTATGTATCTGCCTCTGTGTGTATGTGTGTGTGTGTGTGTGTGTGTGTGTGTGTCATGAATAAATAATTTTTTAAATAAAAAAGTAAAATGCCCTCTCAAATAATTAGGGTGTTTTTATTTTTATTTTATTTATTTTATTTTTTGTATTTATTGAAGTTCCATTTGCCAACATATAGTATAACACCCAGTGCTCATCCCATCAAGTGCCCTCCTCAGTGCCCATCACCCAGTTACCCCAACTCCCCACCCCCATCCCTTCCGCAAGTCTGTGTTCCTTATCCAGAGTTTGAGTCTCTCATGGTTTGTATCCCTCTCTAATTTTTCCCACTCGGTTCCCCTCCTTTCCCTCATAATCCCTTTCACTATTTCTTATATTCCCCGTATGAGTGAAACAATATGATAATTATCCTTCTCCAATTGACTTACTTCACTCAGCATAATACCCTTCAGTTCCATCCATGTCGAAGCAAATGGTGGGTATTCATCATTTCTAATGACTGAGTAATATTCCATTGTATGCATATATCCCACATCTTCTTTATCCATTCATCTGCTGAAGGACACCAAGCCTCCTTCCACAGTTTGGCTATTGTGGACATTGCTGCTATAAACATTGGGGTGTAGGTGTCCTGCTGTTTAATTGCATCTGTATTTTTGGGGTAAATCTCCAGTAGTGCAATTGCTGGGTCATTAATAGCTCTATTTTTAACTCTTTAAGGAACCTCCACACAGTTTTCCAGAGTGGCACCAACAGTGCAAGAGGGTTCCCCTTTCTCCACATCCTCTCCAACATTTGTTGTTTCCTGTCTTGTTAATTTTCTCCATTTTCACTGGTGTGAGGTGTTATCTCATTGTGGTTTTGATTTGTATTTCCCTGATGGCCACTGATAAGGAGCATTTTCTCATGGGCTTGCTGACCATGTCTATGTCTTCCTCTGTGAAATTTCTGTTCATATCTTCTGCCCATTTCATGATTGGATTGTTTGTTTCTTGCGTGTTGAGTTTAATAAGTTCTTTAAAAATCATGGATACTAGCCCTTTATCTGATAGGTCATTTGCAAATATCTTCTCCCATTCTGTAGGATGTCTTTTAGTTTTGTGGACTGTTTCTTTTGCTGTGAAAAAGCTTTTTATCCTGATTAAGTCCCAAAAGTTCATTTTTGCTTTTGTTTCCTTTGCCTTCATAGATGTATCTTGCAAAAAGTTGCTGTGGCCAAGTTCAAAAAGGGTGTTGCCTGTGTTCTCCTCTAGGATTTTGATGGATTCTTGTCTCACATGTAGATCTTTCATCCATTTTGAGTTGATCTTTGTGTATGGTATAAGAGAATGGTCTAGTTTCATTCTTCTGCATGTGGCTGTCCAATTTCCCAGCACCATTTATTGAAGAGACTGTCCTTTTCCCCATGGATATTCTATCCTCTTTTGTCTAATATTAGTTGACCATAAAGTTGAAGGCTCATTTCTGGGTTCCTATTCTGTTCCATTGATCTATGTTTCTGTTTTTGTGCCAGTACCACACTGTCTTGATGACCACAGCTTTGCAGTACAACTTGAAATCTGGCATAGTGATGTCCCTGGCTTTAGTTTGCTTTTTCAATATTCCCCTAGCTATTGAGGGTCTTTTCTAATTCCATACAAATCTTAAGATGATTTGTTCCAACTCTCTGAAGAAAGTCCATGGTATTTTGATAGGGATTGCATTGAACGTGTAAATTGCCCTGGGTAGCATAGACATTTTCACAATATTAATTCTGCCAATCCATGAGCATGGAATATTTTTCCATCTCTTTGTGTCTTCCTCAATTTCTTTCAAAAGTGTTCTGTAGTTTTTAGGGTATAGATTCTTTACCTCTTTGGTTAGGTTTATTCCTAGGTATCTTATGCTTTTGGGTGCAATTGTAAATGGGATTGACTCCTTAATTTCTCTTTCTTCAGTCTCATTGTTAGTGTATAGAAATGCCACTGATTTCTATGCATTGATTTTGTATCCTGCCACATTGCAGAGTTGCTGTATGAGTTCTAGAAATCTTAGGGTGGAGTCTTTTAGATTTTCTAAATACAGTATCATGTCATCTATGAAGAGGGAGAGTTTGCTTCTTTGCCAATTTGAATGCCTTTTATTTCTTTTTGTTGCCTGATTGGTGAGGCTAGTACTTCTATAGTATGTTGAATAATATGGTGAGAGTGGAGATTCCTATCATGTTCCTGATCTTAGGTGAAAGGCTCTCATTTTTTTCCCCTTCGAGAATGATATTTGCTGTGGGCTTTTCATAAATGGCTTTTAAGATGCTGAGGAATGTTCCCTCTATCCCTACACTCTGAAGAGTTTTGATCAGGAATGGATGCTGTATTTTGTCAAATGCTTTCTCTGCATCTATTGAGAAGATTGTATGGTTCTTGTTTTTTTCTCTTGTTGATGTGATCTATCACATTGATTGTTTTACAAGTGTTGAACCATCCTTGCCTCCTGGGGATCAATCCCACTTGGTCATGGTGAACAATATTCTTAATGTACTATTGAATCCTATGGGCTACTATCTTGTTGAGAATTTTTGCATCTGTGTTCATCAGGGTTATTGGTCTATAATTCCCCTTTTTGTGGGGTCTTTGCCTGGTTTTGGAATCAAGGTGATGCTGGCCTCATAAAATGAGTTTGGAAGTATTCTGCCCCCTTCTATCCTTGAAACAGCTTTAGTAGAATAGGTATTATTTCTTCTTTAAACATTTGATAGAATTACTCTGGGAAGCCATCTCGTCCTGGACTTTTGTGTCTTGGGACATTTTTGATGACTGCTTCAATTTCCTTGCTGGTTATTGGCCTGTTCAGGTTTTTTATTTCTTCCTGTTCCAGTTTTGGTAATTTGTGGTTTTCCAGAAATGTGTCTGTTTCTTCTAGATTGCCTAATTTGTTGTCATATAGCTGTTCATAATGCGTTTTAAAATCTTTTTGTATTTCCTTGGTATTGGTTTTGATCTCTCCTCTTTCATTCATGATTTTATTAATTTGAGTCTTTTTTTCTTTTTAATAAGGCTGGCTAGGGGTTTATCTATCTTATTAATTCTTTCAAAGAACCAATTCCTGGTTTTGTGATCTGTTCTACAATTCTTCTGGTCTCTATTTCATTGAGTTCTGCTCGAGTCTTTTATTTTTATTTTTTTTAAAAAGATTTTATCATTTATTTATGAAAGACAGAGAGAGAGTGGCAGAGAGAGAGGCAGAGGGAGAAGCACTTTCCATGCAGGGAGCCTGATGTGGGACTTGATTCCCAGACTCTGGGATCATGCCCTGAGTTAAAGGCAGATGCTCAACCGCTGAGCTACCCAGGTGTCCCAATTAGGGTGTTTTAATTCTTTTAATATTTTATTTATTTATTCATGAGACACACAGAAAGAGAGCCAGAGACACAGGCAGAAGGAGGAGAAGCAGGCTCATGCAAGGAGCCCGATGTGGGATTCAATCCTGAGAATCTGGGATCAGGCCCTGAGCTGAAGGCAGATGCTAAGGCACCCAGCCGTCACTCAATTAGGGTGTTTTTAAATGTTTTTTAAAATAATCTTAACCATTTTTAAGTGTATAGTTTTGTAGTGAACTAAGGTGTTTGTTAATAAATTATGGCACACCTTATGATGGAGTGTTATAGCACCATTAAATGGTTTATTTTGCTGACATGGAAAACATTTGTGATATGTTGTCAAATGAGAAAAAAATCAGTGTATCACATACACATGGTATGATTCTAGTTTTGTTTTATTTTTTTTATTCTAATTTTGTTTTAAAGACATGTTTTAAGGCAGCCTGGGTGGCTAAGCAGTTTAGCGCCACCTTCGGCCCAGGCCCTGATCCTAGGGACCTGGGATCGAGTCCCATGTCGGGCTCCCTGCATGGAGCCTGCTTCTCCCTCTGCCTGTGTCTCTGCCTCTGTGTGTGTGTGTCTCTCATGAATAAATAAATAAAATCCTAAAAAAATAAAGGCATGTTTTACAAGCACAGAAAAGATAATTCTGGAAGGATAGATATTTAAATGTTAATATATATTTCTGGGTACTGTCATTACAGGCAATTATTTCTCAAAGTGTTTGCAAGAAACATTATAACTTTTGTCCTCAGAAGAAAAATAAATGTTATAGAAGAAAAGAAGATTTTTATCTCTAGAGTAATAAGTTTTTGCTCATCTTCCTGTGCATTGCAAATTGTCCATTAGACTGTAACTATCATGTGGGCAGAGATTAGGTTTTTAAAAAAATTTCTCCCAGGGATCCCTGGGTGGCGCAGCGGTTTGGCGCCTGCCTTCGGCCCAGGGCGCGATCCTGGAGACCCAGGATCGAATCCCACGTCAGGCTCCCGGTGCCTGGAGCCTGCTTCTCCCTCTGCCTATGTCTCTGCCTCTCTCTCTCTGTGTGACTATCATAAATAAAATAAAGTTTAAAAAAAAATTTCTCCTGATACTCCCTACCACATAGTGTTCTGCATTCAATAAATGTTGGCTAACTGAATTTGTGCAGGAGCATACATATAAGCCTATGTATCTATATAGGCATGCATATTTAAATATGCTAACCTCTCTCATAAGTAATGAAATAGAGAATCAAAGGGAGATTTTTGAATGGTGCTATATATAGGTCTATAGGCCTTTTGTCATATATTGAGAAAGACAGTACTTGTCAAAGCTAAGTGTACAAACTGACCAGTAAATATTTGTGGATCATTCCAGTCAAGTTTGTCAATCTAAACCCAAGCCCTTGTTTCCTTATACTATCCCTGCCTGGGTAATCTTGGGTCTTGTCCAAATCTGTGGTTCTGCTAATTAGCCTGTCTGGACACTTTACTGGAAATTCTTAACTAAAAAGCCATATACCACTGCAACTGGTAACTGGGCGATCCATTTTACAGGCCAGTGTTAAATCAACTGTAGTGGTAAAAGCCTTATTCTGTTGGGAAGCTGGCAAGCAGGACAGGTTTGTAGGTCTTCAGTCACTTTTCATTTCTCATCTCCAAAACTCCATCCTCCATGTCAAAACTGAGATAAGGGTATAAAGTTTGTACTTGAGGATATCAGCAGGTGCCCAAGAGGGAATGAGTATTAAAATCTCTCACACCACTCAATTATTTAAAAAGCTTCTAACAAGCTCTTCAGAATCAGACAGGAGAGCTTAAGTATTTATACATTTGATATCAGAAATGAGAGAACAGGATAATGACCCAATCTGAGCCCTTGATGATTTGACTTTTTAATAATAGTTTTGGCTATGCACAGGAGGCATGGAAAGTGGAGGACATTTTAAAGGCAGATCATAGTTTATATTTAATTATAGCTTTCGTTGAGCTGAGGATATGGGTTGGGGCCTAAACATGACTCTGGTTTTTCCTAGGAGGCACCTCATCTAGTTGGGTAGGATTTCTGCTTCATCAAAGCCTCTGGTAGAGAATTACTGATTCTAAACTCTCCTATAGGATGTTTTTACACAATGAGGTAGGAAATAAAGAAGTGGGAGTTTAGAAATCTAGGGAGATTGACCAATCGTGAATTTATACTGCTTCATTATGCTAATCCATTAAAGGCTGCATCTAGGGGACACATTAATGCCATTGACTTCTTACATATTTATTGGGCTGTCAAGGTATAAAATATCACCATTAAAGTCTGAAGTACTATGTAGCAGACTTTAGCTTATTATTTCCTCTGCTCATCAGCAAGCCCTGTAAGTTTCCTATATCAAAATCCTGACAGCAGGATCCCTACTCTCAGCAAAGATTTAATAGAAGAAAGCATTTGTAAGGTCGCATGTGACCTAGCTTTACTCCTTTTTTAAATTAACTGGGAAGTGTTATTTGTAAATAATTAACAACCCTAAACCATTTTGGGGCTCCTCAACCACATCAGATTTTACATTGGGAGTGATGTTTGCTAAAAATCCCATACTTTGCATTTTATGGGAGATGCAGGGGGTTCCCTTGTGATAAAAAGAACTGGCACAAGAGTCAATGAGAATCTCAGGGTTTCTGAGCAATACATTTACTAAAAAATAATCTTCCTTGTCCAGAAGCCTATAGCTCCACTTACACCTTGTACTGTGAAATTTCTATACCATTGGCAAAATCTGAACCTAACAGAATATACTCACAACCTCTAATCTAGTGACTACACTCTCAGTTTCACCCTTTCATACTAGGCATCAAATACATATCTGGTAAATAAATGAGTAAATGAATCTAGGGAGATGACCCTAGAATGAATCTCATTCCTGCTACAGTCAAATTTAGCATAAGTAAGCTTTCAAAATATAATCCGTCTTAAAATGTGTGGTGAACTATAGGGAGTGGACCCTTGAAAAAGAGAGGTTGTCTAGAAGTGACCACCAAGCATCAGTTCTAGATATTTTTCTGTAGCAGCTCAGCCTCTAGACTGAGATACTCAATCCCCCCCCTTTTTTTGTTCCTTACCCTATAGGTTTTCAAAGAGTCAGAAATATGGCCTTTGTAGTTCTTGAAATCTGCACACTGGCTACTTTTTATTGCCCTCTGACTGGATAATTTTGTATTCTGGTGTTTTATTTTCACAGTATCATTGGTCTGGGCAATGCCCATTTCTTGTTTTATTCTTTTTCATTCCTGTATAGGACTCCCATTTCACTTCTCCATTCTCTACATGTAACTAATCTAACATGTTTAGTGACTATCTTTTAGTTTATAGATATTCTTGGGGCACCTGGGTGGCTCAGTCATTTAAGTGTCTGATTCTTGATCTTGGCTCAGGTATTGATCTCATGGTCATGAGTTCCAGTCCCATGTTGGGCTCCATGCTGGGCATAGAGCCTACTCAAGAAATAAAAATTATAGGTATTCTTGCAAAATGCCTATTATCTTATGTGCATACTTTTCATCTATATGTAAATAAAATTATGTTGTATATTCATTTCCCCCCAGCACTGTATTTAAAATTTTAAAGCTTCATCCATTTTGCTGTATGTAGATCTAGCTCATTGCTTTTTTCCTGCTGCATTACTTTCCTAGCATCTCCAACTACCCACCACCACAAATTGTGCTGCAATGAATAGCCCTGCCTGAATCCATGTAAACATTTTTGGGGGATATTGAATCAGGAACAAAATTGCTGGGGAATGGAGACATACATTAAATTTATTTATTTATTTATTTATTTATTTATTTATTTATTTATTTATAATATTAAAGTTTTATTTTTTTTATTTTTTTTTATTGGTGTTCAATTTACTAACATACAGAATAACACCCAGTGCCCGTCACCCATTCACTCCCACCCCCCGCCCTCCTCCCCTTCTACCACCCCTAGTTCGTTTCCCAGAGTTAGCAGTCATTACGTTCTGTCTCCCTTAATTAACTACTTTCAGTTAGTTCTTCAGAATGATGGCACAAATTTGCATTCCTACCTGCATGTAGAAATCTACATAATACCAGCACTTGGGGGGATCCCTGGATGGCTCAGTGGTTCAGCACCTGCCTTCGGCCCAGGGTGCAATCCTGGAGACCTGGGATCGAGTCCCACGTCGGGCTCCCTGCATGGAGCCTGCTTCTCCCTCTGCCTGCCTCTCTCTCTCTCTCTCTCTCTGTCTCTCATGAATAAATAAATAAAATCTTTAAAAAAATACCATCACTTGGCATGACCCTGCTTTCTAATTTTTAACAGTTTAATAGGTATAAAGTGATATTTCATTGGTTTTTTAAATTTACATTTCTCTGATTATGGATCAATCTGAGCATCTCTATATATGTTATTAATCTTTTGGGTTTGCTTGTAGTATATTGCTTATGAATATTATTTTCCTATTTTTCTACTGAAATTACTGATTTTTTCATTGTTGACTTGCCAGAGTTCTCATATGTTTTAGGTACTTTTTGTTGGTTTCAGACATTGAAGATACTTACTATAATTTTATCATCTTCCTATCAGTTTTATCCATGGTGTTTTATGTCAAATAGAAATATGTAATCCTAACATATTTGAATTTATCAAAGATTTGCTTTATGATTTGTCTTCTAGAATTTTATTTAAAAAGTTCTTTCCAGGGCACCTGGGTAACTCAGTTGGTTAAGCACTTGACTCTTGATTTTGGCTAAGGTCAAGATCTCGGGGTTGTGAGATCAAGCCCCATACTGGACTCAGCAGGTAGTCTACTTGAGATTCTCTCTCCCTCTCCTTCTGCCTCCCCCCAATATCTCTTTCTAAAATAAATAAATCTTTTTTCAAAAAGTTCTTTCCCGGGCAGCCCTGGTGGCTCAGAGGTTTAGTGCCACCTTCGGCCTGGGGTGTGATCCTGGAGACCTGAGATCAAGTCCCGCATCGGGTTCCCTGCATGGAGCCTGCTTCTCCCTCTGCCTGTGTCTCTGCCTCTCCCTCTCTCTCTCTCTGTGTGTCTGTCATTAATAAATAAAATATTAAAAATAAATAAATAAAACGTTCTTTCCCTGGAGTGCCTGAGTGACTCAGTCAACTAAGTGTCTGACTCTTGATTTCAGCTCAGGTCTTGATCTCCAGGTTGTGAGTTCAGGCCTTGTGTCCAGCTCTGTATTGGGCTCCATGCTGGGAGTGAAGCCTACTTTAAAATAAATAAATAAATAAATAAATAAATAAATAAATAAATAGTTCTTTCCCCAATCCATCCTCTATCTTAGGTCACAAATGTATTTTTAAAATATTTTCTTTTTATTAAAATTGTAGTGTTACCTTTCACTTTTAGTTCCCTAATACATCTGTTGTCCACCTTTTTAATGTTATTTAGGGACTTAGTTTTGTTTTTATTCTTACAATGCAAATCAATTTTAGAAGCATTCATTGGGCTGCTGGATATGTATGAAAAGCATTGCGGACAATGGCAATCATGGGGAAATGAAAAAGGAAAAGTGAATTTGTCAGTGAATTCACTTGTCCAGTGAATCCTAAGTCATGACAGGACTAGGCTCTCTCAACCCAGATACTAATAGCATTCAGAATTCTAGGCTTCTCCTAAAAGTACAGTTTTTCCAAGCAGAAGAAAAAGAGGATTCTCTGTGAACTAAAAGGACCCCAGCTTCTTTTTCATTTAATTCTAGCACCATGTCCCTTATATTCTCTAAACTCTGCCATTGTGGCTCCTCCCATGGTTTTCTGGCTGAAACTTCTGAGTAGACCTGTAGTTAAAGATGTCACTGGCAATGGACATGAGCTTTGGAATGGTATGGTCCATGCTATAGGTGCACATATGACTGGAACCCAAAAAGCTGTGAGGATGATCTTGCTCTATGAATAATCACTCCATTTGTCACCAGGAATGAGTTGGCTGATCTAGCTGACTTAGTAGGTATTTCATTCTTGTGCATCCCTTCTTGAGTTTTGTACACTGTAAAGGAGACACTTTCTATTCAGCTATTTATATCATTCCTAACTTAAGAAGAAGCCTGTTTAACTATTCAAGTACCAAGTTAGTCTCATTGAATAGTATTCTCCACCAATTTTTAGGAAAAATTGGTGTTCTAGGAATCTTCCTAGAATAATTTGGAAACCTCATCTTCTCCTTTTCTATTTGGAAGTATAGGACAATATTTTGGTCATCTTCTCTAACCTTGGGTTCAATTTCAAGTAAGAATACACTTACTTATCTGTAAGTAAGATAGAACTACTTTATTTTTTGACATTACATTGGAGTCCAGGGTCAAAAGGTCTAAAAATTCATAGCTCCATTATTTGCAATGATTGGAATTTTTTTTAATGATTGGAATTTTAAAAGTGCCATTACAAAACATGGTATATACATACAATGGAATGTTATTGGGCCTTAGAAAGAAGGAAATTCTGACATACACCACAATATAGAAGAACTTTGAGAACATTTTGCGAAGTGAAGTAAGCCAGTCAAAAAAAAAAGACAAATCCTGTATGATTCCATTGATATTAGATATCTCTCATGGACTGGGCTGTGGGGAAGGTAAATGAGGAGTTGCTGTTCAATGGGTATAGTGTTTCAGTTTTGCAAGATAAAAAAGTTCTGGAGATGGATGGTGGTGATAGTTGCACAACAATGTAAATGTAGCTAATGTCATTGACTTGTACATTTTAAAATGGTTAAGATAGCAATTTTTATGTTATGTGTATTTTACCACATAAAAGTTTAAAACAAAGAACTAAATATAACGGAGGGCATTAAAAGAATGACTTACTAAGCCAATAGAATATTACTAACAAACTTTTCACAAGACTTATTTACACATTAAATTCAGAAAAACAATTCTTCTTAGGGAACCTAGAGTCCAACATTAGAAACATAAGACTGAACTTAAAAGAGAACTAAAACATTAGGAGAAAGAGGAAGAGGTAATACACACAGAGGCAGTTACCTTGATATATCTAACTGCTCTTTGGGCACAAGATAAAAAAGCAATCAGATTATTCTCACACTTCTCAGAATGTTTAAGAGGAAGAGTTATATTTGTCATTTTGATTTATGTAGTGTTTTGAAAAAATACTTTGTTGAGAAATGATTAACACAATGATTAGTACACATCTAAAAATTTTTACGTTTTGACATAGCTATATCACCATGAAACCCAAAATCAAGATAATGAATATATCCATCCTCTTAGTTTCCTCACTCCAGGAAAAAAAAGGAGAGAGTTAAGCAAACCATAAGAAACTCTTAACAATAGAGAACAAACTGAGGGTTGATGAAGGGAAATGGGTGATGGGCATTAAGGAAGGCATTTGTTATGATGAGCATTGAATGTTATATGTAAGTGATGAAAAACTAAATTCTACTCCTGAAACCAATATTGTACTATATTAACTAGAATTTAAATAAAATTTGAAAAAGGAGAGTTTCCTCATTCTACATTTTATTTCTTCCCTCCCAATCCTCACCACTTCCCAACACCTACTCCCATCTCCTGTCTATAGGCAATCACTGTCACAATTTTACATTACTTTGTATTTTTGAGAGTTTCTTTAGAGTACTTTTTGATATTGAAATATAATTAACATACAATGTTATATTAGATTCTGGTATACAGTATAATGATTTGACCATCTTTTCTTTTTTATGTTAACTCATACCAAGGTAGGAAGGCCTAACAGAAAGGACTTTCTTTTTTTTTGTATATTTTTTTATGGGAGTTCAATTTGCCAAATGACTTGACAGTCTATATGTTACCCAGTACTCATCAAGATAAGTGTATTCTTGATCCTCTTTATCTTACATCTCCACCAACTACCTTCCCCCTGGAAACCACCAGTTTGCTCTCTGTATTTTTATCTATCTATCTATCTATCTATCTATCTATCTATCTATCTATCTATCCATCCATGAGAGACACACACAGAGAGAGGCAGAGACATAGGCAGAGGGAGAAGAAGCTTCCCTGTGGGGACCCTGATGTGGGACTCTATCCCAGAACCCCAGGATCACGACCTGAGCTCAACCACTGAGCCACCCAGATTCCCCTGCTCTCTGTATTTAAGAGTCTGAGTTTTTTTTCCGGTTTTTCTTTGTTCGTTTATTTTGTTTCTTAAATTCCACAGATGAGTGAACTCATATGGCATTTCTCTTTCTCTGAGAGTTTTATGGAATCAAACAGTGAAGTGTTATTTTTTCCTGGCTTTTTTCACTCAGCAGAATTATTTTGAGATTTATTCATGTGCTAGTGTTTATAAATAGTTTGTTTCTTTTTATTCCTAAATAGTATTCCATTGTATTCCATAGCACATTTTGTTTATCGGCATAACTGTTAATGGACATTTGGGTTGTTTTCACTTTTTGGTTGTTATTAATAACACTGCTATGAATATTCATGTATGTATCTTTGTATGGACTTACCTTTTCAGTTCTGTTAGGTGAATACCTAGAAATGAAACGGCTGGATCACATGGTAGATGTGTTTTACCTTTGTAAGAAACTGCCACTCTTTTCCAAAGTAATTATACTAGTTTATATCCCCATCAGAAACGTATGAAACTGTTCCACATTCTCACCAACATGTAGTATGGTTAACAATTTTTGTTTAGTCATTAGATAAGTTTAACATTTAGATAAGTCAAAAAAAAAACATTTAGATAAGTCATATTTATCTATTGGATGTGGAATGGTATATTAATTTTCTATTGCTGCTGTACAAATTACCATGAATTTAATAGATTAAAACAACACAAATTCATTATTTTACAGTTTTGGAAGTCAGAAGGTTAAAATGAGTCTTATGGGACTAAAATCAAGGTTTCAGCAAGATCATTTCTTCTGGAGACTGCAAGGGAACTCCATTCCCTTGCCTTTTCCATCTTCTAGAGGCCACATACATTCCTTAGGTCATGCATGGCCTCTTCCTCCATTTTCAAAGCACATCACTCCAACTTTGACTCTGTTGTCACATTTCTTTAACTCTGATGCTTCTGCATCTCTCCTTAAAGTACCCTGTTGGGCAGCCCTGGTGGACTAGTGGTTTGGCGCCGCCTTCAGCCCGGGGTGTGATCCTGGAGACCCAGGATCCAGTCCCACATCAGGCTCCCCGCATGGAGCCTGCTTCTCCCTCTGCCTGTCTGCCTCTCTCTCTCTCTCTCTCTCTCTCTGTCATGAATAAATAAATAAATAACATCTTTTAAAAAAAAGGACCCTGGTGATTATTTTGGGCCCATACAAATATTCCAGGATAATCTCTTGTACCTAGGAATAAACCTAACCAAAGAGGTAAAGGATCTATACCCTAAAAACTATAGAACACTTCTGAAAGAAATCGAGGAAGACACAAAGAGATGGAAAAATATTCCATGCTCATGGATTGGCAGAATTAATATTCTGAAAATGTCAATGTTGCCCAGGGCAATCTACACGTTTAATGCAATCCCTATCAAAATACCATGGACTTTCTTCAGAGAGTTAGAACAAATTACTTTAAGATTTGTGTGGAATCAGAAAAGACCCCGAATAGCCAGGGGAATTTTTACAAAAGAAAACCATATCTGGGGGCATCACAATGCCAGATTTCAGGTTGTACTACAAAGCTGTGGTCATCAAGACAGTGTGGTACTCCAGAGTGGCTGTAGTACCACACTGTCTATTAGAAATGACAAATACCCACCATTTGCTTCAACGTGGATGGAACTGGAGGGTATTATGCTGAGTGAAGTAAGCCAGTCGGAGAAGGACAAACATTATATGTTCTCATTCATTTGGGGAATATAAATAATAGTGAAAGGGAATATAAGGGAAGGGGGAAGAAATGTGTGGGAAATATCAGAAAGGGAGACAGAACGTAAAGACTGCTAACTCTGGGAAACGAACTAGGGGTGTTGGAAGGGGAGGAGGGCGGGGGGTGGGAGTGAATGGGTGACGGGAACTGAGGGTTATTCTGTATGTTAGTAAATTGAACACCAATAAAAAAAAAAGACAGTGTGGTACTGGCACAAAAACAGACACATAGATCAATGAAACAGAAGAGAGAACCCAGAAGTGGACCCTGAACTTTATGGTCAACTAATATTCGATAAAGGAAGAAAGACTATCCACTGGAAGAAAGACAGTCTCTTCAATAGATGGTGCTGGGAAAATTGGACATCCACATCCAGGATAATCTCCTGGTTTCAAGGTCCTTGATCACATCTGAAAAGCCTCTTTTACAATATAACATATTCTCAGGTTTCAAGGTTTAGGATGTAGGCATCTTGGGGGAGAGGGAGGATTATTTAGTTTACCATAGTTGAAACTTCATTGTATATGGGTGTTTTTAACATTTAAAGATATAATTCACATGCCATAAAATTCACCCATTTAAGACGTTTGGTAGTTTTTGTATATCCACAAAGTTGTGCAGCCATTGCCACTAATTTTAGAATATTTTCGTCACCCTAAAAAGAGACCTCATACTAATTAGCATGTTCCCTCCTACTTGCTCACCATTCCCTTTCTTCAGCCCTAGGCAATCATTAATCTGTTTTCTGTCTTCATGGATTTCCTTATTCATTTAACATAAATGGAATCAAATGTGGTCTTTTGTGACTGGATTATTTCACTTAATGTAATGTTTTGGAGGTCCATCCATTTTGTAGCATCTATCAGCTCTTTCTGCACTTTTATGGATGAACAATATTCTATTATGTAGATATATCACATGTTGTATATCCATTCATCAATTGATGAACAATTTACTTGTTTTCACTTTTTTCACAATTATGAATAATGCTGCCTGGTACACTGTCTACAGATTTTTGTGTGGGAATATGTTTTAGATTCTCTTGTAATTGCTGGATCATAAGGTACTTCAATATTTTACCTTTTGAGGAACTGCCAAATCGTTTTTCCAAGTGTCTGCATCATTTTACATTCTCACGAGCAATATTATGAAGATTCATATTTCTATACATCCTCACCAATACTTGTAATTTTCCATTTTTTAAATTAAAGCCATCGTAGTAAGGGGGAAGTAGTATCTCATTGTAGTTTGCATTAGCAGTTCCCAGAAAACTAAGATTTTGAAAGTGTTTTCACACGTTTCTTGGCTGTTTATATTCTTTGGAGAAACACCTATTCAGATTATTTGCCTGTCTTTTAACTGAGTTATTTATCTTTTAATTGTGGAGTTATAAGTTCCTTTATACATTCTGGATACACTTCCTTATCAGATATATGATTTGAAAATATTTTATCCCATCATTTGTGTTATTTTTTTCTTTTTCTTTTTAAAAAATATTTTATTTATTTATTCATGGGAGACACACACAGAGAGAGGCAAAGACATAAGCAGAGGGAGAAGCAGGCTCCCTGCAGGGGAGGGACTCATCCAGGTACTCTGGGATCATGCTCTGAGCTGAAGGCAGTCGCTGAACTGCTGAGCCACCCAGGCGTCCCTGTGTTGGTTTTTCATGTTCTAAATGGTGTCCTTTGCAGCACGAAAATTTTAGATTTTGAAGTCCAACTTACCTACTTTGTCTTTTGTTGTTTGTGCTTTTGGTGTTATATCTAAGAAACTTTTGTCGAACTCAAGGCCAGAAAGATTTACATCTATATGTTCTTCTAAAGGCTTTATGATTTCAGCTCTTACATCTAGGTCCATGATACATTTTGAGTTTATTTTATGTGTGATCTGAGCAAAGAACACAACTTTATTCTTTTGCATGTGGACATTTAATTGTCCTAGTTTACTTGTTGAAAAGAGGTATCCCCCCCCATGGAGTTGTCCTATTTTTCTTGTCAAAAATCAATTGACCATAAATTTGGAGGTTTATATGTGGACATTCAATCCAATGCCACCAATCTATATGTTTGTCTGGATGCTAGAACTACCCTATCTCGATTGCTCTATTTTGTAGTAAGTTATGAAATTAGGAAGTGTGAGTCTTTCAATTTTGTTATTTTTTCAAGATTAATTTGGCTATTCTGAATCTCTTGACTACCTATATGAATTTTAGGGTCAATTGGTCAATTCTTGCAAAGAAGCAAGCTTGGGTTTTGATGGGGATTGTGTTGAATATGTACCTCAACTTGGGGAGTATTGATATCTTAATATTTAGGTCTTTCCATCCAGGAACATTGGTTGTCTTTCTATATTTTGGTCTTTTAAAATTTCTTTCCTCAACATGTTATAGTTTTCATTATACAAATTTTGCACTTCTTTGTTAAATTTATTCCTAAGTATTTTATTCCTTTTGATGCTATTGTAACAGGAATTTTCCTAATTTCATTTTCAGATTGCTTGTTTTGTGTGTAGAGAAGTACAGTTTTTACACTGATCTTGTATCCTGTAGAGTTGATAAACTCATTTATTACCTCTAGTAGTTTTTTGGAAATTTTTGACATTTACTATGTACAAGATTGTGTCATCTGCAAACAGATTTAGTTTTATTTTTCCTTTTAAATCTACATGTCTAAAAAAATAAATAAATCTACATGTCTTTTATTTCATTTTCTTGCCTAATTGCCCGAGATAGAACTTCCAGTACAGTGTTGCATAGAAGCGATGAGAGGGACATACATCATTATCTTGTTCTTGACCTTAGGAGGACAGCTTTCTTTTTTTCACTATTACATACGATGATACCTATGGGGATTTTTCTGTAGATATTCTCTAACATACTGAAGAATTTTCCTTCCATTTCTAATGAGTTGAGTGTTTCTTTTATCTTGAAAGGTATTGGATTTTGTCAAATGCTCTTCAACATCTCTCGGATGGATTATGTAGTTTTGTCCTTCATTCTATTAGTATGATGTATTACATTGACTTATTTATTTATTTATTTATTTATTAATTTATTATTTTTTATTGGAGTTCAATTTGCCAGCATGTATATAGCATAATACCCAGTGCTCATCCCGCCAAGTGTCCTCCTCAGTGCCCATCACCCAGTCACTCCAACCCCCCGCCCACCTCCCCTACCACTACCCCTTGTTGATTTCCCAGAGTTAGGTGTCTCTGAGGTTTTCTGACCCTCACTGATATTTTCACTCATTTTCTATCCTTTCCCTTTATTCCCTTTCAGTAATTTTTTTTTATATTCCCCAAATGAAAGAGACCATATAATGTCGTTTCTAATCTGCCTGTAGGTTGACTGTTTCTTTTGCTGTGCTGAAGCTTCTTATCTTTTTTTAAGCTTCTTATCTTGATGAAGCCCTAATAATTCATTTTTGCTTTTGTCTCTCTTGCTTTCATGGATGTATCTTGCAAGAAGGTGCTGTGCCAAGTTCAAAAAGGATGTTGCCTGTGTTCTCCTCTAGGATTTTGATGGAATCTTGTCTCACAGTTAGATCTTTCATCCATTTTGAGTTTATCTTTGTGTATGGTGTAAGAGAATGCTCTAGTTTCATTCTTCTGCATGTGGATGTCCAATTTCCCCAGCACCATTGATTGAAGAGACTGTCATTTTTCCAGTGGATAGTCTTTCTTCCTTTGTCGAATATTAGTTGACCATAAAGTTCAGGGTCCACTTCTGGATTCTCTATTGTGTTCCATTGATCTATGTGTCTGTTTTTGTGCCAGTACCACACTGTCTTGATGACCACAGCTTTGTAGTACAACCTGAAATGTGGCATTGTGATTCCCCCAGATATTGTTTTCTTTTGAAAAATTCCCCTGGCTATTCGGGGTCTTTTCTGATTCCACACAAATCTTAAGATGATTTTTTCCAACTCTGTGAAGAAAGTCCATGGTATTTTGATAGGGATTGCATTAAACGTGTAGATTGCCCTGGGTAACATTGACATTTTCACAATATTAATTCTGCCAATCCATGAGCATGGAATATTTTTCCATCTCTTTGTGTCTTCCTCCATTTTTTCAGAAGCGTTCTGTAGTTTTTAGAGTATAGATCCTTTACCTCTTTGGTTAGGTTTATTCCTAGGTATCTTATGCTTTTGGGTGCAATAGTAAATGGGATTGACTCTTTCATTTCTCTTTCTTCAGTCTCATTGTTAGTGTATAGAAATGCCACTGATTTCTGGGCATTAATTTTGTATCCTGCTACACTGCCGATTGCCGTATGAGTTCTAGCAATCCTGGGGGGGGAGTCTTTTGGGTTTTCTATGTACAGTATCATGTCATCTGCAAAGAGGGAGAGTTTTACTTCTTCTTTGCCAATTTGAATACCTTTTATATCTTTTTGTTGTCTGATTGCTGAGGCTAGGACTTCTAGTACTATGTTGAATAGCAGTGGTGAGAGTGGACATCCCTGTCTTGTTCCTGATCTTAGGGGAAAGGCTCCCAGTGCTTCCCCATTAAGAATGATATTTGCTGTGGGCTTTTCGTAGATGGCTTTTAAGATACTGAGGAACGTCCCTCTATCCCTCTACTCTGAAGAGTTTTGATAAGGAATGGATGCTGCATTTTGTCAAATGTTTTCTTTGCATCTATTGAGAGGATCATATGGTTCCTGTTAAGACCTGATTTATACCCAGTATGTGATCTATTCTGGAGAAAGTTCCATGTGCACTTGAGAAGAACGTGTATTCAGTTGTGTTTGGATGTGAAGTTCTGTAGATATCTGTGAAATCCATCTGGTCCAGTGTATCATTTAAACCTCTTGTTTCTTTGGAGATGTTGTGCTTAGAAAATCTGTCGATTGTAGAAAGTGCTGTGTTCAAGTCACCAAGTATAAGTGCATTATTATCTAAGTATGTCTTAACATGGATTATTAATTGATTCATATACTTGGCAGCTCCCACATTCAGGGCATAAATATTCATGATTGTTAGGTCCTCTTGTTGGATAGATCCTTTAAGTATGATAGAGTGACCCTCTTCATCTCTTACTACAGTCTTTGGGATACACTTTAATTTATCTGATATAAGGATGGCTACCCCTGCTTTCTTTTGAGGACCATTTGAATGGTAAATTGTTCTCCAACCTTTTATTTTCAGGCTGTAGGTGTCTTAGGTCTAAAATGAGTCTCCTGTAGACAGCAAATAGATGGGTCTTGCTTTTTATCCAGTCTGAAACCCTGCGCCTTTTGATGGGGTCATTAAGCCCATTCACGTTCAGAGTTACTATTGAAAGATAGGAATTTAGTGTCATCATAATACCTATTCAGTCCCTGTTTTTGTGGATTGTTTCCTTGGACTTCCTCTTTCTTTTACAGTGTCCCCCTTAATATTTCTTACAGAGCTAGTTTGGTGGTTACATATTCTTTCAGTTTCTGCCTATCTTGGAAGCTCTTTATCTCTCCTTCTATTCTGAATGAGAGCCTTGCTGGATAAAGTATTCTTGGCTGAAGGTTCTTCTCATTTAGGACCCTGAATATATCCTGCCAGCCCTTTGTGGCCTGCCAGGTCTCTGTGGAGATCTGCTGTTAACCTAATACTTCTCCCCATAAAGGTTAGGGATCCTTTGTCTCTTGCTGCTTTAAAGATCTTCTCTTTGTCTTTGGAATTTGCAAGTTTCACTATTAAATGTCAAGGTGTTGAACGGTTTTTATTGATTTTAGGGTGGGAATCTCTCTATCTCCTGGATCTGAATGCTTGTTTCGCTTCCCAGATTAGGGAAATTCTCAGCTATGATTTGTTCAAATACACTTTCTGGTCCTCTGTCCTTTTCAGTGCCGTCGGGAACCCCAATTAAACATAGATTTTTCCTTCTGAGGCTGTCATTTATTTCCCTTAACCTAGCCTCATGATCTTTTAATTGTTCTTCTCTTTTTTCCTCAGCTTCCTTCCTTGCCATCAACTTGTTGTCTATGTCACTCACTCATTCTTCTACCTCGTTAACCCTTGTCGTTAGGACCTCCAGTTTGGATTGCATCTCATTTGATTGATTTTTCATTTCAGCCTGATTAGATCTAAATTCTGCAGTCATGAAGTCTCTTGAATCCTTTATGCTTTTTTCTAAATCCACCAGTAGCTGTATAATAGTGATTCTGAATTGGCTTTCTGACATTGAATTGTAATCCAAATTTTGTAACTCTGTGGGAGAGAGGACTGTTTCTGATTCTTTCTTTTGTGATGAGTTTTTCCTTCTAGTCATTTTGCTCAGTGCAGAGTGGCTAAATCAAGGTGTACTGGAAGAAGGAGAAAAAGAGAGAAAAAAGAAAAAAAGGGGGGGACAAACAGAAAACAAAAAACAAGGGGGGGTATCCTCTGATTCTATATACTGTAAATCCCTCGACTTCCCCTGGAACTTTCCAGCGCTGCTTGGTCAAGAACTTGCTCTTCTGTTCTTCCAGCTGGTCTTCTGGGGGAGGGGCCTGCTGTGCTGATTCTCAGGTGTGTGCACCTGGGGAAACTGCCCAGCCCCCTGCCAGGTGTACAGCTCAGTGGGAGCTGTATATCCTGTGAGGCCCTTGCTCCCTGGCTGCCCTGCTCAGTCCCAGGCACAAAGTGACACCAGGAGGAACAACAACAGTGACCTGGGGCAGCTCTCAAGCCCTGGAGTCAGCTCCCGCAGTAACTACCGCAGTCTCCCAGTCCGCAGGGCCCTGGATGCTCTGGGGGTGAGGGGCGCCAATCTGCACAGCTCCGAGCGCTCGGTGGCAGGAGCGTCCTCGCTGTCCTGTGTCCTCCCGGCCTCAGCCTGTTCCGGGAAGAGTGCCGGATCTTGGGCTGTGTCCCCCGGTGCCCTGGGGCTTTCCTGTGGTTCCAACGGGCGTCCTCTCCAGCCCTTTCAGGTGCCGGCGGTGTGGCGCGCTCTCCCCCGGGATGCAGTTCCTCTGTTAGTGCCCCTGGGAGCCTGGGGGCTCCACTGCCCCTCCTGGGGTCCTACCTGAGCTCCCTGGGAGCGCCTTTACATCAGGGAAGGTTGGTAGAGCTCCTGCTTCTCCAGGCCTGGGCTTTCCTCTCCTGGGGGCTCTTACGACGCGGCCTTAGCCCGGGTCCTCGCAGGACCCCTCCCCCTTTGATGCTTTTTTATTTCTTTACTTTTTTTTCTGTATTCCTACTTTGATACAAGCAGGAACTCTTCACATTCTAGCATTCCATCTGTTCTCTCTTTAAATCTCAGGCCAAATTCGTAGGTTTTCAGGGTGATTTTAAAGTTATCTAGGTAAGTCGGTGGGGACGGGTGACTTGGAGAATCCTACTCTTCCGCCATCTTGCCCTGCCTCTCAATTTTTATATTTAAAACAAACTTACATTCTCAGGCTAAGTCCTATTTGATTATTATATATAACCCGTTCTATATATTTCTGGGTTCAAGTTGCTGGTTTTTTTATTGAGGATTTCTGTATCACAGAAGATATTTAGACCAGTTAATTTTGTCTGGGGCCACTTCCTGCCAACCTGAAGATTTTCCTTTCATATACCTTGTACAGCAGATCTGCTAACAATCAATTCTTTCAGGTTTTGCTTATGGTAATGTCTTCATTTTGCCTTCATTCTTATAAGATAGCTTTGTTGGATATATAATTATTGATTTACAGGATTTTTTTCTTCCAGCATTTTGAATATATCATCCTTCTGTTCTACATTGTTTATTTGAATATTTTTGTGCTTCTCTCTCTCCCATATATGTTCGTGGACTTAATGTTATTGTATGCATCTCTGAGGTTGTAGTCACATTTCTGTATTCTTTTTTCTTTATTCTTAAGATTGCAAATATGTATTAATCTATCTTCAAGTTCACTAATTCTTTCCTCACCAGTTAAATACAGTCTTTCAAATCTAATAGAGCATTTCTAGTGATTTTTTCACTTTTATTACTGTACTTTCAAATTCCAGAATTTTGATTTTTAAAAATAATTTATCTTTGTATTGAGACATTGTCATTGTCATTATACTTTCCTTTAGTTCATTAAGGAAGGTTTCCTCTAGTTCTTTTTTTTCCATTGGTTTATTTATTTATTTTTTAATTTTTATTTATTTATGATAGTCACACACAGAGAGAGAGAGAGAGAGAGAGAGAGGCAGAGACATAGGCAGAGGGAGAAGCAGGCTCCATGTACCGGGAGCCCAATGTGGGATTCGATCCCGGGTCTCCAGGATCGCACCCTGGGCCAAAGGCAGGCTCCAAACCGCTGCGCCACACAGGGATCACCTCATTGGTTTATTTATTTAGGTACTCCCATGTTGGAGGCATAAGCATTTACATTTGTTGGATCTTCTTGATTGATAATCTACTTTTTTTTTGTAAATTTATTTTTTATTGGTGTTCAATTTGCCAACATATAGAATAACACCCAGTGCTCCTCCCATCAAGTGCCCCCCTCAGTGCCCGTCACCCAGTCACCCCCACCCCCCACCCACCTCCCCTTCCCCCACCCCTAGTTCATTTCCCAGAGTTAGGAGTCTCTCATGTTCTGTCTCCCTTTCTGATATTTCCCACTCTTTTTTTTCCTTTCCCCTTTATTCTCCGTCACTATTTTTTATATTCTCCAAATGAATGAGACCATATAATGTTTGTCCTTCTCCGATTGACTTATTTCACTTAGCATAATACCTTCCAGTTCCATCCACATCGAAGCAAATGGTGGGTATTTGTCGTTTCTAATGCCCGAGTAATATTCCATTGTATACATAAAACACATCTTCTTTATCCATTTATCTTTCAATGGATGCCGAGGCACCTCCCACAGTTTGGCTATTGTGGACATTGCTGCTATAAACATCCGGGTGCAGGTGTCCCGGCGTCTCGTTGCATCTGTATCTTTGGGGTAAATCCCCAACAGTGCAATTGCTGGGTCCTAGGGCAGGTCTATTTTTAACTCTTTGAGGAACCTCCACAGTTTTCTAGAGTGGCTGCACCAGTTCACATTCCCACCAACAGTGCAGGAGGGTTCCTCTTTCTCTACATCCTCTCCAACATTTGTTGTTTCCTGCCTTGTTAATTTTCCCCATTCTCACTGGTGTGAGGTGGTATCTCATTGTGGTTTTGATTTGTATTTCCCTGATGGCCACTGATAAGGAGCATTTTCTCATGTGCTTGTTGGCCATGTCTATGTCTTCCTCTGTGAGAATTCTCTTCATGTCTTTTGCCCATTTCATGATTGGATTGTTTGTTTCTTTGCTGTTGAGTTTAATAAGTTCTTTATAGATCTTGGATACTAGCCCTTTATCTGATACGTCATTTGCAAATATCTTCTCCCATTCTGTAAGTTGTCTTTTAGTTTTGTTGACTGTATCTTTTGCTGTGCAAAAGCTTCTTATCTTGATGAAGTCCCAATAGTTCATTTTTGCTTTTGTTTCTCTTGCCTTCATGAATGTATCTTGCAAGAAGTTGCTGTGGCCAAGTTCAAAAAGGGTGTTGCCTGTGTTTTCCTCTAGGATTTTGATGGAGTTTTGTCTCACATTTAGATCTTTCATCCATTTTGAGTAAAGATAAATATCTTCAAAAATGAATGAATGTTTATAGCCAAAGAGCATGAGCAGTTGTCATATGTACATAGTAATGAAAAGAGTTTTCTTCAGTGAGTTGGAACGAATTATTTTAAGATTTGTGTAGAATCAGAAAAGACCCCGAATAGCCAGGGGAATATTAAAAAAGAAAACCATAGCTGGGGGCATCACAATGCCACATTTCAGGTTGTACTACAAAGCTGTGGTCATCAAGACAGCATGGTACTGGCACAAAAACAGACACATAGATCAATGGAACAGAATAGAGAATCCAGAAGTGGACCCTGAACTTTATGGTCAACTAATATTCGACAAAGGAGGAAAGACTATCCACTGGAAAAAAGACAGTCTCTTCAATCAATGGTGCTGGGAGAATTAGACATCCACATGCAGAAGAATGAAACTAGACCACTCTCTTTCACCATACACAAAGATAAACTCAAAATGGATGAAAGATCTAGCTCTTCTTTTAAGTTTTTATTTAAATTCCAGTTAGTTGGGATGCCTGGGTGGCTCAGTTATTTGAACATCTGCCTTCAGCTCAGAGCATGATCCCAGTGTCCTGGGATTGAGTTCTGTAGCAGGCTCCCTCAATCTTCCTCTTTGTATGTGTCTGCTTCTCTCTTTGTGTCTTTCATGAGTTAATAAATAAAATCTTTAAAAATAAAAAAATCTAGTTAGTTAACAAACAGTATAATATTAGTTTTAGGTGTATAATATGGTGATTCAGCACTCCCACACAACTCCTGGTGCTCATCACAAGTGCACTCCTTAATTCCCATCACCTGTTTTACCCATTCCCCCACAAACCTCACCTCCAGTAACCCTCAGTTTATTTTCTATGATTAAGAGTCTACCTTGGTTTGCCTCTTTCCCCTGCTATGTTCATCTGTTTTGTTTTTTAATTTCTACTTATGAGTGGAATCACGTGGTATTTATCTTTCACTGACTGACTTATGTCACTTGGCATAATACTCTCTGGTTCCTTCCATGTCATTACAAATGGCAAAGTTTCATTATTTTTATGGCTGAGTAATATTCCATTGTATATTCACACCGTATCTTTTTTTGTCCATTACTTTAGTTAATGAACATTTGGGCTCTTTCTGTAATTTGCCTATTGTTGATAATGCTATAAGCATCAGGATTCATGTATCCCTTTGAATCAGTATTTTTGTATCCTTACTGTAAATACTTAGTAATGCAATTGCTGGGTCATAGGGTGGCTGTATTTTTAACTTTTTGAGGACCCTCCATACTGTTTTCCAAAGTGGCTGCACCAGTTTGCATTTCCACCAACAGTGGAGGAGGGTTCCCCTTTTACTGTATCCTCACCAACACCTGTTGTTTGTTGTGTTGTTGATTTTAGCCATTCTGATATGTGTGAGGTAATAGCTCATGATAGTTCTGATTTGTATTTTCCTGATGATTAGTGATGTTGAGCATCTTCTCATGTGTCAGTTAGTGAACTGCATGTCTTATTTCAAAAAGTATTCATGTTTTCTGTCCATTTTTAAATTGGATTATTCATTTTTGGGGTGTTGAGTTTTATAAGTTCTTTTAAAAAAAGATTTTATTTTTATTTATTTATTCATGAGAGACAGAGAGAGAGAGAGAGATAGAGAGAGAGAGAGAGAGGCAGAGACACAGGCAGAGGGAGAAGCAGGCTCCATGCAGGGAGCCTGATGTGGGACTTGATCCTGTGTCTCCAGGATCAGGCCCTGGGCTGAAGGTGGCGCTAAACCGTTGAGCCACCGGGGCTGCCCGAGATTAATAAGTTCTTTATAGATTTTGGATATGAATTCCTCTAGTTCTTTGAGCATATTTATTATAATAACAAATCTTTGTCTACCAAATCTAACATCAAGCCTCTCTCACTGGCAGTGTCAGTTTCTGCCTCCTTTCTTGTGTACAAGTTATACTTTCCTATTTTTTCATTTCTAATATGTATTTATATTTTAAACTGGCTATTTGAGCTAAGATATTGTGACAACTGTATACTGACCCTCTCTGAGGTTTATTGTTACTGTTGTTTGCTTGGGCTTTTTTGTTTATATTTTGTTTATATTTTTGTTTAGTGATATGTATGTCCTATTTTAGTGAAGTCTGTTTCCCATATAATGTGCAAATTTTAATGTAATTCTTCTGAATTACATTAGTTTTACATAGTTTTAAGCATGCAAGCAGTCACTCGGAAATAACAGTGATTTTGCGGAGCTCCTTTTGTCTCTTTCTCTGATCTTTTAAGCTGTCTGCCTTTTTTAGTAACATAGAGAGCTGTTAGGCACCACTAATTGCTGGCTAATTGCCCTACTGTTTTCAACAATGCCCTGTGGCATACGTTGCTTCTCAATCTGATCCAATTAAACTTGGACCCCTTTGCAGAGGTAGCTTTGAGGCCAGCCTTTGAGTTTTGCTTTGACTCCAGGAGGGCTTTTCTTAGCTGTCTTTCCCTCAATCTCTCTAGTAAATTGGTCTATATAGTTAGTTTGTTGTGTTCTCATGAAGCTACTAGCTTCTTCTTTGCTTACCACAAAAATCTCCAGTGTTTCAAGAGCACCTTTTTAAAAAAGATTTTATTTATTTATTCATGAGAAACACACAGAGAGAGGCAGAGATGCATGCAGAGGGAGAAGCAGGCTCCATGCAGGAGCCCGATGAGGGGCTCTATCCTGGGACCACAGATCACAGCCTGAGCCAAAGGCAGGTGCTCAACTGCTGAGCCACTCAGGCATTCCTCAAGAGTACCCTTTGGCTTGAACTTCCCCACAATGTATTCCAAATAAAGTCAGTTCCCTTTGGGAGAGTTTAGAGTTCTCTATTCTTATGACTGTCCTTGAACAAAATCTCTGTGTCACTGATCCAGAGCTGGGGTTGGAACAGTGATCTGTATCAGAGTGACACACCTGCTTTATAAGCAGTATGTCTTGCCTTTCTTGGTATGGAAAATATTCTATAAGTCAGCTGGGGTGTGGGTTATAGGAGACAAGTGTTTTTGGCCTGTCATGCCTAGGTTAGAGCTTCCATACTATTAGTTAAGTCTGGTTGAGAGAAGGAAACTCCATCCTCTCAATCATGCTTGGTTAGCATAGAGCTACAACATGAATCTGGGGAAAATGAGACATGCTGGTTGCCTACCCCTCCTGGAAAGAAACCCTATCATCTTTGATTTACATGCTCACAGTGGAGCTTATTTCACTGAGCTTAGATTCTCACTGCTTTTACCAAGATTTAGTAGATTTTCTTGAATAAATACCTCTTCATTTGCTCTATGTCCTTAAGACAATTTCCAGACTTTTAAATGGTTATTTTTAAAAAAATAATCTTTGCCATTATGATTGTTTCTCTGGGAAGAGGATTCATGGAGCATTTCATGCCTTCATTCTGGAAGTAGTCTCTCTGCTTAATGTTTTACAAAAGTTTAATAATATTTTCCAGAGTGGCTGTACCATTTTACATTTTAATCATCAATATAGGAGAGATGTTAAGTTGATGCATCCTCACTAGCATTTAACATTTATCATATTCTCTGCATTCCCACTTGCATTTGACATAAATAATTTTTATTTTAGCCACCTGATAGATATGTAGTGGTCTTTATTTGCATTTCTCTGATAAGCGATGAATGTTTGCATATGCTTTTTAGTCATTTGTACATTTTCCATGTTCTTTTTTGTTTTTTTTAAAGATTTTATTTATTTGAGAGCGAGCGAGAGAGCGAGAGCACAAGCAAGGAGAAAGGCAGAGGGAGAAGCAGAATCCCTGCTGATCGTGGAACCAGAAATGGGGCCCAAACCCAGGACCCTGAAATCATGACTTGAGCCACGGTCAGATGCTTAACTAACTGAGCTACCTAGGCACCCCCATATTCTATGTTCTTAGTTTAGATTTTACGAATGGCTATTTATGTTGAACCACTTTTTTGTGTGTTTGCCAACTGTATATCTTCTTTGATGCAGCATCTGTTAAAGTCCATTAAAAAATAGAGTTGTTTTCTCATGGTTGAGTTTAGAAAGTTATCTGTATATTCTTTGTTGAATACATGATTTGTAAATATTTTATTTCACTTGATCTTTGACAAAATTACAAAGGAGGGGCACCTGAGTGGTATAGTTGGTTAAACGCCTGACTCTTGGTTTCAGTTCAGGTTGTGATCTTAGTGTTGTGAAACTGAGCCCTTTGTTGGGCTCCATGCTCAGCATGGAGTGTGCTTGAGCTGCTTTCTCTCTTTGCCTGTCCCACATGTGCTCACTCTCTCTGTCTCATAAATCAATCAATCAATCAATCAATCTCTTTTAAAAAGTACAAAGGAAATTCAATGGAGAGCTGTTAGTGTTTTCAACAAATAGTACTGGAACTGCTGGATATTTATATGGGAAGAAAAGCAAACCATAACCTCTACCTCACACCATACACATACAAAATGATATATACAGCAATATAAAGTAATGAAATAGAAGGAGTTAGACTTTCAGAATGGTGGGATGGGGAACTTGGTAAATTCTCTTTCTTCCTAGTTCATTCCTTTTTATTGCTGTACAGTATTCCAATCGAATGCATCATAGTTTACCTATTTCATGGTATATAAAGAATACTCCAACAAACCTGTTTTTACAAAGCATGAATACTGATACAAATAACAACATGGATGAAAAAAATATGGATGAATAAAAAAAACTATGCTGAGTTTAAAAAGCTAGACATAAAACAGTACATATTGCATGATTTCACTCACTGCAATTCTGCAAAAGAAAAAACTAACCAGTTATGACCAAACACAGATCAGTGGTTTCCTGAGGCTGGGAGTTTCTTTTTTAAAAAAGATTTATTTATTCATGAGAGACACACAGAGAGAGGCAGAGAGACACAGGCAGAGGGAGAAGCAGGCTCCCTGCAGGTGCCAGATGCAGGACCTGATCCCGGACCCGGGGATCACGACCTGAGCCGAAGGCAGCCACAGAACTGCTGAGCCACCCAGGCACCCCTGAGGCTGGGACTTGTATAAGGAGCGTGAGACAATATTTTGGAGTGATAAAAATATTCTATTTCTTAATTGGGGTGGCAGTTAAATGGGTGTATATATTTCTCAATTCTCACTTTAATGTGACTTGGACATTAAAAGTTGGTAAGTTGATGGGCAGCCCGGGTGCCTCAGCGGTTTAGCGCCGCCTTCAGCCTGGTGTGATCCTGGAGACCCGGGATCGAGTCCCACCTTGGGCTCCCTGCATGGAGCCTGCTTCTCCCTCTGTCTGTGTCTCTGCCTCTCTCTGGATCTCTCATGAATGAATAAATAAAATCTTAAAAAAAAGTTGGTAAGGTGATTTAAAAACTGTCAAGGAAGACCATATCACAGGCTCTCATGAAAACCAGAGAGCCTATTTTACCTTCAATTATGAGAATGAGGGCTGCTTCATCTCTACTTAGTGAATGATTAAAAAAAAAAAAAAGGTTGAAGAATTCTGAGGGCACTGCAGAGACTGTCTTCTAGGGATGCATTGTAGCCTGAGTCTTTATCCACACTAACAAGGACCTCCAAACTTAGATTGGGCGTTGTTCTTTCTGATATCAGCTAAAGATATTGTCTGCTCCATGTTCATAACAACAGATAATAACAAACTCAACTTTTTTCTCCTGGATGTCAAAACTCTTTTTGGAATATGACTCAGTCTTGTTCTGTTATGGGAAAATGTTATTATTCCTGTTTTACACCCTAAGATTATCAGGGCCTCGTACCCTACCAGTATCTGAGATCTTTCACCAACCTTTTAAGGACCATGTTTGCCCTAAAAGCATACAGGATAATTGAAAATAACTTTTTTTAATAACCCCATAACCTGTAGAAAGGGCAATTAAGACTGAGGGATGCTAAGATACAATCAAATAATTAGTTTTGTCTTTCAGAGACAAAAATAAAAAAATAAAAAACAATTTAGAAATGTGTTGGCCTAAAAATGTAAAACATGCAAATAGTATATTATTTATATATTATTTATCATTTATTATGATAGGCATCATTCCTCATAATATAATTTCAATATTGACAGTTCTCCTCTAAAGGCTATAGCTTTGATTTTCAAGATCAGTCTGGAATTATTGGTAAAGATCTCTTTCTCTCTCCTAATTCAATCCTTTCAATTTATGGGATTTCCTTTTTTTTTAATTCCCTGATTATCAAGGTGGTGAAATTGAAATAGAAAATTTGGGAAGCACAGAAAGCCTATGTAAAGAAAAAATCACCCATCATCTCCCCAGCAAGAAGCCACCTGAAATAGTAGACATGACAATGAAAGACTATTTTCAGTTATTGAGAAATCAACGTTTTGTTCCTCTAACCCCTATTGATTGATTGGCTTAGCAATAAGAAGCTAACTTCATTTCCACAGGGATTTCATTGATGTGGGGGCTTTTAGAGGGAGATACTAAATGGTCATAAAAGGAATGCACTGTGAATGAAAAGGGTTCTACAACAAGTTTTAGCTAGAGATCAGAAAATAATTTATTCGTGACAGTGTTCCCAGGGACTAGCCAAATGTTGCCTCACATATAGTCTGTTACTTGATCATATCCTAATGGATGTGGTCAGCTTTGTAGGCCCTGATGCCAAGTCCTGATAGCTAAAAGCTAGGATAAATATTTTGATCATAGTAATTTGGTGTTATGGATAGGGATTCAGGAATACCCAGGTTTGGCTTAATCTCATTATGTCTCTCATAATAAAAGCCACAAAGGAACCATACACACAAGGGACAAGGATAGATAGGAATTAAAACACTACTTTGTGATTACTGGATTTCAAACCCAGTACTCTGATACAGGGCTGTCTGGTAAAGCTGAATTTTAGTACACGATTTAGACTGAAGGTCCAAAAATGGCTTCACCTTTTCCTGCCAAGCCCCAAACTTATTAGTAATTGACCACCAAATTGATATTAAGTACTATTAAGTACTTGAAATACTAAGTGAAGGAAGCAAGAAAGCAAAGTTGCTGGGCATGCAGGAGACTGGCTTAGTGTTTTAATTTCTCTAAAAGATAGAAAAACATCTGCAGTATATAACTTTTTAACCCATAGTGACCAACCCAGACACAGTAGCAAATGTGGCTCAAGGGATCTGAGCCAATCCTATTACTATGTCCTCCTTGAAGGAGGGAGTGCAGGTGAGGAGCTGTAATCCTTTCCTTTTCATTCTCAGTTTACTTAACAACCACTCTTAAGGGTTTAGTTCTGTGCCACAGTGGCTGCTGTTCTTGCTGTTTGCTCCATGTTCCTTAGGACTACAATAGCTGCCTTTTCAAAAAGGTTCACCTCTTGTCCTCACAAATAACTCAACAAGTGAAGCATGCTCAACAAATCCCTGAACTGAAGCTATTATTGATGCTTTCAAAAGTTGTGCTACTCAGTGAACACCAGTATGTCTTTAGTCATATCTTCTTTCCCCAAACCTTGCTTTCCATAGGGTTTTTATTTTCTAGGTTTTGTGTAACCTGTAGTACAACATTTTTTTGGCTGTCTTACTTTTTTCCTAGTAGCAGTAGCATATGTCTCCAATTCTTCCATTTCCTTCTGTTTTTCCTTTATCTATTTCTTAAGGTCATGTGTCTTCTACATTGAGTCTCTTGTCTCTCACTGCTTTAAGGATTTTCTTTTTATCTTTGGAATTTGCAAGTTTCACTATTAAATGTCGAGGTCTTGAACGGTTTTTATTGATTTTGGGAGGGGACCTCTCTATCTCCTAGATCTGCCTGTTTCCCTCCACAAATTAGGGAAGTTCTCAGCTATGATTTGTTCAAATATGCTTTCTGGCCCTCTGGCCCTCTCGGTGTTTTCTGGAACCCCAATTATATGTAGGTTCTTCCTTCTGAGACTATCATTTTTTTCCCTTAGCCTTTCCTCGTGGTCTCTTGTTTTTTTTTTTTTCTTTTTTCCTCAGCTTCTTTCCTTACCACCAACTTATCTTCTATGTTGCTCGCTCTTTCTTCCACCTCATTATCCCTAGCCATTAGAACATCCAGTTTGGATTGTATCTCATTTAATTTATTTTTAATTTCAGCCTGATTAGATCTAAGTTCTGCAGTAATGAAGTCTCTAGAGTTCTTTACTCTTTTTTTTCCAGAGCCACCAGTAGTTTTATAATTGTGCTTCTCAATTGGCTTTCTGACATTGAATTGTAATCCTTATGTAACTCTGTGGCAGAGAGTACTGTTTCTGATTCTTTCTTTTGTGGTGAGTTCTTCCTCCTAGTCATTTTGTTTAGTGCAGAGTGGCTGTATGAGCAGGCTGAGTCAAGAATATCAACCACAACCATAAAACAAAAGGACCACTCAAGTGAAAAACAAATTTTAAAACAAATTAGTAAAAAATAAAAGGCCAAGAATCCCAAAGAAGAAAAAAAGAAGAGAAAAAATCAAAAGTAAGGAGGAAAGAGAGGAAAAAAGAAAAAAGGGGGGACTGGGAGATGGTGGTGGTGAAGAAGTTGTAGTGGAGGGAGAATGTGGTCTACCTGAGGGGTCTTAGAGGGTGATCCTCTTGGTTCTGGGTGTATTAAGTTCTGTATGTTAGAAGATGCTCAATCCAAAATTTATATAAACCAGCAATACTTGTAGAAAGCTCCGACATTGACCACCAAAACATAATGTGATAAAAGATGGGTAGCAGAATGGAAATGAAGAGAGAATATAATCTCACAGAATGAACCAGCATGGTATTCCACGTGGTTCTGGGTGCATGCTGGTCATGTTTTAGAAGGTATTAACTTCTGCCATTGTAGAACAAAATGAGTCAGAAAAAACAAAAAACACAAAACCAAAAACCCATATCTCATATCTCTCCCAAAATTAAATTGAGTATGTTGAAGGGAATCCAGACATGAAAAATATATCCAAGACATGTAATTATAGAAATATGAAAGTCAAAAAGAAAAAAATTTAAAAATGAAGAGCTGGTAAAATATTGTATTTAAGGTGGGAAAAGAGAAAAAATAATGGAAATTTTTAGTTTAATAGAAAAATGAGTTGTAATGGAAAAAGGAAAAAAGTTTAAAAAGGTGGGGGGACCCTCTAGTTCTATATACTATTTCCCCTGGTCCTGGACCTTTCTAGCACTGGTTGGTCAAGAACTTGCTCTTCTTCCTCTGTTCTTCCAGCAGTTCTTCTGGGGGTGGTGCCTATTGCCCTGATTCTCAGGTGTGTGTGCCTGGGAGAGATGACCCGCACCTGCCAGGTGCTGGGCTCAGTGTGAGGTGTTTATTCTGTGAGGCCTTTGTTCCCTGGCGGCCCTGCCTCTCCCAGGCACTCGGTGAAGCAAGTAGGAAAAACAGCAATGGCGGCGGCCAGTCCAGCTGTGGAGTCAGCTCCTCGGTAGTAACTGCCGCAGTCTCCCAGTCCGCACTGGCCTAGATGCTCCTGGGGCCAGTGTGGGTGCACTGATCTGCACAGCTTGCGGGGCGCCCAGTGGCAGTAGAATTCTCGCTGTCCTGTGCCCTCCCCGGTTCTGCCTGTCCCAGGGAGAACACAGGATCGCCGGCTTTGTCCACTTGGGTGCCTGGGATCTGGGGCCCTGTGCTGCTGGAACCGCGCTCCCTGGGACTGCGGCTCCTGAAGGCAACAGGGCACAGCCACCTCCATCCAGAGCCGGCCCACCTAACCCACTGGCTTCTACCAAATGCCCCGAGGGCTACAAGTTCCAGCCCTTTACCAAGATGCATCCAAGGTTTGAGGTGTGCTTTCCCTGGGGCGCACTTCCTCTATTTGTGACTCCGGGAATCTGGAGGCTTCACTGCCCCTCCTGACAGTCTGCCTGATTTCCCTGTTAAGCACTTTTCCATCCGGGAAAAATCCAGCACCAATTTTTAAACTTCCCATTTCTCCAGGACTGGGCTTTCCTGCCCCGGAGGCATTCGCCACAGTTCTGCTTTAGCCCGGCTCCTCGCGTGCGGGTCCTCTTCCCCAACTTACTTTCTTTCTTTCTTTCTTTCTTTCTTTCTTTCTTTCTTTCTTTCTTTCTTTCTTCTTCTTCTTTTTCTTTCTTTCTTTCTTTCTTTCTTTCTTTCTTTCTTTCTTTCTTTCCTTTCTTCCTTTCTTTCTTCCTTTTCTTTCTTTCTTTCTTTCTTTCTTTCTCTTTTTCTTTCTTTCTTTCTTTCTTTCTTTCTTTCTTTCTTTCTTTCTTTCTTTTTTCTTTCTTTCTTTCTTTCTTTCTTTCTTTCTTTCTTTCTTCTTTCTTTCTTTCTTTCTTTCTTTCTTTCTTTCTTTCTTTCTTTCTTTCTTTCCTTTCTTCTTTCTTTCTTTTTCTTTTTTCCCCACCTTCCTACCTTGCTAGAAGCAAAAACTTCTCTCTCTTTAGCATTCCAGCTGTTCTTTCTTTAAATCTCAGATCAAATTCGTAGGTGTTCAGGTTGTTTTGAAAGTTATCTAGGTAAGTTGTTGGGACCAGGTGAGTTGGGGACTCCTACTCTTCCGCCATCTTGCCCCGCACTCCACGTCTGGGCTTTCTGTTTTATTTCATTGATCTATGTGTCTATTTTTGTGCCAGTATCATACTATTTTAATCACTACAGCTTCATAATATAACTTGAACTCTGGAAGGGTGATGCCTCCAATTCTGCTTTTCTTTTTCAGAATTGCTTTGGGTATTCAGAGTCTTTTATGGTTCCATACAAATTGTAGAATTTTTTGTTCTAACTCTGCGATAAACACTGTTGGTATTTTGATAAGGATAGCATCAAATGGGTAGATTGCTTTGGGTAATATAAACATTTTAATAATATATTTCAATCCATGAGTGTATATTTCCATTTCTTTGTGTCTGCTTCAATTTTTTCATCAGTGTTTTATAGTTTTCAGAGTACAGGTCTTTCACCTCCTTGGTTAGGTTTCTTCCTCAGTATCTTATGAGTTTTGGTGCAATTGTAAATGGCATTGATTCCTTAATTTCTATTTCTGCTGCTTCATTATTTGTGTATAGAAATGCAGCAGCTTTCTACACACTGATTTTGTATCCTGTGAATTCATTGATTTTGTATATCAGTCCTAGCAGTTCTGTAAATAATGAAAGTTTGACTTTTTTCTTGCCAATTTGGATGCCTTTTATTTCTTTTCACCATCTGATTGCTGTGGTTAGGATGTTAAATAACAGTGGTGAGAGTGGACATCCCTGTCTTGTTCCTGAACTTAGAGGAAAAGCTTTTCATTTTTCACATTAATGATGATATTAGTTGGATATTTTTCCTAGATGGCCTTTATTATGCTTATGTATGTTACCTCTAAGCTTACTCTGTTGAGTTTTTTTTATCATAAATGGATGTTGTACTTTGTCAAATGGGTTTTCTGCATCTATTGAAATGATCATGTGGTTCTTTTTTTATTTTTTGATCATGTGGTTCTTATCCCTTCTTTTATTAATGTGTGTATCACATCAATTTATGAATATTGAATCACTGATGCAGCCCAAGAATAAATCCCACCTGATCATGGTGAATGATTTTTTTAAAATGTATTGTTCGATAAATTTGCTAGTATTTCCTTGAGAATTTCTGCATCTATGTTCATCAGGGATATTGATCTATAGTTCCCTTTTTTAGTCGTGTCTCCATCTGGTTATGGTATCAGGGTAATGCTGACCTTAAATAATGAATATGTATTAACTCTCCTTTAAACGTTTGGTAAAATTCACCTGTGAAGCCATCTGGTACTGGACTTGGTGTTTTTTGGGAGTTTTTGATTACTGATTCAATTTCTTTGTTGGTTATCAATCTTTTCAAGTTTTCTATTCTTTTTTCAGTTTTGGTAGTTTATATATTTATAGGAATTTATTCATTTCTTCCAGGTTGTCCAATTTGTTGACATATAGTTTTTTTTAAATATTCTTCTTTTTTTTTAAAAGATTTTATTTATCTATTCATAGAGATGCAGAGAGAGAGACAGAGGCAGAGACACAGGCAGAGTGAGAAGCAGGCTCCATGCAGAGAGCCTGACGTGGGACTCGATCCAGGGTCTTCAGATCACGCCCTGGGCTGCAGGCGGCGCCAAACCGCTGCGCCACCGGGGCTGCCCTAAATATTCTCTTATAATTGTATTTCTGTGGTGTTGGTTGTTATTTCTCCTCTCCCATTTGTAATTTTATTTATTTGGGTCCTTTTTCTTTTCTTTTTGATAAATCTGGCTAGGGATTTATCAGTTTTATTAATTTTTTTTCAGAGAATCAGCCCTGGTTTCATATATTTGTTGTATTGTTTTTTTAGTTTCTATATCATTGATTTCTACTCTAATCCTTATGATTTCCTTCTTTATTTTGGTTTTAGGGTTCATTGTCTGTTTTTTTTCTAGCTCCTTTAGGTGTGAGTTTAGGTTGTTATTTGGAATTTTTCTTGCTTCTTGAGGTAGGCCTGTATTGGTATATACTTCCCTCTTATCATTGCTTTTGCTGCATTCCAAAGGTTTTGGATCATTGTGTTTCGAATTTCATTTTCATTTGTTTTTATATATTTTAAATTTCTTCTCTGATATCCTGGTTGACACTGGCTGCCTAACTTGCTTACAACAAGCACTAACTCCCTGCCATCTGGTGGGACTCCCCTTCTCAGTCAAGCTTGCCTAAGTCTCATCATGGTGGGCCCTTCTTCCAGTAGAGCAGCACAAGTCCTTGCCCACATTTCGTCTTCAGACAGAGTTCTGCTGGGCCTCAGTTGTGGTGGAGGTGGTATCAGGTCTCATTTCATGAGCAGACCAGAGCAAACTTAGTTAAATCTCACGACATTCAGGCCAGGGATCAAATACCACCCACAAGCATGTTGAGCTTCTGCAGACAACTGGCCTGAAGGCCAAAGCACTCAAAACACAACAGCAGAGCACATGTAACATGCATTAGAGACACTATCTGAAACAGCAGGCTCTGGGCTGAAAAAAAGAAAAGGAAGGAAAACATTCTAATTCAAATGCCCTCCAAGCTCTATCACAGCAAAGCCCAAGGACCACTAAAACTCAAGGCTTTAAGCCCCAGTGGTTGCAAGAATAGAGAGAAGTGATCAGAAATGAAGTATGGTTTGGGCACTTAATCCATATATCAGTACCACACAATTCTCTTAATTTATGTATTGTTATAATACATTTTAATGTCTCATAAGACCAATTTCTCATTACTCTTCTTTTTAACAAGTTTTCTGGCTTTTCTTGATATGAACATTTTTTCATATGAAATATAGGATTCATTTGTTCAGTTCCAAAAATATTATTGTCTCCATAGGATCAAACTAAACTTATAAATTAATATAAACAAATAAATGACAATAAATAACTTGTACCATCCAATAAAAGGACATTTATTTAAGACTCTCTGTCCTTCAAAAGTGTACAAAAGAATTATTTTTACAGATTTTTTCTGTTTCTTATTTTTTAGTCCTGATGTTTTCTGTGGTTGGTATTTAAAATTGTATCTTCTCGGGATCCCTGGGTGGCGCAGCGGTTTGGCGCCTGCCTTTGGCCCAGGGCGCGATCCTGGAGACCCGGGATCGAATCCCACGTCGGGCTCCCGGTGCATGGAGCCTGCTTCTCCCTCTGCCTGTGTCTCTGCCTCTCTCTCTCTCTGTGACTATCATAAATAAATAAAAATTTTAAAAAAAATAAATAAAATTGTATCTTCTCTACCATTATGCTTTTATTGCCAATTATTAGGTATCTCAAATATACAGAAGGAGTTTAAAGTCAGACACCCATATTCCTACCATCTAGAGTTAATGAATGTTAAGGTTTTTCATATTTGCAACAGATCATTGTTTTTTAATAGCTAAAATTATGTATAAAATTAAAGTCCCCCATTCATTTCATTAATTTCCTTTCTCCCCTACAGGTAACCTGATATAGGTGAGTATTTATCTTTAGATTTATATAAACATTATATAAAATTATTTTGTACATTGTTAAATTTTATAGTTATTATAGTCTATATGTCATTTTGTGACTCGTTTTACCTGTTCAATATTTTGTTTTTGGAACTTACGTTTCTTTTTTTAATATTTTAAAAATTTATTTGTTCATGAGAGACAGAGAGAAAGAGAGAGAGAGAGAGAGAGAGGCAGAGAATCAGGCAGAGGGAGAAGCAGGCTCCATGCAGGGAGCCTGATGTGGGACCTGATCATGGGACTGATCACGCCCTGGGCCAAAGGCAGGCGCTAAACCACTGAGCCACCCAGGGATCCCCCTTATCTATGTTTCTATGTGTAATTTTATTTCATTCACTTTAAGTGAATAAGAGAATTCCATTGTATGAATACAATTACAGTTTTCAAAAGTCCATTCCACTATTAATGGATATTTGACTAATTTCCAACTTTTTGGTATTCTAACCTATATCCTTGTATATATCCTGAAATTTACTGGACATTACCAAATTACTTTCTGAATAACAATTTAGTTTACAAATATTTACTTACTCTATAATATGTACCAGACACTATTCTGGGAGCTGTACACAACAAAGAACAAAATAGACAAAATTTCCTGCCTTCTGGAGATTATGTTGAAGTTGGGGGAAACAGACAAATCCAAAATACCTAAATGTCTAAATAAAATACAGAGTATATAATATGCAGATAAGTTAGAGGAAAGTAGTGCAAGGAAAGAGAATAAACAGTGTTGTGATAGTTAATTGTAATTGTCAACTTGGCTAGGCTATATTATGCAGTCATTTAGTCAAATACTAATCTAGATGTTGCAATTTTGTTGATTCCTGCTTTTATTTTCATTATTTCCTTTCTTCTCCTTACTTTTGTTTTGCTTTGCTTTTTCTAATTTCTTTTTCTTTTTTTTGAAGATTTTATTTATTTATTCATGAGAGACACAGAGAGAGAGAGAGGGAGAGAGAGAGAGAGATAGAAAAAGAGAGAAGGAGAGGCAGAGACACAGGCAGAGGGAGAAGCAGGCTCCATGCGGTGAGCCTGACATGGGACCCGATCCTGGGTCTCTAGGATCAGGCCCTGGGCTGAAGGCAGCGCTAAACCCTTGAGCCACCCTGGCTGCCCGCTTTTTCTAATTTCTTGAGGTAGAAACTTAGAATTTTACCCTAGATTATACTATATTTAAGAGTCCTACCTATACATGATTTAGATGGCATTTAGATATGAGTATTTGATCTTAGAGTTGATGCTGGTTAAGACTTTTGGGGATGTTGGGGTAGGGTAAATGTATTTTGCATGTGAGAAGGACATGAACTTTGGGGTCAAGAGGGCATATTTTTTATGGGTTGAATTGTTATCCCCAAAAGATATGTTGAAGTCCTAACCTTCAGTACTTCAGAATGTTACCTTATTTGGAAATAAAGTTGTTGCAGATATAGTTAGATAAACCAAGATGAGGTCATACTGGATTAAGGTGGGCTCTAATCCAATATGACCAGTCCCACCCCCCGCCCTCCTCCCCTTCTACCACCCCTAGTTCGTTTCCCAGAGTTAGCAGTCTTTACGTTCTGTCTCCCTTTCTGATATTTCCCACACATTTCTTCTCCCTTCCCTTATATTCCCTTTCACTATTATTTATATTCCCCAAATGAATGAGAACATATAATGTTTGTCCTTCTCCGACTGACTTACTTCACTCAGCATAATACCCTCCAGTTCCATCCACGTTGAAGCAAATGGTGGGTATTTGTCATTTCTAATAGCTGAGTAATATTCCATTGTATACATAAACCACATCTTCTTTATCCATTCATCTTTCGTTGGACACCGAGGCTCCTTCCACAGTTTGGCTATCGTGGCCATTGCTGCTATAAACATCGGGGTGCAGGTGTGGGTGACGGGCACTGGGTGTTATTCTGTATGTTAGTAAATTGAACACCAATAAAAAAAAGTAAAAATAAAATTCCAATATAAAAAAAAAAGAAGAGAAGAGAGGCAAGAGAAACAGACACACACAGACAAAGACATACACGTACACACACACACACACACACACGGAGAATGCCATGTGATGACAGAGGTAGAACATGGAGTTACGCTCCCATAGGAAAGCTTGAGGCAACCAACAGCTGGAAGAGGCAAAGAAGAATCTTATCCTTACAGGCTTTGGAGGGAGCACGACCCTGCCAACATCTTGTTTTTAGACTTCTAGCCTTCAGAACTGTGAGGAAATGAATTCTCATTGTTTTAAGGTACAAAGTTCATGGTACTTTGTTACAGCAACCCTAGGACACTAATAAAGCATATGATTATAAAACTCACAAAAGAACCGTAATCTATTATCCATATTTCTGCTCTTTCCTTTGACCTTTCTTCCTCATTCTCCAAATTTTTCTATTGTAATTTTCTTTCTATTTGAAGAATATCCTTTAGATATTCTGTAGAGGCAGGTGTGCCAGAAACAAATTCTTTTAGTTTTCCTTCATCTGAGAATGTTTTTGGTTACCTTTCATTCCTGAAGGATAGTTTTGATGCAAATATCAAATTTAAGGCTGACAGTTCTTTACTTTGAGAAATTAAAAATTTTGTGCCACTTCTTTCTGGATTCCATTATTTCTGATGAGATTGGCTACCACTCAATTGTTTTCCTTTCATAGGTGATGTGTCATTTCTCTTCAGTTGCTTTAAAGATTTTTCTGTCTAGTTTTCAGAAGTTCAACGTAGATTTCTTCAGGTTCTATTATTCATTTAGATTCTTGAATCTGTAAGTTTGTTTCCCCAAATTTGGGGAATTTTCAGCCATTATTTATTCAAATACTTTTTCAGTTTCACTCTTTTTTTCTTTTCTCTTTTGGGGCTCTGATGATATGCATTTTGGATATTTTATTAATGTCCTATAGGCATCTGAGATTCTGTTTGTGGAATGAGAGTGGTAAAGGGAAGGGAGAGGAAAGTCTGAGAAGAGAAAATGAAAGAAAATAATATTTTGGAGAATGAGAGAAGAAATCATTAGGGGAATAGGTTGGATTTCTAGGAATGGATAAAAGAAGTATTGAGTATGCATTTGCATTATGACATTCATGGTCATGAATTTAATGAAAGACCCTACACTATATCTTGTCCATTTTGCCATGTATGGCATTGCACATGGACACATGTGTGTAACTGTTCAGGCTCATATGCAACTAGATGCTTTAGTACTTATCTATATTAATTTCTTCTTTAATTATTCAATTAAAGTCAATCATAATCTATTAAGGCTTGCACTGTATCTTATAAAGCCATTTTATTCAATTTTCCAAGTAAAAAAGGTAGTAAGAAAATAATTTTTAATAATATCATAGTATAAAAAGACATCAGATCCTCCAAAAATGTGTATTTCTTGATTACTTAGTCTTAGCTTTTGCTTTGGCCTCACAAAATTAAATTTTTAGCCCAAATTTAACAAAAATTATAGTTAAAAATTCAGGCCACCTGTTAGTTTGTTTATTTATTTATTTTTTAGGCCACCTGTTTAAAATGTGTCTGTATAAAGCTCTTAATTTTTCACTGGTGACACATATGGGCCATCATTATAGAAAGCAGGTGGGACAGCTAGAGAATTAAATATTGTGCTATGGAATTGTATAGTTTTGGTTCAAATTCTGTCTCTGTCACTTAATATCTGTGACTGGGCAAGTTACTTAATCTCTCTATGCCTCAGTTTCAAGACCTGTAAAATGAAGGTAATAACAAAGCTGGCCTTATAAGATACTGTGAGAAATTAAGTAGTACATGTAAAAACCTTAGTAAGAATCAGCTATTGTCAATCAGCTTTTTGGTCATTTTTTTCTCTCATGGGACACTTCTGTGCATTCCTTGAAGAGCGTCCTACTGAGGATCTTTGACTGTAACTCCCATTATGGCAAGATACTTCTCAGTCTTCACTTTCTACTCCCCCTTAGCCTCAATTTATCCACACAATTTTCTTTTGTTTATTTCACCTCTCCTGGGCAATATTCTCCTAGAAAATGATCCTAAGTCTTAGAAAACTTCTCTTCCTTAGAAAAGCACACACTGTTTTCTTGCCACCTGGAGGAGGTGCTGTTTTCTCTCTATGAAGCCCCCTTTGACTCTGTTGTCGAGCAGGCAGTACAACCATGCTTCTGTACCTCTAGTCTTCCCGACTGTGAATTTTTTAAAGATTTTTTTTTCATGGGAGACAGAGAGAGGCAGAAACATAAGCAGGCTCCCTGCAGAAAGCCTGATGCAGGACTTGATCCCAGGACTTCAGGATCATGCCCTGGGCTGATGGCAGATGCTCAACTGCTGAGCCACCTAGGCGTCCCCAACTGTGAATTAAATACTAGTCCTTATGTTTCTCAAACTCCAGGGAACACTTGTTATGAAGAAGACCCCACATTGAGCTTTCTCTCACTTAGCTAGAGGTGAAGAAAAATATCCAATTTCATTACCCATGAGAATCAGAGCACACCAATTCTCCAATGAAATCTTCCCACTGAGACTCTCTGAACTCAATTCCTTATATATAGATGAGAGCTGGGTTATGGCCTAATTATCTTTCAGTCTCTTATCATGTCTTTGTGAGAGGTCTGGCACCTCACTTAAGGACATTGGTTGTGGTAGTGATATAGTCATTTGTCTTCATCAAATATATACAGCTTTCCTCCCTTTTGGCACATAATAGGAATGCACATCTCTGACTGCCATGAAGCCGGATAAGGCCATGTGGCTTACTTTGTCCAATAAGTTGAGCAGAAAGCTTCCAGATAGTAGTTTAAAGAGCCACTGCTGCAGTAGTCACAGAAGTTAGTGGTGAGACTGAGCCTCCATCAAGCTGAGACCTTAAATGATGAGGATGAGCAGAGCCCCCTTGATGATATGCATTGGACATCTTGTGTGAATGAGAAATATACTTTCGTGTGTCAAATCACACATATTTTGGGTTTGGTAGTTTTTACAGCAGAACCTAGTCCAGCCTAACAGTAATGTATTTGACATTTATTTTTCTTGGTCTTATGTCTTCTTTGTGAAATTCAAGAAGACAGACTAATATTTTGCATTCTGTTAAATTATTATTACTATTTGTTCTTATTCTTATTCTTACTCTTATAGTTTTCATATTTACATTGGAACATGTGAGATTGTGTTGTGTAGGAGAAAGAGACTAATCATAGGGTCAAGAAGAGAGAAAATCTGATTTCAAGTTCTGGTTCCAGCACTAACTTTATGTAACAGAACTGTCTAAAATTTCCTCAATTATACAACAACGATATATGCCTGAATACCTAACGAATTGTCTTAAAGGTCAGTGGGATCACAGATAAGAAAGTGTTTTGGCAACTCTAAAGTAGGACACAAACAATACATGAACTTGTGCAACGAATCTAGGCCGTGCATGGAATGGTCTATAGGCCTTTTTCAAAGGTAAAATGTAAGGTGTTGTGAAGAATATGCAGAAGTACTCAGTCAGACATTATTTTTCCACTCCTGTGCAGTTATTTGTACAACAACATGTATCAATTCCTCATTGATAAGAGTAATCTATAATGGTTTCCAAGTGATCAAAAGCCTTTCAATCATGTCTGATTTGTTCGTCACTGTACGGGCAATATGAGAAACATTAAATAAGTTTAAGGGGCTATTCATGGCATAAAGGATTTAAAAAATAAAACAATGTATATAATTCAGGAACAGTGAGAATGTTGACAAAGCTTATTCTCCTAAAAGTAATGTGAAATGGGTAAAATTATTTAAACAATATTTTCAGAACTCTGGACATCGACCAGAAGCGTGCAGCAAACTGAAAAGTATATATTCATGAAAAACTACTGCACCTCAATAAAACAGTGTTATCTTTTCATTTCAGGCTGCTCTCATTCCCTCCTCCCCAATCTGCTTAACTGTGGTTATGGTGGTCCTCCGAAGACCATCAACCTAGCTGCTGGTTGAAAGAGACAGGCCTGATTTAGAGCTCTGTTGAAATCCACATGCACATGTGACATTGTTGAAGACAATAGGCAGCAGAGTCAAAAAATCAAAGGCCAATATTATAAGTTCATGAGGCTGCAATACCAGTTGAAGAAGCAAGATTTTAGAACACCCAAAATTTTAAAACAAAGATCAGGAGAAAAAGACGACTGTAGAAAGTTTTAAAAAGACTGACATATTCTTGGGGATCTTTAAGTTGATGTACATGTGTAGGACAAAGAGCATTCTAATATTAAGACCAGAGAGGGCCCCAATGGTCTATTTCTTTCCAGCTGATAGTGAGGCTCTACATAAACAGAAATTAAAAGCCAAAGCAAAAACGATTAACTGCCTGAACTTCTAATGCATGACCTAACCTAAAAATTGCCTCAGCACAGGGTAGAAGCTTTACCAGCTTCAAGGATCAGGCTCTTTAAGCATAGATTGTGACCAAACATTGGTTGAACAATAAGCACTGTTTACCCAAGGACCATCTCTAGGAAGCTCCTACAACAAATAAATCCAAAGAAGCAGAGGAAGCCATGATTAAAATAAGGGAAAGTATGACAACAATCACTCACCAAATAGAGAGTATCAATAAAGAGATAGAAAGAAATTATTTAAAAAACAAATGGAAATTCTAAAGTTGAAAAGTAAAATAACTGAATTGAGAAGGTCACTAGACAGGCACAACAGCAACATTAGTCTGAAAGAAGAAAGAATCTGTGAACTGGAACAGAGATCAATAGAGGTATGCAGGGACGCCTGGGTGGCTCAGCAGTTGAGCGTTGGCCTTTGGCTCAGGGCATGATCCCAGGATCCAGGATTGAGTTTCACATCTGGCTCCTTGCAGAGAGCCTTCTTTCCCTGCTGCCTGTGTCTCTGCTTTTCTCTCTCTCTCTGTCTCTCATGAATAAATAAATAAAATCTTAAAAAAAAATAAAGGTATGCAATTTGAAGAACACATAAAGGAATAAAGAAAAATGAACAGTGACACAGAAAAGTGTGGCACACCATTCAACACACTAATATGCATTGTGAAAGTAACAGAAGGAGAAAGAAAGGGACAGAAAAAAATAGTCAAAGAAATAATGGCTGAAAACTACCCAAATATGACAAAACATTTATTCTACACTTTCAGGAAGCTGAACAAACTTTAACTAGGATAAACCTAAAGAGACCCAGACCTAGACATACCAAAAGAAATTGTTGAAAGACAAAGAAAAAGAAAAAATCTGGAAAGCAACAAGACAAAATGACTCACAAAGGAACCTCAATAAGAATAGCAGTTGACCTTTCATCAGAAACAGTGGAAGCCAGAAGTCAGTGGGATGACATATTTAAAGTTGCAAAAGAAAAAACAAGGATGCCTGGGTGGCTCAGTAGTTGAGCGTCTGCCTTTGGCTCAGGTTGTGATACTGAAGTCCCGGGATCGAGTCCCACATCGGGCTCCCTGTGTGGAGCCTGCTTCTCTCTCTGCATGTGTCTCTGCCTCTTTCTCATGCCTCTTTCTGAGCATGAATAAACAAGTAAAATCTTAAAAAAAAAAGAAAGAAAAAACAAAAAAAAAACCTGTCAACCAAGAAATCTGTCTTTCAAAATTAAAAAAAAGGCTTTTCAGGACACCTGGGTGGCTCAGCGGTTGAGTGTCTGCCTTGGGCTCAGGGCGTGATCCTGGGGTGGGGGATCTTGTTCCACATCGGCCTCCTTGTGGGGAGCCTACTTCTCCCTCTGCCTGTGTCTCTGCTTTTCTCTCTCTCTCTGTGTTTTTCATGAATAAATAAATAAAATCTTTTTAAAAATTTAAAAAGGCATTTCTACTCAAAACCATAATTAATTGCTGGTAGATCTGCCTTACAAAAAATTCTAAAGGAAGTTCTCAGGCTGAAAGTCATGATATCAGATGATAACTTAAATCTTTATGAAACAGATATAAAGAGTACAGAGTAAGGTTATTACAAAGGTAAATATAATAAGAGAGAATAAATATATATTTTATTCCTTTTTTCTCTTATTTTAAAATTTTATTTATTTATTTAAAAAGCTTTATTTATTTATTCATGGCAGACACACAGAGAGAGGCAGAGACATAGGCAGAGAGAGAAGCAGGCTCCCCGCAGGGAGCCTGATGAGGGACTTGATCCCAGGATCCCTGGATCACGACCTGAGCCAAAGGCAGATGCTCAACCACTGAGCCACCCAGGCGCCCCTTAACTGATTTTTAAAAACCCTACTTAAAATAGTCATTTAAAAATTGTATTTCTGGCTTATAACATATGAAAGTGCAATTTGTAGGAAAATCATAATATGAAGGACAGAAGATAGAAAGGAGCTGTAGTGGAACAAAGGTTCTACGTGTTATTGCAATTAAATTAGTATTAATTTAAAGTAGAGTATTTTAAGCTAGAATGCAAATTGTAATCCTCAGAACAATCACTGAGAAAACAATTTTTAAAATATTTTAAAAATACAAGTTAATGGAAATGGTAAAGAAAAACATCTAAAAAACAAAAGCAGGAGGAACAGAGGGCCAAGACGTAAGACATGTATGAAAAAAATACCAAGATAGTACCCCTAAATCTGACTTCATAACAATTGCAATAAATAAATCAAACAACCAAACAGCAGAGATGATCAGACTGGATAAAACAAACATGATCTGACTATATGCTGTGTACAAAACATTTTTTCCAGGTTTTTGAGGTATACTTGAAAAATATTGTATTTGAAATATGTATTTAAAGCAAGGGACTTACTTTAAATGCAAAGACAAAAAGATATTGAAAGCAAAAGGGTGGGAAAAGATACACCATGCAAACAGCAACAACCAAAGAGTTGAAATGGCTACATTGATATCACACAAAATAGGCTTTAAGACAAAAATGGTTACTAGAGACACAGAGGAATATTTTATAATGGTAAATTTGTCAATTCATCAAGAAGATATAATTGTTATAACTATATTTTTACCTCTATGACAGAGCCCTAAAATACATAAAACAAAACTGACATGATTGGTGAAACATAAAATTCAACAAAAATAGCCAGAAATGGCAATACCACATTCTAAATAATTGATAGAATAGCTAGACAGTTAATTAGCAGATTTTTAAAAACTTGAAAAACACTTTCAATCACCTTGATGAACTGATATCTATAGAACATTCCACCCAACCACAGTACAATTTGCATTCCTTTGAAATGCATGAAATATTCTCCCAGGATAGACCATATGCAAGGCAACAAAACAAGTCTCTACAATTTCAGAGAATTGACATTATGGAAAGTATGGTTTCTGACCACAAGGAAATTAAATTAGAAATCAACAACAGAAGGACATGGGAAAATACAAAAATACTTGGAAATTAAACAGCATAAGTCAAGATAGCCCATAGAGGAAAGAAGAAATCACAAAGGAGATTAGAAAATATTTTAAACTGAAAAAAAATTGATACAAATTTATGGGATGTAGCTACAGTAGTATTTAGAGCAACATATATTATAAAAGAAGTTCTCAAATCAGTAATCTAAGATTTTACCTTCAGAACCTAGAAAAAGAAGTATGAACTGAACTGAAAGAAAGAGAAGGAAAAAATAATAAAGATTAGAACAGACGTAAGGGGTACCTGGGTGGCTCACTGATCGAGCATCTGCCTTTGGCTCAGGTCATGATCCTGGGGTCCTGGGATTGAGACCCACATCAGGCTCCCCACAGGGAGCCTGCTTCTCTCTCTGCCTATGTCTCTGCCTCTCTCTCTGTGTGTCTTTTATAAAAAATAAAATCTTTAAAAAAAAGAGCAGACATAGAATGTTAAAGAGAAAAACAATTGACAAAAATAATAAAACCAAAAGTTGGCTCTTTGAAAAGATCAGTGAAACTGATAAACTTTTACCTATGCTGATCAAGGCAAAAGAGAGAAGAAAAACATTACCAAAATTATTTTTGCTAATTCACATGGAAATTAAGAGGATTATAAAGAAATATTATGAATGAATTTATTCCAACAAATTAGAAAATTCAGATGAAAAGGACCAATTCCTAGAAAGATGCAAATTACCAAACTGACCCAAAAAGAAACAGAATATCTAAATAGATTTATAATGACTAATGAAACTTAATTTGTAACTAAAATTTTCCCAAAAAGAAAAGCCCAGAATGAAATGGCTTCCCTGGAAAATTCAAACAACATTTAAAGAAGAAGAAATAGCAAAAAACTACAAACTTCTGCCCCCCCCACCAAAAAAAACAAAAACAAATGAGAAGGAACACTTTCCATCTTATTCTATGAAGGCAGTATTAGCTTGCTGTTAAAGCCTGACAAGACATCACAAGAGAAAAAAAACTACAGGCCAATGTATACTTCATGAGTATAAGTGCAGAATTCCTCAATAAAATATTAGCAAACGCAATGCAACAACATGTAAATAGAATCAAACAAAAATAAACAAGTGGGATTTATTCCAGGAATGCAAGGTTGGTTTAACATCCAAAAAACAATTTATGTATCATATTAATAGAATAAAGGACAAAAAATCACAATCATCTAAAAAGATGAAGAAAAAGCATTTTGAAAAAATCCTACATCCATTTATGATAGAAAAAATGAACAAACTATGCATGGAAGTGTGCTTCCTCAACCAGACAGAACATTTATATAAAGCCTACAGCTAACATACTTAGGATGCAAGACTGAATGGTTTTCCCTTAAGATCAGGAACAAGACAAATATTTATGCTCTCATAACTTCTATTTCAACATTTTACTGGAGGTTCTAGCCAGGGGAACAAAGCAAGAAAAAGAAATAAATAGCATCTGATCACAAAGGATAAAGTAAAATTATCTCTCCATATAGACCCAAAGTCAAATATTGAAAATCCCAAGGAATCCACAGAAAATCTTCTAGAACAACAAACAGGTAGAGCAAGATTGCAGGAAACAACATAAAAACTTTTCAATTAAATTTCTATACAATAGTGGTTCTTCAGAAATTAAACATAGAACTACAGTGCAAACCTACAATTCCACTCCTAGAGTATACCCCGAGTAATTGAAAGTCCGTGTTTAAACAAAAACTTGAACTTAAGCATTCACAAAAGCACTCTTCACAATAGCCAAAAAGTAAAAATAACCCAAATGTCAATTAATGAGTGGATAACCAAGAGTGATATATCTATAAAATTTACATACCAAAAATTTTCACCATGTAAATTAATCTCAATATACTTTTTATTTTTTTATTTTTTTTTAAAGATTTTATTTATTTATTCATGATAGTCACACAGAGAGAGACAGAGAGGCAGAGACACAGGCAGAGAGAGAAGCAGGCTCCATGCAGGAAGCCTGATGAGGGACTCGATCCCGGGTCTCCAGGATCACACCCTGGCTGAAGGCAGCGCTAAACTGCTGAGTCACCTGGGTTGCCCACAATATACTTTTTTAAAGAATATATCATTCGGATTCCCATTTTTCAATCACCTAGTCAACAGGACAGTAAGCCATGGCTATGAGATTAAGAACTACTGATTCCCAAAAGTTTTAATGTTACTCATTGTAGAATCAAAGGAAAATCACTCACCTCTCATATAATTTTCTAAATAATTAATAGAAAATATTTCAAGAAGAGGAAACTTTTTGAAATTTATTTATTTATTTATTTATTATTATTTTTACTCCATCAATAAGAAAGGCTAAAATGGTCAGGTCTTTTAACTGGCCGATAGGACACACCTGGAAAGAGTAAGTAAATGCAAAGTTACAGATTTGCAGAATAGGTGCTGCTTTGTAATTACTTTGATCCATTAGAATTTTTTCTCCTTTTGGTAATTTTAATACTTAATTTTTTAAAATTTTCAAACAACTTTATTAGACGTCAACATAAACAAAGCTAAATTTGGTTTGTTCAGCAATTTGATTTAATTTTTAAATTATTTTTACTTTTAAACAGTTATTTAAATACCAGTAATTAATACAGTGTGATATTAGAACTTATTTATCACTTACAAACAACACTCAGTGTTCATCACAACTAGTGCCCTCCTTGTCACCCATCACACACTTAACCCATCCCCCCCACCTCCCCTCCAGTGCCCCTCACTCTTACCTGTTCTCCACAGGTAAGAGTCTGTTTCCTGGTTTGCCTCTCTTCCCCCACCCGCTATGTTCATCTGTTTTGTTTCTTAAATTACCCATATGCGTGAAATCATATGGTATATGTCTTTCTCTGACTGACTTATTTTGCTTAATGTAATGCCCTCTAGCTCCATCTATGTCATTGCAAATGGCAAGATTTCATTCCTTCTTATGGCTAATATTCTATCATATATATACACCACAACTTTTCTTACCCATTCACCAGTTGATGGACATTTGGGCTCTTCCTCTAATTTGGCTATTGTTGATAATGCTGCTATAAACATCAGGGTGCATGTATCCCTTCAAGTCAGGATTTTTGTATCCTTAGTGTAAATACCTAGTAGTGTGATGGTTGGGTCATAGGGTAGCTCAAATTTTAACTTTTTGAGGAACCTCCATTCTGTATCCCAGAGGGGCTGGACCAGTTTTCATTCTCACCAACAGAGGAAGAGGGTTCCCCTTTCTCTGCATCCTTGCCAACACAGGTTGTTTAGTATGTTGTTAATTTTAGCCATTCTGACAGGTTTGAGGTGATATCTCATTGTAGTTTTAATTTGTATTTCTCTGATGGTGAGTGTTTTTGAGCATCTTTTCATGTGTCTGTTAGCCACCTGGATGTCTTCTTTGGAAATATGTCTATTTATGCCTCTACCCATTTTATAACTGGATTAACTGTCATTTTGGTGTTGAGTTTTGATAAGTTCTTTATATATTTTAGATACTAACCTTTTATCAGATATGTCACTTGCAACTATCTTCTCCCATTCTGAAGGCTGCCTTTTAGTTTTGTTGACTGTTTCCTTTGCTGTTCAAAAGCTTTTTGTCTTGATGAAGTCCCAATAGTTCAGTTTTGCTTTTGCTTCCCATGCCTCCAAAGACATATCTATTAAGAAGTTGCTAAGGCCAAGGTCAAAGGGGTTGCTGCCTGTGTTCTTCTCTAGGATTTTGATGGTTTCCTGTTTCACTTTTAGGTCTTTCATCCATTTCAAATTTATTTTTGTGTAAGGTGTTAAAGAGTAGCCCAATTTCATTCTTTTGAATGTTACTGTACAATTTTCCCACCACCATTTGTTTAAGAGACCGTCTTTTTTCCATTGGATATTCTTTCCTGCTTTGTCAAAGATTAGTTGACCTTATAGATATGGGTCTACTTCTGGGTACTCTATCCTGTTCCACTGATCTATGTTTCTGTTTTTGTACCAGTATCATACTGTTTTGATCACTACAGCTTTGTAATATAACTTAAAGTCTGGAATTGTGATGCCTCCAGCTCTGGTTTTCTTTTTCAGAATTGCTTTGACTATTTAGAGTCTTTTGTAGTTCCATACAAATTTTAGGATTTTTTTCCCAGCTCTGTGAAAAATGCTGGTGGTATTTTTTTTAAAGATTTTATTTATTTATTCATGAGAGATACACAGAGAGAAGTAGAGACACAGGCAGAGGGAGAAGCAGGCTCCATGCAGGGAGCCTGTTGTGGGACTTGATCCTGGGATTCCAGGATCATGCCCTGAGGCAAAGGCAGGTGCTAAACTGCTGAGCCACCCAGGGTTCCCCACTGGTGGTATTTTGATAGAGATTTCATTAAATGTGTAGATTGCTTTGGAAAATGCAGACATTTTAACAATATTTGTTCTTCCAAACCATGAGCATGCAATGCTTTTCCATTTCTTTGTGTCATTTTCAATTTATTTCATCAGTGTTTTACAGTTTGTAGAATGCAGGTCCTTTATCTCTTTGGTTAGGTTCATCTTAGGTGAAAAAACCATCTTATGGTTTTTTGGTGTATTGTAAATGAAACGGATTCCTTGATTTCTCTTTCTGTTGTTCCCATGATTGGTGTATAGAAATGCAACGGCTTTCTGTACAGTGATTTTGTATCCTGCAACTTTACTGAATTGGTGTATCAGTTCTAGCAGTTTTTTGGTAGAGTCTTTTAGGTCTTGTATGCTGATTATTTGGATACCTTTTATTTCTTTTTCTTGTCTGATTGCTGGGACTAGGACTCCCAATACTATGTTAAATCACAGTGGTAGAGTAAACATCCCTCTCTTGTTCCTGAGCATAGATGGAAAGCTCTTAGATTTTCCCCATTGACAATAATATTAGCTGTGGGATTTTCATATGTGGCCTGTATTATGTTGATGTATGTTCACTCTATCCCTACTTTGATGAGGGTTTTTATCATGAATATTTTACTTTTTCAATTGTTTATTCTCCATCTATTGAAAAGATTATATGATTCTTATCCTTTCTTGTATTAATGTGGTGTATCATGTGAATTTAGTTGCAAATATTGAACCACCCTTGCAGCCCAAGAATAAATCCCAGTTGATCATGGTGAATGATTCTTTCAATGTTGTTGGATTCAATTTGCTAGTATTTTGTTGAGAATCTTGCATTCATTTCATCAGGGATATTGTCATTTTAAGTGGAGTCTTTGTCTGGTTTTGGAATTAGGGTAATGCTGGCCTCATAGAATGAAGTTTTCTTTCCATTTTGATGTAGAATAGTTTGAGAAGAATAGGTATTAAGTTTTCTTTAAATGCTTGGTAGAACACCTGTGAAGCCATGTGGTCTTGGCCTTTTGTTGTTGGGAGATTCTTGATTATTTTCTTTGAGATTCTTGATTATTGTCTCAATTTCTTTGTTGGTTATTGGTCTGTTCAAGTTTTTAATTTCTTCCTCTTTCAGTGCTGGTCATTTATATGTTTCTAGGAGTTTATTCATTTCTTTGGAGTTGTCCAATTTGTTGGCATGAAGTTTTTCATAATACTCTCCTACAATTGTTTGTATTTTTGTGGTGTTGGTTGTTATTTCTCCTCCCTCACTTGTGATTTTATTTATTTGGGTTCTTTTTCTTTTCTCTTTGATAAGTCTGGCTAGGGGTTTATCAATTTTATTAATGTTTTTAAACAACCAGCTCCTGATCTCTTTGTTCTATTGTTGTTGTTTTTTTAGTTTCTATATCATAGATTTCTGCTCTAATGTTTATTATTTCCTTCCTTCTGTTGGCTGTAGGCTTTGTTTGTTGTTCTTTTTCTAGCTCCTTTAAGTGTAAGGTGAAGTTTTTTTATTTGAGTTTTTCTTGCATCTCAAGGTGGGCCTGTATTTGCTATATACTTACCTCTTATGACCACTTTTGTTGCATTCCCAAAGGTTTTTGACCACTTTTTTTCATTTTCATTTTTTTCCATGTTTTAAAAAAATTCATCTTCAATTTTCCAGTTGACCCATTCATTATTCAGTAGCATGTTGTTTAACTTTAATGCATTATGGCTTTTCTAAATTTTTTCTTGTAGTTGACATCTGGTTTCATTGCATTGTGGTCAGAATAGGTGCATGGTGAGGTTTCAATCTTTTTGTGTTTGTTGAGGCCTGTTATGTGACCTAGTATTTGAACTGTTCCTGGGAATGTTCCATGTGCATTTAAAAATAATGTGTAGGGGATTCCTGGGTGGCTCAGTGGTTTAGCGCCTGCCTTTGGCCCAGGGCGTGATCCTGGAGTCCCGGGATTGAGTTCCACATCAGGCTGCCTGCATGGAGCCTGCTTCTCCCTCTGCCTGTGTCTCCGCCTCTCTCTCTCTCTCTCTCTCTCTCATAAACAAATAAAATCTTTTTAAAAATAATATGTATTCTGAGAGGGGAGCTAAGATGGCAGTGTAGCAGGAGGACCCTAGGCTCGCTCATCCCTTGAACATAATTAGATAACACTCAAATCATTCTGCATATTCAAGAAATTGACCAGAGGATTGGCAGAACAAACTGAAAAACTAAAGGGAGAGAGGAGATCACATTGAGTAATATAGAAAGGGGGGCACTTGACGGAAGAGCACTGGATGTTATGTGTTGGCAAATTGAACTCCAATTAAAAAAAATTAAAAAAAGAGGAAGTTTGAAGTTGTGGTTTGGGAGAGAAACAGATTGCAAGTAGTGTGGAGGGGAGGGAACCCTGATCATGGAGAAAAATGAGAGAGTGGAGCACAGTGATATGCACAAGAATACTTTCCCAAAGCCATTGGCTGGGAAAATGAGAGGGGCTGACGTTCTTGAGTTTTGTAAGTAGCAGGGCTCAAAGACTGGAATTCTGAACGTTGGCAGGCTTGGCTGGGATAGAGCCCTGAGGTCCTGTCCTACTTCTGGAGAGAAGGAAGGTAAACAACCCCAGGGAAGATGGTGTGATCTGATAATCACCTAAGGTGCACGGAGAGAGACTGTTCACTCTTCTTGGGTGCATCTGCAAGAGGCAGTGTTCACAGAGATGCCTTTCCAGAGACAAAAGAACGGCAGGTGACATATCCTCCCCATCCCTCAACATAGATGCAGACACCTGCTGAGTGCTGGTAACCTGGACACTGGCTATTTAGTGTGCCTTGCTCCAAATCACATGCCTCTGAGCTCTGGTACAACTGCCCTTCTCAGCCAAAGCTCCATCCATGCCAACATGGTGAGATCATACCCCAGAAAACCAGCACAAGTCCCCATCAGAGCACAACACTAAAGTTTGGTGTTTTAAAAGTCAGCAGGCTTGGCTGGGATAAAGCCCAAAGTGTACTACACTGCTCCAGGCAGGCAAGCAACCCAGCAACAGAGCATGAAAACAGCAATCTGAAAAAAGCCTAGAATGCACAAGGAGGAATTATTTGCTCTTCTGGGAGTGCTTCCCTGAGAGCAGCAAGCATAGAGATCCCTCTCTAGGGAAAAAGGATCTGGCTGGTGTCATTCCCCTCCTCCACCCCACCCCTCAGCATAAGCACAAGACCACCTGCAGTAAATAGCACAGCACCTACACTGCCTGCCTAACCTGCTTACATTAAGTTCCACACCTCCATTCTTCCACCCCTCCCCCAGCTGTGCTTTGCTGGAACTGCTTTTCTAGGGCATGTATGACTCAGTCCCAGCATAGTGGGCCCCTTCCCCAGAAGACCAGCAGAAATCCACTCATACACCATGTTTACAGACCAGAGAGTTCTTCTGCAAGTCTTCAGTTTTAGTGGAAGTAGCATCAGGTCTCATTCAAACACACCAGAACACATAGTTAAAACTTATCACACTCTGGCTAAGGTACAAACACTGCTCATTGCAGGTAAAGAGAGCCTCTTCAGACCACTGGCCTGAAGGGTAGAGCAACCAAAACAGCAGTAGAGTGCACACAGCAGACACCAGAGACACTTCCTGAAGTGCCAGGCCTTGGACACCACATGACCTCTTCTTCATAAAGCCATTACTTTTAGGAACAGGAAATATAACAGGATTTTCCAACACAAAGAAGACAGAGACTTATACAAAAATGCCAAGACAGAGGAATTCAAGAAGGAACAAGAAGAGGTCACAACCAGAGGTCTAATTGAATCAGATATAAGTAATATATCTGATGGACAATTTAAAGCAACAATCACAAGGATAATTGCTGAGTTTGAATAAAGCATAAAGACATGAAAGAGACCCTTACCACAGAAGTAAAAGAGTTAAAACACAGTCAGAAATGACAAATGCAATAATTGAGGCTCAAAACAGACCAGATGCAATGACCACAAAAATGGAAGAAGCAGAGAAACAAACATGTAATATAGAAAATAGAATAATAGAAAATAATGAAGCTGAACAAAAGAGAGAGCAAAGAATAATGGATTATGAGAATAGATTTAAGAAGCTCAGTGACTCCATCAAATATAATAAAATTCATGTCATAGGAATCCCAGAAGAAAAGAGAGAAAAGGGGGCAGAAGTCTTATTTGAGAAAATAATAACTGAAATCTTCCCTAATCTGGTGAAGGAAACAGATATCTAGACTCAGGAGGCACAGAGAACTCCCATCAAAACCAGCAAAAGCAAACCAACACAAAGACATATTGTAATTAAGTTTGCAAAATACAGTGACAAAGAAAAATCTAAAAAGCAGCAAGACAAAAGAAGTCTTCTTACAAGGAAAGACTCATAAGGCTAGCTGCAGATCTCTCAACAGAAACTTAACAAGCCAGAAGAGAGTGGCATGATAACTTCAGTGGGCTTAGTGGGAAAAATCTATGGTCAAGAATACTCTATTCAGCAAGACTATCATTCGGAATAAAAGGAGAGATAGGGATCCCTGGGTGGCGCAGCGGTTTGGCGCTTGCCTTTGGCCCAGGGCGCGATCCTGGAGACCTGGGATCGAGTCCCACATCGGGCTCCCGGTGCATGGAGCCTGCTTCTCCCTCTGCCTGTGTCTCTGCCTCTCTCTCTCTCTCTCACTGTGTGCCTATCATAAATAAATAAAAAATTTAAAAAAAAAGGAGAGATAAAGAGTTTCCCAGATAAACAAAAACTAAAGGAGTCTGTGAGCACTAAACTAGTCCTGCAAGAAATATTAAAGGGTAATCCTTGAGTGGGAAGGAAACACCAAAAGTGACAAAGGCTAGAAAGGAATAGACAAAATCTCCAGAAAAAAATGATAAAACAAGTAATAATATGGCACTAAATACATATCTATCAGCAATTACACTGAATGTAACTGGACTAAATGCTCCAATCAAAAGAGATAGGATGTTATAATATATAAAAAATACAAGATCCAGGGATCCCTAGGTGGCTCAGCGGTTTAGCACCTGCCTTCTGCCCAGGGCGTGATCCTGGAGGCCCCGGGATCGAGTCCCACATCGGGCTCCCTGATGCGGCCTGCTTCTCCCTCTGTCTGTGTCTCTCCCTCTCTCTCTCTCTTTCTCTGTGTCTCTCATGAATAAATAAATAAAATATTTAAAAAAATTCAAGATCCATCTATATGCTACCTAAAAGAGACTCATTTTAGATCTAAAGACACCTGTAGATTGAAAGTGAGGTGATGGAGAAACATTTATCATGCAAACGAACATCAAAAAAGAAATGGGCATCAAGTTGTTGAGTAATTCTCTTGTAAAATTCAAAGTGATAGTTTCATTCTTTTTTTCTATAAGCTTGAGAAACAAATGTATGCTTTAAATATTGTAAGGTTCAGGATATCTTGATATACTAAGTTAGATTGATATGTTATTGTACATAAACTTCTATGCATTTCAAAGTTAGAAACAATGCCTGAGCTAGGTGGGCACGTGAGGGGCCAACTTGGAGAAGATGTAAATTAGGCCCAGTGAGATTAACTCAAAGCCAAAGGCAAGTGAGATGCATTTTATGAGTATGTTTGTGAGGGGCTTAGCATAATTCAAAGTTGGTATAATACAGATAAAGATGGAAGGCATTTCCATTTGACAACTAAAATGATACTGAAAGTTGGCAATAACATAAGAGCCTATTCTTCACAAATCTGTCCATTTAGAAATTAATTATGGTCTTTCTAACGAATTTTTTATTTGAACTATTTAAAAAGTTTCACATAGTCAAGCTCCTAATTTCTTTATAATAAATTTATTTTTTATTGGTGTTCAATTTACCAACATAGAGAATAACACCCACTGCTCATTCTGTCAAGTGCCCCCCTCAGTGCCCGTCACCCATTCACCCCCAACCCCCGCCCTCATCCCCTTCCACCACCCCTAGTTCGTTTCCCAGAGTTAGGAGTCTTTATGTTCTGTCTCCCTTTCTGATATTTCCAGCACAATTCTTCTCTCTTCCCTTATATTCCCTTTCACTATCATTTATATTCCCTAAATGAATGAGAACATACAATGTTGGTCCTTCTCCGATTGACTTACTTCACTCAGCATAATACCTTCCAGTTTCATCCATGTTGAAGCAAATGGTGGGTATTTGTTGTTACTAATGGCCAAATAATATTCCATTGTATACATAAACCACAGCTTTATCCATTCATCTATCAATGGACACCCCCCGCCCTCCTCCCTCTCCTTCCTCTTTCCATTTTGAATGAGAGCCTTGCTGGATAAAGTATTCTTGGTTGCATGTTTTTCTCATTTAGGACCCTGAATATATCCTGCCAGCCCTTTTTGGCCTGCCAGGTGTCTGTGGAGAGGTCTGCTATTACCCTAATACTCCTCCCCCATAAAAGTCAGGGATCCCTTGTCTCTTGCTGCTTTAAGGATCTTCTCTTTATCTTTGGAATTTGCAAGCTTCACTATTAAATGTCGAGGTGGTGAACGGTTTTTGATTTTAGGGGGGCATCTCTCTATTTCCTGGATGTGAATGCCTGTTTCCCTTCCCAGATTAGGAAAGTTTTCAGCTAGGATTTGTTCAAATACATATTCTGGACCTCTGTCCCTTTTGGCACCCTCGGGAACCCCAATTAAACGTAGGTTTTTCTTCCTCAGGCTGTCGTTTATTTCCCTTAATCTATCCTCATGGTCTTTTAATTGTTTGTCTCTTTTTTCCTCAGTTTCCCTCTTTGCCATCAACTTGTCTTGTATGTCACTCACTCGTTCTTCTACCTCGTTAACCCTCGTCGTTAGGACTTCTAGTTTGGATTGCATCTCATTCACTTGATTTTTAATTTCTGCCTGATTGGATCTAAATTCTGCAGTCATGAAGTCTCTTGAGTCCTTTATGCTTTCTTCTAGAGCCACTAGTAGCTGTATAATAGTGCTTCTGAATTGGCTTTCTGACATTGAATTGTAATCCAGATTTTGCAACTCTGTGGGAGAGAGGACTGTTTCTGATTCTTTCTTTTGAGGTGAGGTTTTCCTTCTAGTCATTTTGCTCAGTGCGGAGTGGCCAAAAACAAGTTGTATTGGGAAAAGGAGGAAAAGAGAGGACAGAAAGAAGGAAAGAAAAGAGAAAAAGAAAAAAGAAGAAAGGAAGAAAAAAAGAAAAAAAAGAGGAGAAAAGAGAAAGAAAAAGAAAGGAAAAAAAGGGTGGGGGAAGCAAACAGAAATCAAAAAGAAGAAAAAACACGGGGGAGTATCTTCTGATTCTGTATACGTTAAGTCCCTTGACGTGCCCTGGAACTTGTTAGTCTAGCTGGTCTTCTGGGGGAGGGGCCTGTTGTGCTGAGTTTCAGGTGTTAGCACTTGGGGGAGCTGCTCTGCCTCCTGCCTTGTGCAGGGCTCAGTGGGGATTGTTTACCCCGTGAGGCCCCTGGAGGAACAACCCCAGTGGCGGCGGTCAGCTCTGGAGTCCTGGATTCAGCTTCCACAGTAACTACGGAGCTCTCTGTCTGCAGGGGCCTGGAGGCTCCAGGGGCGGGACCGCTGATCTGCTCAGCTTGGGGCAGGAGCCTCCTTGCTGTCCTGGGCCCTCCTGGCCTCTGCCTGTCCGGTGGGGAGGCCGGATCCTGGGCTGTGTCCCGACGCCCTGTGCTCCGGAGCCTGCGCTGTTGGATTTGCGCTCCCGGCGGTGCAGCCCCCTCCGCGGAGCCGCTGCTGGAGCCCCCCCGAGCTGCTCCCGGAGCTGCGCAGCCCCCTCCGCAGGGAGCCTCTTCCTCTGTCCGAGCCCCTCCTAGCTGCTCTGTGTCCAGCCGTGCGCACTTCAGTCTTTTAGGGAGCTTGGCCGCGGGGTATGGCGCACTCTCCTGGGCGCGCAGGTGTCTGTTAGTGTCCCAGGGAGCCCCAGGGCATCCCCGCCCTCCTGGGGTCCTGCTCTAACTCCCTGCGGGCACGTTTCCGCAGGGAAGATTGGTGCAGCTCCTGCTTCTCTGGGATGGAGCTTTCCTGTCCTGGGGGCACTCGCCCCAGCCTTCGCCCGGCTCCTCGCGGGGCCCCTCCCTCTTGGATGCCTTTTGTTTCTTTATTTCTTTTTCCCCCGTCTTCCTACCTTGATAGAAGCACGAACTCTTCTCACTGTAGCATTCCAGCTGTTCTCTCTTTAAATCTCAGGCCGAATTAGTAGGTTATCTAGGTAATTTGGTGGGGGGGGGGACAGGTGATTTGGGGACCCTACTCTTCGTCCATCTTGCCCCTCCTCCCCCCATCTTCCTTTTTAACTAGGTAAATCTTACTCATCCTTAGGGTACCAGACCCAGTATTGAGTAAAGTTTCTTTGTCAATGGTTCTCACAAAAAAGTATATTCCTGTCTTTCTGAGTTCTTATTTCAGTTTTCAAATATATGTTCATAATCAAAGTGCGTTACTGAGTACTATAAGTTTCATGAGGAGAGAGCCAAAGTCCTATTTTGCTCACTATGACATTCTCAGTACCTAACATAGTTCCTGACACATAGTAGGTGCTGAAAAATAGTTTGTTGATTTAATGAATTGATTCATGAACAAATGTCCATAGTTAATTCAGTAATTTCTAATCTTGCTACAGCAACGCAGATGATACATTGAATCATGGGTTTTAAATTAAAAAGAATGGCCTTCCAATATAATAATAGCTAACATTTTTTAAAAAAATTTTTATTTATTTATGATAGTTAGAGAGAGAGAGAGGCAGAGACACAGGCAGAGGGAGAAGCAGGCTCCATGCACCGGGAGCCCGATGTGGGATTCGATCCCGGGTCTCCAGGATCACGCCCTGGGCCAAAGGCAGGCGCCAAACCGCTGCGCCACCAGGGATCCCAATAATAGCTAACATTTATTGAGCATTTGTATATATACCAGCCACTATTTTAAATGTTTTATATGCATCATCTCATTTAATTTTACCTGAATTCCTATGAGAATGGTACCATAATTTTTCTCATTTTATTGATGGAGAAATTGAGATAGGTCTTATTGTGAGCAGGAGGAGAAGCTTGGATTTAGTCGCAGGTGGTCTAGTTCACACTCCATGCTCTTAAATGCTGAGCTGTTTTCCAGATGAGGATATTGAGGCCCAAAAAGGAAATGACTTGTCCAAGTTCTTATAAACAATTTAGTGGCAAAGCCAGGAATAGAACCCAGGGAGGGTATTATGCTGAGTGAAGTAAGTCAGTCGGAGAAGGACAAACATTATATGTTCTCATTCATTTGGGGAATATAAATAATAGTGAAAGGGAATATAAGGGAAGGGAGAAAAAATGTGTGGGAAATATCAGAAAGGGAGACAGAAGGTAAAGACTGCTAACTCTGGGAAACGAACTAGGGGAGGTAGAAGGGGAGGAGGGCGGGGGGTGGGAGTGAATGGGTGACGGGCACTGGGGGTTATTCTGTATGTTGGTAAATTGAACACCAATAAAAAACAAATAAAAAAAAGAACCCAGGTATCTTGATTAATAATTTATAACCTTAACTACCTCACTCTGCCACTGATAATAAGTCCATTAATGAAACCATTATGCATATTATATGTATTATATGCAATATTAAACATATTATGTTAAATATGACTCTAAATTTTATCTTTAAAATGACATCTTTCTCCAAATAAAGATCAAAGACTGAGCTATGAGCTTACTCATGTTAAGTTTGTAGTCTAATAAAAAATCAAATACTTGAGGGTAGGGAGCTGGCGTGATTTCCAGGGAATCAAAACAAGAGCTATTAGGAAAATGCTGTTCACTTCTGTTAAACAATAGCAAGTGCTAGGTTTCACCCAACTGCTCACTTGGTGCTGAGTTCACAAGTGTGATCTTCAAAATAAGACTATGGGAGCGGGGTACCTGGATGTCTCAATGGTTGAGTGTCTGCCTTTAGCTCAGGTCATAATTCTGGGATTCTGGGATCAAGTCCTGCATCAGACTCTCCACAGGGAGTCTGCTTCTCCCTTTGCCTATGTCTCTGCCTCTCTCTGTGTGTCTCTCAAGAATAAATAAATAAAATATTTTTTAAAAATTTTCAGAAGATTCACAGATTAGGAATTTCTGCATGAAGGGCATCAATTTACCAAAAAATCTTCCCCACATCATAATGGAGTTTCTTAGCCTATCTCCTCTTCTCCACTGACCCAAGATAATACTATCATTTATTTATTGTCTACTATGTATCAGGCACTTTACATGAATTATCATTACTCACAATAACCCTGCAAGGGTTCTACATTTAAGTAAATTGAGACACAGGTGAAATAAATTTTCTCAAGAACACACCACTATTAGTTTTCAAAGACCTCCGCCAGAGCTGACCTCCATGATTGGCCCATCACAAGGACTCTGGGCTCCATCACATAGGGAACTCACTGAAATTGGGGGAAATAACACCTCAGAACATTAGAGGGGTCCAATCCTGGAGGCTTTAACTGCTCTGCTCTTTATTCTTTGTCCTCTTCCACTCCTTTAGCCCTAAAATTCAAAACTTCTTTTTACTGCTTAAAGAGTTTGGAAGCTTGGTTTCAGCCTCTTATGGTCCATGATGAAGAAAAAAAGACAACATAGAGCATATTTAATAAAGTACTATCTCATTGTATTTTGGTATTAAAATGATCTTCTGTAAATTGATAATAGTTTTTTTCATAGTTTTTAAAAAGGCTTTATTGAGCAAAATAAAAAGTTGACAATTCTACTGAGACTTCCTTCTCCATTTCTTTCTCCATATGGAAAATTTCCAGGATGTGAAATTCAAGTCTGGAAATTGCTGAATTAGGATAATGTTGTAATAGTCCAGGTGAAATACCATGAAAGGTTACATTAAGGCACTGCCAATGGGGATAGAAAGGCAGGAGAGTTGAGAGTAACCAATTGAATGAGAGGATGGGAGAAAAAGGAGTTGCTGGTGAACCTTGTTCTCTGGTTTGGGTCACTGATTGGATGAATGGCAGCATCATTCACTGAGTTAAAGCACACTCAGGGTAAAAGGATTATGAAATGATTTTGAATAGGTAAGTCTGAGGAACTTGTAGAATGTCCAAGTGGAGATAGCCAGCCAATAACTGGCAATATAGGCTAGGGGCTCAGGAGAGATTTGCAAAAATCTAGATGGTAGTTGCAGTGGTAGTATTCAGAAATGATCTCTGAATGAGATTATTTAGTGAGACTAGAGGGCTACTCTCCCTTACAAAATTTTCAATTTCTTTGGGCAATGATATTTAAAACCAAGGAAGGGGCTATTGGTTGGTGTATGCCACAGTGATCTCTGATGGATGGCTCACATGATCTGGGCATTTGGGAGCAAAGCCCAGTTTTTCTATACATAGCTAATTTTAAAATACTGAGCATAGTGGGGATAGAGCTTGGAAAAGTCCATATTAAAGGAGACAGGGTCTTTGGGTGAGTGGTAAGTAAAATGATGTAGGAATTGTAGGGAATTATGGAAAATCTGACATTTTGTGGTTACCAAGCAAATTAGCATTTATGACTTTCAATAAACAACTTTAACACTTTGAGAGGACTACATCTCTGCAGAACCCATCTGGACCACAAAACAAAGACATCCCTTTATCTAAGGTCTTTGAAGATGGGACATACTATAAAATGATTTCCCAATTTGAGGGGCAGAAGAATCCCCTGCAAAAAACTCTAGTCCAGTGTTTCTCAAACTTTAACATGCACACAAATCATCTAGAAACCTGGTTAAAATTCAGATTCTGATTCATTAGAATTTGTGTAGGGCCTGACATACAGCATTCCTAACAAGTTTCCAGATGATAGTAATGCTGTTGCTACTACTCAAAGTGTTACACAAAGCACGGTTAGAACTTTCTATGGCAATTTAATATTGATCAATGGACTTGTTTCAAATAGAGTACCAAGTGTTTGCAATTCTTTCCTTTTTCCCTGTTTTTTTTTTATAAAATGTAATTTTACATATTGAATAAAAAACATTAGGGCTTTTATTTTGTATATCTTTTTCCATTCAATTTTAAAGAAATTCATTCCTGTTGTGTTTTAGGAATATCCTATTTGTGCTGTACAGAAAAAAAATTGGTCCCTCACCACAGATAGTTTGAGAAACACTGCTCTAGACAACAAAGAACTTTTTAAAAGTTTTTATTTCAATTCCAGTCAGTTAACATACAGTGTAATATTAGTTTCCGGTGTACAATATAGTGATTCAACACTTCCATCATCTCCCAGTGCTCATCACAACAAGTGAACTCCTTAATCCACATCACCTATTTAACCCATCTCCCCACCCACCTAACCCCTGATAAACATCAGTTTGTTCTCTATAGTTAAGAGTCTGTTTCTTAGCTTGCCTCTCTCTTTCTCTCTTTTTTCCCCCATTGCTCATTGGTTTTGCACCTTAAATTCCACCTATGAGTGGTATTTGTCTTTCTCTGGCTGACTGATTTCATGTAGCATAATAGTGTCTAGCTCCATCAATTTCTAGACAAAGAACTTTTTATTTGGGACATAGAATTTATTTAGAAATGTTTTGATTTCTGTTACATATGATTCCAAAGCAGTGTTTTTAAGCTTTTCTTTTTATTTATTCCATAAACAATAACAAAACTCAGCTAGGTACATTATGACAGTTTCACCATACACTCAGTCACAAATATTTAAAACTTTTGCAACAAGAACAACAAAACCAGAGGTGTTACAAGAATAATTTACAAGAAAATCTATAAAACAGCAAGAAGCTCACAAATGTTCATTTTCATTTGCACAAGATCACTACACTCTTTCACAACATGTTTTGTGTTACAAAATTCCCAACAAAAGTGTATTTTTTCTTTGTATCATGGTTTCTAAAACCAGAAACTTTGAAGTAAATATCCTTTTATTAGCACCCAGTGGTGCAGAAAAAGGAAAACTCTCACATACAGACACTTCACAGCACTTTTCTAAGAAAAATATACACTTACAAAATATGTTACAAATTGGCACACTTAAAAATATACAAGATTTTGTAGGCGTCTTAAGAGTGATCCTTAAGCTTTATACTTCAATTGACTCTACAGGTTATTTATAAAGCTTAACTCTGAAAGAAAAAAGGCAAACAATTTCCTAACATTTTAAAGTTGCAGTGTCATATGTCAAACAGAAACTTAGGTTACATTCATAAAAAGGGCCTCTAACATGTTTATTTTAAATTTTCTTAAATGTTTAAAGGGCTTGGGAGAGGAGAACAATGGAGATAATAGTTTCTTTAGCACCATAAATCAGTAATTTACTAAAGAGGTGCATTCAGTTTTATGGAAATTAAATTAAGGACTAGTACATTCAAAACTGTAGGCAGCAAACTCTAGTCAGTGCTACAGGTATCCAAGTAGAGCATTTTAAGCTTTCAACCCTCCTCACTGGGAGTCAAAAACAAAAGGCCTCTTCTAATTTTCATTCTAAGCCTTATCTTTTGTGCTGTAAAACCAGGTATCTTTGAAAGAAGCAGGGTGATTTAAACATCTTTCTCCTTTCTGAAAGGGATGTCTTAGATTCAGAAACCACTGAACCTGATAGGTGGACCAGACATCTTTTCCATTCAATGTTGAGTGTTTCTTTTCTACTTACCTAGATACTGATTCTAAAAGCCTCATTCACACCTTAAGCATTGTACTAAGCCTCTTTACATTGTCCTTCTCCAGTTGTTTCATTTCTTAGTTATGATTCTGAAACCAAGAGTACATCTCAAGTATCATGTAGCTACAATTGGGGCTCTGCTTCATGACTGTAGCTACTGTTTAATGCTCTGAATAAAAAATGTGCCTTAAAGGGTAGCCTGTGTACTGCCATCAAAATGGTCCCATGCTGGCTGAGGACCTTCAAGTTGATGACAGTGTTTCCCAAGTTAAACAGCACAGCTAAATTTTTTTCTCTCTTAGGTCCTTGAGAAACCTTTACAAGAATCCTTGGCCTACATTGTGTTGACAAGTTCCCTATTTTATCCCTACTTACTAAATGTTTGATTTTGGTACTAAACCTAAACATAATGGTGGGCTTAGTGAATTTTATCATTAGAAAATAAATTTCATATTAATTTTATTTCATAAAAGGACATATTCCTATAATAAGCTATCATTTAAAAAAATCCTAGGTAAAAATAAAACTCCAGAAATTAGATAATTGCTTAATAATCTAGGGGAAAAAACCTTATAGTTCTAGCTCTAGTTAGGACTAGCTAGTGCTCCATTCTTCTCTTCGGGACAGAAACTCAGTTCTCTTCAATTCTTGGAACTGTTCTGAGAGCATCTGTAAATTGAAGATGTGGCAGATCTGCGTCAGACTGGTTCAGCTTGGTAAGAGCAAGCTTGGTTAAGAGGTCCTTGGATGTGGTTTTTCTCCTTTAGGCAGTAAATGCTCATTAGGACCCACTAAAACAGAAATTCACTAAAACTGCAGAACCTCACATAACAGGACATAGGATGCTAGCCAGAGCTGTTTACAGCTTTTGAAACATCCTTTATGCTTCTCTCTCTTACATACATGCTTAGCCCCCTCCCTGTCCCTCCCTCCCCCCTGCACAAATACAGATGCTTCTCAGCAAGGAAAAAGATCAGAGAAGGTAAAAGTTGTCACAAAAGCCCACCTAGCACCAAAGACTTCAGGAAGATGGCTAAAGAAGTGACAGTCAAGGTAGTGCAGGAGGTTTGAAAAGATTAGGAGAAGGTAAGGCCTTAACACATAGTTGCACAGAATAACAAGAAGTCAGAAGAGAAAGCTTAGAGGAAGCAGCATATGTGAGGAAGTTGGTATATGAGATGCTGGAGAGGCCACTGGCCTAAGCCAGTTATCACAACCCAAACATAACCCCCAAATCTTGAAGAACCTTGGTCAAGGCTACAATTTCAGCACCCTCTCCACATAGTCTAGCATCTAACTAGGGCAGAAAAAGGATCAGAGATATTTTTACAGACCTTCAAGGAAAAGGAGTTTCCAACTTTCCTTAGTCATGTGAAATTCTCTCAAATTCTCTCTCTCTCTTTCTCTCTCTCTCACTCTGTATTTAAAATTAGATTTAAAAGTGGCCAAGACAATTAAGGATAACTAAGGGTGAGAAAGTTGCCCTCTGAAATTCCAGAAGTAGCCTGGCTAAGGTTCTTAAACTCTGACACTTTGAGGAGGTGGAATATAAAATTATAAAAGAAGAAAAATTCCAAGATCAAGGACTGACATTAAATAAGAAGAATAATGGAGAATACCATTTCCAGGAGAATAAAGATCAAATCGGATTCTGTTGAGGAGGCATAAATAGGAAGTAGCATCTCAGAGAGGTGTTAGAAAGGAGTGGTAATCAGGAATTTCAGATCAAGGAAAATTCCAAAAATCTGACTTGAAATATCAGTGATAGGACAAAACATTATTTTTATATCATGGTCCTCACTCCACTAAGGCAGGTGGTTGAATAAGGGAGCTCCAAAAAGTCAGGCCTACTATGTTGTGACAGGAAGAAAAAAAATGTGAGCAGTGACAGGACCAAAAAAGCCATAAAAACTGAAGAGCTCAGAATGTAATGTACTGAGAGGATATTAAATGAGGTTAAGAGAATAAGCCTCTTCTTATCTTTCTATTAATCAAACTTAGTTTCTTGTTATGTTTTAGTACAAAATGACTGATTATAAGTCACTGAAACATATGTTAAAAACATATAATGCACGTAGGCCATTAAAAACGGTACTTTAAAATGTCAATTCTCTTTGGAGAAAGGGATGAACCGTGTCCTAGAATTGGCCCATAATGGACTCCAGAGGAGCAACTGAAAGAGGTATCCATTCCAAAGTACTTGTGATAGCAAGTTCTGACAAGGAAATTGTTTCTGAAAGTTTCAGGCTGTCCTTCTACCCACCCCCACCCCATTTTACAAAGCTGAACTGATACTGAGAAAAACTGGGACAACTCCTCCCATACTTTTTTATATAAAACACATTGTACCCATGGAACATTTTCTGTATTTCTTCTTTAATTGCCACCTTTTGATTATATAAAAAGCACTCCATTCCTGTAAGTGACTTTGAGGTCTGGAGTCTTAGGGATCATAATACAAGAAGAGTTGCTGATTCCAAACCAAAATTTAGCTGCAAAACAGAAAAAATAAAAACAAAACAAATTCTAGATCCTAAGAACCAGCCATAGTATTAAGCATAAACAGCTAGCTATCAGAGTGGAGAAATAGAAGAAAGTGTTCCAGTTTGATTATTTTCCCTTCTGGACAGCAGCTGTAGAGTAGGAGACATGTTTCATCTGGTGCCTTTCCATTAAGTTATTGTCTAAGACTCACCGCACAAGAGCATCAAAGCCTAGGAACAGGCCTGAAGCAGCCTCACAAAATGCTCCTCACCCACTCGTTTCCATAGACACACACAATCACACCATCAAGAACACAGGCTTGTTCATTTTACTACCTAGTTATAAGTAGTAGAGCAGGCTGGTGAAAGGAATCATGAACTGGGAAGTGTATGTACTTATATATGTGACAGGCTTCCTTCCATTTCTCTCTGACTACTTTCAAATGTTGCTTCTCTGTTTGTGAATATATTTAGGTGGCAATGACTAGGTAGGTTTATATTTTCCTCAAGTTTTTCCTTTTGAAACATCTTCCTTTTTTTAAGTCTCCCTTTCCCCCACCCACTTATTCTCCACCCTCCCACCCACAGCCTATATATTCACAAGTTAATAGGTTAGTAACAGTATTAGTAAGAATAGTAAGAGTAACAACGACAACAACCAACAACATTAATAATATTAATCCCCTATATCTGTATAGCACTTTACGATCTACAAAGCGCTTTTACATCCATTATCTCATCTGTGCCATAATGCATCAGTCATTAGACACACAGGCCTTCAACTGTGCAAGGAAAATAGGTCAAATGTTAGAAGTCAAGTGGTGAATAAAGGGGAAGAAAAAGCAACACTAGTAGTGTTGAAGCTGTGAAATTTAAAGACAAAAGGGAGAAGGGCTGAATAAAAATGTGATTTCAAAAATGTATATAAAAAATTGAAATTTAAGTTTAGTGTTTGGCATCAAATACTAGTCATCCTCAGACTAAGTATATATGGCCCTGATTAGTTGTTACCACAAATTTTTCAGCTTATCTAATATATGTACTTAATTCATAGAAGTTGAACTGAGATGCCTTAACATTTTTTAAATGACATTGGCATTGCAAGATTAAACACTTAAAGAACACTAAAGCCATGATATGAGTGCACTTTTGACAAAACATTTATGAAACTACTTAAATAAAACAATCTATGTACTTCATTTATCATTAGTGTTGATTTTATAGCTATTTTATAATTTATCCCAGACTATTATAAAATATATAAAACTGAGATATAAAGTATCAGCAATATAACTTTGCACTTTAAATAATTTTCAGCTACAGATTTTGCTTTTAGAAAACAAACTTTAAAGCAGCTGTTTTGTTTCCTTGTAAAAGGTTTTATAAATGCATATATTAGGTCCCTGATGGACTTAGCTGTTATGACTTCCAGACTTTTTCAACAATTGAACTGTTAGACAATGGAACAAACAAAACTTTATTGTGACTTATTTAATTGTTCATGTTTCCATATAGGACAGTAGGGTTTAAAATTTCAAAATAATGTATGTATGCATATATATTTAAAAATTCATTAATGAACTTTAAACTGTGGGGTGAACCTGTGAGATGAGGTAAGGAAATTTGGCACATTTCAAACAGTATCCTTTAAGTTTTGGTAAATTGTGTAACACAACATATTTTTCCACTGTGATCTATAGGTGCTATCCACATAAGTGGGGGTGGTTAATAGCAAGAATCACTGGAATGTTTCTAGTAAATCAACAGGGACAAACTCCCCAAATACTCACAACCAAATGTTGATATAGCAGTAAAAATATATACAATACAGTCACTTGTTTGTAGTTTGGCACAATGTTTTCCTTTTCTTCCTTGGGTAAATAGTGCATAAACTACTTGTGCAACTGTATGACTTTTGAAGTCTTTTACATAAAACATCAGATTAAAGTTTGCTTCCAAAGACTTATTCCCACACTTCAAAATTCTTTTTTTTTAAGCACTTACATGTCAACATACATACCACAAGGCATATTTGAAAGAAATAAAACACAAACATCAAATGTCTTTCTGGAAAATATGAGTTTCTTCTTCAAACACAGGTAAAACCCAAAATGCTGTTTCTGCTTTTAGGAGATTGTAGTCGGAATCCCTGCAGAAAAACCAAACAATTTATGCCACCTTAGTTAGCTTTAGTGTATGTCCCACAAAGGGATCATACAATCTAAATTTGTTTATATCATACTAAATGCTGTATGATGCAGAAAGAAATACAAATACAGGGGGCACTAGAAAGCACTCCAACTTGCCACACGATGAGATTTTGTTTTTCCAAATTATGCTCTTTTTGCTTAAATGGTCTTGCCCTTTTGTCTATAAAACTTTTTGATTCTGTTGTTCAAAACTTTTTTTTTTTTTACTGCAAAGCCCTTCCCTTCCCAAAATCATTCAAGAGCATATTTTAGTTCTATTTTCTCAATCAGTAAAAACTAATGCTGAATAGCAGAAAACGTAGCCTTGTTAGAGTTTATCCCTAGCTAAGCCATAACAAAATTGCCCAATCTTTTGGGTGGCTTAAAGGTGTAGGGATTTTTCATGCACTTTTTTTCTTTTTAATTTGAAAAAAGAAGGGAATGGGACAGTTTCTTTCATGCAAATTTTGCTTTCAAGAAGGAAAAAATGAGGGACTGTGGGCTTAGTAGGCAGTAGGAAAGCTAAGGGTACATCATCTCGGCCATTTTGGTGCAGTATTACCTTAGTTTTTCAAAAGAAGCTGTCCCAGCCTCATCCTTGTGGACCTGTTCTCGCTCCACGCACTTTCCCTTACACTTCTCATCTCTCAGGACCTTGGAGCTGGATTTGTGACGATATAACTTTTTGTGTGTTGGTCCATTATTGCCTAAAGTGCTCAGGTTATTATACTTTTTATCAAAGAAGGCAGAGCGAGAGTCCTCATAACCATGCATGTTTGCATGACCAGGATCACCTATCGCTGCTTTCCCATTGCTTTTACTCACACCCTTGATGGACCTGTGATTCTTAGTGGCTCCTGGGGACCCACTGTTGACTTTTTTCTTAGATTCCTGTGGTGTCCCAGCCAATATTTTGAGGGTTTTTAATTTTAGACTATTGGACTCTGGGGAGTAGAATATGTTGGGATCCCCATGGTGCTCCATGGGTTCCCAAAGGGGCTCTATGGAGGCCATCATGAATCTCTGTACATCTGCCATACCAGAGGCGATGTTGGATAAGATATAGGAAGGCTCCTGAAATTCCCGTTGGTCATCATCAAGGAGGTTATTGGTGTTGGTGCCCATGTTCAGGTCGCTCCAGGCTGAGCTGCTCTCCTTCCCCAAAGTCCAATCTCCAGAAAGTCCTTTTTGACTTGGTATCTTCATGGAGGCCACAGGGCTACCATGTTGGATACATTCGGCCAATGTCTTCTCTGTGGAGGATATGCTGTTGATTTGGCCTCCCCCACGGCCAATGCCAATTTGCATTTTCTCTCCATTAATTGCAGCCATGTATTTCCCTTTCTTCATCGACTTAGGGGCCTGGCGGGAGGTTTTGCCAGGTGGCTTTTCAATCCCTTTGTTGTTGGCTTTGAGAGATTTTTTCCTGGTGTTTTTCTGAGAAGAGCTTTGGTTCATAGCCGCACTCTTGTTGGGTGAACTTTTCTTTCTTGATTTTGACATTTTGTTGTTAGTACTCATTTGATCAGATGGATCATTAAATGCTGATAGGCAAGGAGTTTTTTGGAGCAGGCTGACAGAATCCTCATCATTGAACATATGGAACTGAAACTGATGGTTATTTAAAGCAAATCCATCATTCACTTGAACCTGCTGTGAAAGGGTACTGCAGTCCCATTTGGTTTTCTCCATATTGCCCAATGGTCCTGGGATGCCCTCTTGGAACTCCTTCAGTGTTCCTAGCATCTTGATACTCTCGCATCTGGTAATTTGAGGGGAAAGACTAGGGGTGTCAGGTGGGGACATCTCTGAGAGAGATGAGTGGCGGAATTTGTCAGGAGTGAAGTTGGAGATATCCAAGAGGTCAGTAGACTCCTTTAATGGTGTTATCTCATCAATACTCTGCTGGATCACCAGCTTGGGGCTGCAATGGGCTAGGAAGTCATCAGTAATATCATCATCACCATCCTTTTCACAGGATTTCAAGCTTAAGGAGCAATAATTGCTTGAGTTGACAGAGAGTGGGGCCATTGAATCAAAGCTAAAGAGCCGATCATCATCCATATTGGCTGGGCCCTGCTGGAAAGGAAAGCATATCTCTCCATTATTAAAGTGACATAATTGAAAAGAGTCATCAGATGGGAGTTGGGTGTCTTGCACAGAGGCGTATAAGACCTTGTTGCAATTACTGCCACTACTATTGAGGCAGATTCGATTGTATGTTGTAGCTGTGAGGTTATTTCCCATGGAGACTACTTGGGAGACTCCAAATTCATTAGATTGGGTTGGAGCTATCTCCCTTGAAACTTCAGCCATGAATTCCGGGGGGCCAGAAGTAGGCTTGTTGGGCCACACATTTCCATAGTTGCTTGATTCTATTTTGAAGTTTTGGGATGACTGCTGCAGCTCAGACTCAGAGGATGCGGAAAGCACACAGTCCTGGACAGGCTGGAGAGGCACAAAAGATTTTTCCATTTGAGTGAGGCTGCCTTCATTTTGCTCTGGAGAATGGTGAGTGAAGTATGATATACCAGTATTATTTGACAAATCAGAAGCATCTAACAATGTCTGTAGATACCCTCCAGGGATTACAGGTATGTTGTTGGCAACATTAGCAGATGATAGAGGCATTTCAGAAGAACAGGTGGTTGGTAAGAAAGTAGAATTCTTAGAAACCTTTGCCTCATGAAATTCAGATAGATGAGAGCTGTTTGAGGTCCCAGGAATAGGCTCATTCTTTAAATTAGCCATAGAGGATTGATCTTCCAAAAGGGGGCTCATTTGAACAATTGGTTTATTTTCTTGCCCAGCTTTGATTTTCTTGGATTTTAACCTGGCTTCACTTTTAAATTTGATTTTGTTGAGCACTTTCCTTTCTGGCCCCTTAAATCCTGCATCTTGGGCTTTGACTTTTACTGAGTCAGGGCCTGTGACATCATTTAAATGCAATCCATTTGCACAGCTGGGTACAGCCAAAGGTGTTGACTTCAGAGTACCTTTCAGGCCTCCGTCTTCTTTACGAGCACTGCCTTGCTTCTGATCACTGCAGAGTGATATCTGCTTACTACTTGCTAAAGTTTCCACAGATGGGATTCTGTGAATTCTGTGCCTATTGCCAAGTTTAGATTTTCGTTTTCGAGCAGGTGGCAGAAATGACACCTCAAAGCTACCTGGTTCAAAGTTTTGTTTTTGGCATAAGGGTATCTTGTTGGAGTCAGTGTTGCTGTTTCTCTGTTTTTTCTTCTTCTGCCAGAACCCCTTCAAGGGGGCAAGCTTGGCATATTTGTTGAGCTGATTCTCACTCAAATTCACTGTTGTCTCACTGGAATCTACCCTTCCCAACTTCACCAGCATGTTCTTCTCACCTTTAAAGCGATTGATGATGATGTATTTGATAATAACAGGAGGCTCCTTACGGGTTACTTTTCTTCTCTTTTTGGGACACCATTCATCATCATCTTCTTCTTTGGAACCACCTGGAAGCCATTCTTTCCTCTCATTTACTTTTTCACCCTCTAGTGAATCAACGTCATATAGATAATCTTCACTGTACCTGACTTTTCTCTTGGCTCGCAGCCCATAGTTCTGCTGGGAGGAGGAGCTGCCAGAATTTGTGCCCCTAGCCATATAGCGGCTACAGTCCTTGATCTCCCCCATGGCATCATAAGAAACCTCAATGAAGGAATTGTCATCACCAAAATTCCCTGATGCCTCCAAGGAATTGTCAAGATGGCCCTGCTTTGGATTCTTAAATTGCCCTAATTCAGTCCCATTGCATGGTTTATTTAAGGCAGATTTTTCTCCATTATCCTTTTCATCCTTTTTCTCTATACCCTTATCTTCCTGTCCCTCTTCTTTGCCTTTCTTCTTGTCCAAGTTTTTATCCTCCTCCCCCCAGATGATATTCACATCAGGGACTTTGAATTGGGAAAGGTCACTGTTCTGTTTCAGGACCCCACTCTTAGACTCCCGCTTGGGGCAGGTAGTAAAGACACTGGGAAAAAAGTTGAATTGGGCATCCTCCTGCATTAGAAGGGTGGTCTTGTCTCGAACATTGTCCTGGAAGGACTCATACCGAATTTTCAAGGAACAGACATCACTGCCCAGTGTTGACTCATCATCATCGAACATGTAGTTATCCACATCTTCTTCAGAGAATAAGTTGACAGACAGCTCATTTTTGGAACAGAGGTCAAGCAGTTCAATCTTACTCTCACTAATGAAAGTCTCAAAGTAACCCCAATCCTGATTGGAATTTGCCAGCAAAGCCTCTTCTGTATTACACTTGTCTAACAGTAATGCCTCATAATAGCTTTTCTGAGCTGGATCCTCCAAGTCGATGTCAGATTTCTCAGCTTCTCGTTTTTCTCCTGCCCTTGATTTGTGCAAAGGGAAGCCTAGGAGCTGGTCTGAGAGCAGCTGCTCTCCATATTTCATGTTTTCTCCAGCATTAATACACTGAATTCCTATATCAGAAACTGCACAGGTTTCGTAATCCTTATTTAGATCACCAACTTTCAGACTGATCCCTGGCTCAGGATCTACTGCATCCTTGGATTCCATGAAGCAGCCCAAACAAGTCCGGCTTGGCTGCATGAGGCAGTCCCCATTCAGAGCTGAGATGCCTGCAGGCTCCATTATGGCGAATGGAGCTTTCTCACACTCATTGGGCAGTGACCATGTATGCAGGCTTTTTGCAACACCAGATGTAAGGGAGATGGCATTCACAGAAGCACTATTAGCAGCATGCTCAGGTGCTTCAATTAGCCCCAAAGGAGATGGAGGGCTCTGCATACAAGGTTTCTTAGAAGACAGAGGCAGGAGACCCCTGGGATACATCAGGGTCTCTTTTTGAACTATCGGTATAGGCTGGATTGGTGCAGCAGCTTCTAGAGCTGCCAGTGACTTTACTGCCACATCCTGGTCCTCTGAATCTGGAGAAAAGGGAAAGAAATGACAGAAATAAAGTTAATGGTCTTAGACCACACTCACTCTCTTTCCCTTGATCAGTTTCTGGTACTTGATCTTATATAAGCTAAGGCTCAGCTTCTTTTGTTTTAGAACTAGAAACTACAAAGCTAAAGAACAACACTGATTTTATATTGAATAGTCACACAAGTGAAAAACAGTATTTCTTTAGATTCAGCTTTTTCTTTAGACACAGACAGAGCTCTCTTCAGAAATAAGGTAATAACTGGACTGCTTGATCAATAGAAAAGTCAATTTCTCTGGGTGGGAAAATGCTCAGATGGGATATTTATGGTTTTAAGCTATAAAGCTTAGTCCTATCATTCACATCTCTGTTCTGGAAGTTTCTCTTAATCTAAACATTCCAAGCCACATATCAGAGTATATTTATAATTCACTAGGAATTTTGAGGAACTTAAGTATTCATCTGACAGAGATGATTTGCAAGAGCAAAGTGTTTGGATTAGATAACTCTTAGAGACCCTTCTAGCCCAGTTAGAAATTTAGTGGAATAAATTTAGGATTAATATCAATTTCAGAGGCACCCTAGACTTAACCTGCTCCAACTTGACGGACACTAAAAATTTATAGTAATAACAAAGACTACTAGGAGAGATAGTATATACCATAATGAAATTCTCTTACCATTTTCTTTGACCCCATTAATCAGAGTGTTTTCTCCATTGGCTGAGGCAACGACAGCCTTATCTTGTTGGTTATCCATGAATGTAACCTCTTATTGTTTCATTCCAAGTCCAAATGCTGTCCAACCTGCACATTTTAAATATATAATGTTAGTCATTAAATGTATTTTTGCCTCTGTTTTAAGGTCATTTCAGTTAGAGAGGTCTAAAAAGGCTCACTGGAATTTACCTGTTTACAGACTGACTTCTTTTACTATTGTTTTTTTGTTTGTTTCATAGTTTATACCTGCTATATAAATCAATTTTAAAAATTTCATTTAAATTCAAGTTAGTTAGCATATAGTGTAGTATTAGTTTCAGGAGTAAAATTTAGTGTTTCATCACTTACATATAACACCCAGTGCTCATCCCAAGTGTCCTCTTTAATACCATCACCCATTTAGCCCATCCCCCACCCACCTCCCTCCATCAACCCTCAGTTCTCTCAACTATACAGTCTCTTATGGTTTGTCTCCCTCCCTGTTTTTATCTCATTTCAATTTTAAATATATACTTCATTCATACGTCCTAGATCTTTTATCCCCTCTAGACCACCTTACTATTCATAATGGAAATCTGAAGAAGCAAGAAAACTTACGCCTTCTCCCAGATACAAATATATTTAACCTAATCATGGCCAAAGGATGCAGAGTGAAGTCGAGAGTGACCTGAGATAAGGAATGTATGTACGTGGTGATTGGCTTTATTTCTGCTTGCCTCATTTCTTCTTCAGATGATCTAAAGCTTTTCAAAAATAAGGTACTTCATACATACACACACATGTACATCACACTCAGATGTTTTCTCTCTGTGTCTTAAAATTTGACTGTTAGGGATGGAAAGAGGTAGAGAATTCCTTTCTTGGTTTCTCAACTTTCAGACCTGTTATTGACAAATATTCCTCCCAGCCCAGCAAGATTTTAAAGTGTTACTACAAAGAGAATTTGAAATTTCTGAAAAGATCCCTACATCATCTGGTATTTTCAGGACATAGAATACATATCTATATCCCATTATCTCCTGCCCACCTACCTGGTTGGTAGGTATATGCAAATCAATAGAAAACAAGGCCACATGAGATGGAGTTGTCTACCATATGCCATCACATCTATAAGTCCTCATTTATTACAACCCCCCTTTTTCTAGACCTTGTTCTCAGCCAAGTATCGTCTCTTTATTAAAAACACAGACTTTGGGTGCTTGGGTGGCTCAGTTGGTTAAGCATTCAACTCTTGATTTTGGCTCAGGTCATGATCTCAGGGTCCTGGGATCAAGCCCTGAGGTGGGCTCTGTGCTCAGCAGGGAATTTGAGGAATCTCTCTCTCTCTCTCTCTTCCTCTGCCCCTCCTCACCTCAAATAAATAAATCTTTTAAAGTAGCACAGACTGCTGATGGCCAAGCAGCTATTACAAAAATCTCAAATGTATAATCACTTATCTTACTACATGAATATACTATAAAAGATAGCTACAACATTCATGGAACAAGAAGCAGTGAGCAGAATTTTATATGATTCAATCTCTGTGACATTTTACCTATTTCCTTATCTGTAAAATAAGAAGTCTATATTAGGCAATCATCCAATTTAAAAAATATCAGATGGTCCTGAGTTTCCCCTAACATTTATATATCTGAATTGCCAAACTTTCTTCTCACTCTATACAAGACCTGACTTGAGAGCAGTCAATAAACCACAGGTGCCAGGGAAAAGAGAAAGATATGCTTAATTGTTGTATTTACACAAAAAGAAGGGCTGGAGATTTTTAGAAAGTGGAGAGGAGTGGCTAGCATGTCAAAGTCCCCATCTTTTGGCAAGAAGGGCTCATTTGTAGTGGAACTGAATAAACTGATCAGATGGTTGGCCCTCTGATTCAGAGAGAATCTTATGGGTCAGATGGAATCACACAGCTATCATGGATTCCTCTGTGCCAACTTTCCTTTTAAGAAACTCAGCGGAAGGGTGCGTGGATGGTTTGGTTGGTTAAGTGTCCAACTCTCGATCTCAGTTTAGGTCATGATCTCAGGGTCATGAGATGAAGCCCTGCGTCCAGTTCCATGCTGAGTGTGGAACCTGCTTAAGATTCTCTCTCTTTCTCCCTCTCTCTCTGTGCACACTCCAAATCCTGCTCATGCATGCTATCTCTCTCTAAAACAAAACAAAGCAAAACAAAACAAAAACAAAACTCAAATTTTACTTTCCTTTAACACCTCCCCTTCACTAACTCCATCTTGGCAGGGACTTGATAAAGGCCAAATTATTTGTAGATTTCAATAATTAAAGGGAATCATAAAGGTTTGAAAATAGAAAGAACACACCTTGGCAAGAAATAAAGAAGAGATGGAAAAGGGTATGGGAGCTTAATGAGTTGGAAAGGGGAGAGTAAGAGAATGAATAACCACCAAGTAGTAAGCTAGATATGGTTACAGATGTTATTTCATTTTGTACTGATAATTATCTTGTAAAATTGGCTCTGTTAGGTTTACATTTTTTTCAAAAGAGAAAACTAAGTATATAGATATTAACTTAGTGATTATCAATTATTTGGACCTTTGTTCTGCAGAATTAGAAGGCCAACCCCTGAATAGATAATCCTGGGGTCATGTCCTATGTATTTTCAAAGCTCAGCTGTGAGACAACCTACAGGCATATATTTCCCCACATTTTAATTTATTTATGTCTTGGTTGCTTATAAGTATGATTTGGGAGAGGGACAGTAATGTATAGTTGTAATACAAACAGTTCTTGGCTTGCTTTTGTTTCTCCTCACTGATCAGCATTTTGGGACAATAAATTTTGCAGGATTTTAAAAATATATTTTGAGATAAAATTGATTACCACTTTTGGAATTATGTACAACAAATTGCTTTGCTGATCATGGTAAATCATGTAATTTAATGGCACTGAAATAACATTAGCATGGAGACAGGTATTTTGAAGCAAGGAAATGCTCAATTAAACTGGTAAAGCAACCCTGCTTACCTGCCCTTCCCCCCAGTTGGGCCTGAAGAGGGGTTCATATCCTATCGCAATAGGCTGCTATGTTCTTCCCCAAAGGCCTTTAAGCCTCAGGTCTCAGAGTCTAAGTAACTTTCCCTAGCATGTGTGCTGTCCTTGACCTTTTTCAACAACAACAACAACTACAACAACCACCAAAACAAAAAAGCAATACAGGGAAGCAAATCATGTTTCTGCCTTTGGACCTGAGACAACATAAGCTCTGAGGTTTGAGTAATGCTAATCTTCAGGATACCAGTTTAAATAAATTCAACAAATTGACAAGGCACCCCCTGTGGTAATGGTAGTCTACTAGGCACAACAGTGGGAAAGACAGGTGAATGAATGAAACTAGATCCATGTTCTCAAGGCTCTCAGAATCTGTTGGGAGGGAACAAGCCATAAACAAATTTTAATAAATGTATAATGTATAAATTGCTGAAAGAGAAGCAAAATTTTCCATGGGAGTTTTTTTTTAAGATTTTTAAATTCATTCATGAGAGACACAGAGAGAGGCAGAGACACAGGCAGAGGGAGAAGCAGGCTCCCTGCAGGGATGCCTGATGTGGGACTTGATCCCGGGACTCCAGGATCATGCCCTGGGCCAAAGGCAGGTGCTAAACTGCTGAGCCACCGGGGCTGCCCTCCATGGGAGTTTTAAATGGAGAGAACTATGTCACTTTTAGAGAGGAAGGAGATCAGGGAAAGCTTTACCAGTAGCAGCAGCATTTGAGATGGACCTTCATGAATGGTCTTTTGGGAGGTGAGGATGAGGAAGTATAGAGGAAAGGCATTCCAGATAGAAGGAATTAATGAGCTGCCATGATTCTCTCCCCACTCCAGTCTATCCTCTAAATGACTGCTGTAAAATTAATAGGTCTGACAACTTGCTTTAAGTATTTCTGTTTTGGCTTGTATATAACACCCCTCTCAATCAATCCTCAATTTCTCAAGTTATGTTCTTCTTTCATTCTGCTTCTCTCTCCCTATACTTCCAAATATTCTAGCTATCTCTGCCCCTCTTAATATGCTAGATCACTTTTTGCTTCCAGGTATCATGCATTTCATATTCCCTCTGCGTGGAATGCCTCCCTCCACCCTCTTCCCTTCCCTTACTCCTTCCATTCCTTCCCCTTCTAGCCTCCTTTTCACTTCCCTCTTCTATTCCCTACTCAATTTTTTCTTGACACCTTCCTTGATTCTTATACAAATAAAATTAGTATTTTCTCTGCATTCCCAAAGACCATTGATCCCCTTTGTCTTTATCACCTTATATAAACATGACTTCTTTATATCTGATTCCCTCAATAGACTAAGTTCCCTTCACCTCCACAGGGAGTAGCTCACACATTGTACTTAGCACATGGTATGTACTCTGTAAAAGTTGATTAGACAATTATGTTGAACCATAGGAAAAGATGGGGGAGAATTCGGTGAACAGTAAGCATTTGGTTAAAATATTAGGTATACAAAGAAGATATGATGGAAAAGAGACACTGTGGAGGCCACCTAAATCTTAAATCAAGAAGACACTGAATAGGACATTAGGACCAATGAAAGTGGAAGAATCAGAGAGGTAGGGAAATAGGTTAGGAGACAATGCTCAGGTATAAGAAGTCAAGAAGATTAGAATTAGGGAGGAGGAAATAGGAATGGAAAGATGTTAGATTTGAGTAGAACTATAGAGATGTGTTTGGAAAATAATTCATAGATGGCGGGGGGCGGGCAGGAGTCAGCATATATAGAGAAGGGAGAAGTCAAGGAATTAATAGATGGTTGTGAAAGGAGCATTAGAGATTGTTAGATTCAGGTCAGAGTAGCCTCGGAAATACAGGTGCCAAGATCTTCATGAGAATAAAACAAGGTAAATAATAAGCCCAATAATCAGGTCCAACATGGATAATGAAGCTGGCAAGGGTCTAGCTGTCATACTGGAAAGGAGGCAACTGGCCAGCAAGTTATTATAGATGGGGAATCTATAAATTTAGTTGGGGACTGAAATGGAACAAGGAGATGGAATTGCAGTAGTGAACAGGTCCAGAGAAGTTTTCCAGGCTAGCCTCGCCAAGCTCTGTCTAGTCTGACTCTTCCCAGTTCAACTTTAGTCAGTATAATAGATGACATAATCAGCAATAGTTCAGAGAGTACATTTTTATCCATAATGCTGCTTAGCTAATTCCATTTTCTAAACCTGTCACGATTTCAAGGCACTAGGTTAGAAATATGGAGGTGTGATGCTTTTATGTACAGAAAACATACTTAAATGAGGACCCATGTAAGTTTAAAAATATTAAGGGTGAGAGAGGCATGAAAAGAGATGATCACAGTTAAACTAAAGAATTTTATATCTCAGGCATCCTGGGTGGCTCAGCGGTTTAGTGCAGCTTTCAGCCCAGGGCCTGACCCTGGAGACCCCATATCGAGTCCCGCGTCGGGCTTCTGCATGGAGCCTGCTTCTCCCTCTGCGTGTGTCTCTGCCTCTCTCTCTCTGTCTCTCTCTGATGAATAAATAAATAAAATATTTTTAAAAAGAATTTTATATCTCTCAAAAGTACAGTATAAATCTATTTCATCCCTCATTATAAAGATTCCAAAACTCAAAGATATGCACAAAAATGCACTGTCTATATAAAAGATCTAAGCAAATGCCATAAAACCTAGTGTTCAATAAAACTTGAAGTAGGGCTAGAAGGAAACAAACAGAGGTACTCATGCATTCACGTCAGGAATAGCCAAACTCCCTACTAGTCTTATTTCTAAATTTTTAGGCCATAGGTAGCTCCACTTTATGGGCACATCTGAGTACCTTTGCCTTTGCAAATCAATTTTATTTTTAAGCCTTCTCCTGCTTATTTTCTCTCTCACGTCCAAAGAACAGTGGTAAATAAGTCTAATTACTGTTTGTCAGGTAAAGAATGGGTGTTTCAAAAAAGAGTCTCTTTCTTCTTGTCACCAGACCTAAATGGGCAGTATAATGGCATAGTAAGCATAGAGACACCAACTTAGGACACCCACTGGTGTGTACAAGATGGTGAGTTCTTAGAAGGAGCATGCCACTGTAGCCTGGCACTTTCTGAGAATGGGTTTGTACAAGGACTGTGTCCTAATTACCGAGTGCCTTCACTGACAGACAGCATTGAGTTACATTTAATGCTTGAGTGCAAGAACTGTAGGCTGAATTACCCTTTGGATTTCTCCATACAGTTTCTAATCTCTTTTCTTACTACTAATCTATCTTGTTAATTGCATTTTTAAAATGCTATTATATTCTTTTCGGAAATATAAGCACTGAATTACAGGGATAGAAGATCTTAGAAGATAGCTTAATCCTAAACTCCCCATTTTATAAATGGGGTAACCAAGTCCCAGAAAGGGGAAACTACTTGCCCAATGTCACACAGTGAGTTGGCAACACATACACATCCTTGGAAATATCCCCATGGCACCATGTTACATATCAGGAGAAATATATAATTTATAAATAAAAACAACTACTAACTTTTTATTTGTCTTTATTGGAGAATGCTGTCACATATAAGAGAAATGATTTTGCTTATCCCAAGCAGGGAGTGAAAGGGAGTGGAGGAAAGGCCGAATTCCAAATCCAGCTGGGAAGGAGGCACTGCTCTTTTAGACTTTGGATTCTAGAGCTCTGTGTTGTTACCCTGAGGTATAACAGTCCAAACACCATCTTTCTCCCATTCACACACTCACATAATGTTCATGTACACTCAAAAAATCATAGTGCCTTCTTCTATATACATAGTTGCTAAGCAACCTATAACAAGTGGTAAAACTACTGTTTCAGATCTCACCCTACCTTCATCACACTCCTTTTGCAGACATGTTTATAGTAGAGTTTAGCAGTTACTTTCAAAATGATAGGCTAGTAGATGCCTGGACCTTTTTAGGACCAGAATATTTGTCATTACCAAAGGTCAGAGGGCCCAGACATTCTCCAAAAGTAAGTGGACTCCACTAGAGTATCTCTTTGTGTAGCTACTTAAAGAGATCTTTAAGATGAGTTTGTTTATAAAAATACATAGTTTTGACTGCTATAGAAGTTTTATTCAACACAAGAAAGGAAAATTCCAATAACCCCACAAAAATCACTCAGGAACTTAATGCCATATATTTTCAAGGCCATGTAGCCCCTCCCATCAGAAGAATTTTTCTTATACCCCTTTAATTTTCTACACGGGACCAGAATGACTATCCAAAAACAAGGGAAAGAATAAGGGTATAAGGTGGGGGGACATCAGAAAAGAAGAGAGGCTGGGCCTAAGAATAAGTAAGATGTCCTTCTAGTTAGAGTTCTCCAATAACCTAGGAAACATCTATTACTATTATCTCTCTGTTTTGACCCCTGGCAATTTATTTCTGTCATTCATAGCCAATTCAACAAAAAAGCCTTCATAGTACCAGAGTCTCTGAAATAGATCCCTAGGGTATATTCTCCAATACCCAGCTCATGCCAAACTGGCGATACCCAAAGCTATACAGATGGCATTCAGGGACTCCGTGCTCATTAAAGTATATTTAGGAAACACTCATGGCACGTGAAATTTCAAAGTCCCCATTTGCTGAACAGCAGCAGTAGGACTCTTCCTACTTCCAGCAGCCAAGTTCACAATAGGGAAAATCTTCCCAGGCTTCTGGGACACCTATTGATGAGCAAAACAAGTCTGCATAAGGCAAGGATGAGTGCTGTTCTTTCCTAGTGATCCTGGGTTTCTTAGGTTCCTTTGCTATCCTCTCATCTACTGGTAGGGTTGAGTGTTTCTTAGAAGGAGTGTTGTCTGCAACTACAGCATCTACCTTTTCTGTACCAATATTTGGGCTCACTTGCAACCTCTAAACTGCACTTCCAATACAGTAGCCACTAATAACATGTAGCCATTTAAATATAAATATAAGTAAATTAAATTTCAGTTCTTCTGCAACATTAGTCATATTTCAAGTGCTAATCACATGTGGCTAGTGGTTATCATATTGGGCAGGCATAGACGCAGAACATTTTCATTATCAAAGAAAATTCCACTACTTAGTACTGTTATTCTTACTTGTCCAGTCATTGTTTCTAGTCATTGTTTTTATTTGTACAGGATGGCCTAGCATTTTATTTATCTTATTAGTCTCAGGCACACAGGATTGATGTTATCATATTCCTCAATTCATCAGTAATCCAAGCAAAGCTTCTTTCTTGCTATTATTCACTTATTCCCATTTATTCCTACATTCTTTCGTACATAATTATTCTAATGTGGTGAATGTGTATCTTTTTTTGCATGTGTTCTTTTAAAGGATATATTTTATGTGTATGTTTTTAGAATTTATGTAAACAGTATCATGCTACACATCTCATTCTTTTAATTTTTACTATAAATTATGTTTTAAAGACCCATTCATGTGTCTTGCATATATTTAATCTGTTGCTTTTATCTGGTGCATAATTTTTTGTGGCAAGCACCCACCACATTTTATCTGTTTTCATTATGCTAGACACCCAAGATGCCCGGCCTAGCACTTTATAGAACTCTTAGCAGAAGTTTCTGGCTTTATAGAAAATCCTCAAACAATAACAACAACAACAACAAAAACAACAACTAAAAGTACTTGTAATCTTAGTATGTGACCTTGTTTTTAACTGAGGGTATCTTAACCCTTAGAATATACATCCTTTTGCTACCTTTCAATATTCTTACTGGTATCACTCTGCCTGTTATTGATCATTGTCCATTTTTTGCTTGGCTCTGGTCTTATATGAGGTTTCAATCTTATTTTTAACTTCAAATAATTATTTTCCATTGGTCTTTGGCTCTGATTACCTGGACTCAGGTTATTGGTTTATAAAGTCCCTTATTTCTTCTGTTTATTTCTGATTCTTCCTGTAGCGCCTTTTATTTTCCTTGGTATCACTCAGGATTCAGTATTATGGGTAGTTTTCTGGCTAAAGTTTTCACTAAGCAGTGGAGGTTTAAGAACCTAATGGAGACAGGATTGCTATACTGATAGCCAGAGACATCCAGGGCCTAATGGGAGGGAAATAACCTCTTAGCTTGACACACAAGGGAAATAACCTTTTAATTCAGTGCAGCATACTTCATTTATTGCAGTGTTATCCAGTTTGAAGATGTTATGAAAAACATCCCCAGAGAGATTTAAGATTTCAAAAACATCCTGAGTTTGAACTTAATTCAACTACTTCAGAAAGATGAGACAATGGAAGATGACCTTTTGGGCACTTCATATACCAGGCACTGTTAGGCCAGATAATGTCATGCCAAATTAGAATGTTTGTCTCCTGGGGAGGGAGGAGAGTTGGTCAGAGGGAGATGAGGGTATGTGTTTCAGTTAAAATCATCTGTCAGTGCTAATGACCTAACATTAAAAAATATTAACCTACAGACATACAAAGAAAAAATTGAACAGAGGACACTTGATGTCTTTAAGGCAGCAGAAAGAGAACAAATGTATGTTCTAATCAACTTTGATGAGGGATATAGACAAATTGAAACTCATTTAGAGAAAAATGTTGAGAACAAGGGGACTCAAAACTGATGTTAAACTCAGGGAAGAAAGTTTAAGAAATGTGTTTTCTGCCTTCAAATACTTGAAGAGCTATTACCAAAATAATGAAACTAAACTTGTTTATTTAGACCACAATGGGAAGTTACTTGAGATAGGAAGTCTATAGCTCAACATATGAATCAACAGAGAAGTCCAAAGATGAAATGGGTCAAGGAAGGGCATTGGGAAAAAAAGCAATCTTCCTACCACTAGCAATATTCAAGCAAAGGCTGGGCAACAGGTAACAATAAAGAACAAATTTAAGCACTGGATGGAGAAGTTAGACTAGACGACTCTAATTTTAATACTTTATGATTCAGTGTGACTACAAGAAAATCAATTGTACGAATCTGAAACAAATTCAAGGAGCTTTTAGAAAGATGTAAAAGAACGTACAGCAAAGCCAATAAAATTAGGTCCTACTCAAGCTACCCAGCCATGTGTGTGAGAAAGAGAACAGAAGACATTCCCACACTATGACACCAAGTGCCATAGCAACAAGGATCATGGCCTGCCCATGGACTCAAGTCATGTTGAGGCACACTTTTATAAAGGACAGAGAGAGTCTCTCAGGAACAAGGGGCTTTGGCCACTGAAGGAATGCTATAGTTAAAAAAAAAAAAAAAGGCTTAAAGAACCCATATATTTTTTTTTTCTCAGTCACAGTCATGACAGTTTTTCAAAGCCACTAAGAGTTATGTAAATTGGCCTAAGGTAGATGAGGGTTCTTGCCTTTAACATCATGGCACTACTTCCTTTCCCAAACTGGAAAAAAAAAAAAAGTGATTTCTCCAGGAAGGCTCTGCCACATTTCTCCAGGGTCTGTCCAGAGATTGAAAACCCAATGACATGACACTCCACTTGGCTGGATTTTATTACCTGCTGTACCCTTCTATTTCCCTTTTAGCCCAGACTCAATTACAAACAAGGTCTGCAAAAGGAAAACAACATACAGTGAACCCGCCATATTTCCAATTAAGTGCAAACATATCTTGAAAATTAAAATGAAAATCAAATGCCAATGCTTTGAAGACACTAACAGCTTCCTCAGAAACAACGAAGAAATAAAGGCAGAGGGAAAAAAAGAAAAAAAACCTGCTCTTAGCTTAGCAATGCAGTCCCAGTCCTGTTATATAATATCCCATGATCTCTTGCATCTGCATAGTCTATTAATTGGCTATGTTTTAATGCATTTATAACAAATATATCTTAATGTTGATTTCATACATCTTATTTAGTGGCATACAGCTGCTCTAGTTTTCCAAGACAAAATGGATGCCAGCCATGCAGTAAATCATGACTGTCCACAATCTTCAGTTCTCACCTATGTGTTGACAGGACAAGAGACACTTTGTGGTCTAGGGAATGGCTTCAGCATGATGGCGGTAGTGACTGGCATTAGAATTGGTTGGTTTGGAATCCTGGGTTTCATTACCAAGCAAATCTGTTTCATTTCTTTTTCTCCTTTTTTCTCTCTACAACTACTTCAGTTCCAGATGGCAGTGGTATATGATATAATAACAGTGATAATGACAATAATAACTGATACTTAAATAGTGCTATCTTCCTTCAGAGATGGGTTAGGAGTACAGGTGGGGAAAATAAATTAATTAGTATTAAATGAAATAAGCAGGCTGGCTTCTAGTCCCAACTCTGTCATTTAGCTTTGATGCTGGGGACATCATTTAAACTCTCTGAGCTCCAATTTCCTCATGTCAAAAGTAATAGTTACCTCATAGTGTTACTGTGAGAATTAATTAGTTTATATATATAAAGTAGTACAGCACCTGGCTCATACTGGGTCATCAAAAGTTATAGTTCTAATATTCTTCTCCTTTCCCACCTGAGAATGCCATTTAAACAATTCTTGATTGTTTAAACTGGGAGGTGGAATCCCCAGGATTTTGGAATGGTTCAAGACAGGGTGCTCAGAAACCAGTGCTCAAAGTAACTCAACAGCTTCATAGAGGAGAACTACTTGAATGGGGCAGTCTGGTTCTTCTTTTATCTTTCCTATTGATCTCTAAGACATTTTGTGGTACCAAAAACAACAAGAGTAGTAAAGTTTCTACAATCTATTTGATGACTTCAAAGTATTGCTGAGTGGAGTCATCTATTTGATGACTTCAAAGTATTGCTGAGTGGAGGGGGCTGCTAAATTGAAAAACTTTGTTCTTTGCCATGGAGCCAAACTGCCCCATCACTGCACACTGGATGGTTTTACATGACCCTAATATAAATCCTACTTTTTATTTCCCACCTGATAGCCCCTCCCCACCAGGACTATCCTGGTGACCATATATTGCCTTTACCTCATGTCTTGATAAGCTTATTTTGTCAAATGTTAAAAGAGCCAGGGGTAGAATCCATATTCATCAGGGTTTTTAGGTGCAGAGAGAAGACAGAGGGGAGAGGAACCAGTGGTTTCTGCCCCTAGAAAGTTGACAAAGCCTCTGCTATTTTTCTTCTCCAGACTCTCCTGGGTGAAAGAGAAAACTATTTCCACTACCTGCTCCATTTAACTTCTTTTATTCAATGACAGTTTCCTTTTTTAATGTTTATTTTTTATTTATTTTGTTTTTTACATTTTTAAATTTAAATTCAATTTGCCAACATATACTATAACAGCCAGTGCTCCATCGCATCAAGTGCCCTCTTTAGTGCTTATCACCCAGTTACCCTATCGCCCCACCCACCTCCCCTTCCACAACCCTTTGTTTCCCAGAGTTAGAAGTCTCTCATGGTTTGTCTCCCTCTCTATTTTTTCCCACTCAGTTCCCCTCTTTAATGACAGTTTCTGTCTTGCTTATTGCCTCACTCAGCAGTGCAACAAGGAAGAATCAAGCTTTGATGTAGTATCTCTAGCTGTTCCCTGCAGATATGAAGGAAATAGGACCTTCTAGGGAAAAAAAGTCATGAACTTTAAGTCCCGAGTTCCTTAGCTCCTCAGGTATCCACTGTCCTTATGTCCTTCAAATGCTTATCCAGATTCTTATTCAGATTTTGAGAAGGCAGCTAGTAGTTGGGGGGATGGCTGGGATGTGTGTGGAGGGGGGTGGAATTCAGGGGGAACCAAGGTACAGTTATACTTTTTAGCCAGAAAAAAGTAAATAAAATGGTGATGAAATCCCAGGAGAAACCATAGATTAAAGTCTATACGTTTTAAATATGTTACTTAACCAAACACAGCTGTTAAAAATGATGTCTTTGCTGTGTATGTATACCTATAATAATTCTGTCACTAGCATTCAGATATGATGCTGGTAACCTTTCCCATTCCTAAGATACATATTCAGAAAGACTTCCGCTAGGAGTGGGGGATTCTACACTGATCCACCCACACAATTTCAGCTGGTTGCTTTTTATGTCCACAGTATGGAGAGGGAGGGAGACTAACATTTATTGAGTGATATCCTACTAAGTAAGTACCTTAAATATATTTATTACTTTAATTTAGACAACAGTCTTAATGAGATATGTATTATTATCTTTGTTAATAGGTAAGGAAATTGAGACTCAGAAAAAGTTAAGCAGATCTTTCAGTCCCACCTAGCCAGCTGGAGGGGAATCAGGATTTAAACCTAGCACTGAGGGATCCCTGGGTGGCTAGCAATTTAGCGCCTGCCTTTGGCCTGGGGCTTGATCCTAGAGTCATGGGATGGAGTCCTGCATCGGGCTCCCTGCATAGAGCCTGCTTCTCCCTCTGCCTGTGTCTCTGCCTCTCTCTCTCTGTGTCTCTCATGAATAAATAAATAAAAACCCTTAGCACTGAGTTACTCCAAAGCTCACAGTCTTCAGTCTTTGATGGGACCATAAAAGTGGACTGACTTACCCCAACACTGATAGGGCAGCTCCAATTGAATAACATGCTTTCCTAAACATTTAAGTTGAATTCTTTACATAGAAAACTTCCCTGGAAAGAAAAGTAAGAAGGAAAGGAGAAAGGAGGTTGCAGTAGACTGCCAATCTGAAGACAATCAAAGAGAGTGTTTGAAGTACTTCTGTCAGGTCAAACTTACAAACAAAACAAAAATAAACAACACAATAGTGTCTTACCCAGGAACAAATTTTTGCACAACCAAGAAAGTCATGCATATTATTTTTTCACTGCTAGTTCTAATTGAAATTAAGAGACTAAATGAATAGAGTGACAGGACTACAGAGGGCTTTACAATTTAGTAAAACTATCACATTCATCCTGATACTTACTTGAAGATTACCACACTGTGAGTCAAAAAAATAAGTGTCATCTCTACTTATGGATAAGAAAACTGACAAGCAGGAAAGCAAGAATAGTGAGTTTATGAGTCACAGAAGAGAGAGGTAAAGCAAAATGCTTCCTATCATCTGCCATCATTAGGTTGTGGGATGAAGAAAAAGAAAATCTGCACATTCACATTTTGATCTTTTCACAGTGCCAGAGACAGCTTAATTTGTTCTCAGCATATACCTAGATAAAAATATTATTACATACTTAGATCAAATGAGTTAACTATTATGTCTTCCTGTGGACTGTGGGCAAGTAGCATCATCTTGATAGCTATGACAAGTTTTTTGGGGGAGAAAAAGGAGATTGTTGTCTTAACCCATGTTTTTATATTTCCCTCTTCCTGCTTTTCCATTTTTGCTCCACTTATTTTTCCAATTTTCTTGTCTCAATCAGTTTTGCACTGTCATCCATCTCTTCTGCTCACAAAATGTTTCAACATATTTACAACAGTTTTGAAATAATTGTGCCCCATTCAGATAGAGTATTCCTATCTCCACCCTGCCCTACAGTTTGTCCGAATTGGTGTTTTGTTGTTGCTGTTTTTGTTTTTGTCAGGATGCCTGGACTTGAAAAGGTGAAAGCCCCATTATAAAGACAGGGTCCAAAATGTAATCAAGTAATTAATAATTCAGAACCCGTACTGAGACTATCTAATAAAAATTGCTATTTATAAACACATCATAGAATCAGTTTAGAGCCTGTCATTTTGGTAATGCTTTGCTCAGTACTGAGTTTGCTCTGCCAGAGAAGCATTCTTGCATTCCTGGAATATGAAGAACTGAGAGTAAGGAACTGGAGTTTTCCAATCAATGGGGATGGAAACTTGGAAAATTTTTCAGGTGTGTTAAAATAATAAAGTCTGTTGCTATTTTTTACCTCGGCTTCCAACTTGAATATACCAGGGCTCAATCGTGTCACCTTAGAGTAGCAGCTCTAGCTGCTGACACTATCTAAAATTTCTACAGTCACCAGTTGTCACCCAGATGCTTTGGAGTGATAAGGCAATATTGTGATTTGATCCCATTTTGATAGAGGGACCACAGCAGACTAAGCATTGTATTATCTACTAAATTACTAAGGATAATTAGGTGGCACTCTAGAGCAAGTGATTTCTAAACACTTAACTGCAGCTAAGTGATTACTTTGGTATTTTCTGTACAATTTATTTATACTTAAAATCACATTTATTTATTTAACCATAAAAGTGATCAAGGGCAAGGGGGCAAGATGTATAGAGTACTTTACCTGGAAAAGGCCTGGTGGCCTTTGTACTCCCTTAGATAAAATCCTGGCCCTGTTGAACAGAGAAGGAAATTCATCCAAGCAGAAGGGGAATTTCTCTCAAAATATGAGCATGCCATCATTGCTCCATGTACTGCAAATAAAAGGAGAGTGTTCATGTGTCTGATATGCATGAACAGGTGGCATAGACAGCTCTCGCAGGTGAATGGCAATAAACAGCTCTCACTGTCAACACTTCTCATATGATATCTTTCATTCTCTTTTGAGGTCTGCCAAGTGAAGTCACACCATAGTCAAGGCTCATGAGGAAATATAGGGATGTAGATTTCAAACCAATTAAACTGGAGTCACATCACCTTTAGACATGGGCTCACTTTATTCCTAGAGAGCAGGATTACCTTGTATTACAATGAATAAGTCAAAATTTTAAGGGCAAAAATAAAGTATTTCCCTGGAACAAGTTATACATTGGATTTGCTAGCTGCTGACCCTTCCCCCAATGTAACCTCAATCCAGTTGTAGGCAGATATGTGAACTGAGAACCAGACTGCTATTTAAGCAGCTGCTAATGCAACTGGGTTAAATTCTAAACATTAGCAACTACTTAAACAGCAAGCTGGGGAAAACTTTGCTACCTTTAGATGAATGTAAGTAAGTCCCAACACTAAGCTAATCTATCACTTCATGATGTCTAATGAAAAGGGTATTAACATTTATGCATCTCTTACTATGTACTAGAAGCTTTATATTGATTTGCATTTAACTCTTTAAAAAGCCCTATAAAGTAGGTAGGAATTAGCATTGCTATTTTATAAATGAGAAAACTAAAGCTTCTCAGAGAGTCTAAGTAACTTGCTAAAAGTCACAGAGCCTTATTACTATCCTTCTAGGCCAATATGTTCAAGTCATATGCAGAAATTTTAATAGAAGAAAGAGATGTGTGTGTGTGTGTGTGTGTGTATAAAAGTGAACAGTAGTTTTCTGAGTAAATACAGCATATAGAATGTAGTTAATAATATGGTAATAACCATATATGGTAACAGATGATAACTATACTTATTGTGGTAAGCATTTCATAATGTATATAATTGTTCAATCACTATGTTGTACACACAAAACTAATACTGTGTGCCAACCATACCTGAATTTTTTGAAAAAAGAACTGCTACTTCAATATTTTTCTCTTATCTTCACATAACTTCCTTTTCCTTTAAAGTCTTTTTGTACCCATATTTTGTTCATTTCTGGCACTTTCTTAATTTCTCCTCAGAGACAATAGAGACATTTGTTTTAATTCAGTCATAATCACATAAATGCTAGGTCTGCCAGCTATGGGAAAGCCTAGAGAAGAGAAATTCTTGCACATGCTTGCTACTGAAAACAGATCAGGTGCAGAAGCCATTCACTGATTCAACTCTGGGAATTGAATACATTTTTTCTTTAAAAAATTTGAGGGGCACCTGGGTGGCTCAGTTGGTTAAGCATCCACCTTCAGCTCAGGTCATGACCTCAAGGTCATGAGATTGAGCCCCACATTGGGCTCCCTGAGTGTTTAGTGGGGAGTCTGCTTCTCTCTCTCTCTCTCTCACTCTCCAAAATAAATAAATCTTTAAAAATTTTTGAATATAGTTGACACATAATTTTACATTAGTTTCAGGTTATAAAATAGTGAATCAAGTTGTCCACATGTTATGCTATGCTCATAAGTGTAGCTACCATCAGTCACCACACAATGCTATTACAATATCATTGAAAATATTCCCTATGTTGTATCCTTCAGCCCACATTGTAACTTATTTATTCCGTAACTGGAAGCCTGTATTGTCCACTACCCTTCACCCATTTTGCCTAACTACTCCACCCCCTCCTTCTGGCAACCATCAGTTTGTTCTCTGTTTATAGGTCTGATTCTGCTTTTTGTTTGTTTATTCATTTGATTTTCTTTTAGATTCCACATATGAGTGCAATCATATGGTATTTGTCTGCTCAGTCTAACTTACCTTCTTTAGCATAATACCCTCTAGGTCCATCCAAGTTGTCACAAATGGCAAGATCTCATCCTTATTAATGGCTGCATACTATTCCATTGTGTGTGTGTGTGTGTGTGTGTATAGAAAGAGAGAGAGAGAAAGAATATACTATACATATATTCCTTAGCTATCATCTATCAATGGACACTTAGGTTGCTTCCATATCTGCATATTATAAATAATGCTGCAACAAACATAGGGGTGCATATATCTTTTTGAATTAGTGTTTTTGTTTTGTTTGGGTAAATACCCAGTAGTAGAATTATTGGATCATATGGTTCTACTTAATTTTTTGAGGAGGGACGCCTGGGTGGTTCAGCAGTTGAGCGTCTGCCTTTGGCTCAGGGAGTGATCCCAGAATCTCGGGATCGAGTTCCATATCAGGCTTCTTGCATGGAGCCTGCTTCTCCCTCTGCCCGTGTCTCTGCCTTTCTCTCTGTGTGTGTCTCATGAATAAATTGATAAATCTTTTTTAAAAATTATAATTTTTTGAGGAATCTCCATACTCTTTTCCATAGTAGCCATACCAGTTTACATTTCTAACAATAGTGCATGAAAGTTCTTTTTGTACATCATTGCCAAAACTGCTTATTTCTCATCTTTTTGATTTAGCCATTCTGACAAGTGAAAGATGGTTTTGATCTGCATTTCCCTGATGATTAGTGATGTTGAACATCTTTTCACATATCTGTTGGCCATCTACATGTCTCCTTTAGAAAAATATCAATTCAAGTCCTCAGCCCATTTATTAATTAGATTGTTCCTGGTGTTGAATTGTAGCAGTTCTTTCTTTCTTTTTTTTTTTTAAATTTTTATTTATTTATGATAGCCACACAGAGAGAGAGAGAGGCAGAGACACAGGCAGAGGGAGAAGCAGGCTCCATGCACCGGGAGCCCGATGTGGGATTCGATCCCGGGTCTCCAGGATCGCGCCCTGGGCCAAAGGCAGGCGCCAAACCGCTGCGCCACCCAGGGATCCCCTCTTTCTTTATTTTGGAAATTAATCCCTTATTGGATATATCATTTGCAAATATCTTCTCCCAATCAGTAGGCTTTTTGTTTTATTGATGGTTTACTGTGCTGTACGAAAGCTTTATATTTTGACATAGTCCCAATAGTTTACCTTTTACTGTTATTATTTTTATTTTATTTTAATTCTGGCATAGTTACCATACAGCATTATATTAGTTTCAGGTGTACAATATAGTGATTCAACAATTCCATTTATTACTCAGTGCTCATCATAAGTGTACTCTTAATCTCCTTCTCCTACCGGCCCCACCCAACTCTCTGCTGATAAACATCTGTTTGTTCTCTACAGTTAAGAGTTTGTTTTTTCTTTGTCTCTTTTGTCCCTTTGTTTAGATTCTTTTTTTAAAATGTTTTTATTTAAATTCCAGTTAGTTAACATAAAGTGTTTTATTAGCTTCAGATGTGTGAGTGATTAAACAATTTCATACATCACCTGGTACTCATCACAAGTACACTCCTTAATTCCCATCACCTATTTCACCCATCTCCTCATCCCTCTCCCCTGTAATAACCATCAATTTGTTCTGTATAATTAAGATTTTGCTTCTTATATTTGCAAATGATATATCAGATAAAGGGCCAGTATCCAATCTATTAGGAACTCATCAAAATAAACAACCCCAAAATAAATAATCCAGTTAAGAGATGGGCAGAAGACATGAACAGACTTTTCTCCAAAGAAGACATACAAATGGCTAATAGACACATGAAAAAAAATGCTCAACACCACTCATCATCAGAGAAATACAAATCAAAACCACAATGAGATATCAACTCACACTTGCCAGTATGGCTAAAAATAACAACTCAGGAAACAGCAGATGTTGGTGAGGATGCAGAGAAAGGGAAATCATTTTGCACTGTTGGCGGGAATGTAAACTGGTGCAACCACGTTGGAAAACAGTATGGAGGTTCTTCAAAAAGTTAAAAATAGAACTATCCTACAAATCCAGCAATTGCCCTACTAGATATTTACCCAAAGAGTACAAAAATACAAATTCGAAGGGGTATGTGCACCCCAATGTTTATAGAAGCATTATCTACAATAGCCAAACTATCAAAAAAGCCCAGATCATCATATATCAATAGATGAATGAATAAAGAAGTGATCTACATATGCAATGGAATATTATTCAGCCACCAAAAAGAATGAAATCTTGCCACTTGCAATGACATGAATGGAACTAGGGTGCATTATGCTAATAATTCAGTCAGAGAAAGACAAATAGCATATGATTTCACTCAAATGTGGAATTTAAGAAACAAGGCAGATAAACATAGGGCAAGGGAAAGAAAAATAAAATAAGATAAAAACATAGAGCGAGGCAAACCATAAGAGACTCTTAACTATAGGGAACAAACTGAGGGTTGCTAGAGGGGACATGGGTGGGGTGATGGACTAAATGGGTGATGGGCATTAAGGAGGGCACTTGTTGGGATGAGCACTGAGTGTTATATGTAAGTGATGAATCACTAAATTCTATCCTGAAACCAACACTAAACTATATGTTAACATGAATTTTAAAAAGAGTCTGCAGGTGCCTTGGTGGCTCTGTCAGTTAGGCATTGGATACTTGGCTTCAGCTCAGGTCATGGTCTCAGGGTGTTGAAATCAAGCCCTGTATGGGGCTCTGCCTTTAGTGTGGAGTCTGCTTATCCTTCTTCCTCCCCCCACCCCCCACACAGTCTCTCTTAAATAAAAATAAATAAATAAATAAATAAATTTTTAAAAATGTGTTTACTTCTTGGTATCTTCTCTATTTCCCCCTTTGTTTTGTTTCTTAAATTCCACATGAGTGAAATCATATGGTATTTGTCTTTCTCTGACTGACTTACCTCACTTACCATTATACTGGCTAGCTCCATCCATGTTCCTGCAAATAGTAAGATTTCATTCTTTTTTATGGCTGAATAATACTCCATTGAATATATATACCACTTCTACTTCATCCATTCACCTATCAATGGACACTTGGACTGCTTCCATAATTTAGCTATTGTAAATACCACTGCAAAAAAATAAGGGAGCATATACCCTTTCAATTTAGTGTTCTTATATTCTTGGTATAAATAAAAACCCAGTAGTGTGACTACTGGGTCATATGGTAGTTCTATATTTAATATATAGAGAAATTTAATATATAATTTAATATATTTTGAGGAAACTCCATATTGTCTTCCATAGTGAGGGAGCCCCAGTTTGCATTCCCCAGTTTGCACTCCCAGTATATGAGTGTTCCTTTTTCTCCACATCTTCACCAACACTTGTTGTTTCCTGTGTTTTTTTTTAAAAGATTTTATTTATTTATTCATAGAGACAGAGAGAGGCAGAGGGAGAAGCAGGCACCATACAGAGAGCCTGACGTGGGACTCGATCCAGGGTTTCCAGGATCACGCCCTGGGCTGCAGGCGGCGCTAGACCGCTGCGCCACTGGGGCTGCCCTCCTGTGTTTTTTATGTTAACCATTCTGACAGGTATGAGGTGATATCTCATTGTAGCTTTGATTTGAATTTCCCTGAGTGGTGTTGAGAATCTTTTCATGTCTCTGTTGACCATCTATATGTCTTTTTGGAGAAATGTCTGTACATGTCTTTTGCTCACTTTTTAATTGGATTTTTTTTTTTTTTTTGGTGTTGAGTTGTACCAATTCTTCATATATTTTGGGTAATAACCCTTTATCAGACATGCCATTTGCAAGTATCTTTTCCTAGTCAGTATGTTATCTTTCAGTTTTGTTGATTGTTTGCTTTGCTATGCAGAAGCTTTTTTATTTTGAGATAGTCTTAATAGTTTATTTTTGCTTTGATTTCCCTTGCCTCAGGAGATATCTAGAAAAAGGTTGCTAAAGCTGGTATCAGAGAAATTACTGCTTGTGTTCTCTTCTAGGATTCTTATGGTTTCAAATCTCACATTTAGATCTTTAATTGTCAGTTTATTTTTCTGTATGATGTTATAAAGTGATCCAATATCATTCTTTTGCAGGTAGCTCTCCAGTTTTCCCAGCACCATTTATTGAAGAGACTGTTTTTCCCCTTTGAATAGTCTTGCCTCCATGGATTAATGGGCCGTATAACTGTGGGTTTATTTCTGAACTCTGTCTTCTTTTTCATTGTTCTATGTGTTTATTTTTTTATTTTTATTTTTTTAATTTATTTTTTATTGGTGTTCAATTTACTAACATACAGAATAACCCCCAGTGCCCGTCACCCATTCACTCCCACCCCCCCGCCCTCCTCCCCTTCTACCACCCCTAGTTCGTTTCCCAGAGTTAGCAGTCTTTACGTTCTGTCTCCCTTTCTGATATTTCCCACACATTTCTTCTCCCTTCCCTTATATTCCCTTTCACTATTATTTATATTCCCCAAATGAATGAGAACATATAATGTTTGTCCTTCTCCAACTGACTTACTTCACTCAGCATAATACCCTCCAGTTCCATCCACGTTGAAGCAAATGGTGGGTATTTGTCATTTCTAATAGCTGAGTGCAGCCACTCTGGAAAACTGTGTGGAGGTTCCTCAAAGAGTTAAAAATATACCTGCCCTATGACCCAGCAATTGCACTGTTGGGGATTTACCCCAAAGATACAGATGCAATGAAACGCCGGGACACCTGCACCCCGATGTTTATAGCAGCAATTGCCACGATAGCCAAACTGTGGAAGGAGCCTCGGTGTCCAACGAAAGATGAATGGATAAAGAAGATGTGGTTTATGTATACAATGGAATATTACTCTATGTGTTTATTTTTGTGCCAATACCGTACTGTTTCAATTGCTATAGCTTTGTAGCATGTCTTGAAATCTAGAATTGTAATGCTTCTGGCTTTTTTTTTTTCGGTCTTGTAACTTTATATTTTAATTCCAATTAGTTAACATTCAGTGCAATATTAGTTCAGATGTATGAAAGAGTGATTCAACAATTCCAAAGTCATCCAGTGCTAATCTTAAGTACACTCCTTACTCCCCATCGCCTATTTCACTCATTCCCCCCATCCTCCACCCCTTTGGTAACCATCAGCATGTTCTTTATAATTAAGAATATGGTTTGTATTTGCCTTGTTCACTATATTTTCCCCAATATATTCCTTTTTTAAAGTTTTTATTTAAATTCTAGTTAACATACAGTGTAACATAAACTGCAAGACTACAATTTAGTGACCCAACAATTCCATGCAACACCCAATGCTCATCACAAGTGCATTTCTTAATACCCATCATCTATTTCAGCCATTCCACCACATCCCTCTCTGGCAACCTAGTTTGTTCTCCATAGTTAAGAGTCTGTTTCTTGGTTTGTACCTGTCTCTCTTTTTTCCCTTTGCTCATTTGTTTTGTTTACAAAATTCCACACATGAGTGAAATCGTATGCTATTTGTCTTTCTCTGACTGACTTATTTATTTCACTTAACATAAAATTCTCTAACATCATCCATGTTATTACAAACGGCAAGATTTCATTCTTTTTGTATGGTGGTGTAATATTCCATTGTATATATATGCCACATCTTCTTTATCCATTCAACAGTCAATAAACATTTGGGCTCTTTCCATAATTTGGCTATTGTAGGAAATACTGCTATAAACATCAGAGTGCATGTATCCCTTTGAATTAGTATTTTTGTATTCTTTGGGTAAATACCGTAGTGTGATTGCTGGATCATAGGGTAGTTCTATTTTTAACTTTTTGAATAACCTTCATGCTATTTTTCACAGTAGCTGTACCAGTTTGCATTTCCACCAACACTGCATGAGTGTTCCTTTTCTTCCACATCCTTGCCAACAACTGTTGTTCATTGTGTTATTGTTCATTGTGATTGTTTTTAGTCATTGTGACAGGTGTGAGGTATCTCATTATGGTTCTGATTTGCCTTTCTCTGATGCAAACTGATGATGAATATCCTTTCACATAACTGTTTGCCATCTGGATATCTTTGGAGAAATGTCTGTTCATATCTTCAGCTTATTTTTATATTGGATTATCTGTTTGTTGGGTATTGAGTTTCATGACATCATTATATGTTTTGATACTCTTTACTGGATGTGTCACTTGCAAATATCTTCTCCCATTCCATAGGTTGCCTTTAAGTTGTGTTGTTTCCTTTGCTGTGCAGAAGATTTTTATTTGGATGAAGTCCCAATAATTTATTTTTGCTTTTGTTTCCTTTGCCTCAAGAGACATATATAGAAAAAAGTTGCTATGACCAATGTCAAAGAGGTTACTACCTATGTTCTCTTCTAGAAGGTTTATGATTTAAGGTCTCACATTTAGGTCTTTTATCTATATTGAATTTATTTTTGTGCTTGGTGTAACAAAGTGATCCAGTTTTACTCTTTTAGATGTAGTTGATGAGGAAACTGACTTTTTTCCCATTGGATATTCTTTCCTGCTTTGTCAAAGATTAATTGACCATATACTTGTGGGTTTATTTCTATGATTTCTATTCTGTTCCATTGATCGATGTGTCTTTTTTTTTTGCCAGTAACATATTATTTTGATTTTTACAGCTTTGTTATAGAACTTGAATTCTGGAATTGTGATGCCTCCAGCTTTGCTTTTTTTTAAGGTTGCTTTGGCTATTCAAGATCTTTTGGAGTTCCACACAATTTGTAGCTCTCTGAAAAATAATGTTGGTATTTTGATAGAGATTGTATTAAATGTGTAGATTCCTTTGGTAGTATAGACATTTTAATAATATTTGTTCTTCCAATCTATAATCATGGAATGTTTCTATTTCTTTGTCATCTTCAATGTCTTTCATCAATGTTTTATAGTTTTCAGAGTACAGGTCTTTCACCTCTTTGCTTAGGTTTATTCCTGAGTATCTTATTGGCTTTGATGCAATTGTAAAAGGGATTTATTCCTTAATTTTTTTTCTCTGCTGCTTCATTATTGGTGTATAGATGTGCAAGAGATTGCTGTAGGTTGATTTTGTATCTTGCAACTTTACTCAATTCATGTATCATTTCTAGCAGTTTTTTGGTTGAGAGTCTTTTGGGTTTTCTATATAGAGTATTGTGTCATTTGCAAATAGTGAAAGTTTGACTTCTTCCTTGCTGATTTGGATTATTTTTTTCCCTTTTGTTGTCTGATTGCTATTGCCATGACTTCCAGTACTATGTAAAATAATAGGGTGAGAGGGGACATTTCTGTTGTAATCTTGACTGTAGAGGAAAAGCTTTCAGTTTTTCCCCACTCATGATTATAATAGCTGCAGATTTTTCATAGATGGTCTTTTTTATATTGAGGTATGTCCCCTCTAAATCTATTTTGCTGTGGGTTTTTAACATGAATAGATGTTGTACTTCATCAAATGCTTTTCCTGCATCTATTGAAATGATCATATGATTCTTATCCTTTCTTTAATTAATGTAGTGTATCACCTTGATTGATTCTTGAATACTGAACCACACTTGAAACCCAGGAATAAGTCCCAGTTGATCGTGGTGAATGATTCTTTTAATGTATTGTTGGATTCAGTTTGCTAGTATTTTATTGAGGATTTTCATATCCATGTCCATCAGGGATATTGGCCTATAGTTTTCTCTTAGTAGAGTCTTTATCTGATTTTGGTATCAGGGTAAATCTGGCCTCAAGAATGAACTTGGAAGTTTTCCTTCCTTTCCTATTTTTTTGAATAGACTGAGAGGAATAGATACTAACTCTTCTTAAATATTTGATAGAATTCACCTGTGAGGGCATGTGGCCCTGGACTTTTGTTTGTTGAAACTTTTTTTTTTTTATTACTAACTCAATTTCTTTGCTGGCTATTGGTCTGTTCAAGTTTTTTTTACCCCTTCCTGTTTCACTTTTGGCCCTTTATCTGCTTCTAGGATTTTATCCAATTCTTCCAGGTTGTCCAATTTGTTGACATATGGTTTTTCATAATATTCTCTTATAATTGTTTGTATTTCTGTGGTGTTGGTTGTTATTTCTCCTCATTTCTGATTTTATTAATTTGTCTCCTTTCTCTTTCTGGCTAGGGGTTTATCAAATTTATTAGTGTTTTCAAAAAAACATCTCCTGGTTTCATTGATCTGGATCTTTTTTTCAGTTCCTATATAGTTTATTTCTGCTCTAGTCTTTATTATTTCCTTCCTTCTGATGGGTGTAAGCTTCATTTATTGTTCTTTCTCTAACTCCTTTAGGTGTAGGCTTAGGTTGTTCATTTAAGTTTTTTCTTTTTTTGCTTCTTGAGGTGGGCCTGTGTTGCTATATACTTTCCACTTAGGACCCCTTTTGCTGTACCCATAAGATTTTGGACTGTTGTGTTTTCATTTTCTTTTGCTTACATTTTAAAAATTTCTTCTTTGATTTCCTAGTTGACCCATTAATTGTTTAGTAGCATGTTGCTTAACTTTCATGTATTTGTGGTCTTTCTAAATTTTTTTCTTTTGGTTGACTTCAAGTTTCATAATGTTGTGGTCAGAAAAGATGCATGGTAAGTGTAAATCTTTCTGTATTTATTGCAGCCAGTTTTGTGAGCTGATATGTGATTTATTTTCAAGAATGTCCCATATGCACTTGAAAAGAATGTATATTCTGCTGTTTTAAGATGAAATGTTCTGTATGTATCTGTTAAGTCCATCTGATCCAGTGTGTCATTCAAAGCCATTGTTTCCTTGTTGATTTTCTGTTTAGGTGATCTGTCCATTGATTTAAGTGGGGTGTAAAAGTCCCCTGCTATTATTGCATTATTATCAATTAGTTCATTTATATTTGTTATTGTTTTATACATTTTGCTGCTTCTATGTTGGATGCATACTTACTTGCAGTTGTTAGATCTTGTTGTTAGATTTCCCCCTTTATTATTATATAGTGTCCTTCTTTACCTCTTTTTACAGTCTTTGTTTTAAGGTCTATTTTGTCTAACATCAATATTCCTACCTTGGCTTTCTTTTGACATCCATTTGCATGATAAATGTTTCTCCATCCCCTCACTTTGAATCTGCAGGTGTTTAGGTCTAAAGTGAGTCTCTTGTAGGCAGTGTATAGAGGGGTCTTTTTTTAATCCATTCTGACATCCTAAGTCTTTTGATTGGAGCATTGAGTACATAAACATTTAAAGTAATTATTGATAGGTATCTATATAATGCCGTCTTAGTGTTTGTTTTGTCATTATTTCTGGAGATTTTTTCTGATTCTTACTTCTCCTTGTCACTTTTGGTCTTTCTTGAGCACTCAAAGAGTCCCCTTTGGTATTTCTTGCAGGGCTGATTTTGTGGAACTCCTTTGGTTTTGTCTGGGAGACTTTTTATCTCTCCTTATATTCCAAATGATAGCCTTTCTGGATAGAATATTCTTGGCAGCAGATTTTCCCATTCAGCACTTTGAATATATCATGCCACTCCCTTCTGGCTTGCCAAGTTTCTGTTTATAAATCTTCAGCTAGCCTTATGGGTCTTCCCTTATAAGTAAAGGACTTATTTTCTCTTGCTGCTTTTAAGATTTTTTCTTTGTCACTATATTTTGCAAGTTTAATTACAATATGCGTTGGTGTTGGTCTGCTTCTGTTGATTTTGATGGGAATTCTCTGTTCCTCCTGGATAGATGTCTGTTTCTTCCCTAGATTAGGGGAGTTTTCAGCTATTATTTCTTCAAATAAATTTCCTGCCCCCTTTTCTCTATCTTCTTCGTCTGGCACTCCTATAATAGAAATGTTATTAATTTTGATGGAATCACTGAGTTCTCTTGAGTCAATTCTTGTGTTCCATAATTGTCTCTTTTGTTTAGCTTCATTATTTTCCATTATTTTGTCTCCTATATCACTAGTGCATTCCTCTGCTTCTTCCCACCTGCTGTTCATTGCGTCAAACCTGTTTCCGATCTCATTACATTCTTCATCTCTGATTAACTCTTTTTTAACTCTTTTATCTGTATGAGAAGGGTCTCACTGATGAGTTCTATTTTTTTCTCAGTCCAGTTAGTATCCTTATAAGTTTTGCTTTAAATTGTCCAATTAGGTATTTTACTTATATCTGTTTTACTTAGATCTCTGGCCATGGCTTTTTCTGTTCTTTTATTTGGAATAAATTTCTCTGTCTACCCATTTTATATGAGTCTCTGTGCCTGTTCCTCCATGTTAGGAAGGTCAGCTATGTTTCCTGTTTTTGAGGGTAATGGCCTTATGAAGAAGAGGTCCTATAGTGCCCTGCTGTATAACGACTCCTGTTCCCCAGGGCCTGGTGGTTCAGGGAGTGTCTCAAATGTGTTCTGCATGTGCTCTGCTTTTGTGTTCTGGCTGCTTTATCCTTCAGTCCAGTCAACTGCACAGGCTCTCTTTGTCTGTTGTGGGCAGTGTTTGTTCCCTGAGTTAAATGTAGCATGTTTTAACTATGTTTACTCTGGCCTGCTTATGAAATGAGACCTGTTATCACTGCTGCTGGAATTGGAGGCTTTCAAAATTCTTTTATCAGGATATGTAAAGTTTTGGACCAGTCTTGTGGGGGAGGGGGCCCACTGTACTGGGACTGAGGCAAGTGTCACTGGGAAGGGCAGTTCCACCAGAGCATGGGGGTGGGGGTGGGGCTTGGTTTAAGTAAGTTAAATAGACAGTGTGTGTGTGTTGCCCTGGTTCCTGCAGGTCCCTCTCTGCTTATGCTGAGGGACAGGGGAGAGAATTGGTGCCAGCCAGTTCCTATGTCCCTGGAGGGATCTCTCTGTGAACACTACCCTTCTGGGACACACTCTGAAATGAGCAAATAACATCCCTACTTCATGTCCCAGGCACTCATCAGATTGCTATTTCCATGCTGTATATTTCTCCTGCTTTCTGTCAAGAGCAGCCCAATGTCCTCTGGACTCTATCCATGTCACCTTTAGAACTCCAGGCTTTAAGCCACACTGATTGTAGGAACTCACAAAATTCAGCCCCTCTCACTTTCCAAGCCAATTCCTATGGGGATTTGTCTTCCCTGTGAGAGCTCCCCCATGTGCCTGTCTCTCTTGCCCTTCTCCTCTATCATGGTTCCCTCCTTACCATAGCACCCATGATCCATTTCTCTCCTAACTGCGTCTCCACACTTCCTATCTGTGGCCTCTTCTCTACCTTTAGTTGTGATGTTTGTTCTGCCAGTCTTCAGGTTGATTTCTAGTATTTACGATGATTGATAGTTATCTAGTTGTATTTGTGGGATGAGGCAAGGATACAGTCTTCCTACTCCGCTTCCAGCTCCTCCTCTATAGTCTTTGTATTAAATTCTATTTGTCTGATATAAGTATTGTTACCTTGAGTTTTTTTTTTTTTCACTTTCATTTGTATGGTAAATGTTTTTCCATTCCTTGACTTTCAGTCTGTCTCTCTTTAGCTCTGTGGTGAGTACCTTTAAACATATTGATGGGTATTGGTTTTTATATATTCTATTACCCTACACCATTGGCTGGAATATTTGTCCATTCGCATTTAAAGTAATTATTGGTAGGTGTGTACTTATTGCCATTTTGTTAATTGTTTTCGGGTTATTCTGCAGTTCTTTGTTCCTTTCTTCTTCTTCTTCTTTTTCTCTTTCTTTGTAATTTCTGTAGTGTTTTTATAGTGTTATATTTGGCTTTCTATTTATTTTTTGGATCTATTATAGGTTTCCTTTTGTGGTTACCATAAGGTTTATATATAACATCCAAAGTGTATAGCAGGCTTAAGTGATGGTCATTTAATTAAGTTCAAATTCTTAAACACTTTTTTTACACCCTTTCCACTTTTTATATATATGCTATCATATTTTATATATTTTATTCATAATTTTCTCATGCATAAATATGGCCATTTCTTTTCTATTAAGTCCCCTTAACATTTCTAACAAGGCTGTTTTACTGGCAATAAACTTCTTTAACTTTTGTTTTTCTGGGAAAGTATTTATTTCTCCTTTAATTCTGGATGATAGGTCAAGTATTTTTGGTTGCTAGTTTTTCTTTTTCTTTTCAGCATTTTGCAGTATCATACCACTCCCTTCTGGTCTGCAATGTTCCTGCTGAAAAATCAGCTAATAGCATTATGGGGTGGCCTCGTATGTAAACTTTTGGCTTTTCTCTTGCTGCTTTTTAAATTTCTCCTCATCTTTAACCTTTGACATTTTATTTTATTTTATTTTTTAAAAATTTTTATTTATTTATGATAGTCACAGAGAGAGAGAGGCAGAGTGTACACAGGCAGAGGGAGAAGCAGGCTCCATGCACCGGGAGCCTGACGTGGGATTCGATCCCGGGTCTCCAGGATCGCGCCCTGGGCCAAAGGCAGGCGCCAAACCGCTGCACCACCCAGGGATCCCAACCTTTGACATTTTAATTACTATGATATGTCATGGTGTGGAAATCTTTGAGTTCATCTTGTTGGGAACTCTGTGCTTCTTGAATTTGGATGTCTATTTCCTTCACTAGGTTAAAGATGTTTTCAGCTATTATTTCTTCAACTAAATTTTTGGCCCCTTTTTTTCTCTCCTTCTTCTGGGACCTTGATAATGTGAATGTGTTTACTTGATGTTGTCTAAGAAATCCCTTAACCTGTCCTAATTAATTTTTTTCCTCTTTTTGCTATTCGGCTTGGGTATTTTCCATTACACTGTCTTTAATATCATTGATACATCCTTGTGCATCTGCTAATCTACTGTTGGGGAACCCACTACACTTAAAGCCTATAAACTACTTAATCTTAAATATTTGTTTCTGACAGAAATGTTTTCTCATAAAAGTCACCTGATGCCAGAGTTCTGACTGATTAAATGAGATGTCTTCTAACTTTCTGACCCCCATTGTCCTTGTTATCATTTCTTTAGCCACATCTTGTTTTCCATAGTTTTCTCCATGCCTACTACTACATCCTACAAGGGGAGCAAACAAATGAGTTTTTGGTAGTAGGTGCCTGCCTATATTTCAACCTGCTCATTGCTTCCTAACACACTATTCTTTTTTCAGTGTTCTGGTTCAGGAACTCACAATGAATCACCACTGCTAATCATACCAAATCCAGTCTCTTCTACAAGGCTTTCAAGGACTTCTATAATCTGACTCAACCTTACCTCAGCAGCCTTACCTAGCACCATGCACAGCACTTGCCATGCTTACTATCCTAAGACAGGCAAGGTCTCTCTGCCTTCTTCTTTGCCTCTTTAAACTGTACCTCTTAAGCTCCATACCACAAAAGAAATAACCTTATTTTTCCTATGTTTTGTGGACCCAACCAGAATATGAGCTACTGGAAAGCAGTCTTTCAGGATTTTACATCTACCACCTACTGTGCCCCTAGCAGAGCTGGACATGCCACAAGGGATCAGTAAATCCTTGCTTCTTGATTCCCCAAAAACATTTCCTTTGGGTAATTTAGAACACAGATTTATATAGTTTATGCTTTGAAATGGCTGAGAGAATGTAGATTCAGTTTTGATCTAAGTTTTTAATATTTTAGTAATTGCTTTTAATGTACTACTTCTACCAGAACCAGTGTCGTTTAATTATTCATGGGTGTACTTTTGGGAATTTCACCAAAATACCAAAGGAAAATGAATGACATTCAAGTGATGGGATGGTTATTGGCCTTTGTATCAAACACAGATAAAAATTAGACTTTTTCTTTCCTAATGTTAACTTTAACCAGAGTGTCCAAATGAGCTGAATCTAAGCAAACCTGGGTCTATAAAATGGATCTAGAATGACACAGCATAATCTGTTTGGAAGCATAGTTCACAGATGTGATAAATTTTTTTTGCTTTTTGATATTTCTTGACTAATATGATAAAGCCACCTTACATTTTTCACAGTACTTTTTAGGTTGTAAAATGTTTCATATCTATTATTCTATTTAATCTGTGCAATAATACCATAAAGCAAGTATTCTGTGTCTTTTCTGTAAGGTGAAACAAACTAATAATCAGAGAAGTTAAGAAAACCACCCAAGGCCTCAAAGCTAGGAAGTGGTAGAAACAAGACCTAAACCTAAAGTATAGAGAAATTGGGCAGGGAAGGCAGGTACAGCACAGTTGAGGTCCTAGAGTGATTCAACTGAACATCGACTGTGTGCTAGGTATGTTAGATGGTACAAACATTAACCTTAATCCTTACCCTAAAGGCACATAAATATGTGAGAAATATATGTAAAGCCTAGACAACAGTTAGCTAAAAGAAAACTAAGTCTAAAGTGAAGTCTTCCAACCTATGCTCCTTCTATTATTCCACATTGCTTCCCACAATTCTGTTGCAAAGGCTCAGATCCCACTAATTACCTTCTGTCTCTTCTCCTTTTAGCATTCAGAGGCTGCCTTTTGGAAGAGTTAACAAAGTAGACTTTGGTGAAGCCCCATGCCTCTTCAGATAAGGGATAAGAGCATATTTGTTGGAAAGAAATATTAGGAGAGGTCGCTATGATGTTTTGCAGAGACAACTAAACCCAAAGGTTAGTAGTATGAACAGATGAAAGCAGGGTTTTTGTATTTCTGTTCATTATCAAATATGCAATTTGTATCTAACAACAAACCACAAGAAGCATGCTTGAGAGGAGGCAGAAGAGTAGAGAATAGAGAGGTTGGGGAGGAGAAGAGGGAGAGAGAACTCACAGGTTTGGTGTATATGTAATTTATATTAAGATTTACCCTCTTACTAGATGTGATGTAGCTTTGTTAGCAGAGGCCAATGGTTTTTTGATACTTGCAATTCTTGAGGACAGGGATGGACTGATTAAAAATTTGGTAAGTCTTTGCAGGATAGGGGACCAACCAGATGACATGGACATTTGAAAGCCCCGGACAGTAGGTAAGAACCTGAGTGCCATGAACCAAATGGTGGCCAAATGACAGTGTTCCCCAGAAGCTAAATCCAGATATTAAAACGGTTGAAAAGGGGCAGCCCGGGTGGCTCAGCGGTTTAGCGCTGCCTTCAGCTCAGGGCCTGATCCTGGAGTCCTGGGATTGAGTCCCACATCAGGCTTCCTGCATGGAACCTGCTTCTCCTTCTGCCTGTATCTCTGCCTCTCTCTCTCTCTCTCTCTCTGTGTGTCTCATGAATAAATAAAATCTTTAAAAAAAATAAAGCGGTTGAAAGGAGGGTGGCTTAAGGAGGCATCCTCTGTCTCAAAAGCTTCTTTTACTTTAAGCTCCTCTAATTAGAATGCCAGAGATACTCTAATTAGAGGAGGCAGACTCTAGAGGGTGGCAGTGGCTCCAAAGCAAAATCCTCATTACCATGACAAGGAGTTCTAAAACTCTTTCAAACTGGCAAGACCGGCCTTTCTGACCTGAGGGTTAGAAATTTGGCAACTAATATTTTATTCACTGAGCAACTTAGAATATTTTAATAAGACATATTTTATATTTAGTGTTGACCAAGCCAGGAGGCAGAAGGTTCAGGGTTTTAGGTCCCTGCCATCATTCTTAACCTCCAAAAGAGTTAGAAAACCAGAAAACCCTAAGTCCTCCCTCCTACAGACCATTTCCTCATATGAAGCTGTCTTCATGGGCCCTTATTTCCTACTACATCACATCCTAACATTTCTGCATGGCTTTCAAGACCTGCCCCCAAACCAGTCCTGATGTCTTGATTAAGCTTGGCCTCATTTCTCCACAGATCATGCTCTTCTGCCTACCCTTCTATGTACTGTTAGCTTTGTCTGGAACACCCTCCCCTCTGCATCTCATGTAGTGATATTATACCCAAGTGTCAAAGTCCACTTCCTCCTTAAGGACTTTCCTGACTATTAGAGAATTAGAGACTTTGCTGATCTTTTTCCTTCTGAGGAGCAAATGTGATCTGCAGTAAGAAGTCAGGATAAGGGAAGCAGTGTGGTAGAGAATTTAAAAATAGTGGTATAAAGTTAGAAGAAAAATTGAGTTCAAGTTCATGCCTTCTACTAATGAAGGTAAATGACAAAGTTATCTAAGCTTTAAGCAATTGTTTTCTACTTTATTTCTACTCCATTATTCATTACTTGTCTGATATACGTTAAGTTGTTGATGAATCCTATCTTTCCATTGAGGATTTTGTAGTCTAATGTATGTTATATATAATTAGAAAATAGGAAGAGTGGTTAAATACCAAGAAAGCATCATAGAAAGATCCTCAAGAGGTCAGAGGAAGTTAAAATTAAATTTCCCTTTGTAGAAAATAGCATTTAAACTTGGCCTTGGAGCATGAACAAAAATATTCTAAGGATCAAATAGTACACAGAAAAGTGTTAGAAAAGTATAAGATGTCATACAAATGTGAGGGCTAGTATTTTAACTGTGGTGAGTGTTAGAAGAAGTTGTTCTAAGGAATGATAAGGTGGGGCAAGGAGTGCTTCAATCCTTTAATTCTTTAGGTACAACCTGATCAATCCATTACTTCAGAAGAAGCAATGGGCTCCCATCTATTCTGTCTCTTTCTGCCAGCACATAAAAAGATCCCACATTACATTGTGCATGAAAACTTTCCGGGGCCACCTGGAGCAGGGGGCTCAGAAAGAGCCTTAGATAACCCTTGGAAAGTCTGGCAGCACAGGGCCAATTTGAGAAGAACTACTGACATGGCTCACATACCTCAAAGATAAAGGGTAAAAGAACACACCAGCAAGACAAATGAGCTAATTTTAGCTTAAATAAAGAATAAAGGCAACTGCCTCAGGTTTCACTCTTGCGTGGTTTGGGGGCAGGGAACTCCAGCTGCTATGTGGGTATAAAGCAAAGGAGGAGTCTGACAGTTGCCAAAATACTCTTAACAGGGTCTCCCCTACCAAAGTTTCATTGGAGGGGCTTGTCCATCTGTAAGATTTATCCTCCTTCAAGTTGTTCTCCAATCTACAGGCTGCCATTACCACCTGGGATCCAATAATGCCTATCCTTTAGTATATATCTCTAGTAGTTTTAGGTAGGACTGTGTGCCTTCTCAAGATGACCCTCCTTTTTCTCCTTCACACAAGGAAGTCATCCTAGTGCACAATACACAAGTTTCCTTTCCATAGCCTTTTTCTTCATCCTTGGAAGGCAATTTTTAAAAAATCAGGGTTTGGCTGGGCATATAGCCTAATATTTAACTCAATTTGATACTCCAACAGGATTCATGTTCATATAAATTCATCTCAATTCAATTCAGATTCAAATTCACTGTTGGTATTAGTTATATTATTAGTTATAGTTTTTTACTGACCTGGATCAGGGTTTTCTACAAAACACCTGTCTATGTCTTTCTCTGGAGGCCTAATTGTACACTTTCCTTGGGAGGGTAACATTTTTGCCAAAACGCTATTACGAGTGGTGGAACAATTTGGTTTGTGCAACACCCCCCGCCTTTCCTGCCGCTGCCAGAAATATAGCGCTACTGATAAGAAAGTACAATGTCAAACTGGAGAGGAACAGAATAGTTCTAATGACAAAATTATCTCCATCACAGAGAAAAATAAAATCCTCAGTGAGATTTTTTTTATAACCTCCCATTCATTGCTCTGTTGAGTTGGCTTGTAAAATTTCTATTCTTATTGCTCTCGGTTACACCCTAAAACACCTCTAGTCCTCATTACTGATTTGTGATAATAATAATCCTTCATGAGTAATGAACTGCTTATCATATATATCATATGATGTCTGTGATATATATTTATTTACATTTAGTAATAATTTAATACGTTTCATGTACTTCTTTAACATATATGTGACATTTGACATGTATATATATCATATATATACATATATATCATATATATGATAAGGCAGTGCATTAAATTCAAAATAATTTAATGCCTATTTGTGAAAAAAAGAGTTAACCAGCATGCCTGAGTTGGTCAAATCTTGTATATTCTCAGAAGGGCCTACTTATATGACTGGCTTTTGGCTGGTTCCTGGGAACTGAGGTCTTAGAATGTTCCCTATGTTACTAACTGATAAGGACACTGTGCATGCTTAAAGTTCTGAACCACACTGTACCAGCTTGCCTAGATTGTATAAAAAATGTGATTTATGGTGAACACCTGCTTTCCTTCTGGGGGTATGGAGTTTCCATAACTGCAATAAGTCACTGCAGTTATCATAATAAAAACCCTGGACTTTTAGGCTCAAGCAAGCCTCTCTGGCAGAAAACATTTTGCATGTGTTTCTGGAATTCATTGCTGGGGGATTAAGCAAATCCTATGTGACTTCATTGAGAGAGGCCTCTTGGAAGCTTGCACCTGGTGTCTTTAGCCTCTGCCTGATTGTACCCCTTTCCTTTATCAATATTCCTTTTTATCTTTTTGCTGTAATAAACTATAGCCTGATTATAATGACCTCCAAGTCCTGTGAGTCTAGCACACCAGTGAGCTTGGGGTGGCCTTAGGAACCATTAATACAGTCTTACAATGTAATTGATGTATTATCACCTCTATTTTACATATAAGGGAACTGAGTTTCAAAGAGATCAGATAACTTCCTGAAGAGTAGAGTTAGTGCTTGAGCTGGAATTAGAACACAATTCTTTCCAAATCCAACATTTTTCTATTACACTAAATTCCCTCTATAAATTTTGTTCAAATGGATGTATTAGGCTAAAATACTGCTTTTATCCCCAACATAAAAATGTCACTGGGTGAATTTCAAGGCTTTGGGCTGAGATTTTTTTTTTTTTTTTTTGGTAAGGCTGGGCAAAATTTCCCACTAAGAGAGGAGAGTGGACAGATACCCACCTATGTAACAATCAATCTTATCCTTGACAATGGTTTCCTAGAGGGTCTTTCTGCTCTGCATCTGGCATCAGCAAGTTCAGTTTCACTGCAATGTGTGAGAGTTTTCACATATTTATATCATTCAGAGAAAAAGCATATTTGTCTATGTGGAGAATAGTGTGGTAGTCGTGCAGTGTGAAAGGATAGAATTTGTCTTGTCCAGAAAGAAAAAAACATCTGAGAAAGCACTAAAGAACAACTAAACACATCAAAATTGGTTTGTTATCATACATAGAAGGGAATATTTGGGGAGAAGAGGGGAAGAAACAGCTCAATTACTTATGAAGATTTTTTTAGTCATATAGTAGCACACAGCATATCATACCTATTAATAAAACTGGGCTTTTTGCAAGACAAAAGGTAGAGCATTTACACATGATACAAAGCTTATTATCAACCTGAATCCAGCAACTGTCCCCATCTACACATTTACCCAGATGTGCATACAACATTCCTAAACCAGACACTCTTTAACTCTGCCTTTATTTACAAACAAAAAGTACATATTTACCAAATCATTCTGGCGGCGGGGGGGGGGGGGGGGGAGAGGAGGGGGAGGTGGTGGGGAATGCAGGACTTGGAGGCAAAACAAAAGTAAGTAATTGAAAGCAAGGTTGTTTACACCTCTATATGCACAACCCATCCCTCCAGTGCTCTATAGCATTAGCTATTTCTGGTTAAGCTATACCACTTTCATTGGAGGAAGATAAAGATCAGAGCCATGGGCATTTCAGAGTGTCTTTTCTACTTGCCCAATGAATACCTACAGTGGCTTCTGTTAAGAATGTCTCAAAGTGACCAGTAATAGAGTGAAACCTACATAGCAAATTAAAGCTATCACTTTTTGGTCTGGGTCTCAGTTTTCCCAATTGTAAAATGAAGGGACATATGTGGACCTACCAAGTCAGCTGATATCCCATGGCTGTTTGACTCCATCACAAACAACACATGCCACATGCCACAAGTCAGATGTTAATGATGCTTTCAAGCCTTACTTCTTATACGCAGGCCCACACATACATACAGGGCTTTTCTTTTTGGCCCAGAGGGTGATGGCTTTTTCAAATGCAGATAAATAAGCTGAGAAGATTACAATTAATACATGCTCTTTCCCCCAGCCTGCCTCTTTTTAGTAAGAGGAATGCTGAACTACAATGGCAAGGTCTAAAGGAATCTGACCACAGTTAGTATGACAGTGCTTCGATGACTATTGGTTTCTGTGCTGCTGTGAAGAGAAAGAGCACACTCCTTCTTCTTGGGTGGCAAATCTTTGAATCAGAGAAAATACAGAGAATTTCTAGGCTAAATATGAAGCCACCTCTAAGGCTGGGGTTTGTTGGACCCTAGTACACACCAAAGATAAGGGAATAACTTGGGCCCAGAGAACCATAGTTTACCAAGAATCCCAATTGAAACCCAAAATAGTAACATAATAATCATGTGGTATCTACTGAATGTGTTAATGTTTACATGATGAACTGAAATAATGTGGATTTTGTGAGGGCAAAGAATAAATAAGCTCAATTTGGAGTCAAGCTGATTTATTTTCTACAACTGCTAAAATAAAAAATTTATTTACCCACTAAGTTCTGAGAGAAATACTGGGTCACTTTAAGAACTAAGTGTCTACCTCTTCTGATGGTAGAAAAACAGATTTTATCTTCAAGGCTGACTTATTAATATATGATACAACTTCAAATGTGTAGAATTTTATGTTCTGATTTGATCATTATCAGTAATTCTCATTTTTGTGATGCTAGATTTATAAAATACTTCAACATATTTTATGTTATTTGTCTTATGTTGATCTCTACCAACAGTCCTGTGAATGTAAATGGGTAGGTGTTATTATCCTTATTTTACAGATGATAAATAGGAGGCTGAGAGAGGTTGATTACTAGATAGCTGACATTAGAATCCAGGCATCAAGATGCCAAGCTTCTATTACTTTGAGGTAAGGTCAGCAAGGGACACAAACATGACGATGTTGCATACCCTATTCCAGCTCAAAACTTGTTGCCTAACACAAGGTTTGTCATTATACAAGTTTACCTGTTGGAATGCCTGTCAACATGAATCCCAAGATTAACATTTAAAAATTTTTTTAAACTTTTAATTTAAATTCAATTAAATTAACATATACTGTATTATTAGTTTCAGAGGTATAATTCAATGATTCATCAGTTGCATGCAATATTCCCAGTGCTCATTACTTCAAGTGCCCTCCTTCATGCCCATCACTCAGTTACCCCATCCCCCCACCCACCTCCCCTCCAGCAACCCTCAATTTGTTCCCTGCAGTTAAGAATCTCATGTTTGCCTCCCTCTCTGTTTTCCTCTTATTTTATTTTCCTTTCCTTCCTCCATGTTCATCTTTTCTATTTCTTAAATTCCATATATGAGCGAAATCATATGATATTTGTCTTTCTCTGACTGACTTATTTCACTTAGTATAATACCCTCCAGATCCATCCATGTCATTGCAAATGGCAAATTTTCATTTTTTTCTTGTTCATTCTTTTGATGGCTGAGTAATATTTCATTGTATATATTCCACATCTTCTTTATCCATTCATCTGTGGATGGACATCTGGGTTCTTTCCACATTTTGGCAATTGTGGAAATTGCTGCTATAAACATTGGGGTGCATGTGCCCCTTTGAATCACTATTTTTGTGTCCTTTGGATAAACACCTAGTAGTGCAATTGCTGGGTTGTAGGGAAGCTCTATTTTTCACTTTTTGAGGAACCTCCATACTGTTTTCCAGAGTGGTCACACCAGTTTGCATTCCCATCAACAGTGTAAGGGTGTTTCCCTTTCTCATCTGTTGTTTCCTGAGATGTTAATTTTAGCCATTCTGACTGGTGTGAGGTGATATCTCATTGTGGTTTTGATTTGTATTTCCTTGATGCTAAGTGATGTTGAACATTTTTTCATGGGTCTGTTGGCCATTTGTATGTCTTCTTTAGAGAAATGTCTGTTCATGTCTTCAGCCCATATCTTGGCTGCATTATTTGTTTTCTTGAGAGTTGAGTTTGATAAGTTCTTTATAGATTTTGGATACTAGTGCTTTATCTGATAAGAAATTTGCAAATATCTTCTCCCATTCTGTAGGTTGCCTTTTAGTTTTGTCGACTCTTTCCTGGGCTGTGCAAAAAAATCCTTTTTATTTTGATGAAGTCCCCATAGTTCATTTTTGCTTTTGTTTCTCCTGCCTTTGGAGACATGTCTAGCAAGAAGTTGCTGTGGCTGAAGTCAGAGAGGTTGCTGCCTGTGTTCTTCTCCAGGGTTTTTGATGGATTCCTGTCTCACATTTAGGTCTCTCATCCATTTTGAATTTATTTTTGTGTATGGTGTAAGAAAATGGTCCAGTTTCATTCTTCTGCATTTGGTTGTCCAATTTTCCCAAAACCATTTGTTAAAGAGACTGTCTTTTATCCATCAGATATTCTTTACTCCTTTGTTGAAGATTAGTTGACCATAGAGTAGAAGGTTTATCTCCGGGCTCTCTATTCCGTTTCATTGATCTAAATGTCTATTTTTGTGCCAAGACCATACTGTCTTAATGATTACAGCTTTGTAATACAGCTTGAAGTCCAGAACTGCAAGGCCTCCAGCTTTAATTTTCTTTTCTTTTTTAGATTTTATTTATTTATTCATGAGAGAGAGAGAGAGAGAGAGAGAGAGAGACATAGGCAGAAGGAGAAGCAGGCTCCATGCAGGGAGCCCGACGTGGGACTCAGTCCCGGCTCTCCAGGATCACGCCCTGGGCCTAAGGTGGCATTAAAGCACTGACCCACCCGGGCTGCCCCTTTTAAGTTTCTTTTTCAGCATTACTTTGGCTATTTGGGGTCTTTATTAGTTCCTCACAAATTTTAGGATTGTTTGTTCCAGTAAGGTGAAAAATACTAGTGGTATTTTGATAAAGATTACATTGAATGTGTAGATTGCTTTGGGTAGTATAGACATTTTAACAATATTTGTTCTTCCAATCCAGGAGCATGGGATGTTTTTCCATTTTTTGTATCTTTCTCAATTTCTTTCATAATTGTTCTATAGTTTTCAAAGTACAGATCCTTTACTTCTTTGGTTAGATTTATTCCTAGGTATTTTATGGCTTTTGGTGCAATTGTAAAAGGAATCCATTCCTTGATTTCTCTTTCTTCTGCTTCATTGTTAGTGTATAGAAATGTAACTGACTTCTGTGCAGTGACTTTATATCCTGTCACTTGGCTGAATTCCTGTATCAGTTCTAACATTTTTTTTGGTGGAGTTTTTGGGTTTTCTATATAGAGTATCATGTCATCTGTGAAGAGCGCTTGACTTCTTCTTTGCTGCTTTGGATGCATTTTCTTTTTGTTGTCTGATTGCTGAGGCTAAGACTTCCAGTACTATATTGAACAACAGTGGTGAGAATGGACATCCCTGTTATATCCTGACCTTAGGGAAAAAGCTCTCACTTTTCCTCCATTGAGGATGATATTTGCTGTGGGTTTTCCATATATGGGTTTTATGATATTGAGGTATGTTCCCTCAAGCTTAACTTCTTGAATCAGTAGGGAGACACATGCTATGACACAGAAATCTTTCATCATTTCCTGATTTTGGCTCACATATTCCTTTACCAAGAAAAGAAAAGAGAAAGATACAATTTTAACCATCTTTGAGAATCTTCCAATTATTTCCAGTTCCTAGGGTGCCAGCAAGTACCCCACCATCTAATGGTCATTTGCAGTAATTTAATCTTCATTCTATGTGAGGGAGGGGACAAACTGTGGATATTCCATTTTCTATCCACATGGAATATGATATGGAAGTGATTACTCTTCCAATTGAGTTCAGTAGCAGATATAACACTGCACCATACATACATCCTAAAGCCAGACTTCTTTGAAAGGGATTATATTAAAAGCTAGTAGTTTAAGCATAGACATACCATACAATCCAGCAAGTGCACTCCTAGATATATATCCAAGTGAATTAAAAATTTATGTTTACATAAAAACCTGCATGTAAATGTATTTAGCAACTTTACTCATAATTTCCAAAAGCTATAAATATTCAAGATGTCCTCCAACAGGAGAATGGATAAACATCTTTACAACACAATATTATTCAGTGATAAAAAGTAGCTATTTGAAAGGACTCCTGATACACACAACCTCATGGATGAGGTTTAAATGCATTTTTGCTAAGAGACAATAGCCATACACAAAGGCTACATATTATGTGATTCAATTTATATCACACTCTGGAAAAGGTAAAACCATAGAGATGGAACACCTATCAGTTTTCAGGTGTTGGGGGAAAAGGGCTGGTTGATTGAAAAGGAGATACACAGAGAAATTTTGATGCTATGGTACTTGGGTGGTAAGTAAATGATACTATGCATTATCAGAACATATAGAACTATAATTTACAGAAAATAAGCCTGAATGCATGTAAATTTAAAAACCAATCAGGATGTCAAGAGATCCAGGATGAAATGCAGACCATGAAAAATGAATCTAAATGTATTACAGATGTGTGGCATAACTACACTGGGTGAGGTATGAAGTTGGCTTCACTTTGTAAAGTGTGTTTTGACTGAAAACTATAAGAGTAAAAACAAAAGAATCACACATAAACACAGTAGTCTAGTTGGTAAATTTGTTTCTTATGAAGTATGAGTGAATGATTCTGAAACTACTTTATATGTATGTATATATATAAATGTGTGTGTATATATATATATATATATATGAATGGATGGTGGACAGTGAAAGCCAGATTGCTCATTGTTAGAGAGACAAGAAAGGAAGGTTAGAATGAACCCTACAATACTGTATTAGAGTTGGATACATTAGTATTCACTCACCTTTAGCTTCGTATATATACATGTATATAAAAGATTATATATATACATATATATACACAAATGGATAGATATATAGATGATACAGAGACTATGGATTTATATGTATATATTTCCTAGATCTGTATACTAAGAAAGCCTAGAAGCAATGATAACTTAGTAACAATGACCATTCCCAGATCTTAGTTTCTAAATACAATTCTCAAAAAAAAAAAAAAAAAAAAAGAAAAGAAAAGAAAAAAAAGAAAAGAAAGGAACTAGTGTTCCTTGGAGAAATGGCTGAATCTAGGGCTAAGAAAGGGTAAATACAAAAGGAGTATAGAATACTTTCTGGTACCAGAAAATAAGGAAATACTGAAAAGATAAAAGAAAGAAGGGCATTTCAAAGGCACACAGGAGCCAACCTGAAAGAATTCCCAATGGTCAAAGCTGGAACAGTTTGAGCAACAAAACAAATGAGGTAGTACTGAATGAAAACTCAAAGGATATAATAAATATATGTGAGTTCATATACATATAAATGAATGATTGAACAAATAAATAGTAGAGAAGAAAATATCTTCCTTACAGATAATTCCAAATAATGTGTGTGTGTGTGTGTGTGTGTGTGTGTGCGTGTGTACTTCCCCTTCCAGAAGGGTAAACTTGAGTGTGAGCTAGACTTAGTGACTTACCTCCAAAGAATAGAGAATGGAATAAACAAAAATAGTAACTTTACAGTGTACAAACATGGCAAACACTACCTTAACCAAGTGATTAAAATTAAGTAGTGGTAGTTACTAGTCACAAATCTTGTTTGTACTATGTACCTCTTGAAATAATGTGATGAAAATGGCACTTTACCTCTTTGGTATTCTTCAAAAACCAATAACCTCAGTGTAATCATGAGAAAACATCAGACTAACACAAAGTGAGGGACATTCTGCAAAACAAGTGACTAGTACTCTACCAAAATGTTAAAATCACGAAAAACTAAGAAACTGACAAAGACTACAGAGGATTAAAGACATATGATGATTAAATGCAATGTGGTAACCTGGATTGGATCCTACCATCGCTTCTCGGCCTTTTGCCTAAGATCAAGTGTCGATTGGATCCTGCCATTTTAAAAAGGATATTAATGGTAAAACTGGTGACATCTGAATGAAGTTTGGAGTTTAGTTAATAGTATACCAATGTTGATTTCTTAGTTTTGAAAAATACTCCATAGTAATGTAAGATGACAGCACAAATGGGTGAGGAATGTATGGGAGTTCTCTGTACCATTTTTGAAAATTTTCTGTAAATACAAAATTAATGTAAAGTTTTAAAAAACTTAAACCATATGGAGTATATGGAAATGCTGACACACAGAGACACAAAATTAGTAGTTTAAACATATATGTCTGTCAGATTCCTCATTAACATAAAATTAAGGATTAAAACAGTCTTCTGAAGGTCAGAGGTCCACTATTACCTGACTTTGTAACCTTGAATGAGTTCCATTTTTCAGCTGTGAGCTTGAATTTTCCATCTGTACCATGAGGAGTTGAACCAGATGGTCTCCAAAGGCCCTTTCAGATCTACCTAGTCTGGGCTCCTTTTTAGCTGTGTGGGAGGCAGGAACAGAACCCAAAAGTTTCCCTTGGGTTTGATTAACAATACCAGCTGCTTCACCAACACAGACTTAAAGTAAAATGTTCTATGTGAGTTCTAATTGCTAGTAATCCCAGAGAAATGGGTTCGGTAAGAAGCAGGATGGAAGTGAGCATGGTAGAAGCCTCCTTCCTAAGCAGAGTTCTGTGTTCTCCAAGAAATGAGGGCAACATGGAAGCCATATATAAGTGGAGTTTAAGAAATAGGCAAAATGAACCAAAGCTTGTATTTTATGGCTAAGAGATATGTCATTGTTAACTGAGCCAGAACTTCTCAATCACTCTAGCTAAGCAAGGGCATATTGCAAATAAACCAAGATGCCTTCAAAATGTCACTCTTCCCTTTTTAAAAAGATGTATTTATTTATTTTAGAGAGAGGAGGGGAGGGGCAGAGGGAGAGGGAGAGAGAGAAGCAGACTCCCCACCAAGCACAGAGCCCAATGAAAGACTTGATCTCATGACCCTGAGATCAACAGTCAGATGCTTAACTGACTGAGCCACCAAGCTACACCCCAAATGTCATTCTTTCTATTCACCAGACATGGGGAGGTAATATTTGAGAGCAAGTAATGCCTACTTCTCAGGGCAGAGTTGGGGCCACTCATGGCAATCACACTAATATTACTCCTTACTTATAAAGGACTTTTGTCAGGTCAAACTCTTTAAGGAAATAATGCTTGACTGCTTAGAATCAGAATGTGATAGTTTGAGACCTTGACATTACTTCATGTGGCTTTATAGGAAAGAGATGGCTGAGAAAGTTGTGCACCCTCACTTTCGAGGATAGTGACAGCATGTGATAAATATATATACTTACACACAGTACACCAATCTCAAAACTAAATGATTAGAAACCATTTTATAAAAATTTAAACCACCAATAGTACTCTTAGCCCATTCCAGCCTATCTATAGCCTAGGCAAGAAGGGGAATATTAAAATAATAGAGATAGAAAATGAACCTAAAATTCAATGGATGTTTCCAAATCTTACCAACCTGCAGGAGAATTAAAGAGTGCTTTACTCAGAAAGGAATATAAGGCTAATACTGCCACCATCATATTTAGCGTGCTTAAACCTAATAGCTGCTATTACATTTCATTCTTCCCCCAATCAGGCAGCAGGTCTAAATGTCAGTGTGACAGACAACCTGACGAACTCTGGCTTTTGCCAGAAGTTCACTGCATTGAAGCCAAAGGGGATTTCTGCAGAAGATGTTTCTTTTTTTTTTTTTTATGTTTTTTTTTTTAATTTATTTATGATAGTCACAGAGAGAGAGAGAGAGAGAGGCAGAGACATAGGAAGAGGAAGAAGCAGGCTCCATGCACCGGGAGCCCGATGTGGGATTCGATCCCGGGTCTCCAGGATCGCGCCCTGGGCCAAAGGCAGGCGCCAACCCGCTGCGCCACCCAGGGATCCCCAGAAGATGTTTCTTATAGAAGAGTCTTGCTTCCATCTTTATATTTAAAGAATCTTCATAAAGAGCAATGTGGACATTTGGGTCCAGCTAATACAATTTTCTTAATGGGTTTAAAATTTTTTTAAACCTTTTTTTTTTTTCATTTGCTGTCATCACAGAAGCTCTGGTTAGTGAGACAGCATAAGATTTTAATTTTAATTTGTACACCTTTTCCCCACAAAATTATGTTTATTCCTTCCATTAACATGCCTCTATTGATGCTTACTTAAAATATTTAGTCTTACATCCAATGTGCAGTAATGCAATAGTCACAGGGTAAATGAAATAATAGATAAAAGGAGAAATCAGAGAGAAAGATGCAAGAAAGAAGGGCAAGAAAAGGGGAAGTAGAGAAGAAAAAAGGAAAGATGGAAAATGAAATGGCTGGAGAAAAACAGAGAAAGACAGAAGAATTAAAAGGAAAAGATTACAATGAAACAAGAAAGCAATGAAGAAAAGCCTCAAATTGCCACTGATTTTTAATTTTATTGAGTAGTGACACTGTAGACCTAAGAATATTTGTTGCTGAGTGTGGAATAGATTGAATTCCAGTTGTCATCTGTGTGTACAGGGAGATTGTCACAAAGGCCTGAATGAAGGTCTGGCTTTCCTTCACAGTAAGTCCACAGACTCATTCTCAATCCGGCTATAGGATTTTATTAGAATAGGAAGTTAATGATCCAAATTTGTGCTTGTTTCAGAGCTGCCAACAAAAAATGCTTCTGACATCCCATGGAATTAAAGATCGAGTAGGCCCTTTTCTCCTACTGGCCATTAGCATATGAATACACATGCACATGCCATACACACACACTTCCTCAATTTGGGGAATTTAGTTGGCCCCAAACTATAATAAATTCTCAAAATCCAGTAAAAGAAGATGGCATATCTATTGAAGAGCCAATTCATCAAAAAGATATAACAAAAATATAAACACAGGTAACATCAGAGCCCCAAAGTATATAAAGCAAAACCTGACAAGAGTTAAAGGGAGAAGTAGAGAGCTGTATAATAATAGTTAGAGACTTCAATATTCAATTTTTAATAATGGATAGAACAGCTAAAGAGAAGATTGAAAAAGAAACAGAGGACTTGAACAACACTGCAAACCAAGGCCTAACAGAAATACAGAGAAAACTAGACCCCACAACAGCAGAATACACATTATTCTCAAGTGCACATGGAACCTTCTTCAGGACTGGCCATTTTCTAGGCCACATAACAAGTCTCAATAAATTCAAAAAGTCTGAGATCACACAAAGTTTCTTTTCTAAACCATAAAAAATAGAAAACTATAAATTCACAAATATTTGGAAAATAAACAACATACTCTTAAATAATCAGTGGGTCAAAGAAGAATCAGAAGGGAAATTTAAAAATACTTTGAGATGAGAACAAAACATAACATACTAAAAGTTATGGGATGCACCAAAAGCAGTATTCAAAGGGAAATTTATAGCTGTACACATCAATATTTAAGAGGAAGAAAGAGCTCAAATTATTAACCTCAATGTATAATTTCGGAACTATAAAAGAAAGACAAACCAAGCCCGAAGAGGGCAGAAGGAGAGACATAATAAAACACAGCGCAGGTAAATAAAATAAGGAACAAAAGACCAAAAAATAGGATCAATACAGTTATAAGTTGGTTCTTTGAAAAGATCAACAAAAGTCACAAACCATTAGTTAGACTTATTAAGAAAAAAGAAGAGAAGAGTCAAATTATTAAGATCATAAATGAAAGTGGAGATGTTCTACTGGTTTTACAGAAATAAACGATAAGATTATACAGATTTATTATTTATAAGAGATTATGAACAGTTGTATGCCAACAAAGTAGGTAAGCTTGATAAAATGGACAAATTCTTAGAAACACACAAAATACCCAAATTGGCTCAAGTAGAATAGAAAATCTAAGCAGAATCATTACTAGTAACAAGTTTGGGTCAGTAATCAAACCCTTTTAACAAAGAAAAGTTTAGGACTTTTGAAAGAAGCTATTGGTGAATTCTATAAAACATTTAAAGAAGAATTAGAATCAATTGTCCTCAAAGTTTTCAAAAAATGGAAGAGGAGGAAACATTTTCTAACTCATTCTATGAGGCCAACATCACCCTGATACCAAAGCCAGATGAAGATATCACAAGAAAAAAAAAAAACTACAAACCAGTATCTCTTATAAATACAGATGCAAAAATTTTCAACAAAAAACTAGCAAACAGAATCTAACATCATATTAAAAGGATTACATGGGCAGCCTGGGTGGCTCAGTGGTTTAGCGCCGCCTTCAGCTCAGGGCGTGATCCTGGAGACCCGGAATTGAGTACCACGTCAGGCTCCCTGCATGGAGCCTGTTTCTCTTTCCTGTGTCTCTGCCTCTCTCTCTCTCTCTCTGTTTTCTCATGAATAAATAAAACCTTAAAAAATAAAAATAAAAGGATTACATACCATGACCAAGTGAGATTTATCTCAGCAATGAAAGGGTGATTTAACATTCAAAAATCTATCAATATAATATACCACATTAATAGAATAAAGGAAAAACAGAGCTAAGATGGCAGAGGAATAGGAGGACCCTAGGCTTGTCGAGTTCCACAAACAACTAGACAGCTATCAAATCATTCTAAATACCCCAGAAATCAACCTGAAGACTGACAGAAAAAACTCCACAGCTAGGGAGAGAAAGAAGCCACACTGAGAAGATAGGAAGTGTGGAGATGTGGTTGAAGGGAGAAACAGATTGTGGATGCTATGGAGGAAAGGTCTTTGTGTTTGTGGGGGAAAAGCAAGAGATAATTAAGCGCAGAAGGGAATGGACAAGGAGAACATTTCCCCCAAAGCCACTGGCTGGGAAAATGAGACGGGCTGATTTTACTGAGTTCTTATAACTAGTAAGATCTAGAGATTGGAGTTTAAAAGGTCAGCGGGCTTTGCTGGGATAGAGCCCTGAGGGCACTACCCTACTCCTGGAGAGAAAGCAGGTACAACCCAGAGGTAGACTATGGAAATAGCAGTCTGAAGCATGCCTAGGGTACACAGTGGGAAGATAATCTGCTCTTCTTGGAGTGCTTCTTAGAGAGGCAGCATTCAGGGAGAAGACTCTCTGTAGACAAAGGAACTGGCTGGCACCATTTCCCTCCTATGCCACTCAGCATAAACACAGACACATCTGTAGGAGGCAACACAGCACCCATGCTAGCTACCTAACCTGCTTACACCAAGTCCCACACTCCTGCACTCTGGTGGGACTCCAGTATGCTTCAATCCCATCATGGTGGGCTCCTTCTCCATAAGACCAGAAGAAACCCCTGTACACAACAAATCCCAACCAGAAAGGCTTCAGTTCTAGTGGAAGTAATAACAGTTCTCATTTAACAAGCAGACCAGAGTACACTTGGTTAAAATATGCCACATTTTGGTAAAGGATCAAACACTCTCTCATCACAGGCAAGGAGAGCCTCTGCAGAAGATTAGGCTGAAGGATAGAGCAACATAAACACAAGACCAGAGTGCATGAGACATTCCCTGAAGTGCCAGGCCTGGACACTATATGACCTCTTTTTCATAAAGCCATGATTCTCAGGATCAGAAAACATAATGGGCTTATACACAGAGAAGTAAGAGACTTAGACAAAATGCCAAGATGGAAAAATTCATCCCAAATGAAAGAACAAGATAAGGTCACAGAGAGCTAAGTGAAACAAACATAAATCCATTAAAGGAATCATTCACTACAATCAAGTGAAATTTATTTCTGGATTACAAGAGTGGTTCACTATTTGCAAATTAATCAACGTGATATATCACATTAATAAAAGATAAGAACTGTATGATCCTTTCAATAGATGCAGAAAAAGCATTGAACAAAGTCCATCAATTCATTTTTTAAAAGATTTTATTTATTTTTTCATGAGAGACACACAGAAAGAGGCAGAGACATAGGCAGAGAGAGAAGCAGGCTCCATGCAGGGAGCCTGATGTGGGACTCGATCCTGGGTCTCCAGGTTCACGCCCTGGGCCAAAGGCAGGCACTAAACTTCTGAACCACCCAGGGATCCCAAGTCCATCAATTCATGATAAAACTCTTCAACATAGTAGAGTTAGAGTGAACTTACTTCAACATAATAAAGGCCATATATGAAAAACCCACAGCTAATATCATCCTCAAAAGGGGAAAATGAGACTTTTTCCTTTAAAGTAAGAACAAGACAGGAAGGTCCATTCTCACCACTTTTATTTAACATAGTACTAGAAGTCCTAGCTTCAGCAATCAGACAACAAAAAGAAATAAAAGGCATATAAGTTGGCAAAAGAAGTCAAACTTGCACTATTTGCAGATGACAAGATAGTTCTTATAGAAAACCCAAAGGACTCCACCAAAAGTTGCTAGAACTAACACATGAATTCAGTCAGTTGCAGGACAAAAAAAATCAACTTTGAGAAATCTGTTCCATTTCTATACACCAATAATGAAGCAGCAGAAAGAGAGATCAAGGAATCAGTTCCATTTGTAATTGCACCAAAAACCATAAGATACCTAGGATAAACCTAACCAAAAAAGGTAAAAGACCTTTACTCTGAAAACTATAAACACTGATGAAAGAAATTGAAGAGAATACACAGAAATAAAAAACTTTTCATGTTCATGGATTGGAATAACAGCTACTGTTAAAATGTCTATATTACCCAAAGCAATCTACACATTTAATGCAATCTCTATCAAAATACCACTAGCATTTTTCACAGAGTTAGAACAAATAATCCTAATATTTGTATGGAAAGACTTTGAATAGCCAAAGCAATCTTGTTAAATAAAAGCAAAGCTGGAGGCATCATGATTCCAGACATCAAGATATATTACAAAACTGTAGTCATCAAGACAATATGGTACTGGCATAAAACCAGACACATAGATCAATGGAACAGAATAGAGAACCCAGAAGTGGATCTTCTATTCTATGGTCAACTAATCTTCAAAAAGTAGTAAAGAATACCCAGTGGAAAAAAAAAGACAGTCTCTTTAACAAATGGTACTGGGAAAATTGGACAGACACATGCAGAAGAATGAAACTGGACCACTTTCTTACACCATACACAAAAATAAATTCAAAATGGATGAAAGACCTAAATGTGATACAGGAAACCATTGAAATCCTAGAGAATAACACAGACGGTGATCTCTTTGACATTAGCCATAGCAACTACTTATTAAACGTGTCTCCTAGAGGAGGGGCAAGATGGCTGAAGAGTAGGATCCCCAAATCACCTGTCTCTACCAAATTACCTAGATAACCTTCAAATCATTCTGAAAATCTACGAATTCGTCCTGAGATTTAAAGAGAGACCAGCTGGAATGCTACAGTGAGAAGACTTCGTGCTTCTATCAAGGTAGGAAGACGGGGAAAAAGAAAGAAACAAAAGGCATCCAAGGGGGAGGGGCCCCGCGAGGAGCCGGACTAAGGCCGGGGCGAGTGTCCCCAGGACAGGAAACCCCCGTCCCGGAGAAGCAGGAACTGCACCAATCTTCCCGGGCGGAAAGGCGCCCACAGGGAGTTAGAGCAGGACCCCAGGAGGGGCGGGGATGCCCTCAGGCTCCCTGGGACACTAACAGACACCTGCACGCCCAGGAAAGTGCGCCGAGCTCCCTAAAGGGCTGCAGCGCGCAGAGCTGGACCCGGGAGCAGCTCGGAGGGGCTCGGGCAGCGGCTCTGTGCGGAGAGGGCTGCGCGGCCCGGGAGCAGGTCGGAGGGGCTCGGAGGGCGGTTCCGCGGAGGGGGCTGTGCCACCGGGAGCGCGAATCCAACAGTGCAGGCCCCAGAGCACTGGGCTCCAGGACAAAGCCCAGGATCCGACCTCCCCCCGGGACAGGCAGAGGCCAGGAGGGCCCAGGACAGCAAGGACGCTTCTGTCCCAAGCTGAGCAGATCAGCGGCCCCACCCCAGAGCATCCAGGCCCTGCAGATGGAGAGCTCTGTAGTTACTGCGGTGACTGACTCAAGGGCTCCAGAGCTGGCCAACGCCACTGGGGTTGTTCCTCCTGGGGCCTCAAGAGGTAAACAACCCACACTGAGCCCTGCACCAGGCAGGGGGCAGAGCAGCTCCCCCAAGTGCTAACACCTGAAAATCAGCACAATAGGCCCCCTCCCCCAGACGACCAGCTAGACGGACAAGTTCCAGGGGAAGTCAAGGGACTTAAAGTATACAGAATCAGAAGATACTCCCCCGTGGTTTTTTTTTTCTTTTTGATTTCTGTTTGCTTCCCCCACCCTTTTTAACCTTTATTTCTTTTTATTTCATTTTTTCTTCTCTTTTTTCTTTTTTCTTCCTTTTTTATTTTTTCCTTTTCTCTTTTCTTTCCTTCTTTCTCTCTCTTTTTCTCCTTTTCCCAATACAGCTTGTTTCTGGCCATTCTGCACTGAGCAAAATGACTAGAAGGAAAACCTCATCTCGAAAGAATCAGAAACAGTCCTCTCTCCCACAGAGTTACAAAATCTGGATTACAATTCAATGTCAGAAAGCCAATTCAGAAGCACTATTATACAGCTACTGGTGGCTCTAGAAAAAAGAATAAAGGACTCAAGAGACTTCATGACTGCAGCATTTAGATCCAATCCAGCAGAAATTAAAAATGAATTGAATGAGATGCAATCCAAACTAGAAGTCCTAACGATGAGGGTTAAGGAGGTGGAAGAACGAGTGAGTGACATAGAAGACAAGTTGATGGCAAAGAGGGAAACTAAGGAAAAAAGAGACAAACAATTAAAAGACCATGAAGACAGATTAAGGGAAATAAATGACAGCCTGAGGAAGAAAAACCTACGTTTAATTGGGGTTCCCGAGGGTGCCGAAAGAGACAGAGGGCCAGAATATGTATTTGAACAAATCCTAGCTGAAAACTTTCCTAATCTGGGAAGGGAAACAGGCATTCACATCCAGGAAATAGAGAGATCCCCCCCCCCCTAAAATCAATAACCACCGTTCAACACCTCAACATTTAATAGTGAAACTTGCAAATTCCAAAGATAAAGAGAAGATCCTTAAAGCAGTAGGAGACAAGAAATCCCTGACTTTTATGGGAAGGAGTATTAGGGTAACAGCAGACCTCTCCACAGAGACCTGGCAGGCCAGAAAGGGCTGGCAGGATATATTCAGGGTCCTAAATGAGAAAAACATGCAACCAAGAATACTTTATCCAGAAAGGCTCTCATTCAGATAGGAAGGAGAGATAAAAAGCTTCCAAAACAGGCAGGAACTGAAAGAATATGTGACCTCCAAAGCAACTCTGCAAGAAATTAAAGGGGGATTCTTAAAATCCCCCTTTAAGAAGAAGTTCAGTGCAACAATCCACAAAAACAAGGACAGAATAGATATCATGATGACACTAAACTCATATCTCTCAATAGTAACTCTGAACGTGAATGGGCTTAATGATCCCATCAAAAGGCGCAGGGTTTCAGAATGGATAAAAAAGCAGGACCCATCTATTTGCTGTCTACAAGAGACTCATTTTAGACAGAAGGACACCTACAGCCTGAAAATAAAAGGTTGGAGAATCATTTACTATTCAAATGGTCCTCAAAAGAAAGCAGGGGTAGCCATCCTTATATCAGATAAACTAAAATTTACCCCGAAGACTGTGAGAGAGATGAAGAGGGACACTATATCATACTTAAAGGATCTATCCAACAAGAGGACTTAACAATCGTCAATATATATGCCCCGAATGTGGGAGCTGCCGAATATTTAAACCAATTAATAACCAAAGTGAAGAAATACTTAGATAATAATACACTTATACTTGGTGACTTCAATCTAGCTCTTTCTACCCCCGATAGGTCTTCTAAGCACAACATCTCCAAAGAAACGAGAGCTTTAAATGATACACTGGACCAGATGGATTTCACAGATATCTACAGAACTTTACAACCAAACTCAACTGAATACACGTTCTTCTCAAGTGCACATGGAACTTTCTCCAGAATAGATCACATACTGGGTCACAAATCGGGTCTGAACCGATACCAAAAGATTGGGATCATCCCCAGCATATTCTCAGACCATAATGCCTTGAAGTTAGAACTAAATCACAACAAGAAGTTTGGAAGGACCTCAAACACGTGGAGGTTAAGGACCATCCTGCTAAAAGATGAAAGGGTCAACCAGGAAATTAAGGAAGAATTAAAAAGATTCATGGAAACTAATGAGAATGAAGATACAACCGTTCAAACTCTTTGGGATGCAGCAAAAGCAGTCCTAAGGGGGAAATACATCGCAATACAAGCATCCATTCAAAAACTGGAAAGAACTCAAATACAAAAGCTAACCTTACACATAAAGGAGCTATAGAAAAAACAGCAGATGGACCCCACGCCCAGCAGAAGAAGAGAGTTAATTAAAATTCAAGCAGAACTCAACGAAATCGAGACCAGAAGAACTGTGGAACAGATCAACAGAACCAGGAGTTGGTTCTTGGAAAGAATTAATAAGATAGATAAACCATTAGCCAACCTTATTAAAAAGAAGAGAGGGGAGACTCAAATTAATAAAATCATGAATGAGAAAGGAGAGATCACTACCAACACCAAGGAAATACAAACGATTTTAAAAACATATTATGAACAATTTATTGTTATTTACACCAATAAATTAGGCAATCTAGAAGAAATGGACGCGTTCCTGGAAAGCCACAAACTACCAAAACTGGAACAGGAAGAAATAGAAAACCTGAACAGGCCAATAACCAGGGAGGAAATTGAAGCAGTCATCAAAAACCTCCCAAGACACAAGAGTCCAGAGCCAGATGGCTTCCCAGGGGAATTCTATCAAACGTTTAAAGAAGAAATCATACCTATTCTACTAAAGCTGTTTGGAAAGATAGAAAGAGATGGAATACTTCCAAATTCGTTCTCTGAGGCCAGCATCACCTTAATTCCAAAACCAGACAAAGACCCCACCAAAATGGAGAATTACAGACCAATATCCCTGATGAACATGGATGCAAAAATTCTCAACAAGATACTAGCCAATGGGATCCAACAACACATTAAGAAAATTATTCACCATGACCAAGTAGGATTTATCCCCAGGATACAAGGCTGGTTCAACACCCGTAAAACAATCAATGTGATTCATCATATCAGCAAGAGAAAAACCAAGAACCATATGATCCTCTCATTAGGTGCACACAAAGCATTTGACAAAATACAGTATTCATTCCTGATCAAAACTCTTCAGAATGTAGGGATAGAGGGAACATTCCTTCACATCTTGAAAGCCTTTTACGAAAAGCCCACAGGAAATATCATTTTCAATGGGGAAGCACTGGGAGGCTTTCCCCTAAGATCAGGAACAAGACAGGGATGTCCACTCTCACCACTGCTATTCAACATAGTACTGGAAGTCCCAGCCTCAGCAATCAGACAACAAAAAGACATTAAAGGCATTCAAATTGGCAAAGAAGAAGTCAAACTCTCCCTCTTCGCCGATGACAAGATACTCTACATAGAAAACCCAAAAGCCTCCACCCCAAGATTGCTAGAACTCATACAGCAATTTGGCAGCATGGCAGGATACAAAATCAATGCCCAGAAATCAATGGCATTTCTATACACTAACAATGAGACTGAAGAAAGAGAAATTAAGGAGTCAATCCCATTTACAATTGCACCCAAAAGCATAAGATACCTAGGAATAAGCCTAACCAAAGAGGTAAAGGATCTATACCCTAAAAACTATAGAACACTTCTGAAAGAAATTGAGGAAGACACAAAGAGATGGAGAAATATTCCATGCTCATGGATTGGCAGAATTAATATTGTGAAAATGTCAATGTTACCCAGGGCAATTTACAGGTTTAATGCAATCCCTATCAAAATACCATGGACTTTCTTCAGAGAGTTAGAACAAATTATTTTAAGATTTGTGTGGAATCAGAAAAGCCCCCAAATTGCCAGGGGAATTTTAAAAAAGAAAACCATATCTGGGGGCATCACAATGCCAGATTTCAGGTTGTACAACAAAGCTGTGGTCATCAAGACAGTGTGGTACTGGCACAAAAACAGACGCATAGATCAATAGAACAGAATAGAGAACTTAGAAGTAGACCCTGAAATCTATGGTCAACTAATATTTTATAAATGGGGAAAGACTGTCCACTGGAAGAAAGACAGTCTCTTCAATAAATGGTGCTGGGAAAATTGGACATCCACATGCAGAAGAATGAAACTAGACCACTCTCTTTCACCATACACAAAGATAAACTCAAAATGGATGAAAGATCTAAATGTGAGACAAGATTCCATCAAAATCCTAGAGGAGAACACAGGCAACACCCTTTTTGAACTCGGCCACAGTAACTTCTTGCAAGATACATCCAGGAAGGCAAAAGAAACAAAAGCAAAAATGAACTATTGGGACTTCATCAAGATAAGAAGCTTTTGCACAGCAAAGGATACAGTCAACAAAACTCAAAGACAACCTACAGAATGGGAGAAGATATTTGCAAATGACATATCAGATAAAGGGCTAGTTTCCAAGATCTATAAAGAACTTATTAAACTCAACAGCAAAGAAAGAAACAATCCAATCATGAAATAGGCAAAAGACATGAACAGAAATCTCACAGAGGAAGACATAGACACGGCGAACATGCACATGAGAAAATGCTCTGCATCACCTGCCATCAGGGAAATACAAATCAAAACCACAATGAGATACCACCTCACACCAGTCAGAATGGGGAACATTAACAAGGCAGGAAACCACAAATGTTGGAGAGGATGTGGAGAAAAGGGAACCCTCTTACACTGTTGGTGGGAATGTGAACTGGTGCAGGCATTCTGGAAAACTGTGTGGAGGTTCCTCAAAGAGTGAAAAATAGACCTGCCCTACGACCCAGCCATTGCACTGTTGGGGATTTACCCCAAAGATTCAGATGCAATGATACGCCGGGACACCTGCACCCCGATGTTTCTAGCAGCAATGTCCACAATAGCCAAACTGTGGAAGGAGCCTCAGTGTCCATCGAAAGAGGAATGGATAAAGAAGATGTGGTTTATGTATACAATGAAATATTACTCAGCCATTAGAAACGACAAATACCCACCATTTGCTTCAACGTGGATGGAACTGGAGGGTATTATGCTGAGTGAAGTAAGTCAATCGGAGAAGGACAAACATTCTATGTTCTCATTCAATTGGGGGAATATAAATAATAGTGAAAGGGAATATAAGGGAAGGGAGAAGAAATGTGTGGGAAATATCAGAAAGGGAGACAGAACATAGAGACTCCTAACTCTGGGAAACGAACTAGGGGTGGTGGAAGGGGAGGAGGGTGGGGGGTTGGGGTGAATGGGTGACGGGCACTGAGGGGTGCACTTGCAGGGATGAGCACTGGGTGTTATTCTGTATGTTGGCAAATTGTACACCAATAACAAATAAATTTATTTTTATAAAAATGTGTCTCCTGAGGCAAAGGAAACAAAAAGAAAAACAAACTATTGGGACATCATCAAAATAAATAGATTCTTTACAATAAAGGAAATATCAAGAAAACTAAAAGGCAAAATACAGAATGTCAGAAGACATTTGCAAATGACATTTTTGATAAAGGCTTAGTATCCAAAATATATAAATAATTTATAAAACTCAACATACCAAAAATAAATAATCCAGGTAAGAAAAGGGGCAGAAGACATGTATTGACATTTTACCAAAGAAGACATCTAGATGGCTTACAGACACATGAAAAGATGCTCAACATAACTCATCATCAGGGAAATACAAATCAAAACTATAATGAGATATCACCTCACATCTGTCAGAATGGCTAAAATTAACAGCATGAAATATAACAGATGCTGGCAAGGATGCAGAGAGAGGGGAACCCTCTTACCCTGTTGGTGAAAATGTAAACTTGTCCAGCCACTTTGGGATACAGTTTGGAGGTTCCTTAAAAAGTTAAAAATAGAACTACTCTGTGAACCAGCAATTGCACTACTAGGTATTTACCCCCAAGGATACAAAACTAATGACTTGAAGGGATACATGCGCTCTGATGTATACGGCAGCATTTTCAACAATTATGGATGCAGCCCAAGTGTCCATTTATTGATAAATGGAAAAAGAAGATGTGATATACATACACACACACACACACACACACACAATGGAATATTACTCAGCCATAAAAATGAATGAAATCTTGCCATTTGCAATGACATCAATGGAGTTAGAGAGTATTATGCTAAGTGATATAATTCAGTCAAAGAAAGCAAATACATTATGATTTCAGAACTTTTTTCTAAAGATTTTATGTTTTATTTTAGAGAGAGAGCATGAGCAGGAGGGGTAGACAGAGGAGAGGGCGAATCTCCAGCAGACTCCACGGTGAGCATGAGGCTGGACTGGAACTCAATCCCAGGACCTTAATATCATTATCTGAGCCAAAACCAAGAGTTGGATGCCAAACTGACTATGCTACCCTGGTAATTCCTGATTATAGAACTTCTTTTCAACATTGTACTGAATGTCTTAGCCAAAGAAATTAGACTGGAAAAGTAAATAAAAAGCATCAAACTTGTAAAGAAAAAAGTAAAACTATCTCTATTGTCAGGTGCCATGAGGTTTTATACAGAAAATTCTAAAAACTCCTCAAGAACACTATTATAGCAATAAGTCAATCGGAGAAGGACAAACATTATATGGTCTCATTCATTTGGGGAATATAAATAACAGTGAAAGGGAATAGAAGGGAAGGGAGAAGAAATGGGTAGGAAATATCAGAAAGGGAGACAGAACATGAAGACTCCTAACTCTGGGAAACGAACTAGGGGTGGTGGAAGGGGAGGAGGGTGGGGGGTGGGGGTGAATGGGGGACGGGCACTGAGGGGGGCACTTGACGGGATGAGCACTGGGTGTTATTCTGTATGTTGGCAAATTGAACACCAATAAAAAATAAATTTATTATTTAAAAAAAGGGAAAAAAAGAAGACTATTGTAGCAAATAAATTCAGCAAAATTACAGGATATAAAATCAACTCAGAAAAGTTAGTTGTATTCCTATACATTGGCAATGAACAATCCATAAAGGAAGTGAAGAAACAATTTCATATTTAATTTTATCTATTTAATGAAAAGTGTTATCTTAATGTGTCTAAGATTTTGTAGTTATCAGTATCTCAAGAGATTCCATTCTGTCCTTGTTATTTAGAAAAAAATTCTATCCTTTGGAGAGACCACAGTATATTTATTTCTCTATAACAGGACAATTGAAAAAAAAAACAGGACAATTGAGTTTCTAAGTTTTAAAATAAGAAGCTCTGTGATTACCTAAAAGGAAATTATTTCATTTACAATAGTATCAAAAAGAATAAAATACTTAGGGATCAGTTTAATGAAGGAGATGGAAGACTTGCACGCTTAAAACCACAAAAACACAGTTGAAGGAAATTAAATAAGACCTGAGTGGTTGGAAAGATACCCTGTGTTTAGGTATGGGAAGATATTGTTAAGATACCAATTGCTCCCAAATCAATCTACAAATTCAATGCAATCCCTGCTGAAACCTCAGTGGCCTTTTCTGCAGAAGTAGAAAAGTTAATCCTCAAATTCATTTGGAATTGTATAAGGCTCAGAATAACCATAATAATCTTGAATAAAAACCTAACAAATTGGAGGACTCACATTTCCTAATTTCTAAACTTACTGCAGAGCTACAGCAAACAAAACAGTGTGGTAGTCACATGAGTATAAAATTATAGATCAATGGAATAGAATTGAGATTCCAGCAATAAGCCCATACACCTAGGGTTAATTAAGTTTGACGGGGGTGGCAAGAATATTCAATCAGGAAAGAATAATCTTTTCAACAAATGATACTGAGACAACTGGATATCAGCATGAAAAAATGATGTACCTTTATGTCACACTATATAGAAAATATTTACTGAAAATGGCTTAAAAACTTAAGTATAAGAGATGCAGCTATAAAACTTATAGATGAAACCATACAAGTAAATCTTCATCATCTTGGGTTTGGTGATAGTTTCTTAGATATGACACTAAAAGTATAAGCAACCAAAGAAAAACTAAATTGGAATTCATGAAAATTAAAAACTTGTGTGCCTCAAAGGAAACTATCAAGAAAGAGAAAATACAATCCACAAAATGGAATAGCTGCAAATCATATATGTACTTTGGTATCCTGAATATATAAAGAAAGCCTACAACTAAACAACAAAAAGCAAATAACCCTGGGCAAAAGACTTGAACAGACATTTCTCCAAAGAAGATTCACAAATGGCTAATAAGCACATGAAAAAATGCTTAGTGTCATTAGTCATTAGAGACATGCAAATCAAAAGTACAATGAAATATCATGTCACCCCCACTAGGTTGACTGTAATAACAAAAAAGAAGAAAAATAACAAATGTTGGTGAGGATGTGGAAAAACTGGAATACTGAAACATCACTGGTGGGAATGGAAAATGCTATAGCCACTGTATAAATCAGTTTGGTGGTTCCTCAAAAAGTTAAACATAGAATTGCCATACAATTCTGTAATTCCACTCTTTGGTGTATACCTAAAAGAACTGACAGTCATGTACAAACAAAACCTTGTTTGAATATTCATAGCAGTACTATTCACAATAGTACTATTCACAATAGCCAAATATCCATCAGTTAAGGAATAGACAGCCAAAGTGTCATATATCTGAAGGAAAGGAAGTAGGTGGTGCAGTAGGAGGACCCTAGGCTTGCCTCATCCCATAAACACAACTAGATAACTATCAAATCATTCTAAATACCCCAGAAATAGTCCTGAAGACTGACAGAACAAACTCTACCAATAAAGGGAGAGAGGAGGCCACATCAAAGGAGATAAGAAGTGCAGAGATGTGGTTTAGGGGAGAAATGGATTACAGGTGCTCTGCAGCATAGGGAGCTGTAGCCATGGAGAAGGATGTATGAGAGCGAAGCACACAGAGGAATGCATAAGGAGAATGTTTTCCCAAAGCCATTGGTTTAGTAAATGAGAAAGGCCAAATTTTGAGTTCTAACAACCAGCGGGGCTTAAAGCTAGAGTTTGAAAGCTCAATGGGCTTTGCTGGGCTAGAGGCCAGAGGGCACTATGCTGCTCATGGGGAGATGGTAGGCAAACAACCCGGGGGGCAGACAGCATGGAAACAGTGATTTGAAGAGCACCTGGCACACACAGGGGGATTATTTGCTCTTCTTAGAGTGTGTTCCTGAGAGGCAGTGTTCAAGGAGAGACCTCTTCAGGAATAAAAGAGCTGGCCAGCATCATTTCCTTCCCTTGCCCCCCACCCTAAACATAGAGCCACCAGTGGGAAGTAGTGCAGAGCCAACACTGGCTGCCTAACTTGCTTATACCAAGACGCATCCCTCTGTGCTCCAGTGGAACTGCCCTTGTCAGTCATGCTTGCCTCAGTTCCACTGTGGTGGGTCCCTCCCCCAGAAGACCAGCACAAAACCTTGCCTATACATGTTGCCCAACCAGAAAGTTTTGCAAGGCCTCAGTTCCGGTGAGGTAGTGATAGGTCTTGCTTCACAAGAAGACCAGAGCTCACCTAGTTAAAACGTGACACACTCAGGCCAGGCACCAAATATTGCCCATTGCAGGCAAGGAGAACCTCTGTAGAAGACTGGACTGAAAGATAAAGTGGTCAAAACAAGAGCAGAGTGCATGTAGCACACATCAGAGACATGCCTCTAAAGTGCCAGGCCCTAGGTATTCTATGATCTCTTCTTCATAAAGCCATTACTTTCAGGAACAGGAGACATATCTGGCTTTTATAACACAAAGAAGACAGAAACTTAGACAAAATGAGAAGACATGAATTTACTCCAAATGAAAGAACAAGATAAGACCATGGCCAAAGAACTAAGTGAAACAGATATAAATAAAATGACTGATAGAGATCTTAGAACAACAATCATATGGATACTCACTGGGCTTGAGAAAAGAATAGATTACATCAGTGAGAAGCCACAGAGATAAAAGTGCAATAAATGAGATTAGAAACACACTTGATGCAATGAACAGCAGGGTGAAAGAAGCAGAGGAGCAAATCAGTGACCTAGAAGACAAAATAATGAAATGTAATGAAGCTGAAAAGAAGAGAGAAAGAATTATGCAATATTAGAACAAATTATGTGAACTAAGTGACTCCATCAAATGTAATAACATTCATTTCATAGGAGTCCCAGAAGAACTGGAGAGAGAAAAGAGGGCAGAAAATCTATTTGGAGAAATAATAGCTGAAAACTTCACTAATCTGGGAAGTCTACGTGGCTCAGCGGTTTAGCACCTGCCTTCAGCCCAGCATGTGATCCTGAAGATCTGGGATCGAGTCCAGTGTTGGGATCCCTGTGTGGAGCCTGCTTCTCCCTCTGCCTGTGTCTCTGCCTCTCTCTTGCTCTGTGTCTCTCATGAATAAATAAATAAAATCTTAAAAAAAAAACCTTCACTAATCCGGAGAAAGAAACAGACATACAGTAGGCACAAAGAACCCCTATGAAAATCAACAAAGAAGGCCAATGCAAAGTCAAATTGTAAAAAAAAAAGAAAAAAGAAAAAAAATCTTAAAAGCAGCAAGAAAAGAAGTCTTAAGTTATAAGGTAAGACCCATAAGGCTAACTAGAGATTTCTCAACAGAAATTTGGCAAGCAAGAAGCACTGGCATGATATATTCAAAGTAAGGAATGGGAAAAATCTGCAGCCAAGAATACTTTATCCATTAAGTCTATCACTCAGAATAGAAGTAGAGATAAAGAATTCCCCGAACAAAAACTAAAGGAGTTCATGACACCATGCCAGCCCTGCAAGAAATATTAAGGAGAACTCTTTAAGTGGAAAGGAAGACCAAAAGTGATGAAGACAGTTTTTCTGAGAAAAACTACAGAAACAATGACAAAATGAATACTAAAATGTCAATAAATACGCATCTATCATACATCATTATGAATATAAATGGACTCAATGCTCCAATCAAAAGACATAGGGGGTGAGAATGAATAAAAAACAAGACCATCTATATGCTGTCTACAAGAGACTCATTTTAGTCTCACAGACACCTGCAGACTGAAAGTGAGGGAATGGAGAAACATTTATTATGCAAATAGATGTCAAAAGAAATCTGGAATGGCAATATTTATATCAGACAAACTAGACTTTACACCAAAGACTGTAACAAAAGATGAAAAAGGACACTATATCATAATAAAGGGGACTAACCAATAAGAAGATCTAATGACTGTAAATATTTATTCACCCAACATGGGAGTAAGCAAAATATAAAACAATAAAGGAACTAATTGATAATAATGCAGTAATAACAGGGGACTTTAACATGCCACTTACCTCAGGGGACAATCTAAATAGAAAAACAATCTAAATATAAGATCAACAAAGAAACAATGACTTTGAATGACACAATAGCCTGAGGGACTTAACAGTGAATGGGTGACGGGCACTGGGGGTTATTCTGTATGTTAGTAAATTGAACACCAATAAAAAATAAATTAAAAAGAAAAAACAGATATATTCAGAACATTTCACCCTAAAGAAGCACAATACACATTCTTTGTGAGTGCACAGGGAACATTCTCCAGAATAGATCACATAGTGGATCACAAATTAGTCCTCAAAAAGTATAAAAAGAATGAGATCATACCATGCACATTCTATGACCACAATACAATGAAACTAGAAGTCAACCAGAAGAAAAAAAAATCTAGAAAAATCACAAACAAATGAAAGTTAAATAATATGCTACTAAACAATGAATGAGACAACCAGGAAATCAAAGTCTTCAAATACATGGAAACAAATGAAAATGAAAACACGATGGTCCAAAATATTTGGGATGCAGCAATAGCAGTCCTAAAATGGAAGTATATAGGAATTCAGGCCCACCTCAAGAAGCAAGAAAAATCTCAAATAAACAACCTAATCATATACCCAATGGAACTAGAAAAATAACAACAACAACAAAAAAAACCTAAAGCCAGCAGAAGGAAGGAAATAATGAGGATTAGAACAGAAATAAATGATAATAGAAACTAAAAAACCCAATAGAACAAATCAATGAATCCAGGAGATGGTTCTTTGAAAACATAAAATTGATAACCCCTAGCCAGACTTATCAAAAGAAAGGAGAAAGGGCTCAAATAAATAAAATCACAAATGAGAGAGGAGAGATCACAACAAACACCACAGACATATAAGCAAGTATAAGAGAATTTTACTGAAAAATATATACCAACAAATTGGACAACCCAGAAGAAATGGATAAATTCCTAGAAACATGTAAATTACCAAAACTGAAATAGGAATAAGTAGAAAACTTGAACAGACCAATAACTAGCAAAGAAATTGACTCAGTAATAAAAAATCTGCCAACAAAGAAAAGTCCAGGACCACATGGCTTCATAGGTGAATTCAACCAAAAATTTAAAGAATTAATACCATTCTTGTCAAATCATTTCAAAAAACAGAAAAGGAAGGGAAACTTTCAAATTCTTTTTATGAGGCCAGCATTACCCTGATACCAAAAGTAAAGATGCCACTACAAAATGGAACTACAATCCAATATCTCTGATGAACATCGACTGAAAAATTATCCATAAAATACCAGCAAACTGAATCCAACAATACATTTAATCATTCACCACAGCCAAATGGGATTCATACCTAGGATGCAAGGGTGATCCGGTATTCACAAATCAATGAATGTTATATACCATATTGATAAAAAGAAAGAATAAGAATTGTATGATCATTTCAATAGATGGAGAAAAAGGCATTTAACAAAGTACATCAAATCATGATAAAAACCCTCAACAAAGTATGTTTAGAAGTAACGTATCTCAACATAATAAAGGCCATCTAATGAAAAACTCGCAACTAATATCATCCTCAATGGGGAAAACCAGAGACCTTTTCTCTACAGTCAGGAATAAGACAGGGATTTTCACTCTCACCACCTTTATGTTAAAAAGTACTGGAAGTTCTAGCTACAGCAATCAGAAAAAAAAAATTAAAGGCATCCAAATAGGCAAGGAGGTAGTAATACTTTCACTATTTGCAGATGACGTGATACTCTATTTAGAAAACCTGCAAAATTCCACCAAAATCTGCTAGAACTTATATACAAATTAAGTCAAGTTGAAGGATACAAGATCAATCAATGTATAGAAATGTGTTGCATTTCTGTATACCAATAACGACACAGCAGAGAGAGAAATTAAGAAATCAATCCCACTTACAATTGAACCCCAAACAATAAGATGCCTAGTAATGAACCTAATCAAAGAGGTGAAAGACCTGTACTCTGAAAACTATAAACACTGATGAAAGAAATTAAAGATGACACAAAGAAATGGAAAGGCATTTCATCCTCATGGATTGCAAGAATAAATATTGTTAAAATGTTTATATTACCCAAAACAATCTACACATTCAATGCAATCCCTATCAAAATACCAACAGCATTTTTAACAGAGTTAGAACAAATAATCCTAAAATTTGTATGGAACCACAGAAGACCCAGAATAGCCAAAGCAACCTTGAAAAAGAAAAGCAAAACTGTGCATCACAATTCCAAACTTCATGTTATATTACAAAGCTGTAGTGATCAAAACTGTATGGTACTGGCACAAAAATGCACACATAGATCAATGGAAGAGAACAGAAAGTCCAGAAATGGACCCACAAATTTATGGTTAATTAATCTTCCACAAAACAGGAAGGACTATCAATGGGAAAAAGACACTCTCTTCAACAAATGGTATGGGGAAAACTGGAGAGCAACATGCAAAAGAATGAATGTGAACCACTTTCTTTCACCATACACAAAAATAATTTCAAGTGGATTAAAGACCTAAATGTGAAACAGGAATTCATTATAATCATAGAAGAGAACACAGGCCACAATGTATTTGGCATCAGCCATTGCAACTTCTTTATAGGTAGGTCTCCTGAGACAAGGGAAACAAAAACAAAAATAAACTTTTGGAGCTTCATCAAGATAAAAAGCTTCTGCACAGTGAAGGAAACATTCAAGAAAATGTAAAGGCAACCTACAGAATGTGAGAAGATAATTGCAAAGGAGATAACTGATAAAGTGTTAGTATCCAATATATATAAAGAACTTTATGAAACTCAACATCCCCTAAACGAATTATCCAATTAAAAAAAACATGAATAGACATTTTTCCAAAGAAGACATCCAGGGCAGCCTGGGTGGTTCAGTGGTTTAGCGCCGCCTTCAGCCCAGGGGCGTGATCCTGGAGACCCAGGATGGAGTCCCACATCAGGCTCCCTGCATGGAGCCTGCTTCTCCCTCTGCCTGTGTCTCTCTCTGTGTCTCTCATGAATAAATAAATAAAATCTAAAAAAAAACAAAGAAGACATTCAAATGGCCTATAAAGACATGAAAAATGCTCAGCATCACTCAGCATCAGGGAAATACAAATCAAAACTACAATGAGCTGCCATGTCACACCTGCCAGAATGGCTAAAATGAACAACATAAGGACAAGCATATGTTGGTGGGTATGTGGAGAAAAGGGAACACTTTTGCACTGTTGGTGGGGATGCAAACTGCTGCAGCCATTCTGGAAAACAGTATGGAAGTTCTTCAAAAAGTTAAAAATAGAACTACTCCATGACCCAGCCATTGTACTACTAGGTATTTACCCAAAAAATACAAAAACACTATTTCAAAGGGCTATGTGCACCTCAATGTTTATAGCAGCATTATCTACGAGTCAAATTAAGGAAACAGCCCAAGTTTTAATTGACTGATGAAAAGATAAAGAGGGTGTTATTTATACATTCAATAGAATATTACTCTGCCACAAAAAAAGAATGAAATCTTGCCATTTGCAACGACCTGGATGGAGCTAGAGATTATTATGCTGAGGGAAATGTGTCAGAGGAAGACAAATACCATATGATTTCACTCATATATAGAATTTTGGAAACAAAACAAATGAGCAAAGAGGAAAAATTAGAGAGAGAAAATCAAACTAAAAACCAGACTCGTGTATAGAGAGCAAACTGATGGTTACCAGAGGGGGTGTGGGTAGAGGGATGGTTAAATAGGTGATGGGGATTAAGTAGTGCACTTGCTGTGATGAGCATCAGGGTTTTGTATGCGAGTTGAATCACTATATTGTATACCTAAAATAAATATTATACTGTATGTTAACTAACTGGAATATAAATAAAAATCTTAAAAAATAGTGACGCCTGGGTGGCTCAGCAGTTGGGCACCTGCCTTCAGCTCAAGTAGTGATCCCGGGATCCGGATCAGTCCCTCATCGGGCTCCCTGTGAGAAGCCTGCTTCTCCCTCTGCCTGTATCTCTGGCTCTCTCTCTCAGTCTGTGTCTCTCATGAATAAATAAATAAATCTTAAAAAATTAAAAAATAAATAGGATTACAAAATAATTCCATGAAAGTAGGCTCTATCAAGAGGAAGAAAGAAAATATATCAACATTGCTTCAGTACTTTTGAAACAAAGAAAATTTCAATGTATTTTCTCTAGACAGAATAAGATAATAATTGCAATTTATAAAATGAATCATCTTTGTACAACTTGAAAACTGTATTTCTTCAAAATTAAGATTTTTTAAAGAAAATTACCATTATGAAAGCTTGTCTCAATGATAAGAGATCTTTTGATTGTATTAATTTTTAATAAATTCTAGATTTTAAGGACAAAATGAGGAGAGATGTAGGTGTGGGGTTTTTTCTAGTGGGTTTACCATAAATAATGTACATTAGTATGCAAATTACTATTCTTGCTTACTCTTGTGCCATTCATATAGCTGTAACTTTCTTTTTTTTTCATAAAGCTGTAACTTTCAAAGCTACTCAATATGGTCTACCATAGCCTTGGCAGAAACAAATCAAAGTAAAATTAACCTAAGCTCCAGTTTGGAGGAGTATTAGGGTAACAGCAGACCTCTCCACAGAGACCTGGCAGGCCAGAAAGGGCTGGCAGGATATATTCAGGGGGACTAAGTTGTAATTAAAAGGACATTGAATTTAGCATTAGGAGACCTGAGTTCTAGTCCTAGCTCTGACATTATTATGTCAGTTTAGGCAATCCATTTCTTCTCTGGGCTTGTTTTCTGTGTTATCAACTGCTCAAAAAATTGGAAGTTGTGTAGTCCCTAAACAGAGACAAATCTCATTTGCTTCTTCCAAAGCTTATTTACCAAACTGGAATCAAAGGGCTATAATGTTAGGTCCAAAGATTACTCCTAATAGTACTATTTAGGAGTAAATAGTTGAGTAAATAGCATGTTGAGTACCTACAACATGTCAGGCACTAAACTTTATGTACATAATCTCACTTAATATTTGTAACACTTAATAACTATGTAAGAAAAATTACTATTATCCATATTCTACAAAAAAGAAAAGTGAAGCACATGAAAGAAGCAGCAACATAGCAAAAATCCCATAGTAAGTATCAGAAAGAGGAATGCAAAACCAGGTTTGTTTAAACCTCAAGGCTATATACACTCTTCTACCCCCTTATAATCCAGATCACAGCAAGATCTGCTCTAACTGTATACATAAACAATAAATTTTAGATTCCTCAGCCTAGTATTCAAGATCTTCCAAGATAAGCCTTACATTGTTTACCTTTCCAATGTCATCTCTCAGTATGACTTCCCCTTTCATTTTCCCTTTCCCTCCATATACTATCTGTAGACTATGCAACGTGGGACTGGCTCCTTCCCATAAAAAGTGTGCAAAAAAGCATCCTACTTAAAGTAGAAAAAGCTGTCTCCATTTCAGGGTGTCATTGTTGATAGCATTCCTTTGTGTCTGGTGTTAAAACTACAATTCAGATATTTATCATAATCTTATAGACAAATCCAAACCCTCCACTAGCTTGAAGTATTTACTTGTAGCTCATTCCTTAAGTAGTAGCAGTCAGAGCCTAAATTGAAAAGACTAGCAGTAAGGGGTAAGACTGAGTTCACATGTTGTCAGAAAAAGCCGTCCATTCCTCTAAGCGAGGTAGTGTTACTTAGCCATATCCCTAGCCTCTGAATAGGCTAGTTAAGTGAACCCACCCTCCTCCAGACTTGGAGAGACAGGCAGCCTCATATAGCCAGCTTCCCACTTTCTTCGGTCCCCACAACACAGTAACAAAGTTCTTTTATTTCCCACAAGGTCCCAGGATGCTAAACTCCTAAGTGATAAAGGAAGAAAGCCTGTGTGCTCCTTGCCCTTGCCTTTCAGGCATCAAGAAAAATCTTAAAATAAGGGGGGTTTGGGTGATATAATATATTCTCATATGAACATAAAAGAAGGAAAAACCTAGCTTCAAAGAGAACATTTACGCTGTTTGACTAATCCCTCTCCTTTCAACCAGATATCTAAATTATAATGTTCTGAAAAATATGCTATGATTTAGTGAAGATTAGACAGAAGGCAGATTGGACCTTGGGAGCATTTAGGAGGTAGAGTTTCATGCTATCAGTATTTCTAGCATTCAGCCTCAGTAAACAGTAACTAACACATTTCAAAAGCTATTCTACTCACTATTAATCACTAACAATAACTCCTTTGGTACATACACTTTACATATCCAGATCCAAATAACATTCAAACTTAATTAAAATTGTACACATACATGCCTGCATCCCCACACACCAACTTAATAGTTTCCTTAGCTTGATAGCCTCTTTTTAAAAATGTATTTAAATAAACTTATTCATTAGCTCCTTAAAGTAAGAGATCTTTACCCAGTTATTTAGGATCTTTAATCCTCATTGTGCAGAATATTTCATATTCTTTTGATAAGGGATGATTTAGGATACTGTATCCTTTGTAAAGATGCCAAATTGGGCTCACTTTCTGTTAATTCAAGGATAATGCAAGAAATGGATCAACTAAATACGACATAGGACAATATGATACCAACAGGGTTAGGGGCAGACTAAAGAAGATCAGAGTCAGGGGCACCTGGGTGGCTCAGTAAGTTAAGCATCTGACTTGATTTCAGCTCAGGTAATGACCTCAGAGTCCTGAGATTGAGCCCTGTGTCCAGCTCTGCACTGGGCATGGAGCTTGCTTAAGATTCTCTCTCCCCTTCTCCCTCTGCCCCTCCCTCCCTGCTTGCACTCTCTCTCTCTCTAAAAAAAAAAAAAGATCAGAGTCAGGACTGCAAGAGACGGAGCTAGTCTCAGCAGGGTAAGAAATCAAAGAAAGAAAGAAAAGCTGAGAGAAAAAACAAAAACAAAAACAAACAAACAAAAAAAAAAAAAACAAAGAGAAGATTAGAGAAAGGTAGCCAAAAAAGTTTTAGAAAAGCTCATCATTTATCCCATTTTATTGACATCCAGAATGCTTAACTGCTTGTCCAAGGTCATAAAAGAGGCAGAACTAGGTCCAGAGGCCAAGTCTTTTGGCTCCAAGTTCAGCAACAACTGCAGCCTTCTCTCTTGGTGTGATAGATCACTGGCTGGCTGAGTTGGGGGAAACTGCTATAGTGAACAAAGCACAAGTCGATGAGTAACATTTACTGCTTTTTAATCCTAGAGAGTATTTACTTTCTTTATACCTTAGTTTCTCCTGCTGTCAAACAGCAATCATAATAACAGGCCCAAAATTCCTAGGGAGGATGTGAAAATAAAGAAGAGAGGTAAGAAAACACTTAGAAAATAATTATTTTATTCAATTGAGAATCTTTAAGGAGTTGCAATAATTAGATGGCACAGCCTTAATTAAGCAAAAAGACAGAAAGCAAACAATACAGAGCCTCTACATTACTTTTCATTAAGTTCAAAATTGAAACAAAACAAAAAGCAAAATGAAAGGCAGATGTATAAAATAACATGCTGGAGAAAAACACACTGAATAATTGTCCTTAGGTCCCTCCTTGAGACAAGGCATCAAGGGTTGCCCAAAGACGTCACCAAACAGAGACCTGAGAAAATCTATACATTCTAAAGACAAATTTTGTAAAATTTAGGTGGGATTAAATCAGTATTCTATTGGAGACAATAATCTATTTGAAACAGTAAATGTCCTGTGAAAGCATTTAGATAAGAACACATGCAATATATGAATATAAACACATACACATACTTCTCTTACAACTAATGAATTAATAATTACATCAGAACTAGTAGCCAGATTTCTGCACTCAGAGATCAATCCATCAGAATGTGAGTTCCGTGACAGCAGGAATTTTTATCTGTATCATCTCTATTTTCACTGATACATTGTCAACATCACCAGTACTCAATAAAGAAATTGACTCAATAAAGAAATTAATGCTTTTAACACATTTCTGTTGTGAAGGTCAAATGAGATAAGAGCTGCGAAAACATTTGTTTACCATAAATGGCAATGTACATGAAGAGGGATCATGAAAATGATAATCACAGCATTTTAGAGTTTAACAGTACCTTAGTGTTGGTCATAGATATCACTACTCAGAACAAGAATTCCTGAATAGATTTGTCAAAAAGGGATTTATTGTCATCGCTGTAGCACATCTCAACAAAATGGGCAATGGGTTACCTGTTCTCACTCCCAGGAACCGGTACTGCCAGGATATTTACCTGTTATGTATTTAATCATCACAACCAGTTGCCAAGGTAGGAATTCTTGTCCTATTTTGCAGATAGGGAAATTCTGAGCTCAGTGAATTTAACTAGCAGGCCTGAGTGGAAAAGCCAAGAACAGATCATTAATCAGTCAGATCCTCTCATTTTACAAATAAGTATATATTTCTACTTTCTACTTTGTGTCTGCATGATTGTATACAAACATCACTGGGAATAACTGTAATAGTAATATAAAATCATCTTGCTGGCATAAAGTTAACATTTACAGTACTGTTGTGAAATCTAAAATGTTAGAGAAGTACACAATAGTACTATGGATCCAGACAAATATTCTAATATATCTTATTCTACCTCAACACTTAGCCATGTGCCAGGTATCATGCTATTCATGGGAGGGAACAAAAGAGAAGCATTGTCCCTGTCCCTGGGGAGCTTCCAGTTTACCTAGGAATACTGTGTCTGATGCATGTGAAACAATTTGACAATAAAAGAAGGAAGATATGTAATTGACACAAACCAATTAGCCAACAATACATGACTGAGTATATAATTATAAGAAACAATTACAGAACAATGTGAGATTGAATATAATTGGCTTCTTGCTTTTTAACTCCGTGTTGGTTCAGAAAGGACACCCCATACATTTTTGTGTTGTCATGGAGCCTCAGGGAACTTTCTATTGGCTTTAATTTCTAGACAAAGTGGGCTGAGCTCTGGGACTGGCTTGGCAATGTTCCAGTCCCTGCTGTCAATAAACCACCTTGCCCTTCCAGAAACCCCTCCCCCACAGAGGGCACAAAAATCTGCATTAGTGGAATAAATTATGTCGATTTGAATCACTAATCAAGAAGACTAAATTTAGTTAATATTTCTATTAAAAATACATACTTGTTTGACTCAACCTTAATACACATTCTTTACAACTCAGATGCAGAGTGTATTTTTAGAAGACATGTAGATATATAATTAAAATAGTGACTTATATTTTACATTTTAAGATTAATTTTCAGCTTCATCATCAAATGGAATGATTATCTATTTTATGTATCAAAGCTAACAAAAATAAACGTATCAAATGTATCAAAGCTAACAAAAATAAATCCTTTCAGGATCACTGGAAAATGTATGGAGTTAAAACCACTCTCTTATTTCTGTCAAAGTCACGTTTTAGGGTTTCAAACCTGAGCAACTAGGAGCCATTCCTGGTCCCTGAATCTATAGGAGTCACCAAATCTAATCTCTAGTGCATCTTTTTGCAATGCTAATAGCACCCTATGCTAGGCCCTTATTCTCTCACTGTTGGGTTAGAGTAAGAGCTTTCTAGCTGCTCTCTCTGCCTCCAAAACATTTTCCACACTGCTGGCAAAAACAGTCTCTCTCTCTTTTTTTAAAAGATTTTATTTATTCGAGAGAGAGAGAGAGAGAGAGAGAGAGAGAGAGAGGCAGAGACACAGGCAGAGGGAGAAGCAGGCTCCATGCAAGGAGCCCAATGTGGGACTCCAAGATCAAGCCCTGTGCTGCAGGCAAATGCCGAACCACTGAGCCACCAGGCAAAACACTCTCTAGAAAAACATCCTCTTTGCATATGCCCTTATCTCCCTACTCAAAAACCATCAGTGGTTCCCTAGCTTGGTATTAAGGCACTTCATGATCTGAACCTAACATCCTCTGCCACTATTCCCTAATATAAATTATTGTCCCTTAAACAAACTATTGCATTATTGGCTCCCCCATACAACAATATTCCCATTTCTGTCTCTGCATCTTAACACCATCATTAATCAAGCAGGGAATTATATTATTTTCCGTGAATTCTGGTTTCTTTCACTATCTTGTTCAAGTTCTACATTTTTGAAGTTTTCTTCAGGCAGCCCAGTTGGCTCAGCGGTTTAGCGCTGCCTTCAGCCCAGGGTGTGATCCTGGAGACCCAGGATAGAGTCCCATGTCAGGCTCCCTGCATGGATCCTGCCTCTCCCTCTGCCTGTGTCTGTGCCTCTCTCTCTCTCTATGTCTCATGAATAAATAAATAAAATCTTAAAAAAAAGTCTTCTTCAACTACCTCAGCTGGCAACAACCTCTGGCTTCCTTTTAAAATTTATTTATTTAACATTTTTCTTCAGCTTTATTGAGAGATAATTGACATTACTCTTTCACTAGCATCTCCCGATTTCCCTCACCCTCCAGATCTCGGCAACCACCATTCTACTCTGTTTCCACGAGTTCGACTTTTTTAGATTCCAAATGTAAGTGATCTCAGATAGCATTTGTTTTTGTCTGACTTATTTCACTTAGCAAAATACCTTCAAGATCTACCCATGTTGTTCCAAATGGCAGGATTTCCTTCTTTCTTATGGCTGAATAACACACACACACACACACACACACACACACACACACACACCCCTCACATCTTTATCCATTCTTCTGTTGACACTTAGGTTGCTTTAATAACTTGCCTATTGTGAATAATGCTGCAATGAACATGGGAATGCAGATATCTCTTCAAGACCTTGATTTTGGTGGTTTTTCTTTTTTTTGAATATACATCAAGAAGTGAGATTGCTGGACCATAGAGTAGTCCTAGTTTTAATTTTGGGGGGAACCTCCATACTGTTTTCCAGAGTGACTGAACCAATTTACTTTCCCCCCAACAGTGCACATGGGTATCCTTTTCCCATATCTTTGACAACCCTTGTTATCTTTTATCTTTTTGATTGATAACCACCCTAACAAGTGTGAAGTCATAACTCATCATGGTTTTGATGTGCATTTCTCTGATGATTAGTTATGTTGAGCACCTTTTCATGTACCTGTTGGCCATTTATATATATTCTTTAGAAAAATGTCTGTTCAGTTCTTCTGTCTACTATTTAATTGGATTTGGTTTGGTTTTTGTTTTGCTTACTATTGAGTTGTGTGAATTCCTTATCTATTTTGGATATTAATCCCTTATCAAGTACATGATTTGCAAATATTTTCTCTCATTCCATAAGTTGCCTTTTCATTTTGCTGATTGTTTCTCACCAAAAATAATGAGCATTTAGGCTCATTTTTACCTAGAGTAAAATTACCTATGTGTTAAATTAAGTGATGTCTGAATCTTACAAATTTAATTTTTAAAGAAATTCCAGCCCAGTCCATATGAAAAGAAACTAAAATATTGGCTTCTGTAGCTAATTTGTTTTTCTTTATAGATTAGAAAAGATGAGTTCTTGCTTTCTTAACTCCCAAATGATTTATTCTATTTAGAATGAATAGGTAATGAATAAGCAAACACCCTCTTTATACTTAGAGATAAAAACATTGCTTTTAAAAGCTAGATTAACATTTTAATGATTACTGAAGATCCTCCAGCTTAAGTGCATGCTACTTCACTTGATATGACTTTATTTAAAACTTCACCAGTGAACATGTATTTCCTGAATGAGTTATACTTATTTTTCTTACTTTTACTTAAAGCGGTGACAGCAAAACATCCATATTACAAGTAACTCCTTTTCCCAACAGTTGAGGACTTGGCAAAAGATAGAATAAGATAGAATAGCATCTGCTGTGGACCTATTAAACTAATAGATAGAATAGCATAAGATATTAAGATAGAATAAGATAGAATAGCATCTGCTGTGGACCTATTAAACTCTTTCCAACAACTTAAATGCCAATGTAATAAAATATGTGAACATTAACATATTAAAACATACCTTGTACAGATTTCTTACACAATGCATTTTATACCCTTTAAAGTCCAATTTGAAATATGATTTCTCCATTTAAATTATTGATTCTTATTCATCCTATTCTGTTTTCATTTGTACTATTAGAATAGGGAATGGGGATCCCTGGGTGGTTCAGCGGTTTAGCGCCTGCCTTTGGCCCAGGGTGCGACCCTGGAGTCTCGGGATCGAGTCCCACGTCTGACTCCCGGCATGGAGCCTGCTTCTCCCTCCTCCTGTGTGTGTCTCTGCCTCTCTCTCTCTCTCTCTGTGTCTAAAATAAATAAATAAATAAATAAATAAATAAATAAATAAATAAATAAATAAATCTTAAAAAAAAAGAATAGGGAAGCAAACTATAAGAGACTCAACAATAGAGAACAAACTGAGGGTTGTCCGCTGCTGTGAAATAAAAGAACTTGAGAGATTCAGAAATGTTTTTATTTAGTTAAACTTCTAATTTAGGCAAAGGCCCACAGTGAAACAAATATCTAGTGTTGGGAATAGAAAGCTAAATAGAATTTCAATACCTTGAATTTGTTATTTTTATTTTGTTTCTTATTTTAGTCATTACAAATGGACTCACAGAGTGGACATTCACAGTAACATCAATGCTGTCGCCTAAGTCTTACACCATTAGTTCCTATTGAAGAAGCCCCACACTATGCTAGTCATCACATCACATAGTTCATAAAACATCACGGTCTACCTTCCAGAAAATTAAGGCAATACAAGCTTTCCACACAATCTTCTATGAATAATGGAAAATAACACACCAAATTACTTTAGTAACCCCCAATACCACAGGGTCAGGAAGACCTTAAAAGTCACCTAAACTGAAGAAGCTTCATTTGATGCCAAAGCCCCTCCAATGAAGAATACTCTTACTGCCTCCTAAAAGTAGTCACCCCATTCCATGCTCACCTATGTTGAAACAAACTTTTATTCCCCATATAGCTTCTGCAATATAAATCTAATTCCTCTTTCTTGTAAGCCTTTGAGATATATAAAGACAGAAATTATGCCACTTCTTTCACTGTTTTCTTTTTTAGGTACACAATCTTACTCGTTTAATCTTTTCTACAACTCCACTTTCCTAATAGTAGCCTTAATTTCTTTAGTCCTAAGTGATCTTACACAGTAGGAATATTAACCTTCAATCTCAGTGCTTTATTAGAAAACAACTGTTTGCTTTTTAAAAGAAGGACCCTTTTCTGCCTTCTCTTCCTATACCCCCTCCATTCCTTTCCTAACAGTAATTACCTTCTTTCTCTCCTCCTCCTTTCTTCTTTTTCATCTTTTATTGGCCATGATATGAAAGTGAATAACATTTAAATTATTTGTGATATTTAATTGATTCTCATTCTAAATTTTTAAAAACCGGTAGATGAGTTTGTTCTTGTATAGGTTTTATGAGTCACTTATATGTGGAATCTAAAAAGAACCCCAAATTAATAGAAACAGAGTAGAATGGTGGTTTCTAGGGGCTGTGGGGTGAGGAAAATAGGGAGCTGTTTGTCAAAGGTACAAACAGTGTCATAAGATGAATAAGTTCTGGAGATCTAATGTACATCATGTAAATTATAGTTAACAATACTGTAGTATGTACTTGAAAGTTTCTAGGAGATAGATCTTAAATGTTCTCACCACATAAAAGAAATGGTAATTATGTGAGGTGATGAATATGTTCTTAACCTTATTGTAGCAATCATTTTGCAATACATATGTATATCAAATCATCATATTGTACACCTTAAACTTACACAATGTTATATGTCAATTATAACTCAATAAATCTAGAAAAAAGTTATAACTAAAATAGGTTGCTTTTTTACTTTTACTTATTTTGGGTCAGGGTTTCTTGAAAGGAAAAAAAAAGTACTTTGTCTTTGTCATGAGGTCCTTTAGCACTTCCTACTTTTCTGTTACTCCAAGAGACAATTAACTCTCAATATCTTAAGATGCAAGGGGACAAACAGAAAGTTAGTGATGAAAACTACATCAAAACCCCATTTAACTCATTAGTTTTCAACCTTCTTTCCTTTCTATTACCAAAGTAGAAGGACTGACTTATTCATTTTTTCCCTATTATTTCTGCTTCACTCCCTCCTTTGTGGAGGTGTTTTTTTTTTTTTTTTTTTTTTTTTTTTTTTTTTTTTTTTGTGGAGGTGTTAAAAAGACAATAGTGGGAGGCAACCACAGAAGAAAATGAAAAACAAAACAATATGTTAATAAAATTTAGAGTGATGGAAAATTAGTCATAAGTCATCTTTGTGCCTCATTATGTACTTTCTTGTGGGTTTCCTTAAAATGCTTGACCTCTTTAAATTCCAGATGCTGCTTTTTAAAGGTGTTTTATAAAAGATAAGCATCTGTATTTTCAGAATGTAATAAAAGCTTGAGAGAGATGGGAACTGAAAGACTTAGGACCAGGAGGGGTACAGAAATCTGACATTTATCTGCAAGATAAAATGGGCTTATTTTTATTGGCATGTAGGCCAGATGCTATAAATTTACCTTCATATCATCAACAGCTGACATTTGCGTGTTCATTACAAACTAAACACTGAACAAAATTTCCTTTATTCTTCACAAAATCTGTACAAAGTACATACTATTATTAGCCCCTTTCACAAGTCAGAAAATTAAATCTTAGTGAAGCTAATTAATTTACCCATGGTCACAAAATACAAATTACAGAGGTGAAATTTAGACACAATCAACCAGATTCCAGAGCTCTTATTCTTTATGCTACATTCCCCAAAGTTATACTAAGTACTCCATAAAGTTGGTACACTCATCATGACTGTCCCCAGGCATTTGAATATGACAAAACAGCAGCAAACAGCAACTTGGAAAACCGTTTTTAATAGCTGGCTACCCTTGGCCCTGCAAAGGTGAAAGAGAGGTTGGCTAACTTCTATTTCTGCAGCTATATCATTGCTCTTATGATCTTCAAGTACTGCTCATCTCAGATAAAATTTCAAGGGACCCATTTTAGAAAAACTTATATGATGAAAATTAATATCACTAGTAATAACACAAATTGGCATTATGTATCTTCTGACATGATACATTGAGAAAGACAAAATATCACTTCTGAGGTAATCTTGCCAAAAATACATAATCTGTACCTAATCATTAGAAAAAGATGGGACAAACTCAAATTGAGAGAAATTAAAAAAATAACTGGTCTAAATATCTCTTATGAATATAGACATAAAAATCTTCAACAAAATACTAGCAAACCAAAAAAAAAATACTAGCAACCTGATGTCAGCAACATATGAGAATTATATACCATGACCAAGTGGAATTTATTCTAGGAATGCAAGGTTGATATAACCTCCCAAATTCAACCAATGCAATATACCATATTAACAGAAGAATATTCAAACCAAACGATGATATCTATAGATGCAGGAAAAGTATCTGACAAAGTCTACTCCCCTTTTATGATAAAAATACTCAACAAATTAGGAATGAATAAAATTTCCTCAACTTGAAAAAGAGCATCTACAAAAAACCCATAGTTAATAAAAGACTAAATGTATTCCCCCTAAGATCAGGAACAAGACAATAATGTCCACTTACTCCAATTTAATTAAACATTATATTGATATTTCTATCCAGATGAACCAGGCAAGAAAAAAATAAACATATTTAGACTGGAAAGGAAGAAATAAAACTATCTTTATTCATAGATAACACATACGTCATATTATACATATAATCCTAAGTAACCCCTAAAAATATGAGGACTAATAAATGGGTTCAATAACATTGCAGGACAAAGACAAATATACCAAAAAGTCAGTTGTATTTTTATACACTTGCAATGAACAATCCAAAAATAAAATTAAGAAAACAATTCCATTCACCTGAAACTAATGTAACATTGAGTGTTAAGCATATTTCAATAAAAATAATACTCAAAAAAAGGAAGCACTCTTATATTTATAGCAGCATTATTTACAATAGCCAAGTTATGGAAGCAGCCCAAGTGTCCACCAATAGATGAATGAATAAAGAAGATGTGGTATATATCTATAATAGTATATTATTCAGTTATAAAAAGAATGAAATCTTGCCATTTGCAACATGGATGGAGATAGAAAGTATAATACTAAGTGAAATAAGTCAGTCAGAGACAAATACCATATGATTCCACTCATCTGTGGAATTTAAGAAACAAAACAAATGAGCAAAGGGAAAAAAAGAGACAGACAAACCAAGAAATAGACTCTTAACTATGGAGAACAAACTGATGGCTACCAGAGGGGAGGTGGAATGGGAGATGTGTGAAATAAGTGATGAGGATTAAGGAGGGCACTTGTCATGATGGGCACTGGGTGATGTATGGAATTGTTGAATCACTACACTGCACACTAAAACTAATATAACAGTTAGCTATACTGCAATTAAAATAAAATAAAAAATTGGGACACCTGGGTGCTCAGCAGTTGAGCATCTGCCTTTGGTTCAGGGCATGATCCGGGAGTCTGGGGACTGAGTTCCACATCGGGCTCCCTGCAGGGGGTCTGCTTCTCCCTTTGCCTAGTCTCTGCCTCTCTTTCTGTATCTCTCATGAATAAATAAACAAATAATTAAAATCTTTTTAAAAAAATAAATTAAAAAAGAAAAAAGAGAAACAATAGAATCAAAGAGGGGCAAATTTACATTAAATTTGTTTTTCAAAGCAAGTTTTAAATTTAATTAACATTTTATTATGCTCCCAATGAAGATTTCTATATATGTGAACCAGTCACTTCCAATTTGCCAATGAATTTTTAACACCTTGGATAGGTGCTATTAACAAAACATGACAATGATGCATGAATGTCTTTTGAAAGCTCCAGACAGTGTACACAGCTTTTGCTCTGCTCCAGGGTCCCTGCTTTTCTTTAAATTGTTGGATTTTTGAGGCTCTACCTTAAATTCTCAGTTATTCCATAACTGAAGAACTCTCCCTATCAAACTGCATCCTATCATACCCAAATTTAAAGAAAACAAAGTTCTCACATATCATTTAGTATCATCGTTGTATATCATTATTGTGTAAAGAGAACATGGAATAGTAAAAGTCCAATGAAAAACTATAAATATCTATAAGAATAAACGTATATAATTTTAATTCTTCTGTATAGTTTTGTGGCAAAATTCTAGTAACTTGTTCAATTCTTACTTAAGATATAAATTATCCTTCTTTTCTCAAAGGAGTGCAGTCTATTGTCACTATTAATTAAGTCCAGTTGCTATTAAAAACAATTATCCTGGGGAGGGGAAACATGTATTCCCTACCCTGTGATAATCTTAGTCACAGTTATTTACAGATCATTCTTATCACTTCTCAGCACCTTATACCGTTTAGAACAGTTAACATAATTTCCCTTGCATTGTTCTTTATTAATCTAATTAAACTCAAAACTAGGTGGTGGCAAGGGCATGGGATTCTGTTTATCTGTGCATTCCCCACAGAACTTTGCACATGGTAGGTACTCCATGCCTACTTGAGAATGACCCTTCAGATCCTCTCCTAAAGACTTAAGAAAACTATCCCAGCTTGGCTCTTCTTTGGGCCGCATCACTTGGGTGAGCCTTCTGTTTATAACTCTATAGCATTTGTCATTGCCTAACCTAAGATTCAAAATTTTAATCATTAATTAAAGCTTCCAAAACTAATGTGTCCTGTTTGGGGTTTCAGTGCTTTCCACCACCTCTTAAGCCTCCTTCCTCCCCACACCATTTACCTCAAGAGAAAAAAGAATAGTTGCTTGCAGTAAACCTCCTCAACTCCCCTGGCGAGCCTCATGAACACCTAATACAGGGGGGCTAGGGAGGAGAGGCTGAGGAGATTTCTAGTCCACAGATGGCCTGTCTGATTTCTTTTTAAGTGAGATAAGGCGCCTTGGTTACTCATCTAAACCAAAATAGCAGACCTCCTCTATACTTTTGGCTGTAACTCTATCATAACTCCAAAACATTTCAGAAGAGGTACTGCTGATGATTTGATAGTTATTAGATCTCTGATTGAACTCAATAAGCATTTTCTTTTAGAGAGGGAGTGGGAGGCAGAGGAAGAGGGAGAGGGAGTGGGAGAGGGGGAGAGAGAGAGAGAGAGAGAGAGAGAGAGAGAGAGAGAATCTTAAGGAGGCCACCCACCATGAAGCCTGACTTGGGGCTTGATCTCATGACTCTTGAGATCATGACCTGGGCTGAAATCAAGAGTCATGCTCTTAACCAACTGAGTCACCCAGGTGCCCTCAATAAGTGTTTTTATAATGCTTCCTAGGTACAAGGTGAGGTAGGAAGGAATAGAAACGTAAGAGACTGGAATATTACCTTATCTGTATCTAGTAATACATCTACCACCATTTTTTCAGCAAAACCAGTTGGACATAAATGCTTTAAAAGGGGGCCAGGGCTTGCCCTGATTGCTCAGTGTTTGGCGGATATAGCAATGGATAGACAAACAACCAAACAACAAAACAAACCTCATCAAAGCAGCTATTTGCAAAGATAATTAATGGTCATCTACATATATCACTTGTTAAATATTAAGTGCTTAAATGCTCGCTAGCCACAGGAATTAGGATTGCTAAATTTGACCTTATGTAATTATCCACTATGTCCATTACTCAGTAATTGGTGCTGAGGGGGAGGAGCTACATAGAGAAGTAGAAGCCATGCTAAATAAGGATGATAGAATTATAATTTTCCTTCTAGTGTAAAATAGAGGCCAACAGAAGTCCTTGCTCTACCACTACCACTGATATGCTATGCCTTCTTTCCCTGCTTCAAGAAATGGACCATTTCCTGTGAAGATACACATGGATCAAAAATAAAAACAAAAGTTCTGTTCCTACAAGAAAAAAAGCATGTTGGCATGCAACAGATATAGATTAAGAGCTTAAGTTGTATTGGCGAGGGATGGAGAATGGAGACAGTGAGAAAAGAGGAAAGGAAATTGAAGATGCTAAGGGTATGTGCCTATATAGCCATTCAAGTAACAAGTGAATCAAGCTCTACTGTTTCCAATATACACAGTGCTATTCCAACATCACACAAACACATTGGTAATGTAATTCAAGAATTCAAGTGAACAATGCATTTATTTGACAACTGACAAAAACCAAGCCTTTCCTTCTAAAAGTGAGTTACAATTTGCCCTAAAAATATGTAATAAAAATCCAAAGTGGGAAAAAGAACCTTTACATCAAACCTCCTAAGCCCTAATTGTAATCTCTCTCAAAACATTTCTAATATCAGCTCCCAAGAATGATATAACAGAAGAGGCACCAAGCTCGTTTCATTATGCAGCTGAGTCTTTTCACATAAGTAGTAGATGCTTTACTGGCAGCAATTTAGTTGCTCACCTAATCCTTCTTAACACAAGTGTTTTCAGAAAACCTGCTACAAGAATTTTCAAATAGAAACAATTAGCACCCATTGTAATTAACATCTTGTTCCCCAAAGCTAGAAGTTCTGCTCTACCAGAACCATTGATTCTCTTCCTAGCCACCCTGGACTGCTACAGCTGCTAGCTAAAGGGCCCAGCTTTAAAGGGTGACATCATCTTCAATTTTATCTACTAATATTTCCCCCACACCCCTTAAAAAGTCCCTTGTTTCTAGGCAGATAGAACAAATAATATGCATACTCATCACTATATGGGACTTAGTTAAAAGCCCCTTCACTTCACTTAAGAGCTATAAGCCATTTTGTTTTCAATCTGTCCAAATATTACTTGAATTTTAAAGCCCAGTGTAAGTTCTATCTCCATCATAAAATCTTCTCAAGATCATTCTGGCCTATGGATATCTCATTTATGGAATATTTTACTATCTTTCCGTACCACTCATTTCTCCCATATCATACACTAGCTAGTACTATTTCAATCATACCCTGTCTCAAAATTCGGATATGTGAGGATGACAGAGGACCTGAGGATGCTTAGCCTGCAGAAGAGATGTTTTAGGGCAACATTAAGTAAATATATTTTAAAATAATTGAAGCTTTGTCATAAAGAAGAAGAATTAAGAATTAACCTGCGCTTCTCCAGGAGGTAGAGTTTGTGGGAAGTACATTTGAGGACTACATGGGTTAATTATAAACATTTATCATGTACTATGTTCAATGTATTAAATTGGGCACATGACCACATCTTGTCTCATTTAACTATTGGAGGTTTCTCTAATAATATAATGGGTAACAATGGAACAGTGTGCCTTACAAAGTAATCAGCTCTTTTCATCAGACTTATGGGAGGTTAGGATCCCATGAGAGGTGATGAGGGGTAAGGGGGGGATGAAACTAGAAGATTCAAAATGTTCCATTTCAAAGCTGATGTCATATGGGGCGTGCCTATAAAGTAATGAAACAAATTTGTTTTTAGAAAACAAATACATGGGGCATCTGGGTGGCTCAGTGGTTGAGTGTCTGCCTTTGGCTCAGGTTGTGATCCTGGGGTCCTGGGATCAAGTCTCCCACAGAGAGCTTGCTTCTCCCTCTGCCTATGTCTTTGCTTCTCTCTGTGTCTCCAATAAATAATAAATAAAATATTTTAAAAAGAAAACAAATACAAGTGCATGCATGCACATGTGTTCTACTTCAAAGAAGTCGCCCTAGAAAACTTGAACTTGGTCCCAAATGATAAATCTGCTCAAAGGATAAAGACCTGCCATTCCAAACTAGATTCTAAGCTACTTGCTGCAAGCGCTGGAGACAATCTCAATGAAGGAGTACCAAAATCATTCTTAAGCAATGAGAATAATATAAGTTTCCTAAAGTGACCAATTTGGAAGGGATAATATGCATTTGCATATACAACTGCTGTTTTTTTTTAACTGCTGGTTTTTAAAAGCAAATATTAATTACTTTATGGTCACAGTTCATATACCTTGTCTTTCCACCTCAATTATAAGTGCTTGTTGGCAAGGACACTAAAAAGAGTTAAGTAAAAAACAGTATCCCTAAAAACAATGGTATTCTCATCAGTTTGGGATGAAGGTGGGGTATCTTCAACACCCCTTGAGGATGATGACTCACCAACCCAAGGATTCTAGTAGTAGCACTTTCATTCCACAGTTCTAATAAACATAAACATTCGTTTACTCATTTTGGAGTACTCAGCAAACACAGGAATGTATTAAATGCTATATAGTAATGGTATTAAAATTGTGGCCTGTACCATGAAGATTTTTCAGTAGATAAGAAGGCAATGATAATTTCAAGGGAATTCATTTGAAGATCCTCAACTTCCATATGTATTCTTTCCTTAATCTGAACTGCCTGAGAAAGAATCTGTAGTTAAGGAGTCCCTTTTCACCATGGCCTTGCCTTGTCTTTACTCAAGAAATATATACTTCTCACTTATTCTGAATCTTAATATGTGCAAAGTTTCAGGTACTAAAGTCTCCAAGGCATTAAATACAGGAACAATTCCAAATATCATTGTAGCTGTTGAAAAAGTCAATTATTCTGTTAACTGGGTAATGCATATTTTGCCAGGCAGATAACATCTAATTTTTTACTTTGAACAAAATTAAAGGATGTTCAGCTAATATATATAATTAAAATAATTTTGATAATAGATCATTGTAATTTGTGTTAAATAACTTGAAAGGAGTTCAAAGAATTGGGTAACATTGATAGATAAAATTTCCATCCCTGGGTCACCTAGTTGGCTTTATCTATTTATCTGGCTTTCTCCATTCATCTGTCAATGGACCTCTAGGCTCTTTCCATATTTTGGCTATTGTGGACATTGTTACAAACATTGGGGAGCAAATCATATCTGTTACATGTTAGGTACCAAAGGGATAGCAGTCATTAAGGGGAAGGAGATGGGCTTGAGACATTAAAGGAGAGAAGCAGGAGAATGCCAATGCATAGGAGTGCTCTCATTATATACATGAATTCAGAAGGCTACATTTCTCCCCTTTTTGCTAACCTTACAACTCTTTTGGGACCTGAGGTGGAAGGTTTTAGGATTAAGGAGAAATGAAGACAGTTTCAGGGGCCACTACTCATTGAAATATTATTTCTAGAAAAATTACCATGGCTCTCCTCTCTTGTAAACTTATAAGCAAATAGGGGATCCATTTAGGAGACCAAAAAAGACATAACAACTGAATGTCATACATAATTCTAGAAAGGATCCTGAAATGGAGAAAAAATACTATGGACATTATTGGATCAATTGACAAAATAAGAATACAGAAGATAAAGTATTGCCCCAATGCTAAATATACTGAATTTGATAACTGTACTGTAAGCATTTAAGAGAATTTTCTTATTCTTTTGAAACATACCCTAAAGTAGTTAGGTTAAAGGGCCATTATATATGCAACTTATTCCTAAATGGCCCAGGAGAAAGATTTCACATATATATACACAGACACATGAGAAAAATGATACATTAAATGGGGCCAAATATTAACAATAGGTGAATCTGGGTGAAGAGTGTGCAAGTATTCCTTATACTATTTTTGCAAACTTCCTGTAAACTTGAAATTATTTCCAAGTAAAAAGTCAAAAAGTGGTCCCCCCAAACATTATATGTTCTCATTCATTTGGGGAATATAAATAATAGTGAAAGGGAATATAAGGGAAGGGGGAAGAAATGTGTGGGAAATATCAGAAAGGGAGACAGAACGTAAAGACTGCTAACTCTGGGAAACGAACTAGGGGTGGTGGAAGGGGAGGAGGGCGGGGGGTGGGAGTGAATGGGTGATGGGCACTGGGGGTTATTCTGTATGTTAGTAAATTGAACACCAATAAAAAAAAAAAGTGGTCCCCCCTAAGAGGACTATCTCACCTCTCCACCAACACCAGAAAAGTCAAATTACATATCTAGGAATCTGGAGTAATATCAGCAGGAAAATACTCTCCTTTATCCACCCACTGAGACCACTAGCAAACAGTGTCAGAATTAAGATTAAAGGTCTGCAGCAATCCAGGGAGCATTTATTCAAGAAAAATGGTTGTATCTCAGTAACAACAGTGAACTTTGGTAGTTTTTTTTTTAACTTTTCCTATTCCTACCTCCCTTCCCCAACTCTGAATTACCTTAAAACCAATATCTCACTATCACAGCAAAATCTAGTAGTTAATAGACGGGGAAGAATGGAGTTGGAGCTCCTTGGAACTCTCATTTTCAGAGAATTGTTATTATTTGATTTGTCTGATGGTTCCCTGGAATATCCCAGTTGGTTACAAGCATTTCAGGAAATGTCTGTCTAATCATTAGCTGACCATTAAGCTAGTCAAGCAGACTTTAGTGGCCATATATGACAAAGAGTACAGACTCTACTGAATTAGTTCAGAAAATCAACAATAACAAACCTTGTAGAGGTAGCACAGAATCTGATTTCCAGATATACCACACTGTATTATTTCAAATATCCAGTTTCCAATAAAAAACCTTATCAGATATTGAAAAAGCCAAGAAAGTATGGCTCATACACAGGGGGAAAAAAGCAGCCAATAGAAACTGTCCCTGAGATAGTTCAAATGTTGAACTTACTAGACTTTAAATAAGCTATTATAAATATTTTCATGAACTAATGGGAATCATATCTAAGGAACTAAAGAAAATTATGAGGGCAATCAATGTCTCACAAAACAGAGAATATCAGTAAACACAGAAAGTATAAATATGAATCAAATAAAGATTATGGAGTTAAAAAGAATAAAACTGAAGTGGAAAATTCCCTAGAAGGGCAAAACTGCATAGTTGAGCAGGTAGAAGAGAGAATCAACGAACTTGAAGATAGGTTAATTTACATTAACAAGTCTAAGGAAAAAGACAAAACATGAAGAAAATTAAAGTTTTACAGACCTGTAGAATACCATCAAATACACCAATATACACATGATGAGAACCCCAGAAGAAGAGAGAAAAGGGGGCAGAAAGAATATTTGAAGAAATAATGGCAAAATCTTTCCAAATTTGGTAAGAAACATTAATCAACAATCCCCAAAGCTCCAAATTCCAATAGGTTAGACTTAAAGAGATCTACACCTAGACACAACCAATATGTATGATAAATTCATCAGGAATTATTTTATTTAGATGGTGATATAAAATGATAGAAAAGAGGCTAGTATGAGAAAAGGAAAGATAAAACAAAGGGGAAAATGTTAAGATATTTAGACAATTATTTATCACTTAAAGATCAGGCCTGTGGTATTTAGTCTGTGAAAACAACTGGGAAGTAAATTTCAAGAAAGCTATACAAAGCGTACATAGTAAAGCACATTCCCATTTCAAGAAGGTATGACATTTAGAGTGGTGGTCTGATATTGAGCCATTGCTGAACACTGGTCATAGTATCTATAGACTACATGATTAAACTATTTGGTACTCAAAATTAATTCTCCTTGTGGATTATTTGATACTTTCTTTTTTTTTTAATTTATTTTTTATTGGTGTTCAATTTACTAACTTTCTTTTTAATCCAACTCTGACTTCCCATAATCTCTTGACACATGTAGGTGAAGTTCATTTTTAAAAATCATAATAATATACTTTAAAACTCAACAGAAAAGATTATAAAGTCATCTGATGCTTGGGGCCATTTGCAACATTTTTTTCTTCTTTGCCATGGATAATGGAGAAATAATTATATATTGATATTCAAATGCATTCTCTAATTAACATACCAATAAAATATTTCCAACATTATGTGTGCATGTATAAATTCATAAGTATTCACCACTGAACTGTATCATATTTGCTAATGGCTGCCACGCTTAACTCAACCTTTAGGAACTTAAATGCATCTATTTCAAATGGCAGAGGGTTTTTAAAAAAGATTTTATTTATTATTCATGAAAGATACACAGAGAGAGAGAGAGAGAGGCAGAGACATAGGCAGAGGAAGAAGCAGGCTCTCTGCAGGGAGCCTGATGCGGGACTTGATCCCAGGACCCCGGAATCATAACTTGAGCCAAAGGTAGATGCTCAATCACTGAGCCACCCAGGTACCCCCAAATGGCAGAGTTTTTATGCAAGATGAACTAGGAGACCAGGGCTCTAACCCATGAGCTATGGAGCCATGCAATGTGAACTACAATTAGCAGACTGTACCATTTCCACATCACCTTATCTTACACCCTTTGCAACTAAACACTTCCCACTTCCCAGTGCATAAACCCTACACAAACTCAGATGGAATAGCAAGGGAAGAAGAATGGAAATCAAGCATAACTTCCTGAGGAAGTTAAGCCACAGACTTAACTCCCTCTTCCAACAGCAACAGAACTCAAAGCTCAGCATACTGCCCACCACCTATGAATTTCACCTGACATAATGAGGCGGGTCTAAGAGAAGAGGAAGGAAAAAACTGAGAAGGTCCAGGTTTCCAGGACTTTACCAACACTTGCCCTTGGTTACACTTGGTAATTCCCAGAACCCCACCCCTACATTATAAAATGTAATATTCTGCACACTACAAGTGGAAGTTTTAATAAGAGTTTACAATTCCTTTAGGGCCACACTGAATGCACTGAAGGAATTCTTATTCCAGTCTTTGTTTTTACTCAAACACAAGCACTATGGTAAAGCCTAAAAGAATGAGCTTCATTTATTGTCTATAATGTCAAAATTGAAAAGGTTAATTACCATTAGCGGATGGAAATTAGGAGTGGCTAGCAAACTATTTATCACATGAATGAAGAGACTTTGAATTGAAGCCTAAATATAAAACTACAAACACATACTCAGATGTTCAGGCATCCCCTTCACACTCTAAATGGTTATACTCCTTTCTCTCATGTGCACTACTCTCTCCTTGGATCCCACATGTTCACATCTGTGAGTGTATCACAATATCTCCTTACACATAAGACTATTGGAGAAAAGCCTAGGCAACCATCACAAAAACCACCTACTCTGAATTTTTCCTCTCAGCTCAACCTAAAAGAAAGTATCCAATTCATCTTTAAACTTCAAGAGCACTTCTTTAGACAGCTTCTAGGCACTTCCAGCCAGATTTGTGTCCCAGGACACAATCTGTCCCAGGGACAGCAGCCCCTGATGCTTAATCCACAAGTAAGAATTGAGATGTATGGAGTCTGGAAATAGATAAAATCAAGACAGATACACAAACAGCTACTCTCAGGTAAATGTCGGCAGCTGATTCTGTGTCCTTCGATGTGTGCACTGCACCTACAACCACAGAGGAGCCCAATACCCTTCGTGAATCTCCCTTCAAGTGGACTGTGATGCACACTCATCTCCTCACAGCACACTAATACTATGCAGGTGCTCTGAGAGCCTCTCTCATTTACTTGAATGAATAAGCCCCAACACACATGCATACATGTACACACACACAGACACAGACACACAGGCACACAGAGCAAGTACAGGGGAAAGAAAGAAGCAGAGAACAAATCAAAACAACTCCTTTGGGACCCAGACTCTTCACTTAGGTCAGAGCTTCTCAATCTCGGCACTACTGATATAGTGAGTTAGACAATCCTTTGTCTTGGTTGTGTGGATGGGGCAAGTGGTTCTCCTAGGACTTGTAGAAAGTGTAGAAGCATTCCTGACCTTTACCCATTAGATACCATTAGCAACCCCTCATCCAGTTGTGACCAAAAATGTCTCCAGACATTGCCAAATGTTGCAAATTTTCTTTCTTCCCCCTTGAAGACCACTGCTTTAGACCAAAATGGTTCCTCCAGTATGGCTCCAGTCTGCATGAAAATTGCCACATTACAAAATACATCACAAAAGTAGATGTGAGATAAACTAGTCAGTTCTTCTAGTACAGAGTCAGGGAGGAGGTTAGAAATTTTCATTTTCACCGCCAGAAGTCCCTCTCAGCAATAGGAAAGGGTCTCTGACATCTAGTAATGAGTCTTTTCTGTGATAGCTTAATCTAGGATTGTTTTGGCTTCTTTTTTTTTATTTTTTTATTATTTTTGTTTGTTTGTTTTGGCTTCTTTTCTGACATAGCTTCTCACATAGTGTTCAAGCATCAAGTGACGAGATATATATATATATATATATATATATATATATATATATATAATCAGGAAAGGAATTAGGCTGGGCAACTGATGATGGTGGGTAGTGTAGTGAAAAGTTATTCATCTAAAAACCTTATTAGTTCTATCCTTAGTTAGTTGTATGGCCTTGAGCTAGGGCCATACCCCTTGAATGGGGTAATAATCCAAGTTCTGCTTACCTACTGAGGTGTGGAGAGGATCAAATAAGATAGTGGATGTGAAGATACCTTGAAAATACAAAGCACTATGCAATTATATGGTTCTCTTTATTTCCACTAATGTTTAAATCTGTGAAACTGATTAGAAGAAATAAGCTGTGTGGGGCAGGATGGATATTTTAATTTCCAGGGCCAAAGTAGGAAAAAATGGAAATGCTTTGAATGGCTTTGAAATGAACATCACAGTGAGATGGATGGATGCCAAGTAATAACATCAGATGATAAAAGGTTTTCTTTTGTTGGGGCACAGAACAGTCATAACCAAATGGGCATGGAAACCAAAATTATAAAGGAAATATCATTTGATTTAAAAGCTTCAAGTCAGGCAGCCCAGGTGGCTCAGTGGTTTAGCGCTGCCTTCAGCCCAGGGTGTGGTCCTGGGGACCCTGGATCGAGTCCCACAACGGGCTCCCTGCCTGGAGCCTGCTTCTCCCTCTGCTTGTGTCTTTGCCTCTCTCTCTGCATCTCTCTGTGTTGGTCATGGATAAATAAATAAAATTTTTAAAAAAATAAATAAAAGCTTCAAGTCCTCTAAATTTCAAAAATAGTGTTTCTCAAACTGTGCCTTGGAACATAACAAGTATTTTTTTAAAGATTTTATTTATTTATTCATGAGAGACAGACAGAGAGAGAGAGGCAGAGACATAGGCAGAGGGAGAAGCAGATTCCATGTAGGAAACCCAATGTGGGACTTGATTCCAGAACTCCAGGATCACATCCTGAGCCGAAGGCAGATGCTCAACCACTGAGCCACCCAGGCATCCCAGAACATAACAAATATTTCTCAAAATATTACTAAAAGGAATTTTCAGCAAATGAGTTTGGGAAAAGTAATTTTTTATACAGTCACAATACGCATTAACAGAAAGGCTCTGGAAGACTTATAGTAAATATATTGTTTTATTTTGTTTAATCCATTATTTCCTAAATACATTTGACTTGAGAACTTTATTATTTATTTATTTATTTATTTATTTATTTATTTATATCTATGTTAAGATCAGATTGAGAAATGTAACACTTGAAGGATTTCAGGATCACAATGGACTATAAAGAAAATTAGTCAAGGTGGTTGTTGAATGTACATGTGGCTTTATGTTACAAATACAAGACAGAATGGTAAATCTATCTTCCCAGAAAACAGATCGAATTCTTCCTTAGGTAGCACATCTAGTTCTGGGCTCCCAAATCCTATGAAAAAGAGAGTTAAAAAAGACTGTGAAAGTAATAAATTCATTGAATAAATGGATTGAAACATCTACATTGTGTACATCTCAGAGTCAGCTGAAAGGTAACTTAAAGAAGAGAGAGCAACAAGGGATGTTCAGTTATGAGCAGTCATAACCAAAAACGCACTTCTCCTGAGTTTGCTTTAGCTTCCCTCTCTCTTATTTTCCTGCTTCAGATTCTTCCTGATCCAATTTCTCTCCCTCTCTCTCTTTCTCTCTCCCAAACTTGTACTTAGTTTATTTCTCTTCCCCATAGCTCACTACACTACAAATTCCAGCTCTTGTCCCATGGGCCTTTGTCTCCATCTTGGTTGCATGTCTAATGACCTTGATTCTATTTTAGGACACTGATCCTAGACCTACATGTTTCTCTCAGCCACCTATGAGAGAGGTCTATGCTGCAAGTGAGGAAGATATTCCTAACAGAGCAGGTACAGAAGACAGGTTTTCATGGACAGTATTAAAACTGTATACCTATTTACCCTTATTGACTAGGTACAATTTTACTTTGAAGAGAAAACACAAACTAGAAAAGAATAGAAGCTAGAAGAAAAAAATCCAGAAGGTACATTTTAGAGCAGTTGGAAATTGACAACTAGCCTGAGACACATTAAGGGATTCAGGTACAGTCACTTTAAAGAGTCCTAGACAAAAATTTAAAAAGAGAAACCCCAATATTAAATAATGTGGACATGCTCCAAAATACGCTATTTGAATTATATACATGTTCACATATTCCTGATTACTAAATAAAAAGACATTTTATTCTTTTTCCAAAAATCCTCAATAGAACCTGCAGCCACAAGGACAAACTCATACTCCACTTCAACACTTAAGCATTTCCACACTTGGAAACTAAACTTCCAACTCTTTCAGGCCATATGTCAGAGGGACAGTGACTGAATACTGAATGGCCAAGTGTAAAACCACAGGAGTTAGTGAGAAATGTGGCCACAGCAAGCTTTTGAAGCGTTGACTCTGCTTGCCAGACCAGAGAGCATACAGTGGAGGGGAACTAAGCCAAACAGTGGCAAGGCTCTTCATCATAATTTCATCTTGCAGTATCCATTATGTCACAGTCACAAAGTAAATAAGGGGTGAAAAAAAATCCCTTTCCCGAAACAGATCTAGAGTGGGTGTGTAGCTTTGATCTAAAGTCTCATTTTACTTCAGAGCTTTGGGGAGGGTGGGGAAGAGGGAAGGAGAGAGAGGAGGAGGTGAGAGAAAAAACACAGCCATTTTTTGTAATTAAATTTCAGAACCTTTTCATTATGCAGTTTCAATTCATTGAAAGTTATTTTTCCTTCCAGCTCCCCTCCTTCCTTAAAACACTTGCTTCACTCACTAGCCCTCCTGCACACGCGCGCATGCACACACACACACACACACACACACACGTGTTATCCTTGAAATGAATCAAAGCAGGCAAAGCAACTCTACCTCAGTACTTGGCTTTGTAACCAGGGATGTAAACAATATTCAAGAGGTTTTCTGGCCTTGAGAATGCTTTAATAATAAATGGTACATTTCCACTTTTACTCAGGAAAAGCTGAAAGGAAGCTAAAAGGCTTAATAGGTACAAATATTGTGCTTCAGCTACAATCAATAAATAATGACAAAGTGGAAGAATGGCGTGCATGGCAACATATTGCATGATGCTGTTTCTGGTAATCTTCCAGCAAAAGCTTTTGTGAAATTTTATGCTGCTAATCACATTAAATTGACCTCTGAGGGCCAGAACATAATGTTTTGCTATTGTTTTGTGTTTGTTTGTTTTACTATTTAATGGCTCTCATTTCTAAGCTTAACTAAATTAGGGTATGATGCAGGGAAAAACACCCAAGCAAACCCAAGGTATAACTTGATAAATTTGTCCAGGAAAGAGTATGAGATTTGGACACAGATGCTTAGGCCTCTGGCCAAGGAGAAATTATTGCTGTGGAGCATGAGACTGGGGAGCTCAAGGCTTCAGTTTTGAATTAATCAAGCCGTGTTCTTAAGATATTTGATTCAGTATATTCCACTTCTCCAAAATGGCTCCTGTCCCCCTCACCTTTTCAGGGCTCAATCTGAAGTGAAGTCATAAAGAATATAGTACAAAAAGTTGGATGTTCCTAAGCTGGGCTAGTACAAAACATTTCCCTAGGGTCAGCAATAATTGATTGTACAATGATATTTTTTGAGGGAAAATTTACTAAGTCCTAAATATGTATTCTTTCCCTCTTGGAAGTGCTCTACAAAGAAAAATTACTTGACTTGGCTATAGGCCATAAAATCTAATTAGTTATGTGAAGTTGTTCAATATTTAAGCCTAAATATTAATGGACAGCCAAACATACTCAAAGAGGTTCAAAGCTTCAATGCAGAGGGACAAAAGTTAGACAGAAGATAGAAAGGAATCAACTTCTCTTTAACCTGGGCTCTAGGAGAAAACAAAAATCCAAGGAGGGAAAAGAGAAATTAGTGATAGGGCTTCCAGGACTCTACAGGGCTCGGGGGAATAACCAAAGATCTTACACACAGCTAATAAAACATCTATATTTTTCCTTTTAGGCACTCAGGCCACTGTACACATAGTATATTTGTCATTTTCCCCTCAGCCTGGCAAAGTAGGAAAAGCAGGTGTTTTTATCCTCACCACCCTAATAAAGCTTTAGAGGCTTTGTCCTTTGGTCAGTCTCTAAGGCTTCATTATTGAGTGATACACAGATACATATTGCATAAGCAGAGTTGAAGCACTGCCTTTAATTCAGCTACTTCATCAAAGCTTAGATCCACAAAACAATGATCAACTTTCTATTCATTTTCCAACATCAGCCACCTCATTTAAATGGCATGATTTTAATGACAATAAATGTTGCATGGGCATTGTGAAGTGAGAAACATCACCCTGCATTAATACCCCATCTGCCTGCCATTTCCCTAAGATCCTGAGGCATGTTTCAAACTAAGCATAGGAGAATTTACACCTAATTAAAACCACAGGGGGAATAATGTCAGAGGCAGAATTTAGTTTCTTTCTTAGAAGTAGAGTATTTTTGAGGTGTCAGACTAGTCTGTCTACTGGACTTGCTAAAAAGCAAGAGAGGGGAAAAGGGTGAGAAAGAGAGAGAAGAAAGAGAATATATATATAATATATATGGGAGTGAGCAAGGAGGAGGAGCTAGACAGTTATATTTTTAAAACTAAAGATGATGACTTAGGTCTCAAAGAATAAGAATGCAGGACTGATTTTTGCCCCCCACATTTTTCTGTTTCCCTCTCCATGCCTAAGCCTTGCAACCACTCTTCTGGTAGACACAGAAATATATATACATATATTTCTTACACACACATATATATGTTTTAGTAGAAGTGACACTGAACAGCCTAAGCATAAAGAAACAAAAGTCTGAATAATCTATAAAGCAGATGACTTCACATAATAGAAAACTGAATGTTTCATATTATTATTCTAAAAGCTAAGGCACAAGGGGGAAAAGGGACTTTGCCCTTTTTTAAAAGTTTAGTATCTATCTTTGCCACCTAGTTCTAAGTCCTAAGGTTGCAGAACAAATCGAAGAATTAAAATCTGAAAGCTTTTTGTTTCTTCTCACATTCTTAAAAAGACTTAAAGGGCTTTTCCAATGAGGGAACTAAGATCTATAGAGACTATCTTATGTCTGGTCCTAAAGTCACAGCTGAGTATTTTGTGTGTAACATTATTATACTTAAGCTTGTGCATTCAGCAAACTTGGGAGAAGGAAGAGATGAGAGAATGAGGAGATCTGGTACTCAAGATGGAGACGGGAAGATTGGGTTCAGATAAGTCAGAAAATTTTTAAAGTACTCAGTACCCATGTACCCATAATCAGAGAATGTCTTTAGATGGTGTGGAAGCTTTTCCTCAAAATCTCATTTTGGGCTCATCAGATGTTTTGCAGAAATTCTTTTTTCCTAAATTTACTCAAAGCTGCCCAACGACCAGAGTTAGTCAGGCCGTTTGGACCTAGAGTCATTACCTGGCTCTGCCATTAATTTAGATACCCCCATCTAGGGAAGAAACATGTTGATCACATATATAATGATTAATAATTTGGGGCATAAAGGAGGATTAAAAAGTTCATGTTTCCAAAGTACTTAGTTTTTCTCCAGTTAAAAAAAAATTATCAGCAGAATTCACATTCCTTATTCAATGTACTTCAGAACTTCTTTCAGGTAGCGAAGAAATAAAGTTCATAGGTTCAAATAATTAAAAGCCCACCCCAATCTCCTCTTTATCTATAGCAAATTCAACTACTTAGTCATGCTTTCCAGGTTCTTCTATCAACCCTCCATCTCAGAGATCCATAAAATATTAAAGCTAAGAGATCTCCTTACCGACCTCCAATCTTGGAGTAGGGATTTATGTCTATGTTCACTTACTCCTCCTTATCCTTTGTCACTAGGGTTGAAATGTCTAGCCTTCAGTCCCTTTGCTGCCCTCCTCTTTCTCTAGATAGTTCCTCTCCCTCAGCCTAAAAATTCAGCGTCCTATTTGCCAAACTTCCCATCTTTCAAATCTTTTCCACCCCATCCACACCAGTAGGTGGCACCATAGACAGCTAGCTGTTTCTTCGACTGATGACTCCTTGAAGGGCAACAGGCTCTTTGGGTATGGCAACCATTCATCCCCAATAATTGTGATCTGCAATATTCTGTATACACTATCATTTCTGGTTTGAACAAACTGGTTTTAATATGGAGGGAGTGATCAGGTAGAAAAGGAGAAAAGTTTTCCAGCTCTCTTATTTTCTTCATACTTCAGTACCAGCCCATATGACAAGGCTTTTACTGTCTTCTTGCCCTGGATATGAAAAAGCAGAGACATCCCAGTAATAAAACTTAGTGTCATTTGCCAAGTTTCCCAGTGCAGTCTCTACAACTTCCAAAATAGAAGAGCAGGGACTGGGCACTGAGGTGTGTATATGTGACAAAATATTACTGTATAAATTATCTAGGGATTGTACACTGTTTGGGATTAGCTGCACCTCAGCACCCTTCCATTAGAATGTGAAAAGTGGTGAAAAAGAGACAAAGCTAGCTGCCTAATACCTGCAGCAAGCAAGGACACTTAGAAAACATTTATTTGTGCTCTGTTCATACTTCTATTCCCAAAGCTAGCCCTATGCTTTCTAGGTTCTGGCTTGACCACCCAATTGATATCTATGAACATACGAAGATGATTTTTATATATTTTTATTTTTTTAAGATTTTATTTATTCATGAGAGACACAGAGAGAAGCAAAGACATAGGCTGAAGGAGAGGCAGGCTCCCTGCAGGGAGCCCGATGCAGGACTTGATCCCAGAACCCCAGAATCACGACCTGAACCAAAGGTAGATGCTCAACCACTGAGTCACCCAGGTGCCCCTGATTTTTATTTCTAAAAGCACTTTATAAACATTTGCATTTCAGATTTACATTTCATATATTATTTTCTATCAGGAGGCTAAGTTCAGATCATATGCAAATATACTGGCAATTCTGATTAAGTTGAAGGGCTGACAAACAAATATTAGCCCACACAGTCAATTTTAAACAAAATAATAATGTTACCAAATAAAGTCAGAAGTTCCATCTTTATAGGGTGACTTTGTACAAGGCACCTTCTCTGAGCCTTTGTTTTCTGGGGATACCACTACTTGCCCTATCTGCCTCACAAAAGGGTTAGAAGTGTCAAAGAAATGAGTTCCTAAGTTACCTTGAAAAATATTAAGCTTTGCACAAAGCAGGAGAATTATATTTCTCCTAGGGGTCTTCATTCTAATACAGGGTCATTTATTCATTCAGTGATAAAGCCTTATGTACTATCACAAATAGTTTCCAGAAGTGACAATACTTTTGACTTCTCTCAAATTTCATAATACAATGTTGTGGAAGGTAAAGAGAGTGGAAGGAGGTCGTTCAAGAAACTAACAAGATGGAATGTTTCCAGAAGAAAGCAACAAGGAGAGAAAGGAGTCAATACATCTGTTACAAGAGGAGTGTCTGAAGGAATGGGTGGGAAATGCTTATTCTGGAGAAGACAAGATGGGGTAATGATGACTGTTTTCAGAAATCTGAAGAGTTGTTCCACATAACAGAGACTGTGTGTGTGTGTGTGTGTGTGTGTGTGTGTGGCAGAAAGCAAAGCAAAACCAACCAGGCTCAAAAGAAAACAAAATTAACCCACAATAATGGAGGTATGTCAAAGGGATACAGGAGCCAATTGAAAAAAGCTGTCAATGGTCAAAGCTGGAACAATTTGAGAAACAAGATAGAGTAGTATTGGACAATAGCCCAAAGTTTGAAATAAAAATCCATCAGGGAAATGCAAATCAAAACTACAATGAGATTATCACTTTACACCTGTCAGAATGGCTAACATCAACAACACAAAAAACAGTAGGTGTTGGTGAGGATGTGGAGAAAGGGGAATCCTTTTTGCACTGCTGGTGGAAATGCAAACTGGTGCAGCCGCTCTGGAAAACAGTATGGAGTTTCCTCAAAAAGTTAAAAATAGAACTACCCTATAATCCAGTAATTATACTGGTTGGTACTTACCCAAAGAATACAAAAACACCAATTCAAAGGGATACATGCACCCCTATGTTTATAGCAGCATTATTTATAATAGTAGAATTATGGAAGTAACCCATGTGTCCATTGGTAGATGAATGGATAAAGAGGTAGTATATAGACAATGGGATATTATTCAGCCATAAAAATGAATGAAATCTTCCCGTTTGCAATGATGTGGATGGAACTAGAAAGTATAATGCTAAGTGAAATAAGTCAGTCAAAGAAAGACAAATACCATATGATTTTACTCATATGTAGAATTTAAGAAACAAAACAAATGAGCCAAGGGGGAAAAAAAAGATAGAGATAAACCAAGAAACAGACTCAATGCTAGAGAAAAAATGGTTACCAGAGAGGAGGTGGGTGTGGGAATGGGTTAAGTAGGGGATGGAGATTAAAGAGTACGCATCACGATGAGCACTGAGTAATATATAGAATTATCAAATCACTATATTGTACACCTGGAACTAATATAACACAGTATGTTAACTATACTGGAATTAAAAACTTTATAAAAATCCATGAGCCAATATATTTTTAAAGATTTCTTTAAATTTATTTATTCATAGAGACAGAGAGAGAGAGAGAGAGGCAGAGACACAGGCAGAGACACAGGCAGAGGGAGAAGCAGGCATCATACAGAGAACCTGATGTGGGACTCGATCCAGGATCTCCAGGATCACGCCCTGGGCTGCAGGCGGCGCTAAACCGCTGCACCACCGGGGCTGCCCACATGAGCCAATATTGATATAAATAAATGACTGAATAAATAAATGAGAGAACAGACACATTTCCAGTGCACAAGAATTCCAAATACATGTAAATACTCCATTCTCTAGAAGGTGGTAATAATTCCCCAGTCTTAAAATATGGACTGCTCAAAATAATTCCTTCCAAAGAACACATTATGGAAATTTTTAAAAAGTAACTTTACAGTGGAGAAACCTGACAAACACCTTAACCAGGTCATCAGTGTCAACATCAACAGTGACAAGTCATGTTGATAGTATGTAACCATGATATGATGTGATGAGAATAGCACTTTACCTCTCTGGTCTTCCACCCTAAAACACATTACCCTAGTCTAATCATGTTAAAAACATCAGACGAATCAGGAGGGACATTCTATGAAATACCTGACCACTAATCCTTAAAATTGTCAAGGGAAAGTCTGAGAAACTATCACAGTCAAGAGGAACTAAAGAGGGCACCTGGGTGGCTCAGTCAGTTATGCATCTGCCTTTGGCTCAGGTCATGATCTCATGGTCTTGGGATTGAGTCCTGCATCATGCTCCCTGCTCCATGGGGAATCTGGTTCTACATCTCTCTCTATGGCTCCTCCTGCTTGTGCTCTCTCTCTCTCTCTCTCACTCCTCTGTCTCTCTCTCTCTCTGTCTCTGTCTCTCTCAGATAAATAAATAAATAAATCTTAAAAAAAGAAAGAGAAGCTCAAGAGACATGATAACTAGATGTAATGTGGCATCCTGGATGGGGTCCTGGAAAAAGAACATCAGGGCAATAGTAAGGAAATATGATTATAGACTTCAGTTGATAATAATGTATTGATACTGGTTTGTTAGTTGTGACAGATGCACCACAGTAGTGAAAGATATTAATAATAGAGGAAGTTGGATGTTGGGTATATGGAAATTCTATACTATTGTCACGGTGTTTCTCTAGATTTAAAAGGGTTCTAAAACAAAAAGTTATTTAAAAAAAAAAAACAAGGAGAGGCTCCCAGGTGGCTCAGTTGTTGAGCGATCAACTCTTGATTTTGAATCAGGTCATGATTTCGGGGTTATGAGACCCAGCCCCGCATTGAGATTGCTGCTCAGCATGGAATCTGCTTGAGAGTCTCGTTTTCTCTCTCTCTCTCTCCTCCTCCACTCTCTCTCTCTCTCAAAATAAATAAATAAAATCTTTAAAAAAAAACAGGGAAAGCTACAAGAAAACACACTTTGGCTCAGTTTAAAAATAGGCTTTCTTAAAAAAAAAGAAGAGGCTTTCTGAGAAGAAATTATAAATATCCAAATTGGAAATGAAGAAGAAATTTATCTCTATTCAGATGACATTATCTTATATATAAAAAACCCTAAAGATTCCACAAAAAAAAACTGTTAGAACTAATAAATGAATTTAGCAAAGTTGCAGGATACAAAGTACACAAATATCAGCTGGGTTTCTAGACACTAACAATGAAAGATTTAAAAAAATAAGAAAACTATTCCAATTACTCTAGCATCAAGAATAATAAAATATTTAGGAATAAACTTAGTGAATAAAGTTAAAAACTTGCACACTGAAAAGTACAAAATATTGCTGAAAGAAATAAATAAAACAATAAATAAAAACACATTCATGATTATGGATTTGAGGACTTAATGTTAAGATGTTAAGGTGTCAATACCACCTAAAGCAATCTATAGATTCAATTCAATCCATATAAAGAGCTCCACAATAGTTTTGTGGAAATAGAAGAATCCACCCTAAAATTTATATGGAATCTTAAGGGATCTCAAATAACCAAAACAATCTTGAAAAGAACAAAGTTGGACGCATCATACTTCCTGATTTCAAAACTTACTACAAAGCTACAGTAATAAGGACATTATGGTACTAGCATAAGGACAGATATATATATATACTAATGGAAGATAATAGAGCACTGAAATAAACCTTCATATTAATGGTAAAATAATTTTCAACAAGGGTTCCAAGACCATTCAATGGGAAAGGGATACTCTTTTCAATAAATGGTGTTGGAAAAATGGGATATCCACATGCAAAAGAATGATACTGGACCCTTACCCCACATCATATGCAAAAATTATTCTCAAAATGAATCAAAGACCTAAATACAAAAGTTAAAACTATAAAACTCTTAGAAGAAAAGAAGGGAAAAGTTCACAATGCTAGATTTGACAATGATTTCTTGGCCAGAATACCAAAAGCACAGGCAACAAAAGAAAAAAATAGATCAAAAATTTAAAGCTTCTGTGCATCAAAAGATATTACCAACAAATTGAAACGGCAATCCATGGAATGGGAGAAAATATTTGTAAATTATATATATGAAAAGGGATTGATATACAAAATATATAAAGAACCTCTACAACTCAGCAACAAAAAAACAAAAAACCCAATTAAAAAATGAGCCAAAAACTTAAACAGACATTTATCTTTAAAAAAAAAAAAAAGGGTTTCTTCCATGGCCAATAAGCACATCAAAAGATGCTCAGCATCATTAATCCTTAGGAAAATGCATATTAAAACCACAGTGAGATACTACTGCACAAACATTAAGATGGCTATTATTTTTAAAAAAAGAAAATAACAAATGTTAGCAAGGATGTAGATAATTTGGAACACTTGTGCAACTGTTGGGAATGTAAAATGGTGCAGCTGCTATGGAAAACAGTTCCTCAAAGAATTAAAAATAAAAGTATCATATGATCTAAAAATTTCACTTCTCAGTATACATCCAAAAGATTTGAAAGCAATATTGTTCATAGCAACATTCTTCACACTAGCCAAAAGGTGGAAGCCAGTGTCTATCAACAGATGAATGGAAAAACAAAATATGGCATATACATATAATAGAATATTATTCTGCCCCAATAAAAGGAACCACTGATGTAGTTAATGCTTCCTCCCTCCAGTTTTGAGTCAGCAAGTAAAGCTTTGGCAAAATAGAAAATTAATCTTTGAACTGGGAATTAAACTCACTCTATTTGAGGCCAGTTGCTTTCTTGGCTTTCCTCATGACACTTTTGTTCTATAACTTCAACTCATCTATGATCAGATTTTTTGTAAATGTCATGAAGGGAACTTTTGGTCAAAATCCGTATTAGGATTCTCCAGATAAACAGAATTAATGGGAGATTTAATAGATAGATAGATAGATAGATAGATAGATAGATAGATAGATAGATATAGGTAGATATAGATATATTTATAAAGACTCTCTTGTCTTTTTCAGTGAGGACTACAATATATACTTACCTGAGACACTGGAAACAGATGAATAATGGACTTCTTGGCCTGCCACCCTCCTTGAGTCTGAGGACAGCTGTAAGCTTTCCATGGTCTCCTTATGCCCCCTACACCCACACATTCAGACCTGAATGGTTAAGTGGGGGCCTTTGGATTGGCAAAATTTGCAAACATTTCTGACAGCCAAGCTGCTCAACATGCAGGCAAATTCCTGGGAGTCTAGATGCAGTTAGTGCTACTTCTAATTTCCCAAAGCCTTGATAGGTGTGGCAGCTTAAGACTCCCAAAAATAAGCTGTCTTCCCACTTTGAAGGGGAAATGCTACTCAGTGCCTAAAGCCACTCCTTGTTAAAAAGCAGCTTTAGCTCAGTAGCTTTTGCTGGGGGGAGGGGAAAGAGGTGTGGAAAGAGAAGCTCCTTTGAATTGAAACTTGAATCTTGGGGGTAAACACAGCTGGGACTTGTTCCAACATTGGCTTCTATGGCCTGGAAACAAGAGCACCCTATGTCCCAGTGAAATGCATATTTGCTGAGCCTCATCCTTCCTATTTCTAAATCTCAATCAACTGCAGAAATAAGTATCCTTAAAAATAAGATCTTTTGGCAAGGGAGAGGGTTCTCTTTAGAGGGACTTTAAAAATTAGTTTGATTTAAAATCTTAAATATCCCCAATCCAACTGTCCTCACAAATTCACAAGCATACGTGCACATACAAACAAACACACACACAGAGCCCCCCAGACAGTTTAGGGCAGAGATGCCACTAGCCAGTGGCATGACTCCCAGATTTCCAGCCCTGCACATAAGAATAGAGTGGGGAACTGAAAAATTGAAACTGTCAAGCGCTTCTGAACAACTGCAAATAGACACTTGGCCAATGTAAAGAGAATCAAAGGCAGCAAGGGCCAGCTAGTAAAGAATTAAACTGATTAAAGTAGAAGGACGGCAATCTTCCATGGGCTAAGTTCTGGCTTTTAGGAATAGACCAGAAATAGCAATGCTTTCATTTTCAAAAAAGTTTATTTTTTAATTTCAGCATGGTACTTTTTTGCTATGTAACCTTGAGCGAGTGGTTTAATCTCTCGGTACTTCATTGTTTCAAACACTGAACTGTCTAGAATGATAAACCATCACCTCTGTCCCAGCAGGTCTTGATAGTTTGAATGTAGTTTTGCATGTATTACAATAAACACAACCAAAATTGTACTCAACAAATGCTAATCATGCATATATGTGTGTGTGTAGAAATTGTGTGTTTCATCAGGGATGGATGCCTCTCTCTCACATTAAATGCTGAAGAAGTTTTTAAAACTGTCACCCTCTTTGTGCTCTAGCTCTGGAAAAATTACACACCCCATCCCACTCCACTGACCACAGAAAACAACCACTGTCTTTTCCTCAGTGTTGGCTTCTTTGAGCTGAGAAGCTCCAGAATTGGTTCTCTGTAGGCCTCAAGGGCCCTTCTTAACCTTGGTTTGGAAGTGGAGATATCTATCAGGGCATACCATGGTCACACTCCAAGCCATTTCAGAGCTTAGTCTCATTGTTCTGAATGAATACTTCAGAAGCAGGAATCATGGAAATGTCAATCTTGTTGTTTTGTTTTTTTAGAAGACCAAGATCAGGTCAAGGGATAGGAATAAACTTTCTGGGGAATATACCATAGAGCTCATTTCCATCTCTACACAAGTCCTTGCCTATTCTATTTTAATAGCTAAATAGCAAATTGTGCCTTAAAAATTATTCACTGGCAGGGTTTCAATGTAGAAATCTGCCTTTTGAAAACAGTGCATTATGACATTATAATGTTAAGTGGAAGAAAACCAAGATAGGTAAAGCCACATAAACATAAAAATATATAGGAAAAAAGATTAGAAGATCAAAATATTAAAATGGGAAGTCCTTGATTTCTTCATTTTTATATTCTTCTGTTTCTCCCACATGAATTATTTTTATAGTGAAAAATTACAGTTTTCTATTTCTTTTTTTCTCTCTTTTTCCTTTTTTGAATGTGGAAAGGTTTCACATACAGGACAAGGAGCCAAGAGTCTCAAGTACAATATTAAGTGGATATATGCCCTTGCTAAGTCATTTACCTTCGCTGAGCCTCTGTTACTCCCATAAAATTGGGTAGGAGACTGACAAGAAGATATCCCTAGAGACCTTTCCCATTTTCCTCTTTAATGTTTTATAGCCAAAATCACTGAGCTGGCTGAGCTGCCTACACTCTTCGCAAATTAAAATCTATAGTAGGACTTAGAGCTCTGGTCCAAAGAGCTATCAGTTGATAGAATTTTCCAATTTTCCTATAATGGAATTATATATTATTTTATCATGAAAATGTAATGTATATGTCATTGGCTCTACAGCATAGTTAGAGAGGAAAAGGGAATATAAAAGGAAAATGAAATGCAACCCCAAACAAGATGTTGAATGAAAAATAAGAAACAAGGGAGCCTGGGTGGCTTAGTCGGTTATGTGTCTGCCTTTGGCTCAGGTCATGAACTCAGGGTCCTGGGATCAAGCCCTATGTCAGGCTCCCTACTCAGTAGGGAGTCTGCTTCTCCTCCTCCCACTGCCCCTCTCCCCGACTCATTCTCTCTCTCTGTCTCTAATAAATAAAATATTTTTAAAAAAGAAAAAAAAGAAACACATTACAGAATGACACATACATTAGGATATCACTCACATAAATTAAGAAAAACACACAGTCCTGAATACCCAGGGGAATATTGAAAAAGAAAACCAGAGCCAGAGGCATCACAATGCCGGATTTCAAGTTGTACTACAAAACTGTGATCATTAAGACAGTGTGGTACTGGCACTAAAACAGACACATAGATCAATGGAACAGAATAGAGAACCCAGGAAATGGCCCTCAACTCTATGGTCAACTAATATTTGACAAAGCAGACAAGACTATCCACTGGAAAAAGGACAGCCTCTTCAATAAATGGTGCTAGGAAAATTGGACAGCCACATGCAGAAGAATGAAACTAGACCATTCTCTTACACCATACACAAAGATAAACTCAAAATGGATGAAAGATCTAAATGTGAAACAAGAATCCATCAAAATCCCAGAGGAGAACACAGGCAACACCCTTTTTGAACTTGGCCACAGCAACTTCTTGCAAGATACATCCATTAAGGCAAGGGAAACAAAAGTAAAAATGAATTATTGGGACTTCATCAAGATAAAAAGCTTCTGCACAGCAAAAGAAACAGTCAACAAAACTAAAAGACAACCTTACAGTAAGGGAGAAGATATTTGCAAATGACCTATCAGATAAAGGGCTAGTATCCAAGATCTATAAAGAACTTATTAAACTCAACAGCAAAGAAACAAACAATCCAATCATGAAATGGGCAAAAGACATGAACAGAAATTTCACCAAAGAAGACATATACATGGCTAACAAGCACATGAGAAAGATGTGCCCCGCACACTTGCTCTGCATTCACTTGCCATCAAGGAAATACAATTCAAAACCACAATGAGCTACCACCTCACACCCATGAGAATGGTGAAAATTAACAAGACAGGAAAACACAAATGTTGGAGAGGATGTGGAGAAAGGAGAACCCTCTTGCACTGTTGGTGGGAATGTGAACTGGTACAGCCACTCTAGAAAACTGTGTGGAGGTTCCTCAAAGAGTTAAAAATAGACCTGCCCTACGACCCAGCAATTGTACTGCTGGGGATTTACCGCAAAGATACAGATGCAGTGAAATGGCAGGACACCTGCACCCCAATGTTTATAGCAGCAATGTCTACAATAGCCAAACTGTGGAAGGAACCTTGGTGTCCATGGAAAGATGAATGGATAAAGAAGATGTGGTATATATGTATATATACAATGGAATATTACTCAGCCATTAGAAACAACAAATACCCACCATTTGCTTTGATGTGGATGGAACTGGAGGGTATTATGCTGTGTGAAGTAAGTCGATCGGAGAAGGACAAACATATGGTCTCATTCATTTGGGAAATATAAAAAATAGTGAAAGAGAATAAAGGGGAAAGGAGAGAAAATGAGTGGGAAATATCAGAGAGGGTGACAAAAAATGAGAGACTCCTAACTCTGGGAAATGAACAAGAGGTAGTGGAAAGGGAGGTGGGTGGGGGGATGGGGTGACTGGGTGACTGGCACTGAGGGGGGCACTTGATGGGGTGAGCACTGGGTATTATGCTGTATGTTGGCAAATCGAACTCCAATAAAAAATATACAAAAAAAGAAAAACACAGAACAATTCTATATATACTTATATATATAGAATATATAGTCTATATTCATAGGTATATAGTCTATATAATATATATTCATGTATGTATATATGAATGAAATGGAAGAGTACATACCAAATTCATCTTTACCTCTGGGAATGGATAGAGAGGAATGGGGTTGGAAATAGGGGACAGAATTTAACTTGCCTGTAACATTTTATTTTCCCACTAGAAAAAATCTAGAGCAAACTTGATGTTAAAAATGGTAACAGAAGGATGCCTGAGTGGCTCACTCAGTTGAACTTCTGCCTTAGACTCAGGTCATGATCCCAAGATCATCCCAGGATCGAGCCCCATGTCAGACTGCCAGCTCAGTGGAGCGGGCTTCTCCCTCTGCCCCTCCCCCTGCTTGTGCTTTCTCTTTCTCTCTCTCTCTCTCTCAAATAAATAAATGAAATATTTTAAAAAATGGTAACAGAAAAATCTGGTGTTTGTCAGAGGGGAGAGTGGGGATGGGTGAAATACAGAAAAAGGATTAAAAGGTATAAAAGTCCAGTTATAAAATAAATAGGACATGAAGATACAATGTACAACATAGGAAATATAGTTAATATGTAACAACTTTGTGTTAGATTATAGCTAGATTTATTGTGATGATCACCTCATAATGTATGTAGATGTTAAATCACTATGTTGTGCATCTGAAACTAATATAATATTGTATGTCAACTACACTTGAATAAAAAAATCTTATAATTTTATTTGTCAACTACATCTCAATAAAGGTGAAAAAAATAAGAGACTTAAAAATGGTAATAGTTATTATTCAACATGAGTACATTCTAGAGATCCACTGTATAACAGTGTTTTACTTAACAATACTGTATTGTACCTTAAAAATTTGTTAAGTGGGTAGATATGTTAAGTGTTCTTACCACAGTAAAAAAAAAGTTACATTTGTCAATTCTGAGTTGAGATCCAAGTGTGTTTGTTACATTAATTCTTAGTGCTTTTCAGTATTTTTTTAATTACTCAAAAACATATATCATTGTTAAAAGCAAAAGATTAGATTTTTGTGAAATGTTCATGGATTGTTTTGATAAATGACAAATGATTTTAATCTCAAAACTAGGAAAATGGAAAAGAGAAAAAAGTAACCGGACAAAGAAAAATGAAAGAGGTTTTATCACTGGGATTAGATAAAGGCCCTGGGAACCTCAGGAACTTTTTGCCCAAAAGTAACTAACAAATTCCTATTTTAGATCATAAGCCAAAGACTTAACAAAGCCTATTGGACCTATTACAAGATGGGAATCCCTGAGTGTTCCAGCCTCCAGCATCCACCATATATTTAAAACCCCATGTGTTTCAATGATGGACAGAAACCTCCAGTCAGTCTCCCCCAACCGCTTAGCCTTTCAGGGACAAATTTTCCATCTCAGCTTCCAAGGCGGCTGTTACAACACCACAAATCACCTTCTGCCACCCCTTCTTAAGCCAAATTCCTACTGGTTTCCAGGAATCATATGGGGAATGTGGCTCTCTGAATTTATTGCCCCAGAGTACTCAGCTCACATTTCTTAAACTAAATATCTTACTATGAAAGCTGAACATGCTGAAGATAAAGCTTTCCTTTTTCCCCTACCTGGCCTCCCCCAACCTAATCCCTGTCACAGTCAGAAATGCCATTTTATCCCACAACTCTGAAGAAATATCAGTCATCTTGTCTCTTTGCTGCATACCGATTGATGATTGAATTTTTTATCAACTCACTGTCTCTTGATTTCCCCCATGGCCTCTTTTGTCAGCCCTTTTCGCCAAACCCTTCTTGCTTTTTGTGGGCACTCCACAATACGATGCTTTTAAATGGCTCTTCCTTCTGACCATCTGCCACACCCAGGAGCCATAACCTCTTTCAGCTGATGTAACTGAAGTGCTGGCTCCAGACTTTGCTCTCTAAGGGTAACAATGACCTTGCAACCAGCCACACAATATGCCAGGAAAGCATCTGTAGTCAAACAAGCTATGGATCTCAGGCAACATCAAAGAGAAGGTTAAAGGCCCTGATGATACGTGAGGGGGTAGGTTGGGAAGGTGGTTAGGTAGGAGAAAGTGTTAAATGGAATGGATGAGCACAGACTTCATGTGTTCAGAAACCAGAATCCTCTGTACCTCACTGTTCAAAAAGACCACAGATAGGGCATTCTGAGGGAAGGGATCAGGGCTTCGCCTGTAATAAACACTCTGTCCCTGATTTATACTGTGACTTTGAGCAACTCAATGTAAAGTATCTGAGACTCAATTCCCCCACCTGGAAATGTTACCATCATGGAAACTCTTACTGTGGGAAAAGACCTTAGAGATTAGCTCTCCACCAAACCTTCACTTGACAGTTTACAAACTCTGAGGCCCAGGGAGGGGAAGTAACTTGTCACACATGGTCTTCAATATTTACCCTTCCTAAGTCCATGAGATTGTTTGCGAGGCCAAATGAAATAAAACACTGGAGCCTTTTAAATTCTTTAGAAGAGAGGGGCTATAGAATTATAAGGTGTTATTATTCGCAGTATCAGTGCCTATATTCCCTTAGTCTCTTGAATGAAGACACACCAGACTGAATTTTCACTTCCTCAGGACTACTAAACACACAGTTATCTCCTTCAGCTGGCCATCTCAGCAACAAGACAGCAGCTCTCTGCCCTATTGTTCACTATAGCCTCTCTCACCTCAAACTTTCTCAACTACTTTAGCATTCCTTCTACCTGAAGATCTAGAAACACCTAGTCCTCCCTGCACCTTCCTCTGGGCCCATGTGAACCTTACATCCTGTGACACCCAGCATTTCAGTGCCATAAGTAGATGACATGGGGCAAGAAGTTCACTACACAGGGCCTCCTAGAGGGTTATTGAATAGAGTGGGGTCAGAACCACAGAAATCAGAAAAAGGCTGAAGAAGTCCAAAAGGACAGAGGGCAAAATAAAGGGCTGGGATCATGCTTTCCCTTTCAGTACATATAATACCAAATGGCTTTTCATTTAAAAGAATAATTTGAGAATGCTTTTGTCTAGTATATGGCCTGGATGCCTGAGGCACTCTTGTGGATTTTTCAGTCTAATAAGCTGAATTTTCAGAAAATAAAGGACCCACACTGCTGACATTTGCCATATCCACTCTAGGCTTCCATTAGTCAATGGGACTCCATGCTGGAAGATAACAAAGTTGTACCTGAGGGAAGAATGGTAAAGGTGAAAATCAAAAGACAGAGAATAGCCCACCTACCTGTTCTTTAGCATCTTCCAGTGGTTGACTAGAAGTAACTTGGCCTTGGGATCCCTGGGTGGCGCAGCGGTTTGGCGCCTGCCTTTGGCCCAGGGAGCGATCCTGGAAACCTGGGATCGAGTCCCGCATCGGGCTCCCGGTGCATGGAGCCTGCTTCTCCCTCTGCCTATGTCTCTGCCTCTCTCTCTCTCTCTCTCTGTGACTATCATAAATAAGTAAAAATTGAAAAAAAAGAAGTAACTTGGCCTTGATGAATCATGAATCATTGCGATCAGCAATATCATGACATCACCACCTAATCTGAACAATAAACAAATGGGGCTTTCCTTTTATTCAGGTGCTAAATATATAGAAATATGTATCTACCAAAGAACTGTTGCAATAGGGCCAAAGTGAAACAAAACAAAAACAGTGGCTTATAGGAAAAGAGTGAGATCAATGGCAAAGAAGGCTGATTCCAAGTTCTCTTCTCTTCTCAGATCTGTATTACAGTATCCTAATCCTTTGGCCCCTCTGCTTAACTGATGACCATTGTCTCCAGAATTAAATAGCATATCTGGAGCATTCTTGAGAGACAAAATGAGAAATTGAGATTTTGGTTTTTCCTACGATATCATCTCCATATCTTTGAGTAAAAGACCAGGCATACTCACCTTTTGACCACAAACACATACATGAAAGGATCTAGGTAAGCTATAGCCTATGGTTTAACAACAACACTTTGGCCTTGGATTATAAAACATGTCTATCTCTCTTTACCACACAAATTTCAAACTGTTTCCTCTTCAGATGCATATGTATTTTTGTTTAGCTTTAAGCCAAACCACACAAATCTGCAAAACTCACTGTAGCACTGGCACAATTCCCCTTCCTTTCACCTATTTAACCAAATGGATTTGACTATGTCAGTTATAAAACATCTTAACATGTCAAAGCTACATCTTTGCACATATAGGATTTGCTATAAGAAAAAGCAATGTGATTTATGTACCATATATAAAACACATTTAATAAACAGTGGGTATACTTCTTTCTTTGCCAAGAGGCACAATAGATCAACAATCCATAAAAACAAGCACACAGAGATGTATACACAAATACAGAGAGCCAGTAAGGAAAATGTTACTGAACTGCCCCACAGGGAGATCAGAAACACTGAATCTACATTGAGGAAACCCCTACAAGTCAAAGGAAAGAGAGATTTCAGAAAGCAACAGTTATGCCAGTACATAAAGAAGCTGTGTAACAGGGTCAATGAATTCTCTGAGCCTTGAACAAAAAAATGCCAAGAAGTCAACACGGAGCTCTTTGAAGGACAGAGCTCTTTCATAAATGTTTCCCACCAGGCTAAGATGCTGGAAGCCTCAAGGATCAGAACATTGGGGCCACAAAGATGCCAGATAAACCCTAGACTCTAAAAAAAATGAATGAATAAATACCCTTTTCATAACCTACTCTTTTCTGTTAATATTTCCTCAATCAATGATCATTTCAATCATGGAGATGGAGTGTTTTTGCTAAGAATAAATAAACTAACTTCTCCCACAGGGGAGACTATCTCTTTAATCAAATGGAGTGGTACAGGAATCTGCAGTGCATCACTTTACTTCTCTTAGAAGAGTCAAGAGGCAAAAATTTGGTCAATACAATGATATAGTTTCTACCAACTCTGTGGGGTCCATACTATCCAGGTGAGTTCCCTGTTGCCCATATTTCCCTAGTACTCATCTCTGCCAAAATGACAGAGACGTTAGAATTATCCCATAAATATTTTAAAGCAGTCATGATAAAAATGCTTCAATAATCAATTACATTCTTGAAACAAAAAAAAGTAAAGTCTTAGCAAAGAAGAAGAAGAAGAAGAAGAAGAAGAAGACGACACCTGGAGGAACCAAGTGGAAATTTTAGAAATGAAAAATACAATAACCAAAATTTTTAAAAATCTCAACAAATGGGTTCTATAGCAGAATGGAGAGGACTGTGGAGAGAATCATCCAACTTGAAGACAGAATAATAGAAATTATTCATCTGAACAACAGAGAAAAATAGACTGAAAAAAATGAACGGGCCTCAGGGACCTGTGAGACTATAAAAAATATCTAACTTTCCTGTCATCAGAGGAGGTATGGAACAATAAAATATAAGAAGGCAGGATAGATAAGGTATTCAAAGGAAAATGGCTGAAAAGCTCCCAAATCTGGCATAAGATATAAACCTACAGATTCAAGAATCTGAGAGTATTCTTAACTGGATGAACCCAAAGAAGTCCATACCACAACACATTACAGTCAAACTTCTAGAAATTTTAAAGACATGGGAAAAAAAATCTTGAAAGCAGTGAGAGAGAAATGATGCTTTAGCTATAGGAAAAAAAAAATCTGAATGATTTCTCATCAGGACCCACAGAGGCCAGAAGGCAGTGGCACAATCTTCTTCAAGTGATTAAAGACTAGAATTGTCAACTCGGAATCCTATATTCTGTGAAACATCCTTCAGGAATAAAGGGGGAAATTTAAAAATTCTCAGATGAAGGAAAACTAAGAATTTGTTGCCAACAAATGTGCACTAAAAGAATGGCTGGAAGTTCTCTAAATGGAAGGAAAATATAAAAAAGGAATTATGGAACCTCAGGAAGGAAGGAAGAACAACAGAAAAAGCAAAAGTAGGAGTAATACAATTGACTTTGCTTTTCCTGTCAAGTTTTCTCAATTGAAACAAAAATTATAACACTGATGTAGTTCTAAATATATGTAGAGGAAATACTTAATTCAACAATATTATAAATAAGGGAGAATAAAAGGTTAAGTTTCCTCAAATAGGTAAAATGTTGATACTAGTAGATTGTGATAAGTTATATATAGGCACTCTGGTATATAGTTTTACAGCTTTTTAAAAACTAAACATGCCTTTACCATATGATCCAGCAACCATAGCCTGGGCATTTTCTCTAGAGAAATAAAAACTTCTGTTTACATGAAAACCTGTACACTAACCTATACTGCTTTACATGTAAGAGCCAAAAACTGGAGACCACCAAAGTGTTCCTCAACAGTTAAGTGCTAAGCAAACTGTGATACATTCATATCATGGAATACTGTTCAATAGTAAAAAGGAATGTACTGTTTATACATAAAACAACTTGGATAGATCTCAAGAGAATTTTGCTGAATAAAAAGCCAAAATGAAAACGCAACATATTTCATGATTCCATTTATACAATATTTTTGAAACGACAAAATTATAGATATAAATTAATGATTAATTGCCAGGGGTTAGGGATAGTGGGGGTGAAAAGGGTAAGGGTGACCATAAAGAAAATAAAGGGATAGCACAAGAAAGATCTTTTTTGGTTATGGGACAGTACTTTATCTTGATTGTAGTAGTGGTTACACAAATCTATACCTGTGACAAAATGACATAGAACTAAACACACCTATTGTTCAGATGTCAAGTTCATGATTTTGATCTTATACTAGATATGTATATGTAAGATGTAATATTGGGGGAACAGGGTGAAGGGAATATAAGACCTCTCTGTCCTTACAAAATACTGTGAATCTACAATTATTTCAGAAGAAAAAGAAAAAAATCAAGTCACTGTGGTAAGCAGAGTAATGACCCTTTAAAGTAGTCCACAGCCTACTTGTAGAACCTGTGAATATGTTAAGTTATATGTCACAAAGGGAGTTATGGTTGCAGGAGAAATTAAGTTTGCAAATCAACCAACCTTGAGGTGAAGAAATTACTCAGTATTATTCATCCAGGTAGACACAATGTGGAAGGGGGAGACAGAAGAGTGAGAGTCAGAGAAGGACATGTGACAATGAAAGCAAGATTAGAAGAATGCAATATGCCATTGTTGACTTTGAGGATGGAGGTGGCCCATGAGCGAAGAAATGTGGGCAAACTCTAAAAGCTAGAAAAGGCAAGGAAAAAGAGTCTCTCTTAGAGGCCCCAGAAAAAAATGCAGTTCTGCCCACACCTTGACTTTAGCCCAGTGAGACCTGTTTCAGATTCCTGACCTCTAGCACTGTGGGAAAATAAATTAATGTTGTTTATAAACTACTAGATTTTTGGTAGTTTGTTACAGCATCCATGGCAAACTAATACAATCACCAACTAGTGGTTAAAAACCAACTCACTCAAAGATGGGCAGCTGGCTTTTTGCAGAGTACATTCAACTCATTATTCAGAAGTCAGTAGTTCTGTACTATAATCTTAAATCAATGGTTAATATATCATGGTGAATGCTATCATCACCAATGATAGCAATGATAGAAATTTTGCCTCTGAACTACAGGGAAAAAGAAATATGTTACTCCTTATTAAATAGGGCCTGTTAAGTCAATACAGAAATAAGAACAGAAGCATTTGTGCCATGAAGGCTGGAAATCTTGTCTCAGCTACAGATACCTGTTTGCAATGAATTTTCTGCTGTGTTTAAAAAACAGAATATCTATACTTATTTTCTAATGGAGAGAATATAGAAATAGAAAAATGCAATGAATTAGAAAAAGGGTGAGGTAAATTAAATCAGATGATAAAAATACCCAGCTAGAAACAAAGTTAACTTCCTCTAAGACAAGAGAATCTGTTTTATTCTTTTCTGTGCCCCCAGTAACCCAGTGCTTAGCACAAAGTAGTTGCTCAATAAATTTTTGCTAATTAAAGTAGATATGATGATTAACAGCCCTTCCAAATTTAGGATTCAATTAGTCCCCATACCCTGCCTCATACTCCTAACTGCTAAGATAAAAAGAAGAGACAAGTAATAAACATTTATTCATGGATAAGGATACCACCTATTCCTACCACCTCAACTGTAAGTAAGACACAGATGTGGCATATATTTTTGTTTGCAGAACTTAAGGAGCTTTGCTTTTAATAAAGCATGTTAGATCTCCAGGATGGCTAACAATCCAAAAGGCCCATGAGTACCAGGAGTCCTCATGAAGATATCTGGATACCACCTTCCTCTCTGACTCTACCTGACTATTGATGCTAGCATGAGTACCAGGAGTCCTCATGAAGATATCTGGATACCACCTTCCTCTCTGACTCTACCTAACTATTGATGCTATTGATGCTAGCAAATTCCCTATTTTGGTCAAGGCCATTGGCTAAGGTAAACATATAAAAAGAGAAAGATGAAAGAGAGGTGGGGGCAGGTAAACATGCATGAACTTTCATGGAATATATTTTATATATTAATAATGAATTTGTGGATAGTGAATGTTGAACAGTCACTCAAGAATCTGAAAGTTGGGCAGCCCTGGTGGCTCAGTGGTTTAGCGCCACCTTCGGTCCAGGGTGTGATTCTGGAGACCTGGGGTCGAGTCCCACATTAGGCTCCCTGCATGGAGCTTGCTCCTCCCTCCGCCTGTGTCTCAGCCTCTCTCCTTCTCTCTCTCTCTCTCTCTCTCTCTCTCTCTCTCATGAATAGCTGAATAAAATCTTAAAAAAAGAAGAATCTGAAAGTTGACAAATCAAGGATTTAGGGATACTATCCTTGGCTTGTTTTTGGTGAGAACAGTAAGTCAAAGTGGGTGCTAAGTGATTCTTTTTCATAATAATAATAATAAAACCTATGCGGGCTAATCAGAAGAATGCTTGTAACAGTAGCTGAGGGCTGTGGACCAGAAGCATATTAATAACAGGCTTTCTTGAAAGAATCATTTTCATGGCTTCCATTTGAAGCTACCATGACCATGACAGCCACACAATAGGAATTCTTGAAACAATTGAGCAAAGGCTAGTGCAGAGGTTAACTCAGAATGTATGGCTGGACTTCCTAAAAATGTATGCAAGTGTCATATATGTAAACGTGCACTTTTCTGAAAGTTTCCTTGGCATTCATCAAATTTTCACAGGAGTTCATGCCAAAAATAAGGGTTAGGAACCACTAAGCTAAGTGGTGATGGCCCATTTTTCCTACTCCCTTACTCAGTAAAGCATGTCTTCAGAATGTGTTCCAGTTACTTAGTAAGTAAAGAGACAGAAGCTCTCTGTTCAAGCAAGTTACTGAGACCTGGTCTCTGGGTTAATAAATCACATGCATGCTTGGAATAACATGGCAGATACTGGATAGGAGGCCAGAAAAAAATTCAGTAACACCACAAAATTTAGGTTACTGCAATAGGCAGGAAAGAAAAGATCACTATTAATGTTTTTACTCAAACAAATTCACATGTGGATTTTACTTTTGGGGTCATCACCCAGCCATTCTATTTGGTTCTATACATGTTCAGGAAACGTGGACACATTTTAACATTGGCCTAAGTAAAGCTCAATTCTGAAGGGGTCGCTTGAAAATACCTGTAAAAGCAACTTTAAATAGCTCCACATTTTCTTCTTGTTTGCATTGTTCTTTTGCTGTAGTGGGCCAGATTTGGCCTGTGGGCCATAGTTTCTTTTGACCCCTGCCCTAGATCAGCGAAAGCCAATTGTAGATACTTAGAACTGGAAAGTAGTTTAAAAGGTCATCTTCTCCATTAAAGAAAAAGCAAATGGAAATAAATGTAATATCTACATATGGATATCTACATATAAGTATAGACATAACTTATAAATTTGTATTTGGCAAGACCACATGCAAACTATTTGGGACAGAGAGATAGTTACTTGTGCATTTCTCAAAGCATATTCTAAAAAGATGAATTCACATTCCATTGGTACCATTCTCTTTTGTCTTACAACAGCCATGGTAAAGATGATCTTTCTAAACCCAAATGCCTCCTGGTATGCTTGGTACTTATTACCTATCACCAGTCTTTCATGAAAATAAGAATAGCCCTGTTCCAGCATGCATATAGGATCTCTTTGTGTGCTTGATTTAAAAGAGCCTTATCGTTAGGATGACCATAGAATTTTCTTGTCCAAACTGGGACAATTTTGAGGGTGAAGCAAGCATACCAGGACAAGAGGTATAAACCACAACGTATGGCTGCACCACTTCTAGTCCTCCATAAAGGAAATGGTTTAACCTTGCTTCAAGGAAAATCAATCTCTGTGCCTTTTCTCAATGGAGGATGGCTTGGCATTACTCTAGCAATCAGGCCCACGGTATAATCTTGGTATCTAACCTCTAAACCCCCTCAGGTGAAATATTAGGAGTAGCTCCTTGCTTAGCTAGTTGTGTTAATACTTGAAATGGGCTACTACGGGACAAAGATGTAACTTTTCAAACACGGCTTGGGGGTGTTTGAGAAAACAGTAGATAATTGTTTATATCAAAGTAATCTTACTGGGGATGGATAAGATGACTTATTGAGGTGCCTTTTAGACAAGCAAAAATTATATGCATAGTCGTTGGTCCTGAAGACTTCAGTCCTTTTTCTTCCAGAGAACAAGGAAGGGAAAGACATCAGGTCATAGTGCTTATCTGCAGAAAAACACAGACCAAAAAGAGCACATTCCCTAGTAGAGGCCTGCAAATCACCAAGGGCAGTGAAAGACTGAAGGGAAAAGAAACAAAGAGCATCCTCATCCCTTTTACTATAGCTGGCCCAGGAAAGGCCCTACTATCAGTATAAGAGTTTTTCCCCACCATACTCCATTCTCCAGGCTGACCCCATCAGACTAGATTTTCCCAAGGTTGTGATGTGCTTACTGTTGCAGAAGAGTCAGTGTTGCTTGAACAAGAAAGGAATGTTGACATCTGCCTAAAATGAAATTTTCTTGGTGAGAGAAAAGGTCTGAAGTTAAAGGTAGGTCCAAGTGATGATGCAATCTCATCCAGTGCCCTTTGTTTTGTTTTCAAGCAGCCCTGGAAAATGGCACAAAGAGCCTGGTGAGTCCTTTATGTCCAACCCTATGACCTTGGGCTTGAAATGGTGCTTTCTGGTGGAGAAACTATTAATGAGGGAGCTAGTTGATGGGCAACTTTTCATAGGAGGTAAAGGGCGAAAATAAAGAAAAAATCAAAATGCTGAAACCTGAAATCTTGTTGCATTATTTTTTTTCCTGTGCAAATAGGTGTTTGCGTTAAAATATGGAAACAAGACCTTTGGGCAGAAAGACCTACACTGTGACTGTGAGGAGCGATTGATTATATGCTTTTAAATTGAGGAGGTAGAGATAAAGGAAGTTTCTAAAGGGATTATCATATGTTAAAGAAGACTTACAGGATCCTGGAGGTCTGCTATTGTCACTAAAATGTTTAAGAGGGCAAAAGCAGGGAAGCCAGATGACCTCCTCCTTATTATATCATTTCCCTTCCCTGTCATCCACTTTGGTTCTTCTCTCTTTTTGGTTGCTACAAGCAGGAACACTTAAACCACGTATTTGTCACCAGATGAATAAGTTTAAAGACAATGTAACAATCAAAGGCCAGTTAGAATCTCTTTCTCTCCCTTTAGTAAGGTATTTGGAGGAAAAAATAAGTATTCACTAGAACTGGACTTAGGAACAGAGAAAATGCAATCAATGAATGCTTGTTGGCTAGAATTGGTTAAATAAATACTTTGGTGAAACCAGGATCTCCATGGTGATTGTGTCAGATAAGCACATCTTTGAGTGTTTAAGATCCAGCACTTATCACTTTACTCATCTGTTTTCTTCCACTTAAACACAGGTAACGCCACCATATCTTTAGTTTTCTCTGTTCACTGGGTAGTTTACAGGTAATCAGAGGATTATGAAAAAATAGAAAAAGGGAGAAAAGAGGCAGTGAGGCAGAGAGTAAGTGGCAGCGTTTCACTTTGCAACAGGGTGTTAAAGGTGTGCGTGTGTGTATGTGTGTGTTGGTGTATGCATGTGTGTGTGTGTGTGTGTGTGCATGCGCCTGTGTGTTTTAAAAAGCATTGATGCATCAAAGATTTATTCACTGAACAGGTTGATTTATTTAACAAACTTGACATATGTCAAATTCTACCATGTGCTTACATAATTGTTACCCATTAATCAAAGCTATTATTTAGTCAAATATTTGTTTTAAAAGTATTTTCCTTTAAATGACTTTTTCTAGTCCACTGCACAATCAATCAGTGGTTCATTTTTATTCTGTTTTGTTTTGTTATGTTAACAACAGCTATTTTGAATTTAATCTTCTAAGGCCATTTCATCTTCACCCAAAATCTATTCCTTTTTTCCTTAGTAACAAATTTCTGGTTAAAATCACATCATAGGGAAAAATTTAAAAATATCTACAAGGCCCTTTCATGTTATTGTGTTTTACATTCTTGATTTCCAAAAAAATAGCAGTTTCTCAACATACTGTTAAAATCAGATATCTGAATACTGCTAACCTAAGAAACTGGTTATCAGGACAAAAGGGCATGATTTTCATGGGTGAGTGCATGTTTGTGGAGTGTAGAAAGGTGGTTGGGACAGCTAGGGGTGAGCTAATTGGGTAATTAGAATAAAGGAAAGTAAATGGAGTCAAATTCCAATTCTTAAATTTTGTTGAATCATGCTATTCCACCTGAACACACGTGTACAAAAAAATTATATTTTGTTCAACTCAAATGTATGTAATTGGGAGGTAAAATATTGGGAGATATTTCTGAGAAACAAAAATGTCTAATCACTAGCTACCAGTTTGAGTTCTTCTATTGTAAATATGCCATTTGCAAAAGCAAGAGGCTCATTTTGATCTCCCAGGTCAAGGTGTGAGGACTAGGAAAGATGGGGGGGTGGGAGGAAGGGAAATCCCACCACCACACAAGTAAATCTTTGACCTAGTAAGCAAATACGTTTTTGTTGTTACTGCTGGGTAAAATGTACAAGTCTTCCAGAAATTAGACAGTGTAATAAAAATGTACCAGCCCAAATTTAAATTGCTCACTAGACAGATGGTTAATTATATTCACAGCCACATATTTCACTGGGATAGTTTCAGACACTCAGCCAGTTTTATTTGATTATCCAGTTTCCCAGTTAATATGTAAAATGACAGTTACTTTGGGGTTTTTCTGTTCCCTTCTAAAAATATATTTTAAATAAGGGTAAATTCTCCTCAGCCACGAGAACATCACTGCTGTAAATAAAGTGTTGGATTATGGCACCCTACGTGTAAAAGATGTAAGAGAGATTCATCCCCTGAAACCCAAACGGTTTCTGTAGTTCACAGAAGACTATTGGAACACCTTTTCGCACCAAAGAAAATATTTCAGGAACTATCAGCACACTCTGCTCCTCCGCCAAAAACAACCGAGGAGATATTTAAATCACTGGTTGACATGCTTTCGATGCTTTTTAAAAACAGCTTTAGCAGCCCTACACAAATCATGTCTCTTCAGATAAGAGTCTAGAAAATGGAACGTTAGGAAAACGTTAGGAAAAGGCCACATAGCTAAGTACACTGCTGTGCACAGAATTCAACAATATGCTAGGAGCCAAAACCCAAAAGCAAAATATGAAACCCACTGACTCCAAAACGCAACCAGAAGCTAGGCAAAAATCAAGTGTGCCAATGTTGAAATGGAGACGCTATGTATATGTGTGTGTATATATATATATATATATATATTTTTTTTTTTTTTTTTAACTTCAAAAGAGACAGGAAACCTTGCGCGGGTGATTCGGTCCCTCACGAATCAGACAGAGAAGCAGTCATGCTGAAACCACTGGATTCCTCAGCAGAACGGCGCCAACTCAGCGGCGCGTTTTCCATACTTTCCCGGAGCGGGCCCGCTCCCCACGCCAGCTCGCGGCCTCCCAGCCCTGCGGGTGTGCTAGACCCGAGCGAAGGTGTGCAGCGGGGCGAGGCAGAGAGAGGCACCAAAAGCCACGCAGGAAAGTGTGTCAATTTGATCTCCACCGAAATCGGGAAGGGACCGAGGGCCAATTTCCGCGAAGGTCACAGCCTCGGCGAGGCTCATTGGGACGCCCAGCACACACTCGCCCGCGGCCCTTGGTCGGGTGGCGCGTGCTGGGGAGCGCTCAGTGGTTGGCAGGGCAGCCCCAAGCGCGTAGGGGGCGCTGGCGACCGTACTTCGCACCTTTGCCGCTTTGGCCCTGGCTCCCAGTCGCGGCCGCCGCGTGGGTCTTCCCGCTCGCACGGAAGCGTGCCGTGTTGGTGCCAGTTCCCTGGCCAGGATCTCTCCGGCACCAGCCCGAAAGGAGGAGGCACACTGCTGTCTTCGATTGCCGGGCTGTGTGTATGTCAGCGCCAAGGCTCCGGCCCGCTCGCTTCCCCTCCCCCCTCTCCCGGCGCAAGCAGAGGCCTTTCCTAGATTGCAGTGCCTATCAGGGCTAGCCGATATCTCTCGCCCTTACTGCCTCGCTCCCTCGTACACAGACACACAAATGCACGCCATTCTCACACAGAGATCTTGCCTTCCTTTTTCCCTTCCTTCTCTTTTATCTTGGCTTCCCCCAATTCGTTCCACCCCTTGCCATCTTGAGCCAGCGGGGGAGCCTGAGAGAAGGCCAGGGAGCTGGTTGGTAACGCTCGTACTCACCTCGCAGGCCGACTCAGGAGGCGCAAGTCGCTGGCAGGCTCAGGCAGCCGGCGCTGGAACTAGCGCGGTCGCAGTCAAGGCTCGACTGCCGCCGTCGCTGCAGCTGCTAGAGCCGCCGCCGCCGCCGCCGCCGCCGCCGCCGCCGCTGCTACTGCTGCCGCCGCCGCCGCCGCCTCTGCCTCAGCTCCATGCGCCAGGCCCGCCAGGTGGACGCGCCTGTGTCCCTAAGGCGCCGCTGCCGCTGCCGCCGCAGTGCTAGAAGGAGTCAGAGCTGTCGGGATCTGGCCCTGAAACTCAGCACCTCAGTGACTCTGGGCCGCTCTCGTGGTCCGTGCTTTGGGTGCACCACCGCTCGCTCGGCCCGGGCTACCTCAGCTGCGGGCTGCGCGCGCGGCGCTGGAGCCCTCTCAGTGCGGTGGCTGCGGCGGTCCGCGGGAGGGAGAGAGGAGGAGGGCGGCTGCTACTGTCGCTGTAGTCGTTAAAGCTATTGCTAAATGCTGCTACTGCCGCTACCGCTACTGCTACTGGTGTGGCGGTGGCGGCTGCTGATGCTGATGCTACTGGTTTTCCGTCCCGGGTTCTCCCCCTACCTCGTCCCCCCTCCCCCCTCCCCCCTCCTCCTCCTCCTTCTCCTCCCTCCTCTGCTTTTCTCAGAGCCTCGGCGGGCGCTGCCTAGTCTCCTCTTCTCCCTGAGATGCCTCTGCCCATTCAAAAAGGTGCCCAGAGTGGGATTGCCTCGGCTGCCACCATCTCTATTGCCCCTGCCATTGTTTCCTCTAACACGGTTGTTCTTGCTGGCTACGTTCCCCCCTCTACCTCCCTTCCCCACCGCAGCCTTTCCTTTCCTTCCTGCTCTCTCCACCTTGTCTAGGGTCCCTTCCCCACGTGCCCCCTCCCACTCTGTCCGTCTGTCCCTCCCTCCCCTTAGGCGCCCGGGAGCGCGCACTGCGCGGCCACCTGTCATAAAGGGCGCGCACCCCCCTTCCCCACCCCACCCCGCCCCCCACTCACATTCTTGCAGCCAGCCGGGTCCACCGCGCCAGTGGCGCGTTCTTTCCTAGGCAAACCCACAGCCGGACACCCCTCTCCCACACCTTTTAGGGCAGTTACATGTACAGAGAGGGGCGCTCTGAAGTTTGGGGAAGAATAGTCCAATGGCTTCTTTCACCAGGCATCCAACCGTTCAATCTCTGCCTACCCTTAACTTCAGAGCCTAGGCCCCCAGGGGGGTGGGTCATGTAGGGTTGGATGAAGGGCCATTCCCCAGAGAATTGGAAGGGGGAGTTTTATGGAATAAAGAAGGAGAGGGAAACATGAATACACCGGGAAGGAAAAGGAATCTGCCTGACATCAGTCATTGAGAAATCCCTTAGCTGATCCTTACCCTTCAGAATTCCTGGGACCCCGATGGTAAATGGCAATGGATTGTCAAGCAGCTTAGAAGGGATAGTTTAGTACCCTGAAGCCCTGGGTGTAAGGTTGGGGCCTGAGCCTCTGAACCACTACCACTAGGAGCCAGGGCAAGTGATGGAAAGGTTGGTGCTAGAACAGAAGGGGTAAAACTAAGTTACTTTGTGTACACTTGCTCCAGCAGCCCACTGTCAAAGCACAGCTTCTTCAGTCAGGGCCCAATTTTAGGTTTCTCTGCTGCCACAGCTGCAGCCTCATTTTGCTGCCATCACTCAGGCTGTGAGACTGGATTTGTGGAACTTCTCACCCTCACATTCAACAGAGCCTCTATGGCCTGTCACCACCACCCGTCAAAATAGCACGGTGGGGGGATTTCTCCATCCCTAGTAAAGTATAAGAGGCAAATGTTCTAGATATCCCATTGTCAACAAAATATGGGGTTTTCCTTATCAAGTTTGAGATACTCTCCATGGGTCTTTCACTGCTGAACAATAAAGTGTCTGTCAGGGCATAAGGGCCTTTTTACAATTTGTCATCTCCATGCCTTGGTCTTTTAACATGCCATCTGCTTGGAACATTCTTGTCCTTTTCCCCTCATGCTTTATATCTCTGAAACTCATCCATAAATAATAGCTCATCCTTAAATAATGGACACTTCCTGAGTCCTTATTATGAGCCAGATACTGTGTTAAGCAATTTACACAAGTTATTTTACTTAATCCTCACAATTGTATTACTCTTACTTTACAATTGAGAAAATTGGGTCACAAAGAAGTTAGATATACACATCTTGAGAATAGAAACAATATTTTCTTTATCTTGCATTTGTTTACCTCAGGCAGTGAGGTAAATATGAGGGAAAAAAAGATTTGGTTTTTGCCCTCAAAAACGAAAACAAATATTAAACATGTGAAATCCTAACCATGTATTGGCTGGATCTCAATGGCCACAATAAATTGCTCTTTACCCATTGTTAGAAAGCATATTGTTTTCATTGTATTAACCACATATGCTAGTCTTCCTTTTTAAAGTTAGTCGTTTTTTAGTCACCAGTCATAACTTGTGGCAGTGCTGTCACCTAAAGACTACCAGGAACACACCTATAGGTGAAAAAGGTTTATTACTTGTTACAGTGAGGGAGAATGCACATCATAGATATAATGGGCTGAGCTGTGTCCCCTCACAAATTTAAATGTTGAAGACCTAACCCCCAATACCTCAGAAGGTGACTGTATTTGGAGGTAGGATTTTTAAAGAGTTAAGTTAAAATGAGGCAGTTCTGGTGGGACCAAATTCACCCTGACTTGTGTTCTTATAAGAGGAGAAAATTTGTATATGCAAAGACACCCCAGGAGCATATGCATACAGAGAAAAGACAATGTGAGGACACAACAAAAAGACAGCCATTTGCAAGCCAAAGAGAGAAGTTAGAAGAGAAACCAAATGTGCCAATACCTTTATATTGGACTTCTAGCCTCCAGAAATGTGAGAAAATAAATTTCTGTTGTTGAACCACTCAGTCTGTGGTATTTTGTTATGGTAGCCCTAGCGGACTAATATAATAAGGAATCATGAGTTGTCTTAGTAAAAGGGTGGTAGAAAGGACTTATTACAGGTTTTGGGCTTTGGTTGGGTAATTTGGAGGAGAGTCTTAGAAAGTAGGAGTTCATTCTGTATTAAATGCCATCAGCAAGCAAGGGCAATTCTATCATTTGGCATATTAATAAATCTTATCTATAAGATTTGGGTAGACTAAAGTAGGGGTAAAGCTTTTGTGGGTGGTATAGTGACCTTGTTTTTGTTTATGCTTAAACTCATTATGAAGTATCCTTGTTTTGTTTCACTTTATCATGTTCTCAGAGTAACCTTGTCTGATGTTGGTATTTTGTGAGATTGTGTATATCCAACAGAAAAACAACATGGCCTGCCTGTGAGTGCCAAGCCAGGTTTCTTGTATCAGGAGCTGCTTTTATTTTCTCATATGTGACTACTTAATATCACTTATTAGTTGTAACTAACTTGGTCTTAGACAAGTTACTTTACTTCTCTGTGCCTCAGTTTCCCCATCTATAACTGAGAGAAATGAAAATAAACAGGGCTGTTGTGGGAACTAAATGAAAGAATATATATGATATCCTTTGAACACTGCTGGGTATATACACAGCATTCATTGGATGTGGGCTATTATCCATTTTTATTTTCTCCAACAAACACTTGAGCTCAAATTACATATTGTTATAGTTATGTATTGGTACTTTCTCCTTGCTATACTGTGAGCCTCTTGAGGGCAGGAATATTGTCTACCACCATAGTAATAATAGCTAACTTCTATTGAGTGCTTTCAATGGGCAAGGCACTGTTGTTAGTTGTAGTTACTTCAAGAAAGCTTTTAAAGCTTTTGAGGCCCTATCTCTACCTATAGGCTAGCCTAGGTGCCTTCCTCTGTGCTCTCATTGCACCTGGGTTTACCTTAAATTATTATACTCAGCATATGATATTTACACTGTCTACTTATGTATCTTTTTCTCCTTCTATATTGTTCACTTAAAGAGAGGAGAACAGGTGCTTTTTAATTTACAAATAAAATATATTTATATTTAAGGTGTACATTGTGATGCTTTGATATATGTATACATTTTGAAATAGTTACCATAATCAAGCTAATTAACTCACCCATGACCTCACATACTTATAATTTTTTTTTTTTGGTGTGAACACTTAAGATAAATTCTCTTAGCAAATTTCAAGTATAAGATACAACATCATTAACTATAGTTACTAAGCTGTACTTTAGATCTCCAGAACATACACATCCTGCATAACTGCAACTATGGCCTTTGACCAACACGTCCGCATTTCCCCAATCCCCAGCCTACAGTAAACACCATTCTATACTGTGTTTTTATGAATTGAACTTTTCAGATTCCACACAGAAGTGAGATCATGCAGTTTTCATCTTTATGTGTCTGGATTATTTCACTATAATGTCCTCCACTTTCATCAATGTCACAAATGTCAAGTTTTCCTTCTTTTTAAAGGCTGAATAAAAAAAATAAATAAATAAAGGCTGAATTCTCTCTCTCTCTCTCTCTCTCTCTGTGTGTGTGTGTGTGTGTGTGTGTGTGTGTGTGTGCATAATACTTTATCCATCTACAGACACTTAGGTTGTTTCCTTTCCTTGGCCATTATGAATAATGCTGCAATGGACATGGAAGTGTAGATATCTCTTCAAGATACTGATTTCACTTGACATCAGGTACTTTTAACTTTGATGTCCATGTCTGAGCACAGTACTAACAGAAGCACTCAACATAAAGGCACTGATCAGACTTTCACTACATTCTTTGTTTTGTCTAGGGTGAAACTCAGGTCAAGACAGCTGTCTTGGCCAACATCATCCCTTTCCCTGCGATTTTATTGACTAAAAATGTAGCAAAGGATCTCTTCTATAGTTTTTCTCCCTGTAAGGTAAATCTAAGGAGAGAATCATTGTGAGACCTCAATGCAAGAAGATGCCATTTAGAAACTATTGGTCCCTGCTATTTAACAATCCATTGCAGGATGTCCATTGGTGTAAATTAAAGTCATGAAAGTATATGAGACTAAGACCTAGAATCTTGGGTTTTAGCCTTAATTTTGCCATTGACAAACTTGCAATATTCAGAAAATTACTGAATTTCTCTGACCCTCAGTTTTTCCCTGGGGGAAATTGAGAGAATAATCTGTTTACTGGCTAATACAGCTTGATAACAAAGATTAAAGAGCATTTACTGGGGTTTCTTTTTGGAGAAAACATTTAACTACTCCATTACTTCCATGTTACATGCCTGGATAATTAGTAGCCTCTGGAACTGGTACTCTAAAATGGCCACAGCCTTTCAGATACCAACCAAGTATCAAGGATGTTGGGGTTTTCAGCCTGCCATACTTCCTAACAGTCCCACCACTCAGACTGTTCTCAGTGAAGGTTAACTATAGTATCTGGAAATTTGAAGGGCATAAGAGATGCTGTCATCCTGTAGCTGGACCTGAGAAATTTCTTTTTATCATGCTGAGGACAGACACAGTATGTTTTTCAGCTCAACCTTATGTTCTCCTTATCCCAAAGCAGTGAAACAAGGTGAATGAGAAAATACCATTATCACAGTATCATGTACATATACAAGGGAGAAAACTACCATATTGCTTTTCATATTATGTGCCATAATTGGGCCTGGAGACTACATACCAATCATAATAATGATGCCTGAATGGGACTTTATGCCACCTTTCCCTGGTGAATTCCAAAGAATGGCCCAAAGGAACTCTGGAAATCCAGATCTGAAACCAGCATTGCCTGTTCCTCTTATTTCAGAGACAGCACTCAGCACATTGAGGGCTTCCATTAAATAGAATGGAACTCAGTATTTCCCTCCCTTGTCCTAAATTGCATTAAAAAACCATGGCTCACTCTGGAAAACTGTGTGGAGGTTCCTCAAAGAGTTAAAAATAAATCTGCCCTACGACCCAGCAATTGCACTGTTGGGGATTTACCCCAAAGATTCAGATGCAATGAAACGCCGGGACACCTGCACCCCGATGTTTCTAGCAGCAATGTCCACAATAGCCAAACTGTGGAAGGAGCCTCGGTGTCCATCGAAAGATGAATGGATAAAGAAGATGTGGTTTATGTATACAATGGAATATTACTCAGCCATTAGAAACGACAAATACCCACCATTTGCTTCAACGTGGATGGAACTGGAGGGTATAATGCTGAGTGAAGTAAGTCAATCGGAGAGGGACAAACATTATATGTTCTCATTCATTTGGGGAATATAAATAATAGTGAAAGGGAATATAGGGGAAGGGAGAAGAAATGTGTGGGAAATATCAGAAAGGGAGACAGAACATAAAGATTCCTAACTCTGGGAAACGAACTAGGGGTGATGGAAGGGGAGGAGGGCGGGGGGTGGGGGTGAATGGGTGACGGGCACTGAGGGGGGCACTTGACGGGATGAGCACTGGGTGTTATTCTGTATGTTGGCAAATTGAACACCAATAAAAAATAAATTTATTATTAAAAATAAATAAATAAATAAACAATAAATAAATAAATATCCTTGGCTTTCTCCCTCATGACAATAGACAGATGCTTCTTTTTTTCCCTTCAGCAGCCCTAGGAGGGGCAAGGGGAATCCTCATTCTGGGAGTTATTCAGCTAGTGTTTGGCTGGGGCCCTGTGTTAGGTCTCAGGAGGAGAAAAAAGAGACAGTTAAAGGCATATTACTACCTCAAGAAGCATATAGTCTATGAGCCTAGGCATGAAAACACAGGAAAGCAATACTCAGGTTGTGCAAAATGAGGGCTGAGTGAGAGGTAAGAATAAGTCAGGGCCTCTTTGGTCAGGAGACCAAAGGAGTTTGAGAGTCCCCTGGCATGCACCAGGTGTGGTGACCCAGAGGGAGAAATAGAACAGTGAGGAGAATATATTGAGCATGGGGAACAGCATGAGCTGAAGAAGTTCTGAGACAGGATAGTAAGAAATGTATTTGGGAATCAGTGACATGTATAGTGTGGCTGGAGCCAGGGCCCACTCTAGTTGCCAAATTTGGGTAGGTTGAATGGAGCCAGACTGGGGAGGTTTTGGAACTCTAGGATATTTTACCCTTGAATTCTTGCTCTTGACTTTATAAATGTGGACAATAAAGGTCATGGCCACAAACCAGATAGATAGCTAGATGCACTGAATCTTTGGGTTCAGATAATAGCAATGATGAGCATTTATGAATTATGATAAGTGTTCACACACATCATGGTGTTTGTTCATGACAATCTATTTAAAAACAATGCCTCAATGCAAATATTTCCCTCCTTAAAACCTACTTCCTTAAGTCTTAAAACAAACAAATATGTTCTGTTGGTTGAACTCCTTGTCTTTATGGTGGTAGAGCTGAGTTGCAACAGCTGAGCCCACAAATTGAGACAAGATGAGCAAAGTGCTGGTTCCAGTCCAGAGTGTTTAGGGTGTCCTGACCCCATTTGCCCAGCATGCTCAGGTGCCTTGGCTGCTGTGTTCAAAGCCAGCCTAGGTAGAAACAGTTTCTGCTACTCTCTTTCAGGGTGAGCCTTTGGAACATGCTGAGACAGGATGAGTGACTCAACGTTAGGGAATTGAGGCCTGGAGAAAACCATTTCCATCCTGTGTTGCCAAGAGCCATTGGAGAAGCCCTAGATGAAGTCACAGGCCAAATGTTTATGGCCTGGCAGCACTGAGGAGGTCCTGAGCAACATAGGAGTGGAACTGTGGGTGATGAGGAAGTGTGTCCGGACTCAAGGCAGGACCTTGGACAGGGATCAGCAGGCTGAAATACAGCGCTCTCTCTCTCTCTCTCTCTCTCTTTTTTTTTTTTTTCAAATAGCTTCGTTCTTTTTTTTAATTTTTTTATTTTTTTTATTGGAGTTCAATTTGCCAACATATAGCATAACACCCAGTGCTCATCCCGCCAAGTGCTCCCCTCAGTGCCCATCACCCAGTCACCCCAAACCTTTGTCCACCTCCCCTTCCACTACCCTTATTCATTTCCCAGAATTAGGTGTCTCTCATGTTTTGTCACCCTCACTGATATTTTCACTCATTTTCTCTCCTTTCCCTTTATTCCCTTTCACTAATTTTTATATTCCCCAAATGAATGAGACCATATAATGTTTGTCCTTTTCCAATTGACTTATTTCACTCAGCATAATACCCTCCAGGTCCCTCCACATCGAAGGAAATGGTAGGTATTTGTCGTTTCTAATGGCTGAGTAATATTCCATTGTATACATATACCACATCTTCTTTATCCATTCATCTTTCAATGGACACCGAGGCTCTTTCCACAGGTTGGCTATTGTGGACATTGCTGCTATAAACATCGGGATGCAGGCGTCCCGGCGTTTCACTGCATTTGTATCTTTGGGGTAAATCCCCAGCAGTGCAATAGCTGGGTCATAGGGCAGTTCTATTTTTAACTCTTTGAGGAACCTCCACACAGTTTTCCAGAGTGGCTGTACCAGTTCACATTCCCACCAACAGTGCAAGAGGGTTCCCCTTTCTACACAACCTCTCCAACATTTGTGGTTTCCTGCCTTGTTAATTTTCCCCATTCTCACTGGTGTGAGGTGGTATCTCATTGTGGTTTTGATTTGTATTTCCCTGATGGCAAGTGATGCGGAGCACTTTCTCACGTGCTTGTTGGCCATGTGTATGTCTTCCTCTGTGAGGTTTCTGTTCATGTCTTTTGCCCATGAAGTACAGCTCTGCAGCAGGCAGCTGTGCACCCAAGTGGCATGGCAATCTGTGGATAATGTGTCGAATGTATGATGTGGGTTTTGGGCTTCCCTTGGTTAAGCACCACCCAGAGTGTCCTGCACAGTGTGAGCTCCCACAGGCACAGACTCACAGGTCTTATTCAGTGTGGGGGGTATTAGAAGTGCCCAAATGTACACTGTTGGAAATTGCAATGTAGTCTCATGGTTTTAACAGTAGTCCTAGAGTAAGGACACCCAGCCAGACTGAGCTCAACTAGCCCTAGAAACATTTGGTTCAGAGCTTCTGGACATGCTTACCTCTTCTCCTTTAAGGAAAGGACCTTAAAGGACTCCTTTGCATATAAACATCCAACACCTCAGGGACACTTGGGTGGCTCAGTGGTTGAGCGTTTGCCTTTGGCTCAGGGTGTGATCCTGGGGTCTGGGATCAAGTCCCACATTGGGTTCCTTGCAGGGAGTCTGCTTCTCCCTCTGTCCCTGTTTCTGCCTCTCTCTTCCTCTGTGTCTCTCCTGAATAAATAAATAAAATATTTTTTAAAAAATCCAACACCTCAGAGTGTACCTCATTCCCACATCCCCACCAACCCAGGTAGAGGGAAGCAGGGTAAGCTGTGTTGTAGTAGAAAAACACTGGACTTAGAATCAAATGAGCTTGGGTTCTACCCCTTGCTGATATGATCCTGGGTGGTTCACTGAGTCTTCTCAAAGCCATAATCTCCTCATCTGTAGAAAGAGGCTAATAATAATAATCTCTACCTCACAGAGAACTTGTGAGAAGTTCATGAATTAAGGTATATAGAAACACCTGGCAAAAGACTTCTTTTTTTTTTAAATTTTATTTAATTTATTTATGATAGTCACACAGAGAGAGAGAGAGAGAGAGAGAGGCAGAGACAGAAGCAGGCCCCATGCACCAGGAGCCCGACGTGGGATTCGATCCCGGGTCTCCAGGATCGCGCCCTGGGCCAAAGGCAGGCGCTAAACCGCTGCGCCACCCAGGGATCCCTGGCAAAAGACTTCTAATATAGTGGCATATAATAAATGCATCTATGCTTGTACTTCAGAAGTTTCTAACATCTCCCTTTCTGCAGGAAGGCTCTCCCAGGTCATTGATGGAGAAGTTGTGAGCTTCCTTCTATCTACATTAGCAGTTCCCATAATATTCTCCTTTTGCCCTGTTAACAGCTGCTGCTCCTTCTGCTAATTTTGATAATGGTGGTAATGATGGTGACAGTTATAGTATAATGTGTTGAGTAATGACTGGCTCATACCATAGAAAAAATAATATAAAAATAATATAGGTAAAGGAAAATGAGAGAAAATTACGAAGGACACAGAAGCTCTGGCTGGGTTTGAAGCCTATCCTTTCCTGAACTAGTCTCTTTGGTTCCATCCACGTAGGTAATTGTGCCAAATCCCCAAGGACATTGCTCTGGGAATTATGCAGACTTTAAGTAGATCCTGCTCAGTATGAAGGATGTATTTTAAAAGAGTAAGTGCGGAACAAGGCAAGAAAAGAGTGTTCCCATTCATCTAGCACAAACACTCCCCAAGAATCCTTTTTGGTTATGCACAAACCAATCCATTGGCATCTAAGAAATATGGAATCAACACACTTCCCTGTGTGGTTTTGTTCAGAGTAGTCAGTGAGTGTCCTCATCTTTGTTAAATAACAGGGCATTCTCTCTGCCTATTAAAATCCTTCTCTTCCTTTAAGGTCTAGTTGAAGTGTCCTATCCTTTCCAAGGCCTTTCTTTAATCTTCCTGTATTACTTCCCCAGAGCAATAAGTTACCATAAACTTGGTGGCTTAAAACAACAGAAATTTATTCTTTCACAGTTCTGGAGCCCAAAAGTCTGAAATCAAAGTGTTGGTAGGGCTATGCTCCCCTCAAGGCTCTAAGGAAGAATCCTTCCTTGCGTCTTCCAACTTCTGCGGCTCCTGGTATTCCTTGGCTGGTGTCGACATAACTATAATCTCTGCCTCCATCTTCACATGACCTTCTTGCCTGTATATCAATTGTTTATCTTCTTATATGGACACTTGTCATTGGATTTAGGTCTTATCTAGTTAATCCAGGATGATGTTATCTTGAGGTCCATTACTTAATTACATCTACAAAAACCTCTTTTCCAGATAAATTAACATTCACAAGTATCAGACATTAAAACTTGGACATATCTTTTTAGGGGCCACCACTCATCCTCCAAGACTGAATTAATATCCCATTCTTTTGAATTTACACAGCAAATTCTGTCTTCTATATCATAAGTGTGTGAATACAAGTCTATCTCTCTGACCAGAAAGCATATTATTCAATGCCAGGAGCTATGTCTTATTCATCTCTGTGTAACCCGTTGTATATGCCAGTGCCTGACATTTATTAGGTATTCAATTAATTGTTGTTGATATTTCAAAATGTTTGATTTACCTTTCACTTCCAGGATAAAGGGAAGCAGCTGTGGAAGGCAGGCTTGGGGCAACAATTGCTACCTAACCATCAGAGTTGCAATGTAGAATAAGTGCCTGCCTCTGGGAGAGTATTGGCTCCTCTATCACCAGGAGGCAATTGTAACTCCCTGTAGTATTATTGTTCAAACAGCAAGGATTTCTTGAGAGTTCCTAAGTCAAACTATCTGTCTCCTTTAGCGTATCTTTAAAATTTACCAATTAATTAATTTAGTTAATTGAGCTTTTATGTGCCAGACACTAGGCTCAGCCTAATATGGAGATACATATATCCACTAGATATAGGTATTGCCCTTTATAAGCTTCGAGTCTATCCAGAAAGGAAACATACACACATGACATTTATGGGGCCAGATATAATCATCTACAAATAGGTATGACTGATGTACATCTGCTAAGGATACGTGAGAGAACCCATCGCCTAAATAGAATTTAGAACCATGGACTCAGCCAGGGAAGCCTGACTTTTTTTTGGAAATGTCCATGGTCTTTGGGTTTCCTATGATACGATACTAACTACCTAGGGCACATATACTCTGCCCATCTCATGGATCAAAATAAAACATGTATGACTACCACATTCTAGCCACTAGCCCTTTAAACACAAAAGTAACTCAATTCTTTACTCTATATCGAAGTCCTTAGAGGTTAAGGTAAACCCCAAGAGGTCTATTTGCATGATGTTTCCATGGCAGACACACACTACCTACCCACTGTGGGAGACATTGTTAATAGGATTTTAGAACTGGCAATCCAGGATCCCAGACGGTGGAGTTAAGATGCTTGAATAAAGTATTAAGCTTGAACAGGCTGCCTGAAACTCCTGGAATGAAGTACGGGAGAGTGAAGTAAGGAGTCGAGAGTTAAAGTATTTATGTTCCCCTTTGGGGCCCAGAGATTAAAAGAAAAGGAGCTAAGAAAAGGATGGGGGCTGGATACAGGAAAATAGTTTTCCTCACATATTCTCCCATGTAAACTAATGAAAAGTAGCCGTGGGGGTGAGAGGATGGAAGGAGGAGTCCTGGCACCAAACTAATCAGGGGAAGGATTTGAGCCAAGTGGCTGAACACTGAAGCTGAAAAGGAAACTCTTTAGCTTTCCTATGGTGCTATATAGTTTTGGCCCATGAGATTTATAATATTACCAGTGCACACGTGTATGGTGCTTTATAATTTATAAAGTTATTTCACATATACTTTAACATAACCTTTAAAGATTGAAAAGAGTGACTAAATTCATACCTCCACATGATGTCAGAATTCCATGTTATCCATTTCATTTGGAACATAGTGTGGATAAAATGACAATTATTATATACTTACCATTTAACAGGAGTGGAAAGAAGCCAAGAGGGGCAAGTGACTTAGCCCAGTCACATAGTTAATAAGTGATGAAGTTGAACCCTTACCAGAAATACTCAACTACTTGCTGTTCCCGGAAGCTGAATGTTTTTTCATGCTCCTATGCTTTTGCACAAGTTCCTTGTTCTTCCTGGCATGTCCTTCCCTCCTTCTCTGATGATCTGCTGCTCACCTATCAAGGCCTAACTTAAGTGCCACCTCCTTATCCTTCCCCCAAAGAATAATTGGATATTTATGCTGGGCTCTTATGACACACAATATAGTATAAATCTCTACTAAAGCACTTTATTTCCACATATTACAAGTACTTGAGCATGTGTCTGCTCCCACAATGAACTGAAAATTTCTATCTCCTTGAGGGCAGGAACTTACTTCCTTCTCTTTACTCCTGTAATCTTCAGTCAGTGCTAAGCACTTATACTTGAAGGATAAAATGTCTAAATAAGTGAATGAGCTGAAGTTTTCATGCATACTTTTAAGCCAGCCATGCATGGCCTCACAGATGGATTTTCCTAATGGATGTCTCCAGAGAATGATTGATTCTTTTTGAGTCTGGTTTAGTCAACATGTTTATCAAAAATCTGATGAGGCTGGGGCAATTTCCAGGCTCCTCATTCAACTTGAAGTCACTCTGATCAGGACCACTGTCCCAAAAGAGGTTCAGTTCCAGGATAGGTATAACCCTGAAGACAACTTATACCACAGAAGATGGCCTCATGCCTCCCTGACTGAGCTCAGATGGCCCTAAAGATGGGGAGAGGGTTGGGGGAGGAAGCAGAAAGTGAAAAAAGGAGAGGAGGGAAGGAAAGAGAAAGAAGACAAGGAGGGAATGATGAAAGGGAGAGAAAGAGCTAGAAGAGAGGGGATATCAGAAAAAAGCAGATGTGCCTCATTGAATCAGATGATGGATGTTGTAGGACTTAGCTTAACTTGGACTATCCTCACATAAAATAACATCAGCTGAGTTCCCAAAAGCATGTAGCTGAGACTTCTTGTCATCAATCTGACAATGAACACCTGTGCCCTTTATACTTTGCAAGAATAATAGTAAGGTACAATTCACATAGTTTCTGGTTTGAGGCAGATGTGGCTTAAAACTTTGAGCCATGAGTTCAGGTCTTGATCTCAGGGTCATGAATTCAAGCTCCACTTGAACAAAAACAAAAACAAAAAAACAAAAAAAACAACAACAAAAAACCTTGGAGCTGTGGGACTTTGGGCATGGGATGACTCTCTGAGGCTCATTTTCCTTATGTGTCAGATGAAGATAATACCTACATTGTAGGGCTGTTTATTTTATGAAGATTAGTGGTACTATACATAAAGCGCTTGGTAAATAGGCAGTAAACAAAAGAGAGCTACTATTATTATGCATTGTCAGAAGGTTGCATAGTGAAAAAAAAAGCACAGACTTTGGAGAATGACCGAAGTTTGAACGCTATTTATGCTATTTAGAGCCAGGTTTCATACCCTTCTGAGAAATTAACTCCATCACCCTTTGAATTGCTATCTAGACAGTGTAATATGAAAGTTAGGAACGTGGCCTCTGGAGTTTTAATCCTGGTTTACTGTGTGACGTTGAGTAAATAAATTAACATTTTTGAACCCTAGGTTCCCCATCTGTAAAGTGGGAGAAATAATAATAGTACCTATTTCCTAGGGTTGCCGTGAGGATCAAAGGAGTTAATTTATGTCAAATACTTAAAACTATCCCTGGGAGAAACTAAGACCTCAAAAAAATTAGCTATGGCTCTTCAGAAATACTTCCCACATTCATTATATCATTTATTACTCACAACATCCAGTGAAAGATGTATTGCCATTCTCATTTTACAGGGGAGGAAACTGAGGATCAGACTTGTTCAAACTTATATAGGTAGTCAATGACAGAGCCCAAACTAAAAGTCTGTTTGCTTACCAGTTATAAGTTCTCCCTTCTCTCCACTTAAAACGCAATACTACATTATTTCTCAGGGCTTTTTTTTAATGCCATGCAATGTGTCAAATATGTCAGGAGCTCATTCTATAAATGCAGTATAGACTCATCCTCTATAAACATGCTGATGGACTTTGGCTTGCTTATTTATTAGAGGAAACATGACTTCTGAATATTCAGCCACGTATGACCTCCAATGAAAGCCAGATCTACCACTTCCCTGCTTTGCAGAAGTCATTGAACATTGTCTTCTTCCAGAAATCAAAATTATCTTCCTTACACATTTGGCCATTCTGCTCATATGCTTTCAATTTGGCCTAATTAGTTAGAATTTAAAACTCTCAAATATTAATTTCCACAAACATGTTTACAACCCAGGAAAGTTGGCTAAAAACTCATTCTGGTAAAAAGAATCCTAATTCTCTATTGACTTCCATTATAAAGTTGAAAGTGTGTTCCTATGGAAACTGCCTCCCCCCCCCCAATACACTGAGTCAAAAGCTTTTGGTAAAGAAGGGCCAACTATGTTGTGTTGGCAAAAGGACTGGGCAAGACTGGGCAGTGCATGAAATGTACCTGAAAACAAAGTGCCATAAAGATAGAATATAGTACTCATAGTAACAGCAGTTTAAACATCCACTCTTGGTCTCACAGCTATGTTTGCCCACTTTCAGCCCTGGAAAGCAGTAGGAGCCTCCCTATCTTAGATCTACACTCACCCCTTTCCCCAGTACCTATCATCAGCACTCCCAATCATGCTTCATTGCTTTTTTAAAAAGACTTATTTATGTATTTGAGAGAGAGATAGTGTCTGAGCAAGGGGGAGGATGAGGGCCAGAGGGAGAGAGAAATTCAAGCAGACTCCACGCTGAACATGGAGCCCAACAAGAGGTACAATCTCATGACTCATATCATACCCGAGCTGAAACCATGAGTCAGATGCTTTAACCGATTCCGCCACCCAGGCACCCCCATGCTTCATTGCTTTAAAAAAAATTTTTTAAATCAAGCTCTCCGCCCAGAATGGGGCTTGAACTCATGACCCTGAGATCAAGAGCCAGGCGTCCCAATGCTTCATTGCTTTTTGATCTTCATGGCACTTATCATCTAACATACAAACTATTTTACATATTTGTGTTGTTTAGTTTTTGGCCCCTATTCTACTAGAATGTAAGCAACACAATAATACATACACATTTTTTTCCTATACTATTGTATCCTCAGCACCTGGAACCATGCCTGTTACATTGGTAGGCGTTCACTAAATACTTGGTGAATGAATGAAGGAAGGAAGGAATGAACAGATGAATGAATGATGAATGTTGTTTCCTTTGTCTGCAAAGTTCATCTCTCTTCCTCAACCTCTTTCACCTGATTATCTCCTCCACAGGCTTCAGAATGCAAGAAATATCACTTCCTCAAAGATGCCTTCCTGCTACTTTTGTGTTGTTTTGATCCTCCTACTGAATCTTGTTACACCAGCCTATACTTTTCCTATAGAGCACAATTGTAATTAAATAACAAATTATATAAGTTTTTGTTTGGTTTCCATCCCCTTCCAGACAAAAGCTTCACAAAAGCAGGGGTTTCACTGTGTTCACCACAACATCCTCAGTGTCTAGAATAGAACCTAGAATAGAACTGAATAAAAATTGTGCCATTTATGAGAGGGTCTTAACTTAAGCACATACCTTTTAGCATAGGATTCAGACATGTCTAGCAGACTGATGGGGTAGTCTCTTTAGATATCTAGGTAGATCAGAGATTGAGAAGTCTTCTGGAAAAGAATTAAGTCTAAGGAAAAAGAAGAATAGAGGCCCACAAGATTGGATCAATAACATGAGAGAGAAAGATAAAACTGACTAGAGCTCTGGTTGCAGTGTCTACCACTTAGCTTGTTCTTTGGCCCAGATCTTGGGACACTCAAGATCTGATTTTTAAAGTGTGTGACAGGAGGAAAAACAGTGACAACTCTTTTGCCAAAAACAGAGCAGATATAAGAAACATAAGGCAGCCTTGCTTTGGGTGCTTTCTTGTTAAATGCAGCCCAAAAATGGAGGCATATACTAACTCAAAGAAGGCACATGGTGCAGAAAATAAGGCCCTTAACATTAACTCCTGGTGGTAGCACCATTGTTGATGTATAGTGGCAGTGGTGTCGACAGTAGCAGAAGTGGCCTCTGGAATAGCAGAGGCCTTCAGCTAAGTACCACAGGAAAAAGAAAATGGTGGAAAACAAACTGAAAGGACTGTGCTTGCAAGCACATTTCTTGGTAACATGTGAACATAATTAGGTTACAATATTCTAGTCCCTGCCCAGAAATTCACTTTATAGAATTTACTTTGCCAACTCTAGGATGTTCTCTGTCCTGTAATCATCTAGTTTTAGCTGCTCCAGTCACTCCAGCAATTTTCAGCATCATTTAGATCTCTCTCTCCTTTCAGGTTTTCAACTAGTTATGGTTTATTTTTTATTAAAAATAACAGCTTTATTGAGACATAACACACATACCAAACATTTCATTATTTTAAAGTGTACAATTCAATGGTTTTATTTTTTTTACTTTTTAGGTTTTTTTATTTTAATTCCAGTATAGTTAACACACAGTGTATATTAGTATCAGATATACAATATAGTGATTCAACAATTCCATACATCACACAGTGTTCATCATGAGAAATGCACTTCTGAATCCCCATCACCTATTTAATCTATTTCTTCTATCCCTTTCTATCTGGTAACTATCAGTTTGTTCTCTATAATTAACAGTCTGTTTCTGGGTTTGCCTCACTCTTCTTTTCTTCGTTTGTTCATTTTTTTCTCTTAAATTCCTCATATGAGTGAAGTCATATGATGTTTGTCTTTCTCTGACTGACTTACTTTGCTTAGTGTTACACTCTCTAGTTCCATCCATGTTGTTGCAAATGCCAAGATTTCATTCTGTTTTATGGCTAAGTAATATTTCATAGTATGTATATGGCACTTTATCTTTATTCGTTCATCTATGGATGGAAACTTGGGCTGCTTCCATAATTTGGCTATTGTAAACAATGCTGCAATAATACATAGAGGTGCATGTATCCCTTTGAATGAACTGGGTCATAGGTTTGTTCTTTTTGTGACTTTTCTTTAGAGAGAGAGAGCAATGAGCTGGGGAAGGGGACAGAGAGAGAGAGGGAGAGAAGGAATCTTAAACAGGTTCTACACCCAAGGTAGAGCCCAAGACAAGGCTCAATCCCATGACACTGAGATTATGACTTGAGCCGAAATCAAAAGTCTGATGCTTAACTGACTGTCCCTATTTTTAACATTTTAAAGAACCTCCATACTATGTTTTACAATGCACAAATGTTCCTTTCTCTCCACATCCTCAACAACACCTGTTGTTTCTTGTGTTTTTTTTTAAATCTTAACCACTCTAACACTCTCACTGTACTTTTGATTTGCATTTACCTGATGATGAGCAATGTTGAACATCTATTTCACATAGCAGGTGGCCGGCCATCTGTATGTCTTCTTTGGAGAAATGTCTATTCATGTATTCTGCCCATTTCATAATTGGATCACTTGTTTTTGGGTGTTGAGTTGTATTAGTTCTTTATGTATTTTGGATACTAACCCTTTATCAGATAAGTCATTTGTGAATATCTTCTTCCATTTAGTAGCTTGCTTTTCAGCTTTGTTGACTGTTTCCTTCACTGTGCAGAAGCTTTTTATTTTGATGAAATCCCAATAGTTTACATCTGCTTTTATTTCCCTTGCCTACGAGACATATCTAGAAAAATTTTGTTACAGTTGATGTCAGAGACATTACTGTCTGTGCTCTTTTCTAGGATTTTTATGATTTTATGTATCATATGTAGGTCTTCAACCCATTCTAAGGTTAATTTTGTGTATGGTATAATAAAGTGATCCAGTTTTCATTCTTTTGCATGTATCTGTCAGGTTTTCCTAACACTATTTGTTGAAGAGACTTTTTTCACATTGTATATTCTTTCCTCCTTTGTTGAAGATTAATTGACCATATAGCTGTGGATGTATTTCTGTATTTTCTATTCTGTTCCATTGATCTATGTGTCTGTGACAGTACTGTATTGTTTTGATCACTACAACTTTGTAATATAAATTGAAGTCTGGAATTATGATACTTTCAGGTTTTTTTCTTTTTCGAGATTACTTTGGCTATTTAGAGTCTTTTGTGTTTCCACACAAACTCTAAAATTGTTCCAGTACTGTGAAAAATGCTGTTGTATTTTGATAGGGATTGCATTAAATATGTACATTGCTTTGGGTGGTATAGACAGTTTAAGAATATTTAGTCTTCCAATCTATAAGCATGGAATAGCTTTCCATTTCTTTGCATTATCTTCAATTTCTTTCATCAATGTTTTACAGTTTTTCAGAATACAGTTCTTTCACCTCTTTGGTTAAGTTTATTCTTAGTTATTTTATTATTTTGGTGCAATTGTAAAGAGATTGTTTTCTTAATTTTTCCTTCAGCTCCTTTGTTATTAGTGTATAAAAATGCAACCTATTTCTGTACATTGAATTTGTATCCTGCAAGTTATTGAATCTATTTATCAGTTCTAGTAGTTTTTTTGGTGGTATCTTTAGGGTTTTGTATATGTAGTACCATATCATCTGCAAATAATGAAAGTTTTACTTTTTCTTATCAATTTAAATGCCTTTTATTTCTTTTTGTTGTCTCATTGCTGTGGCTAGGACTTCTAGCACCATGTTGAATAAAAGTGGTGAGAGTGGACATCTTTGTCTTGTTCTTGACCTTAGAGGAAAAGCTATCAGTTTTTCCCCATGAAGGATGATGCTCGCTATGTGTTTTTCATATAAGGCCTTTATTATGTTGAGGTTTGTTCCCTCTAGACCTACCATATTGAGGGATTTTTTTTTTTTATTATGACCGGATGCTGTATTTTGTCAAAAAATTTTCTGCATCTATTTATATGATTATATGGTTTTTATCTTTTCTCTTTTTGATGTGATGTATCACACTGATTTGTGAATATTGAACTGCTCTTGCAACCCAGGAATAAATCCCATTTGACCATGGTGAATGGTTTCTTTAACATATTGTTGGATTTGGTTTGCTAGTATTTTGTGGAGGATTTTTACATCTATGTTCATCAGAGATTTGTGATGTCTTTATCTGGTTTTGGCATCAGGGTAATGCTGGCTTCACAGAATGAATTTAGAACTTTTCCTTTCATTTCTATTTTTTGGAGTAGTTTGAGAAGAATAGGTATTAACTTTTCTTTAAATGTTTGGTAGAATGACCTATGAAGCAATCTGGTCCCGGACTTTTGTTTTTTGGGAGATTTTTTATTATTGATTCAATTTCATTGCTGGTAATAAGTCTATTCAAATTTTCTATTTCTTCCTACTTTTGTTTTGGTAGGTTTTATGTTTCCACTTCTTTTAGGTTGTCCAATTTGTTGGCATATAATTTTTCATAATATTCTATTACAGTTTTTTGTATTTCTGTGGGGTTGGTTGTTATTTCTCCTTTCTCATTTGTGATTTTCTTTGAGTCTCTCTCTTTGATGAGTCTGTCTAGAGATCTGTCAATTTTGTTGAACTTTTCAAAGAACTAGCTCCTGGTTCCATTAATCTGTTCTATTGGGTTTTTTTTTTTTAGTATCTATGTCATTGATTTCTGCTCTAATCATTATGATTTTCTTCTTTCTTCTGGTTTTGGATTTTGTTTATTGTTCTCTTTCTAGCTCCTTTAAGTGTAAGGTTAGGTTATTTGAGCTTTTTCTTATTTCTGGAGGTAGACCTTTATTTCTATATATATCCCTTTTAAATCACTTTGCTGCATTCCAAGGATTTTGGACAACTATGTTTTCATTTTTGTTTGTTTCCATGTAATTTTTTATTTCTTTGTTAATCCATTCATTGTTTAGTCTCATGTTATTTAACCTCCATGTATTTGTGGCCTTTCCAAACTACATTTTTTTTCTTGTGTTTGATTTCTAGTTTCATAGTGCTGTGATCATAAATGACTAATGGTATGACTTTGATCTTTTTTGAATTTATTGAGGTTGACTTTGTGTCTGAATATGTGATCTATCCTGGAGAATATTCCATGTGCTTTTGAAAAGAATGTGCATTCTGCTGTTTTAGGATGTAATGCTCTGATATTAACTCCATCTGCTCCAGTATGTCATTCAAAGCCACTCTCCTTGTTCATTTCCTATTTGGATGATTTGTCCTTTGATGTAAATAAAGTCTCCTACTATTTTTGTATTACTATCACCGTTACATTCAGTATTAGCTGTTTTATGTATTTGGGTGCTCCCTCATTGGGTGAATAAATATTTACAATTGCTATATCTTCTTGTTGAGTCGTCCCATTTATTATTATGTAATGTTCTTCTTTGTCTCTTGTTATAAGCTTTTGTTATAATGTCTATTTTGTCAAATAATAAGTATTGCTACCGTAGCTTTCTTTTGACATGCATTTGCATGATAAGAATTTCTCCATCCCCTCGCTTTCAATCTGTACATGGCTTCAGGTCTGAAATGAGTTTCTAGGAGCATCTGACTGGCTCAGTTGGTAGAGCATGTGACTCTTGATCTCAGGGTCATAAGTTTGAGCCCCACATTGGGCATAAAGATTATTTGAAATGAGTCTCTTGTAGGCAATACATGGGTAGGTCTTGTTTTTTTCCTTTATGTCACCCTGTGTCTTTTGACTGGAGCATTTAGTCCATTTACTTCACAGTATTTATTAATAGATGTGTATTTATTGCCATTCTGTTACTTGTTTTGTGATTGTTTTTGTAGTTTTTTTTTGTAGTTTTTCTCTGATTCTTCTTGTCTTGCTTTCTTTCATGGTTTGTTGGTTTTCTTTATTTATATTATTGGATTTCTTTCTTTTGTATTCTTTGCATATCTATTGCTGGTTTCTGACTTGTGATTACCATTAGGTTTGTACATAATATCTTCTGCATATAGCAGTCTATAGTAAGTTGATGGTTGCTTAAGTTTTAATCCATTCTTTACTCCTCTCATCCCCATGTTTTAGGTAAATATTGTCATATTTTACATCCTTTTATTTATTTTTTTAATCCCTTACTGATTTTTACAGATTACTTATTTTTATTCCTTTTGTGTTTCTTACTTTTCATACTTTCAATTATGGTCTCTCTTTTCTACTAAAAAAGTCCCCTTTAATATTTATTTTAGAGTTAGTTTATTGGTCATGAGCTCCTTTAGTATTTGTTTGTCTGAAAATCTCTTTATCTCTCCTTCTATTGTGAGTAATAGCTTTGCTGGGTAGGGTATTCTTGGATGCAGATTTTTTTCTTTCAGCACTTTGAACATATCATGCCATTCTCTTTTGGCCTGCAAAGTTTCTGACAAAAAAAAAAATCCACTGATAGGATTATGGACTTTCTCTTGTATGTAACCATCTTCTTTTTTCTTGTTGCTTTAATTTTTTTCCTTATCACTACTTTTTGCCATTTTAATTACTGTGTATCTTGGTATAGACCTCCTTGGGTTGATTTTGCTGGGATATCTCTGTGCCTCTTGGATCTGGATATCCGTTTCCTTCCCTAGATTAAGACAGTTTTCAGCCATTATTTCTTCAAATAAATCTTCTGCCCCCCTTTCTCTCTCTTCTTCTCTGGGATCCTTATAATGTGAATGTTTACACTGATGAGTCATTGAGTTCCCTAAATCTATTCTCATTTTGCTTAATGTTTTCCTATCATTTATTCAACTTGATTACTTTCCATTAATCTATCTTCCAAGCCATTAATTCATTCCTCTGCTTCCTCTAGCCTGCTATTTATTACATCAAGTGTATTTTAAATTTCATTTATTGTGTTTTATCACTGATTTGGCTCTTTTATATCTTTTTGTTAAGGGTTTTGCTGATGCCTTCCACTCTTTTCTCAAGTCCTGTGAGTATCCTTATGATCATTCCTTTAAATTCTTTATCAGGCATATTACTTATATCCATTTTGCTTAGGACTCTTGCTGTGATTTTGTTCTGTTCTTTCATTTAGGACATATTCCTTTGTCTCCTCATTTTGTTTAACTCTGTGTCTATTTCTCTGTGTTAAGAAATCCAGCTATGTCTCCTTCTCTCGAAGGTAATGGCTTTATGAGGAATAGGTCCGGTAGTGCTCAGCAGTGCAGTGGCCCCTATTCTCCAGGACCATGTACATCAGAAAGTGTATATATGTGCGTTATATATGCCCTGCTGTTGTGTCCTGGCTGACATTTCCTTCAGTTCAGTCATCTGCAGGGATTGTCTTTGCCTGTAGTGGGCAGTGTTTGGTTCCTAGCTGGGTGTGGTACATTTTAACAAGGTGTGTGCTGGTCTGCCTACATAATGAGACCCGCTTCTGCCACAAGTAAAACAGAGGCCCCAGTTGGGAAGAAGCAGTGTTGGTCAGGCTAGAGCTGGTCTTCTGGGGGAGAGGACCTACAGCACCAACACTGAGTGAAGGGTGACTAGAAAGGGTGGATCCACTGAATCCACGGGCTACAGGGCATGGTATAAGCAAGTTAGGTAGAAAGTATAGGCCCTGCACTGGTTCCTGAAAGTGACCTTCTGTTTATGCTGGGGAGCAAGGTAGGAAGATGGTGTCTATCACATCTTTTGTTCCTAGAGAGTTCTTCCTAGTATCTCTGCCTTTCTGGGCCATGCTCTGTGATGAGTAAGTAACTCTCCCTCCCTTGTGCCCTGGGCCGTTTTCAGACCGCTGTATCCATGCTGCATTTACACAGGCTGTTTGGCAAGCTGTCTTGTTAAGGGCAGGCATTCAACTTCCTAATGCTCTCTTGGCTCAAGAGCCAGGCTCGCTGATTTTTAAAATTCCAGGATTTAAGGATGTGGAGTTAAGGTGGTGGAAGTGTAGGGAGGCCCTAAGCTTGTATCATCCCTCAAACACAGCTAGATATCAAATTATTCTGAATGCCTGAGAAATCAATCAGAGACCTGAGAAATACTGCAAGTCTACAAGTAGAAAAGCAAGCACTTTTCAGAAGCTAGGTAGTGTGGAGACTTGAATATGGTCTGATATAGTGGAGTATATGGAGGTGGGGAGGAAGCCTGCTTAAGGAGGCTACTGCAAAGTATAATAAGCAGCAGAGTGCAAAATCTGAACTTTTAGAAATCTGCTACTGAGGGGGACCTGCCTGGCTTAAAGATTCTCAGGTGGCATAGCAGGGCAGCATCCTAGGAGTGAACATTGTTTGAGGATCCCCTGGGTCACAAGATTGGGTGTTGCCAACATGTTGCACTGTTCCCAGGCATAGGAGCAGGAAATACCAGCTGGGATGAATGGGGTTTGGAGCTGGTTTTCTGTTCTGAGTTGCCATAAACCTCGAACCACTGTGCAGTTGTGTGAATGCTTTCCTGGGACAATCCAGCAAATGGCAAAAGTGTGGCCAGACCCACCCCTGAAGGAACAGTGTGAGTCCACACTGTGAGAGTCCCTAAAATTAAGAGTTTTGAAGCTTAGTCACCTGCCTGAGATTTATAAAAAAGCTTGGACACATGCAGGATTCAGACAGAAACAAGGGACACAACAGAGGTGATTGATTGTTCTTCTGTGAGGGCTTACTGAAGAGTGAGGGGTTCAAATTTTCAGCTCCAGTGGTAAAGAGTGGGGGATGGGGGTGGGGGCACATTTATTCCCATGCATCAGCATTGTGAGACTTAAGGGAGCAGAAGAGCACCATCTAGTGGAGGCTGGAGCTGCTTACAGCAAGGCCACTCCCCTGTGCTCTAGAGGCACATTTCTACAGGAGTCAGGTGAGAATCAGCACAGCAAGCCCCTCCCCAGAAGACTAGTCAAACAACTTGCTCATACCATGTCTACTGAACGAGTACTACAAAGAATCAGCTCCAGGGGGAAACAAGATATAGCTTCCTTTCTACTTTTATTCTTTTTATATCATTTTTTCATTTATTTTCTTATTTTTTCAACTCCTTATTTTTATTTTCTTATTAATTTTGCATTTTTCATATATATTATATATTTTTTACTTTTTATTTTCACCACATATAGTATTATATATAGTTGATTATATTATATATAGTTTATTTTCACCATATATATAATATATATATATATATATAGTATTTTGGGATCTGGGTTCTTTTAACAAGCAGATGAGGACACACCTAAGATCCAGCATTTTTGGGGGTTTTTTTGGTTGTTGTTTTTTTTTCTTTTTTGTCTTTGTTTTTTGTTTTTGTTTTTGTTTTTTCTCTTTCTTCTTTTCTGGACAAAATGATGAAATAGAGAAACTCACCCCAAAAGAAAAAATAGGAGGTAGAACTCATGACCAGAGATGTAATCAATACAGATATAAGTAAAATCACTGAGCTAGAAATTAAAACAATGATTATAAGGATACTAATTGGGCTTGAAAAAAAAACAGAAGATATCAGAGGATCTCTTACTGGAGAGATGAAAGAATTAAAATCTAGTCAGTCTGAAATAAAAAATGCTAGAAATAAGATGCAAGCCCAAATGAAAGCCATGAAAATGAGGATGGATGAAGAAGAGAAGCAAATCAGTGATATGGAAGATAAAATTATAGAAAATAATGAAGTTGAAAAGGAGAGAGAAATAAAAGTAATAGATAATGAAAGTAGACTTAGGGAACTCAGAGACTTATTAGGACATAATAACATTCACATCATAGGAATCCCAGAAAATGAAGAGAGAGAAAAAGGGGCAGGAGGTTTATTTGAGCAAATTATAGCTGAAAACTATAAAACTAATCTGGGGAACTACACAGTTATCAAAATCCAAGAAGCACAGAGAACTCCCATTAAATTCAACAAAAACTAACCTTTGACAAGTCATATCAGAGACAAATCCACAAAATACAGAGACAAGGAAAGAATTTTGAAATCAGCCAGGGAAAAAGAAGTCCTTAAATTACAAAGGAAGGCAGATCAGATTTGCAATAGATCTGTCCACAGAAACATGGCAGGCCAGAAGCAAGTGGCAGGAGATATTCAACATGATAAATTGGAAAAGTATATATCCAAGGATTCTTTATCCAGCAAGGTGGTCATTCCAAATAGAAGGAGAAATAAAGAGGTTCCTGGACAAAAATATAAAATAAAATAAAATAAAATAAAATAAAATAAAATAAAATAGTTCATGAACACTGAAGTAGCCCTACAAGGAATTTTAATGGGGACTTCTTGAGTAGAGAAAAAAGACCAATAGTACCAAAGACTAGAAATAGCAGAGGACATCACTAGAAACATGAAATCTACAAGTAACTAAATTTATATCTTTCATTAATCACTCTGAATGGAAATGGACTAAATGCTCCAATCAAAAGACATAGGGTATCAGAATGGTTAAAAAAATAAGATCTATCTATATGCTGCCTAAACTCATTTTAGACCTAAAGATACCTAAAGATTGAGAGGATAGAGAACCATCTATCGTGTTAATGGATGTTAAAAGAAAGCTGGAGCAGCAATACTTATATCGGACAAACTAGATTTTATTCTTTTTTTATTTTTTTAAAGATTTTTTTTATTTATTCATGAGAGACACAGAGAGGCAGAGATATAGGCAGAGGGAGAAGCAGGCTCCCTGTGGGGTGCCTGATGCAGGACTCAATCCTAGGACCCCGAGACCATGACCTGAGCCAAAGGCAGATGCTCAACCACTGAGCCACTGAGGCATCCCAGACAAATAAGAATTTAAGCCACAGATGGTAACAAGAGATGAAGAAGGGAATTATATCATAATTAAGGGGTGGATCCATCAAGAAGATCTAACAATTATAAATATTTATACCCTCTACTTGGGACTAGCCAAATATATACAAAAATTAATAACAGACATAAATAAACTCATTGATAATAAAATAATAGTAGGAGACTTTAACACCTCACTCACAGCAATGGACAGATTATCTAAGCAGAAGATCAAGGAAATAAGGGCTTTGAATGACACACTGGACCAGATGGATTTCAGAATCAAATTCAGAGCATTTCATGCTAAAGCAACAGAATACACATTCTTTTCAAGTGCACATGGCACATTGTCCAGAATAGATCTCATACTGGGTCACAAATTAGGCCTCAATAAGTACAAAAAGATGCATATCATATCATGCATATTTTCAGACCACAATGTTATGAAACTTAAGGTCAATCACAAGAAAAAAATTGGAAACACCTCAAATATATGGAAGTTAAAGCATATCCTATAAAGAATGAATGAGTTACTGGAAAACTGTGTGGAGGTTCCTCAAAGAATTAAAAATAGAACTACCCTACGACCTAGCAATTACACTACTGAGGATTTGCCCCAAAGATACAGATGTAGTGAAACAGTGGAACACCTACCCTCCAATGTTTATAGCAGCAATGTTCACAATAGCCAAACTGTGGAAGGAGCCTCAGTGTCCATCAAAAGATGAATGGATAAAGAAGATGTGGGATATATATACAATGGAATATTACTCAGCCATTAGAAACAACAACTACTCACTATTTGCTTCGACGTGGAGGGACCTGGAGGGTCCATACCTGGAGCAGTATGCTGAGTGAAATAAGTCAGTCAGAAAAGGACAAACATTATATGGTTTCATTCATTTGGGAAATATAAAAATTAGGGATCCCTGGGTGGCGCAGCGGTTTGGCGCCTGCCTTTGGCCCAGGGCACGATCCTGGAGACCCGGGATCGAATCCCACGTCGGGCTCCCAGTGCATGGAGCCTGCTTCTCCCTCTGCCTGTGTCTCTGCCTCTCTCTCTCTCTCTCTCTGTGTGACTATCATAAATAAAAAAAAATTAAAAAAAATTAGTGAAAGGGAAAGAAGGGAAAGGAGAGAAAATGAGTGAAAATATCAGTGAGGGTGACAAAACATGAAAGACACCTAACACTGGGAAATTAACAAGGGGTAGGGGAAGGGAAGTGGGCGGGGTTGGGGTGACTGGGTGATGAACAATGAGGGGGGCACTTGGTGGGATGAGCACTGGGTGTTATGCTAGATGTTGGCAAATCGAACTCCAATAAAAAATATATACAAAAAAAAAGAATGAATGAGTTAACTGGAAAATTAAGGAAGAAATTTAAAAAATACATAGAAACACATGAAAATAAAAACAAGACAGTCCAAAATCTGTGGGATGCAGCAAAGGCAGTCCTAAGAGGTAACTATATTGTAAAACAGGCCTACTTTAAGAAACAAAGAAGTCTCAAATATACAAGTTAACCTTATACCTAAAGGAGATAGAAAAGGAACAGCAAATAAAACGTAAGGCCAGTAGAAGAAGAGAAATAATGATTAGAGCCAAAACAAATGATATAGAAACAACATAAAAAGTGGAATGGATTAATGAAACTAAGAGCTGGTTCTTTGAAATAATTTAAAAAATTAATAAACCCTTAGCCAGATTTATCAAAAGGAAAAGTAAAAGGATCCAAATAGATAAAATTATGAATGAAGGAGAAGAGATCACAACCAAAGCTGCAGAAATAAAAACAATTATAAGAGAATATTATGAAAAAGTATATGCCAACAAATTGGGAAACCTGGAAGAAATGGACAAATTCCTAGAAACCTATAAACTACCAAAACTGAAACAGGAAGAAATAGAAATTTTTTAAAAAAGATTTTATTTATTTATTCATGAGATACACAGAGAGACAGAAAGGCAGAGACACAGGCAGAGGGAGAAGCAGGCTCCTCATAGGGAGCCTGATGTGGGACTCGATTCTGGGTCTCCAGGGTCATGCCCCGGGCCAAAGGCGGTGAAGAAATAGAAAATTTGAACAGACCCATAATTAGTAAAGAAATTGAAGCAGTAATAAAAAATTTCCCAACAAACAAAAGTTCAGATATGGATGGATTTCCAAGGGAATTCTATCAGACTCTCTTTTTAGAGATAAAGATAGAGTGAGAGTGGGTGAGGGGGAAGGGGCAAAGGAAGAGGGAGAGAATTTTAGCATGCTCCATGCCCAGCACAGAGTTGAAGGCAGGGCTAGATCTTATGATCCTGAGATCATGGTCTGAGCCAAAATCAAGAGTCAGAAGCTTAACCAACCATGCCACCCAGGCTAGCACCCCTACCAGACATTTAAAGAAAAATTAATGCCTGTTGTCCTCAAACTGTTCCAAAAAATAGAAATGGAAGGAAAACTACCAAACTCATTCTAAGAAGCCAGTATTGCCTTAATTCCAAAATCAAAAACCCCACTAAAAAGGAGAAATACAGGTCAATATCCCTGTTGAACATGAATGCAAAAATTCTTATTAAAATATTAGCAAATCAAGGGATGCCTGGGTATCTCAGTTGGTTAAATGACTGACTCGATTTTAGCTCAGGTCATGATCTCAGGGTCTTGAGATCGAGCTCTGCATCAGGCTCCATGCTAGTTGTAGAGCTTGCTTAAGATTGTCTCTCTCCATATCCTTTGGCCCCCATCCATGCTCACACTCATTCTCTTTCTCTCTCTCTCTGAATAAAATAAAATAAATTAAATTAAATTAAATAAATAAAATAAAATAGATGGCGGTTTCAGTTTCATTAAAAAATACTAGCAAATTGAATTCAATAGTACATTATAAGAATTATTCACCAATTTTATATATATATATATATATATAAAGAATTATTCAACACTACCAAATGGAATTTATTCCTGGGCTTCAGAGGTGGTTCAACACTCACAAATCAATCTACATGATACACCATGTTAGTAAAAGAAAAGATAAGAACTATATGATCCTGTCAATAGATGCAGAAAAAGCATTTGACAAAATACATCATCCTTTCTTGATAATAACCGTCAACAAAGTAGGGGTAGATGAAACATACTTCAACATCATAAAGGTCATATATGAAAGTCCCACAGCTAATATCATCCTCAATGGGGAAAAACTGAAAGCCTTTCTGATACAGTTAGGAACAAGACAAGAGATCCACTCTCACCATCACTTTAACATAATACCTGAAGTCATTTTTAAAATTATTTATTTATTTCAGAGAGAGAGAGAGGGAGAGAGCACAAACATGAGTAGGGGGAGGGGCAGAAGAGAAGCAGACTACAGGCTGAGCAGGGAGCCCAAAATGGGGCTCCATTCCAGGACCCTAGGATCATGACCTGAGCCGAAGGCAGATGCTTAATAGACTGAGGCACTGGAAGTCTTAACCTCAGCAGTCAGACAACAAAAAGAAATAAAAGGTATGCAAATTGGCAAGGAAGAAGTCAAACTTTCACTATTTGCAGAACAGGCTATCCTATGTAGAAAACCCAAAAGGCTCCATCAAAAAATTCCTACATTTGATATAGGAAATAAACAAAAATCACAGGGTATAAAATCAATGTGCAGAAATCTGTTGCATTTTTATACACCAAAAATGAAGCAGCAGAAAAAGAAATCAGGGAATCAATCTCATTTGCAATTGTGTCAAAAATAAGATACCTAGGAATAAACCTAACCAAAGAAGTAAAAAATCTATGCTCTGAAAACTATAGAACACTTATGAAAGAAATTGAAGAGGACAAAAGAAATGGAAAAGCATTCCATGTTCATGGTTTGGAAGAACAAATTTTATTAAAATGTCTATACTACCCAAAGCAATCTGCACATTTAATGCAATCTTTATCAAAATACTACCAGCATTTTTCACAGAGCTAGAACAAACAATCCTAAAATTTGTATGGAACAACAAAATATCCCAAATAGCCAAAGCAATTCTGAAAAAGAAAAACAAAACTGGAGGCATCATGATTCCAGATTTCAAGCTATATTACAAAGCTGTAGTGATCAAGACAGGATGGTACCGGCACAAAAACAGGCACATAGATCAATGCAACAGAATAGAAAACCTAGAAAGGGATCTAGAGCTATATGGTCAACTAATCTTCAACAAAGCAGGAAAGAACATCTTATGGAAAAAAAAAGACAGTCTCTTCAACAAATGGTATTGGGAAAATTGGACAGCCACATGCTGGATGAATGAAACTGGACCACTTAGATAAAACACAAAAATAAATTCAAAATGGGTGAAAGACCTAAATGTGAGACAAGAAACCATCAAAATCTTAGAGGAGAAAACAGGCAGATACTTCTTGGACCTCAGCTTGTAGCAATTTTGTATTAGACATGTCACTGGAGGCAAGGGAAGCCAAAGCAAAATGAACTATTGGGACTTCATCAAGACAAAAACCTTCCACACAGCAAAAGAAACAACCAGCAAAACTAAAAGGGAGCCTATGGAATGGGAGAAGATAATTGCCAATGACATATCTGATAAAGGGGTTAGTATCCAAAATCCACAAAGAATTTATCAAACTCAACACCCCCCAAAAAATCCAGTTAAAAAATTGGCAGAAGACATGAATAGACATTTTTCCAAAGAAGATATCCTGATGGCTAACAGACACATGAAAAGATGCTCATCACTCATCATCGGGGAAACACAAATCAAAGCTATGATGAGACATCACCTCACACCTGTCAGAAGGGGTAAAATTAACAACACAAGAAACAACAGATGTTGGCAAGGTTGCAGAGAAACGGGAACACTCTTGCGCTGTTGGTATGCAAACTGGTGCAGCCACACTGGAGAACAGTTTGGGAGGTTCCTCAAAAAATTAAAAATAGAACTACCCTATGACCCAGCAATTGCACTACTATGTATTTACCCAAAGGGTGTAAAAATACTACTTCAAAGGAATACATGCACCCTGATGTTTATAGCAGCATTATCAACAATAGCCAAGTAATGGAAAGAGCCCAAATGTCCATTGGCTGATGAATGGATAAAGAAGATGTTATAGGGGATCCCTGGGTGGCTCAGCGGTTTAGTGCCTGCCTTCAGCCCAGGGTGTGATTCTGGAGTCCAGGGATTGAGTCCCACATCAGGCTACCTGCATGGACCCTGCTTCTCCCTTTGCCTGTGTCTCTGCCTCTAGCTCTCTCTGTGTCTCTAATGAATAAATAAATAAAATCTTAACAAAAAAGAAGATGTTGTATAAATATATACAATGGAATATCACTCAGCCATCAAAAAGAATGAAATCTTGCCATTTGCAGTGATGTGGATGAAGCTAGAAAGTATTATGCTAAGTGAAATAAGCCAGTCAGGGAAAGATAAATACCATATGATTTCACTCATATGTGGAATTTAAGAAACAAACAAATGAACATGGGGCAGGGGGAAGAGGCAAACCAAGAAATAGACTCTTAAAGTATGAGAACAAACTGAGAGTTAACAGAGGGGAGTTGGGCAGGGAGATGGGTTAAATATGTGATGGGTATTAAGGAGGGCAGTTGTGATGAGCAATTGGGTGTTGTATATAAGGGATGAATTACCAAGTTCTACATCTGAGGCTAATATTACAGTGTATGTTAACTAACTGGAATTTAAGTAAAAATTTGGGGGAAGAAAGGAAAAAGAAGCAATTCAGCTGGGATTTTTGCAGGGACCTGTAGATCAAAGTGGGAGTATTGTCATTTTAGGAATATTAAACCTCTCAATCCATAAACATGAGATATTTTATTATTATGTCTTTTTAAATTTCTATTTTATGTTATTTATTTATTTATTTTTATTGGAGTTTGATTTGCCAACATATAACACCCAGTGCTCATCTCATCAAGTGCCCTCCTCAGTGCCCATCACCCAGTTACCCCATCCCCCTGCCCACGTCCCCTTCCACCACCCTTTGTTCATTTCCAAGAGTTAGGAGTCTCTCATCGTTTGTCTCACTCTCTAATTTTTCCCACTCATTTAAATTTCTTATAACAATGTTTTATAGTTTTTAGGGTATAAGTTTTGTTCTTTTATTTTTAGATTTATTCCTAAGTATTTTATTATTTTTGATGCTATTATAAATGGAATTATTTTCCTAACTTCATTTTTGGATTGCTCATTGCTACTGTATAGAAGTACTAGTGATTTTTTTTTTGCATTAATTTTGTATCCTAGGGCAGCCCTGGTGGCTCAGCGGTTTAGCGCTGCCTTCAGCCCGGGCGTGATCCTGGAGACCCAGGATCGAGTTCTGCATCGGGCTCCCTGCATGGAGCCTGCTTCTCCCTCTGCCTGTGTTTCTGCCTCTCTCTCTCTCTCTCTCTCTCTCTCTCTCTCGTTTCTCTCGTGAATGGATAAATAAAATCTTTTTTAAAAAGAATTTATTTATTTGTTTAATTATTCATTAATTCATTTAAGAGAGAGAGCAGAGGGAGAAGGAGATAATCTCGAGCAGACTGCACACTGTGGAGCTCAACATGGGGCTCAATCTCATTACCCTGAGATCATGACTTCAGCCAAAACCAAAAGTCATACACTTAAATTACTGTGTAACCTTGGTGCCTCCAGCAGGCATATTCTTGAAGGGTTCTTTGCTTTGAGGCTTTCCATTACTTGCACAGAAAAAAAAATAAAGTACACATGTGAGAAAAAAATATAATCAGTTTGGTGATAATTAAGTGCTTTAATGACCTTGGTTTTTTAGCCATTATAATTAGAATCCTGTTCTCCCAAAATAAAGACAAATATCTATATAACACAAACATTTTTTTAAAATTTTATTTATTTATTCATGAGAGACAGAGAGAGAGAGAGAGAGAGAGAGGCAGAGACACAGGCAGAGGGAGAAGCAGGCTTCATGCAGGGAGCCTGACATGGGACTCTATCCCAGGTCTCCAGGATCAGGCCCTGGGCTGAAGGCGGCTCTAAACCGCTGAGCCAGCCGGGCTGCCCAACACAAACATTTCTAAGTACAAATCCATTTCTTGCTATAAAATTGTAAAACAATGGTTGATGAAGTTGAAGTCTCTGTGAGAATTTCACCTTAATATGACCTTAAGTTAGAAAGACAATGGGCTCTTCTTTTCAAAGCTTACCAACATTTTCTCCAAATCTGGGTTAAATTCCAGAAGGACAGGGAGTTGACTTCAATATTTGAAGAAATACCAGAAAGACTTCTACATACTTCTCACTAGGCCCTGAGAATTGGAAGGGCTAAAAATAAATCTCATTCATCCTGGTATCCCCAGCATCTAGCACAGGGCCTGTCCTAGAAATTAGGCACTTATTCAATAGGAATTGGAGAACCAATCTATGTGCATTCTGAGACTCCTGTGAAATAGAAATGATAGTAAAACAGCTTAGGAAAGTGTTCTTAGCAAATCAACAAGTCTTAAAGTTTTATAAAGTACCTTCACACTAGAACATGTGGTTCTCTATCTCTGGAAATTGTCAATAACTGGGCCTTGCCAAAACTAAAACACAGAATCTGACATAAATGTCTAGCAAACATCCTGCCATGACATTATCTGGCATATATTTCTGAACTAAATAAGTATAGAACATGCCCTCTCTACATAGCTATCCTTCAGGGCTTTCAAACTGAACTTGTTACCCTCCATATAATTCCACTTTGTACCCTGGAGATCTGAGTCATCCTTGTTTTCCTTCTCTCCTTTATCCAAATCCATTTTACCTCAGAGATCTCTTTTGGATATGCTCCCTTCCCTTTTTCTCCTGCCACTGTTCTAGGACAAACTTTCATTCTGGACTACTATAGCAACCTCAGCAGTTTTGATACTTTAAGTCTTGTTGACCCTATTTAATATTTCATATCACAGCTGGTGTGATTTTTTTTTTGGTGTGATCTTTGTAAAAGCTATAAAACTCATCCTATCATTTCCTTGTTGAAAACCATTAATAACATTTCAATGCTGACAGGAAACACATCCTTACATCTTTAGCATACAGGGTTCCTCACAAGCTATAGCCGATCCATCCTTTTAGTCTCATATCCTACTACTTAATTACCACATGTGTACCCTCCAGTCATACTAACCTTGTAAAAAGTTTCCTAATATGACACGCTTATTTATACTTCCATGGTTTTGTACATCTTATTGCCTTTGCTTGAAATGCCCTTCCCACTATCTCTGTTTGGTGAATTCCTATTTATTTATCAGTTCAACTCATAAGTCAGTTCCTTTGTGAAGACTTCCCTGACTTCCTAAGGCAGAGGTAGCCAATTTGTTCTCTATGCTGTATACAGTCCTGTTACAGAATATTGCATTATAATTGCGTTTTTGGTATCTCTAACTCCCTTGTTGAACTCAATGGTAAGGATTGGATCTAGGTTGGAATTACCTTTATATCCCCAGCCTCTAGCACAGCACTGGGTATAAAGCAGGCACTCAGAAAATATTCATCAATGATCAATCCTTCAATGACCTAGTCTTGCTGTTGAGACTTTCATCAAAGTCATGCTGGCAAATGAAGAAAGTCTATACATATCTGAATTCAGATGCTTGCAGTGATGGATCTGGGTTTTAATCCCAGAATGCTTCTTATATAGATAAAGGATTATTTTCCCCCATTAGACATTTCATCTTTGAGAATTTTGAAAATATAAAAAAGAATACTAGTCTTTCAAGTGTACAAATAGAAAGTTGAAGATGAAAACCAAGTTTTTTACACAAAATATTTTAAGTCTTATGGATCAAAAAGCACTTGATTTTTATTTAAAATCATAGTTAAATATACATGCACAATCACTAAGTAAACAATTTGAGAGTTCATGTCCATTTCTTGTTAAAATGAACACCTATGTTTTAGCAAGGAAAATATTCCAGAAAGGGTTGTTTTTTTTTTAAAACAAAACACCTTAATTCATTTTTCCAATATAGTCTTGCCAAAAACAACTTAACAATATCCATGATTAGTCTGCTGTACAGTAAATAATTTGCCTTCTAATGACCTCACAAACATTGACTTCAATTAGATTTAGCAAATTAAAAAAACTTTATTTAGTTACTTTATGTAGGTGCAAAATTAATCTGAAAAGATTGAAAAAAGATACATTGCTTTAAAGTGTATTAGTGTGTACCTTCTAAAATGAAACCTACATCTACTGCTGAGTTGAAGAATCTGCATTAAAGCAACAGCAAACAGCAAGAAAACACTTCTCCAAAAAAAAAATCAGAGATATTTTGAAGATGACTCAAAGAAATGGAAACATGTTTCATTATCATGGATTGGAAGAACTAATCTTGTTAAAATGCCCACACTACGCAAAGAAATCTACAGATTTAATATAATTCCTATCAAATCACGTCTCCAAGGCCTTTCATCACAAAACCAGAGATGGCCTTCCATAATAGGAAGAATTGGGACCAAGTGGTAAATTAAAAAACATACATTCAAGAATGCAAGAACTCTTAATTTTTTACACTTTTTTATTTAAATTCAATTTGCCAACATATAGTATAACACCCAGTGCTCATTCCATCAAGTGCCCTCCTCAGTGCCTGACATCAGTTATCCTATCCCCCCACCCACCTCCCCTTTGTAGCCCATGGTTTGTTTCCCAGAGTTAGGAGACTCTCATGGTTTGTCTCCCTCTATAATTTTTCCAGCTCAGTTCCCCTCCTTTCCCTTATAATCCCTTTCACTATTTCTTATATTCCACATATGAGTGAAGCCATATGATGATTGTCCTTCTCCGATTGACTTATTTTGCTCAACATAATATCCTCCAGTTCCATCCACATCGAAGCAAATGGTGGTATTTGTTGTTTCTAATGACTGAGTAATATTCCATTGTGTGTGTATGTGTGTGTGTGTGTGTGTGTGTGTATGTGTGTGTGTGTACTACATTTTCTTTATCCATTCATCTGACGAAGAACATCGTGATTCCTTCCACAGTTTGGCTATTGCGGGCATTGCTGCTATAAACATTGGAGTGCAGGTGTCTCAGCATTTCACTACATTTCAATCTTTGGAGTAAATACCTAGTAGTGCAATTGCTGGGCCATAGGGTAGCTCTATTTTTAACTCTTCGAGGAACCTCCACACAGTTTTCCAGAGTGGCTGCACCAGTTCACATTCCCACCAACAGTGCAAGAGGGTTCCCCTTTCTCCACATCCTCTCCAACATTTGTTGTTTCCTGTCTTGTTAATGTTCACCATTCTCACTGGTGTGAGGTGGTATCTCATTGTGGTTTTGATTTGTATTTCCCTGATGGCCAGTGATGCAGAGCATTTTCTCATGTGTTTGTTGGCCATGTCTATCTCCTCTTTGGTGAAATTTCTGTTCATGTATTCTGCCCATTTCATGCTGGATTGTTTGTTTCTTGGGTGTTGAGTTTCATAAGTTCTTTATAGATCTTGGATACTAGCCCTTTAACTGATAGGTCAATTGCAAATATCTTCTCCCATTCTGCAGGTTGTCTTTTAGTTTTGTGGACTGTTTCTTTTGCTGTGCAGAAGCTTTTTATCCTGATTAAGTCCCAAGAGTTCATTTTTACTTTTGTTTCCTTTGCCTCCATAGATGTACCTTGCAAGAAGTTGCTGTGGCCAAGTTCAAAAAGGATGTTGCCTATATTCTCCCCTAGGATTTTGATTGATTCTTGCCTCGCATTTAGAGCTTTCAACCATTTTGAGTTTATCTTTGTGTATGGTGTAAGAGAATGGTCCTGTTTGATTCTTCTGCACATGGCTGTCCAATTTTCCCAACACCACTTATTGAGGAGACTGTCCTTTTTCCAGTGGATAGTCTTTTCTGCTTTTTTGAATATTATTTGACCATAGAGTTGTGGCCCATTTCTGGTTTCCTATTCTGTTCCATTGATCTATGTGTCTGTTTTTGTGCTAGTACCACACTGTCTTTTTTTTAAATAATAAATTTATTTTTTATTGGTGTTCAATTTGGTAACATACAGAATAACACCCAGTGCTCATCCCGTCAAGTGCTCCCCTCAGTGCCCATCACCCATTCACCCCCACCCCCCGTCCTCCTCCCCTTCCACCACCCCTAGTTATTTCCCAGAGTTAGGAGTCTTCATATTCTGTCTCCCTTTCTGATATTTCCTACCCATTTCTTCTCCCTTCCCTTCGATTCCGTTTCACTATTATTTATATTCCCCAAATGAATGAGAACATATAACGTTTGTCCTTCTCCGATTGACTTATTTCTCTCAGCATAATACCCTCCAGTTCCATCCACCTTGAAGTACCACACTGTCTTGATGATCACAGCTGTGTAATACAGCTTGAAATCCAGCATTGTGATGCCCTCGACATTGGTTTCCTTTTTCAATATTCCTCTGGCTATTCGGGGTCTTTTCTGATTCCACACAAATCTTAAGATGATTTGTTCCAATTCTGTGAATGAAGTCCATGGTATTTTGATGGGGCTTGCATTGAACATGTAAATTGTCCTGGGCGGCATAGACATTTTCACAATATTAATTCTTCCAATCCTGGAGCACGGAATATTTTTCCATCTCTTTGTGTCTTCCTCAATTTCTTTCAGAAGTGTTCTATAGTTTTTAGGGTATAGATCCTTTACCTCATTGGTTAGGTTTATTCCTAGGTATCTTAGGCTTTTGGGTGCAATTGTAAATGGGATTGACTCCTTAATTTCTCTTTCTTCAGTCTCATTCTTAGTGTATGGAAATGCCATTGATTTCTGGGCATTGATTTTGTATCCTGCCACCTTGCTGAATTGCGGTGCGAGTTCTAGCAATCTTGGGGTGGAGTCTTCTGGGTTTTCTATATATAGTATCATGTCATCTGCAAAAAGGGAGAGTTTGACTTCTTCTTTGCCAATTTGAATGGATTTTGTTTCTTTTTGTTGTCTGATTGCTGAGGGGAGGACTTCTAGTACTATGCTGAATTGCAGTGGTGAGAGTGGACATCCCTGTCTTGTTCCTGATCTTAGGGGAAAGGCTCCCAGTACTTCCCCATTGAGAATGATATTTGCTGTGGGTTTGTCATATATGGCTTTTAATATGCTGAGGAAAGTTCCCTCTATCCCTACACTCTGAAGAGTTTTAATCAGAAATGGATGCTATATTTTGTCAAATTATTTTCCTGCATCTATTGAAAGAATCATATGGTTCCTGTCCTTTATTTTATTAATGTGGTGTATCACATTGATTTATTAGGGAATACTGAACTACCCTTGCAAGCCAGAAATAAATCCCACTTGATCAAGGTGAGTAGCTTTTTAAACATATTGTTCAATTTGGTTAGTATTTTTTTGAGGATTTTTGCATCTCTGTTCATCAAGGATATTGGTCTGTAGTTCTCTATTTTAGTGGTTCCTTTATCTGGTTTTGGTATCAGGATAATGCTGGCTTCATAGAATGAATCTGGAAAATTTCCTCCTTTTTCTGTTTCTTGCAATAGTTTGAGAATAATGGGTATTATTATATTGAGCTCTCCTTCAAATGTTTGATAGAATTTGCCTGTGAAGACTTCTGGCCCTAGACTTTTGTTTTCTGGGATGAATTTTTATTACAGATTCAATTTCTTTGCTGGTTATCAGTCCTTTCAAATTTTCTATTTCTTCCTATTTCATCTTGGTTGTTTATATGTTTCTAGGAATTTATCCATTTCTTCCTGTTTGTCCAGTTTGTTGGCATATAGTTTCTCATAGTATTCTCTTATAATTGTATTTCTGTGGTGTTGGTTGGTATTTCCCCTCTCTCATTTGTTATTGTATTTATTTGTGCTCTTTCTCTTTTTTCTTAATAAGTTTGGCTAGATGTTTATCAATTTTTTTGAGTTTTTTCAAAGAATGAACACCTGTTTAGGCACCTGAGTGGCTCAGTGCCTTCGGCTCAGGTCATGATCCTAGGGTTCTGGGATCAAGCCCCCACCCCCGCCATGTCAGATCCCTGCTCATTGGAGAGTCTGCTTCTCTCTCTCCCTCTGGCCCTCCTCCCCCCCAATCATGTGCTCTCTGTCTTTCTAGTCTCTCTCTAATAAATAAGTAAACTCCTTAAAAAAATGAGAGTCTCTTTTTATTAATCTATCCTTTTGGGGTTTTTTTCAGTTTCTTTATCATTTATTTCTGTTCTTATCTTTATTATCTCCTTCCTTCTGCTCCCTGATGGTTTTATGTTTTGTTTGTTGTTCTTTTTCTATCTCCTTTAGGTATAATGTTACATTGTTTATTTGAGATTTTTCTTGCCTTTTTAGGTAGGCCTGTAATGCCATAAACTTCCTTCTTAGAACCACTTTTGCTGTATCCAAAGGTTTGTATTGTGTTTTCATTTTCATTTGTTTCCATGTATTTTTTCATCTCCTCTTTGGTTTCTTGGTTGATCGATTCATTGTTTAGTAGCATGTTCTTTAGCCCCTGGTGTTTGTAGTCTTTCCAGATTTTTTCTTATGGTTGACTTCTAGTTTCATAACATTGCAGTCAGAAAAGATTCATGATATAACTTTGATCTTTTTAAATTTGTTGCGGTTTGTTTTGTGGCCTTATATGTGATCTATTCTGGAGAAAATTCTGTGTGCACTCGAAAAGAACATGTATTCTGCTGTTTTAGGATGAAATGTTCTGAATATATCTGTTAAAACCATCTGGTCCAGTGTGTCATTCAAAGGAACTCTTTCCTTATTGATATTCTGTTTAGATGATCTGTCCATATATGTAAGTGGGGTGTTAAAGTTCCTTAGTATTATTGTATTATTTTTTATTTATTATTTTTTTGTATTATTTTATAAATAAATAAATAAATAAATAAATAAATAAATAAATAAATAAATTTATTTGAGGGAGAGCAAGAATGACAGAGATCATAGAGGGAATGGAAGAGGGAGAAGCAGACTCACCACTGAGCAGGAAGCCCTATGCGGGTCTTGATCCCAGGACTCTGGGGTCATGACCTTGAGCCAAAGACAAATGCTTAACTGACTGAACCAGCCAGGCGCCCCCTATTATTGTATTATTATCAATGAGTTCCTTTATGTTTATTATTGTCTATTTTATATTATATTATATTATTATATTATATTATTATTTATATTATATTTGGGTGCTCCCATGTTGGATGTATATATATTTACAATTGTTAGATCTTCTTGTTGGATTATCTCTTTATTTTTATATATTGTCTTTCTTTGTCTCTTGCTACAGTGTTTGTTTTAAAGTCTAGTCTTTCTAATGTAAATATTGCTACTCTGACTTTCTTTTGACATCAGTTTTTATGGTAAATATTTCTCCATCCCCTGACTTTCAATCTGCCCATGTTTTTAGGTCTGAAATGAATCTCTTGTTGGAAGCATATGGATAGGTCTTTTTTTTTAAGATTTTAAAATTTATTTTACAGAGATAGCATGAGCAGGGGAAGGGGCAGAGGAAAAGAAAGAGAATCTCAAACAGACTCCCTGCTAAGCACAGAGCCCAACACAGGGCCTGATCCCACAAACCTGAGATCATGACCTGAACCAAAATCAAGAGTCAGGCACTGAACCAACTGAGCCATTCAGGTTCCTCTTGATAGGCGTTATTGTTTTGTTCACTCTGACACCCTATGTCTTTTGTTTGGAGCATTTAGTTTACAATAAAAGTAATTATTAATATGTATGTATTTATTGCTTATTTTTTAGTTGTTTTTGTAGCTTTTCTCTCATTTTTTCCACTCTTTCATGGTTTGTTGTTTTTCTTTAATGATATACTTGGGTTTCTTATTCTTTATTTTTGTATATCTATTACTGTTTTTTGATTTATCATTACCATTGAGTTTACTTCTTTTGTCTGTTTCAAGTTTTTATTCAAATTCCACTTAGTTAACATATAATGTAATATTAATTTCAGGAGTTGAATTTAGTGATTCACTTACATATAACACCCAGTGCTTATCACTACAAATGCCCTCCTCAACACCCATCATCCATTTAGTCCCTCCCCATCTTCTTGCTCTCCAGCAACCCTCAATTTGTTCTATATAGTTAAGAATCTGTTTTATGATTTGCCTCTTTTTTCTCCCCTATATTCATCTGTTTTGTTTCTTAAATTCCATTTTCTGCATATCAGTCTATATTAGGATGATGGTTACTTAATGTTGAACTTGTTCTTTACTCCTCTCCCCTCCATGTTTGAGATATCTGGTATCTTAATTTATATCTTTTTATTATTTGAATCACTGGACTTATTTTTACAGAAATACTTATTTTTATGTTTTTGTGATTTTATATTTTATACTCTCACATGTGGTCTTTCCTTTCTACTCAAAGAGTCCCCTTTAATATTTCTTGTAGAGCTGATTAAGTGGCCAAGGATCTCTTTAGTTTGTCTGAGAAACTCTTTATCTCTCTTTCTATTCTGAATGTTAGCCTTGCTTGGATACAATATTGTTGGCAGCAGATTTTTGCCTTCAGCACTTTAAATATTTTATGCCACTCCCTCCTAGCCTACAACATTTCTGCTGAAAAATCCTGATAGCTTTATGACATTTCCTTTGTATGTAACTGTCTTTTCTTTTGCAACATTTAAACTTTTTATCACTATTTTTTGCCTTTTTAATTATTATGTGTTTTGGTGTAGACCTTTTTGAATTGTTTTTTGGGGGGATCTTTAGGCCTCCTGAGTGTGGATCTCTCCAAGGGAATTTTTCAGCTATTATTTCTTCAGATACATTTTCTGCACCCCTTTCTCTCTCTTTCTATATGGGAACACTGTAATGTTATCATGCTTGATGGAGTCACTGCATCTCTAAGTCTATTCTTATTATGCAGTATTTATTTGCCTCTCACCTCTTCAGCTTGATTGCTTTCCATTACTCTATCTTCCTGGTCTCTGATACATTCTTCTGCTTCCTGTAGCCTACTATTTATTCCATCTATTGTATTTTTAATTTCATTTATTGAGTTCTTCATTTCTGATGTTATTTTTCATCTTTTTGTCAAGTGTCTCCCTGATATCCTTCACCATTTTCTGAAATCTAGTGAGTACTTTTATGATCATTATTTTAAATTCTCTTTCAAGCATACTACTTATTTCTGTTTCACTTAAATCTCCTGCTGTGATTTTGTTAAGTTATTTCATTTGAGATAAATTTCTCTGTCTCCTCCTTTTGTCTACTTCTCTCTGACTGTTTTTGTGTTAGGAATGTCAGCTATGTCTTCTGCTCTTGAAAGTAGTGACACTATGAAGAAGAGGTCCTCTAGTACCCTGCAGTGCAGTGTCCCATATTCACCAGAAACTGGCACTTCAGGGGAGTCTCCTTTGTGTGATGCTTGTGTCCTGCTATTATGTCTGAGTCACTTTTCCTTTCATTTCAGATGTCTGCACTGACTTTCTCTTGTGGGCTATGCTTTCTCCTTGTGGTGTTAGTGAGACCAAGGCAGACCAGCCTGAGGGGCATGACAGTAGGAGGACTCAGGAGTAGGGAGACAGTGTTAGCAAAACTTGCACTGAGCTGCAAGTCCTCGGCTGGATCCCCTAGGCTGGATCCCCCAAAGCAGTGGCCTGGGGTACAGTGCACATTAGTGGCAGTGGTTGAGGGCAAGGTTGGGGGCTGCCATGGCAGCCAGGGGCATGCAGTACCTAGGCATGGCAAATAGCATCTATTTATGCAGAAGCTGGACAGAGTGAGGTGGCAACTAGGGGTTTGTTGTGGTTGCAACATTAGCAAAATTTGCATTGAGCTGTTAGTCTTAAGTCAGATCCCCTGAAGTGTGGCAGTGGCGTGTGGCATGGAATGGCTTAGCAGCAGTGAACAGGGACAAGGCCTGTGGCAGTAGCCAGTATTGCAGGTTGTCTCTGTTTGTGATAGCTGGATATGAAGCACAATGGAAGCTGGGGTTATGCAATGTCTGTGCAAGTTGGGTGTGTGAGTTGCACAAGGCATTAGCAAAATTTAAGCTGAGTCATAGGTCAGATCCCCTGAAGTGTGAAGGCCCTGGGGTGCAGTGCAGAGGTGGCAGCTGGGAGAAGCCTGCTCAGGGTTAAATTTGTGCTGAGCTCCTGGCCTACACCAGCAGGCTTAGAGTAAGTGAGTCCTTAAGAGAACTCATGGGCTGGGCACACTGCTGGCAGGTTAGGTAATAAGTGTATGTGCAGTGTCACCTCCTGCAGGTGACTCTGTGTTTATGCTGGGGTGCAGGGGAGGAAAATGGTGTCTGCCAGCTCCTTATTCTTGGTGAAGTCCTCCAACATGCTCTAAAATCCTTATTAACAGATCTCCCTCATGTCTGCCCCAGGCATTGCGCTGTCAATTCTATTTCCTCTCTATGGGTTGTTGTCTTTTTAAGGGCAAGTGACATGGCTATCACTCACCTAAAGCTAAGTCAGCTGACTTTTAAAGCTCCCAGGATCCAAGTCCTGCTGGTTATCCAAACTCATGGAATTCAGCCCCTCTGGTTTTCAAGGTGAGATGTAATGGGAATTTATTTCCCTCTGTGAGCTCCCCAGTGTTTTCTCCTCTCTATGACCACAGCTCTCTCTCTCTTGCTGGCAGCTCCCCACCAGTTTCTGCCCTACCTAAACTATCTGATATGGCTTCTTCTCTACATTTAGTTGTGGAGTTTATTCTGCCAGTCTTCAGATTGCTCTTCGGTTTATTGACTAGGACACGAGTGATAACTAGTTGTAAAAATGGAACAGGATGATCTTCGGGTCCTCCTACTCTGCCATCTTTCTCTATAGCTATTGTAACTTCTAAAGATCATAACTGTTGGCTAATGAAGGTTGCTAGTGATTTTAGCTGTTTACTTAATTTTACAAACTGAATTTCACTCTATGATTGATCATTATGGAAGGAGACAAGATAGCCTTTTCATATCACTTCACAAAAGTAGATAACAGGATGAGAATCATTGGCTTAAGTTATAAACAATGAAAGAGCTTATCGATGCACTGCACAAGTACTTACTTATCTAGTGTCTATAATATGTGAAGTCCAAGTCAAATTCCACCACAGGGACCCAGATAAGAAAGATGTAGTGTTTGCTCATGAGGAGTTTACTGTTCAGTGGATGAGATTAGAAAATACAACCTTAGGGCTCCCTGTGTGGCTCAGTCAGTTAAGCATCTGTTTCTGGTCAGGTAGTGATCTCAGGGTCCTGGGATCAAGCACTGTATTGGGCTCCCCACTGAGCAGGGAGTTTGCTTCTCCCTCTCTCTCTGCCACTCCCTCTTCTTGTGCTTTCTCTTTCAAACAAGCAACAAATAATTTTTTTATAAATAAAATAAATAAATAAACTTTGTTCATAGAAAATACAACTTTAATGCAAGGCCCAATTTGGTAAGTGAAAATAGATTAATGCAAAGTGTGGTTAACTTTCCTAATGTCTTGAAATATTATCTGTTACCATAGCAGATTTTTTATTCATTTAAATCATTTATCCATGCATCTTAACTAAAGATCTAGAATCTTGTAACTATCTATTTGTTCTCAGTGGAAACAGAGCTTAAGTCCACCTTCAGTTCTCCACACAAATGAGGAAGGGCAGAAATTTTTCACATAAATCAAAGATCTCATTTTTTTGGTAATTATCTCAACTGCTTTCCCACAAAGTTCTGTTGTTACATTTTATTATTGGTATTTCCACACAGAGCCAAATGGGCTGCCATTTCTCTGACAGGCTCAGTCTGCCTCTTTGAATTAAATTGGGCAAGTTAACAGGTTGCTAGATTTCTAATTGATGTAGTGGAAATGATGATCTGTGGTGGTAAGAACAATCACAATATTAAAGACCTTGCTTTGAGTGCTGACTACCATTAGCCAGCTGTGTGACCTTGGGAGAGTCATTCCTATTTCTATACCTTCATTTCCTCGTATTCTAAAAATAAGGATAGTAATATTAACTTCACAGGGTTGATGTGGGCCTCAAATGTGAAACTGCTTCATAATCTACACAATTGTATACCTGTGGGTTGGGCAATTGTTGTTATTGTTGCTGTTTTTTAGAGGAAGCTGGTCTTCTTAACCCAGGGCATCTAACAATTATTGGGACTTCTCATCTGAATGGATTATATTCTTTACCACAGAGGGCTTGAGATTATCCTAAAAGAAGTTTGCAGGTTCTTAGTTAACCACTTGTAGTTTACCATTTGGATGAAATATTTAAGGGCCTTGTGATCATTCTATCCTCTCTCTCTTTATAAAAAGCTAAAATTCCCACCATCTCAGAGGTGGGGCTTTTGGATAGCATGTATACGAAGGAGCAAGAAAATGATGATAATAGTGTTTAAGATGTCAAGGGGTTGGGACACCTGGGTGGCTCAGTGGTTGAACCTCTGCCTTTGGATAAGGGCATGATACCATAGTCTCAAAATTGGGTCCTGCATTGGGCTGCCTGCATGGAGCCTGCTTCTCTCTCTGCCTCTATCTCTGCTTCTCTCTGTCTGTGTCTCTCATGAATGAATAAATAAAATCTTTAAAAAAAAGATGTCAAGGGATTTTAGAAATTAAATAGTCCAATTATCTCATTTTACAGTTAAGAAAACAGAGCCTGATTATGAAGATGAACTGCTAGATAATAGTAACATCTAGCATTTACAGAATGCTTCGGTTTTACCAGCAGGAACTGCCCTAAATGCTTTACCTGCATTATTACACTTAATTCTTAGACTTATTCTCTAGAGTAGGAATTGTTATCACACCAATTTACAAATGAGGAAACTGAAGCACAGACAGATTAATTACCCAAGGTCACATGATTACAGAGTAATAGAATCCAAATGATACAAGGAACCTTTGGCATATTTTTTCTTCAAAAAATCATTCTGGGGTTGCCTGGGTGGCTCAGCAGTTGATTATCTGCCTTCGGCTCAGGGTGTGATCCTGGGGTGTGGGATCAAGTCCCACATTGGGATCCTTGCAAGGAGCCTGGTTCTCCCTCAGCCTATGTCTCTGCCTCTATCTGCCTCTCATGAATAAATAAATAAAACCTTTAAAATAACATTCTGTCTACTGAAAACAATTGAAACTTTTATGTATATTTTTTATTGGAGTTCAATTTGCCAATATTAGCATAACACCCAGTGGTCATCCCATAAGGGCCCCCCTAAGTGCCTGTCACCCCAACCCCCACTGACCTCCCTTTTCACGACCCCTTGTTCGTTTCCCACAGTTAGGTGTCTCTCATGTTCTGTCACCCTCTCTGATATTTCCCACTCATTTTCTTTCCTTTCCCCTATAATCCCTTTAACTATTTTTTATATTCCCCAAATGAATGAGACCATATGATGTTTATCCTTCTCTGATTGACTTACTTCACTCAGCATGATATCCCCCAGTTCCATCCACGTTGAAGCAAATGGTGGGTATTTGTCGTTTCTAATGGCTGAGTAATATTCCACTGTATACATAAACCACATCTTCTTTATCCATTCATCTTTCGATGGACACTGAGGCTCCTTCCACAGTTTGGCTATTGTGGACATTGCTGCTATAGACATTGGAGTGTAGGTGTCCCGCCATTTTACTGCATCTGTATCATGGGGGTAAATCCTCAGCAGTGCAATTGCTGGGTCATAAGGTAGTTCTATTTTTAACTCTTTGAGGAACCTCCACACAGTTTTCCAGAGTGGCTGCACCAATTCACATTCCCACCAACAGGGCAAGAGGGTTTCCCTTTCTCCAAATCCTCTCCAAATTTTGTTCTTTCCTGTCTTGTAAATTTTCCCCATTCTCACTGGTGTGAGGTGGTATTTCATTGTGGTTTTGATTCGTATTTCCCTGATGGCAAGTGATGCAGAGCACTTTCTCATGTGTTTGTTGGCCATGTCTATCTCTTCTTTGGTGAAATTTCTGTTCATGTCTTTTGCCCATTTCATGATTGGATTGTTTGTTTCTTTGCTGATGAGTTTAAAAAGTTCTTTATAGATCTTGGATACCAGCCCTTTATCTGATAGGTCATTTGCAGATATCTTCTCCCTTTCTGTAGGTTGTCTTTTAGTTTTGTTGACTGTTTCTTTTGCTGTGCAGAAGCTTTTTATCTTGATGAAGTCCCAATAATTCATTTTTGCTTTTTTTCCCTTGCCTTCATAGATGTATCTTGCAAGAAGTTGCTGTGCTGAAGTTCAGAAAGGGTTTTGCCTGTGTTCTCCTCTAGGATTTTGATGGAATCTTGTCTCACATTTAGATCTTTCATCCATTTTGAGTTTATCTTTGTGTATGATGTAAGAAAATGGTCTAGTTTCATTCTTCTGCACGTGGCTGTCCAATTTTCCCAGCACCCTTTATTGAAGAGGCTGTCCTTTTTCCAGTAGATAGTCTTTCCTGCTTTATCGAATATTAGTTGACCATAAAGTTGAGGGCCCATTTCTGGGTTCTCTATTCTGTTCCACTGATCTATGTGTCTGTTTTTGTGCCAGTACCACACTGTCTCCATGATCACAGCTTTGTAGTACCACTTGAAATCCGGCCTTGTGATGCCCCCGGCTCCAGTTTTCTTTTTCAATAGTCCCCTGGCTATTTGGGGTCTTTTCTGATTCCACACAAATCTTAAGATGATTTGTTCCAACTCTCTGATAAGAGTCCATGGTATTTTGATAGGGATTGCATTAAATGTGTAAATTGCCCTGGGTAGCATTGACATTTTCAGAATATTAATTCTTCCAATCCATGAGCATGGAATATTTTTCCATCTCTTTGTGTCTTCCTCCATTTCTTTCAGAAGTGTTCTGTAGTTTTTAGGGTATAGATCCTTTACCTCTTTGGTTAGGTTTATTCCTAGGTATCTTATGCTTTTGGGTGCAATTGTAAATGGGATTGACTCCTTCATTTCTCTTTCTTCAGTCTCATTGTTAGTGTATAGAAATGCCACTGACTTCTGGGCATTGATTTTGTATCCTGACACACTGCTGAATGACTGTATGAGTTCTAACAATCTTGGGGTAGAGTCTTTTGGGTTTTCTATGTAGAGTATCATGTCATCGGTGAAGAGGGAGAGTTTGACTTCTTATTTGCCTATTTGAATGCATTTTATTTCTTTTTGTTATCTGATTGCTGAGGCTAGGACTTCTAGTACTATGTTGAATAATAGTGGTGAGAGTGGACATCCCTGGCATGTTCCTGATCTTAGGGGAAAAGCTCCCACTGTTTCCCCATTGAGAATGATATTTGCTGTGAGCTTTTCGTAGATGGCTTTTAAGATGCTGAGGAATGTTCCCTCTATCCCTATACTCTGAACAGTTTTGATCAGGAATGGATGCTGTCTTTTGTCAAATGCTTTCTCTGCATCTATTGAGAGGATCATATGATTCCCATTTTTCCTCTTGTTGATATGATCTATCCCGTTGATTGTTTTATGAGTGTTGAACCAGCCTTGCATCCCGGGGATAAATCCCACTTGGTTGTGGTGAATAATCTTCATAATGTATTGTTGGATCCTATTGGCTAATGTCTTGTTGAGAATTTTTGCATCTGTGTTCATCAGGGATATTGGTGTATAATTCTCCTTTTCGGTGGGGTCTTTGTCTGGTTTTGGAATTAAGGTGATGCTGGCCTCTTAAAAACGAGTTGGGAAGTATTCCATCCCTTTCTATCTTTCAGAACAGCTTTAGTAGAATAGGTATAGTTTCTTCTTTACACTTTTGATAGAATTCCCCTGGGAAGCATCTGGCCCTGTACTTATGTGTCTTGGTAGGTTTTTGATGACTGCTTCAATTTCCTCCATGGTTATTGGGCTGTTCAGGTTTTTCGTGTCTTCCTGTTCCAGTTTGGTAGTTTGTGGTTCTCCAGAAATGCGTCCATTTCTTCTAGATTGCCTAATTTTTTGGAGTAAGGCTGCTCATAATATGTTTTTAAAATCTTTTGTATTCCCTTGGTATTGGTTGTGATCTCCCTCTTTCATTCGTGATTTTATTAATTTGAGTCTTTTTTTTGTATTAATAAGGCTGGCTTATAGTTTATCTATCTTTTTAATTCTTTCAAAGAACCAAATCCTGGTTTTGTTGATCTGTTCTACAGTTCTTCTGGTGTCTATATCATTGTGTTCTGCTCGAATATGTATTTACTCCCTTCTTCTGTTGGGTGTAGGCTTTATTTGTTGTTCTTTCTCCAGTTCCTTTAGGTGCAAGGTTAGCTTGTCTTGCTTTTTTATCCAGTCTGAAACCCTGCACCTTTTGATGGGGTCATCAAGGGGCTTAAATATTCATGTTTGTTAGGTCCCCTTGTTGGATAGATCCTTTAAGTATGATAGAGTGTCCCTCTTCTTCTCTTACTATAATCTTTGGGATAAACTTTAATTTATCTGCTATGAGGATTGCTATCCCTGTTTTCTTTTGAGGATTATTTGAATGGTAAATAGTTCTCCAACGTTTCATTTCAGGCTGGAGGTGTCCTTAGGTCTACAATGTGTATCTTGTAGACATCAAATAGATGGGTATTGCTTTTTTATCCAGTCTGAAACCCTGCATATTTTGATGGGATCATTAAGCCCATTCATGTTCAGAGTTACTATTGAAAGATATGAATTTAGTGTCATTGTCATACCTATTCTGTCCCTATTTTGTGGATTATTTCTTTGGGCATCATCTTTCTTTTACAGAGTCCCCATTAATATTTCTTGCAGAGCTGGTGTGGTGGTCACATATTCTTTCAGTTTCTGCCTATCTTGGAAGCTCTGTATCTCTCCTATTCTGAATGAGAGCCTTGTTGGATACAGTATTCTTGGCTGCAGGTTCTTCTCATTTAGGACCCTGAATATATCCTTCCAGCCTTTTCTGGCCCGCCAGGTCTCTTTGGAGAGGTCTGCTGTTAATCTAATATTTCTCCCCATATAAGTTAGGGATCTCTCGTCTCTTGCTGCTTTTGAGGATTTTCTCTTTATCTTTGGAATTTGCAAGTTTCACTATTAAATGTTGAGGTGTTGAACGGTTTTTATTGATTTTAAGGGGGGAACGCTCTATCTCCTGGATCTGAATTCCTGTTTCACTCCCCAAATTAGGGAAGTTCTCAGCTATGATTTGTTCAAATATACTTTCTGGTGTTTTGTGCCTCTCTCCATGGAACTCCAATTAAACATAGATTTTTTCCTTCTGAGACTGTCATTTATTTTCCTTAACCTTTCCTCATGGTCTTTTAATTGTTTTTCTCTTTTTAGCTCAGCTTCCTTCTTTGCCATCAATTTGTCTTCTATGTCACTTACTCTTTCTTCTACCTCCTTAACCCTCGTCGTTAGGACCTCCAGTTTGGATTGCATCTCGTTTAATTGATTTTTAATTTTGGCCTGATTAGATGTAAATTCTGCAGTCATGAAGTCTCTTGAATCCTTTATGCTTTTTTCCAGAGCCACCAGTAGCTTTATAATTGTTCTGTATTGGCTTTCTGATGTCAAATTGTAATCCAAATTCTGTAACTCTGTGGGAGAGAGTACTGTTTCTGATTCTTTCTTTTGTGGTGAGTTCTTCTTTCTAGTCATTTTTCCCAGTGCAGAGTGTCTAAAAACGAGTTGTACTTGTTAGAAGCACAAACTCTTCTCTCTATAGCATTCCAGCTGTTCTCTCTTTAAATCTCAGGTTGAATTTGTAGGTTTTGAGCATGATTTGAAAGTTATCTTGGTAAGTTGGTGGGGACAGGTGACTTGGGGACCCTACTCCTCTGCCATCATGAGCCGGCCCCCCAATTGAAACTTAAATGTGGCATTTAAGACCCTCTGTGATCTGACTGCAGCCTATCTCTCTAGCTTTGTCTGCTAGATTTGCCTTCATGTATGTTGCACTCCAGCAAATAGCTTGCTGCCTATGTCACATGCTTTCCTAACTTGTTGCTTTAGCTATGTTACCTTCTATTCTCTCCCTAGGCCTCTCCCCAGGTCCAAGTGTTACTTACCTTTTAATACTCTATTGAAATGTCATTTGGTTCACTTAGAAATGACCTCAATCTCCTCTGTGCTTCTGAAGCTCATTGCACCAGCCTGCCTGGGAAGGGTTTATTTTCCGGTTTAGTTAGGGAGAAAGACTGACAAGAGAACCTCTACCTTTTGTCAGTTTCTAGAGTTCTGCCTGCCTTGCAAGCTTGTCATAAGGATGTGATGAGGCTATGGATTTTTTTTGAGGCTATGGATTTGAATGGGCCTCTTAAACCAATAAGTACTGTAAAGGTTATTGCATTTTGGATATCCCTTTATTTTCCAGGTTTGGAAAAACAGAGCCCTTCCAGTGTATGCCTATGTTTAGGAGGGAACATTTTTGTTTTTTGTTTATATTAAAGAAAACTGAAAATATCAAAATTGGATAAACAAAATGTCAAGGAGTGAAAGGTAACATGGACAAATAAATATATGGACTTTTATTAGGTGATGACAGTATGAATGAGTACAGTTACAGATATCTGTTGTTTTTACAATAGAGGAACATGAAAAGATAGGAAAAGTGAAGACATTTTGCTTGGATTAATTGTGTATGCTCATAGCTTCTGTTTGATTTGCAAGAGAACAAATGATCTGTGTTCATTTAAAATTCCTAAGAGAGAGCTTATGCTCTTTGCTGATAGAGTGATAGGGCCATAGTGCAATAAAATGAAGGGTAGCTACAAGGTTTTATTTATGTGCTTGTGTACACATAAAAACCAACCTCCATTTTGAAAAATGACACTCAAAAGCCTTCAGAGAGACAGTGACATCTGCTATGGGGGAGTCACACTTGGGACAACTTGATTGACCATTTTTGGCATATGCTGGTCTAAATTAGTTTGTCTATTGGCTAACAATATTTTCTGAACTAGGTCCAACTCTCAGCAGGCACATTTCCATCTGGTTAAGTTTAGAACTCAAGCTGTTTTTTTTTAAACTACCTTACACCACTACTAGTCTAGGCAAAAGGTTTTTATATATTATATGACTCCTGTCCTCCTTTAAAAAACTGTCATTTTTCTTGATTTTAAGCCAGGGGTGAATGATGTGGTCATTGGGACTCTCTGAGTCTGGATTTTGAAGAAGAACAAGGATGGATTTTTTTAAGTGATAAAGGGAGAGAGGAAGGAAGAAAATGAAGAGATCTGCAAAAACTGGTGCATTGGTATGGTAAATCAGGAAGCTGACATGTTAGGAGCCTAAATTCTCTCAAGAGAGACATAGCCCTGCTTAACAGCTGCTTAGTGCAGACAGAACCTTTTGCTCCATAAGTCTCTCATTATTTCTATGTCAAGCACTAGCCTTTGGGACAGTGTATCATGTTATCAAGTCACATAGATGATTTGAAGAGAGATGACAATAAGCAAAGTCATGTGGTGTATGACATGTAAATCAGAGGCCTGAGGATTTTGCTTGCAATCAGCTCAATAACAATGTTGTTGACCTTTCCATAAAACCCTCTGCTCCTCAATTCTTGATGGTAATTCCCATTAAGAGAGTTGGCTGGTTTAGGGATGGAAGGTGAAGAGTGAGTTAGGGGATTGAGAGACATGGTTAATATTTTTTCAGAATGCATTCACATCCCTGGTATTGACAGAGCAGCCTGAGATACAGCCTCTCATTTCCAGGTACTTTGTAGTTCTGTTGTAGGGCCGAGGTTTAGCAGGTATCTCATGGTTAACACTTTGTAAAAACACTTTTCACTTGATCCATAGTCTGGATCAGGTTAGCAACTTCAGGAATCAATTTCTGGGACACTGCCAGAAATCTAAGGGTGTTCAGTTCTTTTTTTTTCAATTAAACAATTTTCATTTTGAAATAAGTGAAGACTCAGGAGAAATTGCAAAAATAGTAGAGTTCCTGTGTACTCTCTACTTAGATTTCTCCAATGATAAAATCTTATATAACTATAGTACATTATCAAAAACGGGACGTTGACATTGGTACAATACTATTAAGTAAACCATAGACATCCTACAGATTTCATCAAATTTTACATGCATTCATCCATTCATTTGAGTATTTTTTGATGAAATTTTATCATCTGTAACTACTACAACTATCAGAATACAAAACTCCAGTATCCTCAGATAGAAGATCCTTTCTCCTACCCTTTTACAGTCAGTCATACCAGGAGTGTTCAAAATTTTAAATAATTAATTAATTAATTTCAGAGGTAGAATTTAGTGATTCATCAGTTGCATATAACATCCAGTGCTCATTACATCAAGTTCCCTCCTTAATGCCCATTACTCAATTATCCCTTCTCCTGACCCACATCCCCTACAGCAACCCTGTTTGTTTCATACAGTTCAGTATCTCTTATGGTTTGCCTCCTCTGTTTTCATGTTATTTTATTTTTCCTTCCATTCCCCTATGTTCATCTGTTTTGTTTCTTAAATTCCACACGAATGAAACCATATGGCATTTGTCTTTCTCTGATTGATTTATTTCACTTAGCATAGTACCCACTAGTTCCATCCAAATCATTGCAAATGGCAAGATTTCTTATTTTTTTTGGATGGATGGGTATATTCCATTATATCTCTATATATCTCACCTCTTCTTTATCCATTCATCTGTCAATGGACATCTGGGTTCTTTCTATATTTTGACTATAAACATTGGGAGTGCACATGCCCCTTCAAATCACTATATTTGTATCCTTTGAATTAATACTTAGTTGTGCAATTGCTGGGTTGTAGGGTAGCGCTCTCTCTCTCTCTCTCTCTCTCTTTTTACTTTTTGAGGAACCTCCATACTGTTTTCCAGAGTGGCTGCACTTAACTAAATTTTAATCTCTCTCAAGTAGCTTCTGTCAGGAAATACTCTCCTGAAGTCTTTCTTCCAGCTGAAAACACCATGCTTGACCTCCAGAGGAACATTATTTGCTTGTTAAATGTCTGGCACAAGTGTGAACCTCTTCCTCATGATTGGTTTCTCATAGCACAGTTGCAAAAGTCTGAAATTTAAAAAAAACTTGAAACGTGTGAAGTAAAAACATAAGGAAAATAAAGTACAGCACACACACACACACACACATTGAGATTTTGAAGAACTTGTTTCTAATTCCATACTAGCTAATTTGCTTACAAAACTCTTAAGCCATATTCCATGCCTTATCCTGTTTTCTGAGACATTTATGCTTCATCCTTGAGATATTGGCTAATACAAATTCCTAGACCCCTTGACTCACCCTCCAAGTATACATGTAGTAGGTATCAATGTATTTCCTGTTACTTACAAGATGCCTATTCCTTCCTTTCTTTTCTTCCACCAAGTATCCACACTCCCAACACCATATGGTCATCTACTCAGCTACAGTTTCCCATCTAACATTTTATTCACAATTGATTGGTAACCAATTCAATAATATTCTTATCCTTCAGATGAGACCCTGATAGCAGTATTCTTGTCGTAGCATAAAGTCTTGTTAAATTATCTCATTAAAAGCTCCCAGAAAGTAACCACAGCAGCACTCAATTATAGGGCATGATCTCACACATTTGACTCTAAGAGGGTCTTCTCTATAGATCCGCATTCATCAGTGTAAAGGGCTGTATGAGTTTTCTCTGGCTTTGTAACAAATTGCCCCAAACTTGGCTACTGAAAAAAAAAATCTATATATCACCTCATAGCTCTATTGAAGTTCAGAAATGGTGTAGCAATGTTCTCTGCTCATAGTTCCATAAGGCTGAAATTTTGGTGTTGGCTAGGCTTCATTCCTTTTGGGAGACTCTAGTGAAGAATCTGCTTCCAAGCTCGTTCAGGCTGTTGGAAAATTCTTTTCTTTGCAGTTGTAGGACAGAAGTCCATATTTTCCTTTTAGCTGTTGGCTGGAGAATGCTCTGCTACTAGAGGCTGTCGCTCTCAATTGGCAGCTCACAATTCAGGTCTTTGCTTTATTCAAGGCCAGCGGTAGCTCATCTTTCTGACTTCTTTGGAGAAAACTCTATTTTTAAAGTATTCATATAATTAGGACAAAGCCATACATAACCTCCATATCTTAAGATCAACTGCGCCATAGGACATAACCTAATTATAGGCATAAAATACACCATCTTCACAGTCCTGGGGATTATGCAGGGCATTCACACCTGAGAAAGAAATATTGGGGGACATTTTATAATCTTGCCTACAACTGGACACACTGATTTTTCTTTTTAATCTATCTTGAATGGTTGATTCTCCATCCAGAATTAAGGCTAAATGAACCATAGCCTTCTCAATTGATGTGCCATGAACAGGTAACAAGTAAGACCAGATATTGATTTCTTTGGCCTATGGGAAGATGAGTCAGAGTCTGGAAAGACATGAGCCCCTACATTCATTGGACTCAAACTGTGAGCTACCTTGGCTACATATCCCTAGAAGCTATGCGAATATAATTTCCTATGTGAACTTGACATGAAAAGATCAGGAACACAAACTTTAGTACATTCAGAAAACCTAAACAAGTTATGCAGACCAATATGAAATGTGCTAAGAACTTAGATCTGACAACACTCTATTCTACATAAGGACACTATGATATTTAATAGTGCTTTGAATGTGTAAGGTGCTATTTAGAATATAGATGTGATATCCAAGATTTGAGTGTGGGATGGGCATTATAATTCAGTTAAAACTAATTTTTTATCTGTATGATTTAAAAGAAATGCTTAAAACAATAATTATAAGCCAATGTTAGTGAGGATGATGCAATATATAAAAATGTAATTTATGAAAATAACAACATAAATGGAAACAGAAAATAACTGCATGAAAGGAGAGTTTTGTATAAAACTGAAGAAAAGTTGGCATTAATTCAAAGCAGATTGCTATAAATTTAAGATATTAATTATAATCCTCATGGTAACCATTAAGAAAACAACTAAAAATACAGAAAAGGAAAAGACAAGGGAATCAAATTATTACAACACAAAGATCAATTGAATACAAAATAAGGCAGTAATGTTGAAATTAGGAAATATAAAAAGGTACTAGACCCGCAGAAAAAAAGAAATATGGCTGAAGTAAGTCTTTTATCAGTAGCTACTTTAAATATAAATAAATTAAACTTTCTGGTTAAAAGGCAGAGATTGACAGAATGATTGAAGAAACATGAGCCAAATATATGCTGCCTACAAGAAGCCCACGTCATATCTAAAGATACAAATATATTTAAAATGAAAAAAAAAACAGAAATAAACATATCTTAGGCAAATAGTAACCAAAAGAGAGCTGAAGTAGGGTGCCTAGGTGACTCAGTCGGGTAAGCATCCAATTCTTTATTTTGGCTCAGGTCATGATTTCAGGGTTGTGAGATCGAGCCTCACAGTTGGGCTCTGTGCACAGCAAGGAGTCTGCTTGAGATTCTCTCTCTCTATCTTATAAATAAATAAATATTAAGAGAGAGAGAGAGAGAGAGAGAGAGAGATAGATCCGTAGTGCCTATAGTGATGTCAGATAAAATATGCTTTAAGTGAAAAATTGTTACAGGAGACGAAGGATGTTATATGTTGCTGAAAATATCAATCAATAAATCAATAAGATACTACACTTATAAACATACATACATCTAACAATAGAGATATTAAATATATGAATCAAAAATTGACAAAATTGAAGGGAAAATAGACATTTCTATAACAATTGTTGGAAACTTCAAACCTCCACTTTCAATAATGGATAAAACAACTAGACATAGGATAAAGTAAGTACAGGCATACCTTGGAAATTCTGTGAGTCTGGTTCTAGACCACCACAATAAAATGAATATCAGAATAAAGTGAGTCAAATTATTTTTTTTGGTTTCTCAGTGCATATAAAATTTATATTTAGACTATCCTGTGGTCTATTAACTGTGTGATAGCATTATTTCTTAAAAAATGTACATATCTTAATGAAAAAATTCTTTATTGCTAAAAAACGCTAGTCACCATTTGAGATAGCAGTGATTCAATCACTAATCACACATCACCATAACAAACATGATAATAATGAAAAATTTTGAAATATTTTGAGAATTACCAAAATGTGACACAGAGACACAAAGTGAGCAAATGTTATTAGAAAAAATGTTGCTGAGAGACTTGCATGATTCAGGGTTGCCACAAACTTTCATTTTTTTTTTTCAAACTTTCAATTTGTAAAAAAATTCACTAAATGTCAAGTACAATAAAACAAAGTACAATAAAGCAAGGTAAGCCTGTATAGGACTTAAGCAACACTATAAATCAACTAGACCTAACTAACAGACATAGACACATACGGAACACTTTATAAAAGAGCAAAATACAGTAGTGTGCCCCTATCCACCAGAGGTATGTGCTAAAACCCCAGTGGATGCCTGAAAGAGAAGATAGTACTGAACCCTATACATACTATATTATTCCTATACATATGTACCTATGATAAAGTATGTTATAAATTAGACACACTGAGATTATCAATAATAACTAAAATATTATACTAAATAATACTAAAATGGGACAATTATAGTAATATGCTATAAAAATGTTACATGAATGTAGTCTCATTTTCAAAATATCTTTTTCTTTGAACATTGACAGGTTTTATTTTCTGCCCTTGTAGTATCCAATCTGCTTGGGTTTTTTTTTTTTTTTTGTATATATACTTTTATTGGAATTCGATTTCCCAACATATAGTATAACACCCAGTGCTTATCCCATCAAATGCCCCCCTCAATGCCCATCTCACAGTCACCCCATCCCCCTGCCCGCCTCCCCTTCCACTACCTCTTGTTCATTTCCCAGAGTTAGGAGTCTCTCATCTTTTGTCACTCTCCCCGATTTTTCCCACTCATTTTCTCTCCTTTCCTCTATAATCCCTTTCACTATTTTTTTTATATTCCCCACATCAGTGAAACCATATAATGATTGTCCTTCTCCCATTGACTTACTTCACTCAGCATAATATCCTCCAGTTCCATCCACATCAAAGCAAATGGTGGGTATTCGTGGTTTCTAATGGCTGAGTGATATTCCATTGCATATATAGACCACATCTTCTTTCTCCATTCATCTTTTGATGGACACTGAGGCTCCTTCCACAGTTTGGCTATTGTGAACATTGCTGCTATAAACATTGGGGTGCAGGTGCCTTGGCTTTTCACTGCATCTGTATCTTTAGGGTAAATCCCCAGCAGCACAATTGCTGGGTCATAGGGTAGCTCTATTTGTAACTCTTTGAGGAAACTCCACACATTTTTCCAGAGTGGCTGCACCAGTTCACACTCCCACCAACAGTGCAAGAAGGTTCCCCTTTCTCCACATCCTCTCCAACATTTGTTGTTTCCTGCCTTGTTAATTTTCCCCATTCTCACTGGTGTGAGGTGGTATCTCATGGTGGTTTTGATTTGTATTTCCCTGATGGCAAGTGATGCATAGCATTTTCTCATGTGATTGTTGTCCATGTCTATCTCTTCTTTGGTGAAATTTCTGTTCATGTCTTTTGCCTATTTCATGATTGGATTGTTTCTTTACTGATGAGTTTAATAAGTTCTTTATAAATCTTGGATACTAACCCTTTATCTGACATGTCATTTGCAAAAATCTTCTCCCATTCTGTAGGTTGTCTTTTAGTTTTGTTGACTGTTTCTTTTGCTGTGCAGAAGCTTTTTATCTTGAGTAAATCCCAATAGGTTCAACACTCGTAAAACAATCAACGTGATAGATCACATCAACAAGAGAAAAAAACGAACTATATGATCTTCTCAATAGATGCAGAGAAAGCATTTGACAAAATACAGCATCCATTCCTGTTCAAAAGTCTTCAGAGTGTAGGGATAGAGGGAATATTCCTCAGCACCTTAAAAGCCATATATGAAAAACCCACAGCAAATATCATTCTCAATGGGGAAAAACTGAGAGCTTTTCCCCTAAGATCAGGAACATGCCAGGGATGTCCACTCTCACCATTGTTATTCAACATAGTACTAGAAGTCCTATAAGCAGCAATCAGGCAACAAAAAGAAATAAAAGGCATTAAAATTGGCAAAGAAGTCAAACTCTCCCTCTTCACAGATGACATGATACTGTACATAGAAAATCCAAAAGACTCCACCCCAGGATTGTTAGGACTCATACCACAACTTGGCAATGTGGCAGGATACAAAATCAATGCCCAGAAATCAGTGGCACTTCTATACACTAACAATGATACTGAAGAAAGAGAAATGAAGCAAGTTAATCCCATTTAAAATTGCACCCAAAAGCATAAGATACCTAGGAATAAACCTAACCAAAGAGGTAAAGGATCTATACCCTAAAAACTACAGAACAGTTCTGACAGAAATGCAGGAAGACACAAAGACATGGAAAAATATTCCATGCTCATGGAGTGGAAAAATTAATATTGTGAAAATGTCTATGCTACCCAGGGCAATTTACACGTTCAGTGCAATCCCTATCAAAATACCATAGACTTTTTTCAGAGAGTTGGAACAAATCATCTTAAGATTTGTGTGGAATCAGAAAAGACCCCAAATAGCCAGGGGAATATTGAAAAAAAAAACAGAGCCAGGGGCATCACAAGGCCAGATTTCAAGTTGTGCTACAAAGCTGTGATCATGGAGACAGTGTGGTCCTTACTAGAAAAACAGACACATAGATCAATGGAACAGAATAGAGAATCCAGAAATGGGCCCTGAACTCTATGGTCAACTAATATTTGACAAAGCAGGAAAGACTATCTACTAGAAAAAGGACAGCCTCTTCAATAAAAGGTGCTGGGAAAATGGAACAGCCATGTGCCGAATAATGAAACTAGACTGTTCTCTTACATCATACATAAAGATAAACTCAAAATGGATGAAATATCTAAATGTGAGACAAGTGTCCATCAAAATCCTAGAGGAGAACACAGGCAACACCCTTTTTGAACTTGGCCACAGCAACTTCTTGCAAGATATATCTATGAAGGCAAGGGTCACCCTTCTTTTTTAAAAAAAACATATTTTATTTATTTACTTGAGAGAGAGCATGCACAGAGAGAGAGAGAGAAGCAAACTCCATGTGGGGCTTGATCCAAAGGACCCCAAAATCATGACCCAGCTCAATAGACTGAGCCACCCATGTGTCCCTATACTCTTCTTTCTTCTTGTGATGATATGGGATGATAAAATATCTATGTGGTAAGATGAAGTGAAGTGAATGACATAGGCATTGTGACTAAGTGAATTAGACTATTACTGACTTTCTGGATTTGAGACTGAGCTCTATGGTACATTCTACACTGGGTGAGGAGACTGCTAAAGATTCCCTCTTTCATTCTACCTATGCCTCTTCCACCTTCTCTCCCTCTTTCTAAAGAAACAAACAAACAAAACAAACAAACAACAATAAAGCCCAAAAACTACTAGCAACTTTCTGAAGGTATGTCAGAAGTAGGATTATCTGCTTTCAGGCCACAACTGCCTGAGGGTAACTGAAACCACCAAAAGTGAAACTGCACATAAGGAAGGACTGCTGTATATATTCACCGAAAGTACACATGGAATCCTGTATTTACAAAAGAAATCTGAATAATTAATTTTATTTTATTTAAAATTCTAATGCAGTTAACATAGAGTGTTATATTAGTTTCAGGGTACTGACCTGGAAACTTTGTTTCAGGATTCAACAATCCCCTACATCACTGAGAGATCATCACAAGTGTACTCTTTAATCCTCATCACCTATTTTATACATTCCCCCTCCCACCTTCCCTCTGATAACCATCAGTTTGTTCTCCACAGCTAAAAGTTCATTTCTTATTTTCTCTTGGACTCTCTTTTTTCTTTTGCATGTTTTTGTTTGTTTGCTTGCTTGTTTCATTATTGAATTCCACATAGGAGTGAACTCATATAGTAATTGTCTTTAACTGACTTGTTTCATGTAGTGCTATACTATTTCCATCCGGGTCATGGCAAATGGCAAGATTTCATTCTTTTTTACGACTGAATAATATTCCATTGTATATATACCAAATCTTTATCTTTTCTTCTGTCAATGGACATCTTCTTTATACAATCATTGATGGTTGGACACTAGGGCTGCTTCAATAATTTAGCTATTATAGGACGGTCTCTGTCGAGGGAGTGGCAAGATGGCAGAAGAGTAGGGTCCCCAAGTTACCTGTCCCCACCAAATTACCTAGATAACCTTCAAATCATCCTGAAAATCTACGATTTCGGCCTGAGATTTAAAGAGAGAACAGCTGGAATGCTACAGTGAGAAGAGTTCACGCTTCTATCAAGGTAGGAAGACAGGGAAAAAGAAATAAAGAAACAAAAGGCCTCCAAGGGGGAGGGGCCCCGCGAGGAGCCGGGCTAAGGCTGGGGCAACTGCCCCCAGAACAGGAAAGCACCGTCCAGGAGAAGCAGGAGCTTCACCAATCTTCCCGGGCAGAAGGGCGCCCACAGGGAGTTAGGGCAGGACTCCAGGAGGGCGGGGATTCCCTCAGGCTCCCTGGGACACTAACAGACACATGCGCCCCAGGGAGAGTGCGCCGAGCTCCCTAAAGGGCAGCAGCGTGCACACTGCTGGACCTGGGAGCAGCTCGGAGGGGCTCGGGCAGGCGCTCTGCGTGGAGGGGGCAGTGCGCCCCGGGAGCAGCTCGGAGGGGCTGGGTGGCGGCTCCGTGGAGAGGGGGCTGCCCAGCCGGGAGGGCGAATCCAACAGCGCAGGCCCGGGAGCACAGTGCGCCGGGGACACAGCCCAGGATCCGGCATCCCCCCGGGACAGGCAGAAGCCAGGAGGGCCCAGGACAGCAAGGAGGCTCCTGCCCCGAGCTGAGCAGATCAGCGGCCCTGCCCCTGGAGCCTCCAGGCCCCTGCAGACGGAGAGCTCCATAGTTACTGCAGAAGCTGACACCAGGGCTCCAGAGCTGGCCGCTGCCACTGTGGTTGTTCCTCCTGGGGCCTCACCGGGTAAACAACCCCCACTGAGCCCTGCACCAGGCAGGGGGCAGAGCAGCTCCCCCATGCGCTAAACCTGAAAATCAGCACAACAGGCCCCTCCCCCAGAAGACCAGCTAGACAGACAAGTTCCAGGGGAAGTCAAGGGACTTAAAGTATACAGAATCAGAAGATACAAAAAAAAAAAAAAAGAAAAAAAAGAAAAAAAAAAAGAAAAAGAAAAGAAGATACTCCCCCGTGTTTTTTTTTTTTTTTTTTTTTTTGCTTTTGGATTTCTCTTTGGTTCCCCCACCCTTTTTTAGTTTCTCTTTTTCTTCTCTTTCTTTTCTTTTTTTCTTCCTTTTTTCGTTTTTCTTTTTCTCTTTTCTTTCCTTCTTCCTCTCTTCTCTTTTTCTCCTTTTCCCAATACAACTTGTTTTTGGCCACTCTGCACTGAGCAAAATGACTAGAAGGAAAACCTCACCTCAAAAGAAAGAATCTGGAACAGTCTTCTCTCCCACAGAGTTACAAAATCTGGATTAAATTCAATGTCAGAAAGCCAATTCAGAAGCACTATTTTTTTTTATATTTATTTATTTATTTTAAATTTATTTTTTATTGGTGTTCAATTGACTAACATACAGAATAATCCTCAGTGCCCGTCACCCATTCACTCCCACCCCCCACCCTCCTCCCCTTCTACCACCCCTAGTTCGTTTCCCAGAGTTAGCAGTCTTTACGTTCTGTCTCCCTTTCTGATATTTCCCACACATTTCTTCCCCCTTCCCTTATATTCCCTTTCACTATTATTTATATTCCCCAAATGAATGAGAACATATGTTTGTCCTTCTCCGACTGACTTACTTCACTCAGCATAATACCCTCCAGTTCCATCAATTGAAGCAAATGGTGGGTATTTGTCATTTCTAATAGCTGAGTAATATTCCATTGTATACATAAACCACATCTTCTTTATCCATTCATCTTTCGTTGGACACTGAGGCTCCTTCCACAGTTTGGCTATCGTGGCCATTGCTGCTATAAACATCGGGGTGCAGGTGTCCCGGCGTTTCATTGCATTTGTATCTTTGGGGTAAATCCCCAACAGTGCAATTGCTGGGTCGTAGGGCAGGTCTATTTTTAACTGTTTGAGGAACCTCCACACAGTTTTCCAGAGTGGCTGCACCAGTTCACATTCCCACCAACAGTGTATGAGGGTTCCCTTTTCTCCGCATCCTCTCCAACATTTGTTGTTTCCTGCCTTGTTAATTTTCCCCAACCATATCCGGGGGCATCACAATGCCAGCCTTCAGGTTGTACTACAAAGCTGTGGTCATCAAGACAGTGTGGTACTGGCACAAAAACAGACACATACATCAATGGAACAGAATAGAGAATCCAGAAGTGGACCCTGAACTTTATGGGCAACTAATATTCGATAAAGGAGGAAAGACTATCCATTGGAAGAAAGACAGTCTCTTCAATAAATGGTGCTGGGAAAATTGGACATCCACATGCAGAAGAATGAAACTAGACCACTCTCTTGCACCATACACAAAGATAAACTCAAAATGGATGAAAGATCTAAATGTGAGACAAGATTCCATCAAAATCCTAGAGAAGAACACAGGCAACACCCTTTTTGAACTCGGCCATAGTAACTTCTTGCAAGATACATCCACGAAGGCAAAAGAAACAAAAGCAAAAATGAACTATTGGGACTTCATCAAGATAAGAAGCTTTTGCACAGCAAAGGATACAGTCAATGAAACTAAAAGACAACCTACAGAATGGGAGAAGATATTTGCAAATGACATATCAGATAAAGGGCTAGTTTCCAAGATCTATAAAGAACTTATTAAACTCAACACCAAAGAAACAAACAATCCAATCATGAAATGGGCAAAAGACATGAACAGAAATCTCACAGAGGAAGACATAGACATGGCCAACATGCATATGAGAAAATGCTCTGCATCACTTGCCATCAGGGAAATACAAATCAAAACCACAATGAGATACCACCTCACACCAGAAGCACTATTATACAGCTACTGAAAAAAGCATAAAAGACTCAAGAAAAAAGCATAAAGGCTCTAGAAAAAAGCATAAAGGACTCAAGAGACTTCATGACTGCAGAATTTAGATCTAATCAGGCAGAAATTAAAAATCAATTGAATGAGATGCAATCCAAACTAGAAGTCCTAACGACGAGGGTGAACGAGGTGGAAGAACGAGTGAGTGACATAGAAGACAAGTTGATGGCAAAGAGGGAAACTGAGGAAAAAAGAGACAAAATTAAAAGACCATGAAGATAGATAAATGGAAATAAACGACAGCCTGAGGAAGAAAAACCTACGTTTAATTGGGGTTCCCGAGGGCGCCGAAAGGGACAGAGGGCCGGAGTATGTATGTGAACAAATCACAGCTGTAAACTTTCCTAGTCTGGGAAGGTAAACAGGCATTCAGATCCAGGAAATAGAGAGATCCCCCCCTAAAATCAATAAAAACTGTTCAACACCTCGACATTTAATAGTGAAGCTTGCAATTACAAAGATAAAGAGAAGATCCATAAAGCAGCAAGAGACAAGAAATCCCTGACTTTTATGGGGAGAAGTATTAGGGTAACATCAGACCTCTCCACAGAGACCTGGCAGGCCAGAAAGGACTGGCAGGATATATTCAGGGTCCTAAATGAGAAGAACATGCAACCATGAATACTTTATCCAGCAAGGCTCTCATTCAGAATGGAAGGAGAGATAAAGAGCTTCCAAGACAGGCAGGAACTGAAAGAATGTGACCTCCACACCAGCTCTGCAAGAAATTTTAAGGGGAACTCTTAAAATTCCCCTTTAAGAAGAATTCCAGTGGAACAATCCACAAAACAAGGACTGAATAGATATCATGATGACACTAAACTCATATCTTTCAATAGTAACTCTGAACGTGAACGGGCTTAATGATCCCATCAAAAGGCGCAGGGTTTCAGACTGGATAAAAAAGCAGGACCCATCTATCTGCTGTCTACAAGAGACTCATTTTAGACAGAAGGACACCTGCAGCCTGAAAATAAAAGGTTGGAGAACCATTTACCATTCAAATGGTCCTCAAAAGAAAGCAGGAGTAGCCATCCTTATATAAGATAAACTAAAATTTACCCCGAAGACTGTAGTGAGAGATGAAGAGGGACACTATATCATACTTAAAGGATCTATCAAACAAGAGGACTTAACAATCATCAATATATATGACCCAAATGTGGGAGCTGCCAAATATATCAATCAGGTAATAACCAAAGTTAAGACATACTTAGATAATAATATACTTATACTTCGTGAGTTCAATCTAGCGCTTTCTACACTCGATAGGTCTTCTAAGCACAACATCTCCAAAGAAAGGAGAGCTTTAAATGATACACTGGACCAGATGGATTTCACAGATATCTACAGAACTTTACATCCAAACTCAACTGAATACACATTCTTCTCAAGCGCACATGGAACTTTCTCCAGAATAGACCACATACTGGGTCACAAATTGGGTCTGAACTGATACCAAAAGATTGGGATCGTCCCCTGCATATTCTCAGACCATAATGCCTTGAAATTAGAACTAAATCACAACAAGAAGTTTGGAAGGACCTCAAACATGTGGAGGTTAAGGACCATCCTGCTCAAAGATGAAAGGGTCAATCAGGAAATTAGGGAAGAATTAAAAAGATTCATGGAAATTAATGAGAATGAAGATACAACGGTTCGAAATCTTTGGGATGCAGCAAAAGCAGACCTGAGGGGGAAATACATCGCAATACAAGCATCCATCCAAAAACTGGAAAGGACTCAAATACAAAAGCTAACCTTGCACCTAAAGGAGCTAGAGAAAAAGCAGCCAATAGATCCTACACCCAGCAGAAGAAGAGAGTTAATAAAGATTCGAGCAGAACTCAACGAAATTGAGAACAGAAGAATTTTGGAATAGATAAACAAAATCAGGAGTTGGTTCTTTGAAAGTATTAATAAGAGAGATAAACCATTAGCCAGCCTTATTAAAAAGAAGGGAGAGAAGACTCAAATTAATAAAATCATGAATGAGAAAGGAGAGATCACTACCAACACCAAGGAAATACAAACGATTTTAAAAACATATTATGAACAGCTATACGCCAATAAATTACGCAATCTAGAAGAAATGGATGCATTTCTGGAAAGCCACAAACTACGAAAACTGGAACAGGAAGAAATAGAAAACCTGAACAGGCCAATAACCAGGGAGGAAATTGAAGCAGTCATGAAAAACCTCCCAAGACACAAAAGTCCAGGGCCAGATGGCTTCCCTGGGGAATTCTATCAAACGTTTAAAGAAGAAACTATACCTATTATACTAAAGTTGTTTGGAAAGATAGATAGAGGTGGAGTACTTCTGAATTCGTTCTATGAGGTCAGCATCACCTTAATTCCAAAACCAGACAAAGACCCCACCAAAAAGGAGAATTGGTGACCAATATCCCTGATGAACATGGATGCAAAAAATTCTCAACAAGATACTAGCCAATGGATCCAACAGCACAGTAAGAAAATTATTCATCATGACCAGTAGGATTTATCCCCCGGACACAAGGATGGTTCAACACTCGTAAAACAATCATTGTGATTCATCATATCATCAAGAGAAGAACCAAGAACCATATGATCCTCTCAATAGATGCAGAGAAAGCATTTGACAAAGTACAGCATCCATTCCTCATCAAAACTCTTCAGAGTGTTGGGATAGAGGGAACATTCCTCAACATCTTAAAAGCCATCTACGAAAATCCCACAGCCAATATAATTCTGAATGGGGAAGCACTGGGAGCCTTTCCCGTAAGATCAGGAACAAGAAAGGGATGTCTACTCTCACCACTGCTATTCAACATAGTACTGGAAGTCCTAGCCTCAGCAATCAGAAAACAAAAAGAAATTAAAGGCATTCAAATTGGCAAAGAAGTCAAACTCTCCCTCTTCACCGATGACATGATACTCTACATAGAAAACCCAAAAGCCTCCACCCCAAGATTGCTGGAATTCATACAGCAATTTGGCAGCGTGGCAGGATACAAAATCAATCCCCAGAAATCAGTGGCATTTCTATACACTAACAATGAGACTGAAGAAAGAGAAATTAAGGAGTCAATCCCATTTCCAATTGCACCCAAAAGCATAAGATACCTAGGAATAAACCTCACCAAAGAGGTAAAGGATCTACACCCTAAGAACTACAGAACACTTCTGAAAGAAATTGAGGAAGACCCAAAGAGATGGAAAAGTATTCCATGCTCATGGATTGGCAGAATTAATATTGTGAAAATGTCCATGTTACCCAGGGAAATTTACATGTTTAATGCAATCCCTATCAAAATACCATGGACTTTCTTCAGAGAGTTAGAACAAATTATTTTAAGATTTGTGTGGAATCAGAAAAGACCCTGAATAGCCAGGGGAATTTTAAAAAAGAAAACCATAGCTGGGGGCATCACAATGCCATATTTCAGGTTGTACTACAAAACTGTGGTCATCAAGACACTGTGGTACTGGCACAAAAACAGACACATACATCAATGGAACAGAATAGAGAATCCAGAAGTGGACCCTCAACTTTATGGTCAACTAATATTTGACAAAGGAGGAAAGACTATCCACTGGAAGAAAGACAGTCTCTTCAATAAATGGTGCTGGGAAAATTGGATATCCACCTGCAGAAGAATGAAACTAAACCACTCTCTTTCACCATTCACAAAGATAAACTCAAAATGGATGAACGATCTAAATGTGAGACAAGATTCCATCAAAATCCTAGAGGAGAACACAGGCAACACCCTTTTTGAACTCGGCCACAGTAGCTTCCTGCAAGATACATGCACGAAGGCAAAAGAAACAAAAGCAAAAATGAACTATTGGGACTTCATCAAGGAAAGAAGCTTTTGCACAGCAAAGGATACAGTCAACAAAACTAAAAGACAACCTACAGAATGGGAGAAGATATTTGCAAATGACCTATCAGATAAAGGGCTAGTTTCCAAGATCTATAAAGAACTTATTAAACGCAACACCAAAGAAACAAACAATCCAATCATCAAATGGGCAAAAGACATGAACAGAAACCTCACAGAAGAAGACATAGACATGGCCAACATGCACATGAGAAAATGCTCCACATCACTTGCCATCAGGGAAATACAAATCAAAACCACAATGAGATACCACCTCACACCAGTGAGAATGGGGAAAATTAACAAGACAGGAAACCACAAATGTTGGAGAGGATTCGGAGAAAAGGGAACCCTCTTACACTGTTGGTGGGAATGTGAACTGGTGCAGCCACTCTGGAAAACTGTGTGGAGGTTCCTCAAAGAGTTAAAAATAGACCTGTCCTACGACCCAGCAATTGCACTGTTGGGGATTTACCCCAAAGATACAGATGCAATGAAATGCGGGGACACCTGCACCCCGATGTTTCTAGCAGCAATGTCCACAATAGCCAAACTGTGGAAGGAGCCTCGGTGTCCATTGAAAGATGAATGGATAAAGAAGATGTGGTTTATGTATACAATGGAATATTACTCAGCCATTAGAAATGACAAATACCCACCATTTGCTTCAATGTGGCTGGAACTGGAGGGTATTATGCTGAGTGAAATAAGTCAATCGGTGAAGGGCATACATTATATGTTCTCATTCATTTGGGGAATATAAATAATAGTGAAAGGGAATAGAAGGGAAGGGAGAAGAAATGGGTAGGAAATATCAGAAAGGGGGACAGAACATAAAGACTCCTAACTCTGGGCAACGAACTGGGGCGGGGGGATGGAAGGGGAGGAGGGTGGAGGGTGGGGGTGAATGGGTGACGGGCACTGAGAGGGGCACTTGACGGGATGAGCACTGGGTGTTATTGTGTATGTTGGCAAATTGAACACCAATAGAAATTTATTATTAAAAAATAATAATTTAGCTATTATATAATGCTGCCATAAACATTGAGGAGCATGTATCCCTTTGAAAAGCACTTTGAATTAGTGCTTTTGTATTTTTTGAGTCAATACTCAGTATGGTGATTATTGGATTATGTGGGTAGTTCTGTTATTAACTTTTTGAGGAAGCTCCATACTGTTTTCCAGAGTGTCTGCACTAGTGTACATTACCATCAACAATGCAAGAAGATTCTTTTATTTCCATAACCTCACCCAAACATGTTGCTTCTTGTGCTCTTGATTTTAGCTACTCTGGTGTAAGGTAATATCTTCTTGTAGTTTGTAAAATGTAAATTCAAATTAGTTAACATATAGTGTAGTATTGGTTTTGGGAGTCTAATTTAGTGATTCATCACTTACATATAACACCTAGCGCTCATCACAAGTACCCTCCCTAAGGCCCATCATCCAGTTACCTCATCCCACCACCCATTTCCCATCCAACAACCTTCAGTTTATTCTCCATAGCTAAGAGTCACTTAGTTTGCCTCCCTCTCTTTTTATCTTATTTTATTTTTCCTTCCCTTCCCCTATGTTCATTTGTTTTGTTACTTAAATCCAACAACCTTCAGTTCATTCTCCATAGCTAAGAGTCAGAGTTTGCCTCCCTCTCTTTTTATCTTATTTTATTTTTCCTTCCCTTCCCCTATTTGTTTTGTTACTTAAATTCCACACATGAGTGAAATTATATGATGTTTTTCTTTCTCAAACTTACTTACCATAATTCCCTCAAGTTCCAACCATAGTGTTGCAAATGGCAAGATTTCATTCTTTTTGATGGCTGAGTAATATTACATTGTATATATACCAAATCTTCTTTATCCGTTCATCTGCAAATGGACATCTAAGCTCTTTCCATGTTTTGGCTATTGTGGACATTCCTGCTATAAATATTGGGGTGCATGTGCCCCTTTGAATCAGCATTTTGTATACTTTGCATAAATATTCAGTAATGAATTTACTGGGTCATACGGTAATTCTATTTTTAGTTTTCTGAGGGACTGCCATACTATTTCCACAACAGCTGCACAAGTTTTCATTCCCACCAAAGTGCATCCTTGCCAATATCTGTTGTTCCCTGAATTGTTAAGTTCAGCCATTCTGACTGGTGTGATGTGGTATCTCATTGTGGTTTTGATTTGTATTTCCCTGATGCTGAGTGATGTTGAACACTTTTTCATGTGTCTTTTAATCATTTGAATGTATTCTTTGGAGAAATGTCTGTTCATGTCTTTTTTCCATTTCTCTACTGGATTATTTATTTTTTGGTTGTTGATTTTGATGAATTTTTTATAGATTCTGGATAGCAGCTCTTTATTATATATGCCATTTACAAATATCTTCCCCCATTATATAGGTTGCCTTTTAGTTTTGTTAATTGTTTCCTTTGCTGTGCAAAAGCTTTTGCCTTGATGAGGTCCCAATGGTTTGTTTTTAGTTTTATTTCCCTTGCCTCAGGAGATATCTAGCAAGAAGTTGCTGTGGCCTATAGGGGTCAAAGAGGTTACTGCCTGTATTATTCTCTAGGATTATGATGGATTCCTGTCTCACATTTAGGTCTTTCATCCATTTTGAATTTATTTCTGTATATGGTGTAAGAAAAGAAAATGGCCCCCTTTCATTCTTTTGCATATGGCTGTCCAATTTTCCCAGCACCAATTTTTGAAGAGACTAACTTTTATCCATTGGCTATTTTTTCCTGATTTGTTGATGTTTGGTTGATCATATATTTGTGAGTCCATTTCTGGGTTCTCCATTCTTTTCCATTGATCTATGTCTGCTTCTGTGCCAGTGCCATACTGCCTTGATGATTAAAGTTTTGTAAGACAAAAAATAAATAAATAAAGTTTTGTAAGACAGCTTGAAGTCTGAGATTGTGATGCCTCCCACTTTCCTTTACTTTTTCATCATCACTTTCACTATTTTGTGGTCTTTTCAGGTTCCATACGAATTTTGGGATTGTTTGTTCTGGTTCTGTGAAAAATGCTGGTGTTATTTGATAGGGATTTCATTGAATGTGTAGATTGCTTTGGGTAGTATAGATCTTTCCAAAAATATTTATTTATTTATTTATTTAGGGGAGAGAGAGAAAGAGAGAGGGAGAGAGAGAGAGAGAGAGAGAGAGAGAATGAATGAGAATGAGCATGGGGAGGAGTAGAGGGAAAGAATCTCAAGCAGACTGCCCACTAAGCACAGAGCCCATGCTCAATCTCAGGACCCTGAGACCATGACCTGAACTGAAATCAAGAGTCAGATGTTTAACTGACTGAACTACTCAGGTGCCTAATGTAGTAAAGGCATTTAACAATATTTGTTATTTGAATCCATGAGCATGGAATGTTTTTACATTTCTTGGTGTTTTCCTAAGTTGCTTTCATAAGTGTTCTATAGTTTTCATATAGATATTTTACCTCTTTGGTTAGGTTTTCTTCCATAGGTATTTTATGGGTTTTGTTGCAATTGTAATTGGGATCAATTCCTTGATTTCTCTTTCTACTGCTTCATTATTGGTGTATAGAAATGGAACAGATTTCTGTATGTTTATTTTATATTCTGTGACCATGCTGAATTCATATATCAGTTCCAGAAATTTCTTGGTAGACTCCTTCCAGTTTTCCACATACAACATCATGTCATCTGCAAAGAGTTGAAAGTGACTTCTTCCTGATGATTTAGATGCCATTTTTTTTATTTTTGATTGCTGAAGCTAGGACTTCCAGTATTAAGTAGAATAACAGTGGTGAGAGTGGACATTTCTGTCATGTTCCTTACCTTAAGAGAAATGCTCTCAGTATTTCTCCATTGAGGATGATATTATGTGGGTCTTTCACATATGGCTTTAATAATGTTGAGGTGTGTTCCTTCTATCCCTACTTTCTTGAGGGTTTTTATCAAGAAAGAATGTATTTTGTCAAGTGTTTTTCTACATGTATTGGGAGAATCATATGTTTCTTATCCTTTCTTTTATTAATGAGGCATAACATGTTGACTGCTTTGTGGGTATTGAACTACCCATGCAGCCCTGGAATAAATCCACTTGATCTGGGGAATAATGCTTTTAATGTACTGTTGGATTCAATTTGTTAGTATCTTGTTGAGAATTTTTGCACCCATGTTCATCAGGGATATTGATCTGTAATTCTCCATTTTAGTGGGGTCTTTGTCTGGTTTTGGGATCAAAGTAATGCTGACCTTATAGAATGAGTTTTGAAGTTTACCCCCATTTCTACTTTTTGGAACACTTTCAGAAGAATGGGTATTAATTATTCTTTAAGTCTTTTGTTGAATTATTCTGGGAAAGCATCTAGCCCAGGACTCTGGTTTGTTGGAAGATTTTTGATGATTGATTCAATTTCGTTGCTGTTAAAATGGGTCTATTCATATTTTTTATTTCTTCCTCTTTCAGTTTTGGTGGCTTATATGTTTCTAGTAATGTATCCATTTCTTCCCGATTGCCTAATTTGTTGGCCTATAATTGCTCATAATGTTTTCTTATAAATGTTTACATTTTTGTGGTGTTAGTTGTAATCTCTCCCCTTTCATTCATGATTTTATATATTTGGCTCCTAGCACTTTTCTCTTTGAAAAGTCAAGCTAGGGGTTTATCAATCTTGTTAATTCTTTCAAAGAACCAACTCCTTATTTCATTGATCTGTTCTGGTTTTTTTAAATTTCTATATCATTGATTTCTGCTCTAACCACTAATATTTCTCCTCTTCTGCTAAATTTAGACTTTATTTACTATTCTTTTTCCAGGTGCTTTGAGATTTTTCTTGATTCTTGAGGAAGGCCTATATTGTTATATACTTTCCAATTAGGACTGCTGTCAATGCATCCCAAAGGCTTTGGACTGTCATGTTTTCATTTTCATTTGCTTCCTGGCATTATTTTAATTTGTCTTTAATTTCTTGGTTGACTCATTCATTCTTTATTAGGATGTTCTTTAGCTTGCTTGTAATTGTGGTCCTTCCAAATTTCTTCTTGTGGTTGACTTCAAGTTTGAAAGAGATGTGGTCTGAAAATATGTATGGTATGATATGTCTTTTTTTTTTTTTTACCAATTGAGACCGGATTTGTGACCCAGTATATGATCTATTCTGGAGAATGTACCATGTGCACTAGAAAATAAAGTGTATTCTGCTGCTTTAGCATGAAATGCCCTGAATATATCTGTGAAGTCCATCTGGTCCAATGTGTCATTTAAGCCTTTGTTTCCTTGTTGATCTTCTGCCTACATTATCTGTCCATTGCTGTAAGTGGAGTGCTAAAGTCTCCTACTATTATTGTATTATTATCAATGATTTTATTTAAGGTTGTTATTAATTGATAATATTTGGCTGCTCCCATGTTAGGGACATAAATATTTAGAATTGTTAGATCTTCTTGTTGGATAGACCTCTTTATTATGATATAGTGTCTTTCTTAATTGCTTACAACAGTCTTTGTTTTAAAATTTAGTTTGTCTGATATAGGAATGGCTACTCCAGCTTTCTTTTGATATTCATTAGCATGATAAATGGTTCTCCACTCCCTCACTTTCAGTCTGGGTGTGTTTTTGGGTCTCAAAAGAATCTGTTGTAAGCAGCATATCAGTGGGTCTGTTTATTTTTTATCCATTCTAACACCTTTTATCTTTTGATTGGAGCATTTATTCCATTAACATTTAGATTAATAATTTAAGGATATGAATTTATTTTTTTTTTTTTTTTTTTTTTTTTTTTTTTTTTTTTTTTTTTTATTGGTGTTCAATTTACTAACATACAGAATAACACCCAGTGCCCGTCACCCATTCACTCCCACCCCCCGCCCTCCTCCCCTTCTACCACCCCTAGTTCGTTTCCCAGAGTTAGCAGTCTTTATGTTCTGTCTCCCTTTCTGATATTTCCCACACATTTCTTCTCCCTTCCCTTATTTTCCCTTTCACTATTATTTATATTCCCCAAATGAATGAGAACATATAATGTTTGTCCTTCTCCGACTGACTTACTTCACTCAGCAAGGATATGAATTTAATGCCATTGTATTACCTGTAATGTCACTGTTCCTGTAGATTGTCTCTGTTCCTTGCTGGTCTTTGTTACTTTTTATCTTTCTGCTCAAAGGGTCCTTTTTGGTAATTCTTGAAAGACAAAGACTGGTTTAGTATTCATGAATTCCTTTAGTTTTTGTTTCTCTGGGAAACTCTTTATTTCTCCTTGTATTCTGAAAGATGGACTTACTGGATAAAGTATTCTTGGCTGCACATTTTTCCCATTTAGCATGGTGAATATGTCATGCCAGTTATTTTCTGCCTGCCAGATTTCTGTGGACAGGTCTGCCGCTAACCTTATATGTCTACCCTTGTAAGTTAAGGACCTCTTGTCCCAAACAACTTTCAGAATTTTCTCTTTATCTTCATAATTTGCAAGGTTCACTATGTCATGATGTTGACCTATTTTTGTTTATTTTGAGGGGAGTTCTCTGTGTCTCTTGGACCTACATGCCTGTTTCCTTCCTTAAATTAGTGAAGCTCTCAGCTATAATTTGTTCAAAGAAATCTTCTGCCACCTTTTCCCACTCTTCTTCCTCTGAGACTCCTATAATATAGGTATTATTTTGCTTTATGGAATTGCTGCATTCCCTAAGTCTACCTTCATGAGCTAATAGTTTTATTTTTCTCTTTTTTTCAAGTGCATTATTTTCCATAGTTTTATCTTCTATATCACTGATTCACTCTTTTGCTTTGTTCAAGCTCATTTTTTATGGCCTCCACTTGGGACTGCATATAGGTTATAGCATTTATAATTTTGGCCTGAGTAGGTTTTAGTTCTTTTATCTCTATAGTAATGGATTCTCTAGTGTTCCCTATGCATTTTCAAACTCACTTAGTTTCCTTATAATTGTTGTTTTAAACTCTAGTTCAGATATCTTATATTTGTATTGATTAAATCCCTGGCTGTATTACCTCCTCTCTTTCTTTTTATTGTTATTTATTTATTTATTTTGTCAACATATACCATATCACCCAGTGCTCATCCCATCAAGTGACCCCTCAGTGCCCATCACCCAGTCACCCCAAACCTCGTCTACCTCCCTTTCCACTACCCCTTGTAGTTAGGAGTTTCCCAGAGTTAGGAGTCTCTCATGTTCTGTCATCCTCACTGATATTTTTTTAAAGATTTTATTTATTTATTCGAGAGAGAGAGAGAGAGAGAGGCAGAGACACAGGCAGAGGGAGAAGCAGGCTCCATGCAGGGAGCCTGATGTGGGACTCCATCCCGGGTCTCCAGGATCATGCCATGGGCTGAAGGCGGCTCTAAACCACTGAGCCACCGGGGTTGCCCCTCTGATATTTCCCACTCATTTTCTCCCCTTTCCCCTTTATTCCCTTTCACTATTTTTATATTTCCCAAATGAATAAGACCATATAATGTTTGTCCTTCTCCAATTGACTTATTTCACTCAGCATAATACCCTCCAGGTCCATCCACGTCGAAGCAAATGGTGGACATGTGTGGTTTCAAATGGCTGAGTAATATTCCATTGTATACATATACCACAACTTCTTTATTCATTCATCTTTTGATGGACACTGAGGCTCCTTCCACAGTTTGGCTATTGTGGACATTGCTGCTAGAAACATCGGGGTGCAGGTGTCCCGCCATTTGACTGTATCTGTATCTTTGGGGTAAATCCCCAGCAGTGCAACTGCTGAGTGGTAGGGCAGTTCTATTTTTAAATCTTTGAGGAACCTCCACACAGTTTTCCAGAGTGTACCAGTTCACATTGCCACCAACAGTTCAAGAGGGTTCCCCTTTCTCCACATCCTTTCCAACATTTATTATTTCCTGTCTTGTTAATGCTCCCCATTCTCACTGGTGTGAGGTAGTATCTCATTGCGGATTTCATATGTATTTCCCTGATGGCCAGTGATGCGGAGCATTTTCTCATGTGCTTGTTGGCCATGTGTAGGTCTTCCTCTGTGAAATTTCTGTTCGTGTCTTTTGCCCATTTCATGATTGGATTGTTTGTTTCTTTGCTGTGGAGTTTAATAAGTTCTTTATAGATCTTGGATACTAGCCCTTTATCTGATAGGTCATTTGCAAATATCTTCTCACATCCTGTAGGTTGTCTTTTAGTTTTGTGGACTGTTTCTTTTGCTGTGCAGAAGCTTTTTATCTTGATGAAGTCCCAATAATTCATTTTTGCTTTTGTTTCCCTTGCCTTCATGGATGTATCTTGCAAGAAGTTGCTGTGGCCAAGTTCAAAAAGGGCGTTGCCTGTGTTCTTCTCTAGGATTTTGATGGACTCTTGTCCCACATTTAGATCTTTCATCCATTTTGAGTTTATCTTTGTGTATGGTGTAAGAGAATGATCTAGTTTCATTCTTCTGCATGTGGCTGCCTAATTTTCCCATCACCATTTATTGAAGAGACTGTATTTTTTCCAGTGGATAGTCTATTCTTTCTTTTGGTGTGGATTTATCCATCTTAACATTTTGTCCAGAAAAGAAAAGAAGAAAGAAAACAAACAACAGCAATAAAAACTGCCTAGATCCTGTGTGTTATTTGGTCTGCTTGTTAAAAGAAACTAGATCCCAAAATGAGAAAGAAAGAAAAAAACGAATGCATAAAAATAAAATTAAATTAAATACAATAAAATGAAACAAAAACAAAGTATATATAAAAATAAAATTTAAGAATTGAAAAGACAATACCTGATAAAATAATAATAAAAAATTAAGAATAAAAGTACAAAGGCTGCTAGGTGCTATATTCCCCTAGAGCTGAAGCTCTGCAGCCCTGTGTTTCAAGTAAACTTGGTATAAGCAAGTTATCTGTGCTGGTCTTCTGGGGGAGGGGCCTGTTGCTCTAACTCTCAGATGGATGTTGCAGTGCAAATGCCCTTTCAGTTCACTAGGAGGCAAGGCTTGGTGTACAGGGCTCCAGACTCCACTAGGTGGCACTGTTTTGCTCCCTGAAGGCTTTCAGCAATGATGGGCAAAATCAATACTGTGATGCTGGCTCTCTAGCCCTGGAGTTGAAAATTTGCACTCCTCAGTCTTCAGTGAACCCTCACTGAAAAGCAATCACTCTTGTCTCCTTGGGTTCTGTTAGAATTCTGTGCTCTGTGTTCACGTTGCCTGTGTCCAAGCTTTTTTTAAAATCTCAGAAATGGGACTGTTTCAAAACTCCACATTGTTGAGATTACTGTGGTGCAGACCTCTGCTGTTCCTCCTGAGGAGGGCTTCTCCACACTTCTGCCTTTTGCTGGACCCCTGCCAGGAAATTGGTTGTTTGATAGATAAGCGATTTGCAGTTTATGGCAACACAGAGCAGAAAGCCAGCACAGAGACCCTGTCCTCAGCTGGCTTCTGTGCTTCAATGCCTGGGAACAGTGCTGCGCTTAGGCACCATCCATTCTCCTTGAGATCCAGAGGCTCCCTTAGACCACACTGTCACACCTGAGATTCTACCCCACTTCACCACCTGAGCACCGTTAGGTCATTTTTCTCCATGTAGACTTGCAGTATTTGTTTTCTCAGGTCTCTGATTTCTCAGGTATTCAGAATGATTTAATAACTATATAGTTGTATTCAAGGGATGAGACAAACTTAGGGTCCTCCTACTTCTCCACCATCTTAACTCTGATCTTCCTTCCTCTTCTATTTTTTGAAATAGTTTGAGAAGAATATGCATTAACTCTTCTTTAAATGTTTGGTAGAATTCTCCTATGAAGCCACCTGGTCCTGGACTTTGCTTTGTTGGGAGCTTTTTGATTACTGATTTGATTTCTTTGCTGATTATCAGTCTGTTCAAATTTTCTATTTCTTCCTACTTCAATTGTGGTAGGTTATATGTTTCTAGGAATTTACCCACTTCTTCTAGGTAGTGTGATTTGATGGCAATAAAATTTTCTTTTATTAAAGTCTATTCTTTTTTTAAAATAATCTCTGCCCATGACTGCAAGATCAAGAGTCACATGCTTTTTCTAAGCCATCCATATGCCCCTAGTTTTTATAATATTCTCTGACAACTGTTTGTACTATTGTGGTAGTATTGTTGATTGCTATTTCCCCTCTCTCACAGGTGATTTCATTTGAGTACTTTCTTTTATGTTGATGAGTCTGGCCAGAGTTTTTATTAATTTTGTTGACCTTATCAAAGAATCAGCTCCTGTTTATATTGAACTGTTCCATTGTTTTTCTAGTTTCCACTTCATTTACTTCTGCTCTAATCTTTATTATTTCCTTCCTTCTCCTGCTTTTTGGTTTTGTTTGTTGTTATTTTTCTAGTTCCTTTAGGTCTAATTTTCAATTGTTATTTCAGATTTGTCTTTCTTCTTGAGGTAGGCCTATACAGCTATAAACTTCCCTCTTAGAAACATTTTTTTTTTTGCTCCATTCCAAAGGTTTTGGATCATTGTGTTTTCATTTATATTTGTTTCCTTGTACTTTTTCATTTCTTCATTGATTTCCTGGTTGACCTATTCATTCTTTAGTAGCATATTACTTAACCTTCATGAATTTGTGCTCTTTCCAGATTGTTCCTTGTGGTTGATTTCTAATTCACAGTGTTGTGATCAGAAAAGATGCATGGCATGACTTTAATCCTTTTGAATTTGTTGGGGCTTGTTTTGTGACATAATGTCTTATCTATTCTGGAGAAAGTTCCAAGTGCACTTGAAAAGAGTGTGTATTGTACTTTTTCAGGATGAACATATCTTTTAAAACCATCTGGTCCAATGTGTCATTCAAAGCCACTTTTCTTTTTCTCTGCTGATTTTCTGTTTGGATAAACTGTTCATTGCTGTAAATGTGGTGTTAAAATCCCCTACTATTATTTTATTAGTATTGACTTGTTCCTTTATATTTATTATTAATGGTTTTATGTATTCAGGTGCTCCCAGGTTGGGGGCATATATATTTTCAATTCTTATTGTTATATTTACTATTCTTCCTGTTAGATTGCCTCCTTAATTATTATATAGTGTCCTTCTTTGTCTCTTTTTACAGGCTTTGTTTCAGTCTATTTTGTCCTATATTAAGTATTGCTATCTAGCTCTCTTTTGACATTCATTTGCATGAAAGATGTTTCTCCATCCTCTCACTTTCATTCTGCAGGTATCTTTTGGTTTGAAGTGAGTCTCTTCATGCAGCATATAGATAGGTCTTTTATTGAATTACCTAGGTGGCTTAGTTAGTTAAGCATCTGACTTGATTTCAGCTCAGGTCCTAGTCTCAGGGTCATGAGATTGAGGCCCACATTGGTCTCTGCAGTGATCATGGAGCCTGCTTAACATTATCTCTCTCCCCCTACACCTCACTGGTATTCTCTCTCTCTCTCTGTGTCTCTCTCAAAAAAATAGATAAGTGTTGTTTTTTATACACTCTATCATTCTCTTTTGAATAGAGCATTTAGACAATTTACATTCAAAGTAATTATTGATAGATAAATACTTATTGCCATTTTGGACCTCTTTTGTGGTTGTTTTTCTAGCTTTTTGCCAGATTATTTCTTCTCTTTCTTACTTTCACAGTTTGCTGGCTTTCTCAGTGATATACTTGGGTTCCTTATTCTTTATTTTTTCAAATAGTTTTTTTTTATTTTATTTATTTATGATAGTCACACACAGAGAGAGAGGGAGAGAGAGAAGCAGGCTCCATGCACTGGGAGCCCGACGTGGGATTCGATCCTGGGTCTCCAGGATCACGCCCTGGGCCAAAGGCAGGCGCCAAACCGCGGCGCCACCCAGGGATCCCTTATTCTTTATTTTTTCATATCTACTATTATTGTTTTTTTATTTGTGGTTACAACTGAGTTTATATATAATTCCTTCTGTGTACAGCAGTCTATGTTAAGCTGATGATCATTTATTTTTTAATAAGATATAGTTTACTTATAGTATCCTATTTCTTCTTTTGTTTCAAGTTTTTATTTAAATTCATTTATCAGTTGATGGACATTGGGACTTTTTCCATAATTTGGCTACTGTGATAATGGTCCTCTAAGTATTATGGTGCTCATGTCCCTTTGAATCAGTCTTTTTGTATCCTTTGGGTAAGTACCTCACAGTGCTATGCTAGGTCATAGGGTAGTTCTATTTGCAACTCTTTGAGGAACCTCCATACTGTTTTTGAGTGACTGCACCAGTTTACATTTCAATCAACAGCATAAGAGGCACATTCTGCACATTCTCACCACCATCTGTTCTTTCCTGTATTGTTCATTTTAGCCATCCTGACAGACATGAGGTGATATCTCATTATTATTTTGATTTGTATCTCCCTGATGATGACTAATATTGTGCATCTTTTCATTTGTCTGTTAGCCATGTGAATGTCTTGTTTGGAAAAATGCTTATTCATGTCTTCTGTCCATTTCTTAACTGGATTATTTGTGTTTTAGGTGTCAAGTTTGGTAAGTTCTTTATAGATTTTGGATACTAGCCCTTCATTAGATATATCATTTGTGAATATCTCCCATTCTACAGGTTGCCTTTTAATTTTGTTGATTGCTTCTTTCACTATGTAGAAGCTTTTTATATTGATGAAATCCCTATGGTTCAGTTTTGCTTTTGTTTTCCTTGTGTCTGGAGATGTGTCTGGTAAGAAGTTTGACGTTGGCCAAAGTCAAAGAGGTTTCTGCCTGTGTTCTCCTCTAGGATTTTGATGATTTCATGCCTCATATTTAGGTATTTTATCCATTTTGAATTTATTTTTGTGTATAGGCTAAGAAAGTGGCCCTGCTTCATTCTTCTGCATGTTGCTGTCCAGTTTCCCCAACACCATTGGTTGAAGAGATCCTCTTTTTTCCATGGGATGTTCTTTCCTGCTTTGTTGAAGATACTTCTCCATATAGCTGTTGCTCCATTTCCAGGTTTTCTATTCTGTTCCATTGATCTATGTGCCTATTTTTGCATCAGTACTGTACTGTCTTGATGACTACTTCTTTTGTAATATAGCTTGAAGTCTGTAATTGTGATATGCACAGTTTTGCTTTTCTTTTTCAGGATTGTTTTAGCTATTCAGGGTCTTTTGTGGTTCCATACAAATTTTAGGACTTTTTTTTCCAGCTCTGTGAAAAATGTAAATGATATTTTTTTTTATAATTTTTATTTATTTATGATGGTCACACAGAGAGAGGAGAGAGGCTGAGACACAGGCAGAGAGAGAAGCAGGCTCCATGCACCGGGAGCCCGACGTGGGATTCGATCCTGGGTCTCCAGGATCGTGCCCTGGGCCAAAGGCAGGCACCAAACCGCTGTGCCACCCAGGGATCCCTGTAAATGATATTTTGATAAGGTTTGCATTAAGTGAGTAGATTGCTTTGGGCAGCATAGACATTTTGACAACATTTATTCTTCCAATCCATGAGCATGGCATGTCTTTCCATTTCTTTGTGTCATCTTCAATTTCTTTCTTAAGTTTTCTATAGTTTCCAGAGTAAAAATCTTTTACTACTTTGTGAAGTTTATTCCTAGGCACTTTATGATTTTTGGTGCAATTGTAAACAGGATGGATTTCTTGATTTCTCCTGCTGCTCCATTATATGTCAAAATTATAGAAACATAGTGGATAGAAGTGAACAGGTTTTTATTAAAGATTATTTATTTATTTGAAAGAGAAATATAGAGAGTACATGAGCAGGAGGGATGAGTAGAGGGAGAGGGAGAAGCAGATTCCTCACTGAGCAGAGAGCCTGAGGTGGGGCTCGATCTCAGGACCTCAAGATTATGACCTGAGCCAAAGGCAGACACTTAACTGACTGATCCATCCACGTACCCTGAAATGCAACAGACATTTGTACATTCATTTTGTATCCTGTGACTTTGCTGAATTCATGTATCAGTTCTAGCAATGTTTTAATGGAGTCTTCCAGGTTTTCTACATACAGTATGATGTCATCTGCAAATAGTGGAAGTTTCACTTATTCCTTTCCATTTTGGATGCTTTTTATTTCTTTCTGTTCTCTGATTGCTGAGGCTAGGACTTCCAGTGCTATGTTAAATAACAATGATGAAAGTAGACATCCCTGTCTTGTTCCTGACTATAGATGGTTGATATTTTTGAACTCAATCTTTACTACACTCCCATCCATATTTCGGGTATTTGGCATCATCTTTCACATCCTTTTATATTGTGTTCCTATTTTTCTTACTCTTATTTACAGGTTTCATTTTCTACTCACATCTCTCTTCATATTTCTTGTAGGACTGGTTAATTGATGATTAATTCTTTTAACTTCTGTTTGTCTGGAAAACTCTATAGATCTTTCTATTCTGAATAATAGCCTTTCAGGGTAAAGTATTCCTGGCTTCAGATGTTTCCCTTTCAGTGCTTTGAATACATCATACCACTCTCTTCTGGCCTGCAAAGTTTCTCCTGAAAAGTTTGATGACAACCTTGTGAGGATTCCTCTGTATGTAGCTCTCTTCTCTTGCAACTTTTAGTTTTTTATCACTATTTTTGTTGCCATTTTAATTATTATATGTCTTGGTGTGAACCTGTTTAGGTTTGGTTTGTTGGGGAATTTCCTGAATCTGTATTTGTTTCCCTACCCATAATCAGGAAGTTTTCCACTATCACTTCTTCAAATATATATCCTGGCCCCTTTCTCTCTCTTCTGGGAACCCTGTAATAGGATTGTTATTACACTTGAAGGAGTCACTGTGTTCTCTATGTCTATTGTCACCATGAAGTATTTGTCTCTCATCTGTTCAGCTTGATTGCTTCCCATTACTCTATCCTCCAGGTTACTGATAAATTCTTCTGCTTCTTGCAACATACTGTTTTCATATCTATTGTATTTTCAATTTCATTTATTGAGTTCTTCATCTCTGATATGTTATTTTTGTCTTTTTTCATGTGTTTTACTGATGCTCTCCACTCTTATTCTGAAGTCCAGTGAGTATCTTTACGACCATTAGATTAAATTCTTTATGAAGCATACTACTTATTTCTGTTCTGCTTAGATCTGCTGTGATTTTTGTGTTGTTTCTTTTAATACTTATTTCTGTCTCCTCATTTTGTCTATCTCTCTGTGTCTGTTTTTGCATCTTAGGAAAGTCAGCTATGTCTTCTGCCCTCAAAAGCAGGGTTCTATGAAGAAGACATCCTATATTACTTTGCAATGCACTATTCCCTTTTTACCAGAAACTGGTACTTCAGGGAGTCTCCTATGTGTGTTACTTGTGTCCTGCTATTCTGTCTGAGTCATTTTTCCTTTCAGTCCAGACATATGCAATGACTCTGCCTGTTGTGGGCTAAGCTTGCTCTCTGTAATGTTACTGAGATCAAAGCAGGTCAGCTCTGAATGGGCATGACTACAGAAGGGCTCAGTGGTGGGTGGGTGGTATCAGTAAAATTTGCACTGAGCCTCTAGTCTTAGACTGGATCCCCCAAAGCTGGGTGGCTTTCCAGTGCTTGGTGCAGGGGCATATGTGTGGTGTCCAGTGGCATGCAGGGTCTCTGTGGATGGTTGATGGGCAGTGCACATGCAAGGTGTTATCAAAATTTGAATTGGGCTGGTAGTCCAGGTCCAGCTGCCTCCAAAGTGCAGTGGTGGCCAAGGACACAATGTGTGGGATTTGTGCAGCCTACAGCATGTGCATAAATTTTAAAAGAGTGAAACCATACAAAGTATGTTCCCCAACAATGGAATAAAACTAAAAAGAAATAAGAGAAAGAAAAATGGAAAATTCGATAGGAGGAGCAAGATGGCGGAAGAGTAGGGTCTCCAAATCACCTGTCTCCACCAAATTACCTAGAAAACCTTCCAATCATCCTGAAAATCTATGAATTCGGCCTGAGAATTAAAGAGAGAACACCTGGAATGCAACAGTGAGAAGAGTTTGCGCTTCTATCAAGGTAGGAAGACAGGGAAAAAGAAATAAAGAAACAAAGGCCTCCAAGGGGGAGGGGCCCCGCGAGGAGCCGGGCTGAGGCCGGGGCGAGTGTCCCCAGGACAGGAGAGCCCAGTCCCGGAGGAGCAGGAGCTGCACCGACCTTCCCGGGCGGAAAGGGGCTCGTGGGGAGTTGGAGCAGGACCCAGGAGGGCGAGGATGCCCTCGGGTTCCCTGAGACAGTAACAGAGCAACTGCGCGCCCAGGAGAGTGCGCCGAGCTCCCTAAGGGCTGCAGCACGCACGGCGGGACCCGGAGCAGCTCGAGGGGCTCGGGGGCGGCTCCGCAGAGGGGGCTGCGCGGCCCCGGGAGCAGCTCGGAGGGGCTCGGGCAGAGGAAGAGGCTCCGTGCGGAGGGGGCTGCGCGGTTCCAGGAGCAGCTCGGAGGGGCTTGGGCGGCATTTGACAAAAGACAGCATCCATTCCTGATCAAAACTCTTCAGAGTTTAGGGATAGAGGGAACATTCCTCGACATCTTAAAAGCCATCTATGAAAAGCCCACAGCAAATATCATTCTCAATGGGGAAGCACTGGGAGCCTTTCCCCTAAGATCAGGAACAAGACAGGGGTGTCCACTCTCACCACTGCTGTTCAACATAGTACTGGAAGTCCTAGCCTCAGCAATCAGACAACAAAAAGACATTAAAGGCATTCAAATTGGCAAAGAAGAAGTCAAACTCTCCCTCTTCGCCGATGACATGATACTCTACATAGAAAACCCAAAAGTCTCCACCGCAAGATTGCTAGAACTCATACGGCAATTCGGTAGCGTGGCAGGATACAAAATCAATGCCCAGAAATCAATGGCATTTCTATACACTAACAATGAGACTGAAGAAAGAGAAATTAAGGAGTCAATCCCATTTACAATTGCACCCAAAAGCATAAGATACCTAGGAATAAACCTAACCAAAGATGTAAAGGATCTATACCCTCAAAACTATAGAACACTTCTGAAAGAAATTGAGGAAGACACAAAGAGATGGAAAAATATTCCATGCTCATGGACTGGAAGAATTAATATTGTGAAAATGTCAATGTTACCCAGGGCAATATACACGTTTAATGCAATCCCTATCAAAATACCATGGACTTTCTTCAGAGAGTTAGAACAAATTATTTTAAGATTTGTGTGGAATCAGAAAAGACCCCGAATAGCCAGGGGAATTTTAAAAAAGAAAACCATATCTGGGGGCATCACAATGCCAGATTTCAGGTTGTACTACAAAGCTGTGGTCATCCAGACAGTGTGGTACTGGCACAAAAACAGACACATAGATCAATGGAACAGAATAGAGAATCCAGAAGTGGACCCTGAACTTTATGGGCAACTAATATTCGATAAAGGAGGAAAGACTATCCATTGGAAGAAAGACAGTCTCTTCAATAAATGGTGCTGGGAAAATTGGACATCCACATGCAGAAGAATGAAACTAGACACTCTCTTTCACCATGCACAAAGATAAACTCAAAATGGATGAAAGATCTAAATGTGAGACAAGATTCCATCAAAATCCTAGAGGAGAACACAGGCAACACCCTTTTTGAACTCGGCCATAGTAACTTCTTGCAAGATACATCCACGAAGGCAAAAGAAACAAAAGCAAAAATGAACTATTGAGACTTCATCAAGATAAGAAGCTTTTGCACAGCAAAGGATACAGTCAACAAAACTCAAAGACAACCCTACAGAATGGGAGAAGATATTTGCAAATGACATATCAGATAAAGGGCTAGTTTCCAAGATCTATAAAGAACTTATCAAACTCAACACCAAAGAAACAAACAATCCAATCATGAAATGGGCAAAAGACATGAACAGAAATCTCACAGAGGAAGACATAGACATGGCCAACATGCATATGAGTAAATGCTCTGCATCACTTGCCATCAGGGAAATACAAATCAAAACCACAATGAGATACCACCTCACACCAGTGAGAATGGGGAAAATTAACAAGGCAGGACACAACAAATGTTGGAGAGGATGCGGAGAAAAGGGAACCCTCTTACACTGTTGGTGGGAATGTGAACTGGTGCAGCCACTCTGGAAAACTGTGTGGAGGTTCCTCAAACAGTTAAAAATAGACCTGCCCTACGACCCAGCAATTGCACTGTTGGGGATTTACCCCAAAGATACAAATGCAATGAAACGCCGGGACACCTGCACCCCGATGTTTATAGCAGCAATGGCCATGATAGCCAAACTGTGGAAGGAGCCTCGGTGTCCAACGAAAGATGAATGGATAAAGAAGATGTGGTTTATGTATACAATGGAATATTACTCAGCTATTAGAAATGACAAATACCCACCATTTGCTTCAACGTGGATGGAACTGGAGGGTATTATGCTGAGTGAAGTAAGCCAGTCGGAGAAGGACAAACATTATATGTTCTCATTCATTTGGGGAATATAAATAATAGTGAAAGGGAATATAAGGGAAGGGGGAAGAAATGTGTGGGAAATATCAGAAAGGGAGACAGAACGTAAAGACTGCTAACTCTGGGAAACGAACTAGGGGTGGTGGAAGGGGAGGAGGGCGGGGGGTGGGAGTGAATGGGTGACCGGCACTGGGGGTTATTCTGTATGTTAGTAAATTGAACACCAATAAAAAATAAATTAAAAAAAAGAAAGAAAGAAAGAAAGAAAGAAAGAGAGAAAGAAAAAAAATGGAAAATTCACAGATGTGTGGAAATTAAACAGCACATTGTTAGTAAATGGATTAAAGTAGAAATTACAAGAGAACTTGGAGAATATTTTTCAATGAATGAAAACAAAAACATACCCAAATTCATGAGATGCAGCAAAAGTAGTACTAAGAGGGAAATTTGTTGCTGTTAATGACTATATTAAAAAGATAATATCTGAGACAGAAAGATGGCCACAGAGTAGGAGGATCCTAGGCTTACCTCATCCCATGAGCATAACTTGAAAACTACCAAATCATCCTAAATACCCCTGAAATTTACCTAAAGACTTACAGAACAAACTTCACAACTAAAGGGAGAAAAGAAGACACATGAAAGAAGGTAGAAAGTTCAGAGATGAGGTTTAGGAGAGAAATAGATTACAAATATTGTGGATGAGACGGAGCCATAGTAGCAGAGTAGGGTGACAGAAAGGAACATACAGGGAAATGCACAAGGAGAATATTTCCTGAAAGCCACAGGGAAATGAGAGGGGCAGAATTTTGTGCGTTCTTTTGCAACCAGCAGGGCTTATAGCCAGGAGTTTTAAAGGCCAATGGGCTTCATTGGGATAAAGCACAGAGGATACTGTACTTTGCTGGTGAAAAGGCAGGCAAACAACACAGCAGCAGATAGTGTGGAAATGGCAATCTGAAGAGCAGATAAGGCACGCTGCGAGATTATTCACTCTTCTCAGAGCACACACCTGAGAAGAAGTGTTCATAGAGACACCTCTCAGAGAGCAAAGGAGCTGGCTGGCACAATTTCCCTCCCCTATCCCTAGCATAAACACAGAGCCACCTCTGGAAAGAGGGCAGTGTGGACACTGGTTGCCTAACATGCTTACAGCAAGCCCCAACCCACCTCTATGCTCTGGAACTGGTGGACCTGTCCTTCTCAGCCATGCTTATCTAACTCCCAGCATCATAGGACCCTCACTCAGAAGGTCAGCACAAACCCCTGCCCACAACACATCTCCCAACCAGAGAATTTTGCAGGGCCTCTGTTCTTATGGAGGTAGTTACACGTTTAATTTCACAAGTGGACAAGAGCACACCTCATTAAAACTCACCACATTTATTTCAAGAAGCAAATGACCCATTGCAGGCAAGGAGAGCCTCTACAGATGACTGGAATGAATGATAGAGCAAAGAGAACAAAACAGCAGAGCACAGGCAGTGCACACCAGAGATACTCCCTGAAGTACTAGGGCCTGGGCACTACATAACTTCTTCATAAAGCCATTATTTTCAGAATCAGTGGACATAACTGGCTTTTCTAACATAGAGAACAAGGGCGAGGCTCAGACAAAATGCAAAGACACAGGAATTTATCTCAAATGAAAGAACAAAAGAAAGCCAAGTCCAGAGATCTAAGCAAAAGAGATACAAATATCATGCCTGCTGGAGAATTTAAAGTAATAATCATAAGGATACTCACTGGCCTTCAGAAAAAGAAAACAGAAGACATCAGTGAGACCCTTACCACAGAGATAAAAGAGTTAAAAAGGAATCAATCAGAGATAATAATTCAGTAAATGAGATTAGAAACATGCTGAATGCAAAGAACGGCAGGCTGGAAGAAGCAATGGAATGAATTAATGACCTAGAAGACAAAGTAATGGAAAGCAATGAAACTGAATGAAAGAAGAAAGAATTATGCAAAAGGAGAACAGGCTTTAGGAATTCAGTGACTGCATAAAATATAAAACATTTGTATTATAGGAGTACCAGAAGAAGAAGAGAAGGAAAGAGGGGTATAAAATTCATTGACAAAAATAATAGCTGAAAACTTCCCTAATCTGGAGAAGGAAACAGATATCCAGATTCAGGAGGCACAGAGAACTCCCATCAAAACCAACAAAAGTAGGTGAACACCAGCACATATTGCAATTAAATAGGCAAAATATAGTGAATAAGTAAAAAAATCTTTAAAACAGCAAGAAAAAAGGAAGCAAAACAAAGCTAGACTTAGGAAAAGCAGCAATTCCATAAAGCAAAATACTATCCAAATTATAGGAGTTCCAGAAGAAGAGTGTATGTAAAGGACAGAAGATTTATTTGAACAAATTATGGTTCAGAACTTCCCTAATCTAGGGAAGGAAACAGGTATTCACGTCCAAAAGGCAGAGAAAATGCCCTTCAAAATCAAAGACCAGTCAAAACCTCAAAATATCATACTAAAGGTTTCCAATTACAAAGATAAAGAGAAAATCATAAAAACAGCTTGCAAACAATAGGTCCCTAAACTACAAGGGTAGATGCATAAAGCTGGCAGTAGACCTGCTCACATAGACCTGGCAGGCCAGAAAGGACTGGCATGATATATTCAATGTGCTAAATGAAAAATTATGCTACCAAGAATACTTCATCCAGGAAGTATGTCTTTCAGAATAAAGGAGAGATAGTTTCCAGGACAAACAAAACTAAAGGAATTTGTAAACAGTAAACAACTCCTGCCAGAATATTAAAAGGGACCCCTTAAGTGAAGAGGGAGAGACCAAAAGTAACAAAGACCAGAAAGGAAGAGAGACAATTTACAGGAACAGTGACATTACAGGTAATGCAACAGCACTAAATTGTTATCTTTCAGTTATTAATCTGAATTTAAGTGAAATAAATGCTCCAGTTAAAAGACAGTGCATCAGAAAGGATAAAAAGAGACCCATTGATATGCTGCTTACAAGAGGATCATTTTATACCCAAAGACACAACCAGATTGAAAGTGAGCGGGTGGAGAATAATTTATTATGCTAATGACGATCAAAAGAAGGCTGGAGTAGCCATATTCATATTAGACAAATGAAATTTTAAACCAAAGACTGTAATAAGATATGAAAAAAGACACTTTACCATAATAAAAGGGTCTATCCAACAAGAAGATTTAATGATTGTACTTATTTATGCCCCTAACCTAGGAACAGCCAATTATATAAACCAATGAATAACAAAATGAAAGAAACTCATTGATTACAATAATAATAGGACCTTTAACATCCAAATCACAGCAATGGATAGATCACCTAAGCAGAAAAACAACAAAGAAACAAAGGCTTTGAACGACTCACTGGACCAGATGGACTTCACAGATATATTCAGAGCATTTCATCCTAAAGCAACAGAATACATTGTTTTCAAGTGCACATGGCACATTCTCCAGAATAGATCACATACTGGGTCACAAATCAGGTCTCAACTGGTAAAACAACATTGAGATCATACCATGCATATTTTCAGACCACATCTCTTTCAAACTTGAAATCAATCACAGGAAAAAATTCAGAAGAAACACAAATACATAGAAGTTAAGAGCATCCTACTAAAGAATGAATGAGTCAACGAAAAAAAAAGACTTCTTTCTATTTTTTTAGAAGAATTTTAAAAATACATTAACGCAAATGAATATGAAAACACGGCAGTTCAGAAACTTTGGGATGCAAAAAGGCAGTAGTAAGAGGGAAGCATATTGCAATACAGGCCTTTCTCAAGAAATAAGAAAAGTCTCAAATACACAACCTAACCTTACACCTAAAGGACCTGGAAAAAGATCAGTTATTAAGGCTTAAATCCAGTAGGAGAAGAGATAATAAAGACCAGAGCAAAACTCAATGACATAGAAATTACAAACAACAACTACAGCAAAACAGATCAACAAAACTAGGAGCCGGTTCTTTGAAAGAATTAATAAGATTGATAAACCTCTATTCAGACTTAACAAAAAGAGAAAGGACCCAAATAAATAAAATCATGAATGAAAGAGGAGAGATCACAACCAACACCACAGAAATACAAACAATTATAAGAGAATATTATGAACAATTATAGGCCAACAAATTAGACAATCTGGAAGAAATGGATACATTCCTAGAAACATATAAACTACCAACACTGAAACAAGAAAAAAAAAAGGAAAACCTGAACAGACCCACAAACAGCAAAGAAATTGAATCAGTCATCAAAAATTTTTCAACAAACAAAAGTCCGGGGCAGAGTGGTTTCCCAGTGGAATTCTATCAAACTTTTGAAGAAGAATTAATACCTATTTTTCTGAAACTGTCCCGAAAAATAGAAATGAAGGAATACTCCCAAACTCATTCTATGAGGCCAGCTTTACCCTGATCTCAAAACCAGAAAAAGACCCCACTAAAAAGGAGATTTACTGACTAATATCCCCGATGAACATAAATGCAAAAATCCTCACCATAATACAAGCTTATAGAATCCAACAGAACATTAAAAGGATTATTCACCAGGATCAAGTGGGATTTACTCCTGGGCAGCATGGGTGGTTCAACATCTACAAACCAATCAATGTGATACACCACATTAATAAAAAAAAAAAAAGGACAGGAACCATGTAATCCTCTCAATGGACACAGGAAAACCATTGGACAAAATACAACACCCTTTCTTGATAAAAACCCTCTGCAATGTAGGGATAGAGGAAACATACCTCGATGTCATAAAAACCATATATGAGGGACGCCTGGGTGGCTCAGTGGTTGAGTATCTGCCTTCCACTCAGGGTGTGATCCCAGGGTCCCGGGATTGAGTTCCCCATCGGGCTCCCTGCATAGAGCCTGCTTCTCTCTCTGCCTATGTCTCTGCCCCTCTCTGTGTGTGTCTCTCATGAATAAATAAATGAAATCTTTAAAAAAAAACATATATGAAAGACGCACAGCAAGTATCGTTGTTAATGGGGAAAAACTGAGAGCTTTTCCCCTAAGGTCAGAAACATGACAGGGATGTCCACTCTCACCACTGTTGTTCAACACAGTACTGGAAATCCTGGCCTCAGCAATCAGACAACAAAAAGAAATAAAAGGCATCCAAATCAGCAAAGAAGAAGTAAAACTTCACTCATTGCAGATGACGTGATGCTCTATGTAGAAAACCCAAAATACTCCGCCAAAAAATTGTTAGAACTGATGCAGGAATTCAGTAAAGTTGCAGGACAGAAAGTCAAGGCACAGAATTCAGTTGCATTTCTATACATTAACAATGAGGCCAGAGTAAAAGAAATCAAGGAATGGATCCCATGTACAATTGTACCAAGAACCATAAGATACCTAGGAATAAACCTAAGCAAAGGGGTAAAGAATCTGTACTCTGAAAGCTACAGTACACTTATGAAAGAAATGGAAGAAGACACAAATGGAAAAACCTGCCATGCTTATCAATTGGAAGAACAAATATTGTTAAAATGTCTATGCTACCCACCACAATCTACACATTCAAAGCAATCCCTATCAAAATATCATCAACATTTTTCACAGAGCTGGAACAAATAACCCCACAATTTTTATGGAAGCATAAAAGGCCCCAAGCAGCCAAAGGAATGTTGAAAATGAAAACCAAAGCTGGAGACATCACAATTCCAGACTGTAAGCTGTACTACAAAGTTATAATCATCAAGAAAGTATGGTACTGGCACAAAAACGGGCACATAGATCAATAGAACAGAAAAGAGAGCCCAGAAATGGACCTCCAACTCTATGGTCACCTAATCTTTGACAAGGTAGGAAAGAATATCCAATGGAAAAAAGACTGTCTCTTCAACAAATGGTGTTGGGAAAATTAAACAGTCACATGCAGGAGGATGAAATTGGACCGTTTTCTTATGCCGATACATGAAAATAATCTCAAAGTGGATGAAAGATCTAAATGTGAGACAGGAATTCCTCAAAATCCTAGAGGAGGACATAGGCAGCATTTTTTGACCTTGGCCACAGCAATTTCTTGCTAGACATGTCTCTGGACACAAGGGAAATAAAAGCAATAATGAACTATTGGGACTTCATCAAGAAAAAAAATCTTTTGCACAGCAAAGGAAACAGTCAACAAAACTCAAGGCAACCTACGGAATGGCAAAAGATATTTGCAAATGACCTATCAGATAAAGGGCTAGTATCCAAAATTTATAAAGAACTTACCAAACTCAACCCCCTAAAAGTAAACAATCCAATGAAGAAATGGGCAGAGACATCAACAGACATTTCTTCAATGAAGATCTACACATGGTCAACAAGCACTTGAAAAAATGCTGCACATCACTTGTCATCAGGGAAATACAAATCAAAATCACCATGAGATATCACTTTACTCCAGTGAGAATGGCTAAAATCAACAACTCAGGCAGCATCAGATGTTGGCAAGGATATGGAAAAGGGGGAACCCTCTTACATTGTTGGTGGGAATGCAAATTGGTATAGCTACTCTGGTAAACAGTATGGAGGGTCCTCAAAAAGTTAAAAATAGAGCTACCCTATGGCGCACCAATTGTACTACTAGGCAATTACCCACAGGATGCAAACACAGTGATTTGATGGGCACATACACCCCAATATTTATTTATCACAGCAATGTCCACAGTATCAAATCTATGTGAAGAGCCCAAATATCCATTAATAGATGAATGGATAAAGAATATGTGATATATATACAATGGAATTTTATTCAGCCATCAGAAAGGATGAAATCTTACCATCTATAATTGGATAGAATTAGAGGGTATTATGCTAACTTAAATAAAGTGATCAGAGAAAGATAAATACATTTTCAATCATATATGGAATTTAAGAAACAAAAGAGATGAACACATATGGGAAGGGAATGAAAAATATAATAAGATGAAAACAGAGACAGAGACAAACCATAAGAGACTATTAACTATAGGAAACAAACTGAAGATTGCTGGAGGGGAAGTGAAGGGGGGCATGGGGTAATTGGGTGATGGGCATTAAGGAAAGTGCTTGATGTAATGAGTGCTGGGTGTTATAGGCAACTGATGTACCACTAAATTTTACTCCTGAAACTAATAAAACAGTATATCTTAAGTAAACTGAATTTAAATTAAAAACTTTGATCAGATAAATACAATTTTTGAATCAGTTCTAAAAATATTAAAAGGATACTTTCTGTGGAATGAAGAGACCAAAAGTGACAGGGAACAGAAAAGCAGTACAAATGAATATTTCTGTAAAAATCAGCAAAGAACTCACACACTCACACACAAAAAGTATATAAAATATAACAACATATACCTACAATGAGGAGAGGAGAGTGGAAAACAATGGGTTTAAGGTTGAATGACTATCATCAATATACACTATTTGCAGAAGAGTTTTTATACAAACCTAATGGTAACCAATTATCAAAAACAATAAAAATAGAAGAATAAAGAAATATAAATCCAAGTACATCAGTGAAGAAAGCAAAATATGTAAGAGAGAAAGACAAGAAATTATCAGAGAAAATCCCCATAAACAACCATAAAACAAGCAATGAAATGGTAATAAATAGGGGCACCTGGGTGGCTCAATCTGTTGAGCATCTGACTGTCGGTTTTGTTTCATCTCATGATCTCATAGTAATGGGATGAGGCCCCATTTCTGACTCCATGTTATAAATATATTGAAGTTCGATTTGCCAACATATAGCATTACACCCAGTGCTCATCCCATCAAGTGGCCCCCTCAGTGCCCGTCACCCAGTCACCCCAACCCCCGCCCACCTCCCTTTCCATCACCCTTTGTTCATTTAACAGAGTTAGGTGTCTCTCATGTTCTGTCACCCTCACTGATATTTCCCACTCATTTTATCTCCTTGCCCCTTTTTCCCTTTCAATATTTTTATATTCCCCAAATAAATGAGACAATATAATGTTTTTCCTTCTCCAATTGACTTACTTCACTCAGATTAATACCCTCCAGTTCCATCCATGTTGAAGCAAATGGTGGGTATTTGTCGTTTCTAATGGCTAGTATTCCATTGTGTGTGTGTGTATATATATATATCTTCGTTATCCATTCATCTTTTGATGGACACCGAGGCATCTGCCACAGTTTGGCTATTGTGGACATTGCTGCTATAAACATCAGGGTGCAGGTGTTCCACTGTTTCATAGCATCTGTAACTTTGGGGTAAATCCCCAGCAGTGCAATTGCTGAGTCGTAGGGCAGATCTACTTTTACTCTTTGAGGAACCTCCACACAGCTTTCCACAGTGGCTATACCAGTTCACATTCCCACCAAAAGTGCAAGAGGGCTCCGCTTTCTCCACATCCTCTCCAACATTTGTGGTTTCCTACCTTCTTAATTTTCCCTATTCTCACTGGTGTGAGGTGGTATCTCATTGTGGTTTTGATTTGTATTTCCCTGATGGCCAGTGATGTGGAGCATTTTCTCATGTGTGTGTTGGCCATGTGTATGTCTTCCTCTGTGAAATTTCAGTTCATGTCTTTTGCCCATTTCATGATTGGATTGTTTGTTTCTTTGCTGTGGAGTTTAATAAGTTCTTTATAGATCTTGGATACTAGCCCTTTATCTGATAGGTCATTTGCAAATATCATCTACCATTATGTAGGTTGTCTTTTAGTTTTGTTGACTGTTTCTTTTGCTGTGCAAAAGCTTCTTATCTTGATGAAGTCCCAATAATTCATTTTTGCTTTTGTCTCTTTTGCCTTCATGGATGTATCTTTAAAGAAGGTGCTGTGGCCAAGTTAAAACAGGGTGTTGCCTGTGTTCTCCTCTAGGATTTTGATGGAATCTTGTCTCACATTTAGATATTTCATCCATTTTGAGTTTATCTTTGTGTATGGTGTAAGGAAATGGTCTAGTTTCATTCTTCTGCATGTGTCTCTCCAATTTACCCAGCACCATTTATTGAAGAGACTGTCCTTTTTCCAGTGGATACTCTTTCTTAATTCTCGAATATTAGTTCACCATAGAGTTGAGGGCCCATTTCTGGGTTCTCTATTCTGTTCCATTGATCTACGTGTCTGTTTTTCTGCCAGGACCACACTGTCTTCATGATCACAGCTTTGTAGTACTACTTGAAATCCGGCATTGTTATGCCCTCGGCTCTGGTTTTCTTTTCCAATATTGCGCTGGCTATTCAGGGTCTTTTCTGAGCCCACACAAATCTTAAGATGCTTTGTTCCAACTCTCTGAAGAAATTCCATGGTATTCAGAGATGCATTACTATTCCATGGTATAGGGATTGCATTAAATGTGTAAATTGCCCTGGGTAACTTTGAAATTCTCACAATATTAGTTCTGCCAATCCATGAGCATGGAATATTTTTCCATCTCTTTGTGTCTTCCTCAATTTCTTTCAGAAGTGTTCTGAAGTTTTTAGGGTATACTTTGGTTAGGTTTATTCCTAGGTATCTTATGATTATGGGTGCAATTGTAAATGGGATTGACTCCTTAATTTCACTTTCTTCAGTCTCATTGTTAGTGTATAGAAATGCCACTGATTTCTGGGCATTGATTTTGTGTCCTGCCACATTGCTGAATTGCGGTATGAGTTCTAGCAATCTTGGGGTGGAGGCTTTTGGGTTTCCTATGTACAGTATCATGTCATCTGTGAAGAGGGAGAGTTTGACTTCTTCTTTGCCAATGTGAATGTCTTTTATGTCTTTTTGTTGCCTGATTGCTGAGGCTAGGACTTCTAGTACTATGTTGAAAAGTAGTGGTGAGAATGGGCATCCCTGTCTTGTTCCTGATCTTAGGGGAAAGGCTCCCACTGTTTCCTCATTGAGAATGATATTTGCTGTGGGCTTTCTGTAGATGGCATTTAAGATGCTGAGGAATGTTCCCTCTATCCCTACACTCTGAAGATTTCTGATCAGGAATGGATGCTGTATTTTGTCAAATGCTTTCTCTCTATCTACTGAGAGGATCATATGGTTTTTGTTTTTTCTCTCATTGATATGATCTATATCACATTGATTGCTTTATGAGCGTTGATCGAGCCTTGCATCTGGGGATAAATCTCACTTGGTCATGGTGAATAATCTTCTTAATGTACTATTGGATCCTATTGGCTAGTATCTTGTTGAGAATTTTTGCATCTGTGTTCATCAGGGATATTGGTCTATAGTTTTCATTTTGGTGGGGTCTTTGGTTTTGGAATTAAGGTGATGCTGGCCTCATAGAACGAGTTGGGAAGTATTCCATCCCTTTCTTTCTTTCAGAACAGCTTTAGTAGAAAAGGTATTGTTTCTTCTTTACATGTTTGATAGAATTCCCCTGGGAAGCCATGTGGCCCTGGACTTTTCTGTCTTGGTAGGTTTTTGATGACTGCTTTGATTTGCTTGCTGCTTATTGGCCTGTTCAGGTTTTCTATTTCTTCCTTTTCTGGTTTTGGTAGTTTGTGGTTTTCCAGAAATGTGTCCATTTCTTCTATATTGCCTAATTTATTGGTATATAGCTGCACATAATACGTTTTTAAAATCTTTTGTATTTCCTTGGTATTGGTTGTGATCTCTCCTCTTTCATTCGTGATTTTTATCGAGTTTTTTTATTTTTAATAAAGCTGGCTAATGGTTTATCTATGTTATTAAAATTTTCAAAGAACCAGCTCCTGGTTTTGTTGATCTGTTCTACAGTTCTTCTGGTCTCTATTTCATTGAGTTCTGCTCAAATATGTATTAACTCTCTTCTGCTGGGTGTATGTTTTATTTGCTGTTCTTACTCCAGTTCCTTTAGGTGTGAGGTTAGCTTATGTATATGAGTTTTTTCCATTTTTTTGAGGGATACTTGTATTGTGATGTATTTCCCTCTTAGGACTGCTTTTGCTGTATTCCAAAGATTTTTAATGGTTGTATATTCATTTTCATTAGTTTCCATGAATCTTTTTAATTCTTCTCTAATTTCCTGGTTGAACCATTCATCTTTTAGTAGGGTGGTCTTTAACCTCCACGTGTTTGAATTTCTTCCAAATTTCTAATGGTGATTGAGTTCAAGTTTCAAAGCATTATGGTCTGAAAATATGCAGGGGACAATCCCAATTTTTTGGTATCGGTTAAGACCTGATTTGTGACCCAGTATGTTGTCTATTTTGGAGAAAGTTCTATGTGCACTTGAGAAGAATCTGTATTCAGTTGCATTTGGATTGAAAGTTCTGTAAATATCTGTGAAATCCATCTGGTCCAGTGTGTCATTTAAAGCTCTTGTTTCAAAAAAATAAAAATAAAAATAAAGCTCTTGTTTCTTTGGAGATGTTGTGCTTAGAAGTTCTGTCTTTTGCAGAGAGCGTCGTGTTGAAGTCTCCCAGTAAAAGTGTATTATTATCTAAGTATGCCTTTACTTTGGTTATTAATTGATAATTATACAATAATAATAAGGGACTTTAACAGCCCTCTTACATCAATGAACAGATCATCTTAACAGAAAATAAATAAGGAAAAAATGACTTTGAATGACACACTTGACCAGATGTACTTCACAGACATATTCAGAACATTCCATCCTAAAGCATCAGAATACACTTTCCTTTCAAGTGCACATGAAATATTCTCCAGAATAGATCACATATTAGGTCACAAAGCAGGCCTCAACATATATAAAAAATTGAAATAAGGGGGAGGAGCAAGATGGCGGAAGAGTAGGGTCTCCAAATCACCTGTCTCCACCAAATTACCTAGAAAACCTTCAAATTATCCTGAAAATCTATCAATTCGGCCTGAGAATTAAAGAGAGACCAGCTGGAATGCTACAGTGAGAAGAGTTCGCGCATCTATCAAGGTAGGAAGACGGGGAAAAAGAAATAAAGAAACAAAGGCCTCCAAGGGGGAGGGGCCCCGCGAGGAGCCGGGCTGAGGCCGGGGCGAGGGTCCCCAGGACAAGAGAGCCCCGTCCCGGAGACGCAGGAGCTGCACCGACCTTCCCGGGCGGAAAGGGGCTCGCAGGGAGTTGGAGCAGGACCCAGGAGGGCAGGGATGCCCTCGGGTTCCCTGAGACAGTAACAGAGCAACTGCGCGCCCAGGAGAGTGCGCCGAGCTCCCTAAGGGCTGCAGCGCGCACGGCGGGACCTGGCGGGACCTGGCGGGACCCGGACCAGCTCGGAGGGGCTCGGGGGCAGCTCCGCGGAGGGGGCTGCGCGGCGGTAGCAGCTCGGAGGGGCTCGGGCAGAGGAAGAGGCTCCGTGCAGAGAGGCCTGCGCGGTTCCAGGAGCAGCTCGGAGGGGCTTGGGCGGCAGCTCCGCGGAGAGGGTTGCGCGGCCTCGGGAGCGCGAATCCAACAGCGCAGGCTCCGGAGCACAGGGCGCCGGGACACAGCCCAGGATCCCGCCTCCCCCGGGACAGGCAGAGGCCGGGAGGGCCCAGGACAGCGAGGACGCTCCTGCCCCAGCTGAGCAGATCAGCGGCCCCGCCCCGGAGCCTCCAGGCCCTGCAGACGGAGTTCCTGCCGGAGCTGAATCCAGGTTTCCAGAGCCGGCCCCGCCACTGGGGCTGTTCCTCCTGCGGCCTCACGGGGTAAACAACCCCCACTGAGCCCTGCACCAGGCAGGGGCACAGCACCTCCCCCAGCTGCTAACACCTGAAAATCAGCACAACAGGCCCCTCCCCCAGAACACCAGCTAGACGGACTTCCAGGAGAAGCCAAGGGACTTAAAGTACACAGAATCAGAAGATACACCCCGTGGTTCTTTTCTTGTTTTGTTTTGTTTTGCTTTTTGGTTTGTTTCCTTCCCCCACCCCCTTTTTTTCTCCTTTCTTTTTGTTTCTCTTTTTCTTCTTTTTTTTTTGTTTTTTTTCTTCCCTTTTTTTTCTCTTACTCTTTTCTTTCCTTCTTTCTCTCCTCTCTTTTTCTCTTTTTCCCAATACAACTTGTTTTTGGCCACTCTGCACTGAGCAAAATGACTAGAAGGAAAACCTCACCTCAAAAGAAAGAATCAGAAACAGTCCTCTCTCCCACAGAGTTACAAAATCTGGATTACAATTCAATGTCAGAAAGCCAATTCAGAAGCACTATTATACAGCTACTGGTGGCTCTAGAAAAAAGTATAAAGGACTCAAGAGACTTCATGACTTCAGAATTTAGAGCTAATCAGGCAGAAATTAAAAATCAATTGAATGAGATGCAATCCAAACTAGAAGTCCTAACGACGAGGGTTAACGAGGTGGAAGAACGAGTGAGTGACATAGAAGACAAGTTGATAGCAAAGAGGGAAACTGAGGAAAAAAGAGACAAACAATTAAAAGACCATGAAGATAGATTAAGGGAAATAAACGACAGCCTGAGAAAGAAAAACCTACGTTTAATTGGGGTTCCCGAGGGCGCCGAAAGGGACAGAGGGCCAGAATATGTATTTGAACAAATTCTAGCTGAAAACTTTCCTAATCTGGGAAGGGAAACAGGCATTCAGATCCAGGAAATAGAGAGATCCCCCCCTAAAATCAATACAAACCGTTCAACACCTCGACATTTAATAGTGAAGCTTGCAAATTCCAAAGATAAAGAGAAGATCCTTAAAGCAGCAAGAGACAAGAAATCCCTGACTTTTATGGGGAGGAGTATTAGGGTAACAGCAGACCTCTCCACAGAGACCTGGCAGGCCAGAAAGGGCTGGCAGGATATATTCAGGGTCCTAAATGAGAAGAACATGCAACCAAGAATCCTTTATCAAGCAAGGCTCTCATTCAAAATGGAAGGAGAGATAAAGAGCTTCCAAGACAGGCAGCAACTAAAAGAATATGTGACCTCCAAACCAGCTCTGCAAGAAATTTTAAGGGGGACTCTTAAAATTACCCTTTAAGAAGAAGTTCAATGGAACAGTCCACAAAAACAAGGACTGAATAGATATCATGATGACACTAAACTCATATCTCTCAATAGTAACTCTGAATGTGAACGGGCTTAATGACACCATCAAAAGGCGCAGGGTTTCAGACTGGTTAAAAAAGCAGGACCCATCTATTTGCTGTCTACAAGAGACTCATTTTAGACAGAAGGACACCTACAGCCTGAAAATAAAAGGTTGGAGAACCATTTACCATTCAAATGGTCCTCAAAAGAAAGCAGGGGTAGCCATCCTTATATCAGATAAACTAAAATTTACCCCAAAGACTGTAGTGAGAGATGAAGAGGGACACTATATCATACTTAAAGGATCTATTCAACAAGAGGACTTAACAATCCTCAATATATATGCCCCGAATGTGGGAGTTGCCAAATATATCAATCAATTATTAACCAAAGTGAAGAAATACTTAGATAATAATACACTTATACTTGGTGACTTCAATCTAGCTCTTTCTATACTCGATAGGTCTTCTAAGCACAACATCTCCAAAGAAACGAGAGCTTTAAATGATACATTGGACCAGATGGATTTCACAGATATCTACAGAACTTTACATCCAAACTCAACTGAATACACATTCTTCTCAAGCGCACATGGAACTTTCTCCAGAATAGACCACATATTGGGTCACAAATCGGGTCTGAACCGATACCAAAAGATTGGGATTGTCCCCTGCATATTCTCAGACCATAATGCCTTGAAATTAGAACTAAATCACAACAAGAAGTTTGGAAGGACCTCAAACACGTGGAGGTTAAGGACCATCCTGCTAAAAGATGAAAGGGTCAACCAGGAAATTAAGGAAGAATTAAAAAGATTCATGGAAACTAATGAGAATGAAGATACAACCGTTCAAAATCTTTGGGATGCAGCAAAAGCAGTCCTAAGGGGGAAATACATCGCAATACAAGCATCCATTCAAAAACTGGAAAGAACTCAAATACAAAAGCTAACCTTACACATAAAGGAGCTAGAGAAAAAACAGCAAATAGATCCTACACCCAAGAGAAGAAGGGAGTTAATAAAGATTCGAGCAGAACTCAACGAAATCGAGACCAGAAGAACTGTGGAACAGATCAACAGAACCAGGAGTTGGTTCTTTGAAAGGATTAATAAGATAGATAAACCATTAGCCAGCCTTATTAAAAAGAAGACAGAGAAGACTCAAATTAATAAAATCATGAATGAGAAAGGAGAGGTCACTACCAACACCAAGGAAATACAAACGATTTTAAAAACATATTATGAACAGCTATACGCCAATAAATTACGCAATCTAGAAGAAATGGACGCATTCCTGGAAAGCCACAAACTACCAAAACTGGAACAGGAAGAAATAGAAAACCTGAACAGGCCAATAACCAGGGAGGAAATTGAAGCAGTCATCAGAAACCTCCCAAGACACAAGAGTCCAGGGCCAGATGGCTTCCCAGGGGAATTTTATCAAACGTTTAAAGAAGAAACCATACCTATTCTCCTAAAGCTGTTTGGAAAGATAGAAAGAGATGGAGTACTTCCAAATTCGTTCTATGAAGCCAGCATCACCTTAATTCCAAAACCAGACAAAGACCCCACCAAAAAGGAGAATTACAGACCAATATCCCTGATGAACATGGATGAAAAAATTCTCAACAAGATACTGGCCAATAGGATCCAACAGTACATTAAGAAAATTATTCACCATGATCAAGTAGGATTTATCCCTGGGACACAAGGCTGGTTCAACACTCGTAAAACAATCAATGTGATTCATCATATCAGCAAGAGAAAAACCAAGAACCATATGATCCTCTCATTGGATGCAGAGAAAGCATTTGACAAAATACAGCATCTATTCCTGATCAAAACTCTTCAGAGTGTAGGGATAGAGGGAACATTCCTCGGCATCTTAAAAGCCATCTACGAAAAGCCCACAGCAAATATCATTCTCAATGGGGAAGCACTGGGAGCCTTTCCCCTAAGATCGGGAACAAGACAGGGATGTCCACTCTCACCACTGCTGTTCAACATAGTACTGGAAGTCCTAGCCTCAGCAATCAGACAACAAAAAGACATTAAAGGCATTCAAATTGGCAAAGAAGAAGTCAAACTCTCCCTCTTCGCCGATGACATGATACTCTACATAGAAAACCCAAAAGTCTCCACCCCAAGATTGCTAGAACTCATACAGCAATTCGGTAGCGTGGCAGGATACAAAATCAATGCCCAGAAATCAATGGCATTTCTATACACTAACAATGAGACTGAAGAAAGAGAAATTAAGGAGTCAATCCCATTTACAATTGCACCCAAAAGCCTAAGATACCTAGGAATAAACCTAACCAAAGATGTAAAGTATCTATACCCTCAAAACTATAGAACACTTCTGAAAGAAATTGAGGAAGACACAAAGAGATGGAAAAATATTCCATGCTCATGGATTGGCAGAATTAATATTGTGAAAATGTCAATGTTACCCAGGGCAATATACACGTTTAATGCAATCCCTATCAAAATACCATGGACTTTCTTCAGAGAGTTAGAACAAATTATTTTAAGATTTGTGTGGAATCATGGGGATCCCTGGGTGGCGCAGTGGTTTGGCGCCTGCCTTTGGCCCAGGGCGCAATCCTGGAGACCCTGGATCGAATCCCATATCAGGCTCCCGGTGCATGGAGCCTGCTTCTCCCTCTGCCTGTGTCTCTGCCTCTCTCTCTCTCTGTGACTATCATAAGTAAATAAATAAAAAAAAAAAACCTTTAAAAAAAAAAAGATTTGTGTGGAATCAGAAAAGACCCCGAATAGCCAGGGGAATTTTAAAAAAGAAAACCATATCTGGGGGCATCACAATGCCAGATTTCAGGTTGTACTACAAAGCTGTGGTCATCAAGACAGTATGGTACTGGCACAAAAACAGACACATAGATCAGTGGAACAGAATAGAGAATCCAGAAGTGGACTCTGAACTTTATGGGCAACTAATATTCGATAAAGGAGGAAAGACTATCCATTGGAAGAAAGACAGTCTCTTCAATAAATGGTGCTGGGAAAATTGGATATCCACATGCAGAAGAATGAAACTAGACCACTCTCTCTCACCATACACAAAGATAAACTCAAAATGGATGAAAGATCTAAATGTGAGACAAGATTCCATCAAAATCCTAGAGGAGAACACAGGCAACACCCTTTTTGAACTCGGCCATAGTAACTTCTTGCAAGATACATCCACGAAGGCAAAAGAAACAAAAGCAAAAATGAACTATTGGGACTTCATCAAGATAAGAAGCTTTGGCACAGCAAAGGATACAGTCAACAAAACTCAAAGACAACCTACAGAATGGGAGAAGATATTTGCAAATGACATATCAGATAAAGGGCTAGTTTCCAAGATCTATAAAGAACTTATTAAACTCAACACCAAAGAAACAAACAATCCAATCATGAAATGGGCAAAAGACATGAAGAGAAATCTCACTGAGGAAGACATAGACATGGCCAACATGCATATGAGAAAATGCTCTGCATCACTTGCCATCAGGGAAATACAAATCAAAACCACAATGAGATACCACCTCACACCAGTGAGAATGGGGAAAATTAACAAGGCAGGAAACAACAAATGTTGGAGAGGATGCGGAGAACAGGGAACCCTCATACACTGTTGGTGGGAATGTGAACTGGTGCAGCCACTCTGGAAAACTGTGTGGAGGTTCCTCAAACAGTTAAAAATAGACCTGCCCTACGACCCAGCAATTGCACTGTTGGGGATTTACCCCAAAGATACAAATGCAATTAAACGCCGGGACACCTGCACCCCGATGTTTATAGCAGCAATGGCCACGATAGCCAAACTGTGGAAGGAGCCTCGGTGTCCAACGAAAGATGAATGGATAAAGAAGATGTGGTTTATGTATACAATGGAATATTACTCAGCTATTAGAAATGACAAATACCCACCATTTGCTTCAACGTGGATGGAACTGGAGGGTATTATGCTGAGTGAAGTAAGCCAGTCGGAGAAGGACAAACATTATATGTTCCCATTCATTTGGGGAATATAAATAATAGTGAAAGGGAATATAAGGGAAGAGAGAAGAAATGTGTGGGAAATATCAGAAAGGGAGACAGAACGTAAAGACTGCTAACTCTGGGAAACGAACTAGGGGTGGTAGAAGGGGAGGAGGGCGGGGGGTGGGAGTGAATGGGTGACGGGCACTGGGGGTTATTCTGTATGTTAGTAAATTGAACACCAATAAAAAATAAATTTAAAAAAAATTCTAAAAAGAACAAAAAAGGAGAAAAAAAATTGAAATAAAACGATGCATCTCTTCTGATGACAATTCTATGAAACTAGAGTTCACCCACAAGAAAAAACCCCAAAGACTGCAAGTATATTGAAGTTAAACAACATGCTACTAAACAATGAATGGGTCATCATGCAAATCAAAGAAGAAGGAAAGAATACATGGAAACAAATGAAAATTAAAACATAATGATCCAAAAGCTTTGGGATGCAACACCAAGAAGGAATATACAATGGGAAAAATGTCTTTTCAAAAAATTGTGTTGGAAAACTGGACACCAACATGCAAAAGAATGAAATTGGACCACTTTGTTACATCATATACAAAAATAACTTCAAAATTATTGAAGCCTTAAATGTGAGAAGAAATACATATGAATCCTAGGAGAGAACATAATGAGTAACTTCTTCGAATCAGCCATGGAAACTCCATTCTAGATACGTCTCCTGAGGCGAGAGAAAGAAAAGCAAAATTAAACTAGCAGAATACATCAAAGTGAAAAGTTTCTGCATAGTGAAAGAAACCATCAACAAAACTAAACGTCAACCTACAAAATGGGAGAATATATTTCCATTGACATATCTGATAAACGGCTAGTCTCCAAAATATATAAAGAACTTTTAGGAGACACCTAGGTGGCTCAATTTGTTAAACATATGCCTTTAGCTCAAGTCATGATCTCAGTCAGGGTCCTGGGATAGAGTCCTGCATCAGGCTCCCTGCTCATTTGGGAGTCTACTTTTCCTTCTGCCTCTCCCCCTGCTGGTGCTCTATCTCTATCTCTGTCTCTCTCTTTCTGTCTAAATAAAGACATAAATTTATTTATAAAGACATAAATAAAGAAATAAGATCTTTTTTAAAAAAAGAAGATGCTCTGGGGGTTATTCTGTATGTTAGTAAATTGAACACCAATAAAAAATAAATTAAAAAAAAAAGAAGATGCTCAACATCACTGATCATCAGGGAAATACAAATAAAAACTACAATGAGATATCACTTCCCACCTGTCAGAATGAGTAAAATCAGTAACACAAGGAACAAGAGGTATTGGCAAGGATGTGAAGAAAGGTGGACCCTCTTGCACTGTTGGTAGGAATGCAAACAGGTGTAGTCACTCTGGAAAACAATATGGAGGTTCCTCAAGAAGTTAAAAATACAGCTATCCTATGGCCCAGCAATTGCACAACTAGGTATTTACCTGAAGATATAAAGGTAGTGATCTTAAGGTTACCTGCACCCCAATGTTTATGGCAGCAATGTCCACAATAGCCAAACTGTGGAAAGAGCTGAGATGTCCATTGACAGATGAATGGATAAAGGAGATGTGTGTGTGTGTGTGTGTGTGTGTGTGTGTGTATATATATATATATATATATATATATATATATATATATACAATGGAATATTACTTAGCCATCAGAAAAGATGAATACTTATCATTTACACTGACATGGATACAATTGGAGGGTATTGTGCTGAGTGAAATAACTCAGGTAAGGACAATTATATGATTTTATTCATGTAGATCATAAGAAACAGCACAGAGGATCACAGGGGAATGGAGGGAAAACTCAATGGGAAGTCATCAGAAGGGAGAAAAACCATAAGAGACTCTTAACTATAGGAAACAAACTGAGGGTTGCTGGAGGGGAGGTGAATGGGGGGATGGAGTAATTGGTTGATGGGCACATGATGTGATGAGCACTGGGTGTTATATGCAACTGATGAATTATTGAACTCTACACGTGAAACTATAGTATAGATTGGCTAATTGGATCTAAATTTAAAAAATAATTAATTAAAAAAAGAAAAGATGCTGAATATCACTCATCATCAGGGAAATGCAAATCAAAACTCCAGTTAGCTATCACGCCACACCTGTCAGAATAGCTAAAATAAACAACACAAGAAATAACAGCTGTTTGCAAAGATGTGGAGAAAGAGGAAACCTCTGACACTGTTGACTGGAATGAAAACTGGTACAGCCACTCTGGAAAACAATATGGAAGCTCCTCAAATATTTAAAGAGTACTACACTATGACTCAGCAATTGCATTACTAGTTTTTTGCCCAAAGAATACAAAAATACTAATTCAAAGAAATACATGCACTCTGATTGTTCATTATCAACAATAGTCAAATTATGGAAAGAGCCCAATGTCCATTGACATTGAATGGATAAAGAAGATTATATATAATGGAATATTATATATAATCTGTATTATATATAATAATGGAACATCAGTGATCATCAGGGAAATGCAAATCAAAACTCCAATCAGATATCACATCACACCTCTCAGAATCGCTAAAATTAACAACACAAGAAACAACAGGTGTTGGTGAGGATGTGGAGAAAGGGGAAACCTCTTGCTCTGTTGTTGGGAATGCAAACTGGTTGTAGCCACTCTGTAAAACAGTATGGACATTTCAGCAATTGCACTGCCAGGTATTTACCCAAAAAATACAATAATGTTAATTCAAAGGGATACATGCACCCCTGTGTTTTTAGCAACATTATTACAATACCAAATCACGCAAGCAGCTCAAAAGTCCAACAATTGATGAATGTATATATGTATACAATGCAATACTTTTGATCCATAAAGAATGAAACCTTGCCATTTGCAATGATATGGATAGAGCAGAGAGTATTATGCTAAGTGAAATAAATCAGTCAGATAAAGACAAATAGTGTATGATTTCAGACATACATGGAATGTAGGAAAGAAAACAAATGAACAAATGGGAAAAGAAAGATAAGCATAAACCAAGAAACAGAGTCTCAGTTATGGAGAGCAAACTTTTATGAGAGGAGAAGTAAGTGTGAGGATGGGTTAAATAGGTGATTGGGTTTAAGGAACACACTTATGATGAGCACAGGGTGAGATATGGAATTGTTGAATCATTGCATTGTACACCTAAAAGTAATATAACACTGTATGTTAATTAACTGGAATTTAAGAAAAGCTTAAAATAAGGAAGATCCTAAAGCAATAACTTTACATCTATAAACTAGAAAAAGAAAAGCATACTAAACCCAAAACTAGCAGGAGGAAGGCAATAATACAGATTACAGTAGGTAGAAATAATTGAAATAGAAAATAGAAAATCAATAATACAAACAAAACCAAAAGTTGGTTATTTAAAAAGGTCCAAAACATAGAAAAAACTTTAGATAACCCAGAAAAAAGCTGAGAGGACTCAAACTGCTATAATCAGGAATAAAAAAGGAGTATTGATATTGAACTTACCAAAATGAAAAAAATGAGAATACTATGAAGAATTGTATGACAGCAAATTACTATAACCTAGATGAAAAGGAAAAAATTCCTAGAAATATTCAAACAACCTGAATAGACTCAAGAAAACAGAAAATCTAAACAGACATAGATACAAGTGAAGAGACTGAATTAGTAATCAAAACTTCCCAAAGAAAAGCTCAGGACCAGATGTTTTCACCAGTGAATTCTTCCAAACATTTAAAGAAGGGTTAATATCAATTTTTTTTCAATCTCTTCTTTTGTATGGCTGAGTAACATTCTGTTGTGTATCTATATATGTTGTGTATATATGTAAAATTTCCTGTTTATCTATTCATCAGTTGATGGACATTTCAGCTCTTTCCATTATTTGGCTATTGCTGATAATGCTGCTATAAACATCAGGGTGCATGTATCTCTTCCAAAAAAATAGAACAGGAAAGAATACTTCCTAACTCATTCTATAAGGCCAAATCACCTCTGTACCAAAGCCAGATAAAGACATCACAAGATAAAACTATATACCAATTTCCTTGTGAATGCAAAAAGTCTTAACAAAATACTAGAAAACTGAATCCAGAAGCATATTCAGAGGATTGTGTATCAAGTTTAAGTAAGGATTATACCAGAAAATATTCAGAGCAACATTATTCATAATAGCAAAAGCTGCAAACAATCAATATGTCTTACCAACTTGTACATGGATAAAGAAAATGTGGATACATTTATATGATAGAGTACTAGTCAGTAATATAAATGAATATACAATTGATACATGCTACAACACAGATGACCCTCAAAACAATATGCTAAGTAAAAGAAATCAGAAGTGAAAGATTAGAGATTATATAATTCCAGTAATACTAAATCTCCACAAATTTATAGAGAGCAAGCAGATCACTGGTTGCCTAGATTTGGAGGTAGAGGTGGAGATTGCACATATCCTAAGGGAACTTTTTGTGTTGATGGAAATATTTTAATGCTAGATTGTATTGCAGAACTCTAGATTGTAGAACTCTATACATTTATTAAAAATCACTGGATTGTGCATGAACAATAGATGAACTTTATGGTATATGAATTACCCTTTAATAAATCATAAAAATAGGGCTATAATAATTTTAAAAGAGCTTTTGAAGTCTTGCTTTCCAAAGGATAGCAGATTATTGTCTATATTGAACATATGCTTTTCCTGTACTGTTTCAGACTCATGTAAACTTATTGGTATATTCCTAGCACATAAATTCTTTTTTTAATTTAATTTTATTTATTTTTTATTTTTTTAATTTAGATTTTATTGGTGTTCAATTTGCCAACATATAGAATAACACCCAGTGCTCATCCCATCAAGTGCCCCCCTCAGCTAGCACATAAATTTTTTTATCTTTTATTTTATTTTATTTTTTTAATAATAAATTTATTTTTTATTGGTGTTCAATTTACCAACATACAGAATAACACCCAGTGCTCATCCCGTCAAGTGCCCCCCTCAGTAGCACATAAATTCTTGATAAAGGCTCAATTCTATTATTATTGTGTTGTTGCTGTTATTGCTATTATTATTATTTCGGGATGTCAGAGACATAAGGAACCTGAGAAATGGTCTAGTTCAATTTACTTCATTTTACATATGAATAAATTTAGGTACAGTCAGAAGAAACTACTTGACAAAGGTCTCAAGACTAAGGCTAGAATATGACTTTTAAAATTCTTATGACAAGTGACCATTTTACTTTAACAAAAGAACTAAAACTATGCAAAGATCTCCATCTTTGATCCTCTCATTAGAGAGCTCTGCTGGTTTAGATAAGGCTGGTCATTGTAAAGGAAACAAAACTGGTTAGTTTTTTTGGTTTGATGTACATATTTGTGAGGATTCTATGGAAATCTAGGTTGCTTTTTCTCAGTGGGAAAAGGCCATGGGCAAGGTGCATACATCCCTCCTTCACCACTCCCTTCTCTTCCTCTTTATTTGAAGATCTAGACCAAATATTTTAGTAGGTATCAACAGGGACTTCTGAGCAGCACCAAAAAACAAACAATGATATGGATGACCAACCTAAACTATCATTCCTCAACCAACACAGGAAATAGGGGAATTGAGTGCTGGAGCTTGTAGCTTTGAATTGTTAGCTAATGGGTGTTGCAAAAAATAAGAAGGATGAATTTGGAGGATGAACTCTCCCCACTGTAATACTTTGTTAGGCAGCCAGTTCACAATGCTCAGGACTTTGTAAATGTTTCTGAGTTCTGCTTGAGTGATGAAAGGGGAGGCCAGAAAAGTGTTCTGATTAGGAAAAGGCATAATGCTTGATGTAATTATCTTAAATACCTGATTTGTCAGATTTAATGAGGTATAATTGATAAATAAAATTCTAATATATTTAAAATGTACATTGTGATTACACACACACATTGTGAATTGACTCCCCCCACCCCTGTCAGTTATAACATCCATCATCCTGCATATTTGTACGAGTGGGTTTTGTGCGTGTGTGTGACAAATTTAAGTTCTACTGTCTTAGAAATTTCAATTATGCATACATTTACACACTATTCTTGAATTTAAAAAATATAAACAAGAGGGTTTAGATGTGTGCTTATAAAGGACTAAAATTTAGTATCTTGTTCTTATAAGACCATGACACAATGCACTTAATGACAACAAGGAGAGCAGTGAGAACATATCATTTAGGAAATAGGTTATATGAGGCTGATTTTACCAAATGAAGGTTAAAATGGGGTGTCATTTACTAGACAATTATTTCTTGGATACCTACTATGTGTAAAGAATTGTGCTATACTCTAATGTTTGTATAGATCCATGAACTTTCACAAGTGTGGCAGATGCTGTGGGGGATACATACTTCTGCTTCCAAAAAGCCTACAGTTTAGTAGAGGAGATACGACATATACAAAAAATATGAAATTAACAGTGGTTTAGTGCCATGTTAGTGGTACACATGACTACAAAGGTTCAGAAATGAAGAAATAATTTCCTAACAGAATTAAAATGGAAGCTTTACAGAGGGATGGACAGGATTTCATGTGTGCATGTATTTGGAGTTCTTTGAAAATATGAAAAGAGACTATAAGGAGGATGACAGAGCATCTGTTCTTGGATTCTAGCAACAGTAGGTAGGGAATAGTTTTAAAATACATCAGAGTAATTTGGGGTAACTATGAAAAGCAGCTTCCTGATTCTATGGACAGTAAGACACTGGAAGACACAAGAAAGCTTAGAAAGTTTACAACATTTTTCGGCTAAATATTAGATAATCATACACTTGGCAATAGTTTAAAATGAGTACTTTGTACAAGCAGGTAAATGGGATTATCTCCTTGGATGTCTTTCGTAAGCAGTTACGACATGTTTGAAAGGGAATTCATCTTTTTTCCCTCACCATCCTAAACTGGCTTCTCCTCCTGGGTTATTCACCTCAGAGAATGACTGGTCCATCCACCTGCTCAAGGTCAGGATCCTTGGTGCTCTTTTCTCTCCTTCACGTTCCACATCCAAAATGCCACTAAGTCCTGGTTATTCTAGTTCTTGAATCTCTTGAGTTTTCCCACTTCCCCCCACCTCATTATCACTTCCCTAGTTTAGCTCCCCCATAATTTCCCCCTAAAGTACCATGTTAGCCTCTAAAGTGGTCTCACTGTTTGCAAATGTAAGATAAAATGTTCCAGGAAACCTAAGCGCCCAACTTACATTAATGTGAAGCTTATGTTATTTTAAGCTCTAGGATCTGCTGTTCCTCCATTGGTTGCCTGAAGAACTGCCTTAATAAAATCCTAATTCCTCAACCTGATATTCAAGAACCTCCACAATTTTTACTCCTATATTATCTCCATTTTGTCTTTCTTCTTTATCATTTCCCTATTCCCATGGATATTTCAGCTCTTATTACATCAAATATCCATTCTCTTCATTATTTTCAAATGGAAGTTGTAACATCTTAAGTGGTCTATACCTCTTCTTTCATCTCCCCACTAGTCCGTTTTAGCCCCATCCTCCAATCCTAAAATACATGTCTAACCTTGGGCTTACTTATTAATAATAATTTTCCTAAGAAGGCCAAATATAATCTTAAAACACATTCTTAGTTAAATTTATGATAATAAAAGTTTGATGATATCTTAAACATGAGGAGTAATAGAGAGAAGAAGCTGAAGAGGGGATCCCTGGGTGGCGTAGCAGTTTGGCACCTGCCTTTGTCCCAGGGCGCGATCCTGGAGACCCGGGATCGAATCCCACATCGGGCTCCCGGTGCATGGAGCCTGCTTCTCCCTCTGCCTATGTCTCTGCCTCTCTCTCTCTCTTTCTGTGACTATCATAAATAAATAAAAAATTTAAAAAAAGTCTTAAAAAAATAAAAAAAAGAAGCTGAAGAGAGAATGGTTGGAATAGAAAAAGTTGTTTGCTCAGAACCTTATTCATTCACTGGAAGTAGGAGGCTACTCAAAAGGCTATTATAAGAATTAAAAAGGGGATCCCTGGGTGGTGCAGCGGTCTATCGCCTGCCTTTGGCCCAGGGCGCGATCTTGGAGACCCGGGATCGAGTCCCACGTCGGGCTCCCGGTGCATGGAGCCTGCTTCTCCCTCTGCCTGTGTCTCTGCCTCTCTCTCTCTCTCTCTCTCTCTCTGTGTGACTATCATAAATAAATAAAAATTTAAAAAAAAAAGAATTAAAAGGTGAGAAGCACTACAATTTTACACTAAGAGTCTCTTTTCATTTAACACACATTTACTAAACCATATGCAAAGGCCTTACTAGATGCTGTGGGACTTGCAAAGGTGGACAATTTGGTTATTGCTCTTCAGGAGCTTGCAGACTACTATGAAATAGACAAGCATAAAATCACAGTGAATACAAGGTTGAGTAACTAACTGGAAGGGTAACTGGTGCCTAAGTAGAGGTAAGACAAAACCTGCTTATTTTTTATGGGACCACCTGATTTTTTTTGGTCAGAGTCCAGGGATCATAACATGCCTTAAATGATACATTTTATTTATTTATTTATTTATTTATTTATTTATTTAATTTATTATTTCTGTTAAGTTTTTATTTAAATTCCAGTTACTTTACATACAGTGTAGTATTAGTTTCAGGTGTACACTTCGTTTATTTTAATAGTTCTCAACATGTGTGAAAGACTGGAAGTGGGGTATGTTGGATTAGAATATAAAAGACAGTTTTAGTCTTAAGTCTAGCTGTGACATTCAACTTTTTATATTAAGGAGTTCAATATATTTTCACATAAATTTCACTTTCTTATGTCATTCCTGTGAGGTACAAGGAGACAGACATTATCCAGAGTATGAAATGAAGTCATATTTCCAAAGCCCTCAACAATAAATAGCAGAACCAGGACTGGAAGGTGGTTTTTCTAATTCCCACTCTAATCAAGTTTAAACTCTGCTCCTTTCCAAGATGACATATAGAAAATGTTAAGTAAAATGTTCAACTGATTCATTTATTGTCTATTTCAAACCTTAGTCCTTGGAAATATTTTAAAGACATAGCATTGGAATTTATTGGAGATGGCATCTTAAGTCTAGGCAGACTTGGCAGGATCTACAGACTGAATTCCCAATAATTCTCATCATTAAAAGGGAATCTTAAAAGTCTGAGGTGTAGTTTAGGGTTATAAAACGACCAGATATTTTTAAATAGGGGGAAGAGTTAAGATGGCAGAGTAGTAGAGGGACTTTGAATATGCCTCATCCTTTGAATACAGCTAGATCAACATTGAACTATTTTGAACAACTAGGAAGAGAATCAGAGGATTAAGGAAACAATCTGCACACTTGGAGCATGAGAATGAAGCAGAAGTGAGGCTTAACTTTACAAACAAGTGTTTGACCTACTTAAAGATCAAACACTATCCCACCATAAGCAAGGAAGAACTCTGCAGAGGAAGAACCAGTGGGAAAGAGCAGCCAAAAAAACAGCAAGTGTACACAGCATACACAAGAAAGACTTCCTGAAATTTTTGTTGTTGTTGTTGTTGTTGTTGCTGTTTTTTTCTCATCTTTTTTTCTTTCTTCCTTTTTTTCTGGACACAATAACTAAAAGGAAAAATTCACCACAAAAGAAAGAACAGGAGTTAGTGCTCTCAGCCAAGAATTTAATCAATATGCATATAAGATGTCAGAAGTAGAATTCAAACAAAAATTATAAAGATATCAACTGGGCTTGAAAAAGCATAGAAGACACTAGAGAATCCCTTACTGTAGAAATAAAATAACTAAACTCTAATTGGGCCAAAATTAAATATACTATTACTAATATGCAGTAAAAAATGGAGGCTATGCAGTAAAAAATATGCACCATTTGCTTCAACATGGATGGAACTTGAGGATATTATGCTGAGTGAAATAAATCAGAGAAAGACAATTATTATGTGGTTTCACTCATGAGTGGAATATAAGAAATGGTGAAAGGGACTATAAAGGAAAGGAGGGAAACTGAGTGGGGAAAAATAGAGAGGAAGACAAACCATAAGAGACTCCTAACTCTGGGAAATAAACAAAGGGTTGCAGAGGGGGAGGAGGTGGAGGGGATGGGGTAGCTGGGTGATGGGCATTAAGGAGGGCACATGATGGGATGAGCACTGGGTGTAATACTGTATGTTGGATAATTTAATTTAAATAAAATATTTTTTTAACGGAGGCTCTAACAGCTAGTATAAATGAAGCAGAATAGAGAGTCATGGATATAGAAAACAAAATGAAGTAAGGAAGCTGAGAAAAAGAGAGAAAGACAACCACTGGATCACTACAGAGGACTTTGAAAAATCAGCAATACCATAAAGTGCAATAATATTCAAATAGGGGTCTCAGAGGAGGGGGGACAGAAGGTTTATTTGAAAAATTTATAGCTGAGAACTTCCCTAATATGAGGAAGGAAATAGGCATTCAAGTCCAGGAGGCAGAGAGAACCCCCCTCAAAATCAATAAAAATAGGCCAACACCCTAGCAATTAATAGTGAAGCTTGAAAATTTCAGAGATCAAGAGAAAATGCTGAAAGAATCTTGGGGATAAGAGATCTCTAATCTACAAGAGTATAAAGTCTGGCAGAAGACTTGTCCACAGAGAACTAGCAGGCCAAATAGGACTGGCATGATATATTCAATGTGTTAATGGGAAAAATATGCAGCCAAGAATACTCTATCCAGTAAGGCTGTCATTCAGAATAGAAGGAGAGATAGTTTCCAGAACTACAAAAACTACAGGAATTCATGAACAGTAAACATCCCTGCAAGAAATATTACAGGGGATCTTTTGAGCAGTAAGAGAGCCCAAAAGTAACAAAGACCAGAAAGGAACAGAGACAATCTACAGGAACAGTGACTTTACAGCTAACACAATGTCACTAAATTAATATCTCTTAATAATTACTCTGAAGGTAAATGGACAAAATACTCCAATCAAAAGACATAGGGTATCAAGTTGGATAAAAAACAAGGTCTATCTATATGCTGTCTTCAAGAGACTCATCTTAGGCCCAATGACATCCCCAGATTGAAAATATGGAGTTTATCATGTCATTTATCATGCCATGGAATTAAAAAGAAACTTGCACCACCAATCTTTATGTCAAACAAAATATGCTTTTAAAAATCTATATATTTATTCATGAGAGACATGGAAACAGAGGCAGAAACATCAGCAGAAGGAGAAGCAGGCTTCCTGTGGGAAGCCTGATGCAGGACTCCATCGGAGGACCCTGGGATCATGACCCGAGCTGAAGGCATATGCTCAAACACTGAGCCACCCAGGTGACCCCAAACTAGGTTTTAAAACAAAGATTGTAATAAGAGATGAAGAACAGCAGTATTATCATAACAAAAATGGTTTATCCAACAGGAAGATATAACAATTGTAAATATTTACACCTCTAACATGGGAGGATCCAATTATACAAACCAATTAATAAAAAAATTAAAGAAACTTAGTGATAAAAATAAAATAAAAGGAGGGGACTTTAACATCCCACTCACAACAATGGACAGATCAACAAGGAAACAAGGCTTTGAATGACTCACTGGACCAGATGGACTTCACAGATATATTCAGAGCATTTCATCCTAAAGCAACAGAATACATTGTTTTCAAGTGCACATGGCACATTCTCCAGAATAGATCACATACTGGGTCACAAATCAGGTCTCAACTGGTAAAACAACATTGAGATCATACCATGCATATTTTCAGACCACATCTCTTTCAAACTTGAAATCAATCACAGGAAAAAATTCAGAAGAAACACAAATACATAGAAGTTAAGAACATCCTACTAAAGAATGAATGAGTCAACGAAAAAAAAAAGACTTCTTTCTATTTTTTTAGAAGAATTTTAAAAATACATTAACGCAAATGAATATGAAAACACGGCAGTTCAGAAACTTTGGGATGCAAAAAGGCAGTAGTAAGAGGGAAGCATATTGCAATACAGGCCTTTCTCAAGAAATAAGAAAAGTCTCAAATACACAACCTAACCTTACACCTAAAGGACCTGGAAAAAGATCAGTTATTAAGGCTTAAATCCAGTAGGAGAAGAGATAATAAAGATCAGAGCAAAACTCAATGACATAGAAATTACAAACAACAACTACAGCAAAACAGATCAACAAAACTAGGAGCCGGTTCTTTGAAAGAATTAATAAGATTGATAAACCTCTATTCAGACTTAACAAAAAGAGAAAGGACCCAAATAAATAAAATCATGAATGAAAGAGGAGAGATCACAACCAACACCACAGAAATACAAACAATTATAAGAGAATATTATGAACAATTATAGGCCAACAAATTAGACAATCTGGAAGAAATGGATACATTCCTAGAAACATATAAACTACCAACACTGAAACAAGAGAAAAAAAAAGGAAAACCTGAACAGACCCACAAACAGCAAAGAAATTGAATCAGTCATCAAAAATTTTTCAACAAACAAAAGTCCGGGGCAGAGTGGTTTCCCAGTGGAATTCTATCAAACATTTGAAGAAGAATTAATACCTATTTTTCTGAAACTGTCCCGAAAAATAGAAATGAAGGAATACTCCCAAACTCATTCTATGAGGCCAGCTTTACCCTGATCTTAAAACCAGAAAAAGACCCCACTAAAAAGGAGATTTACTGACTAATATCCCCGATGAACATAAATGCAAAAATCCTCACCATAATACAAGCTTATAGAATCCAACAGAACATTAAAAGGATTATTCACCAGGATCAAGTGGGATTTACTCCTGGGCAGCATGGGTGGTTCAACATCTACAAACCAATCAATGTGATACACCACATTAATAAAAAAAAAAAAAGGACAGGAACCATGTAATCCTCTCAATGGACACAGGAAAACCATTGGACAAAATACAACACCCTTTCTTGATAAAAACCCTCTGCAATGTAGGGATAGAGGAAACATACCTCGATGTCATAAAAACCATATATGAGGGACGCCTGGGTGGCTCAGTGGTTGAGTATCTGCCTTCCACTCAGGGTGTGATCCCAGGGTCCCGGGATTGAGTTCCCCATCGGGCTCCCTGCATAGAGCCTGCTTCTCTCTCTGCCTATGTCTCTGCCCCTCTCTGTGTGTGTCTCTCATGAATAAATAAATGAAATCTTTTAAAAAAAAACATATATGAAAGACGCACAGCAAGTATCGTTGTTAATGGGGAAAAACTGAGAGCTTTTCCCCTAAGGTCAGAAACATGACAGGGATGTCCACTCTCACCACTGTTGTTCAACACAGTACTGGAAATCCTGGCCTCAGCAATCAGACAACAAAAAGAAATAAAAGGCATCCAAATCAGCAAAGAAGAAGTAAAACTTCACTCATTGCAGATGACGTGATGCTCTATGTAGAAAACCCAAAATACTCCGCCAAAAAATTGTTAGAACTGATGCAGGAATTCAGTAAAGTTGCAGGACAGAAAGTCAAGGCACAGAATTCAGTTGCATTTCTATACATTAACAATGAGGCCAGAGTAAAAGAAATCAAGGAATGGATCCCATGTACAATTGTACCAAGAACCATAAGATACCTAGGAATAAACCTAAGCAAAGGGGTAAAGAATCTGTACTCTGAAAGCTACAGTACACTTATGAAAGAAATGGAAGAAGACACAAATGGAAAAACCTGCCATGCTTATCAATTGGAAGAACAAATATTGTTAAAATGTCTATGCTACCCACCACAATCTACACATTCAAAGCAATCCCTATCAAAATATCATCAACATTTTTCACAGAGCTGGAACAAATAACCCCACAATTTTTATGGAAGCATAAAAGGCCCCAAGCAGCCAAAGGAATGTTGAAAATGAAAACCAAAGCTGGAGACATCACAATTCCAGACTGTAAGCTGTACTACAAAGTTATAATCATCAAGAAAGTATGGTACTGGCACAAAAACGGGCACATAGATCAATAGAACAGAAAAGAGAGCCCAGAAATGGACCTCCAACTCTATGGTCACCTAATCTTTGACAAGGTAGGAAAGAATATCCAATGGAAAAAAGACTGTCTCTTCAACAAATGGTGTTGGGAAAATTGAACAGTCACATGCAGGAGGATGAAATTGGACCGTTTTCTTATGCCGATACATGAAAATAATCTCAAAGTGGATGAAAGATCTAAATGTGAGACAGGAATTCCTCAAAATCCTAGAGGAGGACATAGGCAGCATTTTTTGACTTTGGCCACAGCAATTTCTTGCTAGACATGTCTCTGGACACAAGGGAAATAAAAGCAATAATGAACTATTGGGACTTCATCAAGAAAAAAAATCTTTTGCACAGCAAAGGAAACAGTCAACAAAACTCAAGGCAACCTACGGAATGGCAGAAGATATTTGCAAATGACCTATCAGATAAAGGGCTAGTATCCAAAATTTATAAAGAACTTACCAAACTCAACCCCCTAAAAGTAAACAATCCAATGAAGAAATGGGCAGAGACATCAACAGACATTTCTTCAAAGAAGATCTACACATGGTCAGCAAGCACTTGAAAAAATGCTGCACATCACTTGTCATCAGGGAAATACAAATCAAAATCACCATGAGATATCACTTTACTCCAGTGAGAAGGGCTAAAATCAATAAGACAGGAAACAAAAATGTTGTTGTGAATGTGGAGAAAGTAGAACATCTTATGTTTTTGATGGGAATGCAAACGGGTACAGCCACTCTCCAAAACACTATGTACGTTCCTCAAAAAGTTAAAAATTAAGCTACTTTACATCCCAGCAATTGAACTATAGGTATTTATCCAAGGAAACAAACATAGTGATTTGAACAGGCACATGAACCTTAATGTTTATAGCAACAACGTCTACGATAATCAAACTATGGAAGGAGCCCAGATGTCCATTGACAGATGAATGTATAAAGAAGAGTTGGCATATATATCAATAGATTATTACTCAGCCATCAAAATGAATGAAATTTTGCCGTTTGTAATGCTGTGGTTAGAACTATAGGGTATTATGATAAGTGAAATAAGTCAGAGAAAGACCAATGTCATATGATTTCACTCATATGTGGAATTTAAGAAACAAAACAGATGAACATAGGAGAAGGGAAGGACAATTCCGTTGAAAACAGAGAAGGAAACAAACCATAAGAGACTCTTAACTATAGGAAACAAACTGTGGTTTGCTAGAGGATTGGGGGTGTGTGGTAACTGGGAGCAGGGCATAAAAGAGGGCAGTTGATAGAATGAACATTGGGTGTTATACGCAATTGATGAATCACCAAATTCTACCTCTGCAACTAATAATACAGCATATGTTAATCCAGTTGAATTTAAATATTAAAAAAATCTCAAAAAGATATATGAAGAGAGAAAAGGAATCTATATTGGCAAGGAATAATTTAAACTGTCATTATTTTCAAATTATATGATACCCTACTTAGAAAACTCTAAAGTCCACCAAAAAACCATTACTGAATTCAGTAAAGGTGCAGGATACAAAATTAATACCTAGAAATTGGCTTCATTTTAATTCGCTACAACAAAGTAGTAGAAAGATAAACTGGGAAAACAATTTCATTTGCAACTACACCAAAATGATAAGATATCTAGTAATAAACTTAACCAATGAGTGGAAGATCCATACTCTAAAAACTATAAAATATTGATGAAAGAAAGTAAGGATGGTACAAACAAATGGAAAGATATTTCACACTCATATATTGGAAGAACACTGTTAAAATGTCCATACTACCCAAAGCAATTTATAGATTCAATGCAATCCCTGTCAAATATCAATAGCATTTTCACATATCTAGAACAAACAATCCTAAAATTTGTATGAAACCACAAAAGACGCTGAATAGGCAAAACAGTCTTCAGGAAGAACAAAGCTGGAAGTATCACAATCCAGGTTTCAAGATATACAACAGGGATGCCCAGATGGCTCAGTGGTTGAGCTCCTGACTTTGGCTCAGGGCATGATCCTGGGGTCCTGGAATCGAGTCTCACATCAGTTTCCCTATAAAGAGCCTGCTTCTCCCTCTGCCTGTGTCTCTGCCTCTCTCTGTGTCTATTATGAATAAATAAGTAAAATCTTTTTTAAAAAGATATACAACAAAGGTGTAGTATTCGAAACAGTATGATACTGGCACTAAAACAGACACATAGATCAATAAAACAGAATAGAGGGTCCAGAGATAAACCAATGCTTATATAGTCTATTAATCTATGACATGGGATGCAAGAATATACAGTAGGGAAAAATATTCTCTTCAGTAAATGGTGGGGAAACTGGACAGCAACTACAGAATAATGAATTTAGACCACATTCTTACACCACACACTAAAATAAACTCAAAATGGATGAAAGCCAGAAATGTGAGACCTGAAACCATAAAAATCCTAGAAGATAACATGGCAGTTATTTCTCTGACATTGTAGGAACATTTTCCTAGATATGTCTCCTCAGGTAAGGGAAACAAAAGCAACAATAAACTACTGGGACTATACCAAAATAAAGGGCTTTTTTTTTTTACAGTGAAGGAAACCATGCACAAAACCAAAAGACAGCCTATTTAATGGAAGAAGATGTTTGCAAATGATATATCTGATAAGGGGCTAATATCCAAAAATATAAAGAACTTACATAACTCAGCACCAAAAAATACAAATAGTGATTTACAAATGGGCAAAGAACTTGAGTAGATATTTTTTCTAAGGAAGACATACAGATAGCAAACAGGCACTTGAAAACATTCTCAATACCACTAATCATCAGGTTAATGCCAATGAAAATTAGAATGAGGTAACTTTTTGCACTTGTCAGAATGACTAGAATCAAAAAGACAAGAAATAGCAAGTGTTGTTGAAAGTGTGGAGAAAAACAAACTCTTGTGTACTGTTGATAGGAATGTAAGTTAGTATGGCCACTGTGGAAAACAGAATGAAGATACTTCAGAAAAATACACACGCAGAAAAATGGAAGTACCATGTAATCCAGTGGTTCTACTACTGTGTGTTACCCAAAGAAAACAAAAATGCTAATTTGAAATAATATATGTACCCCTATTTTCATTGCAGCATAACTAAGATATGAAAGTAACCCAAGTATCCATCCATAGAGGAATAGATAAAAAAAGATGTGGCACACACACACGCACACACACACACACACACACACACAGGAACATCACTCAGCTACAGAAAAATAAGATCTGGCCTTTTGTGACAACATTCATATATATAGATGGTATTGTGTAAGTAAAATAAGTCAGATAAAACAAATACCATATGGTTTGATCTATATGTAGAACCTCAAAGCAAAATAAATGATCACACAAATAAAAATCAAAATCAGACTTAAACTACAGAAAACAAACTGAAAATTGCTGGGGAGTAGGCAGGTAAGGAGATAGACCTTATGGGTAAAGAAGAAAGGGAAATAAGGCTTCCAGTTATGGAATACGTGAGTCACAGGAATGAAAGATACAGCATAGGGAATATAGTCACTAGTATTATAATAGCTCTGTTTGATGACAGTTGTGATGGGGTTACAATTGTAACCACACTGGTGATGAAGATAGCATGACATATAAGGTTTTTGAATCAATATGTGCTACACTTGAAACTGATGTAACATTGTTTTCCAACTATACTAAAAAAAAAAGTCGTTATGTGCTACACTTGAAACTGATGTAACATTGTTTTCCAACTATACTAAAAAAAAAAGTCGTGGGGCTGGGGCACTTACGTAGCTCAGGCAGTTGAATATTTGACTCTTGATATCAGCTCAAGTCATATCTCAGGGTCCTCAGATTGAACCCTGCCTAAGGCTCCTTGCTCAGCAGGGAGTCCACTTCAGGAGTATCTCCCTCTCTCTCTGCCTCTCCCCTCATTCACTTGCATCCTCTTTCTCTCTAAAATAAATAAATACATATTTTTTAAAATAGTAGGGTATACTCTGTATCTTTATTCAGATAACAGAGGAGGATGAGCTTTAAGTCGCCAAAAAGTTTGTTACTATGAGTAATCTAAATATTTCCTGCTGTAATAGAAGTACATTTACTCCTGTTCTGCAAAATATGAGGAGGTTATACAAAAGTGAGAAAAAGCAGAACTCATAATAAGGAATCCTTGTTTCTCCAAGCTCTAGCACTCATTTATTCCTTTATTCAGATATGCATACAGAAAATACAGATTGCGTGTCTACACTGTGCTAGATATTACAGATACAATGGTGAACAACACTGTATGATTACAGGTAAATTATCTATTTTCCTGGGCCTATATTTTTTCATCTATAAAAAAAAGTCAGGCAAAAGAAGTCCCTAACTTACAAGGAAAGATTCATGAGACCAGCTGCAGATTTCTCAACAGAAACATGGCAAGTCAAAAGGGAGTGGCACAATATATTCGAAGTGCTGAATGGGAAAAATCTGAGCCTAGAATACTATATACAGAAAAGCTATTATTCAGAATAGAAGGAGACATATAGTTTCCCAGATAAAAACCAAAAGAGTTCATGACCATTAAACCAGCCCTGCAAGAATTAGTAAATAGGACTCTTTGAGTGGAAAGGAAAGACAAAAAATTACAAATACGAGAAAAGAAGAGAGAAAATCTTCAGAAACAATGACAAAACAAGTTCTAAAATGGCATTAAATACATACCTATCAATAATTACCCTCAGTAAAAAAAATATAATAATTACCCTCAGTGTACATGGACTATGTGGTTCAATCAAAAGACATAGGATATCAGAAAGGATTTAAAAAAATAAAAAACAAGAACCAGAACGCCTGGGTGGCTCAGCAGTTGAGCGTCTGCCTTTGGCTCAGGGTGTGATCCTATAGTCCTAGGATCAGGTCCCACACTGGGGTCTCTGCACAGAGCGTGCTTCTCCCTCTGTCTGTGTCTCTGCTTCTCTCTGCGTCTCTTGGGAATAAATAAATAAAATCTTTAAAAAAATAAAAAAACATCAAAATCCTCCCAAGACACAAAAGTGCAGGGCCAGAAGGCTTCCCTGGGGAATTCTATCAAACGTTTAAAGAAGAAATCATACCTATTCTACTAAAGCTGTTTGGAAAGACAGAAAGAGATGGAGTACTTCCAACCTCATTCTATGAGGCCAGCATCACCTTAATTCCAAAACCAGACAAAGACACCACCAAAAAGAAGAATTATAGACCAATATCCCTGATGAACATGGATGCAAAAATTCTCAACAAGATATTAGCCAATAGGATCCAACAGCACATTAAAAAAATTATTCACCATGACCAAGTAGGATTTATTCCCAGGACACAAGGCTGGTTCAACACTCGTAAACAATCAATGTGATTCATCATATAAGCAAGAGAAAAACCAAGAACCATATGATCCTCTCATTAGATGCAGAGAAAGCATTTGACAAAAGACAGCATCCATTCCTGATCAAAACTCTTCAGAGTATAGGGATACAGGGAACATTCCTCAACATCTTAAAAGCCATCTATGAAAAACTCACAGAAAATATAATTCTCAATGGGGAAGCACTGGGAGCCATTCCCCTAAGATCAGGAACAAGACAGGGATGTCCACTCTCACCACTGCTATTCAACATAGCACTAGAAGTCCTAGCCTCAGCAATCAGACAACAAAAAGGCATCAAAGGCATTCAAATTGGCAAAGAAGAAGACAAACTCTCCCCCTTTGCCAATGACATGATACTCTACATAGAAAACCCAAAAGCCTCCACCCCAAGATTGCTAGAACTCATACAGCAATTCGGCAGTGTGGCAGGCTACAAAATCAATGCCCAGAAGTCAGTGGCATTTCTATACACTAACAATGAGACTGAAGAAAGAGAAACTAAGGAGTCAATCCCATTCACAATTGCACCCAAAAGCATAAGATGCCTAGGAACAAACCTAACCAAAGAGGTAAAGGATCTATACCCTTAAACTATAGAACACTTCTGAAAAAAATTGAGGAAGACACAAGGAGATGGAAAAATATTCCATGCTCATGGATTGGCAGAATTAATATTGTGAAAATGTCAATGTTACCCAGGGCAATCTACACGTTTAATGCAATCCCTATCAAAATACCATGGACTTTCCTCAGAGAGTTGGAAGAAATCATCTTAAGATTTGTGTGGAATCAGAAAAAACCCCGAATAGCCCAGGGAATTTTAAAAAAGAAAACCACAGATGGGGGCATCACAATGCCAGATTTCAGATTGTACTACAAAGCTGTGGTCATCAAGACAGTGTGGTACTGGCACAAAAACAGACACATAGATCAATGGAACAGAATAGAGAATCCAGAAGTGGACGCTCAACTTTATGATCAACTAATATTCGATAAAGGAAGAAAGACTATCCACTGGCAGAAAGACAGTCTCTTCAAGAAATGGTGCTGGGCAAATTGGACATCCACATGCAGAAGAATGAAACTAAACCACTCTCTTTCACCATACACAAAGATAAACTCAAAATGGATGAAAGATCTAATTGTGAGACAAGATTCCATCAAAATCCTAGAGGAGAACACAGGAAACTCCCTTTTTGAACTCAGCCACAGTAACTTCTTGCAAGACACATCCACGAAGGCAATAGAAACAAAAGCAAAAATGAACTATTGGGACTTCATCAAGATAAGAAGCTTTTGCACAGCAAAGGATACAGTCAACAAAACTAAAAGACAACCTACAGAATGGGAGAAGATTTTTGCAAATTACGTATCAGATAAAGGGCTAGTTTCCAAGATCTATAAAGAACTTATGAAACTCAACAGCAAAGAAACAAACAATCCAATCATGAAATGGGCAAAAGACATGAACAGAAACCTCACAGAGGAAGACATAGACATGGCCAACACACACATGAGAAAATGCTCTGCATCACTTGCCATCAGGGAAATAGAAATCAAAACCACAATGAGATACCACTTCACGCCAGTGAGAATGGGGAAAATCAACCAGGCAGGAAACCACAAATGTTGGAGAGGATGCGGAGAAAAGGGAACCCTCTTGCACTGTTGGTGGGAATGTGAACTGGTGCAGCCACTCTGGAAAACTGTGTGGAGGTTCCTCAAAGAGTTAAAAATAGACCTGTCCTATGACCCAGCAATTGCACTGCTGGGGATTTACTCCAAAGATACAGATGCAATGAAACGCCAGGACACCTGCACCCCGATGTTTATAGCAGCAGTGTCCACAATAGCCAAACTGTGGAAGGAGCCTCGGTGTCCATCGAAAGATGAATGGATAAAGAAGATGTGATTTATGTATACAATGGAATATTACTCAGCCATTAGAAATGACAAATACCCACCATTTGCTTCAACGTGGATGGAACTGGAGGGTATTATGCTGAGTGAAATAAGTCAATTGGAGAAGGACAAACATTATATGGTCTCATTCATTTGGGGAATATAAATAATAGTGAAAGGGAATAGAAGGGAAGGGAAAAGAATTGGGTAGGAAATATCAGAAAGGGAGGCAGAACATGAAGACTCCTAACTCTGGGAAATGAACAGGGGTGGTGGAAGGGGAGGAGGGCAGGGGGTGGGGTGAATGGGCGACAAGCACTGAGGGGGGCACTTGACGGGTTGAGCACTGGGTGTTATTCTGTATGTTGGCAAATTGAACACCAATAAAAAATAAATTTATTGTTTAAAGAATAATAAAACAAAAATAAAAAAACAAAAAACAAGACCATCTATATTCTGCCTACAAGAAACTCATTTTTGACCTGAAGACCCCTGAAAATCAATAGTAAAGGGATGAAGAAATATTTACCACTCAAATGGATGTCAAAAGAAAGCCACAGTAGTGATATTTATATTGGATAAGGTAAACTTTCAAACAAAGATTGTAACAAGAGATGAAAAAGGGTAGTAAACCACAGTAAAGGGGATAATCCAACACGATCTAACAATTGTAAATATTGATGCCCTGAACATGAGGGCACCCAAATATATAAAACACTTAATAATAAGCATAAAAGAACTCATTGATAATAATACAATAATAGGGGACTTTAACATCCCACTTATATCAATGGACAGATAATCTAAGGAGAAATTCAACAAGGAAATCATGGCTTTGAATGACACCTTGAACCCGATGGACATAACATACATTCAGAACATTCCATCCTAAAACAGCAGAACACGCATTCTTTTCAAGTGCACATGGGACATTCTCCAGAATAGGTCACATACTGGGTCACAAATTAGGCCTCAATAAATACAAAAAGTTTGAGATCATATCATGCATTTTTTTAGCACAATTCCATGAAACGTGATCAACCATAAGAAAAAAATGTAAAGACCACAAATAAATTAATAAATTACACAACTGCTACTAAACAATGAATGGGTCAAGCAGGAAATCAAAGAAGAAATTTAAAAATGCATGCAAACAAATGAAAGTGAATGCACAATGGTCCAAAATCTTTGGGTTGATTCAAAAGCAGTCCTCAGAAGGAAGTTTATAGGAATAAATGCCTACCTCAAAAAAGCAAGAAAAACTCAAATAATTAGCCTAACCTTATACCTAAGGAGCTAGAAAAAGAACAAGAAAAGAAGCCTAAAGCCACTAGAAGGGAAATAATAAAAATTAGAGCAGAAATAAAGGATATAAAACAAAACAAAACAAAACAGATAGAACAGATAAAGGAAACCAGGACATGGTTCATTGAAAAAATTAATTAAATCGATACCCCTAGTCAGACTTATCAAAAAGAAAAGGACCCAATTAAATCAAATCACAAATGAGAGAGGAGAAGACAACCGACACCATAGAAATACAATTATAAGAGAATATTATGAAAACTATATGCCAACAAATTGGACAACTTGGAATGTATGGATAAATTCCAAGAAACACATAAATGACCAAAACTGAAACAGGAAGAAATTAAAAACTTAAACAGACCAATAACTAGTGAAGAAATTGAATCGGTAATAAAAAACGTCTTCCAAAAAACAAAAGTCCAGGGCCAGATGGCTTCACAGGTAAATTCTACCAATCATTTAAAGAATTAATACCTATTCTTCTCAAACTACTAAAAAACAAAAAGAAATTCCAAACCTTCCAAATTCATTCTATGAGGCCAGCGTTATCCATATACCAAAACCAGATAAAGACACCACAAAAAGAGAACTACAGGCTAATATCCCTGATGACATGGATGCAAAAATTCTCTATAAAATACTAGCAAATCAAATCAAACAGTACAATAAAAAAATCATTCAACACGATCAAGTGAGATTTATTCCTGTGTTGCAAATTTGGTTCAATATTCAAAAATCAATCAACGTGACACATTACATCAATAAGAGAAAGGATATGAACCATACTATCCTTTAAATAAATCCAGAAAAGGAATTTGACAAAGTACAGAATACATTCATAATAAAAAACAAAACAAAGTAGAAGGAACACCTCTACATAAAAGGCCATGCATGAAAAACCCACAGCTAATATCATCCTCAATGAGGAAAACAGAGCTTTTCCTTTATAGTTAAGAACAAGACAGGGATGCCCAACCTCACCACTGTTATTTAACAGAGTACTACTGGAAGTCTTAGCCACAGCAATCAGATAACAAAAAGAAAAAAAAAAAGACAACCAAACTGACAAGGAAGAAGTCTAACTTTCACTATTTGCAGAAGACATGACACTCTATATAGAAAACCCTAAATACTCCACTGAAAAATTGCTAGAACCGATACATGAATTCAGTAAAGCCATTCCACTGAAAAATTGCTAGAACTGATACATGAATTCAGTAAAGTCACAGGATACAAAATTAATGTACAGAAATCTGATGCATTTCTATACACCAAAAATGAGGTAACAGAAAGAAATTAAGGAATCAATTCCATTTACAATTGTACCAAGAAGCATGAGATACCTAGGAATAAACCTAACCAAAGAGGTGAAAGATCTGTACTCTGAAAACTAGAAAACACTGATGAAAGTAATTGAAAATGACACAAAGAAATTGAAAGACTTTTAGTACTCAGGGATTGCTAGAATAAATATTGTTAAAATGTCTATATTACCCAAAGCAAACTATACATTTAATGTAATCTCTATCAAAATACCAATAGCATTTTTCACAGAGCCAGACAAAACAATCCTAAAATTTATATGGAACCAGAGAAGTCCCCAAATAGCCAAAGCAAACTTGAGAAAGAAAAGCAAAGCTGGAGGCATCACAATTCCAGACTTCATGTTATATTACAAAGCTATAATGATCATAGTACAGCATGGTACTGACACAAAAATAGACACATAGACTAATAGTACAGAATAGAAATCCCAGAAAAGAATGCATAATATGGTCAATTAATCTTTGACAAAACAGAAGAGAATACCCAAAAGGAAAAAGAGAGTCTCTTCAACAAATAGATGGTGCTGGGAAAGCTGGAGAGCACCAAGCAAAAAAATGAAACTGGACCACTTTCTTACATTATACACAAACATAAATTCAAAGTGGATTAGAGACCTAAATACGAGACCTGAAATCATAAAAATTGTAGGTAGAACACAGACACTAACTTCTTTGACACTGGCCATACCAAATTCTTACTAGATAGGTCTCCTGGGGCAAGGGAAACAAAAGCAAAAATAAACTATTGGTACTTCATCATAATAAAAAGCCTCTCCACAGCAAAGAAAATCAACAAAATTAAAAGGCAACCTCAAGAATGGGAGAATATATTTGTAAATTATATATCTGATAAGGAGCTGGTATCCAAAATACAAAAATAACTTAGAAAAGTCAACACTCAAAATCAAATAATCCGATTTAAAAATGGGCAGAGGACATGAACAGCCATTTCTCCAAAGAAGGCATCCTGATGCTCAACATCAATCACCAGCAGGGAAATACAAATCAAAACTACAATGAGATATCATCTCATGCCTGTCAGAATGGCTAAATGAACAACACAGGAAACAACAGATGTTGGCAAGATTGTGCAGAAATACACAAATACAGAAATACAAATACAGAAATACATGTCCTCTTATGCTGTTGATTGAAATGCAAACTGGTACAGCCACTCTGGAAAACAGTATGGAGGTTCCTCAAAAGTTACAAATAGAACTACCTTATGATCCAGCAATTGCATTACTAGGTATTTACCCAAAGGATACCAAAATACTAATTTGAAATGATACATACACCTTGATGTTTATAGCAACATTACCAACAATAGTTAAATTATGGAAGAACCTCAAATGTCTATTAACTGACTAATGGATAAAGAAGAGGTGAGTATATATAGATATGTAATGGAATATAACTCCACTATAAAAATAATTGAATATTGTCATGTGCAATGATGTGGATGGAGCTAGAGAGTATTATGCTAAGTGAAATAAGTCAGTCAGAGAGAAGCAAATACCTTATGATTTCACGCATATGTGGAATTTATGAAACAAAACAAAGGATCATAGAGGAAAAATAGAGTAAAACCAAGAAACAGAGGCATATAGAGAGCAAACTAATGGTTACCAGAGGGGAGGTGATTGGGGGGATGGGTCAAATAGGTGATGTGATTTAAGGATTGCATTTGTGATGAGCACCGGGTGTTGTATGTAAGTGTTGAAACACTATATTGTACACCTGAAACTAATATTACACTGTATGTTAATTAATTGGAATTTAAATAAAAAGTTAAAAAATGAAAGTCTCAAACTTGATCTTCGGGAATGAAAATCCTTTGCAAATGGTAATACAAATTTGTAATAATATACTTACTTCTAGGTTGTCCAAAGATACCATATATCACAGTTTCTTTTCCCACACTCATTTTCAAGGGTTAACTTGCTTAATCTTCATGGAGTTCCTATACCTCACTCCAAGTCACTGCTGCCACTGTGACTTCATCTCTGTTTAGAAACCAATTTCTCTGAGCATACATTTCTAATAATACTTGGAGCGTTGAGTCATGAATTCAAGTTATATAAGTAAAACACTTCTAAAACATTTTTGTCTCAGGACCCCTTTATAATTTGTTTTTTAAAAAGATTTTATTTATTTATTCATGAGAGACACACAAAGAGAGGCAGAGACATAGGCAGAGGGAGAAGCAAGCTTCCTGTGGAGAGCCTGATGTGGCATTCAATCCCCAAACTCCAGGATCATGACCTGAGCTGAAGGCAGATGCTCAACCTCTGAGCCATCCAGGAATCCCCCTTCTTTATAATTCTTAAACATTATTGAGGATCCCAAGTAGCTTTTGTTCATATGTTTTATATCTATCAGTATTTACTGTACTGGAAATTAAACCTGGAAAAGATTTTAAAAGTGTTTATAAGTTTTTTTATAGTGATAAACAAATTACATAACACAAATAACATAACATTTCAGTAAGAAATATATTTTACAACAGATTAGTGAGAAGGATGGCATTGTTTTACGGTATTGCAATTCTCTTTAATGTCTAGCTTAAGAGAAGATGGCTGGATTTTAACATGTTTCTGTATTCAATCCGTTGTGATATGTTGTTTTGGTTGAAGAAAATTTTGCCTTACATGGATATATAGCTGGAAAAGGGCAGTATTTTAATAATTTTTTCATATAATTGTGAATATTCTTTTCTGATTCTTTTTTTTTAAACGATCAAGGAAGTTTTTTTTTTAAAGATTTTATTTATTTATTCATGAGAGACAGAGAGAGAGAGAGAGGCAGAGACACAGGCAGAGGGAAAAGCAGGCTCCATGCAGGGAGCCTGACATGGGACTCGATCCCAGGTCTCCAGGATCACACCCTGGGCTGCAGGCAGCACTAAACCGCTGCGCCACCGGGGCTGCCCTGATTCTTTTTTTTTTTTAAAGATTTCATTTATTTATTCATGAGAGACACACAGAGAGAAGCAGAGACATAGGCAGAGGAAGAAGCAGGCTCCTTGCAGGGAGCCTGATGCAGGACTCAATCCCAGGACCCCGGGATCACTCCCTGAACTGAAAGCATATGCTCAAACACTGAGGCACATAGGCATCCCTCTTTTTTGATTCTACAACAAAACTTACAAGTGGTAGTTTCTTAAAGTTTGCACTGTGGAATCTGAAACAATATTGATTAATTTTTCAGGCATTTTAGTGTTCAAATCCACTAGTCTATGTTGCACTTTGAATGTATCTCTTACCTATGCATATTTTTGGAACACCATTCACATGGAAAATACTAATATACTGAATTATGTAAGTATTCCAAATGTTGATGCATTCCATTATAAAATATCCAAAATATCACATTTGTTAATATCACAATTCATCACTAAGTATCAGGAAACTGTCAGACTGGGAGTGGTGGATACAAGTTATTCAAAATTTGATTTTATTCCTAAGGACTAAAATTTTATCATTGGTTATAAGTACTGTTCATTGGTTTCCTTGCTCACTTCATTAATATTTGAGAAAATGTCAAATACTCAAATCTGAATAGCCATGTTCTTCTATCAGTACTTCCTTCAAGTGAAAGTGGTATTACTCAGCCATTAGAAACGACAAATACCCACCATTTGCTTCTAAGTGGATGGACCTGGAGGGTATTATGCTGAGTGAAAAAAGTCATTTGGAAAAGGACAAACATTATATGGTCTAATTCATTTGGGGAATATAAAAATTAGAGAAAGGGAATAAAGGGAAAGGAGAGAAAATGAGTGAAAATATCAGTGAGGGTGACAAAATATGAGAGACACCTAACTCTGGGAAATGAACAAGGGGTAGTGGAAGGGGAGGAGGGGGGGTTGGGGTGACTGGGTGATGGGCACTGAGAGGGGCACTTGGTGGGATGAGCATTGGGTGTTATGCTATATGTTGGCAAATTGAACACCAATAAATTTTTTTTTAAAAAATGAAAGTGGTGTTCCATGAAAAAAGGTCAGGTCTCAAACAAATGCACAAGTACTTTCACTTAAGATGACCATCATATCTCAGTGTATGGTAAAAGTGCTTTATGTATACTTTCTATTTTATCATACAGAATATTATTTAAAAGTGCTTAATGGTTAAGATTTAACATTTAGTGCTTTATCAAGAATGTTAAATGAGGGTCACCTGGGTGGCTCAGTCCATTAGGCATCTGCCTTCAGCTCAGGTTATGATTCCAGGGTTCTGGGATTGAGTCACACACTCAAGCAGGGAGTCTCCTTCTCCCTCTCCCTCTGACTACCAATCCCCCTGCTTGCAATCGCACACTCTCTCTGTCAAGTAAATAATAAAAAAATATTTTTAAAAAGAATATTCTTAAATGACACTAGCAAATTTATTTATTGTAAGTACACGATGGTGAAGAATAGAATTACTATTAGTACATCATTATGCTAAAGGACTGGCAGTTTTACATAAAACTGCTTTTTTTAAAGATTTATTCATTTTGGAAGGGGGCAAGATGGCGGAAGAGTAGGGTCCCCATGTCAGCTGTCCCCACCAAATTACCTAGATAACCTTCAAATCATCCTGAAAACCTACGAGTTTGGCCTGAGATTTAAAGAGAGAACAGCTGGAATGCTACAGTGAGAAGAGTTCGCGCTTCTATCAAGGTAGGAAGACGGAAAAAATAAATAAATAAAAAAGCATCCAAGGGGGAGGGGCCCTACGAAGAGCCGGGCTAAGGTCACGCGGCGAGTGCCCCCAGGACAGGAAGGCCCCGGACCCGGAGAAGCAGAGACTTTACCAATCTTCCCGGACGGAAAGGCACTCACAGGGAACTGGGGCAGGATCCCAGGAGGGGGAGGGATGCCCTCAGGTTCCCGGGGACACTAACAGAAGAACTGCACCCCTAGGGAGAGCTAGCCACACACCATGGGCCGAGCTCCCCAAAGGGCTGGAGCGCACCCGGCAGGGCCCCTGGAGCTGCTCAGGAGGCGGCTCAGGCGGTGGCTCCTTGTGAAGGGGGCTGCTCGGCCCCAGGAGCGTGATCCCAGCGGCGCAGGCCCCAGAGCCCAAGGTGGGGGTGTTATAGCCCAGGATCCACCGCTCCCTCCCAGGACAGGCGGAGGCCAGAAAGACACAGGGAGCAAGGACGCTCCTACTGCCAGGTGGCCCCGAGCTGTGCAGATCAGTGTCCCCCACCCCCAGAGGATTCAGGCCCCTGCGGAGTGGGAGCTGCGATAGTTACTGCGGAAGCTGATTCCAGAGCTGGACGGCTGGCGCCGCCATTGTTTTTGTTCGTCCTGGTGTCACCTTGTACCTGGGACTGAGCAGGGGCATCACAGGATAAACAGCTCCCACTGAGGAGGCTGGGCACCTGGCAGGGTGCTGGGCAGCTCCCCCAGGTGCACACACATGAAAATCAGCACAGCAGGCTCCTCCCCCAGAAGACCAGCTGGAAACAGGGGAAAAGCAAGTTATTGACCAAGCGGCACAGGAGAGTCCAGGGGAATTCGAGGGTTTTACAGTATATAGAATCAGAGGATACTCCCCCTTGCTTTTTGTTTTCTGTTTATTCTGTCACCCTTTTTACCCTCTCTTTTCCTTTTTCCAGTACAAGATATTTCTGGCCACTCTGCACTGAGCAAAATGACTAGGAAAAACTCACCTCAAAAGAAAGAATCAGAAACAGTCCTCTCTCACACAGAGTTACAAAATTTGGATTACAATTCAATGTTAGAAAGCCAATTCAGGGGAGGAGGGGCAAGATGGCGGAAGAGTAAGACCTGTCTCCACCAAATTACCAAGAAAACCTTCAAATTATCCTGAAAATCTATGAATTCGGCCTGAGAATTAAAGAGAGAACAGCTGGAATGCTACAGTGAGAAGAGTTCGCGCTTCTATCAAGGTAGGAAGACGGGAAAAAGAAATAAAGAAACAAAGGCCTCCAAGGGGGAGGGGCCCCGCGAGGAGCCGGGCTGAGGCCGGGGCGAGTGTCCCCAGGACAGGAGAGCCCCGTCCCGGAGGAGCAGAAGCTGCACCGACCTTCCCGGGCGGAAAGGGGCTCCCAGGGAGTTGGAGCAGGACCCCAGGAGGGCGAGGATGCCCTCGGGTTCCCCGGGACAGTAACAGAGCAACTGCGCGCCCAGGAGAGTGCGCCGAGCTCCCCAAAGGCTGCAGCGCGCACGGCTGGGCCCGGAGCAGCTCGGAAGAGCTCGGGCAGAGGAAGAGGCTCTGCGGAGGGGGCTGCGTGGTTCCAGGAGCAGGTCTGAGGGCTCGGGCGGCGGCTCCGGGAAGGGGGCTGTGGGGCGGGAGCGCGAATCCAACAGCGAAGGCCCCGGAGACAGGGCGCCGGGACACAGCCCAGGATCCGGCCTCCCCCCGGGACAGGCAGAGGCCGGGAGGGCCCAGGACAGCAAGGATGCTCCTGCCCTGAGATGAGCAGATCAGCGGCCCCGCCCCGGAGCCTCCAGGCCCTGCAGACGGAGAGCTCCGGAGTTCCTGCCGGAGCTGAATCCAGGTTTCCAGAGCTGGCCCCGCCACTGGGGCTGTTGCTCCTGGGGCCTCACGGGGTAAACAACCCCCACTGAGCCCTGCACCAGGCAAGGGGCAGAGCAGATCCCCCAACTGCTAACACCTGAAAATCAGCACAACAGGCCCCACCCCCAGAAGACCAGCTAAACGGACAATTTCCAAGGGAAGCCAAGGGACTTATAGTACACAGAATCAGAAGATACACCCAGTGGTTCGTTCTTTCTTTCTTTCTTTCTTTCTTTCTTTCTTTCTTTCTTTCTTTTTTTTGTTGTTGTTTTGTTTTGTTTTGCTTTGCTTTTTCATTTGTTTCCTTCCCCCATCCCCTTTTTTCCTTTCTTTCTTTTTCTTTCTCTTTTTCTTCTCTTTTTTCCTTTTTTTCTTCCGTTTTTTTCCTCTTTCTCTTTTCTTTCCTTCTTTCTCTCCTCTCTTTTTCTCCTTTTCCCAATACAACTTACTTTTGGCCACTCTGCACTGAGCAAAATGACTAGAAGGAAAACCTCACCTCAAAGAAAGAATCAGAAACAGTCCTCTCTCCCACAGAGTTACAAAATCTGGATTACAATTCAATGTCAGAAAGCCAATTCAGAAGCACTATTATACAGCTACTGGTGGCTCGAGAAAAAAGCATAATGGACTCAAGAGACTTCATGACTGCAGAATTTAGATCCAATCAGGCAGAAATTAAAAATCAATTGAATGAGATGCAATCCAAACTAGAAGTCCTAACAATGAGGGTTAATGAGGTGGAAGAACGAGTGAGTGACATAGAAGACAAGTTGATGGCAAAGAGGGAAACTGAGGAAAAAAGAGACAAACAATTAAAAGACCATGAAGATAGATTAAGGGAAATAAATGACAGCCAGAGGAAGAAAATCCTACGTTTAATTGGTGTTCCCGAGGGCGCCGAAAGGGACAGAGGTCCAGAATATGTATTTGAACAAATCCTAGCTGAAAACTTTCCTAATCTGGGAAGGGAAACAGGCATTCAGAACCAGGAAATAGAGAGATCCCCCCTAAAATCAATAAAAACTGTTCAACACCTCGACATTTAATAGTGAAGCTTGCAAATTCCAAAGATAAAGAGAAGATCCTTAAAGCAGCAAGAGACAAGAAATCCCTGACTTTTATGGGGAGGAGTATTAGGGTAACAGCAGACCTCTCCACAGAGACCTGGCAGGCCAGAAAGGGCTGGCAGGATATATTCAGGATCCTAAATGAGAAGAACATGCAACCAAGAATACTTTATCCAGCAAGGCTCTCATTCAAAACGGAAGGAGAGATAAAGAGCTTCCAAGACAGGCAGCAACTGAAAGAATATGTGACCTCCAAACCAGCTCTGCAAGAAATTTTAAGGGGGACTCTTAAAATTCCCCTTTAAGAAGAAGTTCAGTGGAACAATCCACAAAAACAAGGACTGAATAGATATGATGACACTAAACTCATATCTCTCAATAGTAACTCTGAATGTGAACGGGCTTAATGACCCCATCAAAAGGCGCAGGGTTTCAGACTGGATAAAAAAGCAGGACCCATCTATTTGCTGTCTACAAGAGACTAATTTTAGACAGAAGGACACCTACAACCTGAAAATAAAAGGTTGGAGAACCATTTACCATTCGAATGGTCATCAAAAGAAAGCAGGGGTAGCCATCCTTATATCAGATAAACAAAAATTTACCGCGAAGACTGTAGTGAGAGATGAAGAGGGACACTATATCATACTTAAAGGATCTATTCAACAAGAGGACTTAACAATCCTCAATATATATGCCCCGAATGTGGGAGCTGACAAATATATAAATCAATTATTAACCAAAGTGAAGAAATACTTAGATAATAATACACTTATGCTTGGTGACTTCAATCTAGCTCTTTCTACCCTCGATAGGTCTTCTAAGCACAAAATCTCCAAAGAAACGAGAGCTTTAAATGATACACTGGACCAGATGGATTTCACAGATATCTACAGAACTTTACATCCAAACGCAACTGAATACACATTCTTCTCAAGTGCACATGGAACTTTCTCCAGAATAGACCACATATTGGGTCACAAATCAGGTCTGAACCGATACCAAAAGATTGGGATCGTCCCCTGCATATTCTCAGACCATAATGCTTTGAAATTAGAACTAAATCACAAGAAGAAGTTCGGAAGGTTTTCAAAAACGTGGAGGTTAAGGACCATCCTGCTAAAAGATGAAAGGGTCGACCAGGAAATTAAGGAAGAATTAAAAAGATTCATGGAAATTAATGAGAATGAAGATAGAACCGTTCAAACTCTTTGGGATGCAGCAAAAGCAGTCCTAAGGGGGAAATACATCGCAATACAAGCATCCATTCAAAAACAGGAAAGAACTCAAATACAAAAGCTAACCTTACACATAAAGGAGCTAGAGAAAAAACAGCAAATAGATCCTACACCCAGGAGAAGAAGAGAGTTAATAAAGATTCAAGCTGAACTCAACGAAATCGAGACCAGAAGAACTGTGGAACAGATCAACAGAACCAGGAGTTGGTTCTTTGAAAGGATTAATAAGATAGATAAACCATTAGCCAGCCTTATTAAAAAGAAGAGAGAGAAGACTCAAATTAATAAAATCATGAGTGAGAAAGGAGAGATCACTACCAACACCAAGGAAATACAAACGATTTTAAAAACATATTATGAACAGCTACACGCCAAAAAATTAGGCAATCTAGAAGAAATGGACGCATTCCTGGAAAGCCACAAACTACCAAAACGGGAACAGGAAGAAATAGAAAACCTGAACAGGCCAATAACCAGGGAGGAAATTGAAGCAGTCATCAAAAACCTCCCAAGACACAAGAGTCCAGGGCCAGCTGGCTTCCCAGGGGAATTCTATCAAACGTTTAAAGAAGAAATCATACCTATTCTCCTATAGCTGTTTGGAAAGATAGAAAGAGATGGAGTACTTCCAAATTCGTTCTATGAGGTCAGCATCACCTTAATTCCAAAACCAGACAAAGACCCTACCAAAAAGGAGAATTATAGACCAATATCCCTGATGAACATGGATGCAAAAATTCTCAACAAGATACTGGCCAATAGGATCCAACAGTATATTAAGAAAATTATTCACCATGACCAAGTAGGATTTATCCCCGGGACACAAGGCTGGTTCAACACTCATAAAACAATCAATGTGATTCATCATATCAGCAAGAGAAAAACCAAGAACCATATGATCCTCTCATTAGATGCAGAGAAAGCATTTGACAAAATACAGCATCCATTCCTGATCAAAACTCTTCAGAGTGTAGGAATAGAGGGAACTTTCTTCGACATCTTAAAAGCCATCTACGAAAAGCCCACAGCAAATATCATTCTCAATGGGGAAGCACGGGGAGCCTTTCCCCTAAGATCAGGAACAAGACAGGGATGTCCACTCTCACCACTGCTATTCAACATAGTACTGGAAGCCCTAGCCTTAGCAATCAGACAACAAAAAGACATTAAAGGCATTCAAATTGGCAAAGAAGAAGTCAAACTCTCCCTCTTTGCCGATGACATGATACTCTTCATAGAAAACCCAAGTCTCCACCCCAAGATTGCTAGAACTCATACAGCAATTTGGTAGCGTGGCAGGATACAAAATCAATGCCCAGAAATCAATGGTATTTCTATACACTAACAATGAAACTGAAGAAAGAGAAATTAAGGAGTCAATCCCATTGACAATTGCACCCAAAAGCATGAGATACTTAGGAATAAACCTAACCAAAATGTAAAGGATATATACCCTCAAAACTATAGAACTCTTCTGAAAGAAATTGAGGAAGACACCAAGAGATGGAAAAATATTCCATGCTCATGGATTGGCAGAATTAATATTGTGAAAATGTCAATGTTACCCAGGGCAATATACACGTTTAATGCAATCCCTATCAAAATACCATGGACTTTCTTCAGAGAGTTAGAACAAATTATTTTAAGATTTGTGTGGAATCAGAAAAGAACCTGAATAGCCAGGGGAATTTTAAAAAAGAAAACCATATCTGGGGGCATCACAATGCCAGATTTCAGGTTGTACTACAAAGCTGTGGTCATCAAGACAGTGTGGTACTGGCACAAAAATAGACACATAGATCAGTGGAACAGAATAGAGAACCCAGAAGTGGACCCTGAACTTTATGGTCAACTAATATTCGATAAAGGAGGAAAGACTATCCATTGGAAGAAAGACAGTCTCTTCAATAAATGGTGCTGGGAAAATTGGACATCCACATGCAGAAGAATGAAACTAGACCACTCTCTTTCACCATACACAAAGATAAACTCAAAATGGATGAAAGATCTAAATGTGAGACACGATTCCATCAAAACCCTAGAGAAGAACACAGGCAACACCCTTTTTGAACTCGGCCACAGTAACTTCTTGCAAGATACATCCACGAAGGCAAAAGAAACAAAAGCAAAAATGAACTATTGGGACTTCATCAAGATAAGAAGCTTTTGCACGACAAAGGATACAGTCAACAAAACTCAAAGACAACCTACAGAATGGGAGAAGATATTTGCCAATGACCTATCAGATAAAGGGCTAGTTTCCAAGATCTATAAAGAACTTATGAAACTCAACACCAAAGAAACAAACAATCCAATCAGGAAATGGGCAAAAGACATGAAGAGAAATCTCACAGAGGAAGACATAGACATGGCCAACATGCATATGAGAAAATGCTCTGCATCACTTGCCATCAGGGAAATACAAATCAAAACCACAATGAGATACCACCTCACACCGGTGAGAACGGGGCAAATTAACAAGGCAGGAAACAACAAATGTTGGAGGGGATGCGGAGAAAAGGGAACCCTCCTACACTGTTGGTGGGAATGTGAACTGGTGCAGCCACTCTGGAAAACTGTGTGGAGGTTCCTCAAAGAGTTAAAAATAGACCTGCCCTACGACCCAGCAATTGCACTATTGGGGATTTACCCCAAAGATACAGATGCAGTGAAACGCCGGGACACCTGCACCCCGATGTTTATAGCAGCAATGGCCATGATAGCCAAACTGTGGAAGGAGCCTCGGTGTCCAACGAAAGATGAATGGATAAAGAAGATGTGGTTTATGTATACAATGGAATATTACTCAGCTATTAGAAATGACAAATACCCACCATTTGCTTCAATTGATGGAACTGGAGGGTATTATGCTGAGTGAAGTAAGTCAGTCGGAGAAGGACAAACATATGTTCTCATTCATTTGGGGAATATAAATAATAGTGAAAGGGAATATAAGGGAAGGGAGAAGTAATGTGTGGGAAATATCAGAAAGGGAGACAGAACGTAAAGACTGCTAACTCTGGGAAACGAACTAGGGGTGGTAGAAGGGGAGGAGGGCGGGGGGTGGGAGTGAATGGGTGACGGGCACTGGGGGTTATTCTGTATGTTAGTAAATTGAACACCAATAAAAAATTTTTTAAAAAAAGAAAAAAAAGAAAAGACCCCGAATAGCCAGGGGAATTTTAAAAAAGAAAGCCATAGCTGGGGGCATCACAATGCCAGATTTCAGGTTGTACTACAAAGCTGTGGTCATCAAGACAGTGTGGTACTGGCACAAAAACAGACACATAGATCAATGGAACAGAATAGAGAACCCAGAAATGGACCCTGAACTTTATGGTCAACTAATATTCGATAAAGGAGGAAAGACTATCCATTGGAAGAAAGACAGTCTCTTCAATAAATGGTGCTGGGAAAATTGGACATCCACGTGCAGAAGAATGAAACTAGACACTCTCTTTCACCATACACAAAGATAAACTCAAAATGGATGAAAGATCTAAATGTGAGACAGGATTCCATCAAAATCCTAGAGAAGAACACAGGCAACACCCTTTTTGAGCTCGGCCACAGTAACTTCTTGCAAGATACATCCACGAAGGCAAAAGAAACAAAAGCAAAAATGAACTATTGGGACTTCATCAAGATAAGAAGCTTTTGCACAGCAAAGGATACAGTCAACAAAACTCAAAGACAACCTACAGAATGGGAGAAGATATTTGCAAATGGCGTATCAGATAAAGGGCTAGTTTCCAAGATCTATAAAGAACTTATGAAACTCAACAGCAAAGAAACAAACAATCCAATCATGAAATGGGCAAAAGACATGAAGAGAAATCTCACAGAGGAAGACATAGACATGGCCAACATGCATATGAGAAAATGCTCTGCATCACTTGCCATCAGGGAAATACAAATCAAAACCACAATGAGATACCATCTCACACCACTGAGAATGGGGAAAATTAACAAGGCAGGAAACAACAAATGTTGGAGAGGATGTGGAGAAAAGGGAACCCTCTTGCACTGTTGGTGGGAATGTGAACTGGTGCAGCCACTCTGGAAAACTGTGTGGAGGTTCCTCAAAGAGTTAAAAATAGACCTGCCCTACGACCCAGCAATTGCACTGTTGGGGATTTACCCCAAAGATACTGATGCAATGAAATGCAGGGACACCTGTACCCCGATGTTTATAGCAGCAATGTCCACAATAGCCAAACTGTGGAAGGAGCCTCGGTGTCCATCGAAAGATGATTGGATAAAGAAGATGTGGTTTATGTATACAATGGAATATTACTCAGGTATTAGAAATGACAAATGCACACCATTTGCTTCAACGTGGATGGAACTGGAGGGTATTATGCTGAGTGAAGTAAGTCAGTCGGAGAAGGACAAACATTATATGTTCTCATTCATTTGGGGAATATAAATAATAGTGAAAGGGAATATAAGGGAAGGGAGAAGAAATGTGTGGGAAATATCAGAAAGGGAGACAGAACGTAAAGACTGCTAACTCTGGGAAACGAACTAGGGGTGGTAGAAAGGGAGGAGGGCAGGGGGTGGGAGTGAATGGGTGACGGGCACTGGGGGTTATTCTGTATGTTAGTAAATTGAACACCAATAAAAATAAATTTTAAAAAAAGAAAGAAAGAAAATTAAAAAAAAAAGAAAGCCAATTCAGAAGCACAATTATAAAGTTACTGGTGGTTCTAAAAAAAAAAGCATAAAGAATTCAAGAGACTTCATGACTGCATAATTTAGATCTAATCAGACAGAAATTAAAAATCAATGAAATGAGATGCAATCCAAACTGGAGGTCCTAACGATGAGGGTTAAGGAGGTAGAAGAAATAGTGAGTGACATAGAAGACAAGTTGATGGCAAGGGAGAAAGCTGAGGAAAAAAAGAGAAAAACAATTAAAAGATCACGAGGATAGGTTTAGGGAAATAAATGAGATTTAAAGGGAATAGAAGGGAAGGGAGAAGAAATGGGTAGGAAATATCAGAAAGGGAGAGAGAACATAAAGACTCCTAACTCAAAAAAAAAAAAAGACTCCTAACTCTGGGAAACGAACTAGGGATGGTGGAAGGGGAGCAAGGCGGGGGGGGTGGGGGTGAATGGGTGACAGACACTGAGGGGGGCACTTGACAGGATGAGCACTGGGTGTTATTCTGTATGTTGGCAAATTGAACACCAATAAAAAATAAATTTATTATTTTTAAAAAAAAGAAAACCATAGCTGGGGCATCACAATGCCAGATTTCAGGTTGTACTACAAAGCTGTGGTCATCAAGACAGTGTGGTACTGGCACAAAAACAGACGCATAGATCAATGGAACAGAAGAGAGAATCCAGAAGTGGACCCTCAACTTTATGGTCAACTAATATTTGACAAAGGAGGAAAGACTATCCACTGGCAAAAAGACAGTCTCTTCAAAAAATGGTGCTGGGAAAATTGGACATCCACCTTCAGAAGAATGAAACTAGACTATTCTCTTACACCATACTCAAAGATCAACTCAAAATGGATGAAAGTTCTAAATGTGAGACAATATTCCATCAAAATCCTAGAGGAGAACACAGGCAACACCCTTTTTGAACTTGGCCACAGCAACTTCTTGCAAGATACATCCATGAAGGCAAGAGAAACAAAATCAGAAATGAACTATTGGGACTTCATGAAGATAAAAAGCTTCTCTTCTGCACAGCAACAGAAACAGTCAACAAAACTCAAGACAACCTACAGAATGGGAGAAGATATTTGCCAATGACCTATCAGATAAAGGGCTAGTATCCAAGATCTATAAAGAACTTATTAAACTCCATAGCAAAGAAATAAACAATCCAATCATGAAATGGGCAAAAGACGTGAACAGAAATTTCACCAAAGAAGACATAGACATGGCCAACAAGCACATGAGAAAATGCTCTGCATCACTTGTCATCAGGGAAATACAAATCAAAACCACAATGAGATTCCACCTCACACCAGTGAGAATGGGGAAAATTAACAAGGCAGGAAACAACAAATGTTGGAGAGGATGTGGAGAATGGGGAACCCTCTTGCACTGTTGGTGGGAATGTGAACTGGTGCAGCCCCTCTGGAAAACTGTGTGGAGGTTCCTCAAATAGTTAAAAATAGAGCTACCCTACAACCCAGCAATTGTACTGCTGGGAATTTACCCCAAATATACTGATGCAGTGAAACGCTGGAACACTTGCACTCTAATGTTTATAGCAGCTTTGTCTACAATGGATAGACAGTGGATAGAGACTCGGTGTCCGTCGAAATATGAATGGAGAAAGAAGATGTGGTATAGATATTCAATGGAATATCTTCTGGCATTAGAAATGACAAATTCCCACCATTTGCTTCAACGTGGATAGAACTGGAGGGTATTATGCTGAGTGAAGTAAGTCAGTTGGAGAAGGACAAACATTACATGGTTTCACTCATTCAGGCAATATAAAGAATAATGAAAGAGTTTAAAAGGGAAAGGAGGGATCCCTGGGTGGCGCAGCGGTTTGGTGCCTGCCTTTGGCCCAGGGCGCGATCCTGGAGACCCGGGATCGAATCCCACGTCAGGCTCCCGGTGCATGGAGCCTGCTTCTCCCTCTGCCTGTGTCTCTGCCTCATTCTCTCTCTTTCTCTGTGACTATCATAAATAAATAAAAATTAAAAAAAATATTAAAAAAATAAATAAAAGGGAAAGGAGAGAAAATGAGTGGGGAATATCAGTGATTGTGACAGAACATGAGAGACTCCTAACTCTGGGAAACAAACAATGTGTAGTGGAAGGGGATGTGGGTGACAGGATGGGGTGACTGGTTGGCGGGCACTGAGTGGGCACCTGATGGGATGAGCCCTGGATGTTATACTATATTTTGGCAAATCAACCTCCAATAAAAATATATATACATATAAAATTTGTAAAAAGAAAGATATAATATATGAACACACACACACTCACACACACACACACACACACACACACATATATATAACAGAATATTCCTCAGCCATAAAAAGAATGAAATGTTTTCATTTGCAAGGATGTGGATGGAGCTAGGGAGTATTATGCTAAGCAAAATAACTCAGTCAGAGAAAGACAAATAGCATGATTTCACTCATATCTGGAATTTAAGAACATAAAAAATGAACATAACAGGAAAAAAAAGAGGCAAACCAAGAAACAAACTCTTAACTATAGAGAATACACTGATGGTTACTGGAAAGGAGGTAGGCAAGGGGGAGGGCAAAGGGTTTAAACAGGTGATGGGTATTAAGGAAAGCATTTGTAATGAGCATCAGGTGTTGCATGTAACTGATGAATTACTAAGTTCTACATCAGAAGCTAATATTGCACTGTGCATTAGCTAGAATTTAAATAAAACTTTGGGAAAAAATAAACCTACATAGAAACTTTAAAAAAACATCAAAATTCTATAGATTACTCAGTGCTCATCAAGATAAGTATGCTCTTAATCCTCTTCACCTCTTTCACCCATTGCCCCACTCACCTCCTCTTTTGTAAACATCTGTTTCATTTTTTGCTGTCTTTTTATTTCCCTTTTGTTAATTTGGTACTTATATATGAATACATAGCACATCTTCTTTATCCATTCATCTACCAGTGGACACATTGCCTGTTTCCATAATTTGGCTATTGTAAATAATACTGCAATAAACACAATGGTGCATATATCTTTTATCTATTAGTGTTTTTGTATTCTTTGGGTAAATACCCAGTACCACAATTACTGGATTGTCTATTTTGAACTTTTTGAGAAACCTCCATACTGTTTTCCACAGTTGCTGCACCAGTTTGCATTCCCATCAACAGTGCAAGAGTTCCCTTTTCTCCAAATCCTCAACAACACTGTGTCTTGTGTTTTTTGTTTTAGCCATTGTGATAGTTGTGAGGTGATATCTCATTGTAATTTTGATTTGCATTTCCCTGATGATGAGTGATGTTGAGTGTCATGTGTCCATTGAGCTTCTATGTGTCTTCTTTGGAGAAATTTCTATTCATTTCCTCTGCCCATTTTTACATTGGATTATTTTGCATTTTTGGTATTGAGTTGTATAAATTCTTAATATATTTTGGATACTAACCTTTTATCAGATACGTCACTTACAAATATCTTCTCCAACTCAGTAGGTTACCTTTTAGTTTTGTTGATAGTTTTCTTTGCCATACATATTTTTATGTACTCCCAAAGTTTTATTTTTTGCTTTTGTTCCCCTTGCCTGGGAAGCGAATCTTGAAAAATGTTGTTATTGTCAATGTCAGAGAAATTACTGCCTGGCTCTCTTCTGGGATTTTCATTTTTTCAGGTATCAAATGTATATCCTAAATCCATTTTGTGTTTATGCATTTACAGCAACTTCAGCCAAATTTGTAGAGTTACCCACTCGGAAGGCAAAATTATAATTTTAAGGTTGTGATAATAAGTCATTCTTTATATTTTCAGATAAATATTTAACTAGATAAGATATTATATCATTGGGAAGTCACAGTACCACAATTTCTTTTACTGAGTTGTCATGCAGTAGGCATTAATTAAGCAATGTCAGTTGTGCAAGGCTTAATTAGTCTCTTAGTTACTATGTGTGCCTATCCAGCCAATTTATGATAGTTTACCCATAAATTGATTTGGTGGCTTTATTTCTAGTATGTAATAAATAATTTTTGGATTTAAAGAGCTAACCCCATCTATTTAAAATACTGAATTATTTTTTTCTAAAATCACTGAGTGATAAATCTCAAAATGATGTTGCAATTAAACTGGTATCATATTATTATATAAAAATGGTGAGAGAAGGCAAGATGGCAGAAGAGTAGGGGGTCCTCGTTTCATCTGGTCCCCCAAATTTAGCTAGATAACTATCAAACCATCCTGAACACCTATGAATTCAATCTGATATGTAAAGAAAGAACAGTTGGAATACTACAAATAGAAGAGAGATCACTTCTTACAAGAGAGGTGTGGCCTACAGGGAACAAAGACCTCACAGGGCAAACAGCTTATACTGATCCTGGCCACCTGGCAAGGGGTGGGGCATGTCTGCCCAGGCACAGACACCTGAAAATCAGTGCAGCAGGGCCCCCCAGAAGAACAGCTGGAAGAAAAAGGGAAGAGCAAGTTTATTGACCAAACAGGACTGGAAAACTGCAGGACTAGGGGAAAATAATATATAGAAATCAAGGCTTTTTCCTTATGATGCGTTTATCTTTCAGGTTAAAAACTTTCAATATTCTAAAAAAAAAAAAAACTTTCAATATTCTTTCTTTTTTACTGTCTTAAATACAATATTTTATCAATTTGTCATTTTTAAGTTTTTTCTTTTATTGACTTTCATATTTTACAATTATATGTTATAGATATATTCTTAATTTTCAGCTCCTTTCACCATATTCAATTTAATTTTTGTGTGTATATTGTTTTGCTTTGTTTAGTTTATAATTTTGGAATTTAGTACCTTCTAACATATAAACCAAAATACACTCAGAACCAAGTGGATTGCTATGTTGGTCTACTCTGTGAGATTATATTCTCTCTCCAACATTTCCTCCCCCATCCATTTTAATTTGTTTTTCATTTTCGTTTTCTTCTTTCATTTATTTTTCTGGTCCTTGACCTCTTCAGAATTTGCTACTGTGTATTTTGTTTGGGTCATGGTTGATATTTTTGACTCTGTTTACTCATACAGGCATTCCACACTGGACAAAATGACTACAAGGAAAAATTCACCACAAAAGAAAGTATCAGAGGTAATAATCTCTGCCATAGATTTAATGGATATGGATTTAAGTAAGAATATGATGGAGACAGAATTTAGGATTACAATTATAAAATTACCAATGAGTCTTGGAAAAAGCATAAATGATGCAAGAGAATCTCCTACTGCAGAAATGAGATCTAATTCTGGGAAATGAACAAGGGGTAGTGGAAAAGGAGGTGGGCGGAGGGATGGGGTGACTGGGTGAAGGGCACTGAGGGGGGCACTTGACGGGATGAGCACCAGGTGTAATGATATATGTTGGCAAATCTAACTCCAATAAAAAATATACAAAAAATAGTAGAATACTATACTTCAACATTCTACTCTCAGCAAAGGACAGATCTTTTAAGCAGGGCTTTGAATGACACACTGGACCAAATGGACTTCACAGACATATACAGAACATTCTAATGCAACAGAATACACATTCTTCTCCAGTGCATGTGGGTCTTTCTCCAGAATAGACCACATATTGAGTCACAAATCAGGTCTCAACCAGTACAAAAAGACTGGGATTTTCTCTCCATATTTTCAGACCACAATGCTTTCAAACTAGAACTCAATCCCAAGAAGAAATTTTGAAAGAACTCAAACACTTGGAGGTTAAAGACCACCCTGTTTAAAAATGAATGGGTCAGTCAGAAATTTACATAAGAATTAAAAAGTTTCATGGAAACTAATGAAAATGAAAGCACAACTGTTCAAAATCTTTGGGATACTGCCAAGGTGGTCCTAAGGGGGAAATTACATCTCAACACAAGCTGCCCTCAAAAAAGTAGAAAAATCTCAAATATAAAAATTTACCTTATGCCTTAAGGAACTGGAGAAAGAACAACATATAAAGCTAAACCCAGCAGAAAAAGAGAAATAATAATGATTAGGGTAGAACTCAATGAAATAGAGACCAAAAGCTCTGTAGAACAGATCAATGAAACCAGGAACTGGTTCTTTGAGGGAATTAATAAGACAGATAAACCCTTAGGCAGACTTATTTTTAAAAAAAGAGAAAATACTCAGATTAATAAAAGCATGAAGGAAAGAGGGGACATCACAAACAATACTAAGGAGATACAAATAATTTTAAGAATGTATTATGAGCAGCTATATGCCAACACATTAGGTAATCCGGGAGAAATGGATGCATTCCTGGAACCTATAAATTACCAAAACTGAAACAGGAAGAAATAGAAAACTGTAACAGGCCAATAATCAACAAGAAAATTAAAGCAGTCATCAAAAATCTCCCAAGAAACAAAATTCTAGGGCCAGATGGCTTCCCAGGGGAATTCTACCAAACATTTAAAGAAGAAATAATACCTATTCTACTAAAGTTTCATTTCAAAGGATAGAAATGGAATACTTCCAAACTCTTTCTATGAGGCCAGCATTACCTTTCATCCCAAAACCAAAGACTCCATTGATAAGGAGAATTATAGACCAATATCCAAGATTTATAAAGAATTTATCAATCCCAAGCTCCACCAAACAATCCAGTCAAGAAATGGGCAGAAGACATGAACAGACATTTCTTCAAAGAAGACCTACACATGGCCACCAAGCACATGAAAAAATGCTCCACATTACTTGTCATCAGGGAAATACAAATCAAAATCACAATGATATATCACTTTAAACTGGTGAGAATGGCTAAATTTAACAAGACAGGAAACAACAAATTTTGGCGAGGATATAGAGAAAGGGGAACCCTCTTGCCCTGTTGGTAGGAATGCAAGCCAGTGCAGCCACTGGAAAACAATGTAGATTTTCCTCAAGAAGTTAAAAATAGAGCTACACTTTGACCCAGCAATTGCACTACTGGGTATTTACCCCAAATATATAGATGTAATGAAACAATGGGACTCCTGCACCCCAATGTCCATAGCAGCAATGTCCACAATAGCCAAACTGTGGAAGGAGCCATTATGTCCTTCGAGAGATGAACAAAGAGGATGTGATATATATATGTATATATATATATATATATATATATATATATATATATATATATACACATACAGAGAGAGAGAGAGAGAATGGAATATTACTCAGCCATCAGAAAAGGATAAATATCCATAATTTACATCGATGTGAATGGAACTGGAGGGTATTATGCTGAGTGAAATAAATCCATCAGAGAAAGATAAGTATCATATGGTTTCACTCACACGTGGAATATAAGAAACAGTGAAAGGGACCATAAAGGAAGTGGGGCAAGCTGAGTGGGTTAAAATTAGAAAGAAAGACAAACCATGAGAGGCTCCTAGCTCTGGGAAACAAATAAAGGATTTCAGAGGGGTATGAGGGTGAGGGAATGGGGTTACTGGGTGATGATCATTAAGGAGGGCACTTGATGGGATGAGCACTGGGTGTTATACTATATTTTGGCAAGTTGAATTTAAATTTAAAAAATTTAAACTATCTAAAATGATGTCACATGAGATACAATAGGATGAATTATTAACATCTATAATGCTAAGAGAAATAGTTTTCATCATATTTTAATTTACAGTTTTTCCAGTATATTTGGAGTATAGTCCTCCCTTCCTTGAGTCAACAAACTCCCCTAAGATGTCTGCTTCAAGGTGAAAATGATTTTCAGCATCTTTAGAAATGGTTGGAGCAGTTAAGAATTTAGAAAGTGATTCTTTGGGGCACCTGGTTGGCTCAGTTGGTTAAGTGTCTGCCTTTGGCTCAGGTCGTGATCCTAGAGTCCTGGGATAAAGCCCACCATTGGGCTGCCTGCTCTGTGGGAAGTCTGCTTCTCCCTCTACCTCTGCTCATCTTCCTCCTTCTCAAATGATAAATCTTTTTTAAAAAGTGTTTCTTCTTCTATTTCACCAATTGTAATCCAATGATCCATCTCTTAGTATAGGAAAAACAGAGGTAAAACTTTTAGTACAGAATATTATTAAAATCTAAAATAAGTTTTAGATAAAATGTAAACATTTAGAAATTTTTGAAAAAATTTATGAACTGTAAGTGTAAAACACACAAAATATCAAATGTACATTATGTGTCTCCACAAAGGCATTAAGGAACCTGTAGAATTTTAAAGTAGGTATTTGGTAAATAATAAGATTACAGAGATTATTGCAGGTAAAGTATAGATAGCCAGTATGAAAACAATAGAAGTAATGAGAACAAATGGAGTCATTTGTATATATATGAACATACTCATATTTATGCCCTATACACAAGAAAATATCAATTACTGTCAGAATAATAATGTCATATATAATATAGCCTTTAGGAAATAGTATATACTTGTAAAAAATGAGAGTGGAAAAAGCAAGTGTCTTAATATAAGTATATAAACTGATTTGGACTCACAGACTTAAAAGAGTCTCAGGAACTCCTAGATTCCACTATGCAAACATTTGATCTAGACTTCCCACTTTCCAATATGACATGGAACTATTCAATAAATTTCTGCATGTTTTTTTACTGGCAAGATGAAGAAAAATTAGAATGGGTGATCGCCTGTAATTACTTAGAAACCTCAGATAGAAAGGGGAATAACTAACAGAATAATTACACCTCAGCTTCTCCAGGTCTCTTCTTCTTTCCCATTTGATCTTGTTTATGATTCAGTTGAAATTGTTTGATGTGACTACTTCAGTTAAAAATGAAATATTGAGAACAAAGAATTCACAGAAAAGCTTGTCAGTACATTTTCTCTCTCAAAGCAACATAGAGTTCCCAATACTTCCCTCCTTTTCACCTGCCAAACCAGTTTCTGGAATAGAAAAATCACATAAATATGTTCCTAACTGTCATGAACAATTAAAATATCTATTACTGTACCTTGGTATCCACAAAGAAAATACCTATAGAAGTTGCACAAAGAAAAAAAGAAATGAATCAAAACCTATCAATACAATAACAACAACAAAACACAAAGGAAGATAGTAAGAGAAAAAAAGAGGAATAACGACAGGACAAACAACAACAGTTAACAAAATGGTGATAGTAAATCCTTCCCTATCAATAATTACATTAAATGTAAATGGAGTATAGTCCCCAATAAAAAGATATAGAATGGCTGAATAGATTAAAAAAAAACAAGACCCAACTATGTTATGTCTATAAGAAACTAGATTCAAGGACATGCATAGGCCAAAGGTAAATGGAAGCAAATAAATATTCCACGAAAATAATAAGTAACCAAAATGGATCAGGAGTGGCTATACTTAGACAAAGTAGACTCTGAGTCAAAAATCATATCTAGAAAGACAAAGTAGACTTTAAATCAAAAATCGTATCTAGAAATAAAGGTCAATACATAATGATAAAAAAATCAATTCAACAAGAAGATATAACAAAGGCAAATACATATTTACCAAACATCAGCATCTAAGTATATAAAGCAAATACTGATATATCTGAAAGGAGAAATCAACAGAAATGCAATAATTGTAGGAGATTTAAATACCCCCTTTTCTGCTTTTTTTGCTTTATTTATTTATTTATTTATTTATTTATTATTTTAATTGCAGCTCAATTTGCCAACATATAGCATAACACCCAGTGCTCATTTCAATAATACTTATAACATCTAGACAGAAAATGAGTAAGAAACAGCCGACTTAACACCAAATGTTACCTAACAGATATAGAACATTTCACATAACAATAGAATACACATTCTTCTGAAATGCACATAAAACATCTCCAGGATAGATATCATGAAACAACTCTTAATAAATTTAAGATCAAAATCATACCAAGTATCTTTCCAACCACAGTGGAATGAAACTAGAAGTCAATAACAGTAAGAAAGTGGAAAAATTCAAATATATGAAACTAAATCACATACATTTGAAAAACTCTGTGAATCAATAGGAAATCAAAAGGGAAATTAAATAATAAATTGAGACAACCCAAAATACAGCATACGAAAATTTATGAGATGCAGCAAAAACAGTAAAAAGGGAGAATTTTATAGTGATAAATGCCTACATTAAAAAAAGAAAGATATCATATAAACAGCCCAACTTTATATCTCAAGGAAATAGAAAATAAGAACAAACGAAGCCCAAACTTAGAAGAAGAAAGGAAAATCAGATAGAGAATGGAAAAAAAGGAAAAAATCAACAAAAATAAGATTTGTGTTTCTTTAAAAAGTGAGCAAAACAAACAGACTAGGAACAAAAACAGAATTCTCAATTAAACAAAAGCAGACATGAAAGAGGAGACATTGTAGTGGGTGCCTGAGAAAGAAAAATGACCATAAGGGACTATTATGAATAATTATATGTCAAGGATTTTTTGGGAGGAGCAAGATGGCGGAGGAGTAGGGTCTCCAAATCACCTGTCTCCACCAAACTACCTAGAAAACCTTCAAATTATCCTGAAAATCTATGAATTCGGCCTGAGATTCAAAGAGAGACCAGCTGGAATGCAACAGTGAGAAGAGTTCGCGCATCTATCAAGGTAGGAAGACAGGGAAAAAGAAGTAAAGAAACAAAGGCCTCCAAGGAGGAGGGGCCCCGCGAGGAGCCGGGCTGAGGCCGGGGCGAGTGTCCCCAGGACAGGAGAGCCCCGACCCGGAGACGCAGGAGCTGCACCGACCTTCCCGGGCGGAAAGGGGCTCGTGGGGAGTTGGAGCAGGACCAGGAGGGCGAGGAGGCCCTCGGGCTCCCGGGGACAGTAACAGAGCAACTGCGCACCCAGGAGAGTGCTCCGAGTTCCCTAAGGGCTGCAGCGCGCACGGCGGGACCCGGCGGGACCCGGAGCAGCTGAAGGGGCTCGGGGGCGGCTCCACGGAGGGGGCTGCGGGGCCCCGGGAGCAGCTCGGAGGGGCTCGGGCAGAAGAAGAGGCTCCGTGCGGAGGGGGCTGCGCGGTTCCAGGAGCAGCTCGGAGGGGCTCGGGCGGCAGCTCCGCGGAGGGGGTTGCGCGGCCCGGGAGCGCGAATCCACCAGCGCAGGCTCCGGAGCACAGGGCGCCGGGACACAGCCCAGGATCCGGTCTCCCCCGGGACAGGCAGAGGCCGGGAGGGCCCAGGACAGCAAGGACGCTCCTGCCCCAGCTGAGCAGATCAGCGGCCCCGCCCCGGAGCCTCCAGGCCCTGCAGACGGAGTTCCTGCCGGAGCTGACTCCAGGTTTCCAGAGCTGCCCCGCCACTGGGGCTGTTCCTCCTGCGGCTTCACGGGGTAAACAACCCCCACCGAGCCCTGCACCAGGCAGGGGCACAGCAGCTCCCCCAACTGCTAACACCTGAAAATCAGCACAACAGGCCCCTCCCCCAGAACACCAGCTAGACTGACAACTTCCAGGAGAAGCCAAGGGACTTAAAGTACACAGAATCAGAAGATACTCCCCGGTGGTTCTTTTTTTGTTTGTTTGTTTTTGTTTTTGTTTTTGTTTTTGTTTTGTTTTGCTTTTTGATTTGTTTCCTTCCCCCACCCCCTTTTTTTCTCCTTTCTTTTTCTTTCCCTTTTTCTTCTTCTTTTTTTTTTTTTCTCTTTCGTTTTTTTTTTCTTTTTCTTCCCTTTTTTTTTTCTCTTTCTCTTTTCTTTCCTTCTTTCTCTCCTCTCTTTTTCTCTTTTTCCCAATACAACTTGCTTTTGGCCACTCTGCACTGAGCAAAATGACTAGAAGGAAAACCTCACCTCAAAAGAAAGAATCAGAAACAGTCCTCTCTCCCACAGAGTTACAAAATCTGGATTACAATTCAATGTCAGAAAGCCAATTCAGAAGCACTATTATACAGCTACTGGTGGCTCTAGAAAAAAGTATAAAGGACTCAAGAGACTTCATGACTGCAGAATTTAGAGCTAATCAGGCAGAAATTAAAAACCAATTGAATGAGATGCAATCCAAACTAGAAGTCCTAACGACGAGGGTTAACGAGGTGGAAGAACGAGTGAGTGACCTAGAAGACAAGTTGACAGCAAAGAGGGAAACTGAGGAAAAAAGAGACAAACAATTAAAAGACCATGAAGATAGATTAAGGGAAATAAACGACAGCCTGAGGAAGAAAAACCTACGTTTAATTGGGGTTCCCGAGGGCGCCGAAAGGGACAGAGGGCCAGAATATGTATTTGAACAAATTCTAGCTGAAAACTTTCCTAATCTGGGAAGGGAAACAGGCATTCAGATCCAGGAAATAGAGAGATCCCCCCCTAAAATCAATAAAAACCGTTCAACACCTCGACATTTAATTGTGAAGCTTGCAAATTCCAAAGATAAGGAGAAGATCCTTAAAGCAGCAAGAGACAAGAAATCCCTGACTTTTATGGGGAGGAGTATTAGGGTAACAGCAGACCTCTCCACAGAGACCTGGCAGGCCAGAAAGGGCTGGCAGTATATATTCAGGGTCCTAAATGAAAAGAACATGCAACCAAGAATACTTTATCCAGCAAGGCTCTCATTCAAAATGGAAGGAGAGATAAAGAGCTTCCAAGACAGGCAGCAACTAAAAGAATATGTGACCTCCAAACCAGCTCTGCAAGAAATTTTAAGGGGGCCTCTTAAAATTCCCCTTTAAGAAGAAGTTCAGTGGAACAGTCCACAAAAACAAAGACTGAATAGATATCATGATGACACTAAACTCATATCTCTCAATAGTAACTCTGAATGTGAACGGGCTTAATGACCCCATCAAAAGGCGCAGGGTTTCAGACTGGATAAAAAAGCAGGACCCATCTATTTGCTGTCTACAAGAGACTCATTTTAGACAGAAGGACACCTACAGCCTGAAAATAAAAGGTTGGAGAACCATTTACCATTCGAATGGTCCTCAAAAGAAAGCAGGGGTAGCCATCCTTATATCAGATAAACTAAAATTTACCCCAAAGACTGTAGTGAGAGATGAAGAGGGACACTATATCATACTTAAAGGATCTATTCAACAAGAGGACTTAACAATACTCAATATATATGCTCCAAATGTGGGAGCTGCCAAATATATAAATCAATTATTAACCAAAGTGAAGAAATACTTAGATAATAATACACTTATACTTGGTGACTTCAATCTAGCTCTTTCTATACTCGATAGGTCTTCTAAGCAAAACATCTCCAAAGAAACGAGAGCTTTAAATGATACACTGGACCAGATGGATTTCACAGATATCTACAAAACTTTACATCCAAACTCAACTGAATACACATTCTTCTCAAGCGCACATGGAACTTTCTCCAGAATAGACCACATATTGGGTCACAAATCGGGTCTGAACCGATACCAAAAGATTGGGATTGTCCCCTGCATATTCTCGGACCATAATGCCTTGAAATTAGAACTAAATCACAACAAGAAGTTTGGAAGGACCTCAAACACATGGAGGTTAAGGACCATCCTGCTAAAAGATAAAAGGGTCAACCAGGAAATTAAGGAAGAATTAAAAAGATTCATGGAAACTAATGAGAATGAAGATACAACCGTTCAAAATCTTTGGGATGCAGCAAAAGCAGTCCTAAGGGGGAAATACATCGCAATACAAGCATCCATTCAAAAACTGGAAAGAACTCAAATACAAAAGCTAACCTTACACATAAAGGAGCTAGAGAAAAAACAGCAAATAGATCCTACACCCAAGAGAAGAAGGGAGCTACTAAAGATTCGAGCAGAACTCAACGAAATCGAGACCAGAAGAACTGTGGAACAGATCAACAGAACCAGGAGTTGGTTCTTTGAAAGAATTAATAAGATAGATAAACCATTAGCCAGCCTTATTAAAAAGAAGAGAGAGAAGACTCAAATTAATAAAATCATGAATGAGAAAGGAGAGATCACTACCAACACCAAGGAAATACAAACGATTTTAAAAACATATTATGAACAGCTACACGCCAATAAATTAGGCAATCTAGAAGAAATGGACGCATTCCTGGAAAGCCACAAACTACCAAAACTGGAACAGGAAGAAATAGAAAACCTGAACAGGCCAATAACCAGGGAGGAAATTGAAGCAGTCATCAAAAACCTCCCAAGACACAAGAGTCCAGGGCCAGATGGCTTCCCAGGAGAATTTTATCAAACGTTTAAAGAAGAAATCATACCTATTCTCCTAAAGCTGTTTGGAAAGATAAAAGAGATGGAGTACTTCCAAATTCGTTCTATGAAGCCAGCATCACCTTAATTCCAAAGCCAGACAAAGACCCCGTCAAAAAGGAGAATTACAGACCAATATCCCTGATGAACATGGATGCAAAAATTCTCAACAAGATACTGGCCAATAGGATCCAACAGTACATTAAGAAAATTATTCACCATGACCAAGTAGGATTTATCCCTGGGACACAAGGCTGGTTCAACACCCGTAAAACAATCAATGTGATTCATCATATCAGCAAGAGAAAAACCAAGAACCATATGATCCTCTCATTGGATGCAGAGAAAGCATTTGACAAAATACAGCATCCATTCCTGATCAAAACTCTTCAGAGTGTAGGGATAGAGGGAGCATTCCTCGACATCTTAAAAGCCATCTATGAAAAGCCCACAGCAAATATCATTCTCAATGGGGAAGCACTGGGAGCCTTTCCCCTAAGATCAGGAACAAGACAGGGATGTCCACTCTCACCACTGCTATTCAACATAGTACTGGAAGTCCTAGCCTCAGCAATCAGACAACAAAAAGACATTAAAGGCATTCAAATTGGCAAAGAAGAAGTCAAACTCTCCCTCTTCGCCGATGACATGATACTCTACATAGAAAACCCAAAAGTCTCCACCCCAAGATTGCTAGAACTCATACAGCAATTCGGTAGCGTGGCAGGATACAAAATCAATGCCCAGAAGTCAGTGGCATTTCTATACACTAACAATGAGACTGAAGAAAGAGAAATTAAGGAGTCAATCCCATTTACAATTGCACCCAAAAGCATAAGATACCTAGGAATAAACCTCACCAAAGATGTAAAGGATCTATACCCTCAAAACTATAGAACACTTCTGAAAGAAATTGAGGAAGACACAAAGAGATGGAAAAATATTCCATGCTCATGGATTGGCAGAATTAATATTGTGAAAATGTCAATGTTACCCAGGGCAATATACACGTTTAATGCAATCCCTATCAAAATACCATGGACTTTCTTCAGAGAGTTAGAACAAATTATTTTAAGATTTGTGTGGAATCAGAAAAGACCCCGAATAGCCAGGGGAATTTTAAAAAAGAAAACCATATCTGGGGGCATCACAATGCCAGATTTCAGGTTGTACTACAAAGCTGTGGTCATCAAGACAGTGTGGTACTGGCACAAAAACAGACACATAGATCAGTGGAACAGAGTAGAGAATCCAGAAGTGGACCCTGAACTTTATGGGCAACTAATATTCGATAAAGGAGGAAAGACTACCCATTGGAAGAAAGACAGTCTCTTCAATAAATGGTGCTGGGAAAATTGGACATCCACATGCAGAAGAATGAAACTAGACCACTCTCTTTCACCATACACAAAGATAAACTCAAAATGGATGAAAGATCTAAATGTGAGACAAGATTCCATCAAAATCCTAGAGAAGAACACAGGCAACACCCTTTTTGAACTCGGCCATAGTAACTTCTTGCAAGACACATCCACGAAGGCAAAAGAAACAAAAGCAAAAATGAACTATTGGGACTTCATCAAGATAAGAAGCTTTTGCACAGCAAAGGATACAGTCAACAAAACTCAAAGACAACCTACAGAATGGGAGAAGATATTTGCAAATGACATATCAGATAAAGGGCTAGTTTCCAAGATCTATAAAGAACTTATTAAACTCAACACCAAAGAAACAAACAATCCAATCATGAAATGGGCAAAAGACATGAACAGAAATCTCACAGAAGAAGACATAGACATGGCCAACATACACATTAGAAAATGCTCTGCATCACTTGCCATCAGGGAAATACAAATCAAAACCACAATGAGATACCACCTCACACCAGTGAGAATGGGAAAAATTAACAAGGCAGGAAACAACAAATGTTGGAGAGGATGTGGAGAAAAGGGAACCCTCTTACACTGTTGGTGGGAATGTGAACTGGTGCAGCCACTGTGGAAAACTGTGTGGAGGTTCCTCAAACAGTTAAAAATATACCTGCCCTACGACCCAGCAATTGCACTGTTGGGGATTTACCCCAAAGATACAAATGCAATGAATCGCTGGGACACCTGCACCCCGATGTTTCTAGCAGCAATGGCCACGATAGCCAAACTGTGGAAGGAGCCTCGGTGTCCAACGAAAGATGAATGGATAAAGAAGATGTGGTTTATGTATACAATGGAATATTACTCAGCTATTAGAAATGACAAATACCCACCATTTGCTTCAACGTGGATGGAACTGGAGGGTATTATGCTGAGTGAAGTAAGTCAGTCGGAGAAGGACAAACATTATATGTTCTCATTCATTTGGGGAATATAAATAATAGTGAAAGGGAAAATAAGGGAAGGGAGAAGAAATGTGTGGGAAATATCAGAAAGGGAGACAGAACATAAAGACTGCTAACTCTGGGAAACGAACTAGGGGTGGTAGAAGGGGAGGAGGGCGGGGGGTGGGAGTGAATGGGTGACGGGCACTGGGTGTTATTCTGTATGTTAGTAAATTGAACACCAATAAAAAAAAAAATAATTATATGTCAACAAATTACATAACATAGAATAAATGGACAAATTTTTGGAAACATAGAACTTAATAAGACTGAATCAAGAAAAAATAGAAAGCCTGAACAGACCAATAACAAACAAAAGATAGAAGTAGAAATTTAAAAAAACCCTCCCAACAAAGAAAATCCCAGGATTACATGGCTTCACAACTGAAATCTAACACACATCAAAAGAATTAGTACCAATTCTTCTCAAACTCTTCCAAAAAACAGTAAAGGGAATACTTCCAAGCTCATTGTATGAGGCCAGCATCACTCTGATACTAAAGTCAGAAAAAGACAGTACAATAAAATTACAGGCCAATATCTCTGATGAACATAGTTGCAAAAATCCTCAATAAAATACCAGCAAACCAAATTCAACAGCACATTTAAAATATACACCATTACCAAGTGAGGTTTAATCCTGAGATGCAAGGTTGGCTTAACATATGCAAATCAATTAATGTGACACATCCAATTAATAAAATAAAACATAAAAATTATATGACAATCTCAATAGATGTAGAAAAAGCATTTGAAAAATTTCAGCAGTCATCCATGATAAAAAGTCCCAACAAAATGGATATGGAAGGAACTTACCGCAACAAAGTAAAGGCTATTTATGAAAGTCCCATAAATAACATAATCAATGTATCTAAGATCTGTTTACAAGGCAAGGATGCCCATTTTCACCACTTCTATTCACCATAGTACTGGAAGTACTAGCAAGAGCAATTAAACAACAAAAGGAAATAAAGGCATCCAATTCTGTAAAGAAGTAAAATTATCTGTTTGTGGATGACATGACCCTATATGTAGAAAACCCTAAAGACTTCATTAAAAAAAAAACCTCTTAGAACTAATAAGCAAATACAGTAAAGTTGGGGGATACAAAGTCAATGTTCAAAAGTCAGTTGCATTTCTTTACACCAAAAGTGATCTATCCAAAAATGAAATCAATAAAACAATCTCAATTACAGTAGCATCACAAAGAATAAAATACTTAGGAATAAATGTAACCATTGTACACTGAAAACTCAAACACTGATGAAGGAAACTGAAGAAGGTACAAATAAAAATTGATACCCCATGTTTATGCAATGGAAGAATATTGTTACAATGCCCATACTACCCAAAGTAATCTATAGTTTTAATGCAATCCATAACAACATTCCAATGGCATTTTTATTTTTAAAATTTTTTATTATTTTTTAAATATTCTTTTTATTTTTTTAAATTTTTTTAAATTTTATTTATGATAGTCACAGAGAGAAAGAGAGAGAGAGAGGCAGAGACATAGGCAGAGGGAGAAGCAGGCTCCATGCACCGGGAGCCTGACGTGGGACTCGATCCCGGGTCTCCAGGATTGTGCCCTGAGCCAAAGGCAGGCGCCAAACTGCTGCGCCACCCAGGGATCCCAAAATATTTTATTTATTTATTCATGAGAGACACACACACACAGAGAGGCAGAGATACAGGCAGAGGGACAAGCAGGCTCCATGCAGGGAGCCCGATGTGGGACTCAATCCCAGGTCTCCAAGATCTCACCCTGGGCCAGAGGCAGGCGCTAAACCACTGAGCCACCCAGGGATCCCTCCAATGGCATTTTTAAAGAAATAGAACAAACCTAAAATTTGTATGGAACTACAAAAGAACCTAAATATCCAAAGCAATCTTGAAAAAGAATAAAGTTGGAAGCATCATATTTCCTGGTCTCAAATTATATTACAAATTTAATCAAAATTATATGGTAGTGGTATAAAAACAGACACATGGACCAATAGAACAGAACTGAAAGCCTGGAAATAAACCCAAGCATATATGGTCAATGAATTTTCAACAAAGGTGTTAAGAATATACAATGGGGAAAGGATAGTCTCTTCAAATGGTGCTAGGAAAACTGAATATCCACATGCAGAAGAATAAAATTGGACCTGTATATTATTCTACAAAATAATCAATTTAAAGTGGATTAAATACTTAAATGTAAGACCTAAAACCATAAAACTCCTAGAAGAAAACACAAGGAGAAATCTCCTTGATATTTGTCTTGACAATAATTTTTTGGATAAAACACCGAAAACTCAGTATACAAAAGCAAAAATAAACTACTGGGACTACATCAAATGAATAACCTTATGCATAACAAAGGAACTTTCCTGACTAGGAACATTGATCAAAGCAAATATATTGTATTTTCAATGGCTTCAATTTTTTTATAATTTAATTTTTTCCTTAGCCCCTGATTTGCAAATAACTACTTAGAATTCTCCTGTGAATCTTAGAAACAAATCGCATAGGCTTGGTTAGTAAAACCATATTAAAACTGAACAATAGAAGAGACCAATTAGAATTAATTAGACTAATTGACAAATATACATCTTATTATAACTTTCTTATCCACAAATACATAGTGTAAGGAATCTTTGTAGTTCTTGGATATGGCTTTAAGATCCCAGTAGGCCAGGGACTCCTGGGTGGCTCAGTGGTTGAGCATCTGTCTTTGGCTCAGGGCGTGATCCCAGAGTTACAGGACTGAGTGCCACATTGGGCCCCCTGTGAGGCACCTGTTTCTCCCTCTATGTCTTTGCCTTCTCTCGGTGTCTCTCATGAGTAAATAAATAAAATCTTTAAAAAAGATCCCAGGAGGGAAGAGGAAATAAAGATATATCCTGCCACTGGGTGCCGTGCAAGCTGTGCATATTAGTGCATCCGTGCCTACCCCCAGGAGCATCTAAGTCAGTGTGGACTGGAAGACTGGTTACTTACTTGCAGGCAGCTCGACTGGAGAGATGGAAATCTGGGCACTGCCATTTTTTTCTCTTTGTTTCACCTTGTGCCTGAGAGAGGCGGGTCCTCTAGGGAACAAATGCCTCACAGGACAAACAGCTCACACTGAGCCCAGCACCTGGCAAGGGGTGGGCCAACTCTACCCAGGCTCAGATACTTCAAAATCAGTGCCCCACCCCGCCCTGAAGAACTGCCAGAAGAACAAGGGAAAAGCAATTTTACTGAACAAGCAGTACTGGAAAGTTCCAGGACTGAGGGAAAATAGTATATAGAACAGGCAGGTCCTTTTTAACATTTTTTCATTAGGAATCATTTTTATGTCAGGCTAAAGATTTCCAACATTTTTTCTCTTTTTCCACCTTAACTTCAATATTTGACCAACTGTTCATTTTTACGTTTTTTCCTTTTTGACTTTCATATTTCTACAATTACATTTCTTAGATATATTTTTCACTTCTGGATTCCCTTCAACAAATTCAATTTAATTTTGGAAGATACATGTGATATCAGTTTTTGTTTTTTGTTTTCTCTTTCTCATTTTGTCTTACAATGGTGGAAGTTAGTACCTTCTAACACACAACCAAATACACCCAGAACTAAGAGGAACATCATGTTGGTTCATTCTGTGAGATTATATTCTCTCTTCATTCCCATTCTGCCCCCCTCTTTTATCTTGTTTATGTTTTTGTGGTCGATGTTGGGTCTTTATATAAGTGTTGCTGGTTTATATAAATTTGGTATTGAGCATCTTCTAAGATACAGAACAAAATACACTCAGACCCAACAGGATCACCCTCTACGTCCCCTGAGGGATACTATATTCTCTCTCCACAGCCACTTCCTCATCACCACCACCCCACCCCTTTTTTTCTTTTCTTTTCTTTTTTTTTCTTTGTTTTTGGCTTTTTATTTCTATGACATTGTTTTAAAATTTGTTTTTCATTTTAGTGATCCTTTTATTTTGTTCTGTTCTTCTTTTTCTTTTAATTTCTGGTCTCTGACCTCTTCAGAATCATCTAGGGTTGATTTTTACTTAGGTCCTGGTTGATATTTTTGACTCAGCACGCACATATAGCCACTCTGCACTGGAAAAATGACTAGAAGGAAGAATTCACAAAAGAAAGAACCAGAAACTCTTTCTCTGCCATGGAGTTACAGAATTTGGACTTCAATATGATGTCAGAAGGTCAATTCAGAAGTACAATTATAAAGCAACTGGTGGCTTTGAAAATAAGCATAAGGGACTCTATACTTTGTTACTGCAGAATTGAGATCTAAGGCCGAAATTAAAAAATCAATTAATTGATTGGATGGATGTCCTAACTGCTAGGGTTAATGAGGTAGAAGAGAGAGTGAGCGACATAGAAGACAAGTTGATGATAAGAAGGAAGCTGAGGAAAAAAGAGAAAAACAATTAAGAGCCCATGAAAGGTTTAGGGAAATAAATGATAGCTTGAGAAGGAAGAATTTACGTATAATTGGATTCCAGAAGAGGCTGAGACAGAGAGACAACCACAAAGTATATTTAAACAAATCATAGCTGAGAAAATCCCTAATCTGGGGAAGGAAACAGGCATTCAGATCCAACAGATGGAGAGGACCCCTCAAAAACTCAATAAAAATCATTCAATAACACATTTAATAGTGAAATTTGCAAATTCCAAAGAGAAAGAGAAAACCCTTAAAGCAGTGAGAGAAAAGAGATTCTTAACTTATATGGGGAGAAATATCAGATTAACAGCAGACCTCTCCACAGAGACCTGGGAGGCCAGAAAGGGCTGGTAGGATACAGACAAGGTACTAAATGAGAAGAACATACAGCCAAGAATACGTTATCCAGCAAGGCTGTCATCCAGAATATGAGAGATAAAGAGCTTCCAGGATAGGCAGAAACTGAAAGAATACATGACTGCAAAACTGGATATACAAGAAATATAAAGCAGAACCCTGTAAAAGAAAGAGTGAACCTGAAGAAACAATCCACAAAACAGGGATTGTATAGGTAATATGACGACACTAAATTCATATCTTTCAATAGTTACTCGGAATGTGAATGGGATTAATGATCACTTGCCATCAGGGAAACACAAATCAAAATCACAATGAGATACCACTTCACACCAGTGAGAATGGTGAAAATTAACAAGACAGGAAACAGCAAAATGTTGGAGAGGATGTGGAGAAAGGGGAACCCTATTGCACTGTTGGTGGGAATGCAAAGTGGTACAGCTACTCTGGAAAATAGTGTAGAGGTTCCTCTACACTAAATCTAAATCTAAAAATAGATTTACCCTATGACCCAGCAATTGCACTACTGGGTATTTACCCCAAAGATCCTGATGTATTGAAACACTGGGAGACCTGAACTCCAATGTCCACAATAGCCAAACTGTGGAAGGAGTCACAATGTCCTTCGACAGATGAATGGATAAAGAAGATGTGGTATATATACAAGGAATATTACTCAGCCATCAGAAGAGACAAATGCCCACCATTTGCTTCAACGTGGATGAAACTGGAGGGTATTATGCTGAGTGAAATAAGTCAGTCAGAGAAGGACAATTATGTGGTTTCACTCATATGTGGAATATAAGAAACATATAAGGGAAAGGAGAGGAACCGAGTGGGAAAAATTAAAGAGGGAGAGAAAGCATGAGAGACTCCTAACTCTGGGAAGTAAAAGTATTGCCGAAGGGGAGGTGGGTGGAGGGAGGGGTAACTGGATGATGGGCATTAAGGAGGGCACTTGATGGGATGAGCACTGGGCGTTAAACTGTATGTTGGCAAATTGAATTTAAATTTTAAAAATGTAAAAAAAGAAATAAGTAAGGAAGGAATTTATAACCTTAAAAAGAAAAGAAAAAAACATGGCTTCTCATGAGAAAAGGGAAAAAAAATAAAGCTGCATGGGATGCTGATTTTCAGTAATACTTTGAGGCTTCCAGATGTTTTCAGGAATTTAAATTTCTTCTACAAAATACTATTTCTAAATTAACTGAGGAAAGCAATTGAAAGAAGTGAAAATGACTTCTGAGGCCTCTTTTTTCTTCCCCAGTTTTCTTTGTAAACATGTGGCCACCTCGTGCTCAGGCCCAGCCTCTTGCACCATTTTCTCTATTCTCTCTGCCAAACTTTCCTTGTCCTCTGAATCATTCCCCACTCCTCTCCTGCATCTACTGAAATCTGCCTCTTTAAATTAAATCTTTTAAACATTTAAATATTTATCAATTTTCTTATGTTCCCTGGAATAAGCCTGAATTGCAAACCATATTTAAAGAGTTTGTTACAGTGATTAAGGGCCCCAGTAGGTTTGCTAAAAATTTTAGTGTAGCTATTTCAGCTTATTAACTTCGTATCTAAGATTTATATCAATTAGTCCACATGTTGTTGTGAAGACCAGGCCGAACATTGGATGAAGCTAGCCAGAAGGGAACATCCTGAAAGGTTTTAAGAGAAACAATTCCCTAACTTTTGGAAAGATGCTAGATCACTCACTGGAAATCTTCACAGAACAGTTACAGTAGCCTTTTATAAGCCTGCTAATTGGAACAAAATTCAGGCTTGCACACAAAGAGTCTCACGAACCTGTTCATGACTATTATAGTCAACTCCAAAATGTCTTTTAAAGAAAAGTCTGGTCTTCTTTAGATGTTAAAACCACTTGGGTAGCATTTTACCTCTATGTTCATTAATGGGACGAATCAGGATTACTCTCTTTTGGTTAAAAAGGCCTGCTCATGTACATCCTGTTTGAGTCACCCAAAGAAAGACCATTAAAATTCTCAATTTTTGGAATCCCTGAGTGGTGCAGTGGTTTGGTGCCTGCCTTTGGCCCAGGGCGTGATCCTGGAGACCCGGGATCGAATCCCACGTCGGGCTCCCTGTATGGAGCCTGCTTCTCCCTCTGCCTGTGTCTCTGCCTCTCTCTCTCTCTCTCTGTGACTATCATAAATAAATAAAAATTAAAATAAATAAATAAATAAAATTCTCAATTTTTAACTTCAGCAAATGAAAGCCCCCAAACAAAACCAAAGCCTTTTATTTTATGTTATTATTGGATAGAACCAGGACGTTTTAAAAAAGAAAAGATTGTTACAAATTTAAGTGCTCCAGGCACCTTGAGCCCTCTAATCAACCTTTCCAATATCCTCCAAATTCCCAGTGATAGGGCTTTGTGGAACTAATGGGATTCCTCCCAATCTTCCTTCTTAAACGGCTTAGAAAAAATCACTCTCTAGATTGGGAATGAATCTCTCTTTTTGTCCTTATTGACACTGTAGCTACACTTTTGGTGCTTAACCCCCATGCTATAAAGCAGTCCCTATCTTAGAGTAGTTAAAAGGTTCAAATAGTGGTGGTATCTAATAAATCTTAACAGATACCTGCCTCTTTTTTAAAAGATTGATTTATTTATTTATTTATTTATTTATTTATTTATTTATGAGAGACAGAGAGAGAGAGAGCGAGAGAGAGAGAGAGGCAGAGACATAGGTAGAGAGAGAAGCAGGATCCCCGCAGGGAGCCTGATGTGTGACTTGATCCTGGATCCTGTGATCATGCCCTGAGCCAAAGGTAGACGCTCAACCACTGAGCCACCCAGGCATCCCCAGATTGCTGTCTCTTAACCTATTCTCATCTGCCTAGGCCCTTTGAGGGATACTCAGCCTGTTTTTTCTTAGTTCCTCCACCCCTATGCATTTATTGGGGCAATATTTCGTAGAAAATTATCACACCAGAATTTTTCTCAAAAGGGAGAAACAACTATATCGTTTGACAGTAGTAACCAAAATAGCCAACCAGGAGAAATAAATGACCCTTCAGCATCTTTTCTATGCTCTATCTCTGATGGCACTATAGCTGAATCTGAGGACACCAATCATTTATACCTGTTAGATCAGCTACCATCCTCTTTATGGGCAAAATCCTCAATATCCTTCTGATATTGGCAGAATCGACAGTGTACCTCCAAGATTCAAACAGATCACTCAAAATCTCTCTCCAGAATTAATCAATGGTTGTAGTAAAGAAGAACTTCAGGGCATCAAACCCATACTAGATTACAAGGCCCAGGGTCTACATTAGTCCCTGTAACACTCCTAATTTACCTGTGAGAAAATCCAATGACTGAGGATGGAGGTCTGTCTAGGAGCTCCGAATAATAAATAAATAACATTGTTATCCCTCAGTACCCCATTGTCCCTAAGCCCCATACACTACTGATATCCATTACCCCCGAAAGCAAATTTTTTTTTTATTGGTGTTCAATTTACTAACATACAGAATAACACCCAGTTCCCGTCACCCATTCACTCCCACCCCCCGCCCTCCTCCCCTTCTACCACCCCTAGTTCGTTTCTCACTGTAATCACTTACGTAGTGACTTTTTAGTATTCCAGTTGATTAAGGGTAGCTGATATCTTTTTGTTTTCACTTGGGAAGAATGGAAATACACCTGTGCAGTAATGCTTCAGGGCTTCACATAAAGTCCTTCTTACTTTTCACTAACCTTGCAAACTGATTTAAATTGTAATAAAAATTTTTGTAGGCTCTATTTTGTTACAACATGCAGATAATTTGCTTCTCTGCTCCTCCTTCTCAAACCTCTTCACAGGAAGATCACATCAACCTGTTTCACTTTTGGCCTTAAAGGACATAAAGTCTTCAGAGAACAACTGCAGTTTACTCAACTCAGGTTAGATACTAAAGGCATCAGATCTCAAAACAAGGACTACATTTGGATCCAGATGAAACTCCTCACACCTACTTAATATTTACAGGTTAATTTTTGACTCCTCGTGACAATTTATAAATAACTCCTCCGACCAATGCAGATTTTTCATGGTTTGCTGACAGTTCTTAAAGAACAAAAATGGTAAATATTGTATAGGGTATGCTATTATATAACTCCTTTTGAAGTGATTAAGATGGCACCTTTATAGTTTAGCTACTTCAGCCCAATAGGCTGAATTATAAAACCTTACTCAAGCTTCTTGTACTTTAGCCAAAGGCAAAACTACAACTATTTATGCCAATAATTGGTGTGCCTTTGGTGTAGTTCACGACTTTGGAATATTATGGAAACAATGAGAGGTACTTACCTTCAATGGCAACAATATTAAAAATGGTTCCTATGTCAACACATTGTTTTGATGCCATACTCTTGTCAGCTGCTCTGGGTATTAAGTTTCCTGGGTATTCCAGATTCCACATCCTGGATGCCAAAGTAACCTCACTGATATTTCCAACAAAAATGTTGCTCTTAAGGACACCAATAGCCAAACCCCTATCATGGTCCAAGGAGATGTTTCCCCAAGTTATAAGTTTTAGAAAAATTGACAAGAGATACACAATTGGCCCCAGAAAGGGGAAAAATGGAAATAAAATAATTGTTGGCTCAATAAAAAGAGAACTTTGGTTTGGACCAATCCAATCCAGCCCTACCAGACATTCTAAAATTCCCACTATTTCAACTGTATATGCATTAAACCATTTATCTACTGACAAAATGATAGCATTCATGAACCAATATTGGTGGGAAAAAGTTAATAAGGCTGCAAAGGTGCCTACTTTGCCTCTCTCACCTGTCCAAAGTACAATCCAGGGAAACCTGTTTGTACAAATGGATTTCACACAGCTTCTCCATCTCATGGATGTACATATGTTTTAGTCATGGTTTGTATGTTTTCTCATTGGACCAAAGTTTTCTCTGGTAGATAGGCCAATGCCTCTTCCCTGGATAAATTCTGTTAGAAAAGATTATCCCTACTTGGGTAACCCCTCTTGAACCTTATAGTGATTGGGGAATATATTTTACCAGTCAGGTGCTTTGACAATTCTGTGTTGTTTTGCTGGTGTTACAACACTTTCATTGTGCATAACATCCTCAATCCTCAGAGTTAGTCACACTGACTAATGGCACTATTAAGACTTAATTGACAAAATTTGTAGAGACTCTTGCTGGTCCTTCTAAATCTCAGGTCCACCCCCTTGGGAACTCACAAAATCACAGATAGTCATAGGATGTCCACTCCATTTGGCCCCTGTCTCTTTTGACCCACAGTTGATATAAGGAGATATACTTAAATATTGTAAAGACTTAATTGTTTCAATTAAAAAAAATGCTTTGGCAGAGCAATCTTTTCACAGTGCACTCCTGGGAGATGATGACTTTAAGCATCACACCTTGCAACCTGGAGATTTTGTCTGTTGGAAAAGACACCTCCATAACGATTCTTCCTTCAACCTCACTGGAAAGGCCTTCACCAGGAACTGCTAACCAATCCATGTGCCACCAAATCCCAGGGAACAGACTTGGGTTTACATGACACATCTAAAAAAGAAAAGTACGAAACTCTGACTGAACCTCCATACCACATAGTGACCCGAAAGTAAAAACTTCTTAGAATTGGGGCAGATGACATCTGATGAGACAGCTTTCTCAAGATATCTGGACTAGGCTTGTATACCTTTTTCTAGTGGTCATATCTTCTAGTTCTTTTGTGGGAAGAAAATGCTATTGTCTGCATTTCCCAAAGTCTTACAAAAGGGGGAAACTTCTGTGATAATGACCTTTTGCAAAGAGCCTCATCATGGTCCTGTGATAAATTTTTTACTTGTCTTTTCTGAAAGGTTGGAAGGTTCAGAGTTTACAAAAGTCTTTTTCACCTAAACTATTAACTAACTTGGATTCTTATCCAAACTCATGGTCTCTGAGTTTACAACCTTACAGACTGTATTATCAATAGCACATATAGTTCTAAACAGTTCTTCTAAGATAAAAATACTGTTTTAAATTGTTTTTGAAGTTTTGCTGTTTTACAAAAAGTTCATTAGCTACTGATTCATATATATACCTATACTGTATCTTCCCAAAAGCACTCAGCTAATTCCTTCAGTGTGCTCCTGCATGATTCACTATTTTGCTTTCATTGTTGCTTTAAGCAGAGACTTCCAAGAGGCATACATGACTCCAGGTTTGTCTTTATAGGGAGAAACTTTCTCCCCTAAGCTGCAATAAGTGCCAATTGATATTTAAGTTGGCTACTTTCAGACCTAGAGTCCTGGTTTAGAACCATCATGTATAACTTGGAATTGTTATGTTACTTCTGTTTTGTATAATGAGGTTTTGTATTTGGTTGACTATTGAACCTTTTTGGTATTAAAGATGTTATCCAGTAAAAAGATGATGGGTTAATGTTTCAAGATGATCTGCCACACTTATGACCTTAAGAAGTAGACTTTAGGTGGGAAGTGTTTGAGAGTTTCTTCCTTCTAATCTTCCTTGTTACTCAAATGTGGCTTTAAGTTTACAACTTAAACTACCATGCACTTTCAACTCCGATGTAGGACACGACAGGTATAAAAGGTCCTTCCTGGCTCTGTGGGGAAAAGACCCCACTAAATATAAAGAACCTGACTACTGATCAATGATGCTTTCAAAGAAAGATCTTGATCAAAAATGGGAAATGTGAACATTAATAAAAGGAAAGAATTGGGAGGTTCCACAGGGGGAGCTCTAACAGTCTATCACTCATAGTCAATTGCAAACCCAACAAGAAGAGACCTTGGAAGAGACTTTGCCCCCACAGGACACTACTACCCCAGCAGGAGGAAGGAAGGCTTCCTCCTCCCCTAGCAACATCTCAGCCAATGAAAAGCCCCTATACTTAGGACTCCCAATTTACTCCAATAAACTTTTTGTTTATAAACAGCCTTCCCAACTTCTCATTTTCTTCTATAAAAGAGCATCCCTCTCTTTTGTTTGGTGGACTTGCCTAAGGTTTCTTCATAGCCTGTTTTTCCTAGATGGGAATTCTCTGCTATTCCTGAATAAATCCATCTTTTGCTGATAGTATAATGGGCAGTTTTATTTTTTAAGGTTAGCACAACATATGTATGAAAGACATTTTGTGTCATTAGCCACATGACAACAGAGGCTATAGTCAATATATGTAATCTTGTACCCTTTAGCAGTAACTTCCCATTCCTTCACAACACACTCTTATCCTGAGGCAGCTATTAATCTACCTTCTATCTCTATAGATTTGCATGTTCTAGAGGGGAAGCATACAATATATGGGAATGATGTTACTACCTAGGAGTGGAACTTTGAGGAACTATCACACTGTTTTCCAAAATAGCTGCACCAATGTACATCCCTCCAGCAATGTAGGAAGGTTCAAATTTCTCCACATCCTTTCCAACATTCTTATTTTGTTATTTATTATACCCATCCAGTGCGTGTGAAGTGGTATCTCTCTGTGATTTTGATTTCCATATAACCTAATGGCAGATGATGTTGAGCAACTTTTCATGTGCTTATTGCATATTTGTATATCTTCTTTGGAAAATTTCTATTCAGATCTTCTGCCCGTTTATAATTGGGTTATTAGTTTGTTATTGACCTAAAAACATAAACAGTCTTTTATCAGATACATTATTGTAAAATATTTTCTCCGATTCTAAGGGTCTTTTCACTTTTAAAAAAATCTTTGTTATTGAGGTAGATTGGTGTCTAAGTTTCAGGTGTACATTATAATTCCACATCTGTATGCATTACAAAGTGATCACCACTGAAAGGGGGAGGGGCAAGATGGTGGAAGAGTAGGGTCCCTAAGTCACCTGTCCCCACCAAATTACCTAGATAACCTTCAAATCATCCTGTAAGTCTAAGAATTTGGCCTGAGATTTAAAGAGAGAACACCTGGAATGCTACAGTGAGAAGAGTTCACTCTTCCATCAAGGTAGGAAGACGGGGAAAAAAGAAATAAAGAAACAAAAGGCATCCAAGGGGGAGGGGCCCCGCGAGGAGCAGGCCTAAGGCCGGGGCGAGTGCCCCCAGGACAGGAGAGCTCCGTCCCGGAGAAGCAGGAGCTGCACCAACCTTCCCGGGCAGAAAGGCGCTCCCAGGGAGTTGGAGCAGGACCCCAGGAGGGCGGGGATGCCCTCAGGCTCCCTGGGACAGTATCAGAGGAACTGAGCCCCGGGGAGAGTGCGCCGAGCTCCCTAAAGGGCTGCAGCGCGTGCACGGCTGGACCCCGGAACAGCTCGGAGGGGCTCGGGCGGAGGCTCAGCGCGGAGGGGGCTTCGCGGCCCCAGGAGCAGCTCGGCGGGGCTCAGGCAGTGGTTCCGCGGAGAGGGGGCTGCCCTGCCGGGAGCAGCTCAGAGGGTCTCGATTGGATGCTCCGCAGAGAGGGGGCTGGCCGGCCGGGAGCGCGAATCCAACAGCGCAGGTCCGGGAGCCCAGGGCGCCGGGGACACAGCCCAGGATCTGGCACTTCCTCTGGGACAGGCAGAGGCCAGGAGGGCCCAGGACAGCAAGGACGCTCCTGCCCTAGCTGAGCAGATCAGCGGCCCCGCCCCTGGACCATGCAGGCTCCTGCAGACTGGAAGCTCCGTAGTTACTGCGGGAGCTGAAACCAGGGCTCCAGAGCTGGCCGCCGCCACTGTGGTTGTTCCTCCTGGGGCCTCACGGGGCAAACAACCCCCACTGAGCCCTGCACCAGGCAGGGGGCAGAGCAGCTCCCCCAAGTATTAACAAAGGAAAATCAGCACAACAGGACCCTCCTCCAGAAGACCAGCTAGACGGACAAGTTCCAGGGGAAGTCAAGGGACTTAAAGTATACAGAATCAAAAGATACTCACCCGTGTTTGATTGATTGATTGATTGATTGATTGCTTTTTGATTTCTGTTTGCTTCCCCCACCCTTCTTTCTTTCTCTTTTTCTTCTCTTTTTTCCTTTTTTCTTTTTCTCTTTTCTTTCCTTCTTTCTCTCCACTCTTTTTCTACTATTCCCAATACAACTTGTTTTTGGCCACTCTGCACTGAGCAAAATGACTAGAAGGAAAACCTCACCTCAAAAGAAAGAATCAGAAACAGTCCTCTCTCCCACAGAGTTACAAAATTTGGATTAAATTCAATGTCAGAAAGCCAATTCAGAAGCACTATTATACAGCTACTGGTGGCTCTAGAAAAAAGCATAAAGGACCCAAGAGACTTCATGACTGCAGAATTTAGAGCTAATCAGGCAGAAATTAAAAATCAATTGAATGAGATGCAATCCAAACTAGAAGTCCTAACGATGAGGGTTAACGAGGTGGAAGAAAGAGTGAGTGACATAGAAGACAAGTTGATGGCAAAGAGGAAAACTGAGGTAAAAGAGACAAACAATTAAAAAACCATGAGGATAGATTAAGGGAAACAAAAGACAGCCTGAGGAAGAAAAACCTATGTTTAATTGGGGTTCCCGAGGGTGCCGAAAGGGACAGAGGGCCAGAATATGTATTTGAACAAATCCTAGCTGAAAACTTTCCTAATCTGGTTAGGGAAACAGGCATTCAGATCCAGGAAATAGAGAGATCCCCCCCTAAAATCAATAAAAACCGTTCAACACCTCGACATTTAATAGTGAAGCTTGCAAATTCCAAAGATAAAGAGAATATCTTTAAAGCAGCAAGAGACAAGAAATCCCTGACTTTTATGGGGAGGAGTATTAGGGTAACAGCAGACCTCTCCACAGAGACCTGGCAGGCCAGAAAGGGCTGGCAGGATATATTCAGGGTCCTAAATGAGAAAAACATGCAACCATGAATACTTTATCCAGCAAGGCTCTCATTCAGAATGGAAGGAGAGATAAAGAGCTTCTAAGACAGGCAGGAACTGAAAGAATGTGACCTCCACACCAGCTCTGCAAGAAATTTTAAGGGGGACTCCTAAAATTCCCCTTAAAGAAGAAGTCCAGTGGAACAATCCACAAAATCAAGGACTGAATACATACCATGATGACACTAAACTCATATCTTTCGATAGTAACACTGAACGAGAACGGGCAGGATTTCAGAGTGGATAAAAAAGCAGGACCCATCTATTTGCTGTCTACAAGAGACTTATTTTAGACAGAAGGACACCTACAGCCTGAAAATAAAAGGTTGGAGAACCATTTACCATTCAAATGGTCCTCAAAAGAAAGCAGGGGTAGTCATCCTTATATAAGATAAACTAAAATTTACCCCGAAGACTGTAGTGAGAGATGAAGAGGGACACTATATCATACTTAAAGGATCTATCCAACAAGAAGACTTAACAATTCTCAATATATATGCCCCGAATGTGGGAGCTGCCAAAAATATCCATCAATTAATAACCAAAGTTAAGACATACTTAGATAATAATACACTTATACTTGGTGACTTCAATCTAGTGCTTTCTATACTCGATAGGTCTTCTAAGCACAACATCTCCAAAGAAACGAGAGCTTTAAATGATACACTGGACCAGATGGATTTCACAGATACCTACAGAACTTTAATCCAAACTCAACTGAATACACATTCTTCTCAAGTGCACATGGAACTTTCTCCAGAATAGACCACATACTGGGTCACAAATCAGGTCTGAAGCGATAGCAAAAGATTGGGATCATAGTACTGGAAGTCCTAGCCTCAGCAGTCAGACAACAAAAAGACATTAAAGGCATTCAAATTGGCAAAGAAGAAGTCAAACTCTCCCTCTTCGCCGATGACATGATACTCTACATAGAAAACCCAAAAGTCTCCACCCCAAGATTGCTAGAACTCATACAGCAATTCGGTAGCGTGGCAGGATACAAAATCAATGCCCAGAAGTCAGTGGCATTTCTATACACTAACAATGAGACTGAAGAAAGAGAAATTAAGGAGTCAATCCCATTTACAATTGCACCCAAAAGCATAAGATACCTAGGAATAAACCTCACCAAAGATGTAAAGGATCTATACCCTCAAAACTATAGAACACTTCTGAAAGAAATTGAGGAAGACACAAAGAGATGGAAAAATATTCCATGCTCATGGATTGGCAGAATTAATATTGTGAAAATGTCAATGTTACCCAGGGCAATATACACGTTTAATGCAATCCCTATCAAAATACCATGGACTTTCTTCAGAGAGTTAGAACAAATTATTTTAAGATTTGTGTGGAATCAGAAAAGACCCCGAATAGCCAGGGGAATTTTAAAAAAGAAAACCATATTTGGGGGCATCACAATGCCAGATTTCAGGTTGTACTACAAAGCTGTGGTCATCAAGACAGTGTGGTACTGGCACAAAAACAGACACATAGATCAGTGGAACAGAATAGAGAATCCAGAAGTGGACCCTGAACTTTATGGGCAACTAATATTCGATAAAGGAGGAAAGACTATCCATTGGAAGAAAGACAGTCTCTTCAATAAATGGTGCTGGGAAAATTGGACATCCACATGCAGAATAATGAAACTAGACCACTCTCTTTCACCATACACAAAGATAAACTCAAAATGGATGAAAGATCTAAATGTGAGACAAGATTCCATCAAAATCCTAGAGAAGAACACAGGCAACACCCTTTTTGAACTCGGCCATAGTAACTTCTTGCAAGATACATCCACGAAGACAAAAGAAACAAAAGCAAAAATGAACTATTGGGACTTCATCAAGATAAGAAGCTTTTGCACAGCAAAGGATACAGTCAACAAAACTCAAAGACAACCTACAGAATGGGAGAAGATATTTGCAAATGACATATCAGATAAAGGGCTAGTTTCCAAGATCTATAAAGAACTTCTTAAACTCAACAGCAAAGAAACAAACAATCCAATCATGAAATGGGCAAAAGACATGAACAGAAATCTCACAGAGGAAGACATAGACATGGCCAACATGCATATGAGAAAATGCTCTGCATCACTTGCCATCAGGGAAATACATATCAAAACTACAATGAGATACCACCTCACACCAGTGAGAATGGGGAAAATTAACAAGGCAGGAAACAACAAATGTTGGAGAGGATGCGGAGAAAAGGGAACCCTCTTACACTGTTGGTGGGAATGTGAACTGGTGCAGCCACTCTGGAAAACTGTGTGGAGGTTCCTCAAACAGTTAAAAATAGACCTGCCCTACGACCCAGCAATTGCACTGTTGGGGATTTACCCCAAAGATACAAATGCAATGAAACGCCGGGACACCAGCACCCCGATGTTTATAGCAGCAATGGCCACGATAGCCAAACTGTGGAAGGAGCCTCGGTGTCCAACGAAAGATGAATGGATAAAGAAGATGTGGTTTATGTATACAATCGAATATTACTCAGCTATTAGAAATGACAAATACCCACCATTTGCTTCAACGTGGATGGAACTGGAGGGTATTATGCTGAGTGAAGTAAGTCAGTCGGAGAAGGACAAACATTATATGTTCTCCTTCATTTGGGGAATATAAATAATAGTGAAAGGGAATATAAGGGAAGGGAGAAGAAATGTGTGGGAAATATCAGAAAGGGAGACAGAACGTAAAGACTGCTAACTCTGGGAAACGAACTAGGGGTGGTAGAAGGGGAGGAGGGCGGGGGGTGGGAGTGAATGGGTGACGGGCACTGGGTGTTATTCTGTATGTTAGTAAATTGAACACCAATAAAAAATAAATTAAAAAAAAAAAGATTGGGATCATCCCCTGCATATTCTCAGACCATAATGCCTTGAAATTAGAATTAAATCACAACATGAAGTTCGGAAGGACTTCAAACACGTGGAGGTTAAGGACCATCCTGCTAAAAGAGGAAAGGGTCAACAAGGAAATTAAGGAAGAATTAATAGCAGCAATGGCCACGATAGCCAAACTGTGGAAGGAGCCTCGGTGTCCAACGAAAGATGAATGGATAAAGAAGATGTGGTTTATGTATACAATGGAATATTACTCAGCCATTAGAAATGACAAATACCCACCATTTGCTTCAACGTGGCTGGAACTGGAGGGTATTATGCTGAGTGAAGTAAGTCAGTCGGAGAAGGACAAACATTATATGTTCTCATTCATTTGGGGAATATAAATAATAGTGAAAGGGAATATAAGGGAAGGGAGAATAAATGTGTGGGCAATATCAGAAAGGGAGACAGAACATAAAGACTGCTAACTCTGGGAAACGAACTAGGGGTGGTAGAAGGGGAGGAGGGCGGGGGGTGGGAGTGAATGGGTGACGGGCACTGGGGGTTATTCTGTATGTTAGTAAATTGAACACCAATAAAAAATAAATTTAAAAAAAAAGATTCATGGAGGGATCCCTGGGTAGCGCAGCAGTTTGGCGCCTGCCTTTGGCCCAGGGTGCGATCCTGGAGACCGGGGATCGAATCCCACATCGGGCTCCCGGTGCATGGAGTGTGCTTCTCCCTCTGCCTATGTCTCTGCCTCTCTCTCTCTCTCTCTGATGACTATCATAAAAAATTTTTTTAAAAAAGATTCATGGAAACTAATGAGAATGAAGATACAACCATTCAAAATCTTTGGGATGCAGCAAAAGCAGTCCTGAGGGGGAAATACATCGCAATACAAGCATCCATTCAAAAACTGGAAAGAACTCAAATACAAAAGCTAAGCTTACACCTAAAGGAGCTAGAGAAAAAACAGCAGATGGAACCTACGCCCAGCAGAAGAAGAGAGTTAATAAAGATTCGAGCAGAACTCAACGAAATCAAGACCAGAGGAACTGTGAAACAGAACAACAAAACCAGGAGTTGGTTCTTTGAAAGACTTAATAAGATAGATAAAACATTAGCCAGCCTTATTAAAAAAAAGAGAGAGAAGACTCAAATTAATAAAATCATGAATGAGAAAGGAGAGATCACTACCAACACCAAGGAAATACAAACGATTTTAAAAACATATTATGAACAGCTATACGCCAATAAATTAGGCAATCTAGAAGAAATGGACGTATTTTTGGAAATCCACAAACTACCAAGACTGGAACAGGAAGAAATAGAAAACCTGAACAGGCCAATAACCAGGGAGGAAATTGAAGCAGTCATGAAAAACCTCCCAAGACACAAAAGTCCAGGGCCAGATGGCTTCCCTGGGGAATTCTATCAAACGTTTAAAGAAGAAACCATACCTATTCTCCTAAAGCTGTTTGGAAAGATAGAAAGAGATGGAGTACTTCCAAATTCGTTGTATGAGGCCAGCATCACCTTAATTCCAAAACCAGACAAAGACCCCACCAAAAAGGAGAATTATAGACCAATATCCCTGATGAACATGGATGCAAAAATTCTCAGCAAGATACTAGCCAATAGGATACAACAGCACATTAAGAAAATTATTCACCACGACCAAATAGGATTTATTCCCGGGACACAGGCTGGTTCAACACTTGTAAAACAATCAATGTGTTTCATCACATCAGCAAGAGAAAATCCAAGAACCATATGATCCTGTCATTTGATGCAGAGAAAGCATTTGACAAAGACAGTAGCCATTCCTGATCAAAACTCTTCAGAGTGTAGGGATACAGGGAACATTCCTCAACATCTTAAAAGCCATCTACGAAAAGGCCACAGCAAATATAATTCTCAATGGGGAAGCACTGGGAGCCTTTCCCCTAAGATCAGGAACAAGACAGGGATATCCACTCGCACTACTTCTATTCAACATAGTACTGGAAGTCCTAGCCTCAGCAATCAGACAACAAATAGGCATCAAAGGCATTCAAATTGGCAAAGAAGAAGTCAAACTCTCCTTCTTCGCTGATGACATGATACTCTACATAGAAAACCCTAAAGCCTGCACCCCAGGATTGCTAGAACTCATACAGCAATTTCGCAGCATGGCAGGATACAAAATCAATGCCCAGACGTCAGTGGCATTTCTATACACTAACAATGAGACTGAGGAAAGAGAAATAAGGAGTCAATCCCATTTACAATTGCACCCAAAAGCATAAGATATCTAGGAATAAAACTAACCAAAGAGGTAAATGATCTATACCCTAAAACCTATAGAACACTTATGAAAGAAATTAAGGAAGACACAAAGAGATGGAAAAATATTCCATGCTCATGGATTGGCAGAATTAATACTGGGAAAATGTCAATGTTACCTAGGGCAATTTACACATTTAATGCAATCCCTATCAAAATACCATGGACTTTCTTCAGAGAGTTAGAACAAATTATTTTAAGATTTGTGTGGAATCAGAAAAGACCCTGAATAGCCAGGGGAATTTTAAAAAAGAAAACCATATCTGGGGGCATCAGAATGCCAGATTTCAGGTTGTACTACAAAGCTGTGGTTATCAAGACAGTGTGGTACTGGCACAAAAACAGACACTTAGATCAATGGAACAGAATAGAGAATCCAGAAGTGGACCCTCAACTTTATGGTCAACTAATATTAGACAAACCAGGAAAGACTAACCACTGGAAAAAAAGTCTCTTCAATAAATGGTGCTGGGAAAATTGGACATCCATATGCAGAAGAATGAAAGTAGACCACTCTCTTTCACCATACACAAAGATAAACTCAAAATGGATGAAAGATCTAAATGTGAGACAAGATTCCATCAAAATCCTAGAGAAGAACACAGGCAACACCCTTTTTGAACTCAGCCACAGTAACTTCTTGCAAGATACATCCAGAAGGCAATAGAAACAAAAGCAAAAATGAACTACTGGGATTTCATCAAGATAAGAAACTTTTGCACAGCAAAGGATACAGTCAACAAAACTAAAAGACAACCTACAGAATGGGAGAAGATTTTTGCAAATTACGTATCAGATAAAGGGCTAGTTTCCAAGATCTATAAAGAACTTCTTAAACTCAACACCAAAGAAACAAACAATCCAATCATGAAATGGGCAAAAGACATGAAGAGAAATCGCACAGAGGAAGACATAGACATGGCCAACACGCACATGAGAAAATGCTCTGCATCACTTGCCATCAGGGAAATACAAATCAAAACCACTATGAGATACCGCCTCACACCAGTGGGAATAGGGAAAATCAACAAGGCAGGAAACCACAAATGTTGGAGAGGATGTAGAGAAAAGGGGACTCTCTTCCACTGTTGGTGGGAATGTGAACTGGTGCAGCCACTCTGGAAAACTGTGTGGAGGTTCCTCAAAGAGTTAAAAAAAGACCTGCTCTACAACCCAGCAATTGCACTGTTCGGGATTTACCCCAAAGATAGAGATGCAATGAAACGCCGGGACACCTGCACCCTGATGTTTATAGCAACAATGTCCACAATAGCCAAACTGGAAGGAGCCTCGGTGTCCATTGAAAGATGAATGGATAAAGAACATGTGGTTTATGTATACAATGGAATATTACTCAGCCATTAGAAATGACAAAAACCCACCATTGCTTCGACGTGGATGGAGTTTGAGGGTATTATGCTGAGTGAAGTAAGTCAATCGGAGAAGGACAAACATTATATGTTCTCATTCATTTGGGGAATATAAATAATAGTGAAAGGGAATAGAAGGGAAGGGAGAAGAAATGGGTAGGAAATATCAGAAAGGGAGACAGAACATAAAGACTCGTAACTGTGGGAAACGAAGTGGGGGTGGTGGAAGGGGAAGAGGGTGGGGGGTGGAGGTAAATGGGTCACAGGCACTGAGGGGGGCACTTGTCGGGATGAGTACTGTTTTTTTACTGTATTTTGGCAAATTTAACACCAATAAAAATAAATTTATTATTTAAAAAAACCAGAGTGAGCACTACTAAAAGTCTAGTTACCATTAATCACCATACAACTGATCTTTTTCATCCACTTTGCCCACCCCTATTCCCCCTTCCTCTCTGTTAACCAACAATCTGTAGTCTGTATCTATGAGTTTGTTTTGTTTATTTGTTTTATTTTACATAGATTCCACATATGAATAAAATCATATAGTTATTTGTCATTCCCCATCTCACTTATCTCACTTAGCATAATACTTTTAGGTCCATCCCTGCTGCTGCAAATGAGAAGATTTTGGTTTTTTTTATGGCTTGGTAATATTCCACTGTGTGTATATATACCATATTTTCTCTATCCACTGATAATCATTTAGTTTTTTTCCATTTCTTGGCTATTGTAAATAATACTGCAATGAACACAGGGGTGCATATATTGTTTCAAATCAGTGGTGGGTTTTTGTTGTATTCTTTGAATAAATACCCAGAAGTGAAATAGCTGGATCATTTGATAGATCTAGTCTTATTTTTTTAAGGTTTATTTATTCATGAGAGACAGAGAGAGAGAGAGAGGCAGGGACATAGGCAGAGGGAGAAGCAGGCTCCCCACAGGAACCCGATGCATGACTCAATCCCCAGACCTGCGATCACGCCCTGAGCTGAAGGTAGACACTCAACCACTGAGCCACCCACGTATCCCTAGTCTTAAGCTTTGGAGCAATCTCCATGTTTGCCATAGTGATCGCACCAATCAACATTCCCAACAGTGTACAAAAGTTTCCTTTTCTCCACATACTCTCCAATACTTATTTTCTTTTTACCTCCTTGATGGCATAATTTGAAGCACAAGTTAATTATTATGTTCAATTTATCTATTTTCTGTTGTGTTGCTTGTGCTGTTGAACATTGACTAATCCAATGTCACAAAGATATTTACTGTTTTCTTCTTAGAGCTTACAGTTTTAGCTCCTACATTTAAGTCTATGATCTACTTTAATTTTTATATATAGTGTGAAGGAGTTTACATTCATTTTTTTTGCATGTGGATATCCAGTTTCCTCAGCATCATTTGTTGAAGAGCATCTTCTTTCCCCATTTAGTCATCTTGGCACCCTTTCTTAGAAATCAATTGTTCATAAATGTAATGGCTTTTTTCTGGACTCTCAGTTCTTTCCACTGATCTATATTTTCATCCTTATGCCAACACCACACACACCTTGATTAGTGTAGCTTTGGAAAAAGCTTTGCATTTGGGAAATTAGAGTCCTCCAATTGCTTTTTATTGCCAATTTCCCCTGGCTAGAACCTCCAGTACAATAGCAACTAGAAATTGTAGGAGCAGGCATTTTTGTCTCATATTTGATGTTAGCATTCAGTTTTTCACCAACATTTATGATTTTTTAACAGTGAGTTTTTTTGTAGATGGCCTCCATGAGATTGGGGAAGTTCCCTTGTATGCCTAGCAAATTAAGTGTTTTTATCATGAAAGGGTGTTGGATTTTGACAATTTTTTTCTTTGTCTATTGAAATGATCATGTTTTTTGTCCATATTCTATTACTATAGTATGTTACATTGATTCTGGATTCCATTAATCTTGCATTCCTGGGATAAATCCCACTTGGCTATAATGTACAATGTACAACCCTTTTAAAATGCTGGATTTTGTTTGCTAGTATTTTGTTGAGGATTTGTGTAATGTATCCATCAATCATCTATCAACAGATATTGCTCTTTAGTTTCCTTGTGATGTCTTTGCTTTTGATATCAGGATAATACTGATTTTTGAAATGAGTTGGAAAAAAACCCTCTTCTATTTTTTAGAAAATCTCGTGAAGTATTGGTATTCATCCTTCTTGAAATGCCTGGTAGAATTCAGTTGGTGAAACCATCTAGGCCTGGGCTTTTTCTTTGTGGGTAATTTTTGGATTAGTAATCTAATCTCTTTGCTTGTTATGGATCTATATTACTTGTCTATTTCTTAAGTCTGTTTCAGTAATTTGTATCTAAGAATTTGTCCCTTTCATCTAAGTTTTCTCATTTGTTGGCATATAGTTGTTCTGAGTCTTTTACCTCTTTTTTACTTCTGTAAAATTGGCAGTGATATCCCTTCATTTTTTTATTACTAATTTGAATCTTCATTATTTTGTTATTGGTCTAGTCTTAAATTTTTGATTTTGTTAATCTTCCCAAAGAACCAACTTGTGGCTTTGTAACTTTCTCCACTAATTTTGTATTTCATGAATTTACGCTCTAAGCTTTCTGCTAGCTTTTGATTCAATTTGCTCATATTTTTCTAGTTTCCTAAGGCAGAAATTTAGGTTACTGATTTGAGATGTTCCTTCTTTTAAATTATAGACATTTACAGCTATAAAATTCCCTTGAGTGATAGATTTAGCTGCATCCCATTCATTCATTTCTGTTTCATTCACCTCCAAATATTTTCTAGTCTCCCCTTGTGATTTCTTCTTTGACCCACATTTAAAGTGAGTTAATTTCCTTCTGAAGTTTCCATGTTTTCCTCCTCTAGTACTGATTTCTAGTATTTTTATCGTGGCCAGAGAACATGTTTTGTAGGACTTCAAATCTTTTAAAATTTATTGAGGCTTGCTCTTTGGCCTAGCATATGGTCTATCCTGAAGAATCTTCCATGTGCACTTGGGCAGAGTGTGTATTCTGTTTAAGTCTTCTATTTCTTTGATCTTCTACCTAGTTGTTCTATCCATTATTGAAAGGGGCTGTGAAATCTTCCACTATTATTTGTTGCATTGTCTATTTTTCCCTTCAATTCTGTTTTTGTTTCATCTATTTTGATAGGTTCTTGGGTGCATGTTTAAAATTGTCATATTTTCCTAAAAGATTGAATTTCTGATATTATGAAATATCTCTTTTATATTTAGTGGCATTTGTTTGTTTTAAAGTTTATTTTGTCTGATATTAGTATAGGCACTATCTTTGAATATGAAGTGCTTCTCCTATAGACAGGACACTTGTTGGATCAAGTTGGACCATGATTTTTATATTCAATCTGACCATCTCTGCCTTTTGACTTATTTCATATTTTATATTGTTACATCTTCCACTTTTTTTCTATATGCCTCTTTTTTTTCTATTCCTATTTTATTGTCTTCATCTTGTATTAAGTGGATCTGTTCCAGTGTAACATTTTGATCCCTTTAATATTTTAAGTATATTTCTTCAGGTACTTAGTTGTTGTTCTAGAGCTTACAATATCCATTCTTACCTCTCAGAATTTACTTCATATTTGCACTGATTTGTTCCAGTAAATTATAGAACCTATTCCTATATAGCTCCTTTCCATACCACCTTTTTGTACTACTGTTATATGTATTACATTTGTTATTCATATGCATATATATGTATATATATTAAACTCAACAATACATAGTTAAAACTATTAGTTTATATGAGCTTATATCTTTCAAAAACACCTAAGGGCAGGTGTATATTCATAGATTTTTGTTAATTTTAATCATCATATATCCCATTTCTAGCTCCCTTCATTTATTCTTGTGTATTCTGGATATCATCTGGTTTCATTTCCAAGAATTACTTTCATTACTACAAGACTTTTTTTCCATTCCCAACAGAAGAATACATATTGCTACACAGGACTGCTTTCTAAGTCAACTTCAATGAAATTAAAAAAATTTCTTGCTCTCCTTGCATTTGGCGGCAGAATGTCTCATAGGAAATTCTCTGCTCCCAGACATGGGTCCCTGGACTTCTTGCCCTAGAAACACAGTAGCTGGCACCATGGGAAGGTGAAGAGCTTCCCCAAGGATGAATCTTCCAAACCTATCCACCTCACAGCCTTCCTGGGCTACAAGGCTGGCATGACTTACATTGTGTGAGAGGTCAACAGGCCAGGATCCAAAGTGAACAAGAAGGAAATTGTGGAGGATGTGACCATTGTGGAAACCCATCTATGGTCGTTATGGGCATCATGGGCTATGAAGAAACCCCTTGAGGCCTCTGTACTTTGAAGACCATCCTCGCTAAGCACATCCATGATGAGTGCAAAAAGCACTTCTATAACAACTGGCATAAGTTTAAGAAGGCCTTCAACCAAATAGGTAGGATGCAAGTGATAGGATGATGATGGCAAGCAGCAGCTAGAGAACGACTTCAACAGCATGAAGAAGTACTACCAAATCATCCACATCATCACCCACTCCCAGATGCCCCTGCTTCCTCTATTCCAAAAGAAAGCCCACCCCATGGAGATCCAGGTGAATAGAGGCACAGTGGTTGAAAAGCTGGACTGGGCCCTTAAGAACATGGAACAGCAGGTGCCTGTGAACCAAGTGTTTGGGCAAGATGAGTAGATGTCATTAGTGTTACCAAGGGCAAAGGTTACAAAGGTCACCAGCCACTGGCACATCAAGATACCCTGCAAGACGTACCAGAGACTGTGCATGGTGGGCTGTATTGGGGCATGGCATCCTGCCCAAGTGGCTCCATGGAATGGGCTGGACAGAAAAGCTACCATCACTGCACGGAGATCAACAAGAATATCTACAAGATTGGTCAGGGCTACCTCGTCAAGGATGGCAAACTAATCAAGAACAATGCTTCCACTGATTATGATGTCTGACAAGAGCATCAACCCTCTGAGTTGGCTTTGTCAACTACGGTGAAATGACCAATGACTTTGTCATGCTGAATGGCTGTTTAGTGAGAAACAAGAAACAAGTGTTTACTCTCCACAAGTCATTGTTGGTGCAGATCAAGTGGCAGGACATGGAGAAAATTGACCTTAAGTTCATTGACACCACCTCCAGGTTTGGCCATGACTGATTCCAGATTGTGGAGGATAAGAAAACATTCATGGGATCACTTATGAAAGACCAAACTGCAAATGAAGGAGCTTAATGTCAGAAGCAGATTGTACAACTGATGGGATCTCAATAATTATTTTCCAGTGGAAAATGTAAGTTCTTCTAAAAGAAAGAAGAAACATGCAATTATACTTTTATTAAGTATCTACACAAGAAACTTTATTGGTGCTCTGTTTTATGTATTTGAATTACCGTCTGGTGTCACCTGCTTTTTGCCTGAATAATTTCCTTTGTATTTTTGTATTTCTTGTAATAAAGATTTACTAGTAATGCATTTTCTTTTAACTTCCATCTTTATCTCACCTTCATTTCTGATAGTTTTGGATATAATATTCTTGGTTGACAGTTTTTTAATTTTAGCAATTTGAATATGTGATCCCTTTGTCTTCTGGTTTTTACTTTTGTAGTATATTTTTTTATTGGAGTTTGATTTGCCAACATATAGTATAACACCCAGTGCTCATCCCGTCAAGTGCCCCCCTCAGTGCCCATCACCCAGTCACCTCCTGACCACCTCCCCTTCCACTACCCTTTGTTTGTTTCCCAGAGTTAGGAGTCTCTCATGCTTTTACTGTTTCTTATGAGAAACTTCACCTGCTAATCATATTGGGGTTTCCTTGTATGTGAGGAGTCATTTTTCTCTTATTGTTTTTACAATTTTCTACTTATCTTTAGCTTTGAACATCTGTTTTTTTCCTAATTGGTGTTTTTTGAGCTTTTTTGATGTGTAATGTTTTTCATCAAATTTAGATGTTTCCATCCATCTCTTTGAATATTTTTTTCTGCTCCTTTCCTCTCCTCTGCTACTTACTTTATGAATACATTGGTATTTGTAATGGTGTTCCACATTTCTCTTGAGGATATTTCTCATTTTTATCTCTGTTCTTCAGACTGCATTCTCTCCACTGGTCTATCTTCAAGTTTGTAGATTCTTTTCTTTGGCCAGCTCAAATACATTATTGAGCTCCTTTAGTAAATTTCTCATTTCAGTTACTGTACTTCTTAACTACAGAATTTCCATTTGGTTCTTTTAAAATGATTTATATTTCTTTATTGAAAAATCTTTGTATGCTACATCTACCATCTGGGCTCCTTAAGGCCGCATTTACTGCCTGTTTCTCCTGTGTATGCATGACACTGCTTCTTTGCATTTCTTATAATCTTTTGTTATAAGTGGACATTTTATAATAGTATCTTAAAGCAACTCTGGATAATGATCCTCCTCCTCCAAGGGCTCAGTATTTTCTTGGTTATTTCCCTTGCAGTGTGCAGCCTGTTGTTATCTATTTTATCTAGTCACCTAAGGGTTGTCTCTGGGTGGGCATAATGCACTTACTGGCAAGATTTTTACCCTTTACCAATGGATGTGTATGCGCTTAGAGGCTGCTTTATGTCAGGGAGTTTTCTTTTGACCCATATTCAGCCAAGAACTAGTAACTGGGAGGTTCCTTTTCTGTCCCAGGAGGGCACAGTTTTAGACATATACATAGTTTTCCAGACTGCCAAGGAGTGTGATTTTATTTTTATGCCTATATCCCTAATAGTCACCTCTAGATCAGAACACTTTATTGTTGTGTTTGGTCAAGTTCCTTGTACCAGCAAAGCTTTTGCTCTGTGTTCATGGGTCTGCATGTACTGGGAAATGCTTTTAAGTGTGCCACATGTTCTGCTCTAATTGTCCTGAGTAGGTGCCGACCAGCACATGTACACAGTCTTTCCAATCCCGAGAGTTGACTGTGCTCCCAGGAGGTCTCTTTTTGGTTCCCTCTTGATTTCTTTTTATTAAAATTCTGGCTGCTCTGCTGCTTTGCTTGTATCAGCTCTTCCTAATTGCTCTCCATCAAGATCTCCATTGTTTTGACAATGTCCATAGGGACAGAGTTCACCATGCTGTTTCAAATGAAGTCAGTCCCCTAGACAGAGTGGTGGAATTCTTTGTCCTCATTGCATACCTTCCCACTTAAAAAGAACCTGTGCACCACTGAACTGACCCTGAAGGAAGGGGCCCAGAGTAAAACCTCCTGTTTAATTAGAACAGGAGCCCTCCTGAGTGGGCACTGGAGCACGGTGTCAGTCCTTCTCAGTTTTCCTCTCCTTGAGTGAAACAACCAAACTTTGAGTCAGGTAGGGTGGAAAAAATCAAGGCCTCAGTATTCTCAGCCTACACAAAGAATAGAGCTTCCACTAAAAGAATGGGGCAGCCCCGGTGGCTCAGGGGTTTAGCGCTGCCTTTGGCCCGGGGTGGGATCCTGGAGACCTGGGATCGAGTCCCATGTTGGGCTCCCTGCATGGAGCCTGCTTCTGTCTGTGTCTCTGCCTCTTTCTCTATGTCTCGCATAAATAAATAAATAAATAAATAAATAAATAAATAAATAAATAAAATCTTAAAAAAAAAAAAAGAATGTAGGCTAAAAGGTGGAAGGTTACCAGTCCTCTTGGCTGTGTCTGTGGAATAAATTTCTGCAATACAGAGTTTGGGGGGAAAGAAATACAAGGCAGCTGAAACCACAGATCCAGGATGGGAGGTGGGGAGAGGAGCCCTAATATCTTCACCACATCTGCCTAGAATAGTGTACCCAAGATAGAGCTTCTATAACACAGACTGGTTATGCTAGAGGATATGCCGGTAATTCTTGAAATGCCACAGACTCCTGCTATTCTGATATTTAATAGGTTTTCTTGAATCAATGTTTTTCCAATTGCTATATGCTCTTTGGACAATTTCTAAAGACTTTAAATTATTGTTTTAAAAACATAATTTCAAACAGTTGTTTTGGTGGAGAGGGTCTACTGAGCTCACTTCAACATTCTCGAAGTCTTAGCCTTCAATATATTTTAAACCTAACTTCTGAGCAGAAATATACAGCAAAAAGAGAAATGGAGTAGGTGTCAAGAGCCAGGGTTTTCATTCCAACTTGGTTCCTAGCAAGCTCAGTAACTTCTCCTGAAATTCAGTTTCCTTATGAGGAAACTGTATTAAAGACCTCTATATTCCTTCCAACTCTAAAAATCCTATGATTTTATGAAGTAGAAATGGAATAGAAAGTAATCAGTGAAAAACATTGTTGTGCAGCTGTGTGAGAACAGGAAATATAAAAACTATCCACTTCCTTTTTAAACCAAAATGTTCCAACTTTTTAATTAGAACAGGCGCTTCATTTCCAACTCTACTTAATCAAAATGCTAGTTTTGCATGCTTTGCAGTCAAAAATTTCTCTACCCCAAAGGTTTCCTCCCTAATCATTAGAACTGAAAAACTTGGGGCAACAGAGAGCTGCCTTTCACTGATTGGTCATCAAAAATGTGACAGCTAAATGAAAGTACCATAATTTCCTATCATTTTACCCATATTATGAACTCTGCAAGCGATTACTTTCTCTGAGGCAATTCCAAGTTTTCACCTTCTTTATTTTTTTAAAGATTTTATTTATTTATTCATGAGAGACATAGAGAGAAAGGCAGAGACATAGAGGGAAAAGCAGGCTCTTCGCAGGGAGCCTGATGCGGGACTCGATCCCTGGACTGGGATCACAATCTGCGCTAAAAGCAGACGTTCAACTGGTTAGACACCCAGGCGTCCCAAGTTTTCATCTTCTGCATAAGGATCTAAGGCCATACTTCCAGAGTGTCTACTAATTATCCATACTTACTCTGAAGGTGTGAAGGACAAAATATCAGTTCTACCTATGCAATGCAGAAAAAGAGTTGCTTCAATGGGCCACCCATTTCTAACAAACACATATTGTTTATTTAGTAATAATTATCTGCATAAATTGCTGTAACAATAAAAAAACTGTGGTAAAGAGCCTCCCTTGCTGAGTCATTTTGTCTTAACTAATCAGTTTTAACCAGCTTATTTGACTTAATATTGTCATTTACTATACAGTTTACATTCAAAATCTATATACTCAAAGCAGGGGGAAAGGGGATTTTCTATAATTTAAGAAAGCTGCCAATGCAACTATATTTAAAAGCTTTCAACAACAACAATCCACAACAGAATATCCAATGATAAAGGTACAAGGTATATATGAATTATGAATCTACATTGGCAAAAGTTGCTACTCACTGACACATCCTGCAATTAGGAAGGATGACAGTGAGATGACAATATAGACAGTGATTCGGGAACAAGAATTCATATAATCTTTAAATATCTTGTCCTTAAAGCAAAACTTATTTTTACTTATTATCTATTCATTTATGAGAGAAAGAGAGAGAGGGTGGGGGGGTTGGTGGGGGAAGGGCAGGAGAGAATCTTAAGCTGGTTAAACCAACTTATTTATCAGAGAGAGAGAGAGAGAGAGAGATAGAGAGAGAGAGAGAATATGTGAACGTGCAAGGGTAGGGTGGGGGACAGGCAGAGGGAGTGAGAGAATCTTAAGCAGGTTCTATGCCCAGCTTAGAGCCTGATGCAGGGCTTGATCTCATGATTCTAAAATCATAATTGAACTGAAATCCAGAGTTGAGCGCTTAAGAGAGTGAGCCACCCAGGTGTCCCTCAAAACTTATTTTTAAACTAGCCATTTGTGCAAACTTATCTTTGTCAACATCTAAGGGAAAAGGCAAAATATTTATCTTAAGGTGTATAAAAGGTGCAAATCCCTGTAGAGGAAAAGTAAATGCATACTCCGAGTTTGTCCAAATGCCTAGGCCTCTTTATAATTCTCACAGCTGACCCTCAGACTTTATAACTGTTGAAAAATTTCCAAATCTGATCCCAAATTACCCTGGTTTCAATTTAATTTTTGTAAACTGGGATTCCTATAGAAAGAAAATATACAATCTTTAAAATGGATGAGAAAACCGTAATCATCTTGCTCCATTTTCAGAGCCCATATTCTAAAACTGTAGCTTATTTATCCCAAACCATTAAAAAAAATTGTTTCAACATTGATTTAAAAATTTATACTTTATAGCCTCTTATGTGAATATGTAATATTGTAATGTAAAATTATTATTATAATAAATGCCCCTTTTCTTGACATTTTCTTCTGAGTGAATCATCCTAGGTAGCTTTTCTTTCGTTTTGCCTATTGTTTTACTGTATCTTAATAAGAGAAAAATATTTAAGGCTTACTTAATGGCCCTTATAATTGTGTTTTTCAGGTAATTCAAGTTTTTATTAGCTGAAAATACTGGTTAATGACCACATGATCCAGTGGTCTAGAGACCACCTCTAATCATATGAAAATTATAAAATAAGTTTCTTCAAAAAGAAGCTATTCAAACTGGAAAAGAGAGGAGCTTCTCAGTGAACATATAACAACGTTTTATTAATTATTTAGCAGGTAAAACTTGTTTTGTTTGGGCTCTTCCTTGTTATGTCACACTTAAATGAACTCATTAAATTACTGAAAAAGGGAAAACCTTGTAATAAATTCTAACATGTCAACACTGATTAAAGTCCCAATCATCTAGAGTATATATATATATATAATCTTCTCTTATTTACCTCAAGGTCATTAATAATTTTTAAGTGGTTGTTACTTTAAATACATATATGAACATGTGCATACACACATATATATGCATGCATACATTCCACTTAGTTGTTTCTTTATATAACTTCAGACAGGAAAAGCACTATAGTTAAGATGGAAATAGAAGAACAATTAACTTTTTAAGCTTTTTAGATCATTCCCAGTAGGACAACTGTCAAATTACATCAGGGTGTTAAGTGTTTAAAGAGAAAACTATAAATTTTGGTCCAAAATAAAAGCAGCAAATCATTTTGATGAAAAAATAAAATTCCCAACATTAGAGATGCTGGTTAATGATGAAGAACATTCTACATACATACATGAAAATTAAGGATTTTCCTCCAAAAGATATACAATTGCAAATGCTTTAAAAAAACGAAAGAATTGCTATTATTAAAGTATGTGAGTGGGGAGAGAGGAGGAGAAACAATGAATTTTTACTGTCCTTTATTTTTAAAGAAATGGATACTTTCCATCTCAATTGTCAACATAAAGCAGATTTAAAAAACTATTAAAATTTGGAATCCAGTATAATTCATCTGGTTATAGATATCAAATGGCTATCAGGCCTCAAAAATAGAAATGGGGAAAAGTGAAATGGTAACAAAAACTATGCTTAGGGCACAACTAAGGCAGTAACAAGAAAATAATCTGGGGCTAAATACAGACCTCACATTAAATATTGTGAAAGATGTAAAACTCAAACTCCTTTTCAAATAAATCTCACCTAAAAGAAGGATTATAGAAAATGGGAATGTATGATTTTTTTTAATAAAACAATTCTGCTTCAGTGCAAATGTGTCAAAAAAAATGTCTCATACAACTTAGCAGGAACAGTTTCCACAGCCTTTTACACTGTTGACAATTTCTTCTTGTAGTTTCTTCCTTTCCTCCTCTTTGGACACATTTTCTTTCTTTGCATCCCATGTGGGGTTACCATGGTTCTGCACACGGCTACTCTGTGTATGCCACATTTCTGAATAGATACTGCCAGGGTTTGCAAGCAAGCCATGGTGGGTACCACGTTCAGCTATCTTACCCTAAAAAGCAAAAGCAAGAGAAACAAAGAAAAAAGTCATATAACTAGCATAATAATTGAAAATACATAATTTCTAACTATGGACTCTGAAGGATTTGCATTCATTTAGTGCCTCTCCAAATTCCTCAACCATAGTACAAGTGGGAAAAATTGAGGTAGGAATGCTTTTTTTACTGTTAAACTATTAGTCCAGTGAACAAACAAAAAGCTGTGAAATCCCATACGCTGTAAAACATTTCACTTAAAAGAAATAAAATTTTAAAGTTTTATTTTTAATTTTGAAGGACAAAGGGTGAAAAATTTTAAAGGTGATAGTAACTGATAAATATTTAATCAAAAGCACTATTATCTATTAAAGGGACTTAAAAATAATACCCTGAAATCCTGACATATACTTTAAAATAAGTTTTCTCCTGAAAAGCTTACTTCTTTCAGTAGCTATTTTTGTTAACAATGGATATTAAAGTTAACTTTGGAGATGTGGTATAGATTCCAAACTCTTATCTACAATTAATTTGTCTCTTGACAGCTACTGCTTAACATGCTGGGAGACAAAAGGAATTTTGTTACTTTTACTGGTACTACCAGTTATAGGACTTTTACAAATATACCCTTAAGCAAAACAACTAAAATTTGTTTCCACATCTGAGTGGTTAAGGCTCCTCTTTCATTGCTAGCTAGGCAGCTTAAAAATGAACTATTTTGCTCAGCTATTTAATTCTTCTGGATTATGAAGAGTGTAGTTCTCAATCTTGGCATGTATGGACCACTTCATTGGCACAAAACTCCCCATGGATTACGTATTTCATATTTTTTTATTTAATACTGTCAAAAACAAAATAAAATCCTCAGTGAAAACTTCATCAAAAGCTACTAGAAAAAAAAGAATTACTTTTGTGGAAATACCAATGAAATAAATCACAAATAATTATCATCATTTAATATTATACTTATAATAATATTAATATTACTTTAAGTACTCATTACTCACTCCAGATACTGAATCAGTCTTTTATTCAAATTAATTACATTTGAATTAATAAGTAGTAAAAACGTAAAAAATATATTTTAAATTACTTTTATTTGTATTAAGCACAAATGTATAGATCTTAAAAACTTAAGATTAAAAAGCTTATAATAAAAAGGTCTTTTTTCTTCTCCTTCATGCTTGACTATCTCTTTCCTATTCTCAAATGCATAGCTATTTCTTCTGGTATTTACACATACATATATGTATTAGCACAAGTGTTAATATTCAGTGTTTTCCTTATTATGACCATGTAAAGCATTACCTGTTGAGTCAAGTAGGTACTAAAATTTTATATATTTTTTCTTTTGAAGACCATTTGAATGGTAAATGGTTCTCCAACCTTTTATTTTCAGGCTGGAGGTGTCCTTATGTCTAAAATGACTCTCTTGTAAGCAGCAGATAGATGGGTCTTGCTTTTTTATCCAGTCTGAAACCCTGCGCTTTTTCATGGGGTCATTAAGCCCATTCACGTTCAGAGTTACTACTGAAAGATATGAATTTAGTGTCATCATGATACCTACTCAGTCCCTGTTTTTGTGGATTGTTTCCTTGGACTTCCTCTTTCTCTTACAGAGTCCCCCTTAATATTTTTTGCAGAGCTGTTTAGGTGGCCACATATTCTTTCAGTTTCTGCCTATCCTGGAAGCTCTTTATGTCTCCCCCTCTGTTCTGAATGAGAACCTTGCTGGATATAGTATTCTTGGCTCCAAGTTCTTCTCATTTGGGACCCTGAATATATCCTTCCAGCCCTTTCTGGCCTGCCAGGTCTCGGTGGAGAGGTCTGCTGTTATCCTAATGCTTCTCCCCATAAAGGTAATGGATTCTTCTCTCTTGCTGCTTTAAGGATCTTCTCTTTATCTTTGGAATTTGCAAGTTTCACTATTAAATGTCGAGGTGTTGAAAGGTTTTTATTGATTTTAGGGGGGGATCTATCTCCTGGATCTGAATGCCTGTTTCCCTTCCCACTTTAGGGAAGTTCTCAGCTATGATTTGTTCAAATACATATTCTGGTCCTCTGTCCCTTTTGGCACCCTCGGGAACCCCAATTAAACGTAGGTTTTTCTTCCTCAGGCTGTCATTTATTTCCCTTAATCTATCCTCGTGGTCTTTTGTCTGTCTCTTTTTTTCCTCAGTTTCCCTCTTTGCCATCAACTTATCTTCTATGTCACTCACTCGTTCTTCTACCTCGTTAACCCTTGTCGTTAGGACCTCCAGTTTGGATTGCATCTCATTTGATTGATCTTTAATTTCTGCCTGATTAGATCTAAATTCTGCAGTCATGAAGTCTCTTGAGTCCTGTATGCTTATTTCTAGAGCCACCAGTAGCTGTATAATAGTGCTTCTGAATTGGCTTTCTGACATTGAATTGTAATCCAGATTTTGTAACTCTGTGGGAGAGAGGACTGTTTCTTTCTTTTGAGGTCAGTTTTTCCTTCTAGTCATTTTGCTCAGTGTAGAGTGGCCAAAACAAGTTGTACTGGAAAAAGGAGAAAAATAGAGAGAAAAAAGGAAAAAAAAAGGGGGGGGGAACAAACAGAAAACAAAAAACAAGGGGGAATATCCTCTGATTCTATATACTGTAAATCCCTCCACTTCCCCTGGAACTTTCCAGTACTGATTGGTCAATAACTTGCTTTTCCCCTGTCCTTCCAGTGGGTCTTCTGAGGGAGGGGCCTACTGTGCTGATTCTCAGGTGTGTGCACCTGGGGGAGCTTCTCAGTCCCCTGCCAGGTGCACAGCTCAGTGGGAGCTGTTTATCCTGTGAGGCCCCTGCTCAGCCACAGGTACAAGGTGACACCAGGAGGAACAACAACAGTGGCGGCGGCCAGTTCTCTAGCCCTGGGGTCAGCTCCCGCAGTAACTACCGCAGCTCCCAGTCCGCAGGGGCCTGGATGCTCCACCGGCGGAGGGCGCTCATTTGCACAGTTCAGGGCCGGCAGGCAGCAGGAGCGTCCTTTCTGTCCTGTGTCCTCCCGGCCTCTGCCTGTCCCAGGGGGAGCGTCGGATCTTGGGCTGTCCCCCAGCGCCCTGGGCTCCAGGGCCTGCACCGCTAGAATCGCGCTCCCCAGGCGCAGCCCCCTCCACACGGAGCCGCCCCCCGGAGCTGCTCCCGCTGCTCCCGGGCCGAGGGGGCTCGCGCTCAAGCCCTTTAGGGAGCTCAGCTAGTGGTGTGTGGCGCACTCTCCCCTGGGGTGCAGTTCCTTTGTTAGTGCCCCTGGGAGCCTGAGGGCATCCCTGTCCCTCCTGGGATCCTGCCCGACTGAACTCTTCTCTCTGTAGCATTCCAGCTCTTCTCTTTAAATCTCAGACCGAATTCGTAGGTTTTCAGGATGATTTGAAAGTGATCTAGGTAAGTTGGTGGGGACAGGTGACTTGGGGACACTACTCTTCTGCCATCTTGCCCTGCTTCCTATATATATATTTTTTCTCATAAAAGTTTTAATTCTTCCTGGACTTAGTAATTGCCTTGTTTTTTCATTTTCTTAGTTTTCTATGTCACTATTGGCAATTCTCGCTAAACTTTCTTCCAGAATTATGAAGCCCATCTGAATATTATTTTTCTCATTATCATATTAGGTAATCTATTAGTTCAATCCCCTCATGATCAACTCCCCTTTGAGGTATTCTTCTTATAACTTTTAAGGTTGTTTTATTTATCTTCAACTCTGAAATTTTATGATAATGTGTTGTGATGTGTGTATGTTTTCCTTTCCATTCATCGTGCTGGGTACTTGGTAGACCCTTTCAATCTGGAAACTCATGCTTCTCCTTGTTTAGCAACTGCCACAGACACTTTTTCCCACTTCATCCTCTCTCTAAATTTACACTTTTTGCTAATTCATTTGAGAATTAGTTACAGACATCATTACATTTCATTCCTAAATATTAGTATATATTTCCTAAAAACAAGAATACTTTCATACTGACTAGAATACAAATGTTATCACACCAAAGAAATTTATAAAACACATAGTCCATAGTCAGATTTCACCCACTGTCCCTTTATATACATATTTTTCCACCCAGAATCCAATCATGATCAGTACACTGAATTTATAAGTTTCCTAGTCTGTGTAGGTATGTGTGACACTGACACTTCTAAAATGTCCAGGTAGGTTTTTTTAAAGAATGCCATTAAGTTGTTTTGTTTAGTTGCTCCTGCTTATTAGATCCATGATAAACATTTTTGGTAGAAATACAATATAGGTGATGCGCCCTAGTGTGTCAGATCAGGTGGTACACAATGTTGCTTTGCACCAGAATTAATAATATTAAGTTTGATCATTTGGTTAAGGGAGTGTACCAGACTTCTCTATTTTAAGGATACTTTTTCTCTTTGAAATTAATAAGTAAAAGTCAATAGGTTACATTTTGAAACTGTGTAAATATCCCATTTCCCAATAATTTCTCACCATATAGTTTTAGCAACCAACGATGATTGTTACCTGCAGTCATTATTACAATGGTAGTTGCAAAATATGATTTTCAAAATTTTATCATTCCTTTTACAAGTGCTGACATCCTTCTTAAGGAAGAGCTTTCCCCTTCCCCATACTTTTGCATTGTTGTGAAATTATAGCATAATTTCTTACTAAACATGTTGTAATTCATAAGTATTATTATTGTTTTTTTATGTTCAAATTATCCTACATTGGGCCAGTGGGAGCCAACGCAAAATAGTTCTTGTGTCCTTGTGATAAGTATTCATTACTTTACTCACTCCAGATACTGAATCAGTCTTTTATTCAAAGAATTTTGGTTTCTTTTAGTGAGGAATAATATTTAGTACTCAAGATCTACATGCTAGTTATACTTATTACTATTGGGATTTCAATGCTTCCAGGCCTTTCTGGTGAAAAGTTAGGGACTTCTTTATAATCCTTATAATCTTGAATTCATACTGATAATTCTGTTCCAATGTAATGTCACAAGGTTGCTCCTATTTTTCTCCTGTTCCATATTTTTATCTGTTTTACAACACTGATATACTTATGCATATGCTCACACTTAAAATATACAAAAAAAACAGTTTAAAACAGTCTACTCCCATAGTACTACTAATAACAAAATTAGGTTCATATTTTGATTTATTTTTGTCCTTAATTCCACTAAGGGTAAATAATCAGAGTAACATGTTCAACAGTTACTCGGACTGTTTTCTTTCTGTATGCTTGTTATCAATTTGTTATGCAGTTAGTTTCACTTCCTTATGGTTGTAATCACCTTTTGTTTTTCCCCATCCCTGCTGATTTTCAAAACTTTTAATATATAAAAATATTATCATGGTTCAAAAATAAAAATAATATAAAAATAGAGGAGCTAAGGTGGTAGAGTAATAGGAGAACTGTAGGCTTGCTGCATGCCTCAAACACAGCTAGATAAGTATCAAATCATTCTGAATACCCAAGAAATCAATCTGAAGACTGACAGAACAAAGTACACAACTAGAGAGAGAGAGGAGGCCACATCGTAAAAGGTAGGAGATGCAGAAACCTGGTTTGGGGGAGAAATGGATCTTAGGTGCTGTAGAGGTAAAGGAGCCCAGGTAGCAGAGGGAGGCAAGAGAGAGGAGCACACAGGGAATCACACAATGAATACACTTCCCAAACACATTAACTGAGAAAACAAGAGGGGGTGATTTTCATGAGTTTTTTTTTAGCCAGCAGGGCTTGAAGACTGGAGTTTTAGAGGTCCCTGGCATAGCTGGTACAGAGCCCTGAGGGTGCTGCAGTTCTCCCATAGAGAAGGCAAGAAGGTAAACCAGGGGCAGATGGCATTATCTGAGATCTCCTGAGATGCACTGGGAAAAATGGCTCCCCCTTTCTGGAGTGCATCTGAGATGGGTACCATTGCCTCTTTGGGGGCAAAGGAGCCAGTGGGCAATATTTTCCTTCCCTCACCCCTCAGAATAGGTACAGAGACATCTGCTGAGGATAGTGAAACCAGACATTGGCTGCTTAGTGAGCTTTGCTCCAAATTCCACACTCCTGAGCTCTGGTGAGACTGCCCTTCTGTCTTAAGCCTGTACCACCCTCAGCACAGCAAAACCCTCCCCCAGACCAGCACAGGTCCCCACCACACCAGGTCGCTAAAACTCAGCCAGCCTCACTGGAGAAGAGACCAACATGCACTGTACTGCAACAGGTAGGCAAGCAACCCAGACATAGACAGTGAGAAAACAATGATCTAAAAAACACTTAGGGTGCATAAAGGGACTTTATTTGCTCCTCTGGGAGTGCTTCCCTGACATTCATGAGCACGAACTTCCCTCTCTCGGGAAAAGGAACTGGCAGGTGCCACTTCCTTCCACTGCCCTCCACCATAAATTAACTTCAATAAATAGAAGAGTGCCAACACAGGCTGCTTAATTGCTTACACCAACCCTGCCTCTCTTCACTCTACTGGTTTTGCTTTCCTGAGGCAAGTGTGCCTGAGAACTAACACAGCAGGCTCCTCCTCCCAAAGACCAGCACAAACCCCCATAGGCATCATGTCTACTGACCACAGACTTCTGCAAAGCTTCAGCTCTAGTGTAAATGGCATCAGGTCTCTTTTTAAAAAGCAGACCAGAACACAACTAGTTAAAACCAGTCAGACTCTGGCCAAGGTCCAGACACTACCCATTGTAGGCAAGGAGAAACTGCAGAGTACTGATTTGAGGCATAGAGCAGCCATAACACAGCAGCAGAGTGCATATAGCACACCAGAGACACTTAATGAAGTCCCATGCCCTGGACATTGTATGATCTTTTCTACATAAAGTCATTACTATCAAGAGCAGGAAGCATAACAGACTTTTGTAACACATAAAAGAATACAGAGACCTAGACAAAATGCCAAGACAGACAAATTCAGGACAAATGAAAGAACAAGAAAAGGTCATGGTCAAGGATCTAAACAAAATAGATGTAAGTAATATGCTTGATTCAGAAATTAAAGCAACAATCATAAGGATACTAGCTGGGATTGAGAAAACCATAGAAGAGACCAGGGAGATCCTTAACACTGAGATAAAAGAGCTTTAAAATAACCAGGGCAAAATGAAAAATGCAATAACTGAGATTCAAAACTGACTGGATGCCATGACCACAAGGAAGGAAGAAGCAGAGGAATGAATAAATGATACAGAAGATACAATTATGGAAAATAAGGGAACTAATATAAAGGAGGGAAAAATCTAGGACGAAAAAGTAGACTTAAGGAACTCAGTGACTCCATGAAACATAATTACATTTGTATCCAAAGAAGAAGTCCCAGAAGAAGAGAGAAAAGGGGAAGGTTTTTTGATGGGAGAACTCCTATCAAATTCAACAAAAGCAGGCCAACACCAAGACATACTGCAGCTAAATTTACACAAAAAACAAAACAAAACAAAACAAAAAAACCCAAAACAAAAAAACAGAGATACAGAAAAAATCCTAAAAGTAGCAAGACAAAAGGAGTTCCTAACTTAAGAGGGAAAATAAACTGTATTAGCAGCAGACCTATCCACAGAAACTTAGCAGTCCAAAGGAAAGTGGCATGATATATTCAACATGCTGAATGGGAAAAATATGCAGGTAAGAATACTCTATCCAACAAGGCTGTCATTCAGAATAGAAAGGGTTTCACAGACAAACAGAAATAAAGGATTTCATGACCACTAAACCAGCCTTGCAAAAAATATTAAAGAGGACTCATTAAGTGGGAAATAAGACTAAAACTAACAAAGACGAGAAGGTAATATAGGGGGAACTGGGTAGTTCAGTTGGTTAACTGTTTGCCTTCAGGTTAGGTTATGATTCTGAAGTCCTGGGATTGAGCAATGCATCTGGCTCCCTGCTCAGTGAGGAGTCTGTTTTTCCCTCTGCCACTCCTCCTGCTCATGCTCTCTCATTCTCTCTTAATAAATAAATCTTTATTTAAAAAAACACACAGAAAAACTCCAGAAACAATGACAAAACAAGTAATAAAATGGCACTAAATTGATATCTAACAATAATTACTCTGAATGTAAATCAAATGACATGGTGTCAAAATGGATAAAAAACACAAAAAATCCATCTATATGCTGCCTACAGGAGACTCATTTTAGACCTAAAGACATCTGCAGATTGAAAGTGAGTGGAGATCTAAATGTGAGACAAGATTCCATCAAAACCCTAGAGAAGAACACAGGCAACACCCTTTTTGAACTCGGCCATAGTAACTTCTTGCAAGATACATCCACGAAGGCAAAAGAAACAAAAGCAAAAATGAACTATTGGGACTTCATCAAGATAAGAAGCTTTTGCACAGCAAAGGATACAGTCAACAAAACTCAAAGACAACCTACAGAATGGGAGAAGATATTTGCAAATGACATATCAGACAAAGGGCTAGTTTCCAAGATCTATAAAGAACTTATTAAACTCAACAGCAAAGAAACAAACAATCCAATCATGAAATGGGCAAAAGACATGAACAGAAATCTCACAGAGGAAGACATAGACATGGCCAACATGCATATGAGAAAATGCTCTGCATCACTTGCCATCAGGGAAATACAAATCAAAACTACAATGAGATACCACCTCACACCAGTGAGAATGGGGAAAATTAACAAGGCAAGAAACAACAAATGTTGGAGAGGATGCGGAGAAAAGGGAACCCTCTTACACTGTTGGTGGGAATGTGAACTGGTGCAGCCACTCTGGAAAACTGTGTGGAGGTTCCTCAAAGAGTGAAAAATATACCTGCCCTACGACCCAGCAATTGCACTGTTGGGGATTTACCCCAAAGATACAAATGCAATGAAACGCCGGGACACCTGCACCCCGATGTTTCTAGCAGCAATGGCCACGATAGCCAAACTGTGGAAGGAGCCTCGGTGTCCAACGAAAGATGAATGGATAAAGAAGATGTGGTTTATGTATACGATGGAATATTACTCAGCTATTAGAAATGACAAATACCCACCATTTGCTTCAACGTGGATGGAACTGGAGGGTATTATGCTGAGTGAAGTAAGTCAGTCGGAGAAGGACAAACATTATATGTTCTCATTCATTTGGGGAATATAAATAATAGTGAAAGGGAAAATAAGGGAAGGGAGAAGAAATGTGTGGGAAATATCAGAAAGGGAGACAGAACGTAAAGACTGCTAACTCTGGGAAACGAACTAGGGGTGGTAGAAGGGGAGGAGGGCGGGGGGTGGGAGTGAATGGGTGATGGGCACTGGGGGTTATTCTGTATGTTAGTAAATTGAACACCAATAAAAAAAATAAATAAAAATAAATAAATAAATAAAAAAAAATGAAAGTGAGTGGATGGAGAAATAATTACCATGCAAGTGGACATCAAAAAAAGCCAGAGTAGCAATACTTATATCAGACCAACTAGATTTTAAACCAAAGACTGGAACAAGAGATGAAGAAGGGTATTATATAATAAAGAAAGGGGTCTATCAAAGAAGATCTTCCCCACCTTGGGAGCACTTAAATATGTAACACAATTAATATCAAACATAAAGGAACTCATCGATAATAATACAAAAACAGTAGGGCCTGCTTACACGAAGGGACAGATCATCTAAGCAAAAATCAACAAGAAAACAATGTTTTTGAGTGACACACTGGACCAAATGGATTTAACAGATATATTCAGAACATTTCACCCTAATCAGCAGAATACACATTCTCTACAAGTACTTGTAAGACATTCTCCAGAATAGATCACATACTGGTCACAAATCAAGCCTCAACAAGTACTGAAAGAATGAAATCATACCATACATACTTTCTGACCACAACACTATGAAATTTCAAACCAACCACAAGATAAAATTTGAGAAAGACTGCAAGTACATGGAAGGTAAACAACATGCTACAAAACAATGAATGAGTCAACAAGAAAATAAAATAAATTAGGTAAAAACAAAGAAACAAATGAAAACACGACAGTTCATAACATTTGGGATGCAGCAAAACAGGACATAAGAGGGAGTATGTAGCAATATAGGCCTATCTCAAGAAGAAAAATCTCAAATATGCAACCTAACCTTACACCTAAAGGAACTAGAAAAATAACAACAAATGAAGCCTAACATCAGTAGAAGAAGGGAAATGGTAAGATTAGAGCAAAAATAAATGATACAGAAATTAAAAAAAAAAAAACAGTAGAAGAGATCAATGAAGCCAGGAGCGGTTCTCTGAAAAAATTAATAAAATTGATAACTCCTTAGTCAAACCTACAAAAATGAAAGAGAAAGGATCCAAATAAATAAAATAACAAACAACAGAGAACTCACATCACAAAAATACAGACAAGTATACGATAATATTATGAAAAAATTTTTTTATTATGAAAAATTGTATGCCAACAAATTAGGCAATCTGGAAGAAATGGATAAATTTCTAGAAACATATAAAATACCAAAACTGAAACAGGAAGAAACATAAACTTTGAACAGACAGACAAACAGTGAAGACATTGAGTCAGTAATCAAAAATCTGCCAACAAACAAAAGTCCAGAGCCAGATGGCTTCAAAAGGGAATTCTATCAAACCTTTAAAAAAGAGTTAATACCTATTCTTCAACTATTCCAAAAAAAGAGAAATGGAAGGAAAATTTCCAAACTCATTCTACAAGGCCAGCATTACTCTGATTCCAAAACCAAAGATTTCATCAAAAAAGAGAACTACAAGTCAGTATCTCTGATGAACATGGATGCAAAAATTCTCAACAAAATACTAGCAAATTGAAAACAACAGTACAGGAAAGGAATTATTTACCATGATCAAGTGGGATTTATTCCTGGGCTGCAGGGATTGTTCAATATTCAAAAGCCAATCAATGTGATACACCACATTAATAACAAAAAGATAATAACCATATGATCCTGTCAACAGATGCAGAAAAAGCATTTGACAACATACAACATCCATTCTTGATTTAAAACCCTCAACAACTGAGGGCAAGAAGGAACATACCTCAACATCATAAAGCCCATATGTTAAAGATCAACAGCTAATATCATGAACCATGGGTAAAAATTGAGAGCTTTTCCTCTACCATCAGGAACAAGACAGGGATGTCCATTCTCACCAATTTTATTTAACATAGTATTGGATGTCCTAGCCTCAGCAATCAGACAATGAAAAGAAACAAAAGGCATCCAAATCAGCAAAGAAGGAGTCAAACTTTCACTATTCACAGATGACAGAATACTCTAAGCAAAGACTCCAACAAAAAACTGCTAAAAATTCATAAACGAATTCTGTCCAGTCGCAGGATACAAAATCAATGTACAGAATTCTGTTGTATTTCTATACACCTATAATGAAGCAGTAAAAAATAATCATGAAATCAATCCCATTTACAATTGCAACAAAAACCATAAGAATGAATGGAACCAAAGAAGTAAAAGATCTGTACTCTGAAAACCAGAAAACACTGATGAAATAAATTGAGGATTACACAGAAAGGGAAAAACATTCCATGCTCATGGATTGGAAGAACAAATATTATTGGAACATCTATACTACCCAAAGCAATCTACCCATTTAATGCAATCCCTATCAAAAAACCAACAGCATTTTTCACAGAGCTAGAACAAATTATCTTAAAATTTGTATGGAACCTCAAAAGACCCTGAATACCCAAAATAACATTGAAAAAGAAAAACAAAGCTGGAGTCATCACAATTCCAGACTTCAAGTTATATTACAAAGCTATAGCAATCAAGACAGTATAGTACTGGCACAAAACAGACACACAGATCAACAGAACAGGACAGAAAACCCAGAAATGGACCCACAAGTATAGGTGAACAAATCATGTTGGGAAAACTAGACAGCTACATGCAAAAGAATGAATCTGGACCACTTTCTTATACCATACACAAAAATAAATTCAAAATAGATGAAGACCTAAATGTTAGATAGGAAACCATCAAAATCCCAGAGGAAAATACAGAGTAACCACTGTGACATCAGTTGTAGCCACATCTTTCTCAGTATGTCTCCAGAGGCAAGGGAAACAGAAGCAAAAACAAACTATTGGGACTTTTCAAGATAAAAAGCTTCTGCACAATGAAGGAAACAATTAACAAGATGAAAAGGCAACCTTCAAAAATGGGAGAAGAGGGATCCCTGGGTGGCGCAGCGGTTTAGCGCCTGCCTTTGCCCCAGGGCGCGATCCTGGAGACCCGGGATCGAATCCCACGTCAGGCTCCCGGTGCATGGAGCCTGCTTCTCCCTCTGCCTGTGTCTCTGCCTCTCTTTCTCTCTGTGACTATCATAAATAAATAAAAATTAAAAAAAAATGGGAGAAGGTATTTGCAAATGACATATATGAGGGTTAGTATCCAAAATCTATAAAGAACTTATTAAACTCAACATCCAAAAAACAATCCAGTTTAAAAATGGGCAAACACATGAACATCCATTTTTCCAAAGAGGATATTCAGATGGCTAACTGGCACATGAATATATGGTCAACATCTCTCATCATCAGGGAAATACAAATCAAAAGCATGATGATATACCATCTCACACCTGTCAGGATGGCTAGAATTAACAACACAGCAAACAATAGGCATTGGTGAGGATGTAGAGAAAGGGGAATCCTCTTACAGTGTTGGTGGAAATGCAAACTGGTGCAGCCATTATGTAAAACAGTATGGAGGTTCTTCATAAAGTTAAAAAGAGAACTCAGCAACTGCACTTCTAGGTATATACTGAAAGGATACAAAAATACAGATTTGAAAGTGTACATGCACCCTGACATTTATAACAGCATTATCAACAATAGCCAAACTATGAAAAAAGCCCAAATGCTCACTGACTGATGAATGGATAAAGATGTGATGCATATATACACAATGGAATACTACTCAGCCATTAAAAATAATGAAACATTGCCATTTTGCCAGGATGTGGATGGAGCTAAAGAGTATTATGCTAAGTGAAATAAGTCAGTCAGAGAAAGACAAATACGATACAATTTCACTCACATGTGGAATTTAAGATAGAACACAGATGAACATGGGGGAAAAAAGACAAATAATAAAACAGACTCTTTACCTATAGAAAATAAACTGGGAGATGCTGGAGGGGAGCAGGGTAGGGAGATGGGTTAAATGGGTGATGGGGTTTAAGGAGGACACTTGTTGTGATGAGCAATGGGTGCCACGATGAATCACTAAATTCTACCCCTGAAACTAACATTACAATGTCTGTTAACTAGAATTTAAAAACTTGAAAGTATAAAAAAATATAAAAAATTATAATCAGGAAAGTCATGTTCCCTTTCTTATCTTTTCTATCCCTTTCTCTCCCTACTCTATAAGTAGTTAATTTCTCTAGTTTCTAGTTTATGAGTCCTGAGTTTGTTGTTTTTATCTACTGCTAAGAGTTCTTTTTATTTGGCACTGAAATACAAAAAAGAAAGGCTTTAGTATATTTTATGTTAATTAAAATATTAAACACTGTCCAGAATTGCCTTAGCATAGTAATAATTAATATCCATAATCATACCTCTGAGCCACTGAAAGACTGTGAATCATCAAATATTAAATTCTTTTCAGCTCAATTTAGGATATTCCCATTTTTTGTAACTTTTTATTGAAATATAATTGACATACTATGTTATATTACTTTCAGGTGTATGACATAGTGATTAGATAACTGTAAACATTTATTCAACGCTGGCCATGGTAATGCAGTCATCATCTGTCACCATAAGGCATTATTACAATATTATTGCCTATATTACTTATGCTGTACTTTTCATCTCCCTGACTTACTTATTTTATAACTGGAAGTCTGTACCTCTTAGAGAACTGGTAGTTGCTAAAAAGAAGGTGAATGAGAAAATGGGGAAAATGAAATAGATTAAGAGGTACAAACTCGTGGAGTTTCTTTTTACAGAAATAAGTATTACATATCCCCCCCCCTTGCAAATTGCAGCATACAAAAGATTGTGAATTGGTCTTTGTTTCATTTAACAACATATCTGGAACTCATGTCATATAAAACTCCATTTACTTTTTTGTTCTTAAAAACATTTGTCCTTATTTTAGAAATGCTTTATTTACCATGACCTGTGATGATATAATTATGTAAGTTGCCTTATGCTCTTTGCACTGTCTATATTTTCTACGAGTTCCTTTTCTTCTGCTTAAGAGGCCTTCCTTTATTATCCACTTACACTTAATAATGACACATTAGAAAGCTGGCTGGAAACTCTACGTGCATGGGAATGGGATTTTCAACTGTGGGGTTTCAATGAAGGATGATCATATATGGATGGATACATGGTCATTTTGCTGGGGTCTCCAAATCCAAGTATCTTCCCCCCCCCCACCCGGAGCTACGTGTATTTCTACAGAGAATTCTCTAATTATCTCCTAATGAAGGAAGGAGTGATAGTAGAAATAAAGAAATGGTTAGCAAGGTTCTTGGAGCCAGTGGCAGAAGAGGCTTCTTTTTTAGTGTGTGTTGATTTTCAGTTAAGCTTCAACATCTTTGTTCATGTGCTTGATAGTTTTCTGTTTAGAGACTCTGTGACTCAATTTCTTGACAAGTCAACCCACAGCCTCTTGCTAAGGCTGGTGGTAAGTGGTAATCACCGGGCTGTGGGGGTAAGGAGGGGCCTTCTATTTCTTATGGAGAACATTAATACTAGAAGACACTGCTTATGGAATACATGAGGTCACATTTAAGTTTCACTAGAAAATGAAAGCCTCTGTTCTTCATAATCAAGCAAATACAGAATCAGCAAACTATAAACATAAAGATATTTTAGATATATGTACTATAATCATTAATAAATTAGTTCCAATAATAACCCAAACTTCAAGTGGCAATGTTGTGATTAACTGTAGATACTGTCAACCTCATAGCACGAGACAAGAGAGCACAAGCTTGTTCAAGTACTTTTAACATTTTTATATTTTAAGAATAGACTATCTGCATCCCTGCATACAATGCAAAGTTGTGTAAAAAGCACAACAGTATATTTTATTTCAGATTTTTTTCTTTTTAATTTTTTCCTCCAAGTACTTTTTTAAAAATTTTATTTATTTATTCATGGGAGACACAGAGAGAGGCAGGCAGAGACATAGGCAGAGGGAAAAGTAGGCTCCCCATGGGGAGCCTGGTGTGGGATTCAATCCCAGGACCCCGGGATCACGACCTGAGCCAAAGGTAGATAGATGCTCAACCACTGAGCCATCCAGGTGACTGAACTGTCCTCCAAGTTCTTATTTAAATTCCAGTTACTCAGCCATTAGAAACGATGAATACCCACCATTTGCTTCAATGTGGATAGAACTGGAGGGTATTATGCTGAGTGAAGTAAGTCAATCGAAGGACAAACATCATACAGTTTTACTCATACAGGGAATATAAAAAATTGTGGAAGGGATTATAGCAGAAAGGAGAGAAAATGAGTGGGAAAAATCAGAGAGAGTGACAGAACATGAAAGACTCCTAACCCTGGGAAACAAACAAGGGGTAGTGGACGGGGAGGTGGGTGGGGGGATGGGGTGACTGGGTGACGGGCACTGAGGGGGGCACTTGACGGGATGAGCACTGGGTGTTATGCTGGCAAATCGAACTCCAATAAAAAATATACAAAAAAATAAATTCCAGTTAGTTAACACACAGTGTAATGTTAGTTTCAGGTGCAGGATTTAGTAATTCATCACTTACATACAACACCCAGTGCTTATCAAAAGTGCCTTTTTTGAGCATCAATGGATAAGAAAGTATATTTACAACATTTCACATTTAAGGCATCCTGGCATATAATCATACTGAAAATTAGTTTATTTCCTAATGAATGTTAAGTACTTATGAAAAACCAACAAAAAGATCTATGGTTGCTCAAGTACACAAATAAAACTATATAACTATGCTATATAGAATATATATATATATATACACACACACACACACATATATATTTACACACACATGATATATATAATTGTACAGAAAACTATATCTATAATTTTACATAGAAAAATCACTACCTTATATGAAAGTTTAGTGGTGTGAAAAATTCTCAACTCAATATAGAAAATACATGAGATTGCTTTTTCCTCTCTCAACATTTAGAATTCATGCTTTCAAAATGATAAAGAATGGAAGGTTTATATTAGAAGGGAAACAATCATAGAAAAGAGGCTGATGGAAGGTGAAAAATTGAACAATGTTAGAAATAACCAAGTGCTAGGTTGTGGGAAAATATATCCTTATGAAGAGCAGAGAAAAGGAAAATTATCCTCATTTTTAAATCTACCAATCATCATAATGGTATTCTGAGTTGATCAGAATATTTAGATAGTACACTGCTACAGTAAATCCCTCAAAAGAGATAAAGCAGCCTATCCATTTTCTTCCCCCAGGAGGAAAAAATAAAAACCATGTTTGCAAAGACTTAATTTTATGGTAATTTTCTTTTAGACTTCAAGGGTATGTGTAGATATTAGAAAAATAAAAATATAAAATAGAAAAGCAATAATGAACAATGATTCTGTATAGAGCAAAATTGAATGCAGAAAACTTTTTTTATACATACACTCTCTAAAACCTGACTCTCTCATACGAGGCATTAATGTTTTCCTGATATAAGTTTGCTTTTAATACTTCAATGAAAAGTTTTTATCTTCTTGGGAGAAAAGTGCCTTTGTTTTCCTATCAAAAGGAAGTAAAAATGGAGTCCTGATCTCATTTAAAGAACAAGAATTCTACATTTTTCCTTAGAAACAATATTTAAGTTGTTTTGTGTTTGTGACAATTTCCAATGTTCTTCACATACTAAACTTTTTTATTGAACTGTAATTAAGATACAGTGCTAGCTTCAGGTTTAAAATTCATTGATTCAACAACTCTATACATTTTTCAGTGCTCAAGTGTATTCTTATTATTCTTATTCTTATTCCCCTTTATTTCACCCATCCCTCCCCACACCACCCCACTGACAACCACCAATTTGTTCTCTATATTTAAAAGGTCTATCTTTTGTGTCCCTTTTTCTTTGTATTGTTTCTTAAATTCCACACAAGTGAAATAGAATGGTATTCATTTTTCTCTGACTTATATCACTTATCATTAGACCCTCTAGGTTCATGCATGTTGTTGCAAATGGCATGATATCGTTTCTTCTATGGCCAGGTTAATAGTCTTCTTTATCCATTCACTCATAGATGGACACCTAAATGTTTCCATATCTTGGCTATTGTAAATAATGCTGAAATAAACATAGCAGTGCATATATCTTTTCAAGTTAGCAGCTTCATTTTCTTTGGGTAAATGGCTAGTAGTGGAATTACGTATTTTCAAATTTTTTAAGAACCTCCATATTGCTATTCACCATGGCTGCACCAATTTGCATTCCCAGCAGCAGTGCATGAGGGTTCCTTTTTCTCTGTTATCATCATCAGCATTTCTTATTTTTTGTGATTCATTTTAGCCATTCTGAAGGGTAATAAAGTGATATCTCATTGTGATTTTAATCTGCATTTCCCTGATGTGTCTGTTGGCCGTCTATATGGCTTCTCTGGAAAAATTATCTGCCCACTTTTTAATCTGATTATTAGTTCTGGGGGTCCTGAGTAGCATAAGTTCTTTTTTTTTTTTTAGCATAAGTTCTTTATATATGTTGGATATTAAGCCCTTATCAAATATATCATTTTACAAGTATCTTCTCTCATTCAGTAGGTTGCCTTATATAGTTCTGTTGATGGTTTCAATCAGTATGAAAAAGCATTTTACTTTGGTGTACTCACAACAGTCTAATTTTGCCACTGTCTTCCTTGACTGAAAAGATTTACCTAAAAAACTGTTTCTATAGTCAATGTCAAAATAATTACTGCCTATGTTTTTCTTCTAGGAATTTTATAGTTTCAGGTCTCACATTTAGGTCTTTAATCCACTTTGAGTTTATTGAGTGTAAGAAAGTGGTCTGGTTTTCATTCTTTTGCATGTAGCTGTTCAGTTTTCCCACCACCAATATGTTGAAGAGACTATCTTTTCCTCATTGTATATTCTTGCTTCCTCTATCATAGATAAACTGACCATGTAAGTGTGGGTTTATTCCTGGACTCTATTCACTTCCATTGATTTCTGTGTCTATTTTTATACCAGTACCATATTTTTAAAATTACCACAGCTTTGTAATATATCTTGAAATCAGGCATTGTGATACATTCTGCTTTGTTCTTTTTTAAGATTGCTTTGGCTATTTGAGGTCTTTTGTGGTTTCCATACAAATTTTAAGATTATTTGTTACAGTTCTGTAAAAAATGCTGTTGGTATTTTGATAGGGATTACACTGAAACTGTATAGATTGCTTTGGGTAGTATGGACACTTCACCAATATTAATTCTTCTAATTCATGAACAAGAAATATCTATTTGTGTCATTTTCAATTTCTTTCATCAACATTTTATATAGTTTCCATGATACAGAATTTTTATCTCCTTAAGTTTATTCCTAGGTATTTTATTAATTTTGGTACAAGTGTAAATGGGATTGTTTTCTTAATTTCTCTTTCTTCTCCTTCATTATTAGTTTGTAGAAAGGTAGATTTCTGTATTAATCTTGTAACCTGTGACTTTGTTGGATTTGATTTGCTAATATTTTGTTGAGGATTTCTGCATCTATATTCATCATCAGAGATGTTGGCCTGAAGTTCACTTTTTTGTAGTGTCTTTATGTGGTTTTGGTATCAGGGTCATGCTGGCCTCATAGAATGGATTTGGAAGCTTTCCTTCCTCTTCTATCTCTTGGAATAGATTGAGAAGAATAGGTACTAACTTTTAGTTAATTGGGAGAATTCACCTGTGAAGCCATTTGGTCCTGGACTTTTGTTTGTTGGGAGTTTTTGATTACTGATTCAGAATCACTGCAAATAAATGGTTCGTTCAAATTTTCTATTACGTCTTGATGCAGTTTGGGAAGGTTTTATATATATATATATATATATATATGCGGAAAAATATATATATAAATAAAATCTTATATAAAGATTTTACTTATTTATTCATGAGAGACACAGAGAAAGAGGCAGAGACAGAGACAGAGGGTGAAGCAAGCTCCTCACAGGGAGCTCAATCGGGGACTCAATCCCTGAACCAAAGGCAGACGCTCAACCGCTGAGTTACCCAGGCATCCCAGGAAGGTTATATATTTCTATAAATTTAACCATTTCTTCTATTTGTCCAAATTGTTGGCATATAATTTTGCATAGTATTCAATCATCTTTTGTATTTCAGTGTTGTCAGTTGCTATTTCTTTTCCATTTCTGATTGTGAGTCCTCTCTCTCTCTGTGTCTCCTTCTCTCTCTCTCTCTCAAGTCTGGCTAAAGGTTTATCAAGCTTGTTGGTTTTTTGAAATAACCAGCTCCTGGTTTCATTGATCTATTTAATTTTCTAGTCCCTATTTCATTTATTTTTGCTCTAATCTTTATTATTTCCTTCCTTCTACTGGCTTTGGACTTTGTTCTTTCTTTTCTAGCCCCTTTAGGTGTAAGGTTACGTTTTTATGCAAGATTATTATTCTTGAGCTAGGCCTATATTGGTATAATCTTCCCTCTTAGAATACTTTTTGCTGTATCCCAATGAATTTGAACCATTGTGTTTTCATTTTCACTTGTTTCCATGTGTTTTCTGATTTCCTCTTTGATTCTTTGTTGATCCACTGGTTATTTAGGAGCATGTTGCTTAGCTTTCAAGTGTTTGTTTATTTCCATCTTTTTATTGTAACTGATCTGTAGTTTTATTTTTTTATTTTTTTTTAATTTTTATTTATTTATGATAGTCACGCAGAGAGAGAGAGGCAGAGACACAGGCAGAGGGAGAAGCAGGCTCCATGCACCGGGAGCCCGACGTGGGATTCGATCCCGGGTCTCCAGGATCACGCCCCGGGCCAAAGGCAGGCGCCAAACCGCTGCGCCACCCAGGGATCCCTGATCCGTAGTTTTATAACATTTTCTTTGGAAACGATGCTTGATGTGGTTTTAACTTCTTAAATTGAGAGACTTGTTTTGTGCCCTATTGTTATCTATTCTGGATAATGTTCTATCTGCACTTGAAAATAGTATGTATTCTGATGTTTTTTGATAGAATGTTCTGAATATATATGATGTTAGTTTCATCTGGTCCACTGTGTCTTTCAAAGTCACTATTTCCTTACTTTTCTGTATGGATGACGTATCCATCAATGTAAGTGGAGTGTTAAAGTCAATTACTATTATTGTATTAAATTCTTCTTTTATGTCTGGTAACACATGTATGCTTCTGTATGTTCCCATGTGAGTACATAAATATTTACATGTATTATATCTTCTTGTTGGATTTTTCCCTTTACTATCATGTAGTGTCCTTGTCTCTTGTTAAAATCTTTGTTTTAAAGCCTGTTTTGTTCAATAAAAGTGTTGTTCTTTTGGCTTTCTTTTCATTTCCATTTACATGGTAAATGTCTGTGTCCTTCCTTTCAATCTCCATGTGTCTTTACATCTGAACTGAGTTTCATGTAGGTAGCACTTAGATGGAGCTTGTATTACTTTTTATCTATTCAGTCATCCTATGTGTTAGTTTTTTCCTCCCATGTGTTTTGATTGGAGCATTTAGTCAATTTATATTCAACGTAATTAATGACAGGTATGTAATTATTACCATTTTGTAACGTTTTATAGTTGTTTTTGTAGTTCTTTTCTTTTTTCCCCCATTTAACTTTCTTCCCTTGTAATCTGATGACTTTCTTCACTGTTATGCTTGGATTACTTTCTCTTTACTTTTTGTGTACCTACCACAGGTTTGTGGTTGCCAATAGGTTCATATATAATATTTTATGCATATAGCAATCTATGTTAGGTTGATAGTTAAGTTTGAAGTCATTTTTTAAAGTAGTACAATTTTACTTCTCCCACATTTTATGTATAGGGCGTCATACTTCACATCTTTTTGTTTTGTGAATCTCTTGATTACTTTCATAGACACAATTTATTTTGATGTTTTTGTGCTTTAACCTCCATACTGTTTTTTTTAAGATTTTATTTATTTATTCATGAGAGACAGAGAGGCAGAGACAAAGGCAGAGGGAGAAGGAGGCGCCATGCAGGGAGCCTGAGGTGGGACTCAATCCTGGGTCTCCAGGATCACACCCTGGGCTGAAGGCGGCGCTAAACCGCTGAGCCACCCAGGCTGCCCCTCCATACTGGTCTTATAACCAATTAATACACTACCTTTTATTATATGTTTTCATTTACCTATGGAATTTTTTCCTTTCATAATTTCCTTACTCCTAATTAGTCTTTTCTTCCCAAATTATTCCCTTTAATTTTCCTTGAAGGCTGGTTTAATGGTGATAAACTCTTTGAACTTTTATTTGCCTGAAGAACTCTCTCTCTCCTTGTATTTTGAAGTTATCCTTAATATGGAGAATATTCTTGGTTACAGGTTATTTTTTTGTCAGTAGTCTGAATATACCATGCAACTTCCTTCTGGCTTCCAAAGTTTCTGCAGAAAAATCAGGGGAAAGCCTTATGGGGTTTCCCTTGTATGTAACTATTTCCTTTTTTTTTCCTTGTTACTTTTAACATTCTCTTTTCATCATTACTTTTTGCTATTTTAGTTATTATGTGTCTTGGTGTGGCTCTCCTTGGGTTGATTTTCTTGTGGGTTTTGTGTGTCTCCAGAATCTGGATGTTTTCTTCCCCAGCTTAGGGAAGTTTTCAGCTATTATCTTTCAAATAAATTTTATGGACCCTTCTCTCTCCTCTTTCTGAGATTGCTACAATGTGAATGTTATAATGCTTAAATGACATCCCTGAGTTTTCTTAATCTATTATTATTTTTAATTATTCTTTTTTCTTTTTGCTGTTCAGCTTCATTTCTTTTCATTACTCTGTCTTTTTTTTTTTTTTTTTTTTTTTTTTTTTTTTTTTTTTTATTTTTTTTTTTTTATTTATTTATTTTTTTTTTATTGGTGTTCAATTTTCTAACATACAGAATAACACCCAGTGCCCGTCACCCGTTCACTCCCACCCCCCGCCCTCCTCCCCTTCTACCACCCCTAGTTCGTTTCCCAGAGTTAGCAGTCTTTATGTTCTGTCTCCCTTTCTGATATTTCCCACACATTTCTTCTCCCTTCCCTTATTTTCCCTTTCACTATTATTTATATTCCCCAAATGAATGAGAACATATAATGTTTGACCTTCTCCGACTGACTTACTTCACTCAGCATAATACCCTCCAGTTCCATCCACGTTGAAGCAAATGGTGGGTATTTGTCATTTCTAATAGCTGAGTAATATTCCATTGTATACATAAACCACATCTTCTTTATCCATTCATCTTTCGTTGGACACCGTCTGTCTTATAGCTCACTGATCCATTCTTCGGTCTCCTCTAATCTGCCACTGATTCCCTCCAATGTATTTTTAATTTGCATTATTAAGTTCTTCATCTCTGATTGGTTCTTTTGTTTAGTCCAGTGAGTATCTTTATAACCATTATTTTGAATTCTTTATCAGGCACATTGTTCATCTCTGTTTCATTTAGTTCTCTTCCTTTACTTTTGTCCCAGTCCCTCATCTGGGACATATTCTTCTGTCTCCTCATTTTGCTTAACTCTTTGTGTTTGTTTCTATGTATTAGGAAAGTCTGCTAGATCTCTGGATCTTGAAATTAGTGGCCTTATGAAGAAGAGGGTCTTATGGTGTCCTATAGCATAATGTCCACTGATCTCCAGAATCCAGAGCTTCAGGAGTATCTCCTAGTGGGTTGTGTGTACCCTACTGTTATAGCTACGCTGTGTTTGCCTTTAGTTATTAGATGGTCCACTTTTCATGTTGTGGGTATACCAGGCAGGGATTGGTCCCTGTTCTATTAAGGGAAAAGTCTGGTGTCACTGTGGGCTTGTAATTCAGTGGTGTCAGCAGCCAGATGAGATGCCTGCTCTCACCTCCTCTGCCTGGGCTGCCATCATATGAAATTGCAGGGTGCTCTCCCTCTGTTGCCTCCTGAGAGGCTTTCATTGGTGGGTGGGGCCTGTAGTCAAACCAGATGCCTGCTCCCAGGCCATTTGTTAGGGTTGCAGTAGTATCAACTTTTAGGGTGCTCTTCCTGCCTTTTCCTGAGAGGCTAATGATTGCGGGTGGGGCCAACAGTCAGACTAGATGCCTGCCCAGTGTGTCTGCTGTTGCTGCAGTTGCACTGCTGTGTGTGGTTATCTTCTCCTCTCCTCAGGACTGGAGTCACTTTGGAGTGATGCAGGTCTGTGCCAGGGCTGCTTACAGGGTGTGTCTTGGCAGGAATTGCTTTGTAGGGATACTTGCTAAGTAGGGTGGATCCCCAGAATGCAGGATGTGGTGTATGTTGTGTTGGCAAGATACGTAGAGAGTATTCCTTCTGATTCTTACAACTATCTAGCTATCTAGGCTAGGGGTGGGGGGAGAGAAATGGGACCCACTAGCTCTTTTGTTTTTAGAGAAATCTAAAGATCCCTGCCCCTCTAGCACACATTCTGAGATTAGAAAATAAATGTCCTTCATGTGTACACCAGGCACTTTTGGAACTGCTGCTTATGTGCTATATCTTGGTTGGATTTTTTGTTTTGCTGGCTCTTTAAGGCCCAAGCCTCAGTTTCTGATTGCCCTGTGAGTCTCCCACAGCTAGCCAGCTGATTTTTAAAGCACCTGGCATTAAGTTCCACTGATTGTAAAAACTCATAAAGTTAAGCCCCATGAGTTTTTAAAGCCTAATATGGGCACCTATCTTTCCCATGTAGTTACCTCCTGCCTAAGTACCTGGTGTGGGGTCTGATCCTCTCTCTTTTCCATGCTTGTTCCTTCCATTCATGGTTAGTCTCAGTGGGATTTTGGTTCCAGCCTGCATCGCTCCTCCTACCCTTTTCAATGTGGCCTCCTCTCTGCAATAAACTGTGCAAAGTCTGTATTGCCATGGTATTTTTGAATTAGTTGCACTGATGTGATTATCTAGATGTGTCTGTGGGACCAGGGGAGCTCAGCATCCTCCTACTCTGCTATCTTCCCCCAAACCCTCTACATACTAAACTTTAAATTTAAATTTCTTACCTGATCCAAGACAATGATTTCATCTGCATCAACCACTGTTGACAATCTGTGTGCAATGAAAATAGAAGTTCTATGTTTGACTGCATCCTTCATGGCACCAAGAATAGTCTGCAAGTTTAACAAGAAGAGTAGGAAAAAAAGATTAGGTAAATGCAAATTAAAATAATCATACATTTCTTAAAGGAACATATAAAAAGCCAATAAATTTTGGACTATATAAACTTTATACCAATACCAAATACTTGACCTAATCTAATAATTACTAAGAAAAGGAAAGGCAAATATGACCCCATTATCATGGAAAAAATTATCTTTTAGACAGGTAACACTTCTTTGAATTAGACTAGGAGAAGGCAGATATTTCTAAACTTAAAAATAAAAAAGTAAACAATGATGAATACAGTGATATCAGGAACATAGCTGAGTATGTTTATCTGGCCAATGAGAACAAAAATAAAATGAGTTGAGGATTGAAGTAATAGGATGTAGAAAATTTCAAAACAATCAATAGAAAGGAGATTCAAAGGATACAGGAACATTTGCTTTTCATTAATTCAAACTCAGAAGAGAGGGCAACAAAGACAACTGTGTATGTTTAACTTGAGCAAACTTCCTTTTCAAAAGTAGTCTGACTTATCATCAATTGATGGACAGTTGGGCTACTTTAATATCTTGGCTATTATAAATATGCTGCTATAAACATAGGGATGCATATATTACTTTCAATTAGCATTTTTGTATTTTTTGGGTAAATATCCAGTAGCACAATTACTGGATCATGTAGTAGTTCTATTTTTAACTTTTTGAGGAACCTCCATACTGCTCTCCAGAGTGGCTACACCAATTTGCATTCCCATCAACAGGGCACTAATGTTCCTTTTTCTTCACACCCTTGCCAACAACACCTGTTGTTTCCTGTGTTTCTGATTTTAGCTATTCTGATGGGTATGAGGTGATAATCTGACTGTAGATCTGATTTGCGTTTCCTTGATGATAAGCAATGTTGAATATTTTTTCATTTGTCTGTTGGGCATTTGTATGTATTCTTTGGGGAAATATGTTTATGTCTTCTGCCCATTTTTAAAATTTGTTAGAATGTTTTTATTTAAATATACAATGGAAAACAATTCAGCCAGGGCAGCCCTGGTGGAGCAGTGGTTTAGCGCTGCCTGCAGCCCAGGCTGTGATCCTGGAGACCCGGGATCGAGTCCCACATCGGGCTCCCTGCATGGAGCCTGCTTCTCCCTCTGCCTGTGTCTCTGCCTCTCTCTCTTTCTGTGTGTCTCTCTTGAATAAATAAATAAAATCTTAACAAAAAAAATTCAGCCATAAAAAAGAATGTAATCCTGTCATCTGCAATGACATGCATGGAGCTAAAGAGTATGATGCTAAGTGAAATACGTCAGAAAATAACTCACAAAATTTCACTCATAAGAGTAATTTAAGAAACAAAACAAACGAGCAAAAAGAAAAAAAGAGAATGAGATGGAGACAAACCAAGAAACAGACTCTTACATATAGAAAGGAAATGAATGGTTACCAGAGGGTAGGTAGGATGGGTGAAATAGGTAATGGGAAATAAGGAGTACAACGGTCATGATAAGCACTGAATAATGTATGATATTGTTGAATCACTATATTGTACACCTGAAACTAATATAACACTCTATGTTAACTATACTGGAACTAAAAATAAAAATAAAATACAGAAAATAAAATCACAAAAATCCTCATATCATAATGAACTGAAAAAAGAGCAAGAGGATGGAAATGGTGACAGGGAGATCAAAGCTAACATTTTACAAGACAGGAGATAAAGCCAAGAATTAAATGTCTAGCTCCATTTCCCCTTGCCCCAGAAACAAGAACAGCTTCCTCTCAACACCTGTGGCATTCCCTGAACACAAGCATTCTATGCAGGGCACATTGAAATGGCATGGGACTACCTTTGTCACAATAATTCTGAAAAGGAAGTTTTTAGAATGCTTTCCCCCCAAAATATCCACGATTCACAAGAAATAGGCCAATCTCCCCAGTTATAAACAGAGAGAATGACTCTCAGACCCTGGGCCTGAATAGCCAACTGAATAAAGAGCAAAAGGAAGGAAATGGGGGGAGGGAGAAACTATTGTGACTTCTTAATGAATTCTGAAAAACACTTTTTATTACAGTATAAATAACAGTGTTATATTAATTTCAGGTGTATAATATTCAATAATTTTATAAATTACTCAACGCTCATCATGATCAGTGTAGTCTTAATCCCCTTTATCTATTTCACTCATCCTCCCACCAACTTCATCTCTGACAACCACTAATGCGTTCTCTGCATTTAAGAATTTGTTTGGAAAATATATTTTTGTTTATTGCCTTTAAAGTGTAAGAGAGGGATCCCTGGGTGGCTCAGAGGTTTAGTGCCTGCCTTCAGCCTGGGGCGTGGTCCTGCAATCCCGGAATCGAGTCCCGCATCGGGCTCCCTGCATGGAGCCAGCTTCTCCCTCTGCCTGTGTCTCTGCCTCTCTCTCTCTCTGTCTCTCATGAATAAGTAAATAAAATCTTTAAAAAAATAATAAAGTGTAAGAGAGTTCTATGTATATTTAGCTATACTTGGAAACCTGGGTCTAAGTATAGCTACAGGATGGAAATAGCAGTGTGGTGTTGGGCATACACCCAATGGCTCCGTACAGATACTTCTAAACATCGTATTTATTAAAGGAATAAAATTAACAAGAGTAGATGGCTAGCCAGGAAGGGAATACCTTTTATTTGACTAAAGCAGATGGAAAATTAAGGGCAGGGCCAATTCTAAGAAAAATTGTGATGTTTGTGGGGACTCATCTTCCTTATTCTCAAGAACTTAAGCTCTGACATCCTACTAAGAGTTCCGGGCCTTTTTAAAATTTACCAAATCTTTTGGTAACTCACTCCCTTGGGGAGTTATTTATTAGCTCCTAATAGGTTATGCTCTGTGATATAATAAAGCTACAGGATTCAAATAATGACTGTTAGGACTTTTAATTCCTGGTAAATGTGGACAATATATTTCTAAGTATAAAGTTATTGTAAACAGATTCCTATTCTGCCTCTGAATAGGAGAGAGAGGGGGAAGGGACAGAAGGAAAGGAGGAGAGAGAATCTTAAGCAGGCTCCATGTTCACTGCAGGGCCTCATGCATGACTTCATCTCACAATCCTGAGATCATGACCTGAGCCAAAATCAAAAATGGGAAACTTAACCAACTGAGCCACCCAGACACCCCAAGGACCCCATTAAATATAACAAATCCGGGGTAAGCAGCACTCCCAAGTGCTCATACCTGAGAATCAGCACAGCAGACCCCTGCCCCAGAAGACTAGCTAGACGAACAGGGAAAAAGCAAGTTATTGACCAAGCAGCACTGGAAAGTTCCAGGGGAAGTTAAGGGATTTACAGTATATAGAATCAGAGGATACTCCCCCTTGTTTTTTGTTTTCTGTTTGCTTCCCCCCATTTTTTTCCTTTTCTTTTCTTCTCTTTTTTTCCTTTTTCTTTTTTTCTTTCTCTTCTCTCTTTTTCTCATTTTCCCAATACAACGTGTTTCTGGCAACTCTGCACTGAGCAAAATGAATAGAAGGAAACACTCACCTCAAAGGAAAGAATCAAGAAACAGTCCTCTCTCCCACAGAGTTACAAAATTTGGATTACAATTCAATGTCAGAAAGCCAATTCAGAAGCACAATTATAAAGCTACTGGTGGATCTAAAAAAAGCATAAAGGACTAAAGAGACTGCAGAATTTAGATCTAATCAGGCAGAAATTAAAAATCAATTAAATGAGATGCAATCCGAACTAGAGGTCCTAACGACGAGGGTTAACGAGGTAGAAGAACGACTGAGTGACACAGAAGAAAAGTTGATGGCAAAGAGGGAAAATGAGAAAAAAAGAGAAAAACAATTAAAAGATCATGAGGATAGATTAGGGGAAATAAATGACAGCATCAGGAAGAAAAATTTACGTTTAACTGGGGTTCCTGAGGGTGCTGAAAGGGACAAAGGTCCAGAATATGTATTTAAACAAATAATAGCTGAAAACTTTCCTAATCTGGGAAGTGAAACAGGCATTTAGATCTAGGAAATAGAGAGACCCGCCCCTAAAATCAATAAAAACCGATGAACACCTTGACATTTAATAGTGAAGCTTGCAAATTCCAAAGATAAAGAGAAGATCCTTAAAGCAGCAAAACACAAGAAATCTCTAATTTTTATGGAGAGAAGTATTAGGTTAACAGCAGACCTCTCCACAGAGACCTGGCAGGCCAGAAAGGGCTGGCAGGATATATTCAGGGTCCTAAATGAGAAGAACATGCAGCCAAGAATCCTTTATCCAGCAAGGCTTTTATTTAGAATAGAAGGGAGATAAAGAGGTTCCAAGATAGGCAGAAACTGAAAGAATATGAGACCATGAAGCCAGCTCTGCAAGAAATATTAAGGGGGATTCTGTAATAGAGGAAGTCCAAGGGAACAATCCACAAAAACGGGGACTGAATAGGTATCATGATGACACTAAATTCATATCTTTAAATAGTATGAACGTGAATGGGCTTAATGACCCCATCAAAAGGCGCAGGGTATCACACTGGATAAAAAAGCAGGACCCATCTATTTGCTGTCTACAAGAGACTCATTTTAGACATAAGGACACCTCCAGCCTGAAAATCAAAGGGTGGAGAACCATTTACCATTCAAATGGTCCTCAAAAGAAAGCAGGGGTACCATCGTTATATCAGATAAACTAAAGTTTATCCCGAAGACTGTAGTGAGAGATGAAGAGGGACACTATATCATACTTAAAGGATCTATCCAACACGAGGACTAAACAATCACCACTATTTATGCCCCGAATGTGGGAGCTGCCAAGTATATCAATCAATTAATAACCAAAGTTAAGGGATCCCTGGGTGGCACAGCTGTTTGGCGCCTGCCTTTGGCCTAGGGAGTGATCCTGGAGACCCGGGATCGAATCCCACATCAGGCTCCCGGTGCATGGAGCCTGCTTCTTCCTCTGCCTGTGTCTCTGCCTCTCTCTCTCTCTCTCTCTCTCTCTGTGACTATCATAAATAAATAAAAATTAAAAAAAAATTAAAAAAAATAACCAAAGTTAAGACATACTTAGATAATAATACACTTATACTTGGTGACATCAATCTAGCACTTTCTACACTCAATAGGTCTTCTAAACACAACATCTCCAAAGAAACGAGAGCTTTAAATGATACACTGGACCAGATGGATTTCACAGATATCTACAGAACTTTACGTCAAAACGCAACTGAATACACGTTCTTCTCAAGTGCACATGGAACTTTCTCCAGAACAGACCACATACTGGGTCACAAATCAGGTCTTAACTGATACCAAAAGATTGGGATCACCCAATATTTTCAGAGCATAAGGCTTTGAAATTAGAACTTATTCACAAGAAGAAATTTGGAAGGACTTCAAACACGTGGAGGTTAAGGACCATCCTGATAAAAGATGAAAGAGTCAACCAGGAAATGAGAGAAGAATAAAAAAGATTCATGGAAACTAATGAGAAAGAAGATACAACCATTCAAAATCTTTGGGATACAGCAAACGCAGTCCTGAGGGGGAAATACATCGCAATACAAGCATCCATCCAAAAACTGGAAAGAATTGAAACACAAAAGCTAATCTTGCACTTACAGGAGCTGGAGAAAAAAACAGCCAATAGATCCTACACCCAGCAGAAGAAGAGAGTTAATAAAGATTCGAGCAGAACTCAATGAAATCGAGACCAGAAGAACTGTGGAACAGATCTACAAAACCAGGAGTTGGTTCTTTGAAAGAATTAATAAGATAGATAAACCATTAGCCAGCCTTATTAAAAAGAAGAGAAGACTCAGATTAATAAAATCAAGAATGAGAAAGGAGAGATCACTACCAACACCAAGGGAATACAAACAATTTTAAAAACATATTATGAACAGCTATACGCCAATAAATTACGCAAAATAGAAGAAATGGACGCATTCCTGGAAAATCACAAACTATCAAAACTGGAACACGAAGAAATAGAAAACCTGTACAGGCCAGTAACCAGGGAGGAACTTGAAGCAGTCATCAAAAACCTCCCAAGACACCAAAGTCAAAGGCCAGATGGCTTCCCTGGGGAATTCTATCAAACGTTTAAAGAAGAAACCGCACCTATTCTACTAAAGCTGATCAGAAAGATACAAAGGGATGAAATACTTCCAAACTCGTTGTATGAGGCCAGCATCACCTTAATTCCAAAACCAGACAAAGACCCCACCAAAAAGGAGAATTATAGAACAATATCCCTGAGGAACATGGATGCAAAAATTCTCAACAAGATACTAGCCAATGGGATCCAACAATACATCAAGAAGATTATTCACCATGACCAAGTGGGATTTATCACTGGGATGCAAGGCTGGTTCAACACTTGTAAAACAATCAATGTGATTGATCATATCAGCAAGAGAAAAACCAAGAACCATATGATCCTCTCAATAGATGCAGAGAAAGCATTGACAAAATATAGCATCCATTCCTGATCAAAACTCTTGAAAGTGTAGAAATAGAGGGAACATTCCTCAGCATCTTAAAAGCCATCTATGAAAGGCCCACAGGAAATATCATTCTCAATGGGGAAACACTAGCAGCCTTTCCCCTAAGATCAGGAACAAGACAGGGATGTCCACTCTCACCACTGCTTTCAACATAGTACTAGAAGTCCTAGCCTCAGCAAGCAGACAATAAAAAGACATTAAAGGCATTCAAATTGGCAAAGAAGAAGTCAAACTCTCCCTCCTCGCAGATGACATGATACTGTACATAGAAAACCCAAAAGGCTCCACCCCAATATTGCTAGAACTCATACAGCAATTTGGTAGCATGGCAGGATACAAAAATCAATGCCCAAAAGTCAGTGGCATTTCTATACACTAACAATGAGACTGAAGAAAGAGAAATTAAGGAGTCAATCCCATTGACAACTGCACCCAAAAGCATAAGATACCTAGGAATAAACCTAACCAAAGAAGTAAAGGATCTATACCCTAAAAACTACAGAACACTTCTGAAAGAAATTGAGGAAGACACAGAGATGGAAAAATATTCCATGCTCATGGATTGGCAGAATTAATATTGTGAAAATGTCAATGTTACCCAGGGCAATTTACACGTTCAATGCAATCCCTATCAAAATACCATGGACTTTCTTCAGAGAGTTGGAACAAACTGTCTTAAGATTTGTATGGAATCAGAAAAGACCCCGAATAGCCAGGGGAATATTGAAAAAGAAAACCATAGCTAGGGCATCACAATGCCAGATTTCAGGTTGTACTAAAAAGCTGTGGTCATCAAGACAGTGTGGTACTGGCACAAAAACAGAATCATAGATCAATGGAACAGAATAGAGAATCCAGAAGTGGACCCTCAACTTTATGGTCAACTAATATTAGACAAAACAGGAAAGACTATCCACTGGAAAAAAAGACAGTCTCTTCAATAAATGGTGCTGGGAAAATTGGACATCCACATGCAGAAGAATGAAACTATACCATTCTCTTACACCATACACAATGATCAACTCAAAATGGATGAAAGATCTAAATATGAGACAAGAGTCCATCAAAATCCTAGAGGAGAAAACAGGCAACAACCTTTTTGAACTTGGTCACAGTAAGTTCTTGCAAGATACATCCATGAAGGCAAGAGAAACAAATGCAAAAATGAACTATTGGGACTTCATCAAGATAAGAAGCTTTTGCACTGCAAAAGAGACAGTCAACAAAACTAAAAGACAACCTACAGAATGGGAGAAGATATTTGCAAATGACCTATCAGATAAAGGACTAGTATCCAAGATCTATAAAGAATTTATTAAACTCAACAGCAAAGAAACAAAGAATCCATTCATGAAATGAGCAAAAGACATGAACAGAAATCTCACAGAAGACACAGACATGGCCAAGAAGCACATGAGAAAATGCTCTGCATCACTGGCCATCAGGGAGATACAAATCAAAAGCACAATGAGATACCACCTCACACGAGTGAGAATGAGGAAAATTAACGAGGCAAGAAACAACAAATGTTGGAGAGGATGTGGAGAAAGGGGAACCCTCTTGCACTGCTGGTGGGAATGTGAAATGGTGCAGCCACTCTGGAAAATGGTGTGGAGGTTCCTCAAAGAGTTCAAAATATACCTGCCCTACGACCCAGCAATTGCACTGTTGGGGATTTACCCCGAAGTTACAGATGCTATGAAACAGCGGGACACCTGCACCCTGATGTTTATAGCAGCAATGTCCACAATAGCCCAACTGTGGAAGGAGCCTCAGTGTCCACTGAAAGATGAATGGATAAAGAATATGTGGTCTATGTATACAATGGAACATTACTCAGCTGTTAGAAATGACAAATACCCACCATTTCCTTCGACATGGAGGGACTTGGAGGGTATTATGCTGAGTGAAATAAGTCAATCGGAGAAGGACAAACATTATATGGTCTCTCATTTGGGGAATATAAAAAATATTGAAAGGGAATAAAGGGGAAAGGAGAAAAAAATGAGTGGGAAATATCAGAAAGGGAGACAGAACATGAGAGACTCCTAACTCTGGGAAACGAACAAGGGGTGGTGGAATGGGAGGTGGGCGGGGTGTGGGGGTGACTGGGTGACAGGCACTGAGGGGGGCACTTGACGGGATGAGCACTGGGTGTTATTCTTATGTTGGCAAATTGATCACCAATAATAAATAAATAAATAAATAAATAAATAAACAAACAAACAAAGAACAAATCCTTATGGTAAACAAGTCACTTAGATAATAAACTGTTTTAAACATATGGCAGGCAGATTGAATAATATGCCCTGAAACTTAACTACATATGCAAATATTTTGCTGTAATGCTGAAATTTAGTCTATCCTTCAACACTAGTTTTTCACCATATATGAGTAAAATGTAGGTGAATGGAGGTAAGAGATTGATAATATCTGCTTATCTTCAGTAGTAGATTAAGGAGATCCATTCGTGAAATTATAATTATTGTTAAAACATTTATATATAATGCAAAGATGTTGTTATGAAGTCTAATGTAGTTCCTGAGTTATACCATGACATTGAGTATCAGGACATCTTGAGGTTCCACAATACTTTTTGTGAAATGCATATAAATTTATAGTAGCACTACAGGCTGTGTGCATGACTTGAACTTCAGTGAGTTCCTCCATGATAAGTGAAAGGCTTTCTGGTGTTTATCGTGTCATTATCATTTACATGACCTATTTTCATGAGTGTTAAGTGGCAATAGCAGAAAGACTAAAACATCTTTCCTTTGTCAGATTAGGCAATTCTTATAATCTTTGCAAGATACAAGAATAATACAATACTTACAAGGTTCTAAAAGGAGACACTTTTGCAAATGGACTTAGCAATGTGATAGTTCAATGCTTCTTGGCATTCTTATTAACAACACTTGCTATATGGGGAAAAAGGGCTAGGTTTTTTTGCACTACAGTACCTCCTCCTGAACTTCATTCAAAATACAAAAGAATGTAGCCATTTTACTGAAACTTCTAAGGAGAAAAGTTAAGCACCGAGAATTGAAGAGCATTGCATTTCATCATCATTTACCTCTTCAGTAATTGAATCTAATGATGAAGTGGCTTCATCATAGAGAATGATTGGGGGGTTCTTCAAAATGGCTCTTGCAATTGCTACTCTTTGCTTTTCTCCTCCTGGTAAAGAAATATTTAGTTTAAAGAAGTATAATATTAACACATTTCATGTTTCTAGTATTTCCACTGATCATAACCACCAAGTAATGCCTTCAACATATCTGTCTACTCTGACAACTGTTTATTTTACTCAGAAGAGTCTAAGTTTATATATGATATCCTTTGACAAATTATATACCCTGGAATATGAATGTAATTCTGGATTTTGACTTTGTGGCAGTTGAGAGTACGAGGAGAACAGCTTCCATTCCACAATTATTTCTCTCACCAAGAATATGCTCATTACATGTGTTACTTTATATTACTTCCCAATGTACAGCAATCTCAGGAAAATTTCAATATTAGAGAATCAACAATGCCAAATAAAATTCAATATCTGAAACCTGGCAATGACAAACTATAAATATCTACATTTATTTCTTAAAAAAAGTACCATTCAGCCAGTATTCTTCTCAAGAATTCTTTTGACATATACTATTTTCACAGCACTCTTCAAAGTTAAAGGTATACACTAGGTACCTATTTCATCTTGGTTATTTGCTATGGGTCTCTAGAACAGCAGAAAGGAAAAAGAGGCCCAGAAAAGTTTAGTGATTTGCCCAAGATCACAGAGCAACTTCCAGTGGAATCTGGACCAGACCGGACTCCCAGTTCAATGCTCTTCCTAACAAAATACCCAAGGCCATGTTTGTTCCTAAATATATTCTAGTGAAAATAAAGCAATCTTTCTTTCCTCACTGGGACTCCTATAGGTCTAAGGTCATCAATCTTACATAGAACTACAGAGAATGATGCTTTGCTGAATATGCCCCCTTTAACCTTTTTTTTCAATTAATTTATTAATGTCTAAAAAAACTTGTAATTTTCAGCTTCAGTAACCTCTTCAGGAAATAAGCACCACCTATTTATTATCTGGTATACCAGATATTGTTTCAGTTTTATTTTTTCTGCAATTATTATTTCCAACTTGTAAAGGGAGCTCCTTATATCTAATATTAGTAAGTTTGTATTTATACTATCCACACTCTTCCTCATTTAGTAAGATCAAAATTCTCCTACAAAAGCAAGCATCATGCCAGAACTGTCTCCTTACCCACCTAGCAACTCAGCAGCAGAAACCTCCTAAAAGAAGCAGATACTCAGAGGAAGGACTAGTTTAAACATGCCTCCAAATTTCAAGTAGAATCCAGCCCAGTTTCAATTCTATTCAATAGAAATTTGGAACTTGGAGAAGAAACATTTGTTTGTTCCCTACCATAAATATTGGCATAGATGCTAAATAATACAATGCTGTTCATTTAGAGAGGTCTAACTCCAAGGCAATGGATATTAGGAAAGAACAAAATTTCTTTAGCCATTCCTACTCCCAAAGGCATGCAGAGAGGGTGAAAAAATGATTGGAAAATGGCATGTGGCATAGCTATTTGAGGCAGAGTCATATGTTGAGAGGCCTATAAATATATGTTATATTATGTGAAAACCTGGAGATCTTTAGAATTAGCCAAATGGACAAATCATCCAGGAGTGATCTAGTTAGCTGGACACTACTCCTGTTAAAAGCTGTGGTAAAGTATAAAGGGGGACTGGAATGATGCAAGCATCTTATACTACCAGGTGATAATCAAAAAACTATTATAAACCAAACTAACTTAAAAATGATCTTTGCTTAACATTTTCTAAATCTAGATGAAAACTTTCTAATGGACTGCAAATTCCTTGACAGCAAGTCTGTTTATGCTTCATCTTTTTAACTCTAAAATCATTTAGCATATTAGCTTGTACACAGTATGTACCTAATCATTCCTGTGAATAAATAAAGCCAGTTTGTAATGAAATGGTCAGTTTGTAATGAAAGGAATGGGGAATCATTAAAATTCATGTAGTGTTCTTCATTCTCTTTTTGCCTCACTTCCATCCCTCCTTAAACTAGAATGAAGAATAAATATAAAGGATATATAGTGTGTTTATATGAGTTACATTAATACTTTCAGGCATAGATATCATTATACTTTTGGAATTCAAATAATTTTGGGTGAAAATACATTTTTCTTGTTCCTCCAAAAGATTCAAGCATTGTAGGATAATCATTAAACCTAGCAATCTCATAATTAAACACTTAAATAGAAATGGACCAGCCCCAAAATGTACTTGACCACTGAGCCAGCAGGGACATGAAAATGAAATTGGCTGTAATGAAAGTCAAGTATAAGGAAGTCTAAAGTATTGAAAGCACCCCATAACAATCTAGGAAATATGGTGAGATATACTATTTACTATCAAATTACTTTTCCCTACTCTTACTACTTTCTCAGGTGAATAATGATGCTGACTTTCCTTTAATATTAAAATTATGGATGATAAATTAACACTGACCTGAGCATGTATTAGTAATTTACCATTAAGCACTTATAGTTTGCAGTTGCATGTGAGAAAAAAAAGACACCTGCATGACTTGAGAACAGTTATTTCCAACATGTTGAATCATTTATAGTAATGGCTGAGACTTGACCTTGTTGAGAGTGACTAGATGAGCACTCGGTGTATACTCTGTCACTACATTTTCTAGACAATGGCTCTGACAAATTAAAGTTTGAAGGGAGTACACAGTGGGGGCAGATCTAAAATCTCTAATTACCTGAAAGTTTGAGTCCTCGTTCCCCTACTTGTGTGTCATATCCATGTGGCATTCGAAGAATTGCATCATGGAGTCCAGCTAATTTTGCCACCGCAAATACCTCCTCAGGTGAAGCATGGATGTTTCCATATAAGAGGTTGTAGTAAATAGTATTATGGAATAGGACAGCATCCTGAAGCAGATTTATATATATGTACACATATATGTATGTTCATTACAAAAAATTCAAACAACTTAGTAAAGACATAAAGGCATAAAGAATAAAATGTGGTAACTCCTTTATCACCCCCCTCATCCCTACAATTCCATTTTCCTTCCCAACTATAATCACCATGAACAATTTGTTGAGTTATCAGTCCAGACTTTTTTGGATGAATTTATATACCATATAGTTTGCTTTTTTCAACACAGTGGGGTCATGTTATATATAGTACATAATATATATATATATATATATATATATATATATATATATAATTTGATAAATTGATCTTTTCATTTAACATACCCTAGTAATTGTTCATGTCAGTAACAGAATCCTACCTCGCTTTTTTATTTCTCTACTAATAGACATTAATGTAGTTTACAAATTTTTGCTACTACAAACAATGTTGGAATAAAATATCATTGTATATAGGACTTTGTGCACTTGCATATTTCTATAAGAAAGATTCCTAGGAAAGGGAGACAGAACATAAAGACTCCTAACTCTGGGAAACGAACTAGGGGTGGCGGAAGGGGAGGAGGGTGGGGGTGGGGGTGAATGGGTGACGGGCACTGAGGGGGGCACTTGACGGGATGAGCACTGGGTGTTATTCTGTATGTTGGTAAATTGAACACCAATAAAAAATAAATTTATTAAAAAAAAAGAAGAGAGATTCCTAGGAATAGACTGATGAATTAAAATGTAAGCATATATTTATCATTTGATAGTACTGCCCAATTGTCTTCCAAAATGCTCCAAAAGTATACATACTACAACCAGAGTGTATAAGGGTGTCAGACACTCATATCCTCAGCAACCCTGCAGATTAATAAGTTTCAGCTGTTGCTACATTTGGGGTAAAATGTGCTTTTTGTTTAAATTAGCACTTCTCTAATTACTAATGAGGTTACATATGTTACATGTTTCTCAGAAGCTTTTATTTTTTTATTTTTTTTTCTCAGAAACTTTTAAATTGGACACAGAAAACAAGCTTTTTAATTGGACATGGAAAACAAAGGACTCAAAGGACTTATACATTATAGATATTTTTTGGAGAAAGGTCACTACAAGCATTCATTTGACATTTCATCTTATTCTGACATAGCACACTAAATCTAATTTACTTAAAGTAAACATCCATCTCCACTTTCCTTTTAGTCTCTAAATGGTTGAAAGGCAACAGTTAGTTAGATTAAATAAAATGGCTCCATTAGTTCACATTAACTAAGATAATTAATTAAGATCTTTTACCACACAATCAGCTCGAGTTTCAGATATTACTTCAAAAAATATTTTAATCATTTTATATCAACTACTAATATAAAGTGTTCTTACATTGAAATGGTACTTAAACCCAATAACCTTAAAGTTCTATAAAGAGAAAATACTTATTTTTAAAATAATATTTTATATTCAAAAAAGAGCTAACAAATGCTAACTGGAAACTTTGAAAATCTTTAAAAATGGTAAAATAAAAATTTATCAAATTATTCATAATCCTATCATATAGCAATAACTATTAACATTTTGGTGTATTTTCTCCTTTCTTCTCTAGTTACATGTATTCATTTAGTATTATAAAATTGGGACGTTATATTTATTTATTTATTTATTTAAGATTCCATTAATCTACTTATGAGAGACACAGAGAGAGAGTCAGAGACACAGGCAGAGGGAGAAGCAGGTTCCATGCAGGGAGCCCGATGTGGTACTCGATCCTGGGTCTCCAGGATCACATCCTGGGCTGAAGGCAGCGCCAAACCGCTGAGCCACCCGGGCTGCCCTGGATGTTATACTTCACATGGTATCACCTCTTCACATTTTTAAAAAATATTTTATTTATTCATAAGAGACACACAGAGAGAGGCAGAGACATAGGCAGAGGGAGGAGCAGGCTCCTTGCAGGGAGCCTGTTGTGGGACTCGATCCCATGACCCCGGGATCATGACCTGAGCCAAAGGCAGACGCTCAACCACTGAGCCATCCAGGTGTGCTTTCTTTTTACATTTTGTATCTAAGTATTTTTCTATGACAATATTCTTTACAAGCAGCATATCTATAAATGGCTGTATGACATTTGATCCTATGTTGATAAATCTAACCATCTACTTATTGTTGGATATTCACATTGTTTTCAACTTCTGATACTATAAATAATGCTGTACTGAACATCTTTGCGTGTAAAAATCTGTTCACATCTCTGTTTACTTCCTTACTAAAACTTCCTAGAGGCAAAATTATTGGCATAAAGGGTATCAATATTTTTCTGGCTCTTGACATATATTGCCAAGATGCTTGTCAGAAAAGCTGTATACTTCCACTAGCCAAACAACAGACTAGACATTTCACACAGCCTTGCCCAAAATGGATGTCATGAATTCTAAAATCTTGCTGACAGGCAAAAAATGGTATTCCACTGTTAATTTAATTTATATTGGTAAACCCTCCAGTGAGGATTAGGATCTTTTCTTTATTAACTATGTATTTTTTCCCTTAGTGAATCAAATGTCTTATTTTTCAAAAGGTAAAGAATAACTGTTACATAGCCCAAGAGAATGACAGGAATCTAGTTGCATAGATGAGGACACCGAGCCCTACACAGAAAAATCCAAAATTCAGTTCACTTAATATACAGTTTAGGTCAGTATTTCTCAACAGAGTCTATGAATTATCTATATCAGAATAATCTAGGAGGCATATTAAAAAATGCAGGTTCCTGGGCCCTACACAGCCTCCTAAGCCAGAACTAAGGTGTGTCAAAGAGTTGGAATTTCAATAATCTCCCTAGGTGATTCATGCACACTAACATTTGGGATTCTTAGTGAAAAAGGGAGTGCAGAATGGCATGTCTCAGTTCATATGGGGACCTTTTATAAATTACACATCCCTGTCTGATCTCTTTCTTACAGTTCTCTCAGGAATTTAATTCAGATTCTAGCCTGCAACTTGTTCCCAGGTCTCTCTATTGGCTTTTTGCATAAGAAAAATTCATATGCTATAAGGCATCCTTGTTGTCTTCTCAGAGTTTGCTCTGAATTTATTTTCCCCTCTAAAGTCATTCAACAAATACTTATTAAATACTTACTACAAGTCAGGCACTGTGGCTGGCACAAAGAGGACAGTGGTAAACAAGGCATACAAACATGGAAGCAGAGAGCCATACTGCTTCAGTGTCAAAAACTTTCAAAATTACAGTAATAGTTTTCATTTACTGAGCAATTGTGATGGACATTGTGCTTGGTGCTTTATATTATCTCTAATCTATATAGGATAATAATTTTATCATATAAGAAAAATGGCTAGTATCCTTATTATTTTTTTTTAATCCTTATTTTAAAGACAAGGAAACTGAGGACCAAGAACACAACTTATAAGGGTTAGAGTTGGGATTAGAACCCATATCTGGGATCCCTGGGTGGCGCAGCGGTTTGGCACCTGCCTTTGGCCCAGGGCGCGATTCTGGAGACCCGGGATCGAATCCCGCATCGGGCTCCCGGTGCATGGAGCCTGCTTCTCCCTCTGCCTGTGTCTCTGCCTCTCTCTCTCTCTGTAACTATCATAAATAAATAAAAATTAAAAAAAAAAAGAACCCATATCTATCTGAGTTTAGTCTGGGCTCTTTCCTTTATATTATGCTTTCTAAGACTTAAAAAAAAAAAATCTTTCCGTCATGCACATTTTCCATTCACATTTTTTTAGTCTTTTTGGTAACAGAATTTAGACTGTAGGGCCTAATGCTTCCTACTTAGCATATATTGACTGTTTGATTTTTTTTTTTTTTTGAGAGAGAGAGAGAGAGAGAGAGAGAGAGAGAGAGAGAGAATCCCTAGGTAGCTCAGCGGTTTAGCACCTGCCTTCAGCCCAGCGCATGATCCTGGAGTCCCGGGATCGAGTCCCATGTTGGGCTCCCTTCATGGAGCCTGCTTCTCCCTCTGCCTGTGTCTCTGCCTCTCTCTGTGTGTGTCTTTCATGAATAAATAAAATCTTTAAAAAAATAATAGCAGAAAAGAAGGAAAAAATGTAAAATAGAGAGAGAAGGGAGAGAGAGAGAGAGAGAGAGAGAGAGAGAGAGAGAATGAGCACACACATGAGCAGAGTGGGGACGGGCAGATAGAGAGGGAGAGAGAGAATCCCAAGCAAGTTTTATGCCCAGCACAGAGCCTAAATCGCAGGGCTCCATCTCAGGATGCTTAACTGACTGAACTACCCAGGCTCCCCTATATTGACTCTGAATTCAAATTATTCTAACAAAATATCTATCAACCCAATAAACCTTCCCCCAAATAGGGGTTTTTTTTTTTAAATACCTGAGGTACCACTCCCACTGCCCTCCGAAGGCTTTCCAGGCTCACATCTTGTATATTTTGACCAGCAAGGTAAATGTTACCCTTCTGAGGCTCATAGAAGCGGAACAACAGCCTTACTATTGTGCTTTTTCTGAAATTGGAGACAAGGAAAGATTATTTAGCTCTTACTGGCATTAGGGAACATGTTTTAAACCATTATAATCATTTTATTATGGTAAAGAAAAAATATTACATTGGGAATCATCAATCAATGATGCAGAATTTTATAAATAACTGAATTACCCACCCTGACCCACTACCTCCTACAATGGCCACTTTCTTTCCTGCAGGGACTTCAAAAGATATTCCACTAAGGACTTTCTGCCCCTCAATGTATTCAAAATGCACATTATCAAAGGCCACCGAAGCTGTCTGTGGTGTGATCTGAATGGGAGATGCCATTGCTTTGTCCTAGTAGGGAAGAAGGAAAAAAGCCACTTTTATACACCATGTAGAGTACAGTCAAGCAGACAATTCTCTAATTCAGAGAGAAAAAGGAGAATAATGGGGAAAGAGGAGGTTTATAAATAGAGTTAGATCACTTCCAAGCATGCTTTTAAAGATTTGTTTTCCATTCTTCACTAAGGTCAAAAACACTTAAATGCTTTGGTTTCGAGCAATTTTATGGGGCAGGTAGAGGGATGGTGGGCAGGGTAGTAAGGAAGCTGAGGATGTGAGGAAAGGCAATCACACATCATATATCATTATTAGCAGAAGTAAATCAAGTCCAAGTACAAATAATTCAATTTAACAAAATTTAGCTTTTAGGTATAATATTTACTAACACTGTAATGTTTCTAAACATGAAAGTAAAAGCTGTAACAACTTCTTAATACACATGATAGCTCTAATTCTTGCACAAGAGAAACCAGTTTGCTGAAATGGTGATGTAAATATTCCCTGACAATGATCCTATTAATGGGATGATGCTCACATGCTTTTAAAAAGGTACTAAATAGATTACTTACTTTAATTCGAGTGTCTACCTTGAGTAGAGTAAACAAGGTGTTCATATCTATGAGTGCTTGTCTAGTTTCTCTATACACAGTTCCCAGAAAGTTAAGGGGTAATGAAAGTTGAAAAAGCAGTCCATTCACCATTACTAGATCTCCAACGGTAAGGGTACCTTAATATGTAGTTGGCAGAAGGGAAAAAAGGTATTTTAGATGTTATATACTTTTCCAGCTTAAGACAGAGGAGTTTATAGTCTATTAGTCTGGAATATGCTACAAAATGCAAATAACCAGCAACTCTTAAGGCCTACTCAAATTTCAAGGCATTTTAATTCATGATTTAGGAATATAGGGAACTTGATATAAGTGGAATGGGAACTGTTCACCCATATACTATATATATATATAGGATCATACTATACTACATACATATACATAATGGTCTAAGTGAAGATAGAAATGGATGGCTAAAAATCTTTCACTTCTTCATAAGACACTGGCAAATTTCTTTGTAATGTGAAATAGAAACTTTTTTTAAAGTATATATTAAAAAAATGGAGAAAATGGATATCATGAATGGGAATGATAAACCACGTATTAAGGTCACAGTAAATGAATAAATCCTGAGTGGGTAGGTTACAGAAAAGAGGCAGAGACATTATTTACTTTTGAAATGTTCTGCAAATGAATCTTCCTAGATTAAAATGTAAATAGTAATTATAAAAAAAGTATGTTTGCATTTTGGTCCTTTGGACTAAACACTAAATTAATTACATTGCTTTCCAGGTCTACAAGTGAAATTAGAAATATTAGATGCTAAAAAAAAGAAGTTACTCCTGAAAGAGTCAGTATGTAGCCCCACAAAATGTATAAATAGTAGTCCTAATTAATTAGTTAACTAGTGCTAAACTTGTAGTATCAAACAAAAATAAGTTAAACATCATACAATTAAGAAAACACATTCTCGTACAAAAAGAAAAGTTAGAGGATCTTAAAGCATCTTACTGAATATATTTTGTAACTAAGACTAATATATACATTCCTTTCATTAATCTTTATTTATAAAGATTAAGTGAAACATCTATAAACGTGAAAATTGCAGATCCATTACCTGCTACAATGCCCTGACTGGCGAGCACCATAATAGCCGTTAAACCAACACTGAAAATAGCACTTTGACCAAAGTTCAACATAGCCAGAGTAGAGGTACTTTTCAATGAAGCAGTCTCATATGTCTTCAGAAATCTATCATATCTTTGTGCTTCATAGTTTTCATTATTAAAATACTACAAAATATATAAAAATTACATACAAGTACAATTAGAATTTATTCTCTTAAGTGATTAGTATCTTTTTCATCTGATTTTATGTTATGCATACAACTCTATACTGTATACTCCATTTAAAAAACTGACTTTCAATACATTGGACTATGGTACTCCTATACTTTTCCATAATGAACTGTATTTCGAAAAGTCCATAAAATTCATCTCATTTTGATGAATGCCTGGTTAATTAATTAATTAATTTATATTTTTTTTGCCTGGTTAATTTAAATCCAGATCTAAAAAAGCTGTTAAGGGGGATGCCTGACTGGCTTAGTTGGTGAACAGACGACTCTTGATTTCAAGGTTTTAAATTCAAGCCTCTACACTGGATGTAGAGATTACTTAAAAAAAAAAATCTTAAAAAAACAAAAGCTGTTAAAGGCACTTCTTTCACAAAGCCTTTCCCTGATCCCCCGAGACTGAACTGACAGATCTCACTGTCCCGACTACATTATGCCTTCTTGTATAGTCACCTGCATACTTAAATTCTCCCAGTTTATGGAGTTAATTCTGGGAGGGCAAGGATTAAATATTAATAGTTTTTTATCACCCTTCCCCATCACAAGACTTAGTGTAGTGCTTTGGATACAAAAGGCATTCAGTAATACTTGTTAAATGAAAAATGAACACATAAATGAGCACTATGCTAGGTACACTGAGGGACAGAGTCAAGAACTTACATGTCAGTTTGTTTAGCTTAGTGTTTATTCTAAATCAAGGTGCTAATTCAGAAGGTAAAAGTCTGATGCTGCCATACAAAAATGGAGGTAGAAAGGACAATTTCCAAATAAAGAAAAATAATAAAGCACAATTAATCTATCACACCTAAAGGTCCTATCCTAATCTGAAGCTCTAACTTAACAGCACTTATTCAATTAAATGGCAGAACAAATCTTTGTGTGATGTGAAAGGCAGAGGAAAGCATAATTAAACATATTACCTTCACAGTTTCATAATTCAGCAGTGAGTCTATGGCAGCGTTACCTGCATCATTATCCGCTTTGTTCATTTCTATTCTAAATCTAGTTCTGTAAGACAAAGATTCGCATAGACATGAAATTTTTGCTATGAAAGCATAACTAATTTCTGAACCTTGACTGGCTCCTGGGAAATACTTTACCTCCACCGTGTAACAGCAACTGTGAATGCTGTGTATGCACCAAGTGTCCCAAGGGTTACCAAAGCAAACTGGGCACCACATCTATAATACTGGAGAAGGCAAAATGCAGAAATGATAAAGTCATTGTTCTTGCGAAACAGTTTACAATATACAACAGCAAGTATCAGTCAAAAGATTTTAATAAAAATATGTTGATGGGAAGTTGTATAAATAAATAAATAATTATGTGAGTAATCAAATACCTTAGAAAAGCTACATTAGGTAGCAAGGGAAGAAAGCAAAACTACATTTGCCACATTGATACTACTGTTTAATGTGACAAAAATAATGCAATAAGCCTTAAGAGAGATAAAGAGTATATATACACTTTTAATTACAAAGTATGAAATTGTAATAAATGGTAAATAAAAATCTAGATAATCTGAGCATACCAGTCCAAAGTCATATACAAATATCTCTACTAACAAAAAAATTACAAGCACTAGTTAAATGACTGATCTATACATAGAACCAACCAACTCTTTACAATAACAAGATTTTGGACAGTCTCTTGAAGTTTATGGCAAAATAATTAAGTGAACTGAATAACCCTTCTGATACCACACAATTTTGCTTTCAAACCATGAGCATTCAATAGCACAAGAGCTTCAAGTACTAAATAACTACTCATGAGAATGTAAGATAAAAGCCTGTTATGAAAAATGTATTACTTACCAAAATACCACTGACAAGAGTCACCTCAAACATGATGGGAAGAAGATTAAATACTAAAGCACTCAGGACAAAACTGATACCCCTTGTCCCTCTGTCAATAGCCTTTGATAAAGCTCCTGTCTGTCTACTCAGGTGGAAAGCCAGATCCAGGTTGTGAAGATGGAGAAAGACATTTCTGGCTATTCTTCGGATTGAATTTTGTGCTACCTTGCCAAATACTGCATTTCGAACTTCATTAAAAAAGGCAGCTCCAGCTCTTGATACACCATCTAGCAATACATTCGAAAGAAAAAAAAATGGGTTGTAAAAACATTAGAATCATAGGAGGGTAAAATGATAAGTATATAGTAAGAAAGTGTATATACATTAAATGAATACATCACAAAAAACTTACATTAAAATAAACCTAGAAAGAATCTAGCCTAATGAGTACCGATCTTTCCACCACTATGGATCCTTTTCAGTGTTATTTTCCTCTATAAATTCCAGATGTTGAAAGATTTTTTTCCAACTAAATATTTTTAGTAAATAGTAGCCCATATGGCCTTACTGTGGACAAATGTACCATATGTCTGTAGTTTTTTTTTTAAATCTCCTTTAACTCCCCAAAATAACAAATGATAAAAATCAAGATCCTGAAAAATCAAGGGCCTTGACTAAAGAATACTCCCATTCAAGTCTCCTGAGTCTCAATAAAGTGTCCTTTCTAATGCATGAGGGAACAAAGCAACATGTGCTGTTCTTTATAAATGGTATATTTGTGTCATGGCTATTGAATATAATTTAATAAGGCATTAATGTACATATATCATTATTTAGCTATTTATTAAATAATTAACAACAACAGCAAGAAAAAACTAGAATTACTGAAAAGGTTATCTTATAAAGAGACTATTAAAAGTTATATTATTATGAATTTAATGTCTTATTTCATATTAGTTTTTCTAGAACTTGAAAAATGAGGCTATTACAGAATTTTTAAAAAGTAGATCATAAAAATCTTTAAATATTACATATCAAAACTCTCACATAAAATGATAGACACTGAAAATGCTACGTTGTATTTGTGATGAAAAGGTCATCTCAAATATGATGAAACCTTCTTGAAGAAAGTCAACACCTGTAGACAGATAAAAGAATCACACATACAGCCAATCAGAACTGCCGTTGCCATGGTTGCAACTGTATTTGGTGCATCACTTAGGTTCAGCATGTTTCCTGACATCTGGTTGAGGCTGTCTACAGCATATTTAAACATGAAGGGAACCACAATATTCATGGCCTAAAAATATAAAAGCAGTAATTATCCATCATATACAAAATATTTTCTAAAAGTACAAATATTTACCTTAAATTAGTATTTATGGTAATGTTTAGATATTAATCATTTACTAGTACTGAAATGATTTTCCCAGTTTATAAAGATAAAATCTTCGGCTTTGGAGAGCTGTCATTTCAGGATTCCTACCTCACACTGACTGCCATGTTAATATTCATTTACAAGCTACACGCATTAGTCAAATGCTCATGCCTCCATGAAATAATCCCCGATTATCCACTCAAAATGCTCTCTCCATTATCTGAAATCCTACAGAGCTTATGGCACCTTAAGGCAAACTGCCTTATTGTTATTTATGTATATATATATTTTTTCTTTCTTACTAGATCTTTAATGGTCTATATCATATTCCTTTTTTTGTCCTACTCTTGTTGAGTGCTACTATGCTTTGTATATAGTTGGTATTCAATCAAATATATAAAATTATTTGTCCACCAAAATAATGGTAAAACTAAAATTATTTAGCAAAAAAGTATCTCAAAAGTGGATTAATTCCAAGTATCTGTGGCTGAGTCACCAATGGGAAAAAACCAACAACGTAACACTGGTAGATCTATTTGTCCCACAAAAATCTTCCTTTGGTCAGAGAAGTGGTGAAGAAATGAGTAAAACAGGTGAAGGGGATTAAGAGGTACAAACTTCCAGTTATAAAATAAAAAAAGTTGTGGAGATGAAACGTACAGCATAAGAAATATAGTCAATAACATTGTAGTAATGTTATATGGTGACTACATTTATTGTGGTAAGCACTGAGTAATGTGCAGAATTGTTGGATCACTTTGTTATATGCCTGTAACTAATACTGACATTATATGTCAACTATAATTCAATAACATAAATTTAAAAAGATTCCTGGGATCCCTGGGTGGCACAGCGGTTTGGCGCGGGCCTTTGGCCCAGGGCGCGATCCTGGAGACCCGGGATCGAATCCCACGTCGGGCTCCCGGTGCATGGAGCCTGCTTCTCCCTCTGCCTATGTCTCTGCCTCTCTCTCTCTCTCTCTCTCTCTCTCTGTGACTATCATAAATAAATAAAAATTTAAAAAATAAAAATAAAAAAAATAAAAATAAAAAGATTCCTTTGCTCCAACACTAAACAAAACCCTCTAAATACCAAACTAAGCTTTCAAAAACCAACCTATTTCTCCGTGAGAATATACCAAAAAGTATGAAAATTATGGGTATACTGCTTTCATGTATTCAAGGCAAATATTCATTCACTCATATGTCATATTTTCTGCAAGGTTACAGTATCAAAAACACCAACTATCATTTAAGAACAGAAAACTGATTAGACTGCCAAAGCTTTGAAGAAATTAATTTCAGGGACGCCAAATGGCTCAGCGGTTGAGCATCTGCCTTCGGCTCAGGGCTTGATCCTGGGGTCGGGAATTGAGTCCTGAATCCGGCTCCTTGCAGGGAGCCTGCTTCTCTCTCTTCCTATGTCTCTGCCTCTCTCTGTGTGTCTCTCACGAATAAATAACCAAAATCTTTAAAAAAAAAAGATTTAATTTCATATACATTAATAACATATGAAAGCAATTTTTAAAAAGATATTTATATTTATTTCCGAGAGAGAGAGAGAGAGAGCACGCAAGCAAGAGCAGCGTGTGTGTGTGTGTGTGGGGGGGGGGGGGTTGGGAGGGGAAAGCAGAGCATGGACTCCCAAAGCGAGGCTTGATCCTGGGATCCTGAGATCATGACCTGAGCCGAAGGCAGCGGCTTAACCAACTTAGCAACCCAGGCGCCCTGAAAGCAATTCTATAAGGCTTAACAAAAACAATGAAATTCCAGCTCTTATTAAAGTCTCATTATTATATCATTCATCCTTGTTAAACATAAAAAATATTGTCAACAAGCCTAAGTTCAGCTGAAAACTGATAGGAGCTAGGTAAATCTTCCGAATCAAGATTTCAAAGTAAAGTATACAAGTGTCCTAACAACTAAGCAGGTTCAACAATATCATTAAAATACACAGCAGATGTTGGAATACTTCTAAGAATATAACAGTATGGGATAAACTGCTCAAAATTTTTTCTAACTTTTAAAATATAATCTAAAAGAAAAGCAGGTTTCAAGTATGATAAATTTCACAATTCTGATTTTCATATAATCATATAACCTCAAGCTCTTGTTTCTCCTTGAAATGCCCTGCCTGCCTGATTTACCTTTCTATTTCTCCATTTTCTAAAACCCACTCTGAATACCATTCCTATTATGAAAACTGAAGGCATTTGGCACTTCCCATTTTCCAACTCCTCTTTTTTTATAGTTTATATCTTATTATTTGTCTTTTTACTATATATTTATTTGCTTTCTAGGTGTAATGTGCATGGATATACTGGCTTCTCAACCTCAGTTCACAAACCTTTCATGGCAAAACAAACATTTCGTGAACAGCTACCGGACTCATGTATGGTGCTAGGTACCTTTTGCAAAGGAGAGAGCTGAATGAAATAACAATTCTATTAAATGGATAACCCTATAATTGAGTAAACTCAGGTTCCATGAGGTTTAATGACTTGTCTGGTAAGCAGCAGAGCTAGGATTAAAATCTAAGACTGATTTGAAATTCATAATTTTTTCTAGTATACCACAGCCATATTAGCAGCTCATAAAGCAAGGGGCCATATTATTATTCTTCATTTGCACCCTAAAATAGATGCCTTCAAACCTGCTGTTGAAAGCAGATATAAAGTATGGCACAAGTAATTTAAATAAATTTGAGCAGATTCCTGGGTTTCTGTAAAATAAGACCACATCCTCACTTGCCTTCTTTTTTTTCCCCTCACTTGTCTTCTAATACAATTTCCTGAGTGAGAGAAAAAGTGATAGGTACAGCTAGCATGCAATTCTTTTAACTTACAGCCTATTATATCTTTGCCACAGCCAGAGTGAGTAGTGACTGAAACTAAATTATCACCAAGAAAAGTTGTGTAATTTTACTTTCTTGAAAATGTGTTTATGTTTGGTCAAATTTGGGAGCATAGTTGTAAATGTGTAAAGAATGTGAATATTATCTGTCTTGTATTTTTACTGACAGAAAAAAAGGCAGTTAGCACAGTGCTAAGAACATATACTACCACTAATAATAATTGGTGATTACTTCCAGTTTCCCCAAATAAATAATTTTTAAAGGAAAGAAATAAAAAAACATAAATGAAATAGAAAGGAGTATATTATGCATAGATGTTTTTATTAGTACATGTGTGTTGGCTGCACTGGCCTTGTGGTATTTTGAGCGTGGGGGGTGGCAAATATTGGTTTTCCATAATATTCTGCTTTCATGATAACTACACTTAAACCACCTCAGAGGAATATGAATTTTTTAAAAACGTTTTCTTTTGAAATAATTGTAGATCCAGAAATTGCAAAAGTAGTACAAAGAGACTTATAACCTTTCACTCAGTATCTCCTAATGATGACATCTTACATAGCTATAGTTCAATATCAAGACCAAAAATGTATATTGGCACATTGCTATTAACTAGATTACAGAACTCATTCAGTTTTTTACCATTTTTAAATGTATATTCATGTATGTATGGTTTATATATGTTGCCTACATGGTCCTAATGCTATCTTACCCCATCTTCAGATCCATGTAACCATCACCACAATCGAGATACAGAACTATTCCATCACAACAAAAGAAATCTCTTGTGCCACTTCTTTATATTCACTCCCATCCCACCTGGCCCCACAACATCAATCTCTGTCCTGTGGCAACCACTAATCTCTATAGTTCAGTCATTTTGAGAATATTATATATATAGAATCATATAGTTTGTAATCTTTTGAGATTGACCCTTTTTATTCCACTCTGCACGATGCCCCTGAGGTTCATCAAGGATGATGAATGTATCAATAGCTCATTTTTTAAAAGATTTATTTATTTATTTATTTATTTATTTATTTATTTATTTATTTATGAGAAAGAGAGGGAAAGCATGCACATGTGTGGAGGGGAGGGACAGAGGAAAAGGGAGAGAGAGTCTTAAGCAGACTCTGCACTGAGTATGGAGCCCAACATGGGGCTCAATCTCACGACCCTGATATCATAACCTGAGCTGAAACCAAGAGTCTAATGCTTAACACCAACTGCACTACCCAGGTACCCCTCATTAGCTTATTTTTATAGTTAAGTACTATTCCATAGATGTACCAAGTTTATTCAACCATTCATCCCTGAAGGACATTTTGGTTGTTTGTAGTTTTGGAATACAAATAAAAAGATGCTGTGGAAATTTTCATACAAGTGTTCATAAGTTTTCAATTCTCTGGGATAAATGCCCAAGAGTAATTGGTAAATCATATGGTGAGTCTATACTGAACTTTTTTAGGAAACTGCCATACTCTTTCTGAGTGGCTGTACCATTTTACATTCCCACCACCAGTAAAGTACGAGTGATCCAATTCCTCCACATCCTCACCAACATTTTATATCATCACTATTTTTTATTTTGAAACTTTTTTTTAAGTAAGCTCCACGCTGGCGCCCAATGTGGGGCCTAAATGCATGACCCTGAGACCAAGAGTCAGACATTCAACCAACTGAACCACCTAGGCACCCCTTTATTTTGAAACTATTTTAATAAGCATATAGTATTATCTTATGGTTTTGTGTTTCCCTAACAGAAATGATGTTGAACATCTTTTTGTAGTCTGATTTTCCACCCTTATATTCTCTTTGATAAAATATCTGTTTACATCTTTTGTAAATTTTATAACTGGACTGTTTTGGGATGGTTTTTGTTTTTGTTTTTTTGCTATTAAGAGTTCTAGATATTTTTTCTAGATATAGAGGCCTTTGTTGGGTATATAGTTTGCAAACATTTTCTCCTAGTGTGTAGCTTTGCTTTTCATCCTGCTGAAGAGCCTAAACTCCTACCCCACCCTAGTAGCCATCAGGAGTCCTTTCCTTTCAGAGTCAATGGAGGCCAACATGAGAACCTGGACTTTCAATCCCACCTGAAGTAATGAGGCAGCAACCCATCCCTATTGGAGCAGTATCACAGGAGGCCTGCTAAGTAATAGACTTTTTAAAAAGCCAGTCTCATAGAATATCCAAAATATCCAGGTTTCAATAAAGTAAAAAAAATCACTCATTATACCAAGGACTAATAAGATATCAACTGGAAATAAAAGAATACAATCAATAGACACAAATGTTAGAACTACCTGATGAGGATTTCAGAATAGCCATCATGAAAGTGCTTCAAGGAGCATTTATGAACATGCTTCAAACAACAAAAAAATAGAATGTCTCAGCAGAAAAATACAGGACATAAAGAAGAACCAAATGAAAAATCTGGAAACAAAAAATATAATGACTAATTAAAAAAAATCTGAATGTATGGGTTTCATGGCAGAATAGAGAGAACAAAGGAAAGAATCAGTCAACTTGAAAACAGAACAAGAAAATTTATTGCATATGAACAAGAGAGAGAAAACACTGAAAAGGGAGGGAGAGGGTACAAGACTCTAGGGTCTATGGGACTATAAAAAAGATCTATCACTCCTCTTTATAGTCTCAGAAGATTAGGAGAGAAAGTGTGAGGCTGAAAAAAGTATTCAAAGAAATAATGACTAAAAATTCCCCAAATATGGCAAAAGACATAAACTCACAGATTCAAGAGGCTGAGCAACCCCCTGAATAGGGAAAACCAAAGAAACTCACACCAAGACACATTATCATTAAAATTCCAAAAGCTAAAGACAAATTTAAAACCTTTAAGAGCAGCTAGAAAGAAAGACTACATACATTATGTGTAAGGGGAAAAACAATTTGAAGAAACCAGATTTCCAAGGAGGCCAGCAGGAAGTGGCATATTTTTCAAGCGATAAAAGAACTGTCAACTTAGAATCCTGTAATCAGCAAAATTAGCCTTCAAGAATGAAAGGAGTATCAAGATGTTCTCAGGAAAAATAAATCACTAGCAGACCTCCTCTAAAAGAACTGCTAAAGGACTCTTCATACACATGGGAAATGGAAGCAGAAGGAAACTTGGAACATCGGGAATGAAGGAAAAGCAACAGAAATAGTAAATATCTGTGCAAATATAGTAGCCTATTCTCTTAAGTTCTTTAAAATATGTTTGACGGACAAAAGCAAAAGTTAAATAATTGACTAATGGGGTTTTCAATGTATACAGATGTAATACATAAGATAATCGGTAAACATAAAGGGAGAGAGTAAAGGGACTTAAAAGGTAGTAAGGTTTTTATATTCCACTTTACATGGTAAAATATTCATTTTAAGTAAGCTATGAAAAGTTTAGTATCAATATTCTAATTCCTAGAGCAACTACAAAAAAATTGTATGAATAAATACACTGAAAGGCACAATAGATAAAATGGGATAGAAAAACATGTTTAAGTAACACAAAAGATGGCAGCAAAGGTGTAAGAGAGTAACAAAAGAAAGGAAACTGGCATAACAAATAATAGTAGACCAAACTCCAAATATATCAATAATTATCAATAAAATTATCAATAAATTATAATGACCAACATAAATAATTATTAATGTATCAATATACTGGCAATGAATAACTGGAAACCAATATTTTTAAAAATTACAATACCCCTCCCCCCTCAAATAAATTCTTAAGTATAAACCTAATGCAGGATTTCTCAACCTTCAGCACTATAGACATTCTGGGTTAGATCATTCTTTCTTAAGGGAAGAGATAATCTGTGCTCTTTAGGATGTTTACCAGTATCCCTAAAGTCTACCTACTACATGCACCCTCATCCCAAACTGTGACCATCAAAAAAGTCTCCAGATAGTGCCAAATGTCCCCTAAAAGGCAAAATCACCCCTGACTGGAAACCAGTAGTCTAATTGTACATGTTCAGTGTCTGTATGCTGAAAGCTATGAATGCAGATGAAATAAATCAAAGAAGATCTATGTAAATGGAGAAATATTCTATGTGCACTGACTGGAACACTCAGTATAGTAGGGATGTCAATTTTCCCTCATTGGTCTAGGGATTTAATAAAAATCCATTTAAAAATCCTGTATGGGGGCAGCCTAGGTGGCTCAGCGGTTTAGTACCACCTTCAGCCCAGGGCCTGATCCTGGAGACCTGGGATCAAGTCCCATGTCAGGCTCCCTACATGGAGCCTGCTTCTCCCTCTGCCTGTGTCTCTGCCTGCGCCTCTCATGAATAAATAAATAAAACCTTTTAAAAAACAAAAAATAAAAATCCCGTATGGTTTCTTTGTAGCTATAGACAAGATTATTTTAAAATTATATGGGCAGAGGAAGAAACTAGAATAGCCAAAAAAATTTTTTAAAGGAAAAACACTGGAAGAATCACACCACCTATCTTTATGTCTTACTTTAAAGCTACAATGATAAAATCAATGTGGTACTGATGAATGGAGAGACACGTATGTATAGATCAATGGATAAGAACACACACACACACACACACACACACTATGGTAGGGAGAATAATGGCTCCCTAAAATCTCCATGTACTAATGTAATTATCTCCAGAACCTATGAAGATGATATCTTACATAGCAACACAAACTTTGCATGTGATTAAAGAATATGAGCTGCGGAGAGTATCCTGAATTACCTGGGGGGGTCCGAGTATAGTAAAAAGGGTCCTTATAAGAAGGAGGCAGGGGCAGGTCAAAGTCAAGAGAAAAGATAGGACTACACAGACCAAAAGAGTCAGAGTCAGAGATTGAAGATGCTGCTGGCTTTAAGATGGAGGAAGGGGCCATAAGTCAAGGAATGCAGATAGAAAAGGCAAGGAAATAGATTCTCCCCAACGAGCCTCTAGAGGGAATATAGGCTTGACAAATGCTTTTATTCTGACCCAGGAAACCTAATTTGGGACTTCCAACCTTATAAAATAATACATATGTGTTGTTTTAGGCCCTCAAGTGTCAGGTTTTTATAGCAGCAATAGGATACAAAGGAAATTCAACTGGCAGAGGATAGCCTCCATGTAGGAACAATTGGACAAAACAATGAACTTTCAACTAAACTGGATACAAGAATTAACTCAAAATGGAACATAAACATAAATGTAAAAGGTAAACATATAACTTTTAGGAGAAAACTCAGATGAAAGTTGTAATGACCTTGAGTTGAACAATTCTTAGACACAAGAACTAAACACAATCCATAAATGAAAAAAAATGATAAACTGGAACCTATCAAAATTTAAAACTCTTGTTCTATATAAAACACTATTAAGGACATTGTTTTAAAAGCTACAGATGGGAGAAAATATTTGCAAATTATACCTGAGGAAAGTCTCATATCCAGAATTTATAAATAACTCACTAAAGAATAAAAATAGTCTAAATACAAACAGACAAAACACTTGAACAGACACTTTACCAAAGCAGATATATGGCTGGCAAGTAAGCACATGCATATTCAACACCATCAGCCATTAGGAAAATATATATTGAAACCACAAGACACCACTAAATGCCTGACAATATCATTTGTGGGGAAAGAAGTGAAGCAACTGGAACTCTCATACGCTGCTGGCAGGAAGTTAAAAATAGCCATTCTGGAAAATAGTTTGGTAGTTTCTTATAGAGTTAAACATACAGCAACCATGACCCAAAAATTCCACTCCTAGATTTTTGTCCCAGAGAAATGAAAACCCAGGTTCACACAAAAGACCATATCTAAATGTTTATAGTCCCTCTAGTTATAATTGCCAAAAGGTGGAAAGAAAGTAAATGTTCACCAGTGGATATATAAACAAAGTATAGTACACCCATACCATGAACTACACCTCAGCAATAAAAAGAAAAATGAACTATTGATATACTCAATGATTTGGATGAAAGACAAAGGCATATGATTGTATTTATATGGTATACTCAAAATGACAAAACTATAATGATACAGGACAAATCAACAGTATCCAGTACTTAGGAGTCTGAAGAGGATATATTCACAAAGGGGTTACACAAAGATTTTTGGGGTGGTAGCACTTTTCTATATCCTCTGACTGTGGCAGTAGTTACATGAATATATCCATGTGTTAAAAACCATAAAGGAGTGCACTTTACTGCAGTGTATATTAAAGGTAAAATTTAAAAAATAAAGCCAGTGTCTTTTGACCTGGCTCCCTAGAGGCTTGTGAGTTCTAAAAATAAGGCTAGATGCTAATTTATTTCAATCAAAATTGACTCAATATGGAGTTTAATCCCTCTGTTGTTTTCTAAAAATTGAGAAACTGTTTTTACTGAATTATAATCATGTGACAAAAGTTATGCTCAATCTCTAATTGCAATGTGCCCATTTATTTACCATTAATTTAAGTTCAGGAGAAATAAAAGGACCCTTTGCAACGACGTGGACAGAACTAGAGGATATTATGCTAAGTGAAATAAGTTTATCAGAGAAACACAATTCTCATATGATTTGACTCATATGTAGAATTTAAGAAACAAAACAATTATAGAAGAAGAAAAATAAAATAAGACAAAATCAGAGAGGGAGACAAACCATAAGAGACTCTTAATCATAGGAAACAGGGTCTCTGGAGGGGAGCAGGCTGGGGGGGACAGGGTAACTGGGTGAAGAACATTAAGGACGGCATATGGTGTAACGAGCTCTGAGTGTTATATAAAACTGATGAATTGGGAGATTTGCAAAGATGGTGGAAAACTAGGGGTTCTCAACTCACCTGGTCCCACCAACTTACCTAGATAACTTTCAAATCATCCTGAACACCTATGCGTTCGACCTCAGATTTAAAGAGAGAACTGCCGGAATGTTATAGAGACAAGGGTTTTTGCTTCTAGCAAGGTAGGAAGGTGGAAAAAAATAAAATAAAAAAGAATCAAGTGGGGGAGGGGCACCGAGAGGAGTCAGGCTAAAGCCAGGCAAAGCAGGAACTTTAAAAATTCACACCGGATTCTTCCCAGGCAGATAAGTGCTTAGCAGGGAACTCGGGCAGAATCACAGCAGGGACAGTGAAGCCTCCAGCTTCCCAGAATCACTAATAGAGGAAGTGCGCAGAGGTGGGGGAGTGCACCACAGACTGTGAGCCAGTCTCAAAGGGCTGGAGCCTAGTGCACCCGGCGAGCCATCTGGGAGAAGCCTGTCAGTCAGACAGGCAGCTCTGGACTGAAGTGTCTGTGCCCTGCTGCATTCGGGAGCTGGATGCCCCAGGAGTGCAATTCCAGCAGCACAGGGCCCCGGATCCCAGGGCGCTGAGCAGACATAGCCCAAGATCCTGCACTCCCCCGGGACAGGTGGGAGCAGGTTGGGCACAGGAAACTGAGAACTCTCCAGCTGCTGGGCGTCCCACAAGCTATGCTGATCAGCGCACCTGTGCCAGCTCCAGGAGGATCTAGGCCAGTGTGGACTGGGAGACTGCATTAGTTACTAGTGGGAAGCTGACTCCAGAGCTAGAAATCTGGCCACCTCAATTGTTGTTTTCCCCCCTTGTTTCACCAAGAGAGAGGCGGGTGCCAGGGAACAGAGGCCTGACAGGAAAAACAGCTCCCATGGAGCCCTGCACCCAGCAGAGGGGTCATCTCTGCCCAGGCACTGACACCTGAGAAACAGCACAAAAGACCCCTCCCCAAGAAGGCCAGCTGGAAGGATAGGGTAAAAGCAAGTTCTTGACCAAGTAGCACTGGAAAGCTCCAGGGAAAGTGGAGGGATTTATAGTACATAGAATTAGAGGAAAAAATTATTGGAAAAAAAATTTCCAATATTTTTTCCCACCTTTACTATAATATTTTACCACCTTTTAATTTTTAAGTTTCCTCCTTTTTGACTTTCATATTTCTACAATTATAGGTCTTACATATGGTTTCCACTTCTAGACTCCCTTCAACATAATTTAATTTTGATAGATATACGAGATATGTTTTTTTTGTTTTGTGTTTTTAATTTTTTCTGCCTCATTTTGATCACAATGTTGGAAGTTAATACCTTTTAAAATATAACCAGCATGCACCCGGAACCACGTGGTATACCCTGTTGGTTGATTCTGTGAGATGATATTCTCTCTTCATTCCCATTCTCCCCCCTTCTTTTATCTTCTACATGTTTTGGTGGTCAGTGTTGGGACTTTCTATAAATATTGCTGGTTTATATACATTTGGGACTGAGCATCTTCTAACATACAGAATTTAATACACTCAGAACCGAGATGATCACCCTCTAAGACCCCTGAGATAGACAACATTCTCCCTCCACTACAAATTCTTCACCACCACCAACTCCCAGTTCCCCCTTTTGTTTCCTTCTTTTTTCCTCTTTTGCTTTTTTCTCTTTTTCTTTTTTTTTTCATTTACTTTGGGATTCTTTGCCTTTTATTTTTTTACTACTTTGTCCTAAAATTTGTTTTTCAGGGGTGCCTGGGTACGTTTGGCCCAGGGCGTGATCTCGGGTCCTTGGATTGGGTCCCACATCAGGCTCCCTGTGTGGAGCCTGCTTCTCCCTCTGCCTCTCTCTCTCTCTCTGTGTCTCTCATGACTAAATAAATAAATAAAATCTTGAGAAAAAAAATTTGCTTTTCACATTAGTGGTCCTTTTGTTTTATTTTGTTCCCATCTTTTTTTTCCATTTCCTGGTCTCTGGCATTGTCAGAATGACCTAGGGTGAAATTTACTTAAGTCATGGTTGGTATTCTGGACTCAGCCCGCTCATACAGACACTCTGCACCGACCAAAATGACCAGAAGGAAGAACTCACCACAAAAGAAAGAATCAGAAACAGTACTCTCTGACAAAAGGTACGGAATATGGATTACAATTTGATGTCAGAAAGCCAATTCAGAAGTACATTTATAAAGGTACTGGTGGCTCGGGAAAAAGCATAAAGGATTCTAGAGACTTCATGACTGCAGAATTTAGATCTAATGAGGCCGAAATTAAAAATCAATTAAATGAGATGCAATCCAAACTGGAGGTCCTAACTCCTAGAGTTAATGAGGTGGAAGAAAGATTGACATAGAAGACAAGTTGATGGTAAGGGAGGAAGCTGAAAAAAAAAGAGAAAAACAACTAAGAGACCACGAGGAAACAATTAAAAAGATTCATGGAAACTAATGAAAAACAAGATACAACCATTCAAAATCTTTGGAACATAGCAAAAGCAGTCCTAAGAGGGAAATACATTGCAATAAAGCATCTCTCAAAAAATTATAGAAAACTCAAATAAACAAGCTAACCTCGCACCTACAGGAATTGGAGAAAGAACAGCAATAAAACCTAGAACAAGCAGAAGGGAGATAATACAGATTCAAGCAGAACTCAAGGAAATGGAAACCAGAAGAACTGTGGAACAGATAACAAAACCAGGAGTTGGTTCTTTGAAAGAATTAATAAGATAAACCATTAGCCAAACTTATTAAAAAGAAAAAAGACTCAAAATAATAAAATCATGAATTAAAGAGGAGAGGTCACAACCAAAACCAAGGAAATACAAACGATTTAAAAAACGTCTTATGAGCAGCTATACACCAATGAATTAGGCAATTTAGAAGAAAAAGATGCATTTCTGGAAAACCCACAAACTACCAAAACTGGAACAGAAAGAAATAGTAAACCTGAATATGCCAATAACCAGGGAGGAAATTGAAGCAGTCATCAAAAACCTCCCAAGACACAAAAGTCCAGGGCCAGATGGCTTCTCAGGGGAATTCTATCAAACATTTAAAGAGGAAATACTACCTATTTTTATAAAGCTGTTCCAAAAGATAGAAAGGGACAGAATACTTCCCAACTTGTTTTATTTTTTTTAATTATTTATTTATTCATGAGAGACAGAGACAGAGAGACAGACAGAGAGAGAGAGACAGGCAGAGACACAGGCAGAGGGAAAAGCAGGCTCCATGCAGGGAGCCCGACAGGGGACTCGATCCCAGCTCTCCAGGATTACGCCCGGGCTGAAGGCGGAGCTAAACCGCTGAGCCACAGAGGCTGTCCCCCAACTTGTTTTTTGAGGCGAGCATCACCTTAATTCCAAAACCACACAAAGACCTCACCAAAAAGGAGAATTATAGACCAATATCCCTGATGAACACAGATGCAAAAAAATCTCAACAAGACACTAGCCAATAGGAACCAACAATACATTAAGAAGATTATCACCAGGACCAAGTGGGATTTATCCCCAGGATGCAAGGGTGGTTCAACACCCGTAAAACAATCAGCAAGATAGATCACATCAACAAGATAAAAAAGAACCATATGATCCTCTCAATAGATGCAAAGAAAGCATTTGACAAAATACAGCATCCATTCCTGATCAAAACTCTTCAGAGTGTAGGGATAGAGGGAACATTCGTCAACATCTTAAAAGCCATATATGAAAAGGCAATAACACATATCATTCTCAATGGGGAAAAACTGAGAACCTTTCTCCTAAGATCTGGAACACAAGAGGGATGTCCACTCTCACCACTGCTATTCAACATAGTACTAGAAGTCCTAGCCTCAGCAATCAGGCAACAAAAAGAAATAAAAAGCATTCAAATTGCCAAAGAAGAAGTCAAACACGCCCTCTTCCCAGATGACATAATGCTGTACATAGAAAATCCAAAGATCTCCACCCCAAGATTGCTAGAACTCATACAGCAATTCATCAACATGGCAAGATACAAAACCAATGCCCAGAAATCAGTCCCATTCCTATACACTAACAATAAGATTGAAGAAAGAGAAATTAAGGAGTCAATCCCATTTACAATGGCACCCAAAAGCATAAGATACCTAGGAATAAACCTAACCAAAGAGGTAAAGTGTCTATATCCTAAAAACTATATAACACTTCTGAAAGAGGGATCCCTGGGTGGCGCAGTGGTTTGGCGCCTGCCTTTGGCCCAGGGCGTGATCCTGGAGACCCAGGATCGAATCCCACATCGGGCTCCCGGTGCATGGAGCCTGCTTCTCCCTCTGCCTGTGTCTCTGCCTCTCTCTCTCTCTGTAACTATCATAAATAAATAAAAATTAAAAAAAATATTTAAAACACTTCTGAAAGAAATTGAGGAAGACACAAAGAGTTGGAAAAATATTCCATGCTCATGGATTGGCAGAATTAATATTGTGAAAATGTCTATGCTACCCAGGGCAACTTACATGTTCAATACAATCCCTCTCAAAATAACATAGACTTTCTTCAGGGAGTTGGAACAAATCATCTTAAGATTTGTGTGGAATCAGAAAAGACCCCAAATAGCCAGGGGACTATTGAAAAAGAAAACCAATGCCCGGGGGCATCACAAGGCCAGATTTCAACTTGTACTACAAACTGTGGTCATCAAGACAGTGTGGTACTGGCATAAAAACAGACACATAGATCAATGGAACAGAATAAAAAACCCAGAAATGGGCCCTCAACTCTATGGTCAACTAATATTCGGAAAAGCAGGAAAGACTATCCATTGGAAAAAGGACAGCCTCTTCAAAAAATGTTGCTGGGAAAATTGGACAGCCATGCGCAGAAGAATGAAACTAGACCATTCTCTTACACCATACACAAAGAAAAACTCAAAATGGATGAAAGATCTACATGTGAGACAAGAATCCATCAAAATCCAAGAGAACACAGGCAACAACAACCTCTTTGAATTTCGCCATGGCAACTTTGTGCAAGATATATCTATGAGAAACTAAAGCAAAAATGAATTGGATTGGCACCTAATCAAGGTAAAGGGCTTCTGCACAGCAAAAGCAACAGTCAGCACAACTAAAAGACAACCTACAGAATGGGAGAAGATATGTGCAAATGACCTATCAGATAAAGGGCTAGTATCCAAGATCTATAAAGAACTTATTAAACTCCACAGCAAAGAAACAAACAATCCAATCATGAAATAGGCAACAGACATGAACAGAAATTTCACCAAAGAAGACATAGACATGGCCCACAAGCACATGAGAAAATGCTCCCTATCACTTGCCATCAGGGAAATACATATGAAATCCGCAATGAGATACCACCTCACACCAGTGAGAATGGTGAAAATTAACAAGACAGGAAATAACAAATGTTGGAGAGAATGTGGAGAAAGGGGAACCCTCTTGCACTGTTGGTGGGAATGTGAAATGGTACAGCCACTCTGGAAAACTGTGTGGAGGTTCCTCAAAGAGTTACAAATAGAGCTACCCAAGACCCAGCAGTTGCACTGCTAGGGATTTACCCAAAGATATAGATGCAGTGAAAGGCCGAGACACCTACACCCCAATGTTTATAGCAGCAATGTCCACAATAGCCAAACTGGAAGGAGTCTCGGTGTCCATCGACAGATGAATGGATAAAGATGTGGTATAGGTATTCAATGGAATATTACTCAGCCATTAGAAACGACGAATACCCACCACATGCTTCAATGTGGATGGAACTGAAGGGTATTATGCTGAGTTAAATAAGTCAATTGGAGAAGGACAAACATTATATGGTTTCATTCATACGGGAAATATAAAAAATAGTGAAATGGATTATAGGGGAAAGGAGAGAAAATGAGTGAGAAATATTAGTGAGGGTGACAGAACATGAGAGACTCCTAACTCTGGGAAATGAACAAGGGGATAGTGGAAGGGGAGGTTGGTAGGGAGATGGGTTGACTGGGTGACAGGCACTGAGGCTGGCACTTGATGGGATGAGCACTGGGTATTATACTAGATGTTGGAAAACTGAACTCCAATAAAAGAATATACAAAAAATAAAAGGGGATCCCTGGGTGGCTCAGCGGCTTAGCACCTGCCTTTGACCCGGGGTGTAATCCTGGAGACCTGGGATCGAGTCCCACATCGGGCTCCCTGTATGGAGCCTGCCTCTCTCTCTCCCTCTCTCTCTCTCTCTCGCTCTCTCTCTCATGAATAAATAAATAAAAATCTTTAAAAAAATAAAACCAATAAATCAGCTACCTCTACCTCTGAAACCAGTAATATATTGCATGTTAACTGAATTTAAAGAAAATTTAAAAAACAAAAATTTTAAATTAAAAAAGGGACTTATAATTTGTTTTATTTTGTAGATAAAAAGTTTAAATCAATAAATAATTTTCTAAATTCTTGAATTTTCAGAGAAATTGTATTTGTTTAATTTTAACTTGGAAACACACAAATAGGGACTTTAAAGAATGGACTTAATAAAGAAGTACAATCACCATAAAGGAAAGCCAAAATTATGCTGTATATTTATGATGCCAAATTTACTGGACTCAAATTCTAGGTTTTAAAGTAACTTTTTCCTTCTTGGTCATGATCTATGTCATCTGAGGAACCCATTTCTTCCAGACCTTTTTTATACCTAAATTCCTCAATAATTAATATCTTTTACTGCAGCTTCTGATAATTAAGAACTCTGTAACTAGTGCTGCCAAGAGGGACCCATATATATGAGGGTAAAAGAGAATTTTGTTTGTTTGCCTCTCCAGTCTCAAAAGGATCAGAAGGAGAGAAAGAACATAAGGACAAGAGTACTAAAAAGAGATATGATTAGCAGGGCAAAACAAGTAGAAAAGCAAAGTAGACAACATACTCAGACTATTTGTAAATACCATCTCTTCCAAAAAACAGAGATAGAGGGAAAATTTCTGAACTCATTCTAGGAAACCAGCACCACCTTAACACCCAAACCAGGCAGACATTACAAGAAAGGAAAACTAGACCACTATCTCTTGTGATCATAGATTAAAAAAATTATTCTCACCAAAATATTAGCAAATCAAATTCAATAATGTGTAAAAATAATTATACAACATGACCAAGTGAAATTCATATCTTGTTCAATATTGGAAAATCAATTAATGTAATTCATTACATCAAAATCCTAAAAGGAAAAAATATCATATGATATCAATCAAGGCAAAAAGAAAAGCATTGGACAAAATCCAACACCTATTCATGAGAAAAACTTTCAGCAAACTGGGAATAGAAAGAAACTTCTTCAGTTTGATTAAGGACACCTACAAAAAACCCTATCACTAACAACATACTTAATGATGAGAAACTAGATGCTTTACCCCTAAGTTTGGGAACAAAGCAAAGATGCCCTCTCTTATCACTCTTGTTCAACATGGTACTGGAAGTCCTAGCTAATGTAATAAGAAAAGGAAGTAAAAGGCATACATATTAGGAAAGAGGAAATAAAACCATTTTTGCAGATGATATGATTATCTATGTAGAAAATCCAAAAGAATTGACAAAAACAACAACAAAAAACCCTCCTGAAACTAATAAGCAACTCTAGCAAGGTTGCAGGATATATGGTTAATATACAAAACTAAATTGCTTTCCTATATATCTCCAATGAATAATACATGATTTGAAATAAAAAATCACTTAAATTAGTACCCAAAATGATATAATTAGCTATAAATGTAACAAAACATGTTCAAAATCTGTATAAGGAAAACTACAATACTCTGATGAAGGAAATCAAAAAAGAAATGAATGGATTTCATGTGCATGTGGAGGCCGAGAAAAATTAAGGCTATTCCACTTTAAGTTCAGCATTAGCACAAGTACAGCCATCCCAGGCCCCTGTGAATAAGAGCTGAAATTTACATTACTTCAGTTACAGGAAAAATAAACAGCTTACAGCTTAAAGCCCTAGAAAGCCCTATATTAGAATGAGAACAGAGCCCAAGCCAGTGGCAGGAAGCCCCATATTAGAATGAGAACAGAGCTCAATGCCCTTGAAAGCCCCATATCAGAATGTAAACAGAACTTGAGAAATTCCTCCACCCCTTCTGGAGGTCCCCTAGACCAGCCCATAAAACTCAGCTGAAACCCACCTTGGGGTCCAAGTCCCTGCTCTGCTGTGTCGGGTATATTTGGACCCAAGCTCGAGCTTGTAAATAAGCCCTCGTGTGTTTGCATTGGTGTAGGCTCCTTGGTGGTTTCTCGGATTCGCAATCTTGGGCACAACAGTTCATGCATAGAATGACTCCATATTATCAAGATGTCAGCTGTTCCTAAACTTGATATATTCAATGCAGTCCCAATCAAAATCCCAGCAAGTAATTCGGTAGATATGGACAAAATGATTCTATACTTTATAGAGAAAAATAAAAGACCCAGAATATCCAACACGACATTGGAAAAAAAAAAACAAACAAACAATGTCAGAGGGCTGACACTACTTGAATTCAAGACTTACCATAAAGCTACAATAATCAAGACAGTGTGGCACTGGCAGAAGAACAGATAAATAGATCAACAGAATAGAATAGAGAGTCCAGGAACAGACAAATATACATAAATATATTCAACTGATGTTTGACAAAGGAGTAGAGGCAATCCACTGGGGGTAAAATATTCTTTTCAAAAAATTGTGCTAGAATATCTGAATGTGCAAATAAAAAGAATAAAATCCAGACACTGACTTTTCACAAAAATTAACTCCAAATGGATTGTATTCCTAAATGTAAAGCACAAAGCTATAAAACTTGAGGAAGATAACATAAAATCTAGGTGACTTTTGGTTTGGTAATGACATTAGATGTAACACTAAAGGCGCAATCCATGAAACACTGTTAAGTTGGACTACATTAAAATTTAAAATTTTTGTTCTCTGAAAGACACTGTTAAAAGAAGTAATATATAAGCCACATACTGAATGAAAATATTTGCAAAAAATATGATAAAGGACTTGTATCCAAAATATACAAAAAAAACTCTTAAAACTCAGCAATAAGAAAATGAACAATCCAATTTAAAAATGGGCAAAAGACTTAACAATATCTCACCAAGGAAGATATACAGATGATCAGTAAGCATATGAAAACATGCACAATATCATGTCATTAGGCAATATCAAATTAGAAAAAAATGAAATAGCATTATACATCTACTAAAAAGACTAAAATCCAGAACACTGACAACACCAAATACTGACAAGGATGTGGAGCAAGAGAAAGTCTTTCACTGCTGGTGGGAATACAGAATGGGACAGCCACCTTGGAAGATAGTTTGGCAGTTTCTCACATACTAAACATAGTCTTAACATATAATCTAGTAATTGCATTTCTTAGTAATTACCCAAAGGAGTTGAAAACTTATGTCACATGAAATCTTGCACACAAATGTTTATTGCAGCTTTACTTTTTACCAAAATCTGGAAGCAATGAAAAATGTCTTTCAAATGGTGAATGGATAAACACACTATATGGTATATCCATACAATGGAATATTTTTCAGCAATAAAAAGAAATGAACTATCAAGTCATAAGAAAGACATAAATGACTCTGAAATGTATATAATTACGTGAAAGAAGCCAGTCTGTAGAGCTACACACTGTATGATTCCAACTATATGATATGGAAAAAGGCAAAACAAGAGATAGTAAAATGATCAATGGTTGCCAGGGATTTGGGAGGATGGAGATGAGTAAGTGGAACACACTGGATTTTTAGGGCAAACTCTTCTGTGATACTTTAATGGTGAACACAGGACACTATGCACTTCCCCAAACCCATATAAGTACATAACACAAAGTGTGAATCCTAATGTAAACTATGAAGTTAGCTAATAAGAATAATATATTTTTAAATAATTGGTTCATTGATTGTAACCACATTAATGCAAGATGTTAGTAATAGAAGAAATTGAGTGGGGTTTGGAGGGGATATGCAGGAATTCTCTGCATTTACTGCTCAATTTTTCGATAAGCCTAAAACTTCTATAAAATATAGTCTTTTAATTAAAAAAATATTCCAGGATATAAATCATGCCTCCTATTTAAAGGTTTTAGGTAGCATTGCTTCATTTTAAAAAGTATTTTTCAGAAAATTTTTAAAGAATCGAAGTTAAGCAAAAAGTGCATGAATCTTTTGAAGTTACAAATGTCAAGACACTAGTTACCGGTAAACTCTAGCTCTTCCATGAAGTTTTCCATAAATGCCTAATTGCTGGAATTCCCATATATCTTCATTTGTGACTCCCTTTGGATATTTTTATTATGTTATATATATTTTATCATTATTTGTGTATTTTTCTCCTTCACTACACTACAACTCCAGGAGGGAGGGAGGGCAAGGCCCACATTTTATTCATTTTTGTATTCCTAGCTGCCTAGCACAGTATCTTGTACCTAATAGTCACTCAACAAATGTTGTTTAATACATACTGCTATGATTTGAATGGGTCTCCCAGCCAAATTCACATATTGAATCCTAACCCCCTAGGGTGATGATATTAAAAGTGGGGCCTTTAAGAGGTGATCAGGGCTTTATGAGATTAGTGTCCTTATAAAAAAGTCCCCAAAGACCCTTCCTACCTCTTATATCATGTAGGTTACAATGAAAAGAGCCATCTATGAACCACCTAGATTATGGTGTTTTTTATAGCAGGTAAACAGACTGAGACATATATTATTCCTTACTTTGATATAATAGATGCATTCTTGAAAAAAAAGGATATTAATTAAATTTTGATAAAATATCCTCTCCCTTAAAAATTATTTCATAATTTTAAATAAAGCTCATTTTCATTTCTAACATTCTTGAGATATCTTTTATACATGATACTTTAATGTTCTGTGCTCCCAAGTTCTCTGTCAACTAAGTGGTTCCAAAGACGGTGCTGGTTAGAGAATATGAGTAAAATTTTTTATAACATTAAAATAAACACTTATTTTATGAAAACAGAGGATTGTAGTAAATGTGTTTTATATTTTCCTTAAATTCTGGCACAGCTGTACATGATATACTAATGGGTTAAATTAAAAAAAATCCTTGGGATCCCTGGGTGGCGCAGCGGTTTGGCGCCTGCCTTTGGCCCAGGGCGCGATCCTGGAGACCCGAGATCGAATCCCACATCGGGCTCCCGGTGGATGGAGCCTGCTTCTCCCTCTGCCTGTGTCTCTGCCTCTCTCTCTCTCTCTCTCTCTGTGTGTGTGTGTGTGTGACTATCATAAATAAATTATTTTAAAAAAATTAAAAAAAAATCCTTGGATCTCAAAATTCCCAGATTAATGATAATATGATACTCCTAGGATATATGTGTGGATGGTAAAAAAAAAAAAAAAAGGTACTGCATATGATCTGTAGGTATTTAAGGAATGAAGGCAAATAAGTGTTCTATCTCTCTGCCTGTCTCTATCTCGGTCTCTCTTGGCAGCAGAACCCCTAAAATAGATCTTATATGGGACTCCAATGTATTAAAAATAGAATTTCTGCAACTCTGAAGAAATACCAATCAATACTTCTTGGCCTTCTCTGGGATGCAAGGCATCTTTACATAATAATTTATCTTAAAAATCTTTGCTAGAGACAATGATAGCCTTAAGACCTTCAGAATGAAAAGAGTATGAATAGACAAATCAGTAAGCAGATGGTATGCTGTGGCCCCATAGGTTAAGCATGAAATCCTCTTCTATTTTTCTTCTTCAGACTTGACATTTCTCTTTCTGTCCTTCTTCTCCTCCATGGGTGCTCTGGCCTTACTATGAAACCACCACATGATGCTCAGATGGCTGCGTGGCATTCATTTATAGCTGAGAAGATTCCTGAACCTGGCCCTAAGATTCCCACAAATATGTGGAAGAGGTAGGGAAGATCAGAACATAAAGGGGAATAGAATAGTCCAAAGTGGTTATATGTCAAAGCATGTAATCAGGTTTAAAAAAAAATAGGAAGCCAAGGAATTAAAGGGATAACAATCCATCTTTGCATATCAAGTATAAATCATATCTGCAATACTACCAAAATTAAACAATGACCAGGTTTTAAAGATTGGGAGAGTAATCACTTTTAAACTGAGGACAGTAGAGAAGCTAGAAAAATGACATTAGGAATGGTTAAATGCTACTACTACATATTCCTAAGGTTATTCTATACTCTAGTTCCTATCTAGTGAAAAGTTAACTGTTTTTCTCTATGTTCTAAAAGTACAAGCGTGTAATCATTATAACATCAGGGAAATTTATTTCTTTTCCTGACTCAAAAGGAAGCAAACATACTTTTTGAGGACTGATTTTTCTATATTTATTTGTTTACTTATAATTAGTTTATATAAGGTTAGTACAGCACTATCCATTAACTGGGTGCTCAGGTTTCTCACTATTTATTGAGAGAAGATTCAAATATTAGTCTTCTAAAAATATTTCAGTCCTTAAGAAACTTACCTTGACCTAGTTTTTATATCCTGACATTGACCTGTCACCAAGCTACACTGTCACCAAGAAATCTATATTTTGAAAAACTGAAATACATTCTAAAAATAAAATCTAATACAAATGTCATTATTTAACACACCTCCCTCTGACTAACCTAATTAGTCATGTTCTAACCTGTTCTCTTCAATTCATAAGTCAGTCCAGAAAACAATCTACCTTAAACTTGTTAGCAAAGTACTTTCATTCAGCTAATAAAGGCCAATTTGGTAATTTGGCCTTGCATAAGAGCTCAGAATAACTTTTATCCTTATGTAATTTGTAGGTAAAAGATGATTCAGCAACCAGTAGTGTGCTAGAAATAGGAGTTAAAAGAATTTCAACATTAGCTACCAAAATTAGATTTGTAATATTATCCTCTCTGTTCAGTTTAAACAAACAGAATAAAGTATGGATTCTTGGTCTGTTGTTTAGTATCTAAATTTAGTCTTCTCCAAGGGCAGGGGTCCCGTTCATTGGGGGAGTACTCAACAGAACCCATAGATGAGAAAGAACAAAAGACAATAAATGGTCAGACTGAATTATTCTAGTTTTACTCTCCAATCACTCCTTTCCTGTTTATTACCCTACAGGAACACAGTTATCATGGGTTCTGTCTATAGTCATCTTCTATTTCTACTCTATTCCTTGGTGAACTAATCTACATTGTTTCAATTATTACCTCTTAAACTCTCTAGCATGGGGCTCCTTCCTAAACTTGCCTTGCAATTTTGTCTTATCAGCTAAATATCTGTCTCAAGGTTGCATTAGCATTTCAAACTTAACTTGCCCCAAACAAAAATTTTCGTCTTCCCAAAGAAGACCTTCCTATCTACTTCTGTTCAAAGCATTTTTCTTCTCTTATCCTTAGCATCAATTTTGAATCCTATTTCTCTTTTACTTCTAATATCTGATCCATTGCTAAATACTGTTGATTTCCCATATCTCACAATATCTCTGGAATCTTTTCTCTCCATATTACCATTTCTACCACTACTCCAGTATAAAGTGGACCCTATTTCTCATCTAGACTATTACATTAGCCTCATAACTGGTCAGTAAATGTTTGCTAAATGAATACATGAAATGAAAATCAATGGTATCCCTACTTTAGTTGTCTTACCACCCTAATCCATTTTATACAACAGGGTCAGATTAATTTTCTAAAGTACAACTCTAACCTTATTACTCTTCTGCTCAAAATATATGTTCCTACTTCCAACATAATTAAATTTTTTTCACAGTCAATGTATTTCACATTAGGAGCTCCATCTTTCTTTCCAAGATTACTTTTAGTTTCTCTGAAACATTATCCCCTTACTGGAGAAAAGATGGAGTATTCACTACTCCACACACACTATCTGTCCTCTGTCATCCTGCTCATGTTACTCCTATACCTGTAACCATACTACCTCAATCCAAGACTTATCTCGGACATCACGTCCTCTGTGAAACCTTTCCAGACTCCCCATCTTGGTGGTTCTTTCCTTTGAAATCCCCCAACATGTGAATGATACTTCTTTTAAATCATTATGACCTACTTTGCATTATAGCAATAAAATATAATTTGTCTTATCCTGTATGATTTGAGAGAAGAAGTGTCCCTTATTAATGTTTGAATACCCTACAGGGCCAAGAACAGTCCTTTATATGGCAAGTTCTCAATACATATTTTTAGGGTAGGGAAAAGAATAAGTAAATAAAAGGGGACATACATGACACAGAGAAGAAATAAGTGATAGGATCTGGGTTCTAAAACAATATATTAACTCTTACTCCTAAGAGTTATATAGCCAAACCTCATTTATATTTTTAGCAGATATTTTTATCATATTTTTGATGGAAAGAAATTAATTTATTTTAACACATGTTTCACTATGTGCCAAACACTGTTTCAAGTCTTTTGTATGTTAATTTATTTAATCCTTATAAAAACAGTGTTTTACCTTATTTTATGAATTGGGAAACTGAGCATGAAGACTAAGCAATTGCCCAATATTATAACATTATTAAGTGCCAGTGTCCAGGAATTCTAACTCCAAAGACTACACACGTACCATGACTACATATTGTACCTAAAGACATATCTTCACTAACTTTAAAATCTGAATAAATTGAAAATAAGGTTTCTTTCCTTGAAGGTTGAGTTATTATAACTGCCTTATTAAAATGTGCTACACACAGTACAGAGATAAACAGATGAGGCTGCTAAGATAATAGAGGGCCCCTAACTGAGTTTACAGAAATGCCCAGCTTTTATGGTTTTTTTTTTAAAGTTTTCCTGGTTTTTTTCCTTTTACATTGTTGTTTACCACTTATGGCTATCAGTGTACCTAAATGCCTCTTCATCGTCTTTTCAATTTACTGGTAACAGAGAACCAAGCTTACAAGAAATATGTATTAAAGTAAGAGTCAACAGGGCTCTAAGCAGTTTCTTTTATAAAGTTCCTTAATGCTTCGTTACAACCAATGAGCCTGTATCTTAACGTGAATTCCATTAAGTTGAGGCCATTAAATGTGAACCACAGATCAACTGGGCATTACCATATAATTTCTGACTGCATAAAATAGTTATGTAAACAAGGGTCCTAAAAGTTAACAATTGCTTTCCTAAAGTAGCTTATATCAGCTTAAGTTTACTATTAGAAAATGCATACTATTTCTTAGTTACAGAAACAAACAATGTATAATTTCTCCTATTCTTACCTTTGCACCACCCAAAAATCCCAGGGAAATGGCAACCCTAGCTCGTAGATCTGGCCTGTCTTTGGGCCACACATAAGAAAGCATTGCTTTTATGATTTTCCGAGTATCAACATCTTTTAACTGTTCAAAGAGAGAAAACAAAGCAGTAAGTAACATGTCATTTCAATAACTGCATTTCAATAATGCAGAATTATGTACGTTTGAGAAATATGCAAACATTACAAACATAACTTTTTTATTCAAGTGTAATTAACATAGTTTTAATGCAATCTCTATTAAAACACCAACAACATTTTTCACAGAACTAGAACACATAATATGAAATTTTGTATGGAATCACAAAAGACCCTGAATAGCTAAAGCAATCTTGAAAAGGAAGAACGATCCTATGATCCAGCAATCACACTACTGGATATTTGCCCAAAGAACACAAAAGCACTAATTCAAAGGGAAACATGCACCTCTATGGTTACAGCAACATTATTTACAATAGCTAAATTATGGAAGCAGCCCAACTGTCCATTGATTAATGAATAGATAAATAAGAAGTGGTATATATAATACACACACACACACACACACACACACACACACACACTTGAAACTAGTATTACACTGTATGTTAACTAATTGCAATTAAAATAAAAACTAAAAAAAACCCCAAACTGTAGGTATCATAATCCCAGATTTCAAGATATACTACAAAGCTGTAGTAATTAAAATAATATGGTACTGGCACAAAAAAAGACACACGGATCAATGGAACAGAATAGAGAATCCAGAAATAAACCTGCACTTTTATGGTACATTACGACAAAAGCAGCAAGAATAAACAAAGGGAAAAAGACTGTCTCTTCAACAAATGGTGCTGGGAAAACCAGACAGCTACATGCAAAAGAATAAAACTGGACCACTTTCTTACACTATACATAAAAAGAAACCCAAAATTGATGAAAGACCTAAATGTGAGAAATGAAACCATAAAATTTCTAGAAGAAAACAGTAACAGTAATTTCTTTGGCACCAGTTGCAGAAACGTTTTCCTGTCTCTTCTGGCAGGGGAAACAAAAGCAAAATTAAACTATTGGGACTACAAGAAAATAAAAAGCTTTTGCACAGTGAAGGAAACCATTAAAAAAAAAACCAGCAACCTAATGAATGGGAGAAGATATTTACAAACATAACTTTTATTCTGAATCTAAGCTTAGTATCTTTCAAGCTCAAACTATCCTGGAAAAAAAGAAACTATATAAATTGTTTTTAAAAAGCTACTTACATCCCTTAATTTTTTACTTCCAGCTATAGCCATCCTCATATTGCCAAAAAGCTATTCAGTGGAGGAAAGAGGACACGTACTATACATTAATTTCTCATCTATTAAGCTATCAATACATTATACAAAATTTAATAAATATTTCAGTATTTCCACCTTTGTGGTCAAAATCTTCATATACTCTTGGGCTCTTTATCAATATGTTTAATTAAAATAGTTTGGAGCCCTCAGTCAAAACTTATGATAGAGTTGTAATGCTATGTTTAGGAAAGTAGGAATCTTGGTATTAATTAGAAAGAACAGAGGTTGAATTATTGCAAATTTCAACAAGAACACATTTTTCTAGTGATGTTTAATCTGACCCAAATCATCTTACATTTTTCTTTCTCTCAAGTTCCTGAAGCAACAATCCCATGAAATCTTTTAGTTTGTTTTTAGAGGCAGAATATTAAGAATCAAAATCACACTTTGTAAAGCTAAAATAAGATCAATACATATATAGTCCAAAACTATCATGTTATTGTAGTTGGCAATTTAATCTCTATTTTAGAAATTGAAGTATCTACTCAATTTCTGGAATAGATATTTTAAAAACCCAAAAAACTTAATGCTCATTGCTGATGAAGTATTGAAACAGGCACTCTAACATACTGTTAATGGGAGAGTAAACTGAAACAGTCTATCCAGGAAGCATTTTGGTATCTGCATCAGCTTTAAAACAATTTGCCCTTTGTGTCAAGAATTCCATTTCTGAACACTTATGCTTTAAAAAATACTTAAGACTATGTGCCAAGTTAAATCAATTTTACTTCATAAAAATTTCTTGAACCTACTTCCACATTTTCACTACCAACCTAATCCAAGCTATCATAATCTCTCACGTAGGCTACTTGCAACATCCTCCTAAATGATTTCTCTGCATCTACCCTGCTCCTTGTTCAGTAAGTAAGTACACCCTGCAATCAGATATTACTCACAGTTTAAAACCCTTCAGTTGCGGGATCCCTGGGTGGCGCAGCGGGTTAGCGCCTGCCTTTGGCCCAGGGCGCGATCCTGGAGACCCGGGATCGAATCCCACATCGGGCTCTCGGTGCATGGAGCCTGCTTCTCCCTCTGCCTGTGTCTCTGCCCCTCTCTCTCTCTCTCTCTGTGACTATCATAAATAAATTTAAAAATTTAAAAAAAAAATTAAAACCCTTCAGTTGCATTCTACCACTCTTAAATATCAAAGTCTGTAACACTGCTTGTGAGGCTCTGTTTGGCTTAGCCCCAGACTATATCTCTAGCGATATCTTACACCACTATTTTCAGGGTTCACGCCATATTGGCTTTCTTTTCTTTTAGTTGCTCAAATATGCTATAGTCCCCCTGCTACAGGGCATCTGCATAACTCCTCATTCTGTGTGGAATAATCTTCTGTGCAACACCAACCCACTGTCCAACCTCTTCCAATTAGTTAACTGCCAGCTCAAGCAGAACTTCTTCAATGAGGTCTTCCCTAACCCCAGTCAGGATCCTTGGCTGTATTCTTTCACAGAAGAGTATTCCTCCTTCCGGAGCATCCATTTCAGCTATAAACTGCATATACAGAAATGTGATTGATTATTTGATTAACATCTGCTCTCCTGTTAGAATTTAATTCTATGTGAGTAGTAACTTTGTGTTTTGTGCTCACTGTTGTTACCCAATACCAAACACAGTGGCTGACATGCAGGAGGTATTCAACAAGTATCTACTGAGTAAAGGAATGAAAAACTTAACTATAAGGACATTTATTCTCATGCTGTTTTAATAGGAAAACTTTGGAAACAGCCTAAAAAATCAATAATGGAGAACTGTGTAAACAAGTCATAGTCAATGTATATAACAAAGTGCAGCCATTCAGAAATACATGTAGTGACACAGAGAAACATGTGAGTGAAAAAAGCAGAGTACAAAACTTATTTTTTCACATTAAAAAAGTGATGTGTACATGAGTTTACATATGTAAACAAATGGGTCTGAAAGCAATACCACCAAAAAAGTTAAAATAAGTAGCTGCAAGTAAATGGAAACACTGATAATTTTTTATATTCATTTTGCTTCCTTGTATTTTCTGTATGTAGTTCATATATAAGAAAAAATTTAGTTTATTTTGAAGGAGGAAAGTTCAAATTTCAAGTAGATTTACACAGCAAGGAATGGAGGAAAAGTATCAACATATAAGAAATTCAGGGTAACACATCGTGTTATACAGGGTACTTTTATATTATGCTTATTGTCTCCAAAGCTCACAAAACCATTTTTGTAGTTTAAGTCTCAGTTCATTAAGTAAACAGCAACAGAAAGAAAACTGTTCATATTGTACTAAATACAGGACTATATTCCTGGCCGCTTTAAAGATATAAGGTTGCAAAAACATGAAATGCTGAAAGTACAGTCCTTTTTTTTCTTTTTGAAAGTACAGTTCTTAATGTTCTAGTTTATATACACATATACTCATATATACTCTCCTAACTAGTAAGGTATTTTTAAAAATGGGAATAAGGCTGTAATTTTAAAATTTACTTTTTTCAATCAAACTATTACTAAATAAATATAATTTAATGCATTATAACACAAATTGAGGCATTTCAACCACTTTCCCACTTCACAGTTTTATCTGTGTTATTTCTCTTGATGTAATAATGACAAAAAGGCCCTGTTTCTGCATATCTTTCTCAACACTCTCTCTTGTCAAAACCTTCTATGACACACCCCAAAATTTTTCAATAAGGACACAGAGAAGTTGTGGCTAAGAGCAAGAAAATTATTCTAGTTGGCTTAATAGTGCATAAAATGTTACCATTTAACAAAATGGGTTCTGAAGTTGTGTAATCATGCATTATGAGTCCATTCAGCTATAAAGTATATGACTTCACTTATACTTTAGATACACTATAAAGTTTGAAAAATGTCTTTTTTATAACTGGAGGCCAAATAAAAAAAAGGCATATCAGAGGCTGAGGCATGCTTTTATTTTTATTTATTTATTTTTAAATAACAATATTTTGGGGTTTTTTTGTTTTATTTTTAAGATTTTATTTATTTATTCATAAGAGACACAGAGAGAGAGAGACAGAGAGAGAAGCAGGCTCCCCACAAGGAGCCTGATGTGGGACTCGATCCCAGATCCCGGGATCACTCCCTGAGCCGAAGGCAGACGCTCAACCACTGAGCCACCCAGGTGTCCCATGAGGCACACTTTTAAATAAGTTTAAATCAATTCATTCCTGCTGCACAAGAGTAAAATAACACTGGAGTTCTCAACACAGATTCTGAAAGACCATATACCACCTCTCAAAATCACCACAATCAGCATTCTATGGATACTCGTAATTTATACATTAGACACACAATGGTAATCCTGAAAGACAAGTGTTATCTAAAGCCACAAGCCTGTGACTGAATTCAAAATCATTTTCATATCAACTTACCTTTACATTTCAGGCTAAGGAATGCAAATAGCATACACACCCCTGTATTTCCTATATTTCCCCTCCTTTCTTTAAGACGAATGGTTGCATCTTTAAGATGACATTCTTAAAGAAAGGATGGGAAATATAGAAAATGGTCAAGGAAAATGGTAAGAAATTGGCTTATTTGAAAACATACTGTGTAAGGAATAATTACAGTATAGGAAAAAAAACAATAATCTAAGGAAAGAAGTTCTTTCTCAGGAGTCAAAATTGATGAAGTAACCAATGATTGATATAATAATTTTTATTTAAGCCTCACTTACATGTAAACAGAAAACATGAAATTCTTTCATTATACTGTTTATCATTTTCACAATAAGTAATATTTAAAAGTTATTTTAAAAACATAACTGTGATGACATATCATAATAACAAAAGCTCTCTAAATTTGAATGCTATAGAAATATTAAAAGGCCTACAAAAGTTGGAGTGAATCTACTTTCCTCCTTACGAACAATAAATACAATGGGGCCTTCTTGCTATAGCTAAATAGCTTCAAATTTAAAATGTGGAACTGACATTTTAAGCCCCATTAAAACTAGTAGTATGTTAGTATGAGGAATAAGTTTTTACAAAAGCCTCAAATGTATACTGGAATTAGCTTGCCATAAGAAAGGAAATCAAATGGGTTCAGAAAGAAAACACAAAGTAATACAAGAAAGAATTCAAAAGGCTCACTATGATCTCTGTATGGTAACAAACTGTATTTTTTTCCCTAGAAATGAGTTTGGAAAAAAAGACCTGGGAACATCAGAGAGCTGTCAAGGAGGAGATGAAAGTGACTAAAAATAAGGTGGGCCAGCAGAAAAAAAGCAGGTGTCACAAAAAGATACCTAATACCAGAAATAATGTAAAATAAGTATTTATTCAGGGACACCTGGGTAGCTCAGCAGTTGGGTGTCTGCCTTTGGCTCAGGTCGTGATCCCGGAATCCCTGGATTGAGTTCCGCATTGGAATCCCTGGATCAAGTCCCGCATTGGGCTCCCCACAGGGAGCCTGTTTCTCCCTCTGCCTGTGTCTCTGCTTCTCTCTGTATGTCTCACATGAAAAAATAAATAAAATCTTTTAAAAAATATATGTATTTATTCAGTTAATTAATTATTCTTAAACACGAGGACAAATTGTTATATTTATTAATATAAATTAATATTATATTCAGGAGGTATACCTATTATATGATTAATTAAGTCATCATAACTTCTGACAAATTTTTAATTATTTACTTATTTGGTATTAATATATACTTTCATAAGCCTTGTGAGGCTGAGAAGGTAAAAAGAAATAATGAAAGGAATATTTATTTGTATACAGGGAGCTGAAACAGCACAATCATAGCACAGTAGGCCAAAAACAAATGCATAAATGAAACTGGAAGCATCTGACCCAATAGAGTAAAACTGGAAAGTCACAAACTGCACTGCTTATATGCAGCAATACTGAAGTCAACAGTGTGACCGGAGGGAGAGATGTAGTCTCTCATAGCTATAGGTGCTATAAGTACACCTATAGCTAATAACTATATGGATAGGGCACAAAAAGGACAATAAAAAATCAAAACACATCTGGAGCAGCTCACTTAGTAGAATTTTAAGATATTACAGAGAACCACACTTTAATAAGCTAAATACATGTTTTGCTTCTCAAGTCAGTAACCTCGTATCTTTCAGCAGAAAAGGTTGTTAAGCACGGAAGCAAGGACAATTTTTTCCATCAAGAGTCCATTGCTTCCAAGGCTGTGCAGTCCACTCAGCTTTGATAAGAAAATAAAAGTAAGAAAAAAGAAAATGATCACTTGATAAAGGTAAGAGAATCACCTTTTCTTTAACTGATTTGGAATTTATCTAAAAATTCTGGTTTTAAAGACTTTCCTGAATTGAGGGGCACCTGGCTGGATCAGTCAGTAGAGCATGTGATTCTTGATCTTGAGGTTGTGAGTTTGAGCCCTATGTTGGGTGTAGAGATTACTTTAAAAAAATACATTTCTGAATTCTAATAGCAAGAAATGTTCTAATCCTAGATCAAGGAACTAGTTAATAAAGAAATAACTTGGGGGCAAAATCTGTGGTGAGGAAGAATAAAATATATACTAAAAACTTTGGGTACAATTTGTTTTGTAGAAATGTGCACTATAAATTGAATGTTTTCTCTCTTAAGAACAAATTTAGCAGCAGATAATTTGGAAGTGCCAAAAGTGGACAGTAGAAACTGTCCAGAAGAGTACGGTCTCTTCAATCTATGCTGAAGGTAACTAACTGCAATTAAAGGAATAAATTCAACCATTACCTCAATATTCTTAGAAATAACAGTGGTTTAATAAAATCTAAGTCAAAAGACAAGCAAGTCGAACAGATGTCTGAGGGAAAAATCGACAATAACTGAAATATTTTCCAAAATAATTGGGGATTTAAGTATATAGTAAGTTTATGGATGGGAGATGAATGCTACATTGTCAGAAAAAGCTTTGCTATTATTGTTTCTTTCTCTATACACTAAGGTTTGTTTTCCATATTCTGCTGGTCTGATACCACTAATGAAGAGTTTATCTAACAGTGAAAAGGCCCTAAAAATAGCTTATTGTACATATGAGATTTATTTGTACCCAAAAGTTAATTTAATAATTAAAAAATAACAAGCTGACTGATACTCACATTGCCCAATCAGTTAATCATCTATCCCAAAGGGAAGTCAATTGGAAAAATCAAATAAAGACCATAAGGCTGCTTCATGATGAGTAAAATCAGAGCTAGAAAACAGCCTCTCCACGTCATCCAAGTATTCTTGTCCATTGGTCTGTGTCCACTCATTTTATGAAGCCTGGAGATTCATAATTCAATTATCTCCCCAGGCCTCCAATTTTTTAATATTCCAAGTTGCTATTCCACTCCTTCTGATTATATCAAGATTTATACCAAAGCTCTCTGATTGCTCTAGGAAGTGCTAATCTCTCTTTTAATACTACTAGCTTCTGACTATATCCAATGAGGATCTATTTCCAGCATAAAAAGATTATGTCAAGCAAAGTCTGGAAAGTAGTCCTCATTTTAAGTTCTTTATTACTCATGTTATTATGAGCACAGAATGAACTAAATTTACTAGTAGAGGGTTCTTCAAAAGAAGCATTTTTAAAAAGTTTAAATGCAGGAGTATAGTACCAAAGTTCTTTAAAATCTGAAGATTCTATTATAAAACAAATAATTTATCTATTTTAAGAACAAGAGATTCCAAACACTAAAACTGTCACTTTTTTCATGATCCCGTTTACTACAGGGATTAAGATTAAGATTAAGATTACTACAGGGATTAAGATTAAGATTAAGAATTAAGATGGCTTAAATACCTTCTAAGCAGCATTATTAATTTTTATTAGTAGTGTTAAAAACATGCAAGTGGTGCAGCCCATTGTGGAAAACAATGTGGAGGTTCCTCAAAAAGTTAAAAATAGGACTACTTTATGATCTGGCAATCTCACAACTGGGTATATACACAAAGAATACAAGACCAATTAAAAGGGATATATGCACCCCTATGTTTATAGCAGCATTATTTACAATAGCCAAGATATGGAAGCAGCCCATGTGCCCATCAATTGATGAACAGATAAAGAAGATGTGGTATATACATACAATGGAACATTATTCAGCCGTAAAAATGAAATCTTGCCATTTGCAATGACATGAGTGGAGCTACAGAGTACAATCCTAAGTGAAATAAATCAGTTAGTGAAAGACAAATACTCAAATGATTTCACTCATATATGGAATTTAAGAAACAAAACAAACAAGCAAAGGGAAAAAAATAAGAAAGAGACAAAACAAGAAAAAGACTCTTAATTACAGATAACAAACTGATGGTTACCAGAGGGTGGAGGTTTAGAAATGTGTTAAATAGGTGACAGGGATTAAGGAGTGGACTTCTCATGATGAGCACCAGGTGATGCATGGAAGCGTTGAATCACTATAGTGTACACCTGAAACTAATATAATACTATTGTACATATGAAACTAATATAATACTGTGTTAACCAACTGGAATTAAAAAAATTTTTAAAGAATATGGAGAAGTAAATAAATGTATTAGGTAAATGGAGGATTTATCAGGCAGCTATAGAGCATTTTAGGATCTTTATAAACTATACATATAGAAGAGGAAATGCTAAACTCAAAAAACACACACACACAAATTGCTTGCAAGTGCTAACTCTAATTTACCTATTTATTTGTGAGGCTGGATTATATAACAACCTCAACCAATGCTATTTTAAATAAAGAACTAAATGTTTAGGTTGATAACCTTTTTCTTTTTTAGAAATCATGACATATATTGTTTTCAGCCCAAGAAAAATCTCATCCATATACCCATGGTCAATTAATAAGGTTTTTCATTAGAAAACTTGTAGTTGTGTGCCTGGGTGGCTCAGTGGTTGAGCATCTGCCTTTGGCTCAGGTCGTGATCCCAGGGTCCTGGGATCAAGAACTGCATCGGGCTCCCTGCGGGGAGCCTACTTCTCCTTCTGCCTATGTCTCTGCCTATGTCTCTGCCTCTGTGTGCCTCACATGAATAAATATATAAAATCTTAAAAAAATAGAAAACCTGTAGTTATATGAGTCAATCAAAATATTTTGGAAGACAATAATCTTGAATATGCGGGCATACATGTGTGTGTATTCTATGCAATACAATCATGTGTAAGAATTTCCAGTTATTTGTTATTCGCTCTTACCCCTTCTTTTGGGTCTGTGTGGAGTCCTCCTCCTGCATGACCATGCCAACATGTCCTCTTTTCTGGTAGTGGCCGGCCCTGGAGAGCCTAGTGGAAGATGATACCAAGTTGACCATCAGTTATTACAGGATTTCGGATCTTTAAAACTCTGACTTAGCAAAAAAAAAAAACTGACTTAGCTTAATCTAGTGAATATACTTCATACAAATTCATAAGCATAGCTTTCAGTTTAGCATAACAAAGCAAAACAACTTCACAATTAGCTTACAGAGACACTTATACAAAGAATATTGAAATATAATACTCATACATAAATTACTTTCTCTAAATAGCTTTTGAAATTAATGTTTAAAAACTTACATTACACTTCTATTTGACTTTATACAAGCTTTCATACTGTCATTTGCTACTACAGTACTATATAATTTTACTAGATCACTGGCAAGGAAAGTATATCATGCAGTTAAGTCATCATATCTTATCTGCATTCCACATGTATACATTTTTGCTTTATACCTTAATATAGTTCATTTTACATAACTGATTCTTTTCCTTATTCTTGCTCATATAGATGTATGTATATATACATATCAATGTATTTAATACTTCCTATCATATGCTATAGTAAAATGGATGCATATTTTGTCTTTCTTGCTATATGGTAAATTTCTTGAAATTAAAGACACTCTCTTTTATCTTTGTATCTCCCATGGCCTATACCACAGTGTCTTGCACATGGGCAAGACAGATTTCAATGCTTAATGGATTACTTTATAAAATAGACCTATCTATAAATCTCCCAACTAGCCTTAAAAATACAGAAACATCTTTCTACTTTTTAAAAAGGTTTTAAGATTCTTAGGTTAGAGAAATATAAAAGTTATACTTGAGAAAATATAATGGTCATTTGAGAAAATATAATAGTTAAGAAAGACAGTAAAGCTTAGGTTCAAAATCTAAACTTCTTAATATTTAAAGTTTTTCCACAATTAAATCATACTTAATGAAATAAATACATATAATGTTTCTTCAGTAGCCATAATAATCAACAATTACTGAATTAATGAAGGGCAAGATCTTTACAGACACAAATGTGTATCAATGCCAAATTATAATAGTATAAGCTTTGGGCCAAGCTATGAAAATGGAATCACAAAAAGCAAAAGTGCCTTCTTATTCATACTAGTGGAGAACAAAAAAAAATAATTGTCATAAATGGGTTATTGATTCTTGGATCAACAATCTTAAAGCAGTTTTAAAGGGAAAACATGAAATATAAATTTTAGTGCTACAGTGTTTTTTGTGGGATTTTTTTTTTCTCCATTGAAAAGACTAAGCAACAAATTATTTCAAGGGGTCTGATGAATACCAAAAAAAATAATGAGGTCTTTGACAAAGCAAAAGATTGAAATGTAATTCACTTTTACAGCATCTGCATAAATTAGAACAAACCATTGTACCTTATAGTGGCAAATAATCATTAATCAAAAAGAAATAATAAAGGAAGTACTCAAGGCTAGGCTGTCTTCTAATTTTCTAGCCTTTTCTATCATGGAGAATTGCCTGTATAATTTTAGAGCACTGAGAAATTGTAAAGTTGTCTTCCACTTATATTAACAATGTAAAATAACCCATATCAACAAGTAAAGTAACCATCAGGCTCCAAAAAGCTTAGAGTCCCTTCATACTCTGACATCTGAATATCTTCTAAGGTAAAGGAACTTCACTCACTTGAAAAGCTTATACCATTCCCTGTATTAGATACAAATTACAGGGAAAAATATAAGTGTCAACAAGCTGCCATTACATTTAAAAAAGGATTCTGAAAATGGTACTTTAGCTGGCACTGATCTCAAGTGATTCAGAGAGTTCTTTAGGAGTAGAAAAATAATCAAGGTATCTACTACTATTTCCAGTAGCCAGAACGTAATTTCTTATTCATCTTCCAGTATTTAGAAAAGTATTTTGAAAAAATGAGAAACACAAAATATGTAGTACAAATTTGAAAATGTTCAAAGGGCTTGCATACTTTTCTGAGTTATATATAGAAGTATCTGCTTGATCTTACCCTGGTAACATCTAATATCTGTCTAGAGTTGCCTTTTCCCAGTCTCTGCCATGTAGTATATCTTAACGATTCTGGGATCTGAAAAAGAGAAAAGAATGAGGAAAAATTTTCAGAGTAAGTAATATTAAAAGTTTGTTCTATTCTCCGATATATACGTTAGGAACCTCTAGTATAAAATGTCATTGAAAGCTACTAATTCCTTCTTGACCTTCTGACTAGTTGATCTCTGATATAAGCAGTGTTGATGTTCTCAACCATTACTATTACAGTGTTACCACCGATTTCTTCATGTCACTTAGTAATTACTTTGTATATTTACATGCTTCTATGTTGGCTACATATATAATTGTTATATTCTCAATCTGGAACTTTCCCTTTTATCATTAAATACTATTCTACATTGTATCTTGTTACACTCTTTGTTTTAAAGTGTCTTTTGTCACATATAAGTACCACTATCCCAGCTTTCCCTTCACTTCATTTGCATGATAAATGTTTTTCCATACATTCACTATCAATGGACATGTGTCTTTAAGTCTGAATGGAGTCTTGGGAGGAGGAAGATACCAGAAGAGTAGGGGTCCTCAACTCCTCTGGTCCCACGAACTTACCTAGATAACCTTCAAATCATCCTGCACACCTACGAATTTGACCTGATATTTAAAGAGAGAACACTGGAATGCTACAGAGAAAAAAGTTTTCGATTCAAACAAGGGTGCATTTTACTTAGGTTGTGGATGATATTTTTAATTCAGCCCACTAATACACTCACTCTGCACTGAACAAAATGACTAGAAGGAAGAATTCACCACAAAAGAAACAACCAGAAACAGTACTCTCTGCCACAGACTTACAGAATATGGAATTCACTTCGATGTCAGAAAGCCAAATCAGAAGCACAATTATAAAGCTAGTGGTGACTCAAGAAAAAAGCAGACTTTGTAACTGCAGAATTGAAATCTAACAAGGCCGAAATTAAAAATCAATTAAATGAGATACAATCAAAATTGGATGTCCCAACCCCTAGGGTTAATGAGGTGGAAGAAAGAGTGAGTGCCATAGAAGACAAGTTGATGGTAAGGAAGGAAGCAGAGGAAAAAAGAAAAACAATTAAGAAACAATGAGGAAAGGCTTAGGGAAACAAATGATAGCCTGAGAAGGAAGAATCCACATAGAACTGGGATTCCAGAAGAAGCCGAGAGAGAGAGAGAGAAGGCCACAAAGTATATTTGAACAAATCATACCTGAGAACTTCCCTAATTTGGGGAGGAAAAAAGCCATTCAGAAACAAGAAATAAAAAAAAAAAAAAAGAAACAAGAAATATACCGGTCCACTCGAAAAATTAGTAAAAACCATACAACACCTCGACATTTAATAATGAAACTTGCAAATTCCAAAGATAATGAGAAAATCTTTAAAGCTGTGAGAGACAAGAGATTCTTAAATTCTATGGGGAGAAATATCAGATTAACACCAGACCTCAACACAGAGACCTGGCAGACCAGAAAGGGCTGGCATGATATTTCAAGGTACTAAATGAGAAGAACTTCATGAAGCCAAGAATACTGTATCCAGCAATGCTGTCATTCAGAAGAGATGGAGAGATAAAGAGCTTCCAAGATAGGCAGAAACTGAAAGAATCTATAACCACCAAACCAGCTCTGCAAGAAATATTAACAGGTACTCTAAAACAAAGAGGAAGCCCAAAGAAATAATCCACAATGACAGAGACTGAATAGGTATTACGATGACACTAAACTCATATCTTTCAATAGTCTGAACGTAAATGGGCTAAATGACACCATTGAAAGACAGAAGGTATCGGACTGGATAAAAAAACAATCCCCATCTATTTGCTGTTTACAAGAGACTCATTTTAGACATAAGGACACCTCCAACCTAAAAATGAAGGGGTGGAGAAGCATTTACCATTCAAATGGTCCTCAAAATAAAGCTGGGGTAAGCAATCCTCGTATCAGATAAATTAAAGTTTATCCCATAGACTGTAGTAACAGATGAAGAAGGACATATATCATACTTAAAGGGTCTATCCAGCAAGAAGACCTAAAAATCATGAATATTTATGCCTCTAGTGTGGCAGCTGCCACATATATCAATTAATAACCAAAGTAAAGACGTACTTAGATGATAATACACTAATAGTAGGAAACTTCAACACAGCACTTTCTGCAAATGACAGATCTTCTAAGCACAACATCACCAAAGAAACAAAGGCCTTAAATGATACACTGGACAAGATGGATTTCACAGATATTTACAGAACTTTCCTTCTAAACGCAGTTGAATACAAATTCTTCTAAAGTATACATGGAACTTTCTCCAGAATAGACCACATACTGGGTCAAAAATCAGGTCTCAACTGATACCAAAAGATTGGGATTGTCCCCTGCATAATTGCAGATGACAATGCTTTGAAGCTAGACGTCAATCACAAGAAGAAATTTGGAAGAAACTCAAACAAATGGAGGTTCAAGAGCATCCTACTAAAAGATGAATGGGTCAACCAGGAAATTAGAAAACAATTTAAAAGATTCATGGAAACTGATGAAAAACAAGATACAACCGTTCAAAATCTTTGGGATACAGAAAAGCAGTCCTAAGAGGGAAAAGCATCGCAATACAAGCATCTCTCAAAAAATTGGGAGAAAATTCAAATAAACAAGCTAACCTCACACCAAAGGAACTGGAGAAAGAACAGCAACTAAAACCTACACCAGGCATAAGGGAGATAACAAAGATTCAAGTAGAACTCGATGAAATAGCAGAAGAACTGTAGAACAAATCAACAAAACCAGGAGTTGGTGTTTTGAAAGAATTAATAAGATAGGTAAACTCCCAACCAGCCTTGTTTAAAAAAGAAAGAGAGAGAGAAAAGACTCATATTAATAAAATCATAAAATAAAGAGGAGAGGTCACAACCAATACCAAGGAAATACAAACTATTTTAATAACGTATTATGAGCAGTAATAATTAACAAGTTAGACAATCTGGAAAAAATGGATGCATTTCTGGAAAACCACAAATTACCAAAACTGGAACAGGAAGAAATAGAAAACCTGAACAGGCCAATAACCAGGGACGAAATTGCAGCAGTCAAGAAAAACCTCCCAAAACTCAAAAGTCCAGGGCCAGATGGCTTCTCAGAAGAATTCTATTAAATGTTCAAAGAAGAAATAAACCTACTCTACTAAAGCTGTTCTGCAGGATAAAAAGGGACAGAATACTTCCAAAGTCCTATTATGAAGCCAGATCACCTTGATTCCAAAACCAGATAAAACCCCCACCAAAAAGGAGAATTATAAACCAATATCCCTGATGAACACCAATGCAAAAATTCTCAACAAGATACTAGCCAAAAGGATTCAAAAGTACATTAGGAATATCATTCACCACAACCAAATGGGATTTATCCCTGGGATGCAAGGCTGGTTCAACACTCATAAAACAATCAATGTTATAGAACACATCAACAAGGGAAAACACAAGAACCATATGATCCTGTCACTACATGCAGAGAAAGCATTTGACAAAAGACAGTAGCCATTCCTGATCAAAACTATTCAGAGTGCAGGGATACAGGGAACATTCCTCAGCATCTTAACAGTCATCTACAAAAAGCCCACATCAAATATCATTCTCAGTGGGGACAAACTGAGTCTTTCCCCTAAGATCAGGAACATGACAGGGATGTCCACTCTCACTACTGCTATTCAATGTATTACTAGAAGTCCGAGCCTCAGCAATCAGACTACCACAAGAAACCAAATCCATTGAAATTGGCAAAGAAGAAGTCAAACTCTCCCTCTTTGTAGATGACTTGATACTATATACAGAAAACCCAGAAATCTCCACAAGATTGCTGGAACTCATACAGCAATTTGGCAGTATGGCAGGATACAAAATCAATGCCCAGAAGTCAGTGGCATTTCTATACACTAACAGTAAGATTGAAGAAAGAGAAATTAAGGAGTCAATCCCATTTACAATGGCACCCAAAACCGTAAGATACCAAGGAATAAACCTAACCAAAGAGGTAAAGGATCTATACCCTAAAAACTACAGAACACTTCTGAAAGAAATTGAGAAGACACAAAGAGATGGAAAAATATTCCATGCTCATGGATTGGAAGAATTAATATTGTGAAAATGTCTATGCTACCCAGGGCACTTTAAACGCTCAATGCAATCCCTATAAAAATACTTTGCACTTTTTTCAGAGTTGGAACAAATAATCTTAAGATTTGTATAGAATCAGAAAAGACCCCAAATAGCCAGGGGACTATTGAAAAAGAAAACCAATGCCGGAAAAAAAAAAAAGAGAGAGAGAAAAAGAAAACCAATGCCGGGGGCATCACAAGGCTGGAATTCAAGTTGTGCTACAAAGCTGTGATCATCAAGACAGTGTGGTACTGGCACAGAAACAGACACATAGCTCAGTAGAACAGAATAGAGAACCCATAAATGGGCCCTCACCTCTATGGTCAACTAATATTCAACAAAGCAGGAAAGAATATCCACGGGAAAAAGGACAGTCTCTTCAATAAATGGTGCTGGGAAAATTGCACAGCCACGTGCAGAAGAATGAAACTGGACCATTCTCTTACACCATCCACAAAGATCAACTCAAAATGGATGAAAGATCTACATGTGAGACAAGAATCCATCAAAATCCTAGAGGAGAACACAGGCAACACCCGTTTTGAACTTGGCCACAGTAACTTCTTGCAAGATACATCTATTAAGGCAAAGGAAACAAGCGAAAATGAACTATTGGGACTTAATCAGGATAAAAAACTTCTGCACAGCAAAAGCAACTGTCAACAAAACTAAAAGAGAATCTACAGAATGGTAGAAGATATTTGCAAATGACATATCTGATAAAGGGCTAGTCCAAGATCTATAAAGAAGTTATCAAACTCAACACTCAAGAAACGATCCACTCATGAAATGGGCAGAAGATATGAATAGACATTTCTCCTAAGACGACATACACATGCCCAACAAGCACATGGGAAAATGCTCCAAATCACTTGCCATCAGGGAAATACACATCAAAACCATAATGAGATACCAGTGAGAATGGTGAAAATTAACAAGACAGGAAACAACAAATGTTGGAGAGGATGTGGAGAAAGGGGAACCCTCTTGCACTGTTGGTGGGAATGCAAAGTGGTTACAGCCACTCTGGAAAACAGTGTGGAGGTTCCTCAAAGAGTTAAAAATAGAGTGACCCTACGACCCAGCAGTTGCACTGCTACTACTAATCTACTGGAGATTTACCTCAAAGATACAGATGCAGTGATAAACCAAGAAAACTGCACCCCAACGTTTATAGCAGCAATGTCCACAATAGCCAAACTGTGGACGGAGCCTCAGTGTCCTTCAGCAGATGAATGGATAAAGAAGATGTGGTATATATATAAATCGAATATTAGCCATCAGAAGAGACAAATACCCACTATTTGCTTCAATGTGGATGAACTGTAGGGTATTAAGTTGAATGAAATAAGTCAATCAGAGAAGGACAATCATCATATGGTTTCACTCATACACGGAATATAAGAAATAGCGAAAGGGATTGTAAGGGAAAGCAGGGGAACTGAGCAGGAAAAATTATAGAGGGAGACAAACCATGAGAGACTCCTATCTCTGGTAAACAACCAAAGGGTTGCAGAAGGGATGGTAGGTAGGGTTATGGGGTAAGTGGGTGACAGGCACTGAGGAGGGCACTTGATGGGATGAGCACTGTGTGTTATTCTATATGTTCGCAAATAGAACTTCAATTAAAAAGGTTTTATTAAAAAAAAGGTTTTATTTGCTTATTTGAGACAGAGAAAGCATAGATAGAGAGGAGGGTGACAGGGAGGAGAAGCAGGAAAAAAACAAAAAACCAAACAAACGGAAAAAGTCTGAATGGAATCTCTTACAGGATGCATACAGATGTGTCTTGCAATTTTGTCAATTAAGTCACCCTATATCTTTAAAATTGAGCGTTCAGTTCATTTATATTTAAATAAATTATTGACAGGTATGTACCTAATTGCCATTTTGTTACTTGTTCTACAGTTGTTTTTGCAGTTCTTTCTCTTCTCGCTCTCTTCCCTTGTGGTTTGATAGCTTTCTTTAGCGTTATTCTTTGATTCCTTTCTCTTTATTTTTTGTGTATGTACACAGGTTTGGGATTTGTGGTTAGCATTAGGTTCATAAATAACATCTAAAATGTAACAGTCTATATTCGGTTAGTAGCTGTTAATATCAAACACATTCTAAAAGCATTAAATTTTTTTACTACTGCCATGTTTTATGTATATGATGTCATACTTTCCACTCTTTTATGAATACCTTGACTGATGTTTGAATATATAACTGTCTTTAATGTTTTTGTATTTAGCCTCCATACTGGTTTTATATTTTATTTTTTTTAAGATTTTATTTATTTATGAGAGAGAGAGAGAGAGAGAGAGAGAGAGAGAGAGAGAGGCAGAGACACAAGCAGAGGGAGAAGCAGACTCCATGCAGGGAGCCTGATATGGGACTCGATCCTGGGTCTCCAGGGCAGGCCCTGGGCTGAAGGTGGCACTAAACCACTGAGCACCCGGGTTGCCCATCCATACTGGTTTTATAAGTTATTAATCTACCACTTTTATTCTATTTATCTGTGAAATTTTTTCCTTTCATAATTTTCTTACTCCTGATTATGACTTTTTCTTTCCACTCAAAGAGTTCTTTTTAATATTTCTTGAAGGCCAGTTTAAAGGTTATGAACTCCTTTAACTTTTGTTTATCTGGGAATCACTTTATCGCTCCTATTCTGAATAATAACCTTGCCAGGCAGAGTATTCTTGGTTGCATATTTTTCCTTTCAGTCTTTTAAATGCCACTTCCTTTTTAACTGCAATGTTTCTGATGAAAAATCAACTGATAGCCTTATGGAGTTTCCCACATAATATACATAATTCCACCCCAAAACAGCAAAATACACATTCTTTTCCAATGCACATGCTGCCCTTCCAGGACAGATCCCATGTGAGGTCACAAAACAAGACTTAATAAATTCTAAAAGACTGAAGTCATATCATGCATGTTTTCTGAACACAATGGTATAAAATGAATCAGTAGCAAGAATAACTTGAAAAGAACACAAACACATGGAGGCTAAATAACATGCTACCAAACAATGAATGGGTCAACCAAGAAATCAAAGAGAAAATTTTAAAAATACATGGAGATAAAGGAAAATGAAAACACAGCAGTATAAAATCTCTGCGATGCAGAAAAGCTGTACTAAGAGGAAAGGTTATAGCAACAGAAGCCTATTTCAAGAAACAAGAAAAATCTAAAATAACCTAACTGTACACCTAAAGGAGCTACAAAAAGAACATGTAAATACCAAAGCAAGTAGAAGAAAATTTTAAAAATTCATCAGAAATAAAAGAAATAGAGACTGACAAAACAATAGAACAGATCAATGAAGCCATGAGCTGGTTCTTTGAAAAGATAAACAAAATTGATAAATTCTAGCCCAGACTCATCAAAAAAAAAAGAGAGATGACTCAAATAAATAAAATCAGAACCGAAGGAGAAATAACTGACACCACAGAAATACAAAGGATTATAAATTAGCAGTATGAAAACTTATATGCCAATAACTTGGCAAACTATAAGAAATGGATAAATTCCTAAAAACATATAACTTTTCAACACTGAATCAAAAAGAGAAAATTTGAACAGATCCATTATACACAAGGAAATTTTATCAGTAATCAAAAAACTCCCAACAAACAAAAGCCTGGAACCAGACAGCTCTACAGGTGAATTCTATCAAACATTTAAAGCAGAGTTAATACCTATTCTTCTCAAGCTATTCATAAAAATAGAAGAGAAAGCAAAGTTTCCAAATTCATTCTAAGAGGCCAACATTGCTGATACCAAAACTAGACAAAGACAAACACAAAAATTAAAACTACAAGCCAATATCCTTGATGACCATAGATGTATAAATCCTTTACAAAATATTAGCAAAGCAAATCCAACAATACATTTAAAAAAATCATTCACCATGACCAAGTGGAATTCATTCCAGGGAATGCAAGGGTGGTTCAATATTCACAAATCAATCAACGAGATACATAACACTAATGAGAAAAAATAAAAAGAATATGATCATTTCAATAGATGTAGAAAAAGCATTTGACAAAGGACTACATCCATTAGTGATAAAAACTCTCAATAGTAAGTTTAAAGAGAACATACCTCAACATGATAAAGGACATATGTGAAAAACGTAGAGGTAACATCAAACTCGAAGGTGAAAAGTCCTGTTCTAAGATCAGGAACAAGACAAAGGGTGTCCACTTTTACTCAGCATAATACTAGAAGTCCTAGCCATAGTAATAAGACAACAAAAAGAATATAAATAAAGCATCCATATTGGTAAAGAAGTAAAACATTCACTATTTGCAGATGACAAGGTATTATATATAAAAACCCCAAAGCACCAAAAAATGACTAGAACTGATAAATTAAGATGCAGGATACAAAATTAATACACAGAAATCTCTTGCAATTCTATACACTAATAATGAAGTAGTAGAAAGTGAAATTAAGAAAACAATCCCATGTACAACTACACCATAAAGAATAAGATACCTAGGAATAAACTTAAGAGATTTCTTTTATTGCTCATAAATACACATAAATCCAAAACCACAGGCAATGTTAGAGAGATGATTATGCTTCTATATATGCCTTAAAAGATAAAAAAATAAAAATTAAATGGGGGGTCAGGTATAAAGTAAATTATATCACTTATTTAAACGGTCAAATTGTATTTTCTTTTTTCCTTCTTTTAATCTAGGTTTGCCTTTTTTTTCCCCCTGAAGTCCTCAAAGTCTTCAACCCCAATTCTTTCTAAATGGATTTTATTCACTTTTAAAATACTCCCCCCCTTTTACTAACTCCCTTTACTGTATTTTATTATGTTCTACCTCACATCTGTTCCCTGTTTAGTCTAAATCTAAATGCTAAATTTAAAGAGTGGTCCCAAGATCAGTTTTGCTAAATATGTCCATATAACTAGCAGATGGACTCCAGCAAAAGATTCCGTAGGCCAAGTTTTTGTTTTAATAATGTTCAAAAAGTGGAGTTGAAAGGAGCCAGAATTAACAACCTCTCCATGGTAATACCAGAGGTATCTGTAAAATGGACACACATCCTTCTGAAATGCACATTCAATTTAGTGAGGAAGAAATATGGTTCTCAGGTCAGATCTCCCCTAAATGGCAAATAATACTTAGGCTTTCCTTAAGCTATAAATACATGGTACAAATGGATTAATGTTTCAATATAAATGTTAATGTTGTACACTGCAAAACAGAAAAAAAACAAATCAATCAAAAACTAACATCCATATACAAAAAAGGTAACCAAATTAACTCCATTGATTTCTAAAATGTAATGAGCAGTTGTACATTCCTGTTTATGTATGTTTATGAACATATAATACATATCCTGAATTATAAATATTTCAAAAATACTAATGGCTATTTTCATATTGACTTGCCAAACCCAAGCTCCCACAAGACTCTACATATCCTCAAACTCCACAAGCCATCCACTGTAATTGGTGCCTTTTGGGGGCTTAAAGCAATTGTTTCCCTCACTGACTTTCTCCATATTCATACCTTAAACAATCTTTACTCTCAAATTTCCTGTTTTCCATAAGTTCCCAGTTTAAGTAACCAGACATCGAGGAAAATCTTGTCTGTTTGCACATTTATATGCAATTTAATATTCTTTGCCTTTCAAACTTTGCCCAGTTATCTCAAGTAAATATCCACCTTCTTTCCTCTCTCAAAATGATGCCTATAAATGGCCAATATCTAACACATGAATGTTGGTAATACACTTAAATAGCAAAACTTTCCATTCTGAAGTGATGTTGATCAAAATTAAAACAACTTATCATAAAATATAAACTCCTGAAAATATCTATAAACCCCTTCAGAATATCCAGCTATCTAAACTTCTTTAATCAAACCATTTTGTTCCATAAGCATCAGGATTCAAGGTGAATAATTTTAAATTGTTCATATTCAAATTGAACCTCTAGTACTAAAAATAGCATTGTTAAAATTATAAACTATTTCTAACATATAAAAGTTCAGAAACAAAATGAATACAGGTACAGTCAGTATCCAGCTTAAGAAATAACAGATAAAAAGAAATCTCTGATATGCCCTTCTACGTTATCTGCTTCCTATTCCTCAGAGAGAATCAGCATTGATTATTTAAAATCTTTCACTACAAAAGAAAAAATAATAGTCACATAATGGGTTAACTTCTTCTGAGGGCTAGTCCCTCCACTTAAAATGTTGTTTCAATTAGACTCAGGAAAGATGGCAGAGTAGGAGGATCCCGAGCTCAGCTTGTCCCAAAGACATACTGAAGTAACAGCTACATCTATGTGCTAATAACTCTAAAGAGGACCTGAAGACTGACAAAACTTCCACAGCTAATTGTGGACAGAAGGCCACATAGAAAAGGATAAAATGAGTAAGACGTGGCTGTGAACTAAACCCCCAGCACAACTGACTATGCATGTAGGGACATCACAAGCACTGAGAAGAGGATCAGATCCCATATCAAGCATCTCCATCACTGGGAATCCACACTGGGAACACAAGTCCCCATCTAGTCTAGCTTTGAATACCAACAGGGCTTAACTCGTGAAGGCAACCCAGTCTGTAGCCTTAAAGTGCCAGCACACTAAATAACTCAGCCTGAGATACAGCACAGAAGCAGCAGTTTAAGAAGTACCTGAGGGGGGCCTGGATGGCTCAGTTGATTGGGCATTTGCCTTTGGCTTGGGTCATGATCCCAAGGTCCTGGGATTGAGCCCATTGCCAGGCTCCCTGCTCGGTGAGGAGTCTACTTCTCCCTCTTCCCTCTACCCCACCTCCTGCTTAAGCTCTTTCTCTCTCAAATTAAAAAAAAAAAAAAAGCCCCTGGGGTATAAGTGAAGATTTACTGACTAATCTTAAGACGTGTGCTGGACAGAAAATTATCTATAGATTTCTCTAGGAACAAAAGCGTTGGCATGTGCCACTTCTCTTCCCCTCTCCCAGCCTAGAAAGCTGAATGTTTGTGGAGGAGCCAACACTAACACTCTTCATCTACCTTGCTAGCACTGCATGTCCCACCACAGAGGAAACAGGAATATTTCCTAAATTAAAGAACAAGGGAAAAAACCACAGAAGGTTAAATGAAATGGAGATACGCAATATATTTGATAAAGAATTCAAAGTAATGGCCATAAAGATACTCAATGGACTTGAAAAAAAGGTGGATAAACATATAGAGAATTTCAAAAAAGAGACTGAAAATATAAAAAAGAACTACTCAGATCTGAAAAATTCAATAACTAAAGCAAAAAATATGCTATAAGGGAATCAAGAGCAGATTAGAAGATACAGAGGAATTAATCATCAATCTACTAGATAGGGTAATGGAAAGTAAGCTGAAGAGCAAAAAGAATAAACAATAATAAAAAATGAGAATAAGATAAGGGAAGAGTGCAACATCATCAAGCATTATAGGAATCCTAGAATAAGACAGAGAGGGAGACAGAAAACTTTTTCATATAAATTGGTACAAACACTGTGGAAAACAGTATGGAGGTTCCTAAAAAAAGTAAAATAGAAATACCGTTATCACCCAGTAATACTGCCACTACTGGATATCTAACTCAAAGAAAACAAAAACTAATTTGAAAAGATATATGTATCCCTATATTTATTTCCCTACTATTTACAGTACCCAAGATTTGGAAACAGCCCAAGTGTACGTGGATGAAGAGATTAAAAAAGATGTGGCTTCAACTACTGGGAAAATGGCAGAGTATGAGAATCCTGGGCTCACCTTGTCCCATGGACACACCAAGATAACAGCTAGACCTGTGAAACTAACTCTGAAAATGACCTGAAGACTAACAGAAAAGACTTATTACCACAGTTAATCTTAGAGAGAAGGCCACATCAAAAATGGCAGGAGGAACAGAGATGCAGCTGAGAACCAAACCCCCCACTGAGACTTAACCATTGGGGCTTAACTTTGTGAGATTTTACAATCAGTGGGGATAAACTCTGGGTACTTTAAAACTAGTTTAGCTCTAGGAAAGCCAGAGGGCCATAGGAAACGGAGTGCTTGCCCTTAAAGACCCAGCATAAAAATAACTCATCCAAGACACAGCACAGAACCAGCAGTTTAAAATATACCTAGGATATATATGATGGGCATTTATTCATTAGTTATAGAATGCTTGCTGGTGCGGACAGGGATCTTTAGCACACTCCCTAAGAACAAGTACAGTGAGCATGCTTTCTCTCCCCAAACCCCAGGTTAGATGGCCAGACAATTGAGGGAATGAACAAGAACAATCTATCTTGCTAGCACATGCCCTACATCCGAGTTCTCTTGCCTATCTGCCCCATCCAACTTGGCCCACTTGGCAAGCATCCCACTGAAGCAGCTCCTGCCCCAAACACCCTACAATCAAACCTGAAAGTGAATGAAGCCACTACAAAATGACTCCTACTCTGAGGAAGATGACTGCATATAATTGTGTGCCCACCGTCTGAGCAGCTGAAACTTATTCCTGGACAGCTAAAGGAGAGTGCCCTGCAGTTTAGGGCGACTGTAGCCCTGGCAGATGGACTGTTGGTAGGCATCTGATCTGACTGCTGCCCTGCCCCACCAACAAAAAACTCCAAAGGTGAATGGCAGGGAAAGCATCCTAGCATTCCCTGTGACTGCAATGAAAAAAAAAAAAAACAGTCTGGGAGCAGAAACTTGGTCTTGAGTACTGCCCACCAACGAAAGTCTCTCAGGAGGCAGCACAGGGAGACCATACTACCAATTAGTGAGAGTACAGCCCTGGTAGATGGAGTAAGGGTAGTCATCTGTTCTGGCCAATGACACCACTCAACAACAAGCCTGCAACATGTCCAGACAAGCCCATTAACAACAAAGATACAAATCCTGCTCAGTGAGCCCCAAACAGGCAAAGTGAGCAACTATCCTGACTAGACCGAGGGTAAAGGTGATTTAGCCACTGAGGTAGGGCCAATGCAGCCCACATAGGATATACCTGCTTTACAGGAAACCATAGAGTTCTTTTTAGTAAGGTCACTGCTTTAAAGATCAGGAAACATAGCAGACTTTCCCAACAAATAGAAACAAACCAAGAGCTATAGAAAGTGAGAAGACAGAGAAATATGTCCCAATGAAAGAACAGGACAAAACCACAATAAAAGAACTAAATGAAACAAAGATAAACAATATGCCCAATAAGGAATACAAAGTAATGGTCATAAACACTCACTGGATCTGAGAAGAGTAGAGAATCTCAGTGAGACCTTCAACAAAGAGAGAAAATATTAAAAAAGGACCAAGCAAGGGCACTTGGATGCTCAGTTAGTTGAGCATCCCACTCTTGGTTTCAGCTCAGGTCATGATTTCACGGGTATTGAAGCTGAGCCCTTTGTTGGGCTCTGTGATCAGCAGGGAGTCTGCTTGAAGGTCCTCTCCCTCTGCCACTCCACACTCTTTCTCTCTCAAAAAAAATAAATAAATAAATCTTAAAAATAACAGAACCAATCAGAGATGAACTCAATAACTGCCATTAAAAATACGCAAGAAGGAATCAGTAGCAGATTACAGGATACAGAAGAAAGGATCAGTCGTCTGGAAGGCAGGGTAACGGAAAATAACCAAGATAAATGGCAAAAATTTTAAAAAGAGTAATAAAAAATGACAATAGGTTAAGGGAATTCACCAACATCATCAAACATTATAATATTAGCATTATATGAATCCCAGAAGAAGAGACATAGAAGGGGTCAGAAATTTTATTTGAAGAAACAATAGCTGAAAACTTCCCTAATCTGGAGAATGACACAAACATCCAGAAGACACAGAGAGCCCCCAAACAAAAACACCCAAGGAGGTCCACACCAAGACACATAATACTGAAAATGGCAAAAAGTAATGATAAAGAGAGAATGGTAAAAGCAGCAAGAAAAAAGCAAACAGTTACATGCAAGGAAAACTCTTTAAGGCTTTCAGCTGACTTTTCAGAAGACCAAAAGGAAGTGACATGTATAGTACTTTGAGTATAGTCAAAAGTCAGAAAAATATACTTTGACTATATTCAAAGTACTGAAAAAACAAAACCCTCAACCAAAGATACTCTAACCAGCAAGGTTAGCATTGAGAAAACAAGGATAGATAAACAATTTCCTAGACAAACAAAACTTAAAAGGAGTTCATCACCACTAAACCAACCTTATATGAAATGTTAAGAGAAATTGAGAAGAAATAAAACGCCATAATGAGAACTAATTTATAAAAGATAAAGACTTCACAGGTACATGCAAGCATAAAGTAAAAGTAGTAGATTAATCACTAATAAAACCAGCATGGAGGTTAAACTGCAAAAGCAGTAAAATCAATTAAATCTACAAAAATTAGTCAAGGGATTCACAAAATAAAAGAATGTAAAATAGAATACTATAAGCATAAGATGTGGGGGTAGGGAGTGAAAATTAAGTGCTTCAGGATGGCTTCAATGTTAACCAACCATCAACTTAATATAGAGTGCTATACACATAAGATGTTATGTATGAACCAAATGGTAACCACAAATCAAAAACCAATCATAGATACAAAAAAAAACACAAAGAAAAAGGAATCGAAGCATGACTAAAGCCATCAAATCACAAGGGAAGAGAGCAAGAGAAGAAGAAAGGAAGAGATTACAAAAAACAACCATAAATCAAGTATCAAAATGGCAATACATACATATCATTAACTACTTCAAATGTAAATAGACTAAATGCTCATATCACAAAATACAGTGACTGAACTGATAAAATAGCAAGACAAATCTATATGCTGTCTACAAGACTTATTTCAAACCTAAAGACACATGCAGATCAAAAGTGAAAGGACAGAAAACATTTACCACGCAAGTGGAAGTGAAAAGAAAGCTAGGACAGCAATACTTATATTAGACAAAATATACTTTAAAACAGATACAGCAGGGCAGCCCAGGTGGCTCAGTGGTTTAGCACCACCTTCAGCCCAAGGTGTGATCCTAGAGACCCAGGACCGAGTCCCACGTCAGGCTCCCTGCATGGAGCCTACTTCTCCCTCTGCCTGTGTTTCTCTCTCTCTCTCTCTCTCTCTCTCTCTCTCATGAATAAATAAATAAAATCTTTTAAAAAATAAAAAATAAAACAGATACAGCACAAGACAAGAACATTTGTCATTGCTACATAATGATAAAGGGAACAATCCAAAATGAGAATATAAATTCTAAATATTTATGCACCCAACATGGGAGCACCTAAATACCTAAAGCAACTATTAAGAGAAGAAACTATCAGCAACAGTAGTATGTGACATTAACACCCAATGTACATCAATGAATATATTATCCAAAGAGAAAATCTACATGGAAACAGTGGCTTTAAATGACACATAAGAACAGATGGACCTAACATACAGGTACAGAACTATCCAACCAAAAAAAGCGAGATCCACATTCGTTCTAAGTGCACATTGAATATTCTCTGGAATGTATCACATGATGAGCCACGAAACAACTCTCAATAAATTTTAAAAGACTGAAATCATATCATGCATCTTTTATGACCTCAAGAGTATGAAATGAGAAATCAATCATAAGAAAAAATCTGGAAAGAACACATATACATGAGGCTAAATAATATGCTACTAAACAATGAAATGAGCCAACCACAATATCAAAGAGGAATAGAAAAATACACAGAGATAAATGAAAATGAAAACAGAATAGTCCCAAATCTTTGGGATGAAGCAAAATTATTCTAAAAGGGTAGATTATACCAATACAGGCCTAACCCGAGAAACAAGAAAATCTCAAATAAACAACCAAACATACACATGAAATAGCTAGAAAAATAAAACAAAGCCCAAACCCAGTAAAAAGTAGGAAATAATAGATTGGAGGAGAAATAAATGAAATAAAGAGTAGAAAAATAAATAGAAAACATCAATGAAAACAGGAGCTAGTTCTTTGAAAAGATAAAGTTAATAAACCTTTAGCCAGACTCATCAAGAAAAAAAAAGGGAAGACACTGATAAAATCAGAAATGAAGGAGGAGAAATAGCAACCAACACCATAGAAATACAAAATAAATGTGAATATAATGAAAAAGTATACACCAATAAATTGAACAACCCAAAGAAACAGATAAATTCCTAGAAATATATAAACATGAATGAAAAAGAAATAGAAAATTTGAAGAGACTAATTACTAGCAATGTGATTAAATCAGTATTAAAAAACTCCCAATAAACAAAAGCTCAGGACCAGGTGGCTTCACAGATAAAAATCTACCAAACATTTAAAGAGTTAAAACCTGTTTTTCTGAAACTTCAAAAAAACAGAAGAGGAAAGCTTCCAAATTCATTCTACAAGGCCAGAATTACTGTGATATGAAAAACAAGAAAAGACACTGCAGAAAAAGAGAGCTATAGAACAATAACCCTGATGAACATAGATGCAAAAATCCTAAACAAAATATTAGCAAAGCAAATCCAACAATATATTAAAAAAGATCATTCACCATGATCAAGTGGGATTTATTCCTAGATTGCAAGAGTCGTTCAATATTCACAAATCAATAAACATAATATATCATATTAAAAGAAGCAAGGATAAAATTGATGCAGAAAAAAACATTTGACAAAGGACTACATTAATTTTTGATTAAAAAAAATCTGAATAAAGTAGGTTTACAGGAAATAAATCTCAACTTAATAAAGGACATGTATGAAAAACCCTGAGCTAACATCATATTCAATGGTGAAAAACTGAACTTTTCCTCTAAGTTCAGGAACAAGACAAGTGTGTGTCTACTCTCACAACTTTTATTCAACATGGTACTATAAGTCCTATCCACAGCAATCAGACAACGGAATAAAAAGGAAACTGAAAGAATAGGAGAAAATTTTTGCAAATGATATATCCAACAAGTGGTTAATATCCAAAACATATAAAGAACTTACAGGGATCCCTGGGTGGCGCAGCGGTTTGGCGCCTGCCTTTGGCCCAGTGCACAATCCTGGAGACCCGGGATCGAATCCCATGTCAGGCTCCCGGTGCATGGAGCCTGCTTCTCCCTCTGCCTGTGTCTCTGCCTCTCTCTCTCTCTCTCTGTGTGACTATCATAAATAAATAAATTAAAAAAAAAGAGCTTACACAACTCAACACCAAAACACAAATAACATGATTAAAAATGCACAGAGGATCTGAAGAGATATTTTTTTCAAAAAGGACGTAAATAGTCAACAGACACATGAAAAGATGCTCAACATCACTAATCATCAGGTAAATGCAAGTCAAAACCAGAATGAAATGCACATATCACAGACCTGTTCAGAATGGCTAGAATAAAAAGACAAATAGCAAGTGTTAGTGAGGATGTGGAGGAGAAGGAACCCTCATGCACTTTCAGTAGGAGTGCAAACTGGTGCAGGGACTATGGCAAACATTATGAAGGTTCCTCAAAAAATTGAAAATAGAATTACCATATAATTCAGAAATTCCACTATTTTGTATTTACCCAAAGGAAATGAAAACACTAACTGGAAAATATATATGAACATCTATATTTACGACATTATTTACAATAGCCAAAAAATGGCTATTGTAAATAGCCAAGTGTTCATTGATAGCTGAATGGATAAAGAAACAAAACAAACTAATAAGCAAAGAAAAAAGAAAGAACAAAATAAATGACTCTGAAAATCAAAGAACAGATTGGTGGTTGCCAGAGAAGAGGTGAGTAGGAGACATGGGTGAAATAGATAAATAAGTTTGTGACTGAGTGATGCAGAAAACTTTTGAATCATTATATTGTACATCAGAAACTAATATAACACTGTACTGTAAACATATGAAAGTTTTAATACTTATATGTAAAATCCAAAAACAAAAACAAAAACAAAGAAACAAAAAATAGACTCTTAGTTACAAAGAACAATCTGATGGTTGCCAAACGACAGGTGAGTCAATCAGCAAAATTGATATAGATTAAGAGGTACAATTCTAGTTATGTAATAAATAAGACATAGGAATAAATAGTACAGCATAATTAATAAAGTTGTAGTGAGGATAGCATAACAAATAGAGATGCTGAATCACTATGGTGAAACTATCTGAAACAAATATAACACTGTGTGTTAACTATACCCAACAATTTTTTAAATTATTGTAATAATATTATACAGTGACAGATGGTGACTACAATTAGCATTGTAAGAAATGAGTAATGGTATAGAATTGTCAAGTCATTATGTTGCACAACTGAAACTAACATTGTATGTTAATTATACCTCAATTAAAAAATATTCTTCATATAAAAAATGTTCTAGGTTCTTAACAATATACTTACAAATACTTCTGAAATACAACACATTTATAAAGTATGGACTACCTCTACTTTTAAAACCCTAAATGAAGGATTTATATCACAAAAACTCTTTCACATATAAATGGAGTGGAGAAAGCAGTCCAAAATGGCAGCACAGGAAAATCTTGAATTCATCTCCTCCCACAGATACACCAAATCTATAGCTACATATGGTTCATTTCTCTGAAAACTAGGTTAACTGATCTCCACAAAAAAAGAATAGAAGGATCACACTGAGATGGGTAGGAAAGTCAGAGACACATAAGGCAAAAAAAAAAAAATCAACCTCCCTCTCAGCAACACACAATAAGTAGGAATCTCTTTGTTGGAAACACCTTTCAGAGGAGATAGGTTTTGATGCCCTACTTTGGGTACCCTAGCAGAAAGACAAGATCTGCAGAGTAGAGACAAGATTCCAGAACATCCCACTTATAAAACTAATGGGCTGGTGTCAGGATATCCCAAAGTGCTATGGAAAACTGAGATTCTCCTTTTAGAGAGTTAACCTGTGGTCTCACTAGTGCCCATGACACAACAAAGAAAACAGCTGCTTTAAGAGACTAGAATATCTGTGAGGGAGATACATCTACTGATCTGTGGGCATTGCCAATGGGGGTAGAGGACAGTTGAAACACTCACTGGACACAGATGTTGGTTCATACCATTACTTCACTCTCCACATATACTGCTAGCACAGGCAGGTGAGCTCAGATGTGTCACTTACACTATTTGCTGGGATGGGAAGGAACAGTGGCCATGGCACTTGCTGAGGCGAGGGAATGGGGAAGGGAAGTTTTTGTGTCCCCTTGCTCCCTGGTTGGGGCAGGTATGAACAGTCACACAGAGTTCTCCCACTCTCTAGCTAAACTCTGTGAGCATGAGTGACTGAGACATTCTCCTGTCCCCTGGCTTGGGCTAGCAAGAGAAGGCAGTTGTGCATTCTCCAAATCACAGCCTAAAGGCTGCACACAGGGAAATACAGGACACTCTGTAGCTGCAGTACAAAAATCCATGAGCACCCAGAGTCAAGATCTTTCCCTGCTGCCTTTCTGAACTAGGCAAGTGGCATGTCCTGCCCTCTACACTGTCCAGCCACCTTGCTAAAAGAAAGTAAGTGGGCTCACGCAAACCACACAGAGGACACTGTTGACTGCCTAGTCCTGGTTCCAAGAGGGGTGACATTTCTGAGATCCATGGGAATATAACAATTGAAAACAGTTCCTAGCAGGCCTCCACCCCCATGGCACTGTACAGATAGCAAACTAAATCATAACTACAGTCTTCCAAAAAAATAAATAAATAAAGGCCAATTTACTTATTAGCCTGGAGCTCCTAGACTGAGGGACAAACTTTGGGGTTTCCATATACCCAAACATTAAGAAGGAGCTATCAGGGAACATAAGCAAGAAGACAGCATCCTTATGCATCCCACCCTTCCCTTGCTACAGCTCAACGAGATACCAGAAAAGAGGTTATATATTTCTCTAGAGCCCTAATTTTTTAAAATGCCGCCCAGGGAAAACCTCCAGATCTCCTGCAGGGATTATGATTGTGGCTCTACAGAACTCTATGTATTTGCATACTTCAAAAGCTACTGCCTAAAGGTCTGATTTCCAATCAGCCTGAAACTAGGTGTTAAATTAGATTCCTCCCCTTAGATCACTGACAGATCTTGGCACACCATAAAGGGGACATACCAAAAATAAGCCAGCTAGCTTAGAACATCACAAAGGTTTAAAAGACAACCAATACTTTGGGCAATGTTAAATGAGAAGACCATCACCTACACTACACCACTCCTTTAAGAATTACAAAGGTAGCTGTTTTACCTAAGAGATATATAAAAAGAGTCAAGCAAAAAGAGGAAAAATGTTCAATGTTCCAAGTTCCAAATGAAATGTTCATTGTTCCAAATGAAAAAACAATGTTCATTGTTCCAAATGATAAAACAAGACAAAATCTCACAAAATGATCTCGATGATACAGAGATAAGTAATCCACCTGCTAAAGAATTCAAAACAACAATAAAGCATCATTAAAGATGTACCAAAATTGGGAGAAAAAATGAACACAGTGAGAACTTCAACAAAAATATAGAAAGCAAGGATGCATGGGTGGCTCAGTCAGTTAAGCGTCTGTCTTCAGCTCAGGTTATGATCCACGGGGCCTGAGATTAAATCCTGCATCACGTTCCCTGCTCAGTGAGGAGTCTCCTTCTCCCTCTAACCATCCCCCCTGTTTGTGCCCTCTCTCATATAAATAAATCTTAAAAAAAAGATAGAAAGCATAAGAAAATACCAAACAGAAGTCACGAAACTGAAGATTACCATAATGGAACCGAAATATAGAGTGTCAAAAGCATAGTTCTGGATGAATCAGAACTATGGATCAGCAAGCTGGAAGATAATATAAAGAAAATCAGCCAGACAGAGAAAAGAATAATAATTTTAAAAATTGAAGATAACATAAGGGACCTCTAGAACAACATCAAGTGGAATAATATTGACACTATACATGTTCCAGAAGAGAGAGAGAAAGAAAGAGGCAGAAATCTTATATGAAGAAATAATAGCTGTAAACTTTCCTCAATTAGAGAAGCAAACAGACATCCAGACCCAGGAAGCAAAGAGAGTTCCTAATAAAATGACCCAAAGAGAGCCACACCAAGATACATAAGAATTAAAATGTCAAAAGTTAAAGATGAAGAATCTTAAAAGCAAGAAGAAAAAAACAAATTGTTATTTACGAAAGAAACCCCATGGGATGCCTCGGTAGCTCAGTGGTTGAGCATCTGCCTTTGGCTCAGGGCATGATTCCGGGGTCTGGGATTGAGTCCCACATTGGGTTCCCTGCAGGGAGCCGGTTCTGCCTCTGCCTATGTATCTCTGCCTCTCGTGAATAAATAAGTAAATCTTTTCTTTTTAAAGAAACCCTATAAGACTGTCAGTAGCTAAAGGGAGTAGCATTACATATTCAATGTACTGAAAGGAAAAAACTTCTAACCAAGAATATTATCATTCATATTTGAAGGACAGATAATGAATTCTACAGAAGATCAAAAGCTAAAGGAGTTTGTCACTACTAAATTGTCCTTACAAGAAATATTAAGAGACGTCTTTAAGTTGAAAAGAAATGTTATGGGGATCCCTGAATGGTTCAGTGGTTAAGCATCTGCCTTTGGCCCAGGGCGTAGTCCTGGAGTCCCAGGATCGAGTCCCACGTCGGGCTCCCTGCATGGAGCGTGCTTCTCTCTCTGCCTATGTCTCTGCCTCTCTCTTTCTGTGTCTCTCATGAATAAATAAATAAAATCTTTAAAAAAAGAAAAGAAATGGCACTGATTAATAACAAAAATACAGGGATCCCTGGGTGGCACAGCGGTTTGGCGCCTGCCTTTGGCCCAGGGCGCGATCCTGGAGACCCGGGATCGAATCCCACGTCGGGCTCCCGGTGCATGGAGCCTGCTTCTCCCTCTGCCTATGTCTCTGCCTCTCTCTCTCTCTCTCTCTCTCTCTCTCTCTCTCTGTGTGTGACTATCATAAATAAATAAAAATTAAAAAAAAATAACAAAAATACATATAAAAGTAAAAATCACCTAAAAAAGTAGATTAATTACTTATAAAGCTACTAAGATGGTTAAAAGATAAAAGTTGTGAAATTAAAACTACAGTAATTAGATAAAGGATACATAAAAAGATATAAAAAGTGAGATCAAAATATAAAATGGAAGGGGGTTAAAAATGTGGAGTCTTGAAATGTTTTCAAATTTAAGTTGTTACTAAACACACACACACACACATATATAGGTGTGTATGTATATATATGTGCATATATATATATGTATATACACGATGATACAGGGAATGTCACAGTAAACATAAAGCAAAAGCCTATAGCAAATACACAAAAGAAAATGAAAAAGAAATATAAACAGAACACTAAGGAAACTCAGCAAACCACAAGGGAAGAGAGAAAGAGAAGAAAGGAATAGAGGGAAATGAACAGAAACAATGAAAAAAATGACAATAAGTACAAACTATTAATAATGACTTTAAATGTAAATGGACTAAATTCTCCAATCAAAACACACAGAGGTGCCACATGGACTAAAAAAAAAAAAACATCTATATACTGCCTACAAGAGGCTCACTTCAAAAGTAATGACACACACAGACTGAAAGGGATGAAAAAAAGATATTTCATAAAATGGAATTGAAAAGAAACCTGGGGTAGCTATACTTATATCAGACAAAACAGACTTTAAAACAAAGACTTCAATAAAAAACAATGAGGGGTACACTAAATAAACAAAGGAGTAACTCAGCCAGAAGATATAACACTCATAAACATATGGGCACTCACCATAGGAGCACCAAAATACATAAAGGAAATATTACCAGACATAAAGGAGAAACTAAAAGTAATACAATAATACCAGGGGATTTTAACTCCCCACTTAAATCAATGGACAGATCATCCAGACAGAAAATCTATAGGAAATATCAGCCTTATTAGACCAGATGGTTGGATGTTACATATATACATACATATATATATATATATATATATATATATATATATATATATAAAATCAGATATGATTATATATAAAATATAATCAGACATGAAAGAGGGTAAGTTACACCAATATCACAGAAAAACAAAGGATCTTAGCAAACTATTATGAGTCATTATATGCCAACCTAGAACAAATGGATAAATTCCTAGAAACAGTCTTCCAAGACTGAATCATGAAGAAATAGAAAATATGAATAGACAATTTGTAGTAAGAAAATTGAATCAGGAATCAAAAACCACTAAAGTCCTATACCAGATGGCTTTACCAGTTAATTCTATCAAATATTCAAATACGATTTAATACCTATAATTCGAAAACATTTCTAAAAAAACTTAAGAGGAGAAAAAGTTTCTAAACTCACCTTCCAGGGCTGGCAGTAACCTGATACCAAAACCACATAAGGATACAACAAAACAAAAAGCAAACAAACGAAAAACAATCAACAACAATAAAAACTTTGGGTAATATCCCTTAAGAACATAGATGCAAAAATCTTCAACAAGATATCAACAAACTGAATTCAACAATACATTAAACAGATCATACACCATGATCAAGTGGGATTTATTTCAGGGATGCAAGAATGGTTCAACATAGGTAAATCAATCAACTTGATACACAATGATATCAAAATGAAAGATAAAAATATGAACACTCTGGTAAACAGTATGGAATTTCCTCAAAAACTTAAAAATAGAGCTACCTTACAACCCAGCAACCACACTAGGCATTTATCCAAAGGATATAAACATAGTTATCTGAAGAGGCACCTGCATTCCAATGTTTATAGTAGCAATGTCCATAATAGCCAAACTAGGGAAAGAACCCAGGTGTCTAGTAACAGATAAATGGATAAAAAAGTGGTGTATATGTATGTATGTAATCACACACACACACACACACATTACTTATCCATCAAAAAAAGAAATCTTACCATTTGCAACAATGTGGATGGAACTAGAGGGTATTATGCCAAGCGGAATAAGTCAAACAGAGAAAAATTTATATGATTTCACTCGCGGAATTTACAAAACAAAACAGGATCATAGGGGAAGGGAGGGAAAAATAAAATAAGATGAAATCAGAGAGGACAACAAACCACAAGAGACTTAACTATTAAGAAACATACTGAGGGTTGCTGGAGGGGATGTCGGGGGGAGATGGATTAACAGGGTGACAGGCATTAAGAAGGGCATGTGTTGTAATGAGCACCAGGTGATATATGCAACTGATGAATAGCTGAACTCTACCTCTAAAGTTAATAATACACTATACGTTAATTAATTGAATTTAAATAAATTTTTAAAAATTATATCAATAAATGCAGAAAAACATTCCACAAAATTGAAATTCCATTTATGTTTAAAACTCAACAAATTGGATATAGAGAGAATGTACCTAAACATAATAAAGGCCATATATGAATAACCCACAGTAAATATCATACTAAACAGTGCTAAGCTAAAAGATTTTCCTCTAAGATCAGGAACAAGACAAGTGGGCCATCTATCTCCACTGTCACTCAACATAGGATTGGAAGGCCTAACTATAGCAAATAGGCAAAAAAAAAAAAAAATAGACATTAACACCAGAAGAGAAGAAATAAAACTTTCACTATTTGGAGATGACATGATATTCTACATAGAAAACTTTAAGACTACCAAAAACTTGTTAGAATAAACGAATTCAATAAAACTGCAGTATATAAAACTCACATGCAAAAATCTGTTGTATTTCTATACCCTAATAACAAGATATCAGAAAGAGAAATCAAGAAAAAAATTCCATTTGCAATCACATCAAAAAGAACAAAATACCTAGGAATAAATTTAACCAAAAAGGTGAAAGACCTTTACAATGAAAATTACAAGACACTGGTGAAAAAATGAAGATACAAATAAATGGAAAGGTACTCCTTGTTCATGTTTTCAAGGAATTAATATTGTTAAAATGTTCATAATACAAGGCAATCTACAGATTCTATACAATTCCTATCAAAATTCCAATGGCATTTTTCATAGAACTAGCAAAAATAATTATAAAATTGTATGAAACCATAAAAGACTCTGAATACCCCAAACAAAGCTTTCTTTAAAAAGATTTATTTAGAGAGTAGGGGAAAAAGCACATGTGCGTGCAACTAGTGGGAGAGAATCTTCAAACAGACTCCCCACTGAGCACAGAGCCCCATATGGGACTAATCTCATGATCCATGAGAATATGACCTGAGATGTAACCACGAGTCAGACACTTAACTGACTGAGCCACCCAGGAGCCCTTGAATACCAAAAACAATCTTAAGAAAAAAGAACGAAGCCAGCTGTATCACACTCTCTGATTTTAAACTATACCACAAAGTTATAGTAACCTAAATGGACATATACATCACAGAAAAGAACAGAAAGCCCAGAAATAAACCCATACATATATAGTCAACTAATTTACAACAAAGTTGTCAACAATATACGATGGGGAAAAACAGTTTCTTCAATGAATAGTGCTGAGAACACTGGACAACTATACGCAAAAGAGCAAAACTGGGCCACTATATTACACCATATGTAAAAATTAACTTAAAATGGATTAAAGACTTGGGGGGTCCCTGGGTGGCTCAGCGGTTTGGCGCCCGCCTTTGGCCCAGGGTGTGATCCTGGAGTCCAGGGTTCGAGTCCCACGTTGGGCTTCCTGCATGGAGCCTGCTTCTCCTCTGTGTCTCTCATGAATAAATAAAATATTTTTAAAAATGGATTATAGACTTGAATGTAAGACCTATAACCATAAAACTCCTAAAAGAAAACATACATAGTAAGCTCACTAACACTGGTCTTAGTGATGTTTTTGGATTTGATCCTAAGAGCAAGGGAAACAAAAGCAACAATAAACAGATAGGACATATCAAATTAAAAAGCTTCTACACAGCAAAGGAACCATCAATAAAACAAAAAGGCAACCTATTAAATGGGAGAAGATATTGCAAATCATATATCCAATTAGGGATTAATATTCAAAATACATAAAGAACCCATAAAAATCAGTAACAAAAAGAAAACATAAACAATCCAATTAAAAAATGGCAGGATAAAAAAAAATGGCAGGATATGGGACACTTGGGTGACTCAGCAGTTGAGCATCTGCCTTTGGCTCAGGGCATGGTCCCAGAGTCCCAGGATCGAGTCCCACATCAGGCCTCCTGCATAGAGCCTGCTTCTCTATGTCTCTGCCCCTTTCTCTGTGTCTCTCGTGAATAATAAAAAAAAAAAAACTTTTTAAAAAATGGCAGGATATGAATACACACTTTTCCAAAGAAGCATATACATGGCCAATCAGCATATAAAAAGATGTTCAACATCACTAATCAGAAGAAAATGCACATAAAAACCACAGTAAAATAGTGCCTTACACCTGCTAGAATAACTATTATCAAAAAGACAAGAAATAACAAGTGTTGGCAAAGATGTGAAGAAAAGGGAACCCTCATGTACCGTTGGTGGGAATGTAAACTGGTGTAGCCACCATAGAAAATATGCAGGTTCCTCAAAAAATTATAAATAGAAGTACCATATGATCTAGCAGTTCTACTACTAGGTATCTATCCAAAGAAAACAAAAATACTAATTTGAAAAGATATATGCACCCCTATGCTCAATACATCACTATTTACAATAGCAATACAGAATGGGGGGGCAGTGCTCAGGTGGGTCAGTTGATTAAGTGTCTATCCTCAGTTCAGGTCATGATCTTGGGGATTAGGCCCCACAGTTGGCTCCCTGCTTAGTGGGAAGTCTGCTTCTCCTTCTGCCTCTCATCCTGCTGATACTCTCCCTGTCAAATAAATAAATAAATAAATAAATAAATAAATAAATAAATAAATAAAATCTTTTAAAAAAAAGCAATACAGAGTCAAGGCTATTTGCCATAGGGGAGGAGATGTGGGGCCTCAAACTGGGTGAAGGATATTAAGAAGCACAAACTTCTAGTTATAAAATAATCATGGGAAATTAATATGCGGCATGGAGAATACTGCCAATAATATTGTCTTAAATGTGTACGGTAACAAATGGTAACTAGACTTATAATGCAATGTATATAAATATTGAATCACTATGTTGTACACCTAGAACTAATATATTATGCATCAATTATAACTCAATAAATTTTTTTTAAAGTGGTCTTAGGCAGCAAGAGAAAACAAGGTGATTAATTTTGTGAAACTGGATTTGAAAATTAAAAGGCTTGGATTAGATGTCCTCTAAGGTCACTTCTAACTCTAAAATTCATTGATTTTCATGAAACAAATTAAAAAGATGCTATAAACATGATTTTAAAAATCTTAACCGAGATTATAACTTATTTGCTCAATAAATCAAGCATCTGAATTTATTTACATCCCTTGCAACACGCACAAAGCAACAAACCATATATTAATGAAGATAATAGATATGACTAATATACACAGATACCAAATAAATACAGTATAATGAAAATGACAATGTGTCAGTCCATTTAAAAAGGTAGGTAATTTAAAAAGTTTATGCTGTAGAATTCTATTGATTTTACCTGAGGGGGGGAAAATTCTGGAAGAACCCAAGATTTAAGGATTCTGTGGCCCTTGAAAATAAATGTATACTCTCATTTAGATCAGCACTATTCATCCAATAATCATTACAAATATTAATCCTTGTGGGGGATATAGACTTCCAGTTATGTAATGAATATGTCACAGGAATAAAAGGCACAGCATAGATAATACAGTCAATGATATTGTAATAGTGCTGTATGGTGACAGATGGTAGCTACACTTGTGGTGAACACAGTATAAGGGACAGAGAAGTTGAATCACTATGTTGTACATCTGAAACTAATGTAAAACTGTGTCAACTATACTCAAAAATGCTTTTAAAATATTAACCCTTGATAGACAATTGCATTGGTACAATATCTTGCTTTGTGTAGACATTCCATAAATATAAAATAAATTTCAACACTAAACCATCTATTTGGCAGACTATCTCCATGTAAATAAGACCAAGAACTAAGTGAGGAGGCTAATAAAATTGAAACATATTCCATCAAACTAAATTCTTTAAGGTAAATATTCAATCTTTACTAAAAATAAACCCATTAAATAACTTCTTTAGTAATTACTACATATGAATGTACCCTTTTTTACAATAGTTAACTTTCATAATTCAAGTTATACTGAGGATTTATGACTTGAAGAATTATCTAAAAAAGGGGATTACAAAACAATTTATAAACTGTCAACCCATCAGGGATTTTTGAGTCAGTTAGATAGTCTTCATTCATGCAGCTTTGGAAACAAAGCTGGGTTTACAAATATCCATCCACAATGCATGTGATGATGAACAATATCAAATAGTCATGTGTAGATATTGTTATAATCTGATCATTATAAAAGTTAAAATATTTAAAATTAAGCTCTCAATAAATTTTTAACAGAAAGTGTTATAATTTAAAATTACATTTAACCTACTTTAAAAGATCAAAAGCTTGAGATACATGTTATTTAAAATTGATTTTCTTTCCAATTGCCTAGAAACTAGCTGAGAGGAAGTAAGAAGAAAAGGGGGATGAGGGGAACAGGAACAGAGAGCAGGGGGAGAGCAGGATAAAGGGAAAAAATGACAGATTTCTTAGATTTTATAATATTTATCAGCTAAAAGTTGAAGGATAAGGTATTCCCTTCATTGTGTTAGTCAATAAATGCTTGCTTAACAAATGAATAAATGGCAGTGTAGCATAAACATTTTAAACAACTCCTGTCACCTGAGTCTTTATTCACTAAGCCACCAAATCGTCAGATTGAACTCCACTGCTTCAAATTTGATGCCTCTAGAAGAAGATCTAGCTAACTTTTCCTCTAAATGGTCAAATAGTAAATATTTTGGGGTCTGTAGGCATTTAATCTGTTGCAACTGATCAACTCTGTCATTGTAGGACAAAAGCAATAACAGATAATACATAAATAAACGAGTGTGGCTATATTCAAATAAAACTTTACTTAGGGACACTGAAATTTTAATTTCATATAATTGCTGTCATGTCACAAAAATATTATTTTTCTTTTGATGGTTTCCCCAACTGTAAAAAAAAAAAAATTCTTAGCACAGAGGCCTTCTAATAATGGCTGTCATTCTGAATTTGGCCTAAGGGTCATAGATTGCCAATTCTTGCTCTAGAGAACTTCTAAAATCCCTGCAGCCTCCAAAGATTCTGTGAATGCCATAGCAAAACAAGTAAAAACACCTCTATCCAAAAAACTGCCACTGCCACCACCACCATCACAGAAAAACAACTCATGAACAAACAATATGCACAAAATTCCCCTCTTCCTCAACCAAATTTTCACATCTCTGGAGCTTAACATCAGCAGCAAGGACTATTTAGAGCACAGCATAAAAATTCTTCATAGAGTTTTTCAATATTTTAAGCAACTTCTGTGAAGTTTAGGCATTGTTTCTATTCATATAACACTTATTTGACATTTCTGTCACCATGAAACTTGGTCACTACTTCCTACATTTCAGCTAAGTGGTATGTGAGATTTCACGCTATTTGTTAATAAAGTAACAAGGAACAATGAATTTGCCAAATTCAAGGCAATAAAAATCAATGACAATATTAAAGGAAAAATTTTAGAACCAATGCCTTTTAAATCATGACATTAGGGGACACCTAAAGAGAACTTTATTGTTAGAGTAATTCACTAAAGATACATTTTAGACACATTTCATAATTATATCACTGAGTTGGCTTATTAGAACCCAAGAACTCTAGGAAATTGGTATGAATCTCTTGGTCTTTTAAGATTCCTAGCCTTACTACATTTATACATAAAAAATGGAGATGTTACCACACATTTTACACTACAGCTGTAATGATGAGATAATGTGAAAGAAATTGAGAAGGTGGAATTGAACCTCTTTTCTGCTACTTTACAGTTTTACCTTTCAGTCTTTATGTTTACTAATATGGACTTGGTAGAGAACTCTCAAGCACATTTCTTAACTTTAAGTTCCATAGCTGGGCAATTTGAATCAATAGCAGACCTGTCACTTTATTTAGTTACTTTTTTCTATAAATGCTCATTTGTGTTTAATGCTTCTATGGACGTGTCAGATTGCTTCTGATCAGTCAGTTACCTAGAAAATAATACTAAATTCATACAAGATAGAATATTCATTTACTTGGTTACTCTGCAAGACTTACTATGTAAATCATATCCAAAATACCTTGGTTTTCTTAACAAGCATTCCAAAAAAGTCTAGTAACAGGCAGTCTTTTGGTAAGAAGTATGTGAAAAAAAAAAAAAGAAGTATGTGGCATAAGCTCTGCTTATATAACACAAGTACAGAGTAAGAGAATACTGATGTAAACACAAACCCAACTCCAGGGCTTACAAATAATACCTTAAGAGTTCTGTTAAGCACGAGATGGAAAAGGTATTTTAAAGAAAGTATTTGGTTTTGTGAATTTTAAATTCCTTTCAGCTTATCATATCAAGTTTCTAGCATGCTGAAAGTTAATTTCTACTATAGAGGTACATAAACATGGGCCTTAGGGGATACTGATAGCAATCTGCCACTGTCCTCACCATGGGTGTCTCCTTTTTATCTCTTTGCAACTCTTTTTTTTGTTTCTCTTTGTATGTGTTAGATTTCTCTCTCTCTTCTCTCTGTATATTTTTTAATTGTATTGCTAATGGCACTCAAACCTGAGAAGGTTGCTAACCTCTATTCCATTACCTCTTCATAGTCTAATTAAAGAGAGATGTGATGTAAAACACAACTATGTATTTCTGGTAACACATTACTGCACCAAACAATTGAGTTAGCTTCTCAAATAAGAAAAAATAACCTTTTCAAAAGATACTGTACCCAATCCCAAACATACATACACAAAAACATCTTAATTTTGCTCTCATTTATCTACTTGAGCCCTGAAGACCTGTCAGAGTTTTTTTCTAAAAATATCCACTCCTCTTTTCAACTGCACTTTGAAAATTTCATAAGGTAACCATAATTCACACAATGACTAAAACATTTATTTTCACATAACGCCAGGAAGAAAACTGGCAGCTCTCTTAGAAGCATTTTAAGAGCTGTACTTTCCTCTAAATGCCTTAAAATAAAATACTAACTACTGGGGTGCCTGGGTGCCTTAAAAAGAAGCACCAAAAGGTCTTAAAGTCACTTTAGAATGTTTCAAGAATAAACAAACCTTGCTCTAAATTGCCATAAAACCTTCCTAAATTGTATTCACTGTTGTAACACCAAAAGATTATTATCTTACACATTGTATGCAACAAAAAATTTAAATGCATGATCCTTATACTTATGAGTTTATAATATAAAATTAACAGATGCAGGCATAAATATCACAGAAATACAAATGCAATGGTACGATGTATCTTGACTGACTTCCCAGTATCATCCATCCAAAAAACTCTTCAATTTTAGTTCATCCTTAGAGATGCTCAGCCCACAACAGAATAGATTCACTGAAGGCCAGGATAGTTAGTATTTTTTTAAGATTTTATTTATATGGGGATCTCTGGGTGGCTCACCAGTTCAGCGCCTGCCTTTGGCCCAGGGCGTGATCCTGGAGTCCCGGGATCAAGTCCCGCATCAGGCTCCCAGCATGGAGCCTGCTTCTCCTTCTGCCTGTGTCTCTGCCTCTCTCACTCTCTCTGTGTGACTATCATAAATAAATAAAAATTAAAAAAAGTAAAAACATGAGAAACACACACAGAGAGAGAGAGAGAGAGAGAGAGAGGGGCAGAGACAATAGGCAAAGGAATAAGCAGGCTCCCCACTAGGAGCCTGATGTGGGACTCAATCCCAGGACCCCGGGATCATGACCAGAGCCAAAGGCAGACACCCAGCCACTGAGCCACCCAGGCACCCCAGTAGTTAGTATTTTATCTACTTTTCAGATTTTCATTCTGCTCTTGGTTCGCAAAAGTGTTTTTGCATTACAAACAATGTGGATTAGAAACAGCTATAATCATTTTTAGTAAGAACCATGGTTGCTACCATTCACCAAGTAGTCACTATTTGGCTGGTCTTAGGTCCAAAGCTATATTATCTTATTTCATTCTCACTACATACTTACAAGGTATCTACTAATATTATTCCCATTTTACAGACTAGATACTGAGGCTCAAAACGGCTGCTCTGCCCAAATTCACACAGCCAGTAAGTGGCGGACTGGAGATGCAGATCCCTAACAGTATCGATACTAACAATATCAACAATGTATTGGACCTAGAAAGTTTACTGCCATCTTCCTGATTGATAACCTTGAAATACCTAGGTTAATTTTTCTACTGTTAATAAGACATGGGACGCCTGGGTGGCTCAGCTTTTGGGCACCTGCCTTCAGCTCAGGTCATGATTCTGGGATCCGGGATCGAATCCCACATCAGGCTCCCTGTGAGGAGCCTGCTTCTCCTTCCACCTATGTCTTTGCCTCTCTCTCTGTCTGTGTCTCTCATGAAAAATAAATAAATCCTTAAAAAAATAAGACACGTGATGTTTTTTGATAAGAGCGTCAATGCAACTGTAATGCCAAAAACAGTGACATCCACTGAAGCAATGAGTAAGCTATCAAAAACTGATAGAAACAACTTTTTTAAAACTCTGGAATCTAATTTAAAAACTTATAACAACCAGAGAGTGAATAATGAAGAAGGTTCATAAATTTCAGTAGAAAGTTTTGACATTTGTACAAACTCGCCCACCATCCCCAATTCCCCAATTAGAGGCAGCCATGGGAATGGATAGCATCTCTGGTTTTTGGTATGGCTTCCTGGTACCAGAAGGGGAAATATGGGCCTTGTGCTCAAAGAAATGTGGTTGTATAACTTGTCTGGCAGCTTCCTGAACACTGCCTCAGGGGCTTAACTTATTCTACACTCATCAGAACTATCTTATGATGTGGAGCACCCTTCAGTGCTGTTATTTGTTGTAAGCATATAAAGGCATATACTAGCTGCAGATGCCTGGGGCAAGGATTAACAGGGCAAGCAGGAAACAAAATAAAAATAAAAAGTACAGGAAGGAAGAGTCTGGGGAAGGAGATGCTTGGGAGAATAAGGACTTTGAAAGAAAATAGCAATATTAGATTTTAAAGTTTAGGACGCCTGGGTGGCTCAGCGGTTAGGCGCCTCTGCCTTCCACTCAGGGCATGATCCTGGGGTATGGGGATCAAGTCCCACATCGGGCTCCCTGTATGGAACCTGCTTCTCCCTCTTCCTGTGTCTCTGCCTCTCTCTGTGTGTCTCTCATGAATGAATAAATAAAATTTTAAAGAAAAGTAACAAAAGTTAAATAAAGGGACACAAACTGTAAGTATTAACAATTACTTAATATACCAAGAAAAATTAAAATGTAAAGAAGCATATTTTCAAAAACTTAAAAATAGAATTACTATATTATCGAGCAATTCCATTATTTCATATTTACCCAAAGGAAATTAAACATTAACTCAAAAAGATACATGCACACCTATGTTTATTTTCTTAATATCGTATTTAAATTCAATTTGCCAACATATAGTATAACATCTCATCAAGTGCCCTCCTTAGTGCCCATCATCCAGTTACCACATCCCCCCACCCTCTCTGCAACCCTTTACAAACCCCTTATTTGTTTCCCAGAGTTAGGAGTCTCTCATGGTTTGTCTCCCTCTCTAATTTTTCCCACTCAGTTCCCCTCCTTTCCCTTATAATCCCTTTCACTATTTCTTATACTACACATATGAGTAAAACCATATGATGATTGTCTTTCTCTGATTGACTTATTTCACTCAGCATAATACCCTCCAGTTCCATCCACATCAAAGCAAATATAAGGCATTTGTCCTTTCTGATGGCTGAGTAATATTCCATTGTGTGTGTATGTGTATGTGTGTGTATATATATATATGTATATGTATATATACACATATATATACACACATATATATATGTATCACCCCTACGTTTATTGCAGCATTATTTACAATAGCCAAGTTATGGGAGCAGCCCGCATGCCCATCTATAGGTGGATGAACAAAGAAAATGTGATACACACACACACACACACACACACACACACACACACACAATGGAATATTCCTTACTCTTAAAAAAAGAATGATATCTTGCCATTTGCAACAACATTGATGGACCTAGAGGGTATAATGCCAAATAAAATAAGTCAGAGAAAAACAAATACCATATGATTTCACTCATGTATGGAATTTAAGAAACAAAATAAAGGAAAAAGAGACAAAAAAACCCAGACACTTTAATACAGAGAACAAACTGGTTGTCAGAGGGGAGGTGGGTGGAGGGAATGGGTGAAATAGGTGAACAGGATTAACAGTATACTTATCATGATGAGCACTGAGTAATGTACAAAATTGTTGAATCATATTCTACATCTAAAACTAAGATTACACTGTATGTTAATTATGATTCAATTAAAAACAAAGTATAAAAAATTAAAAATAAAGATTAAATTTGCCAAAACTAAAAATGGAAGATTTCATATTAGAAGAACATACAGAGTGCCAAGAGGAGAAATAACAAAAAAACCCTATCACCTAGACATATTCACAATAAAACTTAGGAATATCAAAGTAAAATAATATAATCTAAAGGAATCTAGAAATATTTTTCAATAAGTTATACTGAATGCAAAAAAAAAAAAACAGTATAGGATTTCTAGAGCTTTAAAAAAATGTTAAACCTAGAGTTTTAGATACAACTAAATTGCCTTTCAAATCTGATACAGATTTCCATGGGTCTGTTAAGTTTAAAAAGTCATCAAGCTGTGTATTTGTGACATTTGCATTTTTCTGCTCATATATTACACTTAGAGTTAAAGGAATGACATCACAAGAAGTCAAAAGAAAATCCTAGCATTCTGCCACAGGAACACTGATTTGATAGGGATACATGGACCAAAATACCTTAAGGAGAATTTCACATTCCAAGTTGAAGTACCTGAGAACAGTTGCACTGAAGAACATAAGAGCAAATTCACTTTGTCCACAATGAACCCTTCCCATAAGCCAGCAGAGCTGTTCCAAGACAGATCATTCCAGCCTGCAACTTATTCCTTAAGGAGAAGAGAGAGTGAAACTTGTGTTCAACATCTTAGAATCATATAGAGTATTGCCCAAGGTACTGGTTTCTGTCTCAGCTTACTTGGGAATGCTGATGGAACCAGAATAGTTTGGATGTCTTGGGGCAGCTAACAACAAAAGAAGTGGCTGGTGCATTTCTACAGCTGGCACAACTTTGCACAACCGGGAGGAGGCACATACCTTGAGGCTTCCTTCCTGACAGTGAGGGAGAAACATGCATCCATATTTCTAGCCTTTCAGAGTACTGTCCAAGGCAACGGTTTCTGTCTCATTTCACTTGAAGCTCTAACAGAACCAACACAGTCCGGATGCCTTTGGGCTGCTTAGAACAGAGAGTGGTAAGCAGTGAGTAGTACACTCACCATGATCAGAAGATGCACAACTCAAGGCTTCTCTCTGGGAAGGAGGGAAGGATTGGAGCATATATCCAACATTCTGGCTTATTAGCAGGCTGTCCAAAGGTCTATTTTCTGTCTTGTCTGATTTAGAGTACAGGTTAAACATGGAATATTATAGATGCATGAGGAAGCTGAAAATAAAAACATACCTTGGTGATGTGGTAATGTTTCAGAAAACCAAAAGTATAACAGACACCCAAAAGAACAAGAAATTACAAGCTTCAAAAATAAACTAATAAATTCCTTTAATTAAAAATCTACATATACAAGTCCAGAGAAGATATATACACAGGCCCTCAGAATGTCTAGCTGGGATGATTGGTGAAGGTCTTTTCTGCCACAGTCAGTACATAAAGACTAGGAAATATGGTTGTTTCTCCATAGGTGCAGATACCAATGCAAAGATAAAAGGAACATGAAAAAAAAGAGGGAAATAAAGTCTCATCAAAGGGACAAAATAAAGCTTCAGAAACTGACAATAAAGAAATGAAGCTATATGAATAACATGACAAAAATTGTCAAAAAGATGCTCAATGAGCTTAGTAAAATGGTACATAAACAAAATGAAAGTAACAAGAAAAAGAAAATATAAAAAAGAAAATTTTGGACCTAAATAGTATAAAACGTGAACTGAAAAATTCAATACTTGGGTTCAAGGGTAGACCTGATCAAGTAGAAGAATGAGCCAGTCAATTTGAAGAAAAGCCATTAGAAATTATCCACCCATAGGAGTAAAAAGAAATAAAAATAGTGAAGAAAGCCTAAGGGACTTAAGATGTACCAAAAAACAAATCACCTTTCATATTATGGGAATCTGAGAACAAGAGAGAGAAAGGTGCATAAAAATTATCTCTATAGGTAATGGCTGAAAACTTCCCATATCCAGAGAGGGGAAACTGACAATCAGAGTTAAAAAACCCAAAAGGGACCAAACACTAATCCAAAAAAAAATCCACAAGACACATTTATAATCAAATTGTAAAAACTCAAGGACAAGGAATTTTGAAAACAGAAAAAGTGATTCATCATAGAAAATAGAGCACCAATTAAGCCTAATAGCAAAAACTTCACAGACCAGAAGAGAATTGGAAGACATATTCAAAGTGACAAAAAAAGCCTTGCCAACCAAGAATACTATATTCAGCAAAAACAGCCTTCAAAAAGTAGACTTTCAGATAAACAAAAGCTAACAGGGTTTATCAATGCTAGGCCTGCCTTACAAGAGAAGATAATGGGAGTTCTTCAAACTGAAAAGAAAAGGACACTAAATAGTAACACAAAAGCATATGAAAGCATGAATCAGCTAGCTGGTAAAAGGATATATACAGACAAAGGATACTATAATAATGCAAAAGTGGTACAAAAATAACTTTTTTCTACTATAGAGTTAAATGATAAAAATAATAAATAACTATAACTAGAAATATTTAATGAATATACAGCATAAAAAGACAATTCTGCATCAATAATGTGTGTGTGAGAGTAAAATTAGAATTTTTCATAAGCAATCAAAATTAATCTGTTAGCATAAAAAATATTGTTATGTTTTATGAAAGCCCCATGATAACCACAAAAATTACCTGTAAAAGATACACAAAAAGGGCAGCCCTGGTGGCTAAGTGGTTTGGCGCCGCCTTCAGCTGGGGCGTGATCCTGGAGACCCGGGATCAAGTCCCACATCGGGCTCCCTGCATGTAGCCTGCTTCTCCCTCTGCCTGTCTCTGTGTTTCTCATGAATAAATATATAAAATCTTTTTAAAAACTTAAAAAAAGATACACAAAAGAAAATGAAAAGGAATCAAAGAATATCCCTAAAAAAATCAATGAAACACAAAAGAAGCAAGAAATGAAAGGCAGGACAAAAAAAGTACAAGACAGAAGATAACAAAAATGGCAGTAAAGAAAAATACAAATCAAAACTTCAGTGAGATATTACTTCATAACTCTTACGATGGTCATTATGAAAAAAACAAATGCTGATGAAGACATGGAAAATTTAGAACCCTGTGCACTATTGGTGGAAACATGCAATGATGCAGCTGCTATGGAAAACAGTATAGAGGGATGCCTGGGTGGCTCAGTCAGTTAGGGGTCTGCCTTTGGCTCAGATAATGATCTAGGGGTCCTGGGATCAAGCCCTATATTGGGCTCCCTGCTCAGTGGGGAGTCTGCTTATCCTCCCTCTGCCACTCCCCCTGCTTGTGTACTCTCTCTCTGTCAAGTAAATAAATAAAATCGAAAGAAAGAAGAAAGAAGAAAGAAAGAAAGAAAGAGAAGAAAGAAAGAAAGAAAGAAAGAAAGAAAGAAAGAAAGAAAGAAAGAAAGAAAAGAAAGAAAAGAAAGGAAAGAAAGAAAGAGAGAAAGGAAGGTCGGTAGGTAGGTAGGTAGGTAGGTACGGAGACTCCTCAGTAAGTTAAAAATAGAACTACAAATCCCAGACCTGGGTATTTTTTTTGACCACAATAAAAAATAATAATTAACATGACAGGAGAGATAGCAGGGCAGTGGAAGCATAATATTTTCATATTCTTGAATTCTAACATTACAGACAGAAGACACAAAACCAAGAACAGAACTTATAAGCAACATTTACAAAAAATTTAGGACATAAGGAATTCCCTTGAACCTCAAAATACAAGCACAGGAGAGAAACCACCACAGCCACATGATCTGAATAGCATCAATAATTCTGTGGTAATAAGTAGAGGCCATATGCAGACCTGAAACCAGGAGAATAACCATATACTATTCACTGGAAAACCTAGTGGCCACATTAGGAACAGTAGATGAAACTGGAAGGCCTTCTATCCATTCCAGTAGTGGAGCAATGCAAGGATTCTCAGATAACAAATTCTGAAACAGCTGGAACAATCTAATCCCAGGAGTCCTCAAAATTGACTAACAGGGGCTCCCTTTCAAGACACAACGAGGAGAAACTGTTGGAATTAGAGTTAAAATTGGGCATGATAAGGACAATAGAAACAAAGGAAAAGAAGGCCCACACAAAAGGGTAAGAGATAAAGGGTATCACAGAAAACAAGCTGAAAACATCACAAAAGGGAACTTTGAAGTTAGAAAAGCTAGTCGAGGGCAGGGCAGCCCTGGTGGGTTTAGCACCGCCTTCGGGCAAGGCCGGGGTGTGATCCTGGAGAGCGGGGATTGAGTGCCATGTCAGGCTTCCTGCATGGAGCCTGCTTCTCCCTCTGCCTGTGTCTCTGCCTCTCTGTGTGTGTGTGTGTGTCTGTCATGAATAAATAAATAAAATCTTTAAAAAAAAAAAAGAAAAGAAAAGCTAGTCGAACCAAGCCTCCTTCGAAAAACTCAGGCAAAATCATTTCACATAAAAATAAGCAACAAAAGCTATCAGGATCAAACCCCATTCAAATTTGGTATTAAAAAAATAGAATGACAGCACCACAGACAAGTAAAGTATAATACATGCTTATATAACAGGTCAGAAGTATAAAATACCTCAAAATAAGATATGAATTTTAAGAGAAAGACACAACATATAAAAACATAAAGCAAAATTGGGGAAATTCAGAAATAATGAGAATTCAAAAAATAATTAGAAATTTAAAAAGCACATTTTAGAAATAAAATCCAAATTAGAAGGAACACAAAAACAAATACACAAGGGCAAATGAACTCAACAAAAAATGTCTTAACAAAAACAAGAGTATATATTAATAAAAATGTATAAGAAAAATAAGGATTCAAAAGAAAATGACATAATTGGAGATAAGAAAAGATGATCCAGCATATGAATAAAAGATGTCCCTGAAGAAGAAAATTAAAGTTCATTTCTTGATTTCAAAACTTACTATGAAACTACAGTCATTAAGACAAAGTGGTACTGGCATAGGACACAGATATATAGATTAATGGAACAAGATTAAGATTCCAGAAATGAGCCAATACATTTATTATCAACTGATTTTTGAGAAGGGTGTCAAGAAAAAAAATGGAGAAATAATTTCAACATAATGTTTGATTATTGTCAAATGTCCCTGGCTAGGACTTCCAGTACTATGTTGAACAAAAAGTGGTAAGAGTGGGAACCTTGTCTTGTTCCAAATCTTAGAGTAAAAGTTTTTAGCTTTTCACTATTGAATATGATGCTAACTGTGGGTTTGTCATATCATGGCTTTTATTACTCTGAGGTATTTTCCTTCCATACCTAATTTTTTGAAAGCTTTTTTAATCATGAAAGGATGTTGAATTTTGACAAATGCTTTTTCTGCATCTGTAGACATGATCATATGATTTTATCCTTCATTCTGTTGATGTGGTACATCAATTTTATTAATTTGCAGCCAAAGAGCCAAGGTGTGGAGCACAAGCATGTGCAGGATGATCACAGTTCTGAGGTACAAGGCAGGGGTGTGTGGGCAGGGGGTTGGCAGTACAACAGAAGTTCCTTCTTGACGCGAGGATAGCAGTATTTCATGTTTTGGAGGAGGAGCTCCATGGTATGATGGTGTCGGTTACCTTAGTGGTAAAAGCTGCCAGTGTTTTCAGCAGAGGAGACCACAAGGGTTTACACAAAAAAAAAAAACATCATGAGAACATCATCTGTGAAAGCTGCAAAGGGAGGCTGAGGCTGTTGCAGAAGCTGCTGAGGTGCTCAGCAGAGCAGGCCACTGGGGATCATGTGTTAACGTGCCCCATGGCTGATTACTGATGTTTCCTACACTACTTTGTTTCTAGCTTCTCTAGATGTCTCGGCTATTATGCCTATCTCCCCAGCAATCCTTTCTGCATGGTTGTTCTCTGTTTATTTTTTGCTCCATTCTGTTCCTATAGGTTTTAATTAGACTCTGGAGTCCCCTCCTCCAGGGCTATTTCTTTCATAGGTAGCTATCTAATTATTACTTTTCGGGTTGGTCAGAAAGCTAATATCACTACTCTACAAGTTTGCTGATATCTCCCTAGGAATAAACATTTTTTAAGGTTTCTAATCTATTTGGCAAATTGCCCCCCCAGAAAGGCTATGCCACCTTCCATTACCAGTAGCACTGCCTAGAATCATTTCACTATAGGAACACTGCATATGTTTCTACTGTTGTCAATTGAGCAGAATGTAAAAGATTCAGCTGTTTAGAACTCATACTTCTTTGTGGGTTGTTTTTGTTTCTTGTTTTTATACTGAATTAGAGAATCTTTTCATTTGCTTACTATTTATCCAGTATTCCTTCTGTAAAAATGGTCTTTTAACCTCTTTACCTACCTTTGAATTGACATTTTTATCTTTTAAAAAAATGTATGAGTTCACTATCTGTTAGAGAAATCAACTCTTTATTGGCTTCTTATACAAAAATTGCTTTGTTATATCAACTTTCACAAAGATTATGTACATTTACACCATCACACTTGTCCATTTTGTTTATGCCATTCTCTCATACTTACAAATGCCACTCTTACCCTGAGAGTAGATAAATGGCCGTATCATATATTTTCATTGATTTAAGGTATAATTTTATAATATCTAATCATTAATACATTCAAAGTTTATTTTGCATATAGTATTAGGTAAAAATCGAAGTCTTTTTTCCCCTACTAGTTTGAAATTTAAAGAACTTGTGAAACACTAAATATATATATATATCTGTTTCAAATTTGATATTTGGTCTCATTATTATTCCTATTCATATGCCAGTACCAATATTTAATTTATATAGTCTAATATCTGGTAAAATAAGTTCCTCCTCCCAAAAACACATGCAGTACTTTTATTCACCAAAATCTTCATGGCTTTTCTCACCAGTTTATTCTTTTTTTTTTTCTCACCAGGTTATTCTTCCAGGTAAGCTACTGAGATAATTTTGTGGAGGTCTCCTCAAAAACTCCTATACAAATTTTGACTGGAATACATTTAAAGCTATTAATTAATTTGGGGAGAATCAATATCCATATAGTATTAAATACACTAGTATTTTCTCTAATTATTCAAATTTTATTTTACGATCTTCAGTAATGATTATTAGCTTTGGTCATAAAGGTCTTAAACAGTCTACATAAGTTTACTCCGAATGTGTGTGTATACCGTTAGTATTATGAGAAATCCCTTCAATGTATTTTCTATAAACTAAGGGCATCTTCAAAATACATGAAAGAATTTAGACCTGTTTTATTAGTATGTACAATCATACACTTACAGATTAAAAGCTTATATGCAGGAATTTATCCTGATATTATCAGAATTACTTGAGTTTTTAAATAATATCCCCCCCACTCCTACCACAGACCAACAGTTTCTTTTCTTTTTTTTCTTTTTTATTTTTTTCTTATTTATGATAGTCACACACACACACACACGCACACACACACACAGAGAGAGAGAGAGAGAGGCAGAGACATAGGCAGAGGGAGAAGCAGGCTCCATGCACCGGGAGCCTGACGACGGATTCGATCCCGGGTCTCCAGGATCGCGCCATGGGCCAAAGGCAGGCACTAAACCGCTGCGCCACGCAGGGATCAGTTTTTTTTAATTTTTTTAATTGGAGTTCAATTTGCCAACATATACCATAACACCCAGTGCTCATCCCAAGTGCCCTGCTCAGTGCCCATCACCCAGTCACCACAACCCCCTACCGACCTCGCTTTCCACTACGCCTTGTTCGTTTCCCAGCCAACACAATTTCTTGAAACAATTGACTACCGCATAAGTACCTAAGAATAAGCTGTTATGATCATTAACATCAGTGGCTAACTAATATGGCCCGGAAGGCTCTGCATACTTAGGTTGCCACCTATCCCTCCAATTGTATCTTGCAGCAGCTTATCATGTGCTCCTCTTCCTATCACCACAGAGCTTCTAGATATGTTTTCCCCTGACTGAAACACTCTTTTCTTCTTTGCCTACTTACATCCTACTCATTCTTGAGAACCCACATTGGTTAGGAAAGCCCTCTTTAACTTCTCTGATTAGGTCAAACTATACATAACAGAAATCATGGCAGCACACATCTCTGAGCATAGCACTTGTTGCATTTCCAAATTTGCATTTAAATTTTCTGTCATTCACTAAACTCATATCTTTCAATAGTAACTCTGAACATGAACGGGCTTAATGACCCCATCAAAAGGCGCAGGGTGTCAGACTGCTAAAATAAGCAGGACCCATCTATTTGCTGTCTACAATAGACTCATTTTAGACAGAAGGACACCTACAGCCTGAAAATCAAAGGTTGGAGAACCATTTACCATTCAAATGGTCCTCAAAAGAAAGCAGGGGTAGCCATCCCCATATCAGATAAACTAAAATTTACCCCGAAGACTGTAGTGAGAGATGAAGAGGGACTATATCATACTTAAAGGATCCATCCAACAAAGGACTTAAGAATCCTCAATATATATGCCCCGAATGTGGGAGCTGCCAAATATATCAATCAATTAATAACCAAAGTTAAGACATACTTAGATAATAATACACTTATACTTGGTGACTTCAATCTAGCGCTTTCTACACTCGATACATCTTCTAAACACAACATCTCCAAAGAAACAAGAGCTTTAAATGATACACTAGACCAGATGGATTTCACAGTTATTTACAAACTTTACATCCAAACACAACTGAATACACATTCTTCTCAAGTGCACATGGAACGTTCTCCAGAATAGACCACATACTGGGTCACAAATTGGGTCTGAACCAATACCAAAAGATTGGGATCGTCCCCTGCATATTCTCAGACCATAATGCCCTGAAATTAGAACTAAATCACAACAAGAAGTTTGGAAGGACTTCAAACACGAGGAGGTTAAGGACCATCCTGCTAAAAGATGAAAGGGTCAACCAGGAAATTAAGGAAGAATTAAAAAGATTCATGGAAACTAATGAAGATACAACCGTTCAAAATCTTTGGGATGCAGGAAAAGCAGTCCTGAGGGGGAAATACATTGCAATAAAAGCATCCATTCAAAAACTGGAAAGAACTCAAATACAAAAGCTAACCTTACACATAAAGGAGCTAGAGAAAAAACAGCAGATGGACCCTACGCCCAGCAGAAGAAGAGAGTTAATAAAGATTGGAGCAGAACTCAACGAAATCGAGACCAGAAGAACTGTGGAACAGATCAACAAAACCAGGAGTTGGTTCTTTGGAAGAATTAATAACACAGATAAACCATTAGCCAGCCTTATTAAAAAGAAGAGAGAGAAGACTCAAATTAATAAAATCATGAATGAGAAAGGAGAGATCACTACCAACACCAAGGAAATACAAACGATTTTAAAAACATATTATGAACAGCTATACGCCAATAAATTAGGCAATCTAGAAGAAATGGATGCATTCCTGGAAAGTCACAAACTACCAAAACTGGAACAGGAAGAAATAGAAAACCTGAACAGGCCAATAACCAGGGAGGAAATTGAAGCAGTCATCGAAAACCTTCCAAGACACAAAAGTCAGGGCCAGATGGCTTCCCAGGGGAATTCTATCACACATTTAAAGAAGAAACCATACCTATTCTACTAAAGCTGTTTGGAAAGACAGAAAGAGATGGAGGTGCCCCTCAAGTTGGGGAGAGGGGCAAAGGAGAGAATCTTCAAGCAGATGATGAGATGGCTCAGCAGTTGAGCATCTGCCTTCAACTCAGGTAGTGATCCCAGGGTGCTGGGATCAAGTCTCGAATGGGGCTCCCCGCAGGGAGCCTGCTTCTCCCTCTTCCTATATCTCTGCCTCTCTGTGTCTCTCATGAATAAATAAAGTCTTTTAAAAAAGAAAAAGTCTCTTGAGACAAACAGGTAAACACAACATACCAAAATTTATAGGGTGCTGCAAAAGTAGCAGTTAGATGGAAGTTTATAGTGATAAGGGCCCATGTAAAAAAAAGAAAGATCTTTGCAACAGACTGCATTTTTGTGTCCTCCACCCAAATTTATGTTAAAACCTAATCCACAATGCAATGGTATTTGTAGGTGAGGCCTTTGAATGATGATTAGATCATGAAAGTACAGCCTCATTAAGGGGATTAGTTCCCATATGAAAGAGATTTGAGAAAGATCCCCAGGCTATTCCACCACAGAAGGATACAGCAAGAAGACAGCCATCATGAACCAAAAAGTGGACTCTCATCAATGAATCTCCTGAAAACTTGATATTGGTCCTTCAGAACTCTGAAAAATAAATTACTGGTATTTATAAGCCACCAATCTATGATATTTTATTATAGCAGCCTGAATTAAGAGAATCTCAAACAACCTTACTCTTCACCTCAAGGTAGATAAAGAAGACCAAACTTAAACCTGAAGATAGTGGAAGAAAGAAAATCATAAAGACTAGAGCATAAATGAAACAAATGGTATTGAAAAACAATAGAAAAAAACAAAGAGTTAATTTTTTGAAAACAAAATTTAAAAACCCTTAGCTAGTTTGGAAATATAGAAAGAGATGGAGCACTTCCAAATTCGTTCTATGAGGCCAGCATCACCTTAATTCCAAAACCAGACAAAGACCCAACCAAAAAGGAGATTTACAGACCAATATCCCTGATGAACATGGATGCAAAAATTCTCAACAAGATACTAGCCAATAGGATCCAACAGCACATTAAGAAAATTATTCACCACGACCAAGTAGGATTTATTCCCGGGACACAAGGCTGGTTCAACACTCGTAAAACAATCAATGTGATTCATCATATCAACAAGAGAAAAACCAAGAACCATATGATCCTCTCATTAGATGTAGAGAAAGCATTTGACAAAATACAGCATCCATTCCTGATCAAAATTCTTCAGAGTGTAGGGATAGAGGGAACTTTCCTCGACATCTTAAAAGCCATCTACGAAAAGCCCACAGCAAATATCATTCTCAATGGGGAAGCACTGGGAGCCTTTCCCCTAAGATCAGGAACAAGACAGGGATGTCCACTCTCACCACTGCTATTCAACATAGTACTGGAAGTCCTAGCCTCAGCAATCAGACAACAAAAAGACATTAAAGGCATTCAAATTGGCAAAGAAGAAGTCAAACTCTCCCTCTTCGCCGATGACATGATACTCTACATAGAAAACCCAAAAGCCTCCTCCCCAAGATTGCTAGAACTCATACAGCAATTTGGTAGCGTGGCAGGATACAAAATCAATCCCCAGAAATCAATGGCATTTCTATACACTAACAATGAGACTGAAGAAAGAGAAATTAAGGAGTGAATCCCATTTACAATTGCACCCAAAAGCATAAGATACCTAGGAATAAACCTCACCAAAGAGGTAAAGGTTCTATACACTAAAAACTATAGAACACTTCTGAAAGAAATTGAGGAAGACACAAAGAGATGGAAAATTTTCCATGCTCATGGACTGGAAGAATTAATATTGTGAAAATGTCAATGTTACCCAGGGCAATTTACACATTTAATGCCATCGCTATCAAAATACCATGGACTTTCTTCAGAGAGTTAGAACAAATTATTTTAAGATTTGTGTGAAATCAGAAAAGACCCCGAATAGCCAGGGGAATTTTAAAAAAGAAAACCATCTCTGGGGGCATCACAATGCCAGATTTCAGTTGTACTACAAACCTGTGGTCATCAAGACAGTGTGGTACTGGCACAAAAACAGACACATCCATCAATGGAACAGAAGAGAGAACCCAGAAGTGGACCCTGAACTTTATGGCCAATTAATATTCGATAAAGGAGGAAAGACTATCCATTGGAAGAAACAGTCTCTTCAATAAATGGTGCTGGGAAAATTGGACATCCACCTCCAGAAGAATGAAACTAGACCATTCTCTTACACCATACACAAAGATCAACTCAAAATGGATGAAAGATCTAAATGTGAGACAAGATTCCATCAAAATCCTAGAGGAGAACATAGGCAACACCCTTTTTGAACTTGGCCACAGTAACTTCTTGCAAGATACATCCAGGAAGGCAAAAGAAACAAAAGCAAAAATGAACTATTGGGACTTCATCAAGATAAGAAGCTTTTGCACAGCAAAGGATACAGTCAACAAAACTAAAAGACAACCTACAGAATGGGAGAAGATATTTGCAAATGACATATCAGATAAAGGGCTAGTTTCCAAGATCTATAAAGAACTTCTTAAACTCAACACCAAAGAAACAAACAATCCAATCATGAAATGGGCAAAAGACATGAAGAGAACTCTCACAGAGGAAGACATAGACATGGCCAACATGCACATGAGAAAATGCTCTGCATCACTTGCCATCAGGGAAATACAAATCAAAACCACAATGAGATACCACCTCACACCAGTCAGAATGGGGAAAATTAACAAGGCAGGAAACAACAAATGTTGGAGAGGATGCAGAGAAAAGGGAACCCTCTTGCACTGTTGGTGGGAATGTGAACTGGTGCAGCCACTCTGGAAAACTGTGTGGAGGTTCCTCAAAGAGTTAAAAATAGACCTGCCCTAAGACCCAGCAATTGCACTGCTAGGGATTTACCCCAAAGATTCAGATGCAGTGAAACGCCGGGACACCTGCACCTCGATGTTTCTCGCAGCAATGACCACAATAGCCAAACTGTGGAAGGAGCCTCGGTGTCCATCGAAAGTTGAATGGATAAAGAAGATGTGGTTTATGTATACAATGGAATATTACTCAGCCATTAGAAACGACAAATACCCACCATTTGCTTCAAAGTGGATGGAACTGGAGGGTATTATGCTGAGTGAAGTAAGTCAATCAGAGAAGGACAAACATTATATGTTCTCATTCATTTGGGGAATATAAATAATAGTGAAAGGAATATAGGGGAAGGGAGAAGAAATGTGTGGGAAATATCAGAAAGGGAGACAGAACATAAAGACTCCTAACTCTGAGAAACGAACTGGGGGTGGTGGAAGGGGAGGAGGGCGGGGGGTGGGGGTGAGTGGGTGACGGGCACTGAGGCAGACACTTGACGGGATGAGCACTGGGTGTTATTCTGTGTTATGTTGGTAAATTGAACACCAATAAAAATTATTTTATTAATAAAAAAAAGTATTACATATAAAAAAATAGAAAAAGAAAAAAACATAAAAACCCTTAGCTAGACTAAGAAAAAAAAGACTCAAGTAAATAAGAAAGAATAGAGAATACTATATTTCCTTCAAAAATAAAAACGAACATAAGAGACTATTGTGACCTATATGTCAAGAAACAAAAGCCTAGAAAAAATGGATAAATTCCTAGAAATATACAAAAATACCAATACGGAACCAAAGAAATATACTCTATAGAACAATGACAAATAAAGACAATCAGTAATCAAAAATCTCCCAACAAAGAAAAACTCAGGACCAGAGGTCTACAAGGATAAACTCTACCAAAAACTAAGTGAAGGAATATTTCCAAACCTATTCTATGAAGCCAGCATCATACTGATACCAAAATCAAAGACACGACAAAAACAAAACTATACACCAACATTCCTGATGAATGTAGATGCCAAAATCCACAATACAATATTAATAAGCCAAATTCAACAGCAGATTAAAAGGATTATACACCATGACCAAGTGAGATTTATCCTTGGCGTACAAGGATGGTTCAGTATAAGTAAATCAATGCAATACACCACATTAACCAAAATAAGGGTAAAAAAATGATCATTTTAGTAGGAGCAGACAAAACATTTAACAAAGTTCAGTAACTACTCACGATTAAAACTTCTCAACAAAATAAATATAGTAGAAACTTACCTCAACATAATAAAGGCCATATATGAAAAGCTCACAGCTAACATCATACTCAATGGAGAAAAACTGAAAGTTTTCCCTTTTAAGATCCAATACAAGGAAAGGATGCCCACTCTGGCCACTTCTTCTCAACATAGTACTGGAAGTCCTAACCAGAGCAATTAAACAAGAAAAAGAAATAATATTAGGCAACCAAATCAGAAAGGAAGAAATAAAATTATCTTTGTTTACAAATGACAGGATCATTTATGTAGAAAACCCTAAAGAGTCAATAAAATACTGTTAGAATAAACAAATGCTGTAAACTTGTAGGATACAAAATCAATACACAAAAATCAGTCATGTTTCTATACATAAACAACATACTACCCAAGTAGCTAATTAACAAAAAAATTAAAATAGGAATAAAGTAATCTAAACATGTGGAAGACTTGCTAAAAATTATAAAATATTGATGAAAAATTAAAGAACACATGAATGGGAAGATTCATGTTCATGATTCAGAAAAACTGATAGTTAAAACGTCCATACTACCCAAAACCTTCTAGAGAGTCAGTGCAATCTCTATTAAAATTCCAATTGCATTTTTCATAGAATAAAATCCTACGATTAATGCTTTCTACTATATTTATTTTGTTGAGAAGTTTTAATCGTGAGTTTAAGGAACCAGAAAAGGTCCCAAAGAGTCAAGGCAATCTTGAGCAAGAAGAACAAGGCCGGAAGCATCATATTTCCTGATTTGAAAACATATTACAGAGGTGCAATAACCAAACTAGTATGGTCAATTCATAAAAAAAAAAACATACAGACCAATGGTACAGAGAGGGCTAAGAATTAAAGCTATGTATCTACAGTCAAATGATCTTCAACAACAGTGTCAAGACATTCTCTCCAACAAATTATGATGGCAAAAGTAAATTCCACATGTAAAAAATGAAACTGTACCCTTACCTAACATCAAACACAATTATTAACTCAAATGGACCAAAGATCTAAATATAACAGCTAAAATTATAAAACTCTTAGAAGAAATTATAATGGAAGTTTCATCACATTGGATTTAGCAATGATTTCCTGAATATGACACCAAATGCACAGGCAACAAAAGAAACTAGATTTCATCAACATTAAAAACTTGTATATAAAAGGATACTGTCAGCAGAGTAAAAGGCAATCTGTGGAATGGGAGGAAATATTTGCAAAATCATGTCTGATAAGGATTAATATCCACAATATTTAAAGAACTTCTATACTTGGCAATAACAAAGAAAAGCTTCAAAATTCAGTGAAATATTTCAATAGACATTTCCTCAAAGAAGATATAAAAATGGGCAATAACTGTATGAAGAGGTACTCCACATTATGAATCATGAGAAAATTGTATATCAAAATCACAATGAGATATAAATTCACACTCTTTAGGATGACTATGATCAAAAAACGCAAACAAAAAATAGTGTTGGCAAGAAGAATAAGAAACTGGAACTCTTGTGCTTTGCTGTTGAGAATGTAAATGCTGTAGTCACTGTGGAAAACGCAATGGCAGTTCCTCAAAAAATTAAAAATAGGATTACCATATGATCTAGCTATTCCGCTTTTGGACATATAACCAAAATAATTCAAAGAAGAAACTCAGACATTTGTACACCCACATTTACAACACCCAAAAGGTGGAAGCAACTCAAGTATCCACTGACAGATGAATGGATAAACAACATGCAGTGTGTACATAAAATGGAGTACTATACAGCCATAAAAAGGAAGGAAATTCTAACAATGCTACAACATGGATCAACCTTGATAACATTATTTTAAGTCAAAAATACCAGTCACAAAAAGACAATATAAATATTTTATGATTCCACTTATATGAAATACCTAGAATAATCAAATTGATAGAAACATAAAGTAGAATGGTGGGTGCCAGAGGCAGGTAAAAGGAAAGACTTGAGAGCAAATTGGTATTTAATGAGTACAGAGTATCAACTGGAAAAGAAGAAAAAGCTGTGGAGATGGAGGATAGTGATCAATGAACAACAACGTGAATATACTTAGTGCTACAGAGCTGTACACTTCAAAATGGTGAGAGTGGAAAATGTTATATATATTTAACTATTAAAAAATGACCCAAATTTTAAAAAGAAACCAACATATCAGAATATATGGGTTGCAATGAAAGTAGTGCTCAGAGGGAAAGTTATAGCACTAAAAGCCTACATTAAAAAGACATATTTCCAATAAATAACCTAACTTTACATCTTAAGTTGAAAACAAAGAGTAAACTAAATTCAAAGACACTAGAAGAAAGGAAACAATAAAGATATAAGGGGAGTTAAATGAAATAAAGAAAAAAGAATGAGAGCAATGCAAGCAAAAGTTTGTTCTTTGGCAGGAAGGGGGTAAGATGGCAGGGTAGGGTAACTAAGCTTGCCTCCTCTCTCAAACACAGTTAGATAAATATAAAATCATTCTGAACACCCAAGAAATCAATTGGAAGTCTTGGAGAAAATGCTGCATGTCTACAAACCAGAAAAACAACCCACAGAAGGTAGGAACTACAGAGAGTTCACACATAGGAGAAAAGAGTGGTGGGTGCTCCCTAGGGCAGGGAGCTCTGGCAGAAGATGGAGTAGTGAGAGACAAGGAAAAGAGAGAGAAAAAGCATGGGAAAAAAAAGAGCAAAAACATATGCAGAGAACAATACAAGAAAACTATTACTCAAAACCATTGACGGGGGGGAAAGGAGAAGGCTACAATACTGCCAGTTTCCTATAAACAGCAAAGTGCATATTCTGAGGTTTCAGAAGCTTGTGACATACCAAGGTTTACATCTAGAGAGTTGAGTGGTGCTTTGGTGGAAGAGTGGAGCTGAGTCCCAGCAGCAGGCAGCCTGAGGATCCTCAATGTCACATGGGGAGAAGTGGTTCCCTTGCTTGGAATGCATTTTGGAGAGGTGATATGTCATCTTTGAGGGCAAGATCCTGTGGGGCCATCCAGCCACCCCAACACCAGTATAGAAATGAAGACTCCAGCTGAAGGCTACAAACCTTGGCACAGGCTATGTGTTGCAATTTCCATAAACACCCAATGGCTGTATGGTCTTGCAACTAACTGTCTTCTGGAACAAGCCAGCACTGGAAACAGCTTGAGGACATTTGGGAGTGGTGATATGGCTTGGCCTCTCTGTGGGCAAAGGACCCTGTGGGCGACACTGAGCTGCCCCTTCCACCAATACAGAAAGACACTGGCTGAGGACTACAAAACCTGCCGCTGGTTATGTGCTGCAATTCACTATGAACTCTGAACTGCAGCACCATCCTGCCACTGACTTCTGCTACAAGCCAGCACCAGCCACATTGCAGAGAAACTCTCCCCCAGAGGATCAGTGCAGATGTGCCCTTCAGGGATCTCTAAAGTGTGGGGTTTTGAAACACAGCCCCACTTGAGAAAAAACACAGGAATGCTATGCCATTCGGCAGGCAAACACCTCAGACACAGGGTGAAGGCAGGGATCTGACAGAAACCAGGAACACAGGAAGGGTCATTGTTTGCATGTCTCTGAGGGCTCACTAAAAACAGGTGGTGCACATTTCCCACTCCAGAGACAGGAGAATGATGCAAAGCCATTTTCTCCCTGCACCCACCAGCTTGATCCACCTAAATGTGCTAAACAGTGCCAAGTTGGTAACAGAGCCACTATACCTAGCCCCACCCCTTCCGCCTGCCCTGCAGGCACACTCCACTAGAGGAATTCCACTTGAGAATCATGGAAATAGGTCCCTCCCCCAAAAATCCAGCACAAACCCCCCACCCACTTCAAGTCTGATTTTATTTTTATTTTTTAAAGATTTTATTTATTTATGAGACACAGAGAGAGAGAGAGAGAGAGAGAGAGAGAGAGAGGCAGAGACGCAGACAGAGGGAGAAGCAGGCTCCATGCACGAAGCCTGACATGGGACTCGATCCGAGATCTCCAGGATCATGCCCTAGGATGAAGGTGGCGCTAAACCACTGAGCCGTCTGGGCTGCCCCAAGTCTGCTGATTTTAGAGTGCTGGAAAGCTTCAATTCTAGGAGAAACAGGATCTAGCTTCCTCTGGGGTTATTTTGTCATTTGTTTCCTTTTTTTTGTTGTTTTTGTCTTTCATTTCCTTTTCTGAATACAAGTTTTTTTATATTTTTTATTTTATATATATTTTAATTTTTCATTTTTTTCTTTCTTTCTTTTTCTTCTCTTTCTTTCTACCTTTTTTTGTAACAAGCTTCTCATAACAAGCAGACCAAAATATACCTAGGATCTAGCTTCCTTTATTTATTCTATCTTATTTTATTTTAATTTTTTTCAATCTTTAATTTTTTTATTATTTCTATCATTACTTTTTTCCTCCAAAATGACAAGACAGAGAAATTCACCCCAAAAGAAAGAAAAGGAAGAAATAATGGCCAGAGATTTAATCAATACAGATATAAGATGTCTGAAATAGAATTTAAAACAATTATAACAATACTAGCTGGGCTTGAGAAAAGCATAGAAAACACTAGATACTCTCTTACTGCAGAGATAAAAGAACTAAAATCTAGTCAGGCCAAAATTAAAATTGCCATCACTGATACAGAACCAAATGGATACCATAAAAAAGGAGAATGGACAAAGCAGAGACACAAATCAGTTATACAGAAAATAAAATTATAGAAAATAATGAAGTTGAAAAGAAGAGGTAAACAGTGGTGATCAACAGATCATGGCAGGAGACATAGGGAACTCAGTGACTTACTAAAACAGAGTAATATCTGTAGCATAGGAATCTCAGAAGATGAAGAGAGAGAAAAAGGGGCAGAAGTTTATTTGAGCAAATTGTAGCTAAAAACTCCCCTAATCTGGGGAAGGACACTGCCATCAAAATCTAAGAAACACAAAAAACTCCCATTAAATTCAACATAAGTCAACCATAGCCAAGGCATATGATAGTCAAATTTACAAAATACACAAAGAAAGAATCCTGATAGCAGAAAGGAAAAGAAAAGGCCTTAACTCACAAGACAGATCAGACTGCAGCAGATCTCTCCACAGAATCTTGGCAGGCCAGAAGGCAATGGAAGGATATATTTAAATTGCTGAATGGAAAAAATATGCAACCAAGAATTTCTTATCCAGCAAGGCTGTCATTCAGAATAGGAGAAAAAGAGTTTCCCAAACAAAAACTAAAGAAGTTTGTGACCATTAAACCATCTCTGTGAGAAAATTCTGAGGGGAACTCTGTGAGTGGGGAAAAAAGACCAAAAGCAAGAAAGACTAGAAAGGACCAGAGAACATCACCAGAAACACCAACTCGACAGATAACACAATGACACTAAATTCTTATCTTACAATAATCACTGAGTATAAAGAGACTACATGCTCCAACCAAAAGGCATATGGTATCAGAATGTATAGAAAAAAGATCTACATGCTTCCTTTACAAAAGATGCATTTTAGGCCTAAAGCATCTGAACATTGAAAGTGAGGGGATGGAGAACCATCTATCATGCAAATGGACATCAAAAGAAAGCCAGAGAGTAGCCATGTGTACGTCAGCTACACTAGATTTTAAAACAAAGATTGCAACAAGAGATAAAGAAGGGCATTATATCATAATTAAGGGGTCTACACATCAAGAAGATCTAACAATTGTAAATATATACTCAGCTTGGTAGTACACAAATATATAAATCAATAAATAATAAACATAAAGATACTTACTGATAATAATACAATAATAACAGTGTACTTAAACACCCCACTTACAGCAATAGACAGATCATTTAAACAGAAAATCAACAAGGAAACAATGGCATTAAATGACACATCAGACTGGATGGACTTAAATTCAGAACATTTCATTCTAAAGCAACCCAGTACACATTCTTTTTCAGTGCACACGGAACATTCTTCAGAACAGATCACATACTGGGTCACAAACTAGCCCTCAACAAGTACAAAAAGACTGAGATCATACCATGCATATTTTCAGACCACAAAGTTATGAAAGTCAACCAGAAGAAAAAATTTGGAAAGCCCTCAAACACATGGACCCTCAAAAAAGTGAATGGATATACAGAACACCTCAACACCATAAAAGCCATTTATGAAAGACCCACAGCTACTATCATCAATGGAAAAAAAACTGAGAGCCTTTACCCTATAGTCAGGAACAAGACAGGGATGTCCACTCTCACCATTACTACTTAATATACTACTGGCTCAGCAATCAGACAACACTAAGAAAGAAAAGGCATCCAAATCGGTAAGGAAGATAGCAAACTCACTACTTGCAGACAACATGATACTCTATGTAGAAAACCCTAAAGGTTCCACCAAAATATTGCTAAAACTAATACATGAATTCAGCAAAGCTGCAGGATATAAAATCAATATGCAGAAATCTGTTGCATTTCTATGCACCAATAATGAAGCAACAAAGAAACCAAGAAATCAATCCCATTTGCAATTGCACCAAGAACATTAAGATATCTAGGAATAAACCTAGGTAAAAGATATTTACTCTGAAAACTGTAAAGCATTTATGAAAGACATTGAAGAGGACACCAAAAAAATGGAAAAGCATTCTTGTTCATGTATTGGAAGAATAAGTATTGTTAAAATGTCTACACTACACAAAGCATTTACACATTTAATGTAATTCCTATCAAAATATCACCAGCATTTTTCACAAAACTAGAACAATCCTACAATTTGTATGGAACCACAAAAGACCCTAAATAGCCAAAGCAATTCTAAAAAAGAAAACCTGGAGGCATCATGATTGCATATTTCAAGCTACATTACAAAGCTGTAGTCATCAAGACAGAATGGTATGGGCAGAAAAACAGACACATTCATCTGTTAAATGTAATGTAATGAAGATTCATCAATGGAACAAAAGAGAGAACCCAGAATTGTAACCACAACTACAAGGTTACCTAATCTTTGACAAAGCAGGAAAGAATATCCAACAGAAAAAAGATGGTCTCTTCAACAAATGGTGTTGGGAAAACTGAACAGCAACATGCAGAAGAATGAAACTGAATCATTTTCTTACACCATACACAAAAATGAATTCAAAATGGATGAAATAACTTAATCTAAGATAGGAAGCCATCAAAATCCTAGAGGAGAACACAGGCAGAAATTTCTATTACCTTGGTCATAGCAATTTCTTACTAGACACATCATCACAGGCATGGGAAACAAAAGCAAAAATGAACTATTGGGATTTCATAAAAATAAGCAAGTTCTTTACAATGAAGGAAACAATCAACAAAACTAAAAAGCAGCCTATTGAGGGAGAGAAGATATTTGCAAATGACATATCTGATAAAGGGTTAGTACCCAAAATATATAAAGAAATTATCAAACTCAACACCCCCAGAAAAACCCCAAATAATCCAGTTAAGAAATGGGCAGAAGACATGAATAGAAACTTTTTGAAAGAAGACATCCAGATGGCTAACAGACACATGAAATGATGCTCAAGATCACTCCTCACCAAAGAAATACAAATCAAAACAATGATGAGATACTACTTCACACCTATCAGAATGCCTAAAATTAACAGTACAAGAAACAACAGGTATTGATGAGGATACGGGAAAAGAGGAAGCCTCTTGCACTACTGGTAGGAACGCAAACTCGTAAGCCACTGTGGAAAACAATACAGAGATTCTTCAAAAAGTTAAAAATACAACTACCTTATGATCCAACAATTGCACTGCTGGGTATTTACCCAAAGGCACAAGAACACTATTTCAAAGGGATATATGCACTTCTTATGTTTATAGCAACATTATTTACAATAGCCAAAATAATATGGAAGCAGTCTACATCAATTCTGATGGACTGAAGCAGTCCATCAATTCATGAATGGATAAAGATGTGGTATACATATATATACAGAATAGATTATTATTACTCAGCCATAAAAAAAAATGAAATCTTGCCATTTGCAATGACATAGATGGCGGTAGAGAGTATTTTTCTAAGCAAAATAAGTCAGAGAAAGACAAACGCCATGATTTCACTCATGTGAATTTAAGAAACAAAACAAGCCAAGGGGGAAAAATGAGAGACAAAGCAAGAGAACAACCTGATGGTTACCTTGAGGGGAGAGATGTTGGGAGATGGGATAAATAGGTGATGGGGATTAGAGTACACTTGATTTGATGAGCACTAGATGTTGTATGGAAGTGTTACATTACCATATTGTACACCTGAAATTAATATAACAGTGTATGTAAACTAATTGAAATTAAAATAAAAACTTAAAAAATTAAGTGTAAAACAATTTAAAAATAAAAACTACTGATTTTTGGCTCTCAACCCCAACTGTTATAACAGGTATAAGATTTAAAATGTATACTGAGAGTATACATTTTTAAAAGCTACCCAGGTAATTCTAATATGTGGCAACATTTTAGAATCCCTGCTATATGCAACGCATGAAGAATCATTAGGTGCAATATCTGAGTATTCCTCAATACTCTTTGATTTACTGATTCATTCCTTTATTCACTGTATATTTACATAAATAAACACCATATCAACTACATGCCAGGCAGGTGTAAGGCACAGTGGGGAATGAAAAAGGAATTGCCTTGCCCTCAAGAAATTTTAGTCTGGCAAACACAGTACAGAAGTAAATAAATTGACACTTAAAAATGTCTAGGAAGTGAGAAAAATGTCATGAACAAAACGCTGTAATGAAGAATATATTGGAATCCAGGTAGCAAGAGAGCTTCGATGAATACTCCAAGGCAGAATAGAGTTTGGCAAGTCCTAAGGGCAAACACCAGGCTGATATGGCCCACAGGAGAGGCTATAGAGGAAACTGGAGGGGCACCTGTTGCAAGGCTCTTGGAGCGATGTCAGTGACTTCTGACTTGAACTTTGAACAATGTGAAGCTGCTGATTACTTTTAAGCAAGGGAGTAAAGTGGGGGAAGAGACAAGATTCCAATGAACAATTTTATCTATTTTTTGGAAAGATGTTTACTTAGCCACTTAATAAAAGCGATGACTTAAAACAGTTTTTTAGAGGACTGGGTGATGAATGGGATAGTTGTATCACTTTATTGTACACGTGAAACTAATGTAACAGTGTATGTTAACTATACTAGAATTAAAATTTTAAAAATCCCAATAAGCCATTTTAAAAGTTAAAAAGAAATTTAAAGTCATACTATCATCTCAATTTATGAAGAAAAAATACTTGACAAACCCAACATCCTTTTGTGATAAAAACACTCAGAGAACTAGGAATAGAAATAAATTTCTTCAACATGATAAAATATGTAAAAATTATGCCTAACATTATACTCAATGGTGAAAAACTCAATGTACCCCCTTAAGATGAGGAACAAGATATGGGCAACAGTTTTCACTACTGCTACGCAATATTCTACTGGAAGTCCTAGCTAGAGCAATTAGGCAAGAAAAAGACAAAAGGGATTGAGGGAGTTAGAGGACACACACTTCCTGAAAAGCTGACTACAAAAATAAAATAATTGAAAGTGTGGTAGTGACTTAAGGATATACATATAGACTAGTGGAACAGAATTTAGAGTCCAGAAATACACCCATACAACTATGGCAATTGATTTTTTTTGACAAGGGTGCCAAGTTCATTCCAAGGGGAAAGAGGAGTCTCCTCAACAAATGGTTCTAGTACAAATGGATATTAACATACAAAAGAATGAAGTTGGACCCCCACCTCAAATCACATTCAAAAAGTCAACCCAAAATTGGATCAATGACCAAAATAGAAAAGCTAAAACAATAAAACTCTTAAAAGAAAACATAGGAGGAAATTCCTATTACCTCAAATTTGGCAATGGATATACAAATGGCCAACAAACACATGAAATTATTCTCAACATCATTAGTCATTAGGCAACTGCGTATCAAAACCACCAATCTATTCACATTCACAAGGATGGCTATACCAAAAATACAAAAAACAACCAAACAAAAAATAACAAAAATAGGGCATCTTGGAAGTGATATAAAGAAAATGGAACCTCTACACACTACTGGTAAAAATACAAAATGGTTCAGCCGCTATGCTGTGTACATTAAGGACTATCATCTCCAACCCCTCAAATTTGCTCCTCCCAATCTTAGTTAACAGCATCACTATCCACCCAGGAGCCTAAGCCAGATACTAGGAACTATTCACTAATGTTTATTTGTTCTTTATCCTCTGCATCAAACCACTCATAACTCCTATCAACTTTACCTCCTAAATAGCTCTATAATCAGTCATAGCCTTAGTCAAAGTCATCATCCCTGATCTCCATTAACAGTAAACCCTCTAAATGTTCCATCCAAACCAAATGTCTACTTCAGTCTTGTCCACCTCCAAACTACAGCTTCTCCAAAGAAGACATATCATTTAGTATCTTTTACCCTAAAATACCCCTTTGTCCTCATTCATCCACCAAACCAATACCCACAAACAAATCCTTCAATAATCATCTATAATTAATATTGTGAAAATGTAAATGTTAGCCAGGGCAATTTACACGTTTAATGCAATCCCTGTCAAAATACCATGGACTTTCTTCAGAGAGTTAGAACAAATTATTTTAAGATTTGTGTGGAATCAGAAAAGACCCCAAATAGCCAGGGGAATTTTTAAAAAGAAAACCATATCTGGGGGCATCACAATGCCAGATTTCAGGTTGTACTACAAAGCTGTGGTCATCAAGACAGTGTGGTACTGGCACAAAAACAGACACATACATCAATGGAACAGAATAGAGATTCCAGAAGTGGACCCTGAACTTTATGGCCAACTAATATTCGATAAAGGAGGAAAGACTATCCATTGGAAGAAAGACAGTCTCTTCAATCAATGGTGCTGGGAAAATTGGACATCCACCTCCAGAAGAATGAAACTAGACCACTCTCTTTCACCATACACAAAGATAAACTCAAAATGGATGAAAGATCTAAATGTGAGACAAAAGTCCATCAAAATCCTAGAGGAGAACACAGGCAACACCCTTTTTGAACTCAGCCACAGTAACTTCTTGCAAGATACATCCACGAAGGCAAAAGAAACAAAAGCAAAAATGAACTATTGGGACTTCATCAAGATAAGAAACTTTTGCACAGCAAAGGATACAGTCAACAAAACTAAAAGACAACCTACAGAACGGGAGAAGATATTTGCAAATGACGTATCCGATAAAGGGCTAGTTTCCAAGATCTATAAAGAACTTCTTAAACTCAACAGCAAAGAAACAAACAATCCAATCATGAAATGGGCAAAAGACATGAAGAGAACTCTCACAGAGGAAGACCTAGACATGGCCAATATGCACATGAGAAAATGCTCTGCATCACTTGCCATCAGGGAAATACAAATCAAAACCACAATGAGATACCACCTCACACCAGTCAGAATGGGGAAAATTAACAAGGCAGGAAACCACAAATGTTGGAGAGGATGCGGAGAAAAGGGAACCCTCTTACACTGTTGGTGGGAATGTGAACTGGTACAGCCACTCTGGAAAACTGTGTGGAGGTTCCTCAAAGAGTGAAAAATAGACCTGCCCTACGACCCAGCAATTGCACTGTTGGGGATTTACCCCAAAGATTCAGATGCAGTGAAACGCCGGGACACCTGCACCCTGATGTTTCTCGCAGCAATGTCCACAATAGCCAAACTGTGGAAGAAGCCTCAGTGTCCATCGAAAGATGAATGGATAAAGAAGATGTGGTTTATGTATACAATGGAATATTACTCAGCCATTAGAAATGACAAATACCCACCATTTGCTTCAACGTGGATCGAACTGGAAAGTATTATGCTGAGTGAAGTAAGTCAATCGGAGAAGGACAAACATTATATGTTCTCATTCATTTGGGGAATATAAATAATATTGAAAGGGAATATAAGGGAAGGGAGAAGAAATGTGTAGGAAATATCAGAAAGGGAGACAGAACATAAAGACTCCTAACTCTGGGAAACGAACTAGGGGTGATGGATGGAAGGAAGGTGTGGGGGTTGGGAGTGAATGGGTGACGGGCACTGAGGGGGGCACTTACCAGGATGAGCACTGGGTGTTATTCTGTATGTTGGCAAATTGAACACCAATAAAAAATAAATTTATTATTTAAAAAAAATAATCATCTATAAATTCTGTGGAAAGTCTTCCCTGACCTCTCTAGGGTGAGGGTGGTTCTCTGCATCTGGGCTCCCATATAATCCTGCACATACCCCTATGAAGGCACTTACCACACCTTATTTGAATCGTTGGTTATGTTTTCTCCTCTAAATTGTGATTTCCTGGAGGACAAAGACTTATACATCGCTCGTGATTGTAGCTCCAGTGCCTTATACCAATGTCTGCCAAATGGCAAGTACCCAATATATGTTTCTTAAAGCACTGTCTGAAGATGATGACATATTTTTTGTAAATGTAGAGCATTTGTGGTAAACTCTAAAACCTCAGTGTGGTATGGTTTTGCTACTTCTGAATGTATCACGATATTCTAAATTAATAACATACAAGAATTCATTTACAAGATATTTTTATTATAGTTTTATTTAAATAGATTTACTCTAGCTATTCATCAATGCAGCAGAGTATAATTGCACAAATGGTCTGAAATAAGAAGTAAAATTTATCCATTCGAGTTGTGAAAATAGAGCTAATAAGATGAAGGGGGAAAGAGATGAATGAAAAACCTTGGGTTATAGTGTCAATTCTGTCACTAATTAGCTAAGGTGTAACTGGACGCTTGAAGAGCATTCAAAACAGAAGTTATAGTAGTTTACCCACATAAGTTCTATAGGCAGTCCCCACAAAATTGATTACAAAAGACGGGCTTTTATTACAGAACCATAGGCAAAAATTGTAATAGCAAAATTTAAAGCACTTCATGGTTCACTTGATCTGCCTCAGAACTGTGGGAGACAGCTGAAGTCTTATTCAAATGCTTATTTGTGTAGCTTAAAAATCCTGAGATTGAGAAAAGAAGCTAAGGCGAAGTGACACTCTCCAGCTTCCAAACCTTTCATTATCTTTAAAAATATTTCAAAATTTGGGACACCTGGGTGGGTCAGCGGTTGAGCATCTGCCTTTGGCTCAGGGCGTGATCCTGGAGTCCCAGGACTGAGTCCCACATCGGGCTCCCTGCATGGAGCCTGCTTCTCCCTCTGCCTATGTCTCTGCTTCTCTCTCTCTGGATCTCTCATGAATAAATAAATAAAATCTTTAAAAAAGGGCAGGGGGTGGGAGTGAATGGGTGATGGGCACTGGGGGTTATTCTGTATGTTAGTAAATTGAACACCAATAAAAAATAAATTTAAAAAAATATTTTAAAAAAATTCAAAATAATGTCGCAATACAAGAATGCTTGGTGGCAAATCCTGACAATGTTCCTTATGACAGGCAGTAGGGGCACTTATCACTTCTCTTCTACATTACTTCAGTATCCTCCTAACTGATCTCTATAACACCAATCACTAATTTTCAAACTATCCTTCAAACTGCAACCAGAATCATATTCCTAAAGCAAATCTGATAATATCATCCCCTATTAAAATCATTTCCTAGGCCAGCCATGTCCAGCAGAACTTTCTATGATAATAGAAATGTTCTATATCTGTGTGGTCATATACAATAGCCACTTAGTCACATGTTGCTATTGAGCACTTGAAATGTGTCTAGTGTGACTAAACTATTAAGTTTATTTTATTTTAATTTAATTAACTTGAATTGACATTTAAATAGCCACATGTAGCTAATGTCTCCTATACTGAGGAGTGTAGCTCTAAGCAACAGAAAGTCTTTTTTGGGGGGGAGGGGGCGGGGGACCTGGTGAAAACCATGCATCAAATAGGAAAAGGAAGAAATAAAATGTTAAAGAATTTTGTGACCTATAAAAACACCAAGATGTATCAAAATGAAACTTGCAAAATATAAAGATAAAGAGAGAATTCTGAAAGAAGCTATGGACAAAAAGTCCTTAACCCAAAAGGTTAAATACAGAAGATTAGCAGCAGACTTATCTATGGAAACGTGGCAGGGCAGAAAGCGGTAGCATGATATATTCAACATGCTAAATGCAGAAATATGCAGCCAAAAGTACTATATCCAGCAAAGCTGTCATTCAGATCAGCAAAGAGATAGAGTTTCCAAGACAAGCAAAAACTAAAGGAGTTCATAAACACTAAACCAGCTCTAGAAGAAATAACAAAGGAGATCCTTGAGCAGGAAAGGGAGATCAAAAGCAACAAAGTCTAGAAAGAACAGAGAAAATCTACAGGAACAGTGACTTTACTGGTAATACAATGGCAATAAGTACATTATCTATCAATAATTTCTCTGAATATAAATGGACTCAACAATACAATGAAAAGATACAGGGTATCAGAACAGATTTTTAAAAAAAGCAATATCTACCTACATGCTGCTTAGAAAATAATCATTTTGGACCCAAAGACCTCCAGATTGAAAGTGAGGGGATGGAGAACCATTTATCCTGCTAACGGACATCAAAAGAAAGCCATATCTTGTATCAGACAACCTAGATTTTAAACCAAAGACTGTAATAAGAAATGAAGAAGGAGGGACAACTGGGTGGCTCAGCAGTGGAGCATCTGCCTTTGGCTCAGGGCATGATCCCGGTGTCCCGGGATCAAGTCCCGCATTGGGCTCTCTGCATGGAGCCTGCTTCTCCCTCTGCCTGTGTCTCTGCCTCTCTCTCTCTGGGTCTCTCGTGAATAAATAAATAAAATCTTTAAAAAAAAAAAGAAATGAAGAAGGACACTATCATAATACAAGGGTCTATTCAACAAGAATATCCTCAATTGTAAACATTTATGCCTCAACCTGAGAGCACCAAAATATATAAATCAATTAATAAAGAACTTAGAAAAACACATTGAAAATACAATAATAGTAGGGGATGTTAACATAGCAAAGGACAGATCATTGAAGCAGAAGATCAGCAAGGAATCAATGGCTTTAAATGACACAATAGACCAGATGAACTTAACAGATATATTCAGAGAATTTCATCCTAAGTAGGAGATTACACATTCTTTTTGAATACACATGGAACACTCTCCAGAACACATAAAATACTGCGTCACAAACAAAGTCTCAACAAGTACAAAAAGACTGAGATCACCATGCATATTTTCAGGCCACAAGACTATGAAGCTTGAAGTCAACCACAAGAAAAAATTTGGAAAGACCACAAATACATGGATGTTAAAGAACATCCTACTAAACAATGAATAGATTAGTAAGGAAATGAAAAAAGGAATTTATAAATACAAGGAAGCAAATGAAAATGTAAACATTACAGTCCAAAACTTGTTGGATGTAGCAAAGGTGGTCCTATGAGAGAGGTATACAGCAATAAAGGACTTCCTCAAGAAACAAAAAAACTCTCAAATGCACAACTCAACTTTATACCTAAAAGAGCTGGAAAAAGAACAGCAAATAAAACCTAACTCCAGGAGAAAGATGTAAATAATTAAGATTAAAGCAGAAAAAAAGATATAGAAATATTAAAAAAAGAACAGATCAACAAAACTAGGAGCTGGTTCTTGAAAAGAATTAGTAGATTGATAAACCCCTAGCCAGACTTATCAAATAGAAAAAAAAGAAAAAAAGGACCCAAATAAAATAATGAATGAAAGAGATCACAACCAACACCTCAGAGATACAAAAAGTATAAGAGAACATTATGAGCAATTTTATGCCAACATCTTAGGCAATCTGGAAGGAATGTATAGATTCCTAGAAACATATAAACTACCAAATCTAAAACAGGAAGAAATAGAAAACCTGAATTGACCCATAAACAGCAAAGAAATTGAATCAGTCTTTAAAAATCCAAGAAACCAGAGTCCAGGACCAGATGGCCTCCCAGAGGAATTCTATTTAAAGAGATAATATTTAAAGAAAAATTCATAACTATTTTCCTGAAGCTATTCCAAAAAATAGAAATGGAAGGAAAACTTCCAAACTCATTCTATAATGCCAGCATTACCTTGATCCCCAAACCAGGCAAAGATCCTACCAAAAAGAATTACAGACCAATATCCTTGTTGAACATGGATGCAAAAATTCTCACCAAGATACTAGTTAATACAATCTAATAGTACATTAAAAGGATTATTCACCACGATCAAGTGGGATTTATTCCTGGGCTGCAACTGTGGTTCAACACCCTCAAATCAATCATTGTGATACACCACATTAATAAGAGAATGGACAAGAACCATACGATCCTTTCAGTAAATGCAGAAAAAGCATTTGACAAAATACAGAATCCTTCCTTGATAAGAATGCTACACCATGTAGGAATAGAGGGAACATACCTCAACATCATAAAGGACCCACATCATATGAAAGACCCACAGCTAATATCATCCTCAATAGAGGAAAACCTGAGAGTTTTTCTCCTAAGGTCAGAAACAAGAAAGGGATGTCCACTCTCACCACTGTTGTTCAACATATTGGAAGTCCTAGCCTCAGCAATCAGACAACACAAAGAAATAAAAGGCATCCAAATCTGCAAGGAAGAATTCAAACTTTCACTCTCCATAGGCAACTTGATATTCTATGTAGAAAACCTGAGAGACACCACCAGAAGAGTACAAGCACTGATACATGAATTCAGCAAAGTCACAGGATATAAAATCAACATACAGAAATCTGTTGTATATCTCTACAACAATAATGAAACAGCATAAAGAGAAATCAAGTAATCGATCCCATTTACAATTGCACCAAAAACCGTAAGATACCTAGGAATAAATGTAATCAAAGAGGTAAAATATCTGTATTCTGAAAACTATAGAACACTTAAGAAAGAAACTCAAGAAGACAAAGAAATGGAAAAACATTCCATGCTCAAGGATTAGAAGAAAAATATATTCTCAAAATGTCTATATTACCCAAAGCAATGTACACATGTAATGCAATCCTGATCAAATTATACCAGCATTTTTCACAGAATTAGAACAAACAATTCTAAAATTTGTATTAAACCAGAAAAGACCTAAATATCCAAAGTAATGTTGAAAAAGAAAACCAGAGCTGGAGGCATTACAATTCTAGACATCAAACTGCATTACAAAGCAGTAAATATCAAGATAGTATGGTATTGTCTCAAAAACAGACACACAGATCAATGGAACAGAACACAGAACCCAGAAATGGACCCACTACTTTATGGACAACTAATTTGCAACAAAGCAGGAAGGATATCCAATGGAAAAAAGACAGTCTCTTCAACAAATGGTGCTGGGAAAACTGGACAGGAACAACATGCAGAAGAATGAAACTGGACCACTTTGTTACATGATACACAAAAATAAATTCAAAATGGATGAAAGATCTAAATGTGAGACAGGAATCCATCAAAATCCTAGAGGAGAACATAGTCAGCAACCTCTTTAACCTCAGCCATAGCAACTTCTCACTAAAAAGAGAAGCAGACGGGCACTGGGGGTTATTCTGTATGTTAGTAAATTGAACACCAATAAAAAATAAATTAAAAAATAAAATAAAATAAAATAAAATAAATAAAAAGAGAAGCAGAAATGAACTATTGGGACTTCATCAAGATGAAAAGGTTTTGCACAGCAAAGGAAACAATCAACAAAACTAAAAGACAACCCGTGGAATGGGATAAGATAGTTGCAAATGACATATTGGATAAAGGGCTAATATCCAAAATCTATAAAGAACTTATCAAACTCAACACCCAAAATATAATAATCCCATTAAGAAATGGGCATAAAACCTGAACAGACATTTCTCCAAAGAGGACATACAAATGGGTAATAGACATATGAAGATGCTCAAGGGATGCCTGGTGGCTCAGCGGTTGAGCATCTGCCTCTCTCTCTCTCTCTCTCTCTTTCTCTTTCTCTGCCACTGTCTCATGAATAAATAAATCTTAAAAAAAGGAAAAGATGCTCAACATCATTCATCATCAGGCAAATACAAATCAAAACCACAATGAGATACTACCTCACACCTGTCAGAATGGCTAAAATGAACAACTTAGGAAACAACAGATGTTGAAAATGTGGAGAAAGGGGAACCCTCTTACACTGTTGGTGGGAATACAAACTGGTATAGCTACCCTGGAAAACAGTATGGAGGTTCCTCAAAAAGTTTAAAAATAGAACTACCCTACAATCCAGCAATTGCACTACTGGGTATTTATCAGAAAGAATAGAAATATACTGATTTGAAGGGGCACATACATCCCAATGTTTATAGCAGCACTATCAATAATAGCCAATGTATGAAAAGAGCAAAAATGTCCAACAGCTCATGAATGGATAAAGAAGATGGGTATATACGTATAATGGAATATTACTGAGCTATCAAGACAATGAAATCTTACCATTTGCAATGACATGGATGGAACTAGAGTGTACTACACTAAATGAAATAAGTCAGTGAGAGAAAGGTAAATACTGTGTGATTTCACGCATGTGGAATTTAAGAAACAAAACAGATGAACATAAGGAAAAGGAAGGAAAAATAAAATAAGATAAAAGCAGAGAGGGAAGGAAACTATAAGAGACTCTCAACTATAGAGAAATGGGGGTTGCTGGAGGGGAGGTGGATGGAAGGATGGGGTAACTGGGTAATGGGCATTAAGGAGAGCACTTGTGATGAGCCCTAGGTGTTATATTTAAGTGATGAATCACGAGATTCTACTCCTGAAACTAATACTGCACTGTATGTTAAGTAATTTAAATAATATATTGAAGGAAAAACAAAGAAACAAAAAAGGTCAGATCATCAATTGAAAAGCTTATACATAAAATTTTTCATTATACGGATGCTTGGGTGGCTCAGTGGTTGAGCATCTGCCTTCAGCTCTGGTCATAAGCACACTCACTTCTCTCTTTCTCTCTCTCTCTCTCTCTAATAAGTTAATAAATAAAAGCATATCAAACAATGCCAAAGTATCTACAATATCAAGTGAAAGGTCCTTTTTACTGTCCTTTAGCCTCCCAACTCATCCCTTCTTCAGAGCTAAGTTTAAGAATATCCTTCAAGTTTTCTGTGCTTGCACACACATACGTGCACACACACACACACACATACACGCAGTTATGGACTGAACTGTGTCTCTCCGGAAATTTCACGTCGAAGTCCTAATCTCAAAAGTGACTATATTTGATGACTGGGGCTTTAAAGAGGTAATTAATGTTAGATGAGGTCATTAGAGTAGGCCCTAATCTGCCTGGTGTATTCAGGAGAAGAGATTAAGACACAGACATACATAGAGGAAATACAAAGGCTAAGAAGACAATCTTCTGCAAGTCAAAGAGAGAGGTCACAGAAGAAATCAACCCTGATGACACCTTGATCTCAGACTTCTAGCCCCCATAACTGTGAGAAAATAAATTTCTGTTGTTTAAGTGACCCAGTCCATGGTACTTTGTTATGGAAGCCCTAGAAAACTGATACATACATGTACACACACACAGCTCTTAGTCAACATAGTTAAAAATAGGTGAACTTCATACTTGGCAAATATTCACACTTAAAAATATGAATATATTACAATGATACAAATTACTCAAGTTATTCAAGACCAGTAAAAACAATTTGATAATAAATCAAAATAGAAACCTCAACTTCTTTTTTATTATGCTTTGAAAAGCATGATAACAGTTTAAAAACCTACTTTCCTTAAGTGTCAGTATCTGAGAAACTACACCCATAGGATACAATTTCTCCACTCCAACATCTCTTTCCTCTCTGGATGTGGTAAAGAAAACTTAATTGGAGAACTAATGAACGAACCAAAACATAACCTTCAGTTAAAATATCTACAAAGTAAAATTTTATATATCTTATTCCTCAAAGAACTTCATCGTGTAAGTCATTTTTAAAAAGATTTATTTATTTATTTTAGAGAGAGAATGTGCATAAGAGAATGGGGGAGAGGCAGAGGGATAGGGAGAAACAGAATTTCAAGCAGACTCTTTGCTGAGTGTCGAGCCCAAAATAGGGCTCAATCTTACAACCCTTAGATCATGACCTGAGCTGAAACCAGGAGTTGGATACTTAACCGGACTAAACCCTGCAAGTGCCTCTTAAGTCATTGTTTCTTGGCAAAAGATGCCTACTAATAAAGTAAAACTCAAAAAAAATTTTTTTTTAAACTCAAAAATTTTAGGATAAAAAAGCCTGTATGTTTTGATTATCAGACTAAAAACTGCCATTCAGTACTACCCTAGCACAGTACCACCTAATGACAGAAATGCAATGGACAAACTCAAGAGGTTATCCTCAGGGGTGCCTGGGTGGCTCAGTTGGTTAAGCACCCAACTCTTGATTTTGGTTCAGGTCAGGATCTCAGGGTCGTGATACCCAGTCCTGCATGGGGATTCATGCTGAGCATGGTGCCTGCCTGGGACTCTCTCTCTCTCTCTCCCCCTCTCCCTCGGCCCAACCCCACATGCCTTCTCTCTCTAAAAAGAAAAAAAAAAGGATGCTATCCTCAAACTTACTGACTCCACAATTTTATTATGATTTTGCTGAAATAAACATTTTGGGTAGAAAGTGAACCTTTGATTTCAAATGTACAGCTCCAAAGGAAATACTTATTTTTATGTTAAACTTTTTTTTTTTTTTGTCATTTGGTTATAGGGTTTAATCATTCATTTCACAAATATGTTCTGACTACCACATAAAAGAGACCATTCCTGGCTCTGTAGAAGATAAAAAAGTTGACTGGAATGTATCTGGCTTTTAAATATCTAAAATCTTATCTCTTCAACAGGACACACATGATAACTACTTATAGAAGAAGATGTTATAGGAGTTCAGAGGAGGAAGAAATCAATGTCTTTCAGGCTAATAAAGAATGATTCTTGGGGTGCCTGGGTGGCAAAGTTGGTTAAGTGTCTGACTCTTGGTTTAGGCTCAGGTCATGATTTCAGGGTCATGAGATCGAACTCAAGAGTCAGGCACTGCACTCACCATGGAGCTTAAGACTTTTTCTCCTTCTCCCTCTGCCCCTCCCCGCCAAATACATAAAATCTTTTTTTTTAAATGGTTTTATAGAATTGGCCCTTGAGCTAAGATTTGAAAAACAGGAGTTAGAGAAGGTGTATTTCAGACAGACAGTATGGCATAAATGAAGGAACAAAAACAGAAAAGCACAAGGTCCAAGGAACAGGGAGCAATCCAGTGTACCTAGAAAAGCAGGGTATTTATAGGAAAATATTTAACAATATGGCTAGCAAGCTAGTTGTGTGAGGAATCCTTTAGGGCCTTGAACACTAGGCTAAAGTATAGAGACCACTGACATCCATAAGCAGAGAAGTGACACTTAACCAGAGTTGTTCTTTAGGAAAAATAATCTTAATGTCTTGTGTGGAATGGATTGGAAGGCTAAATATCGGAGGCAGTGGGAAAAGTCATGCATAAAGTTATAAGGGCCTAAAACTAAAGAAGTTGGGAGAATGAAAAAGACAGGATAGGTCATTGTTACGACAATGAAATGTTCACCTACCTCAGAGTTAGTGTGAAGATCAAATGACATAATAATATAAAAGACCTGAAAAGTATATTTACTCACTAGTAACAAACTCTGCAAGGGTGCTGAAAGCATAAATGAGAACTTTAGGAAGACAAATCCTAGAAAAGGAAGGAAAAAAACGAAACAACAAAAACGTCACCTTTTGCAGTTAAATATACACCTATTAAAATTACTAAAATATTATATAATTAAAAGACCTAATTTTGGTAAAGACTAAGCACCAAGAAAAATAATGCTTATAAGTAAAAAGAAACAATTTAAAAATATTTCAGCACGGTAAAAAGTATGTACATATAACTAGAATTCAAAGGGAAAATGGAAAATTACTTAAGAGGTAAGACTGTGGGTTATTTTTCTCACGCTTTTATTAGATGCAGTTTTGTACAATTAAAAAGAGAAAATATATTAATAGGGAGAGAAAATCATAAGCATCATATACAGAACAGGCAATTTTGCCTCTATTTTTAACTCTATCTTACAATATGGGAAGGAACACACTCCTATTTGAAAAACCAAAAACTTTCAGATGAACAGAGTATCAATGTATTACAATGTATTTTCCATTTAATCAAAATTTTGATACAAGCAAAATAAGTTTCCGTTCCACTTCTACACCCCCCACTCCCCCACCCCGCCCAGTGTCAAGTATTCTTTATTCTGCCACTGGCTACTCAGGAACTCCACTAGAGACTCTCCAGCCTGCAATATTCTGATCCCTCCCCCCAAAATTGTATGCAAATTTTCCTAGGGAGAAGTTTCAGGACTTTTATCAGATTCTTTTTTTTTTCCAGATTCTTTCTTTTTAATAGTGTATTGCTTTATCAGATTCTTGAAGGGCCTAGTATTCTGAAAGAAAATTTAGAAATAATAACTGTTCTTCCCTCTCCTTTTAATTTCAATAACCTATTCTAATAACTACGTCAATGGCTTAAAGAATGTTATTTATTGGACTATTTTCAAATGAGAGGTCCTCTGAATTCCTCTTCTCAATTGCCAGTGCCACTTCAGACTAAGACATTTATATTTCCATTCTTTATCATTTATAGCCCAGGTAAGCTTCATCTTTATTTACAACATTTACAGCACTGCTGCCACTCTCCACCATCTCCTTAGAACCTATTTCTACCTTCATAGATAATTTTAGAAATTAGCTTACTCTTCCCCCACTCTAATTCCATCTCCCCAACACTAGCAAATACTAGACTCATTATTAATCTCATTTTTTCTACTCCTATTTTTAGGTCAACAAGTGCTATAAGAGGCAGAACAATATAAATTTGCCCCATTAAAAACTTGCATAAATTTAAATGTGGCCTATGTTGCTCCTGGAAAACTACTAACAGCAATAAACTAGGCTCACAAAGTAGAGGTTCCGTTTATACAAAGCACAAGTCCCAAAAGATCAGAGTCAGGAAACTACAGAAATGTAAGAAACTTTAGAGATCAAGTAGTTGAATCTTATTTTAGAGACACCAAAGTCCAAAGGAACAAGTGATCTGTCCAAGATAATCAAAAGTAGAAATAGAGCTCAGGCAGTCAGGTAGCTTGGTGAAAATGCTCATTCCACTACATCATGTTATGTCCTATGTATACCAGTTGTTTATCCTCTTTAATATTTATAAATCAAAATCCTTCAAATTATCTGTATTTTCTCCAGTAAGATTTACTTACTATTACACTACTACCTCCAGATTCCTTAAGAGTATGCAATATCATTCCTTCCTGGCTTATTGGGTGAGAATGATACAGGGTACAATAACTGAAAGCCTTACTGAAATCAAGATAGATTATGCTTCTAATGGGATCCCTGGGTGGCGCAGCGGTTTGGCGCCTGCCTTTGGCCCAGGGCGCGATCCTAGAGACCCGGGATCGAATCCCACATCGGGCTCCCGGTGCATGGAGCCTGCTTCTCCCTCTGCCTGTGTCTCTGCCTCTCTCTCTCTCTATCATAAATAAATAAATTTTTTAAAAAAGATTATGCTTCTAAGTACTCTGTCACTCTTTCATATGAAGAACTGAATTGGTACAGTATGTCTTGCTTTTCTCAACACTAACCCACAGCTTTTTAGTAACTTATATTCTTCTAATGATTGTAAATTATTGTTTAATGATTTGTCCTAGTGCCTCCTAACACCAAAGCCAGGACTAGAACCCAACTCTTCTGTTTACCAATTCTCTGTCTGCCAAATCACCTCTTTTAAAGTTAGTTTTATCCTGAATGATACAAATTTAAGTCAGTTCTATCTTCAAAAAGATATCTATTTAAAGTATAATTAATGATTATTTATTATTCCCCTTAGGTCATTTAAAAGGTCTTTCTTGCTCACCCAATAAAAAGACTAAGAAATTTTTTTTTATTTCTTTAAAAGATTTTATTTATTTATGAAAGACACAGAGGGAGAGAAGCAGAGACACAGGCGAGGGAGAAGCAGGCTCCATGCAGAGAGCCTGATGTGAGACTTGATCCCAGGACTCCGGGATCACGCCCTGAGCCAAAGGCAGCCACTCAACCGCTGAGCCACCCAGGCATCCCAAGAAATTCTTTTTTATATGCACATTAAATCCCTCTTCCTACAACTGAAGACTATGTCTCTTTTTGTAAACTAATGTTCCAGGTAAGTTCAGGTATCGCTGAACTACTAGGAGGATAGCTTTTAACTTAAAAAAAAAAAATTTGCCCTTCAGTTATTTTAAATGTTACTGAATCACCTCCCATGTTCTTTAAGTTCCATACAAAATTTACTTAAAAACACCCTTAATTTTTTCCTCTTAAGCTGTTTTTAATTTTCTTATTACTCTTTATGTCTTCTCAGTAATCTCTGTCATTTCCTGATATGCATCTTATAATATAAAACCCAAATCTTAAAACTAGGATCCCTAAAAAGCAAAGTAAGAGGATTAGTTCACTAGTGTTACTATATTCTACTTCAGTTAATATGAAGGCCAGAAGTAAAGTCTCTTAGCAGCAGCCAGTCAGCAGTGGGAGTGCAGGAAGAAGGAACTTACCACTGGGAGATATTAAAGCTCTCATCTTTGTCCATGATGAAAACAAATGAAATGTGAACCAACAAATGAAAACAAAACAGTATCTATCCAAGAGAATGACTAAATAGAATATACAATGTAGGGGATCCCTGGGTGGCGCAGCGGTTTGGCGCCTGCCTTTGGCCCAGGGCGCGATCCTGGAGACCCGGGATCGAATCCCACGTCGGGCTCCCGGTGCATGGAGCCTGCTTCTCCCTCTGCCTGTGTCTCTGCCTCTCTCTCTCTCTGTGACTATCATAAATAAATAAAAATTAAAAAAAAAAAAGAATATACAATGTAAATAAACTAAAGTATAAGGTGTGCCAGACCTCAATGGGAATATCTTCTACAAACGACAGAAAGGATAGACCGTTTTGCTGCATGCAGTATAAACCAAAGAACATGAGCCAGTCAAAAAACAAGAGAGTTCCACTTCTGGCTTGTCAACATAAGGATCTCCTTAGACACACTCCCTAGCAAAACTGGTAAAAGTTATAAAAGGACAACCATTTAAAGTACCTAGAAATGGTCATAGGGCATATAGCAAATGAAATAACATTTACTCAAGAAAAGCTACTAGAGCTCAGTAAGAATAGTAAGAATAGCAAGTCTGTGGTGTTTGAACATACTCCCTGCCTCCCAACTCCCAGTTTGGCAATATGGAAATTCACTTGAGACTGGTACAGCCAAGAGCACAGTACATTCCCCATCCCCTTCTTTTAATGAGCTCCTAGTCAGAAAACTAGCTTCCTGGGAAAGACAGGACTTCAGCATTTCTCTCATCTTTCCCCCAATGACCTATTGCTGAAATTAAGTTCTGGGCTAAGGTGGTCAAGAAGTAGGGGCTCCCTTCTTCCACACAGCCCCAAAGAAGGGACAGAGGCTGTACCCTGTGTATGGTACCACTGAGAATATTTGATTGTTGAAGGCCCAATCACCCTGACCCTTAAGAGGCTGGTTCCTTACCAGGAGAGGTATGCCAAAAAGAACTCCTCTTACTCCGCCCTAGCACTCAACACTTAAAGTGGGGCTATCACTCAGAGAAAAGCCACCATTGTCCCCAGCCCCAGCTTCAGAACTGTGGCTGGCAGATTTTTGCCTGGGAGGAGAAGGCCCTAAAACAGAGCTCCTAATCTCTTTCCACAGGAATTTACTTCACTTACAACTTGATGTGGAGAAATTCTAGCCTCAGGTTGCTCTCAAAAACAGTGGAGGTTTTGGTGAAAGGCCAAGTGGGAGAAAACTGATGGACTCACTGGACATAGAAGCTAAACTGTAGGTTGGCTGGGTGACCCCATAGAAGCAGAAAATCAAGAGAGACAGCTGGGAGGAGCCTGCCTGGGGTCAGAACAAATCTCAAACACTGACCTTAGGAACTATCACTTCAAAGGAAAATCAAATTGGTATTTGATTTCTTTAGTCTGTGGAACAATTTCTGCCCCAGGGCACTGTTGAAAACAGCAGGGCAATCTGCCTGCAATTAAAGAAAATAACGGAAAGAGAGAAATCCCCACCAAAACCACAGTCATCCCAGGTTAACTGTGGACATACCCAAGCCTATGCCCCTTAAGGAGCAATGTCAGAGGCTTTAACACTGTGGAGTGGGAAGCAGGGAGGAGGATGGAGAAAAACAGCACTAAAATAATCCAGCCAATCATTAAGCAAATAAGCAAGTAAGTAACAATAACAAGGCCTGGGAAGGAGGGGAGGAGTACCCAGAATTACTACATTATTTAAAATGTCCAGTTTCCAAAAAATTGCAAGACATGAAAAGAAACAGGAAAGTATAATCCATACACTGGGGAAAAGTAGGCAAGAGAAACTGTCTGTGGTTTTGACCAAATGTCAGATTGAAAAGAAAAAGCCCTCAAAATAGTCATTATAAATATGTCCAAAGACTAAAGGAAATCATGTTAAAGAAATAAAGGAAGGTGTGATGACAAGGTAACATTACAAGGGGAATATCAATATACAGATAGGAATTATTTAAAAAGAACTAAATGGAAACTCTAGAGTTGAGAATTACAGTAACTAAATTTAAAAATTCACTAGAGGGAAAAAATAAAAATAAAAAAATAAAAATAAAAAAATAAAAATTCACTAGAGGGGATTGGCAGCAGATATGAATTGGCAATAAAATTAATGAACTTGAAGGTAGGACAATAGGGATTATGCAATATGAAAAATAAAGATAAAAAGAGTGAAGAAAAATAAACAGAGCTTCAGAGAAATGTAGGACATTATTAAGCACACCAACATACGCATAATGAATATAACAGAAAGGAGAAAGATAAAGGGAAAGAAAAACTATTCAATGAAAAAAATGAGAAAATGGCTGAAAACTGCCAAAGCTTATTAAAAAGAACTTACTTATTAAAATGTAATTATGTAATTTACAGATCCAGGAAGTGCAACAAACTCTAAGGAGGAAACATAATAAGAGACCCACAGACACATTATAGTAAAAATATTAAAAGCCACAACAAAGGGAACATCTTGAAAGTAGCAAGAGGAAAAAAAAGACTCCTCAATAACAAGGGGACCCCAATAAGATTAACAGCTGATTCAGCAAAACTAATACATAGGCTAGAAGGTAGTAGGATAACATTCAAAGCACTCAAAAAAAAAAAAATGTCAAGCAAAAATCCTATATCCAGAAAACGTACTGTTCAAAAATGAAGACAAAATAAAGACATTCCCATTTAAACAAAACCGGGAAAATGTGTTAGTAATGGAACCACCTTACAAGAAATACTAAAGGAAGCTCTTTAAGCTGAAAACAAGTGACCCCAAACTTTAATCCAAACACAAACACACACACACACACACACCAAAGAGCACCAGAATGCATAAATGCACTTTTTTACTTCCATTTTGAACCAATTTAAAAAGCAACTGTATAAAATAATATGGATAAAATTAATTGTTGAGCCTACAACATATATAGATGCAATATATTTGCCAATACTACCACAAAGGAGATGGGTGGGAGCACAGCTAGAGTGGGATAAGGAAATGACTCCAGATGGTAGATCAAACACAAGAGAAGAAATAAAAGAGAATCAGAAATGATAAATACAAAGGCTAGTATTATTATTATAGTATTTACTTGCCTTCCTATCTTCTCTCAGCTTCTTTTAAAGTCATAAATTATATAAAGTAATAATTATGACAATGAATTGTTAGGATTCTAACATTTATAAACGTAATATATATTAAAACAATAAAGTGGGGAAATGGAAGTAGAATTACACAAGAGTAATGTTTCTATCTCACTATGATTACATTATAAAATTCTTAGACAAAAACATGGTAAATCTTTAAGATCTCAGATTTGGCAATGGATTCTTAGCTATAACACAAAAAGTATGACCAATAAAAGAAAACATAGATAAATTTGACTTTATCAAAATGAAAAGCTTTTGTGCTTCAAAGGACGTTATCAAGAAAGTCAAAAGATAATGCACAAAATGGGAGAAAATATTTGCAAATCATATATCTGATAAAGGACTTGGATCTATAATATCTAAAGAACTCTGACATCTCAATAATAAAAAGACTAGTTACCCAATTAAAACATGGGCAAAAGACCTGACAAGACATTCCTCAAAAAAAGACATTTAAATGGCCAATAAGCACATGGATAGATGTTCAGTGTCTTTTGTCACCGGGGAAATACAAAGCAAAACCACAATGAGAAAACACTTCACACTCGCTAGGATAACAAGTGGTTAGGATATGGAGCAACCGGAACCCTCATGTACTTCTGCTGGTAATGTGAAATGGTGCAGTCCTTTGAAAATCAGTCTAGCAGTTCCCTTACAGAATCAAACATAGAGTTATCATATGTTACCAGCAATTCTACCCCTAGATACACACCCAAGAGAAATGAAAACACAACTTATACATGAATATTGACAGCAACATTATTCATAACAGTCAAAAAATGGGGGGAAAAAACGGAATATCCACCAACTGATGAATGCACAAAGGCAACATTGCATATCCACATTGAATATTATTTGGCATAAAAACAAATGAAATACTTAATACATACCATAACATGGATGTGTCTTGAAAACATAATACTAAGTGAAAGAAGCCAGTCTCAAAAGACATATGATTCCATTTATGTAAAAGGTCTACCAAATAATTATTGATGAAAAAATTTTATCACTCAAAATTCCTGTCTTTTTAATATTAACTAATGTAGCAGAGAGGCAACTGTATAATAAATCATTACAATTTAAATCTTACCATACTAATACTAACAATTTTAATAAAAACTTTTATGTTTAAGGTGTTTCCTCTCTACAAAAAGTGCTCTACTAGACGTATCTTTACAATTCAACATTTATTGTATGCTTAATGTCTGCCAGAATCTTATTTGCCTTTATATAAATACCTGACACACAGAAGACAATCAACGAAAGAATGGCCTTAAAGATCATTTATCTATACTAGGATTTAGTTACCTCATCTCTAAAATTAGAAGGCTGGATATCATCTTCTCTAAAGCAGCACCATTTGAAAAGAACTTTCTGCAATGATGGAAATGTTCCATACCTATGTGCCTTTTTAGCCCTTGAAATGCGGCTAATGCAATCAAGGAATTACATTTTTAATTTAATTTAAACAGCCACAGCCACATGAAGCTAGTGACTACCGTATTGCACAGCACAGTTCTAGGGTATAATCCTGTCTGAAAAACACATTTCTGTGTGCAATCACATACATGTGGGAGTCTATATATACACATAAAACAACACTACATAAAACAATACTCCCATTCATACGTAGAAAGCACTGATACTTTCTTATTCTACTGAATTTCATATAAAAAAGTGCTGATCCAATCTATGAACATGATTTGATAACACTGTACCTTAGTGTTCTTTTCAGCTCTAAAATATTATGCTATACACTAATGACTGTCCTAAAATCATGTAGTAATTCTCTTTTATGATCTTTTTAAAAATATTTATTTATTTATTTATTTATCTATTTATTTATTTATTTATTTATTTGAAGGGGGGGGGGAGGCACAGAGGGAGAGAGAGCAACCTAAGCAGACTCCACACAAAGCCCAATGCAGACCTCAATCTCAACCCTGAAATCATGACCTGAGCTGAAACCAAAATGCTCAACCACCACCCAGGAGCCCCTACTTTGTAATCTTTATTTATCTATTTGAGAGAGAGAAAAAGAGACAGAGACAGAGCATAAACTGAGGGGAGGAGGCAGAGGGAGAGGGAGAAGCAGGCACTTGGCTGAGCAAGGAGCAGGGGCTCAATCTCAGAACGCTGAGATCATGACCTGGGTTGAAGTCAGATACTTAACTGACTGAGCCACCCAGGCGCCCCCTCTATTTTGTGATCTTAATCACAAATCACTATTTGAAGGTGGCTCAGGTTATATCAGGTTCTACTAAAAGCCTTATAACTGGGGATCCCTGGGTGGTGCAGCGGTTTGGCGCCTGCCTTTGGCCCGGGGCGCGATCCTGGAGACCCGGGATCGAATCCCACGTCGGGTTCCCGGTGCATGGAGCCTGCTTCTCCCTCTGCCTGTGTCTCTGCCTCTCTCTCTCTCTGTGTGACTATCATAAATAAATAAAAATTTTAAAAAAAACTTTAAAAGCCTTATAACTGAAAGCTGTGGGGATAGTGTTCATGAAAACAGAGAAAGCTAATTTTTATTTCCATCACATCCTCTGAAACTACCAATGACTTCTTCTCCCCCACCCCCATCCTCCCAGCCTGACAAAGTCCTACAAATTTTATCTTAACTTCACCAGACATTTTTAGAGGGCTATGGAACAAGAAGGGTTCCCAAGAAATCATGTTTTACAAACTTTCAACTATAAAGTGTTCTTAAAACCTTAAGAAAATAATCTGGATGTTTCCCTAGCCTCATCTGCCAATTCTATCTTAAACTCCTCAGTAACCTAAACTACGTGTAGTTCTACAAAAGGTCCATGTTCTCTCTTAGCTGTGGGCCTCTGCACACACTATTCCCTCTTTAGCTAGCTAATGCACTTAATTTTTAAGGTCTTGGCTTCCATAGATACTCAAAGCATTTTTCCCACTTCAAAATTAGACTTGAAGCTTTTCAAGTATACTCTTCCAGTACTTTGTACCCTCCCCATCATTGCACTACTGTGTTATAATTGCCTGTTTACCTTTTTCCCTTACTAGATTATGAACTCTTAAGGACAAGCTATATTTTATTCTATTCACTGCTGTAAAAGCATTCAGTAATTATTGGATGAACAAATGGATATAATTTCTCCAGCATTCCACATGCCTAGTGTCATTCCATATTTGCCCTGTTTAAAATGTTCTCCCCAGTTCTTCAATAGCATGAAATTCTCTCTGTAATCTAATCCTTAATTTTCACCATTTCCTCTAGATGCTTACTGCCCTTTTTACACTATTTGATATATAACCTACATTGTTTTTTAGTTATTCTTGTAATGCACAGATCTAATCTCCTTAACTAAATTGATCAATCTTGAAGACATTAATGTATGTTTCTCCTAGTACCCCCATTATTGAGCATAGCCCTATGATTACAGTAGATGTTAAACATGTATTCACACAGAATTGAAATTTATGAGGGTGCTCCTCATACAAAGCTGACAATGCTTCAATAATACTGATGAACAAGTGGTGGCAATTAAACTTTTGGCAAGAGTTTATAAGAAGATATACTAAAGTACAAGTACAAATAATTTTTCAAAGTTGTCAAGTATAACATAAATGGACAAAAATATTAAGAGGCTCGATAACAAAAACTACATTACAGATAACTAGCTTTATGGTTTCCAAAGTGACCTGTATGCACAGAAGAACACAATTTTCAGATCACAGGACAATCGTGTTTACATACGAATTTTGGACGGCCAATGTATTGGAGAGAAAGATTGTTATGGTTTTGGCCTATCAAGAAGCACGGTCAGCAGAGTTAACTAGCGCCAACTCAAATTTGCCTCTTGTTTACAGGTAGCTTTGCTGTCATCTTACAGCAATTACCCCAATTATTACTTCCAACTGAGTAAAATCTGAACCCATGGACATACTGATCCCACATTCCACTTAACTTTGGAAAGTTGCCCTGTTTTCCTTACATTTAGAAGGATAACCAATCTGGGAATTCTGTCTAACCCGCCCCTTAATTTCAGGAAAAACCAACAACAACAACACGTAAATCCTGTGAGAGTCACTAGCATTCCAGGTGCCCTCTGCCCGGAACCCTCCGTCCCGTGCTATAATGCCACTAAGATTTTTTTTTTCATTCTTTCAATTACTAACCCCAATTTCCTTCATTTACTGATGTGAGTTAGCCCTGACAACCTGTCTGACTGGTGCTCTCTCTGACCCAAGGAGAGAAGGGCAAACTTTTCGCTATAGGTCCCTTTGTCCTTCACCTTACTCAACCATGTGAATGGCAACTCACCTGGGAAATTCGAGCGGTTCCCGAGGCGCGGAGCTGACGTGATCTCCATTGAGTACCAGCGCCACGGACAAAACCTAGAGGCCGGATCAGAAACACGACAAGCCGGCGCTTTTCCAAAGAAGCCGCTGCAGCTACCCAACGTGAAGAACGTATCGCGAGCAGCGCCATCTTAAGCGAGGAAAAGGACACCAAGAGCAGAGGATTGTGGGACTTTAGCGGACCAACTCAGCACCAGTAATCTTCTCTCCCCTCCCCCTTATCTTCCTCACGGCCGAAGACCGGAAATAGCTTCTCCGTGAAGAGTCAGATGCTTGTGCTCAACCTCTTTTATCTTCCTGAGCCTGTCCTTAGTGTTTTACACAACCGGTAATATCAGAATAACGGTGTCTTTCTCTCTTTTCCTAGATTTGCCACATAAAATTCAGGATTCACAGTTAAATTTGAACTTGAGATAAACGAGTCACTTTTTTAGTATAATTATGTCTCAAATACCGCATTTGCTAAATCTGCCAACCCTATCTTGTCCAAGCATTCCACTTTTCTCTTACAGCCCCCAACTCAGTGCAACGCTTCACTCCATTTTCCCTCTGTATATTATTTTTTTAAAGATTTTATTTAATTATTCATGAGAGACAGAGAGAGAGGCAAAGACGCAGGCAGAGAGAGAAGCTGGCTCCTCAAGGGGAGCCTGACGGGGGACTTGATCCAAGGACCCAGGGACTACAACCTAACCAAAGGCAGATGCTCAACCACGGAGCCACTCAGGCGTCCCTCCCTCTGCGTATTCTTATCAGGTCATGATCCCAGGGTCCTGAGACCAAGTCTCCTATCAGGATCCCTGCAGGGAGCCTGCTTCTCCCTCTGCCTATGTCTCTGCCTCTCTCTGTGGGTCTTTCATGAATGAATGAATGAATGAATGAATGAATGAATAAATAAAATATTAAAAAAAACTTTTATCACTTTATTCACTCTCCTTTGCGAGATTGATTCTTTGACTCCATGAGATAAGAACCTAGCTCTCCCTATCACTAAGGGAAAAAGGGAACCTTCGCTCCCCCACCCCCACCAGAGGATCCTGTAAGTCTACTTTAACATATAAAAATTTCTTTGCAAACTTCCTTTATTTCTACCCCCACCACCCCAGATACATGTTGGCAATCACCCTCCAAGCATATGACCCACCGATATACATCGGAAGAATATTTTGATAGAGTTTTTACTAAACAGTAATAAAGGACCTTTCCTAACAACAGGTAGCCCCCTCAGCATCCTGGAAACGTTTCCAAAATGTCTGGCAGGCTTACACTATCCCTAACCCCCTCCCAACTTGAAAATATATAATAGGCCACTCCATGACCCCAGTACAGCTCTTTCTGCCCACATGTCCTGTCTCTGTGCTTCAAGAAAACCACCTTCTCCCATGAAAGATGTCTTAAGAACTCTTTCTTGCTGTTGGCTTAGAACCCTAATATCTTTTCCTATATCATTCATCATTATCATCAAACAAAATGATAATGAAATATGCTTACAGTTTTCTGCAAAACTGCATTTCCAAGTGTTATCATTGTCTAAAACCCTGTAGACAGTGATGCAATTGCAATTTTATATTCATTGCTGCGTTCTCAAATTTTTTACACAATACAGGCAAATAATTATGAACTCCTTACATAGAGGCATCGTGGACTAATTGATAAGTCTGTTGAAGACAAAGGAAATGCATGGCACACGCAGTTACTTTGTTTCAAAATTCATTTTACACTCAAGTTTCCAGAGAAGAGGATGGTTGAGCAGTTATTTGAAGAAGAATAAAGTTTCCAATTGAAGAGGTTGAACCCCCTTTCATGTAAAGGAAATGGCATATTTAAAAGCAAGAAGGTATAAGAAAATACTCCCATCTTCAAGATTCTAGGGAGTATATGGCAAAGTAGTAAGAAATGAACCTGGGTAAGCAGAGGCCTGTTGGTGAAGGACTTTGTATTTCATTCTAAGAAGTTAATGCTTGATCCTGTTTGCCAATAGAGAGAGGGTTTTAATCAGCAGAGTAACATGATCAGATTTGTATGTACATTAAACCACTCTGGCTCAAATGGAAAGGTCAAAGGGAATTCATATTGGAGTCATGAGGTTAATACGATAGTTCAGTCATAAAATAAAGACCTGAACCTAGCAGTAGCAGCAGCAATAGACCAATTCCAGAGATACTATGGAGATAGCATTGACAGGACTTAGCAACCAGTTTTATGTTTCTGGCTTATTACTATCTTGCTGAGAGATCAGTAATGGTCTCTTATTAATGTCTACATCGTCATCAGTAAATATTTACTCAGCATCTATTCTGGGTTAAGAGCAAAACTACACTAGAGAAACCCTAGACTCTACCAGTGATTTCTACTAGGGCTGAATGTTGCCACTGTATCTTTTACCCAGGTAAAGCATTCTACATTAACGTTCTATTTTTTAAGAAATATAGTAATCTATGTACCATTATATTTTGTGAGTGATTGTTAGATATTATGTGGCAAAGTAATATTCTGAATTTGTATACTTGCAGAAACACTCATACACATTATTTTGTTCATTCTTAACAATTGCTTTCTGAAGTATTCCTCATTCCTAGTAGATAAAGAAGACCAGGGCCATGTGGTATTAGAATCAGAATTAGAACAGGGGTATCGTGGCTGCAATTCCACTATTCCTTACCCTAAAGATGTCTATAACTCAAATACAAGGTTTATTTTTTTAGATTTTATTTATTTATTCATGAAAGACACAGAGAGGCAGAGACACAGACAGAGGGAGAAGCAGGCTCTTCAAAGGGAGCTCAATGCAGGACTCGATCCCTGGACCCAGGGATCATACCCTGAGCCAAAGGCAGATGCTCAACTGCTGAGCCACACAGATGTCCCCAAAGACAAGGTTTAATTGAAAGTCTAGAGGCCATATAGAATCTTAAGATTTTAAACGAGCTAAGACCTCAGAATTCTGAAACATCTAAATTTATAGATAATTTCTCAGGATTCTTGAGAAGTTTCATTAGAATTATCTAAAGGCATTATTGGCATGGATCAACAGTTAAGAGTTCTTTGGAGTCAACGTATTTTTACTGAAGTAGTATTTTCTATAAGTCAACTCTTCTGATTAAGAAATGTGAATCCTATTGGAATACCCAAGTAGTTACTTTCTGATGAGCTAAAGTGGGTCAAACATGAGCCAAATCAGTCAAAGAAAATTTCCATCACACCCAGAAATAGAACATGAAGTATAGCAAGAGTCATGCACTGTTAGAGAACTGCACCGACAGACCAACTGGGCCAATAGCAACTTGACACATAAGTGTCTGAAATGATTAAAGAGACATAGGAACACACAATAAAAGCCACTATAAATAGCTGCTGCAGACTCGGATCACATGACAGCACTTTAATTAGGCAATAATTATGTGTGTGCAGTATTTTGACAGAGTGCTTTTTATTTTTTTATTTTTTTAATATTTATTTATTCATGAGAGACACACAGATTGAGAGAGGCAGAGACACAGGCAGAGGGAGAAGCAGGCTCCACACAGGGAGCCCAATGTGGGACTCGATCCGGGGTCCCCAGGATCACACCCTGGGCTCCAGGCGGCGCTAAACCACTGTGCCACCAGAACTGCCCGACAGAGTGCTTTTTAAAAGTTAATCCCCACATCAATACCGGATAATAGGTATTATTCATTAATATTCACATATTTATGAGGAAACAGGTTGTAACATGACAGAGGTCCCAGAACTAATGTGATGAAAACCAAACCTAGGATTTGTGACTCCAAATACAGTGATAATTCCACTTAATTACACCTGAAATGTGGAAAAAACACTTAAGTCCTTTAAGAAGGCCACAGTAGCCTTTTCTGTTTCTAGAAAATGCCAGAAGTATTTCTACCTGAGTACCTTTGCACTTGTGTTTTCCTCTACTTGGAACATCCTTTCTTCCTGGAGACTTTTTAATGACACAGATATCACTGTTCACAGAAACTTTTCAAGAGTACGTTATTTAAAGAAACTACTTCCTGTTCCTGCCACTCTCTTATCACATTGCCTTGTTTTATTTACCTTAAAATCTTGCTACTCAAAGGGTGATCCACGGACCACCAGCATTGACATCACTTGGAACCCTAAAAGAAATGCAGAATCTCAGGCCCCACTCCAGACCTAATGATTCAGTATCTGCATTTTAATAAGAATTCCCTAAGTTATTCATATATACATTAAAATTTGAGAAGCACTTTTAGAGCTTCTCTAACTTTCTCTAACTAATTAACTTTCTTTAATTAACATCTTTATTTTTTGTGTATTTTTAACATTAAGAAATATTTCATCAAAAAAAAGAAATATTTCATCATAACTAAAAATTACAAAGAAATGGTAATGGACCTGCAACCCAGCTTAGTCATATCTAACCATTTTATTGTATTTTCATTAGCTCTTAAAAATAATAATTTAGCAAAGACCTCTGTATTACCCCTTGTCCTTATAGATGCATTCCTGTTTAAATCTTTGTTATTTGGGTGGAGTTTGAAAAGCAGAGGGGACAAATAAACTTAATTAAACCACTGGAATTATCCGGATGTCCTATATATTTTATGAGGCTAGTACAAACTTCATACCAAACATGGACAAGGATTAAACAAGAAAAATATATGTCAATCTTACTTATGAACATAAATGATAAGCTAGAAAAATAGTGCACTCAATCCAGTACTGATGTATAAAAAACATACCAGGAGTGCTTGGATGATGCAGTCCAATGGGTGTCCAACTCTTGGTTTTGGCTGAAGTCATGATCTCAGGGTCCTGGGATTGAGCCCCATGTCAGGCTTCGTGCTGAGCGTGAAATCTGCTTGAGACTCTGTCTCCCTCTCCCTCTGTCCCTCTCACTTGTGCGCTCGCTCTCTCTCTCTCTCTCATATAAATAAATAAATATTTTAAAAAATACACCAAGGGGTGCCTGTATAGCTCAGTCCATTAAGTGTCTGCCTTCAGCTCAGGTCATGATCCCAGGACCCTAGGATCTAGCCCTGCATGGGGCCCCCAGCTTAGTGAGGAGTCTGCTTCTCCCTCTCCTTCTGCCCCTCCCCTCCCTGCTCTGCTCTCTCTCTCTTATTCTCTCTCTCAAACAATTAAAAATCTTTTTAAAATTACATCAAGACCAAGTAGGTTTTATCCCAGAAATGCAAAGATGGCTGAATATATGTACATATAGTAATATGTATTCTTTAACTGCTGGGTGTAGTGTTTACCTATGTGTCCCTTACACTAAAGTTGTTGTCTGTATGAGAGACAAATTTTTAAAAGGAAATATTTACAGAAAAAAACATATAATTCAGAAAATGTGTTCAATAAAATTTAACACTCATTCGAGATTTTAGTTTAGATTATACTGTTTATTGTTTTTTCACATTTTTCTCAACATTGCACTAAACCTATTTTATTATTACTTCTATTCATTTTTATTATGTTACATATAATATCAGCTATAAATTTTGTTATAAATGTTATACTCTATTATTATATATTAGCTGCATTGCTCAAGTGCTTATTTTTATAAATTCCAGAGTTTGACATCTAGTACATATACTGTCAGGCATCTACCCTAGTCTGAGAATTTGCAGCTATCTCACTTCCCCTAAGTCTAAAAATTTCTAATTATTCATTAGAAATATTGCCCACTTTTTAATATTTTTAAATTATTTAATGTACTAGTTCAAAAATATTACTACTAAATGAGCAGCAGAGTTAATTGATTAAAATATTTCATATTTGTTAAAACTTTCTTTGAAATTAATTTATTTCAGTTATTTCATATATAAGGCTTAAGTTCAATATAGTGCAATATAGTTCTATCAGGTCAAGCTTGTTCATTGCATTATTAAAATTTTTGAATCCTTAATAAATTTCACCTGCTTTACCTAACAATAATCACAGAAGACCGGTTGACTTTTTTCACTATGGTCAAATAATTTTCTAGTTTATTTCATGATTCTGTCAGATTTGCTCCTTTGGATATTTCAAATAGCCCTACCCCAAACCCAAAGGGACCATGACCTTCACCCCCAGATGTCTTTTCTTCAGCTTCTCCATGGACCATAAACAGTTCTACCATAGAATCATTTTCAAAGTTCAGCATATGTGCTCCACCTTACGTCTGTTTCTCAACAGGCCAATTGGTATTATTGCTTAATACCAAATACTCTACTTTTAAAGATTTCCCAAAACCCAATTGGTTTTCTTTATGACTCTAATATTTTTTAGATTTGAATTTGATTTTATTATTTTTTTAAAGATTTATTTATTTGATAGAGAGAGAGAGAGAGAGCACGCACCAGCTGGGGGAGGGGTAGAGGCAGAGGGAGAGGGAAAGAAAAATCCAAGCAGACTCCATGCAGAGCCCAATGCAGGAGTTGATCTCATGACCCTAAGATCATGACCTGAGCCAAAAATCAAGAGTCAGATGGTTAACTGACTGAGCCACCGAAGTGTCTCTCAAATTCAATATTAATTAAAGCCTCTTAATATGTTTCTTGAGTTTGCTCTGCCCCACAGAAGATCACATATTTCAATGACTTTCTTTTAGAATTTAAGGGAAAATGGCAAAAACTGGTCTTAGATATCCTGCAATGTCTGATAACCTTTTTTTCCGCTCCAGATCCACTACACGCCACTAGTTGTAGAGTCACTGTTTTTGCCTTCTCACTTTCTTGATCACCACTCATGAGTTTCCATTTCATTAAACTCTTCTTTCAACCCTGTTCCTAGTTAATTCTAGGGCAATTTTAAGTAATTTCTTTAAAATTACATATTTGTATAAGCTTTTCATTGCATCCTAAGTATTAGAGGCCCTATTTTTTAATTAAGATTTTGTTTTAGTCCCAGTATAACTAACATACAGTGTTATACTAGTTTCAGGTGTATAATATAGTGATTCAACAATTCTATACAATACTCAGTGCTCAACATACTAAGTGTACTCTTTAACTCTCGTCACCTATTTCACCCATTTCCCCACCTACCTTGCCTCTGGTAACCACCAGTTCTGTATACTTACAGTCTGTTCGTCGATATGTCTCTCTTTCTCATTCTTTTCCTTTGCTCATTTGTTTCTTAAATTCCACATATGAATGACATCATATGATATTTGTCTTTCTATGACTGACTTCCTTCACTTAGCTTTATACTCTCTAGCTCTACCCATGTTATTGCAAATGGGAAGCTTTCATTCTTTTTGTGGCTAAACAACATTCCATCATATATATACATGCCACATCTTTATTAATTAATCTATTGATGGACACTTGAGCTGCTTCCATAATTTGGCTTATTGAAACTCTTAGTTGGGGTGTTAGTGTGGCTCAGTTGGTTAAGCATTCGCCTTCAGCTCAGGTCATGATCACAGGGCCCTGGGATAGAGCCCTGCACCAGGCTACCTGCTCAGCAGGGAGCCTGCTTCTCCCTCTCCCTCTACAGCTCCCCCTGCCTGTGCTCTCTCGCTCACTCTCTTGCTCTCGTTCTCTAATAAATAAAATCTTTTTTTTAAAAAATAAACTCTTAGTTAACTAGGAATAGAAAGGATCCTCTCTAAACTGATAAAAGGTGGGCAGCCAGGGTGGCTCAGCGGTTTAGCACCACCTTCAGCCGAGGGTGTGATCCTGGATACCCGGGATCGAGTCCCATATTGGGCATCGGGCTCCCTATATGGAGCCTGCTTCTCCCTCTGCCTCTGTGTGTGTGTGTGTGTGTGTGTGTGTCATGCATAAATAAATAAACTGATAAAAGGTATCTCTCCCACCATAAAAAAGTCTATTTCAAACTTTTACTTAATGTAGACACTTTAGTAGTATTCTCCTTAAAGATGGGAATATGTCAAAGATGCCCATTTACCCAATTCCTATCTGACATTGTGTTGGATGGAAGTAACGGTCAATACAAGAAGATAAGAAATAGAAACAAAAATTATAAGGATTGAAAGAGAGAAAATAGTAGTAATTTGTAGGTTATATCATTTTCCAGATAAAAAAGACCTATATATAAACAAAATGTCAACTCAAAATAATTAATATTCCATTGAGGATACAATTTTTTTAACTTGTAAAGATTTTCTAAATCTTTGCTGGTTATTTGTATGCTTTGTTATTGTTATATCAGTGTTAAAATGTCCCACTGCTCAACTATTGTTTTCTATATTAAGCTGATATTATAAGGTACATACAGGTTCATGATCATTATACTTTATTGGTGGCTGATAAAAGATTAAGTCCTTTCCTTTTTATTTATGTTACTAATTTTCTTTTTTAAGATTTTATTTATTTATTCATGAGAGACAGAGACAGACAGACAGACAGACAGACATAGGCAGAGGGAGAAGCAGGCTCCATGCAGGGAGCCTGATGTGGGACTCGATCCCTAGGACTCCAGGATCACTACCTGAGCTGAAGGCAGACGCTTAACCGCTGAGCCACCCAGGTGTCCCTATGTTACTAATTTTCACCATGAATTCTCTTTTATCTGATACTGATGTTGCCATATCTTTGCCTAGTGTATTTTTTTACCCCATTATTGTTAGCCTTTTAGTGTGATTCTGTTTTGGGTATGTTTTCTGTAAGCAACATACACTTGGATTTTTTTAAAGATTCTATTTATTTATTTATGAGAGACACAAAGAGAAAGGCAGAGACACAGGCAGAGGGAGGAGAAGCAGGCTCCATACAAGGAGCCCGATGTGGGACTCGATCTCAAGAATCCGGGATCATGCCCTGAGCCAAAAGCAAATGCTCAACTGCTGAGCCACCCAGGAGTCCCTGGATTTTGTTTTTATATCCAATCTGAGAGTCTCTTTTAATAGACACCTATTATTAGTTTACATTTATATATTAATTATAAATATATTTGGGCTTGTTTCTATCATATTACTTTGTATTTCATTTTTGCCATAGTTTTTGTTCACTTCTTTTCCCCTTCTTTTCTGCCTTCAGATAAATTGATTAAGCTTTCCCTCCTACTGGTTTGCCCATTCTGGGTGTTATTTACATTTTTCAGTGATCCCACTGACAATTTTAAAGATATATATTACTATACATTTTACTAACAGTCTAAAGTTAACATTTCTAGTCTCCTCCTCAAAATGACAACAATGTTAGAACTCTCAACTTTCCCCTTCTATCTTCCATGTTATAGTAGTTTAAATTTTATTCTATAATATTTTCTGATTGATTATTATCATGATATTTTTACAGTCAGTACTTACTTGAATTTTTCAACACTATTTACCAATTTCTTTGCTCAACATTGCTTAATTACATCACACTCCTTACCTGGTTTAAATTTCAGTCTTGCTGGAATGCATCATTTAGTGATCCCTTTACGTAAGTCCTATATGTAGTAAACTTTGAGACTTAGGATGCCTGAAAATACTTTTATTTCATTCTAATTTCTGTATAATACTTCAAATGATAATCAAGTTCTAAGTTGATAGATTATTCAATTAGATTTTCTTTGAACCAAAATGTTCCTGTTATTACATATCCTGGTTTGTTTTATTTGGTTTTAGTTTTGGTAGTAAGATTCCTTGTTTGCTTTGTAATTTTCTGTTATGAACTCTTTTATTTTTATTTTTTTAAGATTTTATTTATTTATTCACGAGAGAGACAGAGAGAGAGAGAGAGAGAGGCAGAAACACAGGCAGAGGGAGAAGCAGGCTCCATGCTGGGAGCCCTATGCAGGACTCGATCCCGGGACCCCAGAATCGCACCCTGTGCCAAAGGCAGGTGCTAAACCGCTGAGCCACCCAAGGATCCCCTGAACTCTTTTAGAGACAGTTGTCTTCCCCATGAATTCTGCATATACATTAAGTTGTAGAGGTGTCACTATGGAACAGTTGTGTGTTTGTTTCTGCAATATCCCTATAGAATTTACCAATTTGAGAGCAGACTTTGGTTTCTAGGTTTTGTTTTCCAGTGCATTTTTTTTTTCATGGAGAACCCACAGCTGAGAATGGGTTTCCTGTTTATAAGCATACATTTGTAGGCCAACAGTCAGTTTTTGTAGTACTTCTTATTTCAGGAGGCCCAATTCCAGCTTACCACAAAAACTGGATCTGTAGTCACCCACCCATTTCAGCATGGCATTAAAACCCCAGTTAAATGGAGATGGAGGAAGAGTTTGACTATAAAGGAACGTGAAAGAATTTGGGGGATGATAGTGTTGTTTCTTATATTAACTGTCATGGTGGTTACACAATTATATGCATCTATTAAAACTTGAAGAATTCGGGATCCCTGGGTGGCGCAGTGGTTTAGCGCCTGCCTTTGGCCCAGGGCGCGATCCTGGAGACCCGGGATCGAATCCCACGTCGGGCGCCCGGTGCATGGAGCCTGCTTCTCCCTCTGCCTATGTCTCTGCCTCTCTCTCTCTCTCTCTCTCTGTGTGTGACTATCATAAATAAATAAAAAATAAATAAATAAAACTTGAAGAATTGTACATCAAAAGGTTGATTTTACTTTATATCTTAATTTGAAAAAGAAAAGAAAAGGGGTACTTGGGAAGTGCCACCAGTTAGGCCTCCAACTCTTGATTTCTACTCATGATTTACATTTTTCAGTGATCCCACTTACAATTTTAAAGATATATACTACTATACATTTTACTAACAGTCTAAAGTTAACATTTCTAGTCTCCTCCTCAAAATGACAACAATGTTAGAACTCTCAACTTTCCCCTTCTATCTTCCATGTTATAGTAGTTTAAATTTTATTCTGTAATATTTTCTGATTATTATCATGATATTTTTACAGTCAGTACTTGAATTTTTCAACACTATTTACCAATTTCTTTGCTCAACATTGCTTAATTACATCACACTCCTTACCTGGTTTAAATTTCAGTCTTGCTGGAATGCATCATTTAGTCATTGGGTCATGATTTCAGGGTGAGATGGAGCCTCATGTTGGGCTCCATGTTCAGTGTTGAGTCCACTTGTCCTTCTCCCTACTCCTCTGCCCCTTCCCCTCTCTCTCACTCTCTCACTCTCTCTCAAATAAATAAATAAATAAATAAAATATTTTTAAAATACCCTAGATTTTGTCTCACATCTATATCTGATTTCTCTACTGGTCATGTGGTTTCAATGTTGTTTATTGTTCTGGCTTTGCATTTCCTTTCTGTTTAGGACCCCTAGAGAGTTTCTTTGTTTGCTTTCAAACTCAACTAGGTAATTTTTAAAACTGGGCAGGGAGAGTGTTGTAGGTTGTTGCTGTTGTTTTAAATTGATTTTATTTAAACTCAATTTGCCAACATATAGTATAACACTCAGTACCCATCTCATCATGTGCCATCCTTAATACTCATCACCCAGTTACCCTATTCCCCCTCACACCTCCCCTTCTGCAACCCTTCGTTTATTTCCCAGAGTTAGAAATCACTCATGGTTTGTCTTACTCTCTAATTTTTCTCCACTCAGTTTCCCTCCCTTTCCCTATGATCCTCTGCACTGTTTCTTATATTTCACATATGAGTGAAACCATATGATAATTATCTTTCTCTGACTGACTTATTTCACTCAGCATAATACCCTCCAGTTCTATGCATGTTGATGTAAATGGTAGGTATTCATCCATTTTGATTGCTGAGTAATATTCCATTGTATATATACATACCACATCTTCTTTATCCATTCATCTGTCAAAGGACATTGTGGCTCCTTTCACAGTTTGGCTATTGTAGACATTGCTGCTATGAACATTGGGGTGCAGGTGTCCTGCTGTTTCACTGCATTTGTATCTTTGGGGTATGACCTAACAAGTGCACTACTGGGTATTTGCCCCAAAGATATAGGTGTAATTTGTTGTTGTTGTGATTTTTATCCTACTTATCTGTGTGTTTGGAGTATGTAAATTGCCTAAAGATGTTTATATCAGTGTTTTTAGCAACTTTTGAAAAAATCCCAAATCTTCAAAAAGTAATGCAATGAAAAACTTCGACAACAATGACATGAAAAGTATATGGACTTGTGTCAGTATATGGAAGAGTATATATGAAATAGTGTTGAGTAAAGCAGAATACAAAGATATATATATATATCACATATATACATACATATGTATGTATATCACATATGTATACACACACCATATATACCATACCATACATACATACACACACATATCCACATTTATTACTATTAGGATTTCAAAAGAATACAGTATAAAATAAATAGTCGAGGGGATCCCTGGGTGGCTCAGAGGTTTAGTGCCTGTCTTCGGCCCAAGGCGTGATCCTGGAGTCCCAGGATCTAGTCCTACATCAGGCTCCTTGCGTGGAGCCTGCTTCTCCCTCTGCCTGTGTCTCTGCCTCTCTCTCTCTGTGTCTCTCATGCATAAACAAATAAAATCTTTAAAAAATAATAAAAATAAATAGTCGATGTAATAAAGTTATGTTTATTACTTTTCCCCCACTTTTGGGGGGATATTTATTTTTTTCTAATCACTGAATTGAGTGCTTTAACTTTATCATCTAATTTTGTACTCTCAAAAGCCCATACAGAATAGGTTCTAATATAACACTTACTTTTCAAATGAAGAAAGAAAGCTTAGGGGTTGACCAAGGATATAGCTTGGAAGTGGTAGGGCTGATATCCAAATCCAGAGGGTCTGAGTCAAAAGCCATACTTCTTATTACTACACCATGGAGTGTTTCATTATAGTTATCTATTTAATTTTTTTGAACTCATGTAAAGGATTAGTTATTTTTCCCTAAATTTTTATTTAAATTCCAATTAGTTAACATACATTGTAATATTAGTATCAAGTGTAGAATTTAGTGATTCATCACTTACATACAATACTCAGTGCTCATTAAAAGTGCCCTTTTCCATACCCATAATCTACCGAACCCATCCTCATGCCCACTCCCCTTCTATCAACATCAGATTGTTCTCTATACTTAAGAGTCTGTTTTATGCTTTGCCTCTCTCTCTTTTTCCCTATGTTCATTGTTTTATTTATTAAATTGGACATATGAGTAAAATTATATGGTATTTGTCTTACTCTGAGTGACTGATTTCACTTAGCATTACACTATCCATGCTGTTTCAAATGGCAAGATTTCATTCTTTATGATGGCTGAATGACACTATGTCATATATGTATAAACTACATCTTCTTTATCCATTCATCAGTCAGTGGATATTGGAGCTCATTCCATACTTTGGCTATAGTTGATGCTGCTGCTATAAACACCAGGGTGCATGTATCTCTTCACATCAGTATTTTTTTATCCTTTGGGTAAATACTTAGGAATGCAATTGCTAGATCAGAGGGTAGTTCCATATTTAACTTTTTGAGGAACATCCATAATGTTCTCCATAGTGGTTGCACCAGTTTGCATTCCCACCAAAAGTATAAAAGGGTTCCCCATTCTCCACATTGTCCCCAACACCTGTTGTTCCCTATGTTGTTAATTTTAGCCATTTTAACTGATGTGAGGTAATATTGTAGTTTTGATTTGTATTTTCCTGATGATGAGTGATGCTGAGCATCTTTTCACGTGTTTGTCAGCCATCTAGATGTCTTCTTTGGAAAAAATGTCTGTTCATGTTTTCTGTCCATTTTGTAACTGGATTATTTGGGTTTTGGGTGTTAAGTTTGATAATTTCTTTATGTATTTTGGATATTAACCCTTTATCAGATACGTCATTTGCATCTATCTTCTCTCATTCCATAGGTTGCCATTTAATTGTGTTGATTGTTTCCTTCTCTGCAGAAAAGCTTTTCATTTTTATAAGTCCAAATAGTTTATTTCTGCCTTTGTTTCCCTTGCCTCAGGAGACATAACTACTAAGAAGTTGCTACAGCCTATGTCAAAGAGATTACTGCATGTGTTCTCTTCTAGGATTTTGATGGTTTCTTGTCTCACATTTAGGTCTTTCATCTATTTTGAATTCATTTTTGTGTATGGTATAATAAAGTGATCCAGTTTCATTCATTTGCCTGTTGATCTCCAGTTTTCCCAAAACCATTAGCTGAAGAGACTGCCTTTTACATTGGATTTTGTTTCTTGCTCGGTGAAGATTAGTTGACCATATAGTTATGGGTCCATTTCTGAGTTCTCTATTCTGTTTTATTGGCCTTTGTGTCTGCTCTTGTGCCAGTAATGTAGTGTCTTGATTCACTACACCATTGTAATATAACTTGAACTCTGGAATTGTGATAGTTCTGTCTCTGCTTTTCTTTTTTCAAGATTGCTTTGGTTATTTGGGGTCTTTTTTGGTTCCATACAAATTTTAGGATTTTTTGTTTTAGCTCTAGGGAAAATGCTGGTGGTACTTTGATAGGGATTGCATTGAATTTCTAGATTACTTTGGGTAGTACAGACATTTTCACAGTATTTTTTCTTCCAATCCATGGGCATGGAATGTTTTTCCATTTCCTTGTGTCATCTTTAAATTATTTCATCAGTGTTTTTTAGTTTTCAGAGTACAGATATTTATCTCATTGGTTAGGTCTATTCCTAGGTATCTTTTGGGTTTTGGTGAAATTGTAAATGGGATTGATTCCTTGATTTCTTTCAGCTGCTTCATTATTGGTGTATAGAAATGCAAAATTTCTGTGCATCAATTTTGTATCATGTGATTACTGAATTCATGTATCAGTTCTAGTAATTTTTTGGTGGAGTCTTCCGGGCTTTCTACAGAGAGTATGATGTCATCTGTAAATAGGGAGAGCTTGACTTCTTCCTTGCTGATTTGGATGTCTTTTATTTCTTTTTGTTGTCCAATTGCTAAGGCTAGGATTTCCAGTACTATGTTAAATAAAAGTGGTGAGAGTGGACATCCCCATCTTATTTCTGACCATGGAGGAAAAGCTCTCAGTTGTTGCCCATCAAGGATGATAGCTGTGGGTCTTTTATATATGGCCTTCATAATGTTGAGGTATGTTCCCATAACCCTACTTTGTTGAGGGTTTTTATCATGAGTGCATGTTATACTTTGTCAAATGCTTTTTCTGCCTCTATTGGAAGGATAATGTGGTTGTTTTCCTTTCTTTCATTAATGTAGTATATCATGATGATGGATTTGTGAATATTTAACCAACCCTGCAGCCCAGGAATCCCACTTGATCATGGTGAATGATTCTTTCAATGTATTGTTGAATTTGATTCGCTAGTATTTTGTTGAGAATTTTTGCATCCATGTTCATCAGGGATATTGGCCTGTGGTTCTCTTTTTTAGCAGAGTCTTTGTCTGGATTTGGAATGAGGGTAATGTGGGCCTCTAACAATGAGTTTGGAATTTTCCCTTCCTTTTCTATTTTTTGGAATAATTCAAGAATATATATTAACTCTTTTGTAAATGTTTGATAGAATTCTCCTGTGAAGCCATCTGACCATGGAATTTTGTTGGAGATTTTTTTATTACTGATTCAATTTCTTTGCTAGTTGCGGGTCTGTTTTCTATTTCTTTCTGTTTCAGTTTTGGTAGTTTATATGTTTCTAGGAATTTATGCATTTCTTTCAGGTTGTCCGATTTGTTGGCATATAATTTTTTTCATAAGGTTTTCTTATAATTGTATTTCTGTAGTGCTTGTCTTCTTCATTTATGATTTTATTTATTTGGGTCATTTTTCTTCTTGATAAGTCTGGCTAGAAATTTATCAATTTTGATAATGTTTTCAAAGAACCACCACTTGGTCATTGATCAGTTCTATTGAGGTTTTTTTTTTGGGGGGGGGGTTCTATATCATTTATTTCTGCTTTAATCTTTATTATTTCCCTTCTTTTGCTGGCTTTAGGCTTAATTCATTGTTTTTTTCCTAACTTCTTTTGTGTAAGGTTAGATTTTTTAAATTTGAGACTTTTCTTACTTCTTGAGGTAAGCCTGTTTTGCTATATATACTTCCCTCTTAGGACCACTTTTGCTGTATCCCAGAAGTTTTGGACTTTTTTGTTTTCATTTTCAGTTGTCTCTATGTATTTTTAAAATTTCTTCTTTGATTTCCTGGTTGATCCATTCACTGTGTGGTAGTATATTGTTTAACCTCCATGTATTTATGGTCTTTCCAGATTTTTTTCTTGTGGTCAACTTCAAGTTTCATAGCCTTGTGGTTGGAAAAGATGCATGGTATAACCTCAATCTTTTTGTACATGTTGAGGCCTGATTTGTGCCCTACTTGGGATCTGTTCTGGAGGATGTCCCTTGTGCACTTGAAAAGAATGTGTATTTTGCTTCTTAGCATGAAATGATCTGAATATATCTGTTAAGTCCATTTGGTCCAGTGTGTCATTCAAAGACATTGTTTCCTTGTTAATTTTCTTCTTAGATGATCTGTCCATAGCTGTAAGTGGGCTATTAAAGTCTCCTACTATTATTGCATTTATTATCAATAATATGTTTGTTTTTAAGTGTTCATTTTATTTTTTGAAAGATTTTATTTATTTATTCATGAGACACACACACACACACACACACACACACACACACACACAGAGGCAGAGACACAGGCAGAGGGAGAACCAGGCTCCATGCAAGGAGCCTGATGTGGGACTCAAACTTGGGAATCCAGGATCACACCCTGACCAAAGGCAGGTGCTCAACCACTGAGCCGCTCAGATGTCCCTTCTTTATGTTTGTTATGAAGTGTTTTATATATTTGGGTGCTCCCATTTTGGGTGCATAAATATTGGCAATTCTTAGATCTTGTTGGATGGACCCCTTTCTATGATATAGTGCCCTCCTTCATTTCTTGTAACATTCTTTGCTTTAAAATCTAGTTTGTGGGGATCCCTGGGTGGCGCAGCGGTTTGGCGCCTGCCTTTGGCCCAGGGCGCGATCCTGGAGACCCAGGATCGAATCCCACATCAGACTCCCGGTGCATGGAGCCTGCTTCTCCCTCTGCCTGTGTCTCTGCCTCTCTCTCTCTCTCTCTGTGACTATCATAAATAAATAAAAATTTAAAAAAAAATTTAAAAAAAAATAAAATCTAGTTTGTGTAATAGAAGTATTGCTACTCTGGCTTTCTTTTAATGTCTACTTGCATAGTAAATATTTCTTCATCCCCTCCCTTTCAATCTGTAGTTGTTTTTAGTTCTAAAATGAGTCCCTTATAGGCAGCATATAGATGTGTTTTGTTTTTATCCATTCTGACACCCTCTGTCTTTTGATTGAAGCATTTATTCTATTTACATTCAGAATAATTATTGATAGATATGTATTTAGTGCCATTTTACTACTCGTTTTCTCATTGTTTCTGGAGTTTTTCTCTGTTCCTTTCTAATCTTTCTAATCACTTTTGGTCTTTCCTTTCCACTCAAAGAGGTCCCTTTAATATTTCTTGCAGGGCTTATGCCCCTGGTCATTATTTTACTTTGAATCTTTCTTTCAGGAAAAGCCTGGATCCTCTTATAAAGGGTTTGCTTGGTTATGTGAGGCCCACTCAGAATAATCTCTGTTTTGATTATTTTAAAGTCAATTGATTAAGGTCCTTAATACATTTGGAATTTCCTTCACCTTTGCCATATAACCTACCTAAATCAAGAGAGTAATATCCCATTATTTTCACAAAATCTGCCCACACCCAAGAGGAAGTGACTATATAGAGCATGTAAGGTATGGGGTAGAAATCTTGACCCCAACATGAATAATATAATTAAAAAATGGGCAGAATATGAGAACATTTTCCCAAAGAAGACATACAGACGACCAACACACAAATGAAAAGATGCTTATCATCACTTACCTTCAGGGAAATGCAAATCAAAACGATAATATATCACCTCACACCTGTCAGAATGGCTATAATCAACAACACAAGAAACAATCAGTATTGGCAAGGTTGTGAAGAAAAAGGATCTCTCTTTCACAGTTGATAAAAATGCAAACTGGTGCAGCCACTGTGGAAAATAGTATGGAGGTTCCTTGAAAAGTTAAATATAGAACTACCCTATGATCCAGCAATCACATTACTGGGAATTTACCCAAAGAATAAAAGAAACACTAATTCAAAGTGATACATGCACCCCTGTATTTATAGCAGCATTATTTGCAATAGGCAAGTTATGGAAGAAGCCCATGTGTCCATTAATTGATGAATGAATAAAGAAGTGATATATATATATATATATATATATATATATATATATATGTGTGTGTGTGTATATACACACAATGGAATATTATTCAGCCACAAAAAGAATGAAACCTTGCTATTTGCAATGACATGGAGCTAGAGTATAATACTAAGAAAAATAAGTCAGTCAGAGAAAGACCAATCCCATATGATTTCACTCATATGTGGAATTTAAGAACCAAAACAAATGAACAAAGAGAAAAAGAGAGGCAAAGAAAAAAACAGACTTTTAAATCTTTTTTTTTTAACATTTTTATTTATTTATGATAGTCACACAGAGAGAGAGGCAGAGACATAGGCAGAGGGAGAAGCAGGCTCCATGCACCGAGAGCCCGACGTGGGATTTGATCCCGGGTCTCCAGGATCGCGCCCTGGGCCAAAGGCAGGCGCCAAACCGCTGCGCCACCCAGGGATCCCAAAAACAGACTTTTAACTATAGAGAACAAACTGATGGTTACCAGAAGGGAGGTGGGTGGGGGGAAGGGTTAAATAGGAGGTGGAGATTAAGGAGTGCATTTGAAGAGATGAGCACCAGGTGATGTATGGAATTGTTGAATCACTGCATTGTACACCTGAAACTAATATGACACTGTATGTTAACTAACTGGAATTTATTTTTTTAAGATTTTATTTATTTATTCATGAGAGACACATAGAGAGAGAGAGGCAGAGACACAGGCAGAAGGAGAAGCAGACTCCATGCAGGGAGCCCGATGTGGGACTTGATCCTGGGACTCCAGGATCACGTCCTGAGCTGAAGGCAGATGCTCAACCACTGAGCCACCCAGGCATCCCAACTGACTGAAATTTAAATAGAACTTAAAATAAGTAAAATAAAATGGAAAATAAAATCTTAATAAAGGATTAAATTTTAATACTTTTAAAAATTTATTCATGAAAGACACAGAGACATAGGCAGCAGAGAGAGAAGCAGGCTTCATGCAGGGAGCCCAATGTGGGACTCGCTCCCGAGACTCCAGGATCACACCCTGAGCCAAATGGAGGTACTCAACTGCTGAGCCACCCAGGTGTCCCTAAATTTTAATACTTTTAATAAAAGTAGTACATGAACTTCAATTACAGCTATGTAAGTGCATTTTTATAAATTTGTGAATAGAGACTGGAAAGGAACGTTGAGAAATAAAAATAGTTTTGTTAAGTTAATGGCAATATATAACTTTTTCTTTTCTAAAATCGTATAGTGTATTTCCTTAATATAATTCTTTTTTCTTTCTGTCTTTTCTAAGTGTAAGTAATGCTTGTGACAAAATGTGTAGGGACTAAAGAACTGTGGAGGGACACCTGTGTTGCTCAGTGGTTGAGTGTCTGCCTTTGACTTGGGGTGTGGTCCTGGGGTCCTGGGATCAAGTCCCACATTGGGTTCCCTACGAGGAGGCTGCTTCTCCCTCTGCCTATGTCTCTGCCTCTCTCTGTGTCTCTCATGAGTGAATAATAAAATCTTTTTTTAAAATAACTGTGGGAAGGAAAAAAGTGAAAATTCCCCAATTCAGTCTTCTCTCACATTAATTTACACATATTTCTGCACATAATAGAAGGATAAATCCAGACCCTAATTTTGGACATTTAGGGGATTATTGAAGATTGCACCTTTGGTTCTCTTCTTTTTCTCATTTTATCCTTTTTGTGGCTGGTGTCATAAAATGACTTCAGCTGCCATGTTTCAATGATTCTCAAATCTTGACTTCCAGTGTAGGTTTTCTTCTGAGCTTCAGACTTCTTTTTTTTTTAAAAGATTTTATTTTTTATTCATGGGAGACACAGAAATAGAGGCAGAGACACAGGCAGAGGGAGAAGTAGGCTCCATGCAAGATGCCCGATGTGGAACTCGAACCCGGGACCCCGGGATCACTCCCTGAGCCAAAGGCAGATGCTCAACTGCTGAGCCACCCAGGTGTCCCTGAGCTTCATACTTTTATATCTATCAGCTAACCAAATAATTTCCATTTGTATAACCATAGACACCTCAAATTCAAAATTTCTCCCCACCTCTCAAACTTGCTTCTCCTATTTCCTACTTTATTTACTTATAGCTTCTTTACTTCCTCCTCTACATAATCATTACTTTAGTCACACAACTGAAATTCCTTGGCTCCTTTGTGTTCCTCACCAGCAACACTAAATTAATTTGCCTATTCCATCTATTCCACTTCTAGAGTATCTTTTTTTAAAGATTTTGTTTATTTACTTTGGAGAGAGAGAGAGAGAGAGAAAACTAGAGTAGATCAGGGAAGGACAGAGGGAAAGAATCTCAAGCAGACTACCTGCTGAGTGCAGAGCTCACTGGGGGGCTCAGTCTCACCATCCATGAGATCATGACCTGGGTTGATATCATGAGTCAGCCACTTAACTGTGCCACCCAGACATCCCCAGAGTATCTTTTTGATCTAGCTTATTTCTTCCATCTCCTATGACATTGGTCTAGTGAAGACCATCACCATCTCATATGAATTACTGAATTACTGTAATAGCTTCTTGTTTCTAGTATCGTTACCTTTTGCTATAAGTTCCACACTGCTGTCAGAATTATTCTTTTGAAACAGTTTGAATCACATCATTTTTTTTCTCAAAAATGTGCCTACATATTTGAATCCAAACACTCAACATGGCTTTTCAAGTTTTCCACAATCTGGCTTTCTATACGATCCCTCTCTTCACCCTCCAAATTAATTCTTGTTTGGAACTCAGTCAGTACATTTCACACCTCCTGGCCTTTGTCCTCTGCTTTTGCCCTTGTTCTCTAGTCATTAAATTCCTAACCCTCAGAGCCTAACTCAAATATAATTCTTTTTATGAAGCTAATCCTGCCTGCCTTACTGGAAAGTAGCCATTTTGCCTTCTGTACTGTCACAGAACACTACCTGGATTTTTTTTAAAGATTTATTTATTTATTTATGAGAAACACACACACACACACACACACACACACACACACACAGAGGCAGAGACACAGGCAGAGAGAGAAGCAGGCTCCATGCAGGGAGCCCGATGTGGGACTCGGTCCCGGGTCCCCAGGATCACACCCTGGGCTGCAGACGGCGCTAAACCGCTGCGCCACCGGGGCTGCCCACTACCTGGATTTTTTTATAGCACTGTTTCAAATTTACTTGCATCATACTGACTTGTGTTCATGGCAATGAGCTTTACCAGGCTGTACGTTTCTTGAAGACGGAAACAGCGACTTCATTGATTGTTGTACCCCAGGAAGTATCACAGTGCCTGGAATGTCGAAGAGACTGTTTTGAATTGAATTAAACTGAATTTGGTACCTCCAGAGTTTGTCGTTCCTTGCCTTTTCTCACAACTACAGGCCTCAGGGTATGGTTTGTTTATAAAAAAAACTTGTATATCAGAGAGATCTTCTTAACCAGAATGTGTTCTGTTTTCCTATGACCTGGAAACAAGTTAAGAAGCCAAGTCTCAGGCCCAAATCTCTACGTGTTCCTTTTTCTTTCCACTAATAAACCTAGACTGAGCACAGGGAGGCCAGTGGAAACAGCAGCAATCCTGTCAGTGTAGTGAGAAAGACATGATTCATTTATCGTCTAGCTGGAGTTTGGAAAGGAATAGAGAAAACCATCTGTCGAAATCTTAGCATCAGCAGTACATTGCCCTGGGCAGCCAGCCTGCTGTTAGAAAGTAACTAATTATAGGTTGTTTTGCTCTTCTCACAAAGGTTCTTGAGTTAACTTATGGACTGCATAAAAAGAATCAGAAAAACCACCACAAACTGTGGGATTAATGTTGACTCAAGTATCGGTAAACTTGAAATCTAATCATTATTCTGCTTCTAACTTGCTATGAAATATTGTATAAATGGCTTTCTACCTCTGCACTTAGTTCCTATAATCTAATTGTTTTTTAAAAACTCTTTTCCTTTTTAATCTGTAATATAATCTGTAATTTTTTAATGTTTAAAACAGTTTTAACTAAAGATAATTCCATAAATGGAAAAAATAAAGAATAGTATGACAGGAATATTTGCTCTTAATAAAGCAATATTTGCTTTTTTCATTGTTTATTTGTTCTGTTTCTTGAATTCCATGTATGAGTGAAATCAAATGGCATTTGTCTTTCTCTGATTGACTTATTGCACTTAGCATAGACAGTTCTCCAAAGAAGACATATGCGGCATGAGGCACATGCAAAATGCTCAACATCACTAATAATTGGGAAAATGAAAATCAAGACCAGATCCTAAACTATTAAGTGTTTTTCATAGACTAACTCACATAAGGGAGAGAAAATACACAACTTTAGCCCTCTCTAGCCTTGCATGTAGGGGAAGGAAAATACACAATTCCAGCCCACTTAGTCATCATGGTCTACCTACAGGAAAGTGGACAGAGAGACATTTGTGAAGGTCACAGTCCAGAAGCTCAGGCTCAGTAAAAGATTGAGATGTAATTATAGGACTATAAATGCTTCTCTTTTCCCCACATCTCACACCACATTACTAAAGGTTTATTTATTGCAGTTCCTTTTACCTACTACATCATGTATGGGTATCAAGAAAAAATTACAAGGCATACTAAAAGGCAAAAACCACAGTTTAAAGAGAGAAAACTGTCAAAACCAGACTTAGATTGGCAGGGACATTGGAATTACCACATCAGAAATTTAAAACAACTGATTAGTATGCTAAGAGCTTTAATGGATGAAATAGACAGTATGCAAGAACATGGTAATGTAAGCAAAAAGATGGACATTGTATGAAAGAAGCAAAAGGAAATGCTAGAAAAAAACACTATTAAAGAAATGAATGACATTATGGTGGCCACGTTAGTGGACTGAACATGGCTGAGGAAAGAATTTCTGTGCTTGAGGATATGTCAATAAAGACTGTCAAAACTAAAAAGCAAAAAGAAAAAAAAATACTGAAAAAATAGAATATTCAAAACCTCTGAGACAACTATAAAAGGTGTAAAATGCACATAATGGGAATACCAGAAGGAGAAGAGAGGAAGGAATGAAAGAAATGTATGAAACCATAATAACTGACAATTTCTCCAAATTAATATCAGACACCAAACCACAGTTCCAGGAAGATGAGACAACTCTAAGCAGAATAAATAGCAAAACGATTATTCTCCGGCATGTTTTGTTAAAATTGCAGAGAAATAAAGATGAAGAAAGAAATTTTGAAAGACACTAGAGTAAAAAACACCTTATATAGGAACAAAGAAAAAAATTGTATTCAACTTTTCCTTAGAACCATGCAAATAAAAATGAATGGAGTGAAATATTTAAAGTGTTGAGAGAAAAAAATCACCATTCTAAAATTCTGTGCTTATGGAAATTATCTTCAAAAGTGAAGGAAATAAAGATTTTCTAAAACAAACAAAATTGAGGAACCTTGCTCGCAGTAGATCTGCCATGCAAGAAATGTCAAAAGAAATTCTTCAGAAATAAGGAAAATAGGGCAGTCCGGGCTCAGCAGTTTAGCACCTCCTTCAGCCAAGCGGCTGATCCTGGAGACGAGGGATCAAGTCCCAATGCATGGAGCCTCCTTCTCCCTCTGCCTGTGTCTCTGCCTCTCTCTCACTGTGTGTCTCTCATGAATAAATAAATAAAATATTTAAAAAAGGAAATAAGGAAAATAATACAGGTCAAAAACTCAGATCTGCATAAGAGGAGAACATTGAGAAGGAGTAAGTGAAGGTAAAATAGAAAATTTTATTTTTCTTCTTATTATATTTTTAAATTTATTTTTTATTGGAGTTCAATTTGCCAACATATAGCATATCACCCAGTGCTAATCCCGTCAAATGCCCGCCTCAGTGCCCATCACCCCAAAACCCTCCCACCTCCCTTCCATTACCCCTTGTTCCTTTCCCAGAGTTAGGAGCCTCTCATGTTCTGTCACTGAGTGATATTTCCCACTCATTTTCTCTCCTTTCCCCTTTATTCCCTTTCATTATTTTTTATATTCCCAAAATGAATGAAACCATATAATGTTTGTTCTTCTCCGACTGACTTATTTCACTCAGCACAACACCCTCCAGTTCTATCCATGACGAAGCAAATGGTGGGTATTTGTCATTTCTAATGGCTAAGTAATATTCCATTGTATACATATACCACATCTTCTTTATCCATTCATCTTTCGATGGGCACTGAAGCTACTTCCACAGTTTGGCTATTGTGGACATTGCTGCTATAAACATTGGGGTTCAGGTGTCTCGGTGTTTGACTGCATCTGTATCGTTGGGGTAAATCCCCAGCAGTGCAATTGCTGGGTCATAGGGCAGATCTATTTTTAACTCTTTGAGGAAACTCCACACAGTTTTCCAGAGTGGCTGCACCAGTTCACATTCCCACCAACACTGCAAGAGGGCTCCCCTTTCTCTACATCCTCTCCAACATTTGTTGTTTCTTGCCTGTTACTTGTCACCATTCTCACTTGTGTGAGGTGATATCTCATTGTGGTTTTGATTTGTATTTCCCTGATGGCCAGTGATGAGGAACATTTTCTCATGTGCTTGTTGGCCATGTCTATGTCTTCCTCCATGAGATTTCTGCCCATTTCATGATTGAATTGTTTCTTTGCTGTTGAGTTTAATAAGTTCTTTATAGATCTTCGATACTAGTCCTTTATCTGACACGTCATTTGCAAATATCTTCTTGGGAGGTTTTTGATGATGGCTTCAATTTCAATTTCCTCCCTGGTTATTGGCCTGTTCAGGTTTTCTATTTCTATTTCTTCCTGTTCCACTTTTGGTACTTTGTGGCTTTCCAGGATGCGTCCATTTCTTCTAGATTGCCTAATTTATTGGCGTATAGCTGTTCATAATATGTTTTTAAAATCGTTTGTATTTCCTTGGTGTTGGTAGTGATCTCTCCTTTCTCATTCATGATTTTATTAATTTGAGTCTTCTCCCTCTTCTTTTTAATAAGGCTGGCTAATGGTTTATGTATCTTATTAATTCTTTCAAAGAACCAACTCCTGTGTTTGTTGATGTGTTCCACAGTTCTTCTGGTCTCTATTTCATTGAGTTCTGCTTGAATCTTTGTTAATTCTCTTCTTCTGCTGGGTGTAGGATCTATTTGCTGTTTTTTCTCCAGCTCCTTTAGGTGCAAAGTTAGCTTTTCTATTTGAGTTCTTTCCACTTTTTGGATAGATGCTTGTATTGTGATATATTTCCCCCTCCGGACTGCTTTTGCTGTATCCTGAAGATTTTTAATGGTTGTATCTTCATTCTCATTAGTTTCCATTAATCTTTTTAATTCTTCCCTAATTTCCTGATTGACCCTTTCATCTTTTAGCAGGATGGGCCTTAACTTCCACGTATTTGAAATCCTTCCATATTTCTTCTTGTGATTTAGTTTAGTTCTAGTTTCAAAGCATTATGGTCTGAAAATATGCAGGGGGTGATCCCAATCTTTTGGTATCAGTTAAGACCTGATTTGTGACCCAATATGCGATCTATTCTGGAGAAAGTTCCATGTGCACTTGAGAAGAATGTGTATTCAGTTGTGTTCAGAAGGAAAGTTCTGTAAATATCTGTGAAATCCATCTCGTCCAGTGTATCATTTAAAGATCTTCTTTCCTTGGAGATGTTGTGGTTAGAAGATCTGTTGATTGTGGAAAGCGCTGTGTTCAAGTCACCAAGTACAAGTGTATTATTATCTAAGTATGTCTTAACTTGTTTATTAATTGATTGATATACTTGGCAGCTCCCGCATTTGGGGCATAAATATTGATGATTGTTAGGTCCTCTTGTTTGATAGATCCTTTAAGTATGATATAGTGTCCCTTTTCATCTCTTACTACAGTTTGGGATAAACTTTAATTTATCTGATATATGAACAGCTACCCTGCTTTCTTTTGAGGACCATTTGAAAGGTTCTCCAACCTTTCATTTTCAGGCTGTAGGTGTCCTTATGTCTAAAATGAGTCTCGGGGGATCCCTGGGTGGCTCAGCGGTTTAGCACCTGCCTTTGGCCCAGGGCGCGATCCTGGAGTCCCTGGATCGAGTCCCACGTCGGGCTCCCGGCATGGAGCCTGCTTCTCCCTCCTCCTGTGTCTCTGCCTCTCTCTCTCTATATATATATCTATCATAAATAAATAAATAAATCTTTAAAAAAAATAAAATAAAATGAGTCTCTTGTAGACAGCAAATAGATGGGTCTTGCTTTTTGATCCAGTCTGAAACCCTGCGCCTTTTCATGGGGTCATTAAGCCCATTCACGTTCAGAGTTACTACTCAAAGTTATGAATTTAGTGTCATCATGATGTCTATTTAGTCCCTGTTTTTTGTGGATTGTTTCCTTGGATTTCCTATTTCTTTTACAGAGCCCTCCTTAAAATTTCTTGCAGAGCTGGTTTGGTGGTCACATATTCTTTCAGTTTCTGCCTGTCTTGGAAGCTTTTTATCTCTCCTTCTATTCTAAATGAGAGCCTTGCTGGATAAAGTATTCTTGGCTGCATGTTCTTCTCATTTAGGACCCTGAATATATCCTGCCAGCCCTTTCTGGCCTGCCAGGTCTCTGTGGAGAGGTCTGCTGTTACCCTAATTCTCCTCCCCATAAAAGTCAGGGATTTCTTGTCTCTTGCTGCTTTAAGGATCTTCTCTTTATCTTTGGAATTTGCAAGCTTAACAATTAAATGTCAAAGTGTAGAATGGTTTTTATTGATTTTAGGGGTGGATCTCTCTATTTCCTGGATCTGAATGCCTGTTTCCCTTCCCAGATTAGGAAAGTTTTCAGCTAGGATTTGTTCAAATACATATTCTGGCCCTCTGTCCCTTTCGGTGCCCTCGGGAACCCCAATTAAACGTAGGTTTTTCTTCCTCAGGCTGTCGCTTATTTCCCTTAATCTGTCTTCATGGTCTTTTAATTGTCTGTCTTTTTTTCCCTCAGTTTCCCTCTTTGCCATCAACTTGTCTTCTATGTCCCTCACTCGTTATTTGAACATGGACTTTGATTAGTTGTAAATATATATTGCAAAATGTAGGGCAAGTACAAAAAAACATAAAAAGGATTAGTAGAACTGACATGCTAATAAAAGAGTATAGAGATCCATATAAAATGCTCAATCGAAATAAAAAAATGCAGAACAAATTTGGAAGACAAAACCAGGAACAAAGAACAAGGAAAACAAATACAAAGCAGTAATACATGATAAATACTGATCCAACTACATCAATAATTACTTTAAACATCAACAGTGTAAATATACCACTTAAAAGACAGAAATTGTCAGAGTGGACAGAAAAAAAACCCCAATATACAATTATATCTTGTCTACAGAAAACCAGCTTTAAGTATAAAGACACACGTAAATTAAAAGTAAAAAAAGGAAACAGACTCTTCACTATAGAGAACAAACTGATGGTTACCAGAGGGGACATGAGGGGAAAGATGGACTAAATAGGTGATGGGGATAAGGAGTGCATTTGTCTTGATAAACACTGAGTATTCTATGAAAGTGGTGCATTACTGTCTTGTACACATGAAACTAATACTATATGGTATGTTAACTAACTGGATTTTTTAAGGTTTTATTTATTTATTCATGAGAGACACAGAGAGAGGCAGAGATGTAGGCAGAGAGAGAAGCAGGCTCTCTTGCAGGGGAGATCCCGGAATCCTGGGATCATGCCCTGAGCCAAAGTTAGACGCTTAAACACTGAGCCAACCAGGCATTCCTAACTAACTGGAATTTAAATAAAAAATTAACGGGCTTCTGGGTGGCACAGTTGGTTAAACTTCCAACCCTTAATCTCATCTCAGGTCTTGATCTCACAGTCGTAAATTCAAGTCCCATGTTTGGCTCCATGTTGGGAATGGAGCCTACTTAAGAAAATAAATAAATACATAAATAACTTCTAAAACACCATAAACAACCAACCAACAGGGAAATAAAAATGGAAACAGACTCATAAATACAGAAAACAAACTGTGGGTGGTCGTGGTGATGAGATGGGTGAAATAAGTGAAAGAGATTAAGAGGTACAAACTAGCAGTTAAAAAATAAATGTCATGGAGATGAAAAGAATAGCATATGGAAAATAGACAGTAATATTTTAATAATGTTGTATGATGACTATATTTATTGAATCACTGTGCTGTATACCTGAAACTAATATAACATTGTATGTCAAGTATATTTCAATAATAAGTATAAAAAGATGTTCCCAATGTGATCTATAGATTCAATGCTATCCCAATCAAAATCCACCATGCTATTTTGTGAATATCAATAAAACTACTTCCAAAGTTTATATGGACAGGCATTATTCAGAATAGCCAAGACAATATTTTTAACAGATTCTTTTATTTATTTTTTTGTAAAGTTATTTTTTATTGGTGTTCAATTTGCCAACATATAGCATAACACCCAGTGCTCATCCCAACAAGTGCCCCCTTCAGTGCCCATCACCCAGTCACCCCCACCCCCCGCCCACCTCCCCTTCTACCACCCCTAGTTCTTTCCCAGAGTTAGGAGTCTTCCATGTTCTGTCTCCCTTTCTGATATTTCCCACTCATTTTTTCTCCTTTTCCCCTTGATTCCCTTTCACTATTATTTATATTCCCCAAATGAATGAGACCATGTGATGTTTGTCCTTCTCCAATTGACTTACTTCACTCAGCATAATACCCTCCAGTTCCATCCAAGTCGAAGCAAATGGTGGGTATTTGTCGTTTCTAATGGCTGAGCAGATTCTTCTAATAAAAAATATTTATTTATTCATGAGAGAGAGATAGAAAGAGAGAGAGAGATGTAGAGACACAGGCATAGGGAGAAGCAGGCTTCTCTCAGGGAGCCCAGTGTGGGTCTCCAGGATCATGCCCTGGGCAGAAGGTGGCGCCAAACCGCTGCACCCCCTGGGCTGCCCAAGCCAAGACAATTTTAAAGGAGAAGAGCAAACTTGGAGGACTTGATATTACCTGACTTCGAGACTTACTATAAAGCTACTGTATTTCAGACAGTGTGGCATGACAAAAGAACAGACAAATAGATCAGTGGACCGGAGGAGAGAACCCAGAAATAAACCTGCATAAATGTGGTCAACTGGGGCGTGGGGCAGGATGGCGGAAGAGTAGGGTCCCCAAGTCACCCGTCCCCACCAAATTACCTAGATAACCTTCAAATCATCCTGAAAATCTACAAATTCGGCCTGAGATTTAAAGGAGAACAGCTGGAATGCTACAGTGAGAAGAGTTCACGCTTCTATCAAGGTAGGAAGACGGGGGGAAAAAGAAATAAAGAAACAAAAGGCATCCAAGGGGGAGGGGCCCCGCGAGGAACTGGGCTAACACCGGGGCGAGTGTCCCCAGGACAGGAGAGGCCCGCCTGGAGAAGCAGGAGCTTCACCAATCTTCCCGGGCTGAAAGACGCTCGCAGGGAGTTAGAGCAGGACCCCAGGAGGGGCGGGGATGCCCTCAGGCTCCCAGGAACACTAATAGAGCACCTGCGCCCCGGGGAGAGCACGCCACACCCAGCAGCCGAGCTCCCTAAAGGGCTGCAGCACGCGCATGGCTGGACTCGGGAGCAGCTCGGAAAGGCTCCGGCGGCGGCGCAGTGCAGAGGGGGCTGTGTGGCCCCGGGAGCAGCTCGGGAGTGACTCCCGCCGAGGGTGCCTATGGAGGGGGCTGCGAGGCCCTGGGAGCAGCTCGGCGGCTCGGACAAAGGCTCCACAGAAGGGGCTGCAGGGCCGGGAGCGCGAATCCAACAGCACAGGCCCCGGGAGCCCAGGATGCCAGGAGACACAGCTCAAGATCCGGCGCTCCCCCCAGGACAGGCAGAAGCCAGGAGGGCACAGGACAGTAAGGAGACTCCTGCCACAGGCTGAACAGATCACCGGCCCTGCCCCCGGGGCATCCAGGCCCCTGCAGACAGAAAGCTCTGTAGTTACTGCGGAATCTGAACCCAGGGCTCCAGAGCTGGCCGCCGCCACTGTTATTGTTCCTCTTGGGGCCTCACAGGATAAAGAACCCCCACTGAGCCTCACAGTGGCCTCACTGGATAAGCAGTTTAAACATCTTTCACTGAGCCCTGCACCAGGCAGGGGGCTAAGCAGCTCCCCCAAGTGCTAACACATGAAAATCGGCACAGCAGGCCCCTCCCCCAGAAGACCAGCTAGACAGACAGGGGAAAAGGGGAAAAACAAATTATTGACCAAACAGCACTGGAAAGTTCCAGGGGAGGTCGAGGGACTTACAGTATACAGAATCAGAAGATACTGCCCCTTTTTTTTGTTTTGTTTTGTTTTTGTTTTTGATTTGGTTGCTTCCCCAGCCCCCGATTTTTTCTTTTTTTTTAATTTTCTTTTCTTCCTCTCCTTTTCTTCTTTTCTTCTTTTTTCTTCCTTCTTTCTTTTTTCTTTTTTTATTTTTCTTTCCTTATTTCTCTTCTCTCTTTTTCTCCTTTTTCCAATACTTGTTTTTGGCCACTATGCACTGACCAAATGACTACAAGGAAAACCTCACCTCAAAAGAAAGAATCAAAAACAGTCCTCTCTCCAACAGAGTTACAAAATTTGGATTACAATTCAATGTCAGAAAGTCAATTCAGAAGCACTATTATAAAGCAACTGGTGACTCTAGAAAAAAGCATAAAGAACTCAAGAGACATCATGACTGCAGAATTTAGATCCAATCAGGCAAAAATTAAAAATCAATTGAATGAGATGCAATCCAAACTAGAAGTCCTAACAATGAGGGTTAACGAGGTGGAAGAACGAGTGAGTGACATAGAAGACAAGTTGATGGCAAAGAGGGAAACTGAGGATAAAAGAGACAAACAATTAAAAGATCATGAGGATAGATTAAGGGAAATAAGTGACACCCTGAAGAAGAAAAACCTACGTTTAATTGGGGTTCCCAAGGGTGCCGAAAGGGACAGAGGTCCAGAATATGTATTTGAACAAATCCTAGCTGAAAACTTTCCTAATCTGAGAAGGGAAACAGGCATTGAGATCCAGGCAATAGAGAGATCCCCCCCTAAAATCAATAAAAACCGCTCAACAACTCAACATTTATTAGTTAAGCCTGCAAATTCCAAAGATAAAGAGAGGATCCTTAAATCAGCAAGAGACAAGAAATCCCTAACTTTTATGGGGAGAAGTATTAGGTTAACAGCAGAGCTCTCCACAGAGACCTGGCAGGCCAGAAAGGGCTGGAAGGATATATCCTAACTGAGAAAAACATGCAACCAAGAATACTTTATCCAGGAAGGCTTTCATTCAGAATAGAAGGAGAGATAAAGACCTTCCAAGACAGGCAGGAGCTGAAAGAATATGTGACCACCAAACCATTCCTGCAAGAAATTTTAAGGGAGACTCTTTAAGCTCCCGTTTAAGAAGAAGTCCAATGGAACAATCCACAAAAACAAGGACTGAATAGGTATCATGATGACACTAAACTCATATCTTTCAATAGTAACTCTGAACATGAATGGGCTTAATGACCCCATCAAAAGGTGCAGCGTTTCAGACTGGATAAAAAAGCAGGACCCATCTATAAAAGGTTGGAGAACCATTTACCATACAAATGGTCCTCAAAAGGAAGCAGGGGTAGCCATCCTTATATCAGATAAACTAAAGTTTACCCCCGAAGACTGTAGTGAGAGATGAAGAGGGACACTATATCATACTTAAAGGATCTATCCAACAAGAGGACTTAACAATCATCAAAATTATGCCCCGAATGTGGGAGCTGCCAAATATATCAATCAATTAATAACCAAAGTTAAGACATACTTAGATAATAATACACTTATACTTGGTGACTTCAATCTAGCGCTTTCTACACTCGATAGGTCTTCTAAGCACAACATTTCCAAAGAAACTAGAGCTTTAAATGAAACACTGGACCAGATGGATTTCACAGATATCTACAGAATTTTACATCCAAACTCAACTGAATACACATTCTTCTCAGGTGCACATGGAAATTTCTCCAGAATAGACCACATACTGGGTCACAAATCAGGTCTGAACTAATACCAAAAGACTGGGATTCTCCCCTACGTATTCTCAGGCCATAATGCCTTGAAATTAGAACTAAATCACAAGAAGAAGTTTGGAAGGATTTCAAACACGTGTAGGTTAAGGACCATCTTTCTAAAAGGTGAAAGGGTCAACCAGGAAATAAAGTAAGAATTAAAAAGATTCATTCAGCTAATGAGAATGAAGATACAGCCATTCAAAATCTTTGGGATGCAGCAAAAGGAGTCCTGAGGGGGAAATACATCGCAATACAAGCATCCATTCAAAAACTGGAAAGAACTCAAATACAAAAGCTAACCTTACACCTAAAGGAGCTGGAGAAAAAACACCCAATAGATCCTACACCCAGTAGAAGAAGAGAGTTAATAAAGATTGGACCAGAACTCAACGAAATCGAGACCAGAAGAACTGTGGAATAGATCAACAAAACCAGGAGTTGGTTGTTTGGAAGAATTAATAAGATAGATAAACCATTAGCCAGCCTTATTAAAAAGAAGAGAGCAAAGACTCAAATTAATAAAATCATGAATGAGAAAGGAGAGATCACTACCATCACCAAGGAAATACAAACGATTTTAAAAACATATTATGAACAGCTATACGCCAATAAATTAGGCAATCTAGAAGAAGTGGAAGCATTTCTCGAAAGCCACAAACTACCAAAACTGGGACAGGAAGAAATAGAAAACCTTAACAGGCCAATAACCAGTGAAGAAATTGAAGCAGTCATCGAAAACCTCCCAAGATACAAAAGTCCAGGGCCCGATGTTCCCCTGGGAACAGGGGAATTCTATCAAACGTTTAAAGAAGAAACCATAGCTATTCTACTAAAGCTGTTTGGAAAGATAGAAAGAGATGGAATACTTCCAACCTCATTCAATGAGGCCAGCATCACCTTAATTCCAAAACCAGACAAAGACACCACCAAAAAGGAGAATTATAGACCAATATCCCTGATGAACATGGATGCTAAAATTTTCAACAATCCTAGCCATTAGGATCCAAGAGTACATTAAGAAGATTATTCACCATGACCAAGTAGGATTTATTCCCGGGACACGAGGCTGGTTCAATACTTGTAAAACAATCAATGTGATTCATCATATCAGCAAGAGAAAAACCAAGACCATATGATCCTCTCAATAGATGCAGAGAAAGCATTTGACAAAAGACAGCAACCATTCCTGATGAAAACTCTTCAGAGTGTAGAGATTGAGGGAACATTGCTCAACATATTAAAAGCCATCTACAAAAAGCCCACAGCAAATATCATTCTCAAGGGGGAAGCACTGGGAGCCTTTCCCCTAAGATCAGGAACAAGACAGGGATGTCCACTCTCACCACTGCTATTCAACATAGTACTAGAAGTCCTAGAAGCAGCAATCAGACAAGAAAAAGACATAAAACGCATTCAAATTGGCAAAGAAGAAGTCAACCTCTCCCTCTTCGCTGATGACATGATACTCTACGTAGAAAGCCAAAAGACTCCCGCCCAAGATTGCTAGAACTCATACAACAATTCGGCAGTGTGGCAGGATTCAAAATCAATGCCCAGAAGTCAGTGGCATTTGTATACACTAACAATGAGACTGAAAGAGAAATGAAGGAGTGAATCCCATTTACAATTGCACCCAAAAGCATAAGATACCTAGGAATAAACCTAACCAAAGAGGTAAAGGATCTATACCCTCAAAACTATAGAACACTTCTGAAAGAAATTGAGGAAGACCCAAAGAGATGGAAAAATATTCCATGCTCATTGCATTAATGCAATCCCTATCAAAATACCATGGACTTTCTTCAGAGTGTTGGAACAAATTGTCTTAAGATTTGTATGGAATCAGAAAAGACCCCGAATAGCCAGGGGAATTTTAAAAAAGAAAATCTATAGCTGCGGGCATCACAATGCCAGATTTCAGGGTGTACTACAAAGCTGTGGTCATCAAGACAGTGTGGTACTGGCACAAAAACAGACACATAGATCAATGGAACGGAATAGAGAATCCAGAAGTGGACCCTCAACTTTATGGTCAACTAATATTCGAAAAGGAGGATAGACTCTCCACTGGAAGAAAGACAGTCTCTTCAATAAATGGTGCTGGGAAAATTGGACATCCACATGCAGAAGAATGAAAATAGAACACTCTCTTGCACCATACACAAAGATAAGCTCAAAATGGATGAAAGATCTAAATGTGAGACAAGATTCCATCAAAATCCTAGAGGAGAACACAGGCAACAGCCTTTTTGAACTTGGCCACAGTAACTTCTTGCCTGATTCATCCATGAAGGCAAGAGAAACAAAAGCAAAAATGAACTATTGGGACTTCATCAAGATAAGAAGCTTTTGCACAGCAAAGGATACAGTCAACAAAACTAAAAGACAATCTACAGAATGGGGGAAGATATTTACAAATGACGTATCAGATAAAGGGCTAGTTTCCAAGATCTATAAAGAACTTATTAATCTCAACAGCAAAGAAACAAACAATCCAATCATGAAATGGGCAAAAGACATGAACAGAAATCTCACAGAGGAAGACGTAAACATGGCCAACATGCACATAAGGACATGCTGTGCATCACTTGCCTTCAGGGAAATACAAATCAATACCACAATGAGATACCACCTCACACCAGTGAGAATGGGGAAAATTAACAAGGCAGGAAACCACAAATATTGGAGAGGATGTGGAGAAAGGGGAACCCTCCTGCACTGTTGGTGGGAATGTGAACTGGTGCAGCCACTCTGGAAAACTGTGTGGAGGTTTCTCAAAGAGTTAAAAATAGTTATGCCCTACAACCCAGCAATTGCACTGTTGGGGATTTACCCCAAAGATACAGATGCAATGAAACGCCGGGACACTTGCACCCCGATGTTTATAGCAGCAATGTCTACAATAGCCAAATTGGGAAGGAGCCTCGGTGTCCATCGAAAGATGAATGGATAAAGAAGATGTGGTTTATGTATACAATGGAATATTACTCAGCCATTAGAAAAGACAAATACCCACCATTTGCTTCGACATGGATGGAACTGGAGGGTATTATGCTGAGTGAAATAAGTCAATCGGAGAAGGACAAACATTATATGGTCTCATTCACCTGGGGAATATAAAAAATAGTGAAAGGGAATAGAAGGGAAGGTAGAAGAATTGGGTAGGAAATATCAGAAAGGGAGACAGAACATAAAGACTCCTAACTCTGGGAAACGAACTAGGGGTGGTTGAAGGGGAGGAGGGCGGGGGGTGGGGGTGAGTGGGTGACGGACACTGAGCGGGGCACTTGACGGGATGAGCACTGGGTGTTATTCTGTATGTTGGCAAATTGAACACCAATAAAAAATAAATTGATAAAAATGGGCAAAATATTTGAACAGACAGGTCAACAAAGAAGATAAATGGCAAATAAACATGTAAAGATGGTCAACGCTTTGTCATTAGATAATTTCAAATTAAAAAACAGTAACGGGGGGGAGGAGCAAGATGGCGGAAGAGTAGGGTCTCCAAATCACCTGTCTCCACCAAATTACCTAGAAAACCTGCCAATCATCCTGAAAATCTATGAATTCGGCCTGAGAATTAAAGAGAGAACACCTGGAATGCAACAGTGAGGAGAGTTCGCGCTTCTATCAAGGTAGGAAGACGGGGAAAAAGAAGTAAAGAAACAAAGGCCTCCAAGGGGGAGGGGCCCCGCGAGGAGCCGGGCTGAGGCCGGGGCGAGTGTCCCCAGGACAGGAGAGCCCCGTCCCGGAGGAGCAGGAGCTGCACCAACCTCCCCGGGCGGAAAGGGGCTCGCAGGGAGTTGGAGCAGGACCCAGGAGGGCGGGGGTGCCCTCGGGCTCCCCGGGACAGTAACAGCAACTGCGCGCCCAGGAGAGTGCGCCGAGCTCCCTAAGGGCTGCAGCGCGCACGGCGGGACCCGGAGCAGCTCGGGGGGGCTCGGGGGCAGCTCCGCGGAGGGGGCTGCGCGGCGGTAGCAGCTCGGAGGGGCTCGGGCAGAGGAAGAGGCTCCGTGAGGAGGGGGCTGCGCGGTTCCAGGAGCAGCTCGGAGGGGCTCCGGCGGCAGCTACGCGGAGGGAGTTGCGCGGCCCGGGAGCGCGAATCCACCAGCGCAGGCTCCGGAGCACAGGGCGCCGGGACACAGCCCAGGATCCCGCCTCCCCCGGGACAGGCAGAGGCCGGGAGGGCCCAGGACAGCAAGGAAGCTCCTGCCCCAGCTGAGCAGATCAGCGGCCCCGCCCCGGAGCCTCCAGGCCCTGCAGACGGAGTTCCTGCCGGAGCTGAATCCAGGTTTCCAGAGCTGCCCCGCCACTGGGGCTGTTCCTCCTGCGACCTCACGGGGTAAACAACCCCCACTGAGCCCTGCACCAGGCAGGGGCACAGCAGTTCCCCCAACTGCTAACACCTGAAAATCAGCACAACAGGCCCCTCCCCCAGAACACCAGCTAGACGGACAACTTCCAGGAGAAGCCAAGGGACTTAAAGTACAGAGAATCAGAAGATACTCCCCGGTGGTTCTTTTTTTGTTGTTGTTGTTTTGTTTTGTTTTGTTTTGTTTTGCTTTTTGATTTGTTTCCTCCCCCACCACCTTTTTTTCTCCTTTCTTTTTCTTTCTTTTTCTTCTTTTTTTTCCGTTTTTTTTTCTTCCCTTTTTTTCTCTTTCTCTTTTCTTTCCTTCTTTCTCTCCTCTCTTTTTCTCTTTTTCCCAATACAACTTGCTTTTGGCCACTCCACTGAGCAAAATGACTAGAAGGAAAACCTCACCTCAAAAGAAAGAATCAGAAACAGTCCTCCCTCCCACAGAGTTACAAAATCTGGATTACAATTCAATGTCAGAAAGCCAGTTCAGAAGCACTATTATACAGCTACTGGTGGCTCTAGAAAAAAGTATAAAGGACTCAAGAGACTTCATGACTGCAGAATTTAGAGCTAATCAGGCAGAAATTAAAAATCAATTGAATGAGATGCAATCCAAACTAGAAGTCCTAACGACGAGGGTTAACGAGGTGGAAGAACCAGTGAGTGACATAGAAGACAAGTTGATAGCAAAGAGGGAAACTGAGGAAAAAAGAGACAAACAATTAAAAGACCATGAAGATAGATTAAGGGAAATAAACGACAGCCTGAGAAAGAAAAACCTACGTTTAATTGGGGTTCCCGAGGGCGCCGAAAGGGACAGAGGGCCAGAATATGTATTTGAACAAATTCTAGCTGAAAACTTTCCTAATCTGGGAAGGGAAACAGGCATTCAGATCCAGGAAATAGAGAGATCCCCCCCTAAAATCAATAAAAACCGTTCAACACCTCGACATTTAATAGTGAAGCTTGCAAATTCCAAAGATAAAGAGAAGATCCTTAAAGCAGCAAGAGACAAGAAATCCCTGACTTTTATGGGGAGGAGTATTAGGGTAACAGCAGACCTCTCCACAGAGACCTGGCAGGCCAGAAAGGGCTGGCAGGATATATTCAGGGTCCTAAAGGAGAAGAACATGCAACCAAGAATATTTTATCCAGCAAGGCTCTCATTCAAAATGGAAGGAGAGATAAAGAGCTTCCAAGACAGGCAGCAACTAAAAGAATATGTGACCTCCAAACCAGCTCTGCAAGAAATTTTAAGGGGGACTCTTAAAATTCCCCTTTAAGAAGAAGTTCAGTGGAACAGTCCACAAAAACAAGGACTGAATAGATATCATGATGACACTAAACTCATATCTCACAATAGTAACTCTGAATGTGAACGGGCTTAATGACCCCATCAAAAGGCGCAGGGTTTCAGAGTGGATAAAAAAGCAGGACCCATCTATTTGCTGTCTACAAGAGACTCATTTTAGACAGAAGGACACCTACAGCCTGAAAATAAAAGGTTGGAGAACCATTTACCATTCAAATGGTCCTCAAAAGAAAGCAGGGGTAGCCATCCTTATATCAGATAAACTAAAGTTTACCCCCGAAGACTGTAGTGAGAGATGAAGAGGGACACTATATCATACTTAAAGGATCTATTCAACAAAAGGACTTAACAATCCTCAATATATATGCCCCGAATGTGGGAGCTGCCAAATATTTCAATCAATTATTAACCAAAGTGAAGAAATACTTAGATAATAATACACTTATACTTGGTGACTTCAATCTAGCTCTTTCTATACTCGATAGGTCTTCTAAGCACAACATCTCCAAAGAAACGAGAGCTTTAAATGAGACACTGGACCAGATGGATTTCACAGATATCTACAGAACTTTACATCCAAACTCAACTGAATACACATACTTCTCAAGCGCACATGGAACTTTCTCCACAATAGACCACATATTGGGTCACAAATCGGGTCTGAACCGATACCAAAAGATTGGGATTGTCCCCTGCATATTCTCAGACCATAATGCCTTGAAATTAGAACTAAATCACAAGAAGAAGTTTGGAAGGACCTCAAACACGTGGAGGTTAAGGACCATCCTGCTAAAAGATAAAAGGGTCAACCAGGAAATTAAGGAAGAATTAAAAAGATTCATGGAAACTAATGAGAATGAAGATACAACCGTTCAAAATCTTTGGGATGCTGCAAAAGCAGTCCTAAGGGGGAAATACATCGCAATACAAGCATCCATTCAAAAACTGGAAAGAACTCAAATACAGAAGCTAACCTTACACATAAAGGAGCTAGAGAAAAAACAGCAAATAGATCCTACACCCAAGAGAAGAAGGGAGTTAATAAAGATTCGAGCAGAACTCAACGAAATCGAGACCAGAAGAACTGTGGAACAGATCAACAAAACCAGGAGTTGGTTCTTTGAAAGAATTAATAAGATAGATAAACCATTAGCCAGCCTTATTAAAAAGAAGAGAGAGAAGACTCAAATTAATAAAATCATGAATGAGAAAGGAGAGATCACTACCAACACCAAGGAAATACAAACGATTTTAAAAACATATTATGAACAGCTCTACGCCAATAAATTAGGCAATCTAGAAGAAATGGACGCATTCCTGGAAAGCCACAAACTACCAAAACTGGAACAGGAAGAAATAGAAAAACTGAACAGGCCAATAACCAGGGAGGAAATTGAAGCTGTCATCAAAAACCTCCCAAGACACGAGTCCAGGGCCAGATGGCTTCCCAGGGGAATTCTATCAAACGTTTAAAGAAGAAACCATACCTATTCTCCTAAAGCTGTTTGGAAAGATAGAAAGAGATGGAGTACTTCCAAATTCGTTCTATGAGGCCAGCATCACCTTAATTCCAAAACCAGACAAAGACCCCACCAAAAAGGAGTATTACAGACCAATATCCCTGATGAACATGGATGCAAAAATTCTCAACAAGATACTGGCCAATAGGATCCAACAGTACATTAAAAAAATTATTCACCATGACCAAGTAGGATTTATCCCTGGGACACAAGGCTGGTTCAACACCCGTAAAACAATCAATGTGATTCATCATATCAGCAAGAGAAAAACCAAGAACCATATGATCCTCTCATTGGATGCAGAGAAAGCATTTGACAAAATACAGCATCCATTCCTGATCAAAACTTTTCAGAGTGTAGGGATAGAGTGAACATTCCTCGACATCTTAAAAGCCATCTATGAAAAGCCCACAGCAAATATCATTCTCAATGGGGAAGCACTGGGAGCCTTTCCCCTAAGATCAGGAACAAGACAGGGATGTCCACTCTCACCACTGCTGTTCAACATAGTACTGGAAGTCCTAGCCTCAGCAATCAGACAACAAAAAGACATTAAAGGCATTCAAATTGGCAAAGAAGAAGTCAAACTCTCCCTCTTTGTCGATGACATGATACTCTACATAGAAAACCCAAAAGTCTCCACCCCAAGATTGCTAGAACTCATACAGCAATTCAGTAGCGTGGCAGGATACAAAATCAATGCCCAGAAGTCAGTGGCATTTCTATACACTAACAATGAGACTGAAGAAAGAGAAATTAAGGAGTCAATCCCATTTACTTGCACCCAAAAGCATAAGATACCTAGGAATAAACCTAACCAAAGATGTAAAGGATCTATACCCTCAAAACTATAGAACACTTCTGAAAGCAATTGAGGAAGACACAAAGAGATGGAAAAATATTCCATGCTCATGGATTGGCAGAATTAATATTGTGAAAATGTCAATGTTACCCAGGGCAATATACACGTTTAATGCAATCCCTATCAAAATACCATGGACTTTCTTCAGAGAGTTAGAACAAATTATTTTAAGATTTGTGTGGAATCAGAAAAGACCCCGAATACCCAGGGGAATTTTAAAAAAGAAAACCATATCTGGGGGCATCACAATGCCAGATTTCAGGTTTTACTACAAAGCTGTGGTCATCAAGACAGTGTGGTACTGGCACAAAAACAGACATATAGATCAGTGGAACAGAATAGAGAATCCAGAAGTGGACCCTGAACTTTATGGGCAACTAATATTCGATAAAGGAGGAAAGACTATCCATTGGAAGAAAGACAGTCTTTTCAATAAATGGTGCTGGGAAAATTGGACATCCACATGCAGAAGAATGAAACTAGACCACTCTCTTTCACCATACACAAAGATAAACTCAAAATGGATGAAAGATCTAAATGTGAGACAAGATTCCATCAAAATCCTAGAGAAGAACACAGGCAACAGCCTTTTTGAACTTGGCCATAGTAACTTCTTGCAAGATACATCCACGAAGGCAAAAGAAACAAAAGCAAAAATGAACTATTGAGACTTCATCAAGATAAGAAGCTTTTGCACAGCAAAGGATACAGTCAACAAAACTCAAAGACAACCTACAGAATGGGAGAAGATATTTGCAAATGACATATCAGATAAAGGGCTAGTTTCCAAGATCTATAAAGGACTTCTTAAACTCAACAGCAAAGAAACAAACAATCCAATCATGAAATGGGCAAAAGACATGAACAGAAATCTCACAGAGGAAGACATAGACATGGCCAACATGCACATGAGAAAATGCTCTGCATCACTGGCCATCAGGGAAATACAAATCAAAACCACAATGAGATACCACCTCACACCAGTGAGAATGGGGAAAATTAACAAGGCAGGAAACAACAAATGTTGGAGAGGATGCGGAGAAAAGGGAACCCTCATACACTGTTGGTGGAAATGTGAACTGGTGCAGCCACTCTGGAAAACTGTGTGGAGGTTCCTCAAACAGTTAAAAATAGACCTGCCCTACGACCCAGCAATTGCACTGTTGGGGATTTACCCCAAAGATACAAATGCAATGAAACGCCGGGACACCTGCACCCCGATGTTTATAGTAGCAATGGCCACGATAGCCAAACTGTGGAAGGAGCCTCGGTGTCCAACGAAAGATGAATGGATAAAGAAGATGTGGTTTATGTATACAATGGAATATTACTCAGCTATTAGAAATGACAAATACCCACCATTTGCTTCAACGTGGATGGAACTGGAGGGTATCTTGCTGAGTGAAGTAAGTCAGTCGGAGAAGGACAAGCATTATATGTTCTCATTCATTTGGGGAATATAAATAATAGTGAAAGGGAATATAAGGGAAGGGGGAAGAAATGTGTGGGAAATATCAGAAAGGGAGACAGAACGTAAAGACTGCTAACTCTGGGAAACGAACTAGGGGTGGTGGAAGGGGAGGAGGGCGGGGGATGGGAGTGAATGGGTGACGGGCACTGGGGGTTATTCTGTATGTTAGTAAATTGAACACCAATAAAAAATAAATTAAAAAAAAGCAGTAACATACCACAACATACCTTTTACGTAGGCTAAACTCCAAAGCACTAAATCACATGCTGCAATGATATGAAGCAACAGGAACTCTCATTCATTCCTGGGGGCATGAAAAATGATACAGCCTTTGGAACACATTTTGGTTGTTTTGCAAAGCTAAACATACTCTTACTACATGATCTGGTAATTGTGTTCCTTGGTATTTACCCAAATGAGTTAAAAGCATATGTCCACATAAAAACTGCACATGAATGTTTATAGCAGCTTTGTTCATAGTTGTCAAAATTTGAAAGCAACAAAGTTGTTTTTCCTTAGGTGAATCAATAAACAAACCGTGGTACATCCAGACAATAGAATATTACTCAGTGCTCAAAAGAAATGAGCTAACAAGTCATGAAAAGACATGGAGGAATCTCAAATGTATTTATACTACACTAAGTGAAAGAAGCCATCCTGAAAACACCACATATGGCATAATTCCAAGTATATGACATTCCGGAAATGACAAGAATGAAAGATCAGTCGTTGCCAGGGGTTCTAGAGGAGGAAAGAATAAACAGGCAGAGCATAGTACTTAGGGCAGTGAAGCTATTCTATATGATACTATAAGTGGTAGACACATTTCATTACACATTTGTCAAAAACCATAGAAAATACAAACCAAGAGAGTTTTAATGTAAACTATGAAATTTGGAAAATAATGGGTGCCTTGGTGGCTCAGTGGTTGAATGTCTGCTTTTGGCTCAGGTCGTGATCCCGGAGTCCTGAGATTGAGTCCCACATCAGGCTCCCCTCAGGGAGTCTGCTTCTCCCTCTGCTTATGTTTCTACCTCCCCCCTCTCTCTGTGTGTGTGTGTCTCATGAATAAATAAATAAAAACTTAAAGGAAATTTGGAAAATAATGATGTGTCCATGTAGGTTTATTGATTGTAATAAATGTAGCACTCTGGTGTGGGATTTTAATAGTGGGAGAGGTTGTGCTGTGTTACCTGCTGGTCAGTTTGCTGGGACCCTAAATCTGTTCTAAAAATTGTATTTTTCTTTCAAGTTTTTATTTAAATTCCAGTTAACAAACTAGTATTGGTTTCAGGTGTAAAATTTAGTCATTTAGTCATTTCCATACAACACTTGTTGCTCATTAGAAGTGCCCTCCTTAATACCCATCATCTATTTAACCCATCCCCCCACCCACCTTCCCTCGAGCAACACTCACTTTTTTCGCTTTAACAGCCTGTTTTATGTTTTGCTTCTCTCTTTTCCCCCTAAGTTCATCTGTTCAATTGCTTAAATTCCACATATGAGTTAAATCATGTGATATTGGTCTTACTCTGATTTTGCTTAGCATAATACTCTCTAGTTCCATCCACATCTTTTCAAATGGCAAGATTTCTTTTTTTTTTAATATTTATTTATTTATGATAGTCACAGAGAGAGAAAGAGAGAGAGGCAGAGACACAGGCAGAGGGAGAAGCAGGCTCCATGCACTGGGAGCCCGACGTGGGATTCGATCCTGGGTCTCCAGGATTGCGCCCTGGGCCAAAGGCAGGCGCCAAACCCCTGCGCCACCCAGGGATCCCAAATGGCAAGATTTCATTCTTTTCTATGGCTGAGTAATATTCCATTATATATACATACCACTTCTTCTTTATCCATTCCCGACTCCATGGACATTGAGGCCCTTTGCATAATTTGGCTATTGTTTATAATGCTGGTATAAACATTGCAGTCCATCTATCTCTTCACGTCAGTATTTTTGTATCCTTTGAGTAAATACCTAGGAGTGCAGTTGCTGGATCATAGTGTAGTTCTATATTTAACTTTTTCAGGAAACTCCATACTGTTCTGCAGAGTGGCTGCACATTTTGCGTTCCCACAAACAGTGCAAGAGTGTTTCTCCACATCTTTGCCAACTCCTGTTGTTTCCTGTATTGTTAATTTTAGCCATTCTGACAAGTGTGAGGTGGTATCTCATTGCAGTTTTGATTTTTATTTCCCTGATGATGAGTGATGTTGAGCATCTTTTCATGTGTATGTTAGTTATCTGAATGTCTTCTTTGGAAAAATGTCTATTCATGTCTTCTGTCTATTTCTTAACTGGATTACTTATTTGTTAGGTGTTGCCTTTTTTTCTAAATTAAGGAGACTTTGTTAATCTCCATAAGAATAGTTCTTTTTTTGTACTTTATTTTTTTAAAATTTTTTATTGGAGTTAAATTTGCCAACATATAGCATAACAGTTAGGTGTTGACTTCTATAAGTTTTCAAATAGATTCTGGGTACTAACCATTTATCAGATATATCATTTGCAGCTATCCTCTTCCATTCTATAGGTTGTCTTTTAATTTTGTTGATCATTTCTTTCACTGTGCAAAAGCTTTTAATCTTGATGGAGTAGCAACAGTTTACTTTTTGCTTTTGTTTTCCTTGCCTCAGGAGACATATCTAGTGAGAAGTTGCTATGGCTGATGTCAAAGAGTTTACTGCATAGGATTTTGATGGTCCCCTGTCTCATATTTAGGTCTTTCATCCATTTTGAATTCATTTTTGTATACGGTGTAAGAAACTGGTCCAGTTTCATTCTTTTGCCTGTTGCTGTCCAGTTTTCCCAACACCACTAGTTGAATAGATTGCATTTTATCAATGGATAATCTTTCCTGCTTTGTGGAAGATCAGTTGACCATATAGTTCTGGGTCCATTTCTAGGTTTTCTATTCTGTTCTATTGATCTATGTATCTGTTTTGTGACAGTACCATACTTTCTTGATCACTACACCTTTGTAAAAAAAACTTGAAGTCTGAAATTGTGATGCTTCCACTTTGCTTTTGTTCTTCAACATTGCTTTGGCTATTTGGGGTCCCTTGAGTTTCCATACAAATTTTAGGATTGTTCATTATAGCTCTGGGGAAAATACTGGTGGTACTTTGATAAGGATTGCATTGAATGTGTAGATTTCTTTGGATAGTATAAATATTTTAACAGTATTTGTTCTTCCACTCCATGAGCATGGGATGTTTTTCCATTTCTTTGTGTTTTGTTTAATTTATTTCAGCAGTGTCTTCTAATTTTCAGAGTACAAATCTTTTATCTCCTTGGTTAGGTTTATTCCTGGGTATCTCATGGGTTTTGGTGCAATTGTCAATGGGGTCAATTATTGATTTCTCTTTCTGCTTCTTCATCATAGGTGTACAAAAATGCAACAAATTTTTTCACATTGATTTTGTATCCTACAACTTGACTGAATTCCTGTATCAGTTCTAGCAATTTTTTGGTGGAGACTTTTGGGTTTTCTATATAAAGTCATCTGCAAATAGTGAGAGTTTGACTTCCTTTCTGATTTGAATGTGTTTTAATTCTTTTTGTTATCTGATTGTCAAGGACTTCTAGTAATACATTAAATAACAGTGGTGAGAGTGGACATCCCTTTCTTGTTCCTGACCATTGAGGAAAAGCTCTCAGTTGTTCTCCACTGAGAGTGATGAGCTGTAGGTTTTTTTGTGTGTGGCCTTTATGATGTTGAGGTATGTTCCTTCTATCTCTAATGTCTCAATAGTTTTCATCAAGAATGGATGTTGTAGGGAGTGCCTGGATGCTGCAGTAAGTTAAATGTCCAACTCTCATTTCAGCTCAGGTCATGATCTCGGAATCATGAGACCGAGCCTCGCATCTGACACAGCACTTAGCATGGAGTCTGCTTGTCCCTCTCCCTCCCCTGTGTCCCTCTTCTAGTGCCCCTGCCTCTTGCTCTATCTCTATCTCTCCCTAAAATAAAGAAGTCTTTTTAAAAAAATGAATGTTGTACTTTGTCAAATGCTTTTTCTGCATCTATTGAAAGGATAATGTGGTTCTTAGCCTTTCTTTTATTAATGTGGTGTATTACACTGATTGATTGGGGAATACTGAACCATGCTTGCAACCCAGGAATAAATTCCACTTGATCGTGGTGAATGATTCATTTAATGGACTGTTGGATTTGGGTTGCTACTATTTTGCTAAGAATTTTTGCATCCATGTTCACCAGGGATATTGGCCAGTAATTTTCTTTCTAGTGGAGTCTTTCTCTGATTTTGGAATGAGGGAAATGCTGCCTTGTAAAATGAGTTTGTAAGTTTTCTTTCTATTTCTAAGTTTTGGAATAGTCTAAGAAGAATAGATATTAACTCTCCTCTAAATGTTTGGTAGAATTCCCTGCTAAGCTATCTAGATCTGGACTTTTGTTTGTTGGGAGATTTTTTGATTACTGATTCAGTTTCTTTGCTGGATATTAGTCTGATCAAGTTTTCTATTCCTTACTGTTTGGGTTACGGTTGTTTATATGTTCCTAGGAATTTCTCCATTTCTTCCAGATTGCCCAGTTTGTTGGCATATAATTTTTCATAATATTCTCTTATATTTGTTTGTATTTTTGTGTTGTTGGTTGTTCTTTCTCCTCTCTTATTTGTGATTTTATTTGAGTTTTTTATTTCACTTTTTATAATACTGGCTAGAGGTTTATCAATTTTATTAATTTTTCAAAGAACCAGCACCTGGTTTCATTTTCTAGTCTACTGGGGGTTTTATTATTTCTATATCATTTATTTCTGCCCTAATCTTTATTATTTCCCCTCATTTGCTGGCTTTAGGCTTCATTTGTTCAATTGACAAATTTCTAGGCCCTTTAGATGCAATGTTAGAATGTTAGATTGTTTTTTGTTTTTGTTTTTGTTTTTGTTTTTGAGGGAGGCATGTATTGCAATATACTTCCCTTTTATGTCTGCTTCTGCCACATCCCAAAGGTTTTGGACCGTTGTGTTTTCATTTTTGTTTCTTTTTTTCCAAAGATTTTTTAATTTTTATTTATTTATGATAGTCACAGAAAGAGAGAGAGAGAGAGAGAGGCAGAGACACAGGCAGAGGGAGAAGCAGGCTCCATGCCGGGAGCCCGACGTGGAACTCGGTCCGGGGACTCCAAGATCACGCCCTGGACTGAAGGCAGCGCTAAACTGCTTAGGCACCTAGGCTGCCCTCAGTTTTGTTTCTTTTTTCTTTTTTTTAATTTTTATTTATTTATGATAGTCACACACACACACACACACACACAGAGACGCAGAGACGTAGGCAGAGGGAGAAGCAGGTTCCATGCACCGGGAGCCCGACGTGGGATTCTATCCTGCGTCTCCAGGATCACGCCCTGGGCCAAAGGCAGGCGCCAAACGGCTGCGCCACCCAGGGATCCCCCTCAGTTTTGTTTCTATGTATTTTTTTTTTTTATATTTCCTCTTCGATTTGCTGGGTGACCCATTCACTGTGTGGTCGTATATTGTTTGGCCTCCATGTATTTGTGGTCTTTCCAGATTTTTTCTTGTGGTCAAAATCAAGACTCATACCCTTGTGGTTGGAAAGATGCACAGTATAACCTCAATCTTTTTGTACATGTTGAGGCCTGATTTGTGCCCTACTGTGGGATCTGTTCTGCAGAATGTCCCTTGTGCACTTGAAAAGAATGTGCACTTTGCTCCTTTAGAATGAAATGTTCTGAATATATCTTTGTGTATGGTGAAAGAGAGTGGTCTAGTTTCATTCTTCTGCATGTGGATGTCCAATTTTCCCAGCACCATTTATTGAAGAGACTGTCTTTCTTCCAATGGATAGTCTTTCCTCCTTTATAGAATATTAGTTGACCATAAAGTTCAGGGTCCACTCCTGGGTTCTCTCTTCTGTTCCATTGATCTATGTGTCTGTTTTTGTGCCAGTACCACACTGTCTTGATGACCACAGGTTTGTAGTACAACCTGAAATCTGGCATTGTGATGCCCCCAGATATGGTTTTCTTTTTTAAAATTCCCCTGGGTATTCGGGGTCTTTTCTGATTCCACACAAATCTTAAAATAATTTGTTCTAACTCTCTGAAGAAAGTCCATGGTATTTTGACAGGGATTGCATTAAACGTGTAAATTGCCCTGGGTAACATTGACATTTTCATAATATAAATTCTTCCACTCCATGAGCATGGAATACTTTTCCTTCTCTTTGGGCCTTCCTCAATTTCTTTCAGAATTGTTCTATAGTTTTTAGGGTATAGATCCTTTACCTCTTTGGTTAGGTTTATTCCTAGGTATCTTATGCTTTTGGGTGCAATTATAAATGGGATTGACTCCTTAATTTCTCTTTCTTCAATCTCATTGTTAGTGTATAGAAATGCCACTGATTTCTGGGCATTGATTTTGTATCCTGCCATGCTACCAAATTGCTGTATGAGTTCTAGCAATCTTGGGTTGGAGGCTTTTGGGTTTTCTATGTACAGTATCATGTCATCGGCAAAGAGGGAGAGTTTGACTTCTTCTTTGTCAATTTGAATGCCTTTAATGTCTTTTTGTTGTCTGATTTCTGAGGCTAGGACTTCCAGTACTATGTTGAATAGCAGGGGTGAGAGTGGACATCCTTGTCTTGTTCCTGATCTTAGGGGAAAGGCTCCCAGAGCTTCCCAATTGAGAATGATATTGGCTGTGGGCTTTTCGTAGATGGCTTTTAAGATGTTGAGGAATGTTCCCTCTATTTCTACACTCTGAAGAGTTTTGATCAGGAGGAAAGACTATCCACTGGAAGAAAGACAGCCTCTTCAATCAATGGTGCTAGGAAAATTGGACATTCACATGCAGAAGAATGAAACTAGACCACTCACTTTCACCATACACAAAGATAAACTCAAAATGGATGAAAGATCTAAATGTGAGACAAGATTCCACCAAAATCCTAGAGGAGAACACAGGCAACACCCTTTTTGAACTTGGCCACAGCAACTTCTTGCAAGATACATCCATGAAGGCAAGAGAAACAAAAGCAAAAATGAATTATTGGGACTTAATCAAGAAAAAAGCTTTTGCACAGCAAAAGAAACAGTCCACAAAGCTAAAAGACAACCTACAGAATGGGAGAAGATATTTGCAAATGAACTTTCAGATAAAGGGCTAGTTTTGGCTGCTCTATACCTCAAGTCAATTGTCTACAGAGTTTCTCCTTACCTGCAATGGGAAGTGTTTGGACCTTGCTAGAGTATGTCGAGTTTTAACTAGGTGTGCTCTGGTCTGCTTGCTTAAAGAGACCTGAAGCTATTTCTACTGGAGCTGAAGCTTTGCAGAACCCTATGGTCAGATGTGGTGCTGCAGGGTTTTGTGCTAATCTTCTGAGGGAGGGGCGCACTGAGTTGTTTGTCAGGCACATTTGCCTGAGAAAAGCAGTTCTAGCAGAGTGCAGGTGGACTTGGTGTAAGGTGGTTAGGCTGTCAGTGTTGGTACTGTGCTGTTTACAGAAGTTTGTTTGAGCTGAGGGGCAAGTGAGGCAAAAGATACCAGGCAGTTCCTTTGTTCCTGGTGTGGGATGTTTCTGCTTGCTGCTATCAGGGAAGACTTCCCAGAGAGTGAATAATTTTCTCTTGTGCATATTAGGTGTTTCTCAGGTTACATTTTCACACTGTCTTTGTCCAGGTCAATTGCCTGTCTGGAGCAGCGCAGTGCACTTTGGGCTCTATCCCAGCCAGGCAAGCTGAGTTTTAAAACTCAAAACTTTAGGGACCTGGTGTGTCAGGGGCCTGTGCTGGTCTCATTTAAGATAAAAATTCTCCACTCTAGGAATTGAAGGTAACCTCCTCAACCTGATGAAGGGAATCTGTGAAGAATCTATAGCTAACACCATACTTAGTGGTGCAAAACTGAATGCTTTCCCCCATCATTACATAGAAAGCAATTATATTTCTCTCATCTCTTCAATACAATAATCAAATTCCTACTCTGTTCAATAAGGCAAAAAGAAAGGAAACTAAAACATATAGACTTAAAAGGAAGATATAAAACTGTCCTCATTGGCATATGACATACTTTTCTATTTAGAAAATCTCAAGGAACCTACCAGGGAAATAAGCCTCCTAGTGCTAATAAGTGAGCTTAGCAAATTTGCAGAATATATGACCAATATACAAAAATAAATCATATTCTCACATACTCGCAATGAACAATTGGAACCTGAAACTTAAAACACTATAATAGCTTCAATAAAAAATAAATATTTAACTGTAAGTCTAACAGAGACCTAAATAACAGATTAATGACCTTAGGTTTTTATGGTAGAATGGAAAGTTGAATATAATAGGCTCCTAACTATTAGAGAATTTGCAATTTGGTAGGAACAAATACATGTACTCAAATAAGCACTGGGTAGTTTGTGACTAGTATCAGAAGCAAGGTGTTTTTTTTTAAGATTTTATTTATTCATGAGAGACACACACAGAGAGAGGCAGAGACATAGACAGAGGGAGAAGCAGGCTCCATGAAGAAAGCCCGATGCAGGACTATCCCAGGACCCCGAGATCATGCCCTGAGCCAAAGGCAGATGCTCAACTGCTGAGCCACCCAGGTGTCCCAGGAACCAGAAATTTAATTGCACCTGGAAAGATCAGTGGGATTAGGGTAGGTGGAGGGGCAGAAACTGTGATAGGAAGAAGGAATGTTATAAACAAAGTACATAAATGGGAAAATATGCAGTTTATGTGGGGAATGGTAAGCAAGTCTTACAGAAGCATGAAGTTATAGTAAGGCGTTCTGAAATATAAATTAGCAAGATAGCTTTGGGGAAGTATAATGTGCTTTGATTATCAGCTGGTGCAATTTGGATTGCATTCAGTTTAGAATAGAGAGCCAATAAAAGGAAGCATGTGTTTATAATTGTACTCTTATCAAACTAACAGGAAATAATGTGAATATCCAAAGAGGAAATTCTAGGCTTGCAAAGGTAGCAAGCATTTGTAGAAGAGTTGCATGGATATAGGTTTATATCACAGTTGTTATAGTGTCAGTATCTATGGAAATAGGAGTCAGGGGCTCAGCTTGCCAGGGAATACAGGGGGATTATGAAGCATTATATTTAGAAATTATAAACTCAAAGATAAATATTCAACTGATTACAAACCAGAGGGCAAAGCTGTCTGAAGTAGGCATGGGGAAGGAAACTCACTGAAGCAAACTTGGAGAGTTAAATTGATCCAAGAAACAGAGGGGTAGATAGATGAACAAATGGACAAAATGGCCATAAATTGGAGCAGAAGGGGGGCAGTGGCCAGGCAAGATAGGTTTGCCTGAGGGCCAAAAAATCTTTTATAACTGAATTCTGATGTACATGGATACCCTCATATCCTGTCATTCACCCCAAAACATTACACATTCCAAACACAGTAATCTGTTCAACACCTCCCAATCTCATCATTCATTTCAGGCTTTGATGCCTTTGCTCATGCATTTTCCAGCTTACCTTATTTGTTTATCCCTCCTTCAGCCATCTCTTCATCCTTCTTCTATCTGGCATACACTACTCCTCCTTTAAGGCTTAGTTCAAATATCACATCCTTGGTGAAGATTTAGGCACAGTTAGAGGTTCCCTTCCTTGTTCAAATCTCTATTAGAGCATGTTATATCATAGCTTTCTTCCTCCCTCATTAAACCTTGACCTCTTTATGAATTGAGATTCTATTTTATTTATCTTGTATCCATAGTACCTGGCATTAAGCCTGGAACATAGTATATAGGAAATTGAATTAATCAATTAACTAACTCATTTTTAAGAAACCATGGCTTTCAATCTGCCTTATTTGAAAGGGATCTTACTCTAGTCATTGATATTAACTCTCACCATGGATGTTCCCCTAGAGGTGGAATACATTATACTCTGTAATCACATTGAACATGAATCATATTGGTTGGTGAAAAATACCAATGTCTCCAATTTATTAGTTGCAGGGATAAAATAAGAAATGTTTATTTCTTTACCTTGTTGCTCTGGTGAATTCTCAAAGTTTAGGTGAAAAATCAGTGGTGGGTTATTTGTAAGAAAAAGAGTTCTTAATCAGTGTACATAGGTATGGCTATTCAGTTCCCAGGAGTTCATTTTAGGTCTATTACTGTTCCATACTACGAGGTCCTTGAGACAGCTATGTTGAAGTAGGAATTCCAAATGATCTGAACCATGAATAATTTCTTCTTTAATCAGAGATATGGTTAATTACAGTGGTAATGATTACCAGAGAGGCTGAGTTTGGCTGAATAATTCCCTGAAATCTACATGGCGGTTGTGGTATGAGTGTTAGGGGCAAGGAAATATTGATGATAAAAGTGACATTAAATGGTATCTTCTGCACTGCAGAGGAATGATTTGTTTTTGAGATAAAGCCATACATTAGAAAAGATACTCATTTTTTAAGGCTTTGAGTAACACTTAGGAACTAGTTTAGATACAAATTTTAATGTATTCTGTCTGACTATCTGAGAATAATCTATTAAGGTTAAGTTAACTTTCACCTAGATGGGAAGAAATAAAGATTTTCTAAATAGAATTAGGAGATGGTGACCTTGGCCTATAAGGACCTGATTCAGAAGCCAGTGGAGACCCACACACCATTCTCACGGACTTTGTTACAGAATGGAAAAGCCAACCAGACAAGAACAATCCCCTAAAGCTAAGACTGCGCCGTTCTCACTTATTTCCCACCTCCAAGACTCCCTAGTCCGAGGTTGTTCTTCAAAATAGAAGGGGATTAGAATTAGTCTTCTTACAACAAAGGGTGGGGGGGTATTGCTGCCTTAACTGTAAATAAGAGCGAGAACAGCAACAAGGATGGTGAAAATCCTGGTTTAATCATTCCCCTGGCTCACTCTGAGAGCAACCTGGACCCATGATTGGGTCCTGCATAGGATCCTCTGAAAAAGGGGGGAATGTGGGACCCAGGAAATTTAACAAAATCCCCTACCCCTGGACAAGCAGAGCAGGACTAACTCTATTTTGGGCTGTACCCGCCTTGTGCTGACCTGCTTATTACTTAGGGCACTGCGCTGCCCTAGTCAAAGACCAGGGCACACCCTAACCGGAAATCCGGCTCAGCGGACCAGCATGACTATGCAACTTTCTGCGTATCCCATTGGCCACTGGCCCCTATAAAGTTGCTAAGCCTCTTTTTTTTAAATTTTAAAATTTTTTTTATTGGTGTTCAATTTACCAACATACAGAATAACACCCATTCTCATTAGTTTCCATGAATCTTTTTAATTCTTCCTTAATTTCCTGGCTGACCCTTTCATCTTTTAGCAGGATGGTCCTTAACCTCCACGGGTTTGAGGTCCTTCCAAACTTCTTGTTGTGATTTAGTTCTAATTTCAAGGCATTATGGTCTGAGAATATGCAGGGGACGATCCCAATCTTTTGGTACCGGTTAAGACCTCATGATCTTTTAATTGTTTGTCTCTTTTTTCCTCAGTTTCTCTCTTTGCCATCAACTTGTCTTCTATGTCACTCACTCGTTCTTCTACCTCGTTAACCCTTGTCGTTAGGACTTCTAGTTTGGATTGCATCTCATTCAATTGATTTTTAATTTCTGCCTGATTAGATCTAAATTCTGCAGTCATAAAGTCTCTTGAATCCTTTATGCTTTTTTCTAGAACTACCAGTAGCTTTATAATTGTGCTTCTGAATTGGCTTTCTGACATTGAATTGTAATCCAAATTTTGTAACTCTGTGGGAGAGGACTGTTTCTGATTCTTTCTTTTTAGGTGAGGTTTCCCTTCTAGTCATTTTGTTCAGTGCAGAGTGGCCAAAAATAAGTTGTATTGGGAAAAGGAGGAAAAGAGAGGAGAGAAAGAAGGAAATAAAAGAGAAAAGGAAAAAAGAAAAAAAGGAAGAATAAAAGAAAAAAAAAGAGTAGAAAGAGGGAAAGAAAAAGAAAGAAAGGAAAAAAAAAGGGAGTGGGGGAAGCAAACAAATCTAAAAGCAAAAACAAAAAAAACAGAACAACAACAAGAACAACAAAAACAGGGGGGAGTATCCTCTGATTCTGTATACTGTAAGTCCCTTGACTTCCCCTGGATCCTTCCAGTGCTGCTTGGTCAATAATTTTTTTTCCCTGTCCGTCTAGCTGGTCTTCTGGGGGAGGGGCCTATTGTGCTGATTTTCAGGTGTTAGCACTTGGGGGAGCTGCTCTGCCCCCTGCCTGGTACAGGGCTCAGTAAGTAACGTTTATCCGGTGAGGCCACTGTGAGGCCCCAGGAGGAACAACCACAGTGGTGGGGGCCAGCTCTGGAGCCCTGGATTCAGCTCCCGCAGTAAATACCGCAGTTCTCAGTCTATAGGGGCCTGGATGCTCCGGGGGTGGGGCCGCTGATCTGCTCCGCTTGGGGCAGGAGTGTCCTTGCTGTCCTGTGCCCTCCTGGCCTCTGCGTATCCCGGGGAGAGGCCAGATCCTGGGCTGTGTCCCCCCGCGCCCTCTGCTCCTGGGCCTGAGCTGTTGGATTCACGCTCCGGCCACGCAGCCCCCTCTCCGTGGAGCCCTCGCCTGAGCCCCCACCCCAGCTGCTCCCAGGGCACGCATCCCACTCCATGCGGAGTCTCTGCCGGAGCCCCTCCGAGCTGCTCCTGGGGCCAGCCGTGCGCGCGCTGCAGTCCTTTAGGGAGCTTGGCGCATTCTCCCCCTGGGGCGCAGGTGTCTGTTAGTGTCCCAGGGAGCCTGAGGGCATCCCCACCCTCCTGGGGTCCTGCTCTAACTCCCTGCGGGTGCCTTTACACCCGGGAAGATTGGTGCAGCTCCTGCTTCTCCGGGAGGGAGCTTTCCTGTCCTGGGGACTCTCGCCCCGGCCTTAGCCAGCTCCTCACGGGGTCCCTCCCCCTTGGATGCCTTTTGTTTCTTTATTTCTTTTTCCCCGTCTTCCTACCTTGACAGAAGCACGAACTCTTCTCACTGTAGCATTCCAGCTGGTCTCTCTTTAAATCTCAGGCCGAATTCGTAGATTTTCAGGATGATTTGAAGGTTATCTAGGTAATTTGGTGGGGACAGGTGACTTGGGGACCCTACTCTTCCGCCATTTTGCCCCTCCCCCAGGTTTTTGTTTTCTGTTTGCTTCCCCCCTTTTTACTCTTTTCTCTTTTTTTCTTCTTTTTTTCTTTTCTTTTCTCTCTTCCCTTTTTCTCCTTTTCCCAGTACAACTTGTTTTTGGCCACTCTGCATTGAGCAGACTAGAAGGAAAATGACTAGAAGGAAAACTTCCCACAAAAGAAAGAATCAGAAACAATCCTCTCTCCCACAGAGTTACAAAATTTCGATTACAATTCAATGTCAGAAAGCCAATTCAGAAGCACAATTATAAAGCTACTGGTAGTTCTAGAAAAAAGCATAAAGGATTCAAGAGACTTTATGACTGCAGAATTTATATCTAATCAGGCAGAAATTAAAAATCAATTAAATGAGAGGCAATCCAAACTAGAGGTCCTAAAGACGAGGGTTAATGAGGTAGAATAACTAGAGAGTGGCGTAGAAGACAATTTGATGGCCAGAAGGGAAACTGAGGAAAAAAGAGACAAACAAAAGATCATAAGGATAGGTTAAGGGAAATAAATGAAGGCTCAGAAGGAAAAATTTACATTTAATTGGGGTTCCCGAAGGCGCCGAAAGGGATAGAGATCCAGAATATGTATTTGAATAAATCATACCTGAGAACTTCCTTAATTGGGAGAGGGAAACAGGCATTCAGATCCAGGAAATAGAGAGATCCCCGCCCTAAAATCAATAAAAACCGCTCAACACCTCAACATTTAATAGTGAAACTTGTGAGTTCCAAAGATAAAGAGAAGATCCTTAAAGCAGCAAGAGACAAGAAATCTCTAATTTTTATGGGGCTAAATATTAGATTAACAGCAGACCTCTCCACAGAGACCTGGCAGGCCAGAAAGGGCTGGCGGGATATAATCAGGGTCCTAAATGAGAAGAACATGCAGCCAAGAGTCCTTTATCCAGCAAGGCTCTCATTCAGCATAGAAGGAGAGATGAAGAGCTTCCAAGACAGGCAGAAACTGAAAGAATCTGTAACCACGAAGCCAGCTCTGCAAGAAATACTAGGGGGATTCTGTAATAGAGGAAGTCCAATGGAAATATCCACAAAAACAGTGACTGAATAGGTATCATGATGACACTAAATTCATATCTTTCAATAGTAACTCTGAACGTGAATGGGCTTAATGACCCCATCAAGAGGCGCAGGGTTACAGAGTGGATAAAAAAGCAAGACCCATCTATTTTCTGTCTACAAGAGACTCATTTTAGACATAAGGACACCTACAACCTGAAAATAAAAGGTTGGAGAACAATGTACCATTCAAATGGTGCTCAAAAGAAAGCAGAGGTAGCCATCATTATATCAGATAAACTAAAGTTTATCCCGAAGATGGTAGTAAGAGATGAAGAGGGACACTATATCATACTTAAAGTATGTATCCAACAAAAGGACCTAAAAATCATCAATATTTATGCCCTGAATGTGGGAGCTGCCAAATATATCAATAAATTAATAACCAAAGTTAAGAAATACTTAGATAATAATACACTTATACTTGGTGACTTGAATGTAGCGCTATCTACAATTGACAGGTATTCCATGCACAACAGCTCCAAAGATACAAGAGCTTTAAATGATACACTGGATCAGATGGATTTCACAGATATTTACAGAACTTTCCTTCTGAACGCAACTGAATACACATTTTTCTCAAGTGCACATGGAACTTTCTCCAGAATAGACCACATACTGGGTCACAAATCAGGTCTTAACCAATACTAAAAGATTGGGATCATCCCCTGCATATTTTCAGACCATAATGCTTTGAAATTTGAACTAAATCACAGAAGTATGGAAGGATTTGAAACACGTCGAGGTTAAAGACCATCCTGCTAAAAGATGAAAGGGTCAGCCAGGAAATTAAGGAATAATTAAAAAGATTCATGGAAAGTAATGAGAATGAAGATACAACCATTCAAATCTTTGGGATACAGCAAAAGCAGTCCTGAGGGGGAAATACATCATAATACAAGCATCCATCCAAAACTGGAAAGAACTCAGAAAAGCTGACCTTGCACCTAAACGAGCTGGCGAAAAAACAGCAAATAGATCCTACACCTAGCAGAAGAAGAAAGTTAATAAAGATTTGAGCAGAACTCATGAAATAGAGACCAGGAAAACTGTGGAACAGATTAACAAAACCAGGAGTTGGTTCTTTGAAATAATTAATAAGATAGATAAACCATTAGCCAGCCTTATTAAAAAGAAAAGAGAAAAGACTCTAATAAAATCATGATGAGAAAGGAGAGATCACCACCAACACCAAGGAAATACAAATGATTTTAAAACATATTATGAGCAGCTCTACGCCAATAAATTAGGTAATCTAAAAGAAATGGATGCACTTCTGGAAAACCACAAACTACCAAAATTGAAACAGGAAGAAATAGAAAACAATAACCAGGGAGGAAATTGAAGCAGTCATCAAAAACCTCCCAAGCACAAGAGTCCAGGACCATATGGCTTCCCTGGGGAATTCTATAAAACGTTTAAAGAAGAAACCATACCTATTCTACTAAAGCTGTTTGGAAAGATAGAAAGAGATGGAGAACTTCCATTCCTTCTAGGAAGCCATCATCACCTTAATTCCAAAACCAGACAAACACCCCACCAAAAAGGAGAATTATAGACAAATCTCCCTGATGAACTTGGATGCAAAAATTCTCAAACAGGTACCAGCCAATAGGATCCAACAATACATTAAGAAGATTATTCATCATGACCAAGTGGGATTTTTCCCCAGGATGATAGGCTGGTTCAACACTCGTAAAGCAATCAATGTGATTGATCATGTCAGCAAGAGAAAAACCAAGAACCATATGATCCTCTCCATAGATGCAGAGAAAGCATTTGACAAAATACAGCATCCATTCCTGATCAAAACTCTTCAGAGTGTAGGGATAGAGAGAACATTCCTCAGCATCTTAAAAGCCATCTAAAAAAGCCCAGAACAAATATCATTCTCAATGGAGAAACACTGGGAGCCTTTCCTCTAAGATCAGGAAGAAGACAGGATGTCCACTCTCACCACTGCTATTCAACATAGTACTAGAAGTCCTATCATCAGCAATCAGGCAACAAAAAGAAATAAAAGGCATTTAAATTGGCAAAGAAGAAGTCAAACTCTCCCTCTTCGCCGATAACATGATACTCTACATAGAAAACCCAAAAGACTCCAGCTCAAGATTGCTAGAACTCATACCGCAATTCGGCAGTGTGGCAGGATACAAAATCAATGCCCAGAAGTCAGTGGCATTTCTATACACTAACAATGAGACTGAAGAAAGAGAAATGAAGGAATCAATCCTATTGACAATTGTACCCAAAAGCATAAGATATCTAGGAATAAACCTAACCAAAGAGGTAAAGGATCTATACCCTAAAAACTACAGAACACTTCTAAAAGAAATTGAGGAAGACACAAAGAGATGGAAAAATATTCCATGCTCATGGATTGGAATAATTAATATTGTGAAAATGTCAATGCTACATAGGGCATTTTAAACATTTAATGCAATCCCAATCAAAATACCATGGAGTGGGCAGCCCTGGTGGCGCAGCGGTTAGTGCCGCCTGCAGTCTAGGGTGTGATCCTGGAGAACCTGGATCAAGTCCCTGGTCAGGCTCTCCACATGGTGCCTGCTTCTCCCTCTGTCTGTCTCTCTGCCTCTCTCTCTCTCTGTCTCTCTCTCTGTCTCTGTCTCTCTGTCTCTGTCTCTCTCTCTGTCTCTCTGTCTCTGTCTCTCTCTCTCTCTGTGTCTCTATGAATAAATAAATAAATAATCTTAAAAAAAAAACAAAAAACAAAATACCATGGACCTTCTTCAGAGAGTTGGAAGAAATTATCTTAAGTTTGTGTGGAATCAGTAAAGACCCTGAATAGCCAGGGGAATTTTAAAAAAGAAAACCATATCCGGGGGCATCACAATGCCAGATTTCAGGTTGTACTACAAAGCTGTGGTCATCAAGACAGTGTGGTACTGGCACAAAAACAGACATATAGATCAATGGAACAGAATAGAGAACCCAGAAGTGGACCCTCAACTTTATGGCCAACTAATATTTGACAAAGGAGGAAAGACTATCCATTGGAAGAAAGACAGTCTCTTCAATAAGTGGTGCTGGAAAAATTGGACATCCACATGCAGAAGAATGAAAGTATACCACTCTCTTTCACCTTACACAAAGATAAACTCAAAATGGATGAAAGATCTAAATGTGAGAGAAGATTCCATCAGAATCCTAGAGGAGAACATAGGCAACACCCTTTTTGATCTTGGCCACAGCAACTCTTGCAATACACATCCATGAAGGCAAGAGAAATAAAAGCAAAAATGAATTATTGGGACTTCATCAAGATAAGAAGCTTCTGCGCAGCAAAAGGAACAGTCAACAAAACTAAAAGTCAACCTACAGAATGGGAGAAGATATTTACAAATGACGTATTGGATAAACGGCTAGTATCCAAGATGTATACAGAACTTATTAAACTCAACATCAAAGAAACAAACAATCCAATCATGAAATGGGCAAAAGATATGAACAGAAATCTCACAGAGGAAGACATAGACATGGCCAACAATCACATGAGAAAATGCTCCACATCACTTGCCATCAGGGAAATACCAATCAAAACCACAATGAGATACCACCTCACACCAGTCAGAATGGGGAAAATTAACAAGGCAGGAAACCATAAATGTTGGAGAGGGTGCGGAGAAAAGGGAACCCTCTTACACTGTTGGTGGGAATGTGAACTGGTGCAGCCACTCTGGAAAACTGTGTGGAGGTTCCTCAAAGAGTTAAAAATAGATCTGCCCTTTGACCCAGCAATTGCACTGCTGGGGATTTATCCCAAATATACAGATGCAATGAAACGCTGGGATACCTGCACCCCGATGTTTATAGCAGTAATGTTCACAATAGCTAAACTGTGGAAGGAGTCTCGTTGTCCATCGAAAGATGAATGGATAAAGAAGATGTTGTCTATGTATACAATGGAATATTACTCAGATATTAGAATCGACAAATACCCAGCATTTGCTTCGACATGGATGGAACTGGAGTGTATTATGCTGAGTGAAATTAGTTGTTCAGAGAAGGACAAACATTATATGGTCCCATTCATTTGGGGAATATAAAAAATAGTGAAAGGGAAGAAAGGGGAAAGGAGAAAAAAATGATTGGGAAATATTAGAAAGGGAGACAGAACATGAGAGACTCCTAACTGGGAAATGAACAAGGGGTGGTGGAAAGGGAGATGGGCGGGGGGGTGGGGGTGACTAGGTGTCAGGCACTAAGGGGGGCACTTGATGGGATGAGCACAGGTGTTATGCTATATGTTGGCAAATTGAATTCTTATAAAAAAAAGTCAAAAGTATTTTGAAGGCAGCAATAGAAAAGTCACTGTTCACATATAAGCGAACCCCCATAAGACTATCAGTAGATTTTTCAGCAGAAATCTTGCAGGTCAGAATGGAATGAGATAATATAGTGAAAATGCTTAAAGGAAAAAGAAAAAAACTTCTAACCAAAAATATTATTTCCAGCAAAATTGTCCTTCATAAATGAAAGAGAGAGGGGAGGAGCTGACAGGGCAGAGTATTTGGAGGACCTTAGGCTTGTCTGTCCCTCAAACACATAGATAAATATCAAATCATTCTTAATATCCAAGAAATCAATCTGTAGATTGAAAGAACAGATGGCACAACTAGAAGGAGAAAACAGACCACATCATGGAAGGTAGGACATATGTAGAGGACAGTCGGGGAGAAGTCATGGGTGCTCTGGAGGAAAGGGATCCCTGGTGGTAGAGAGAAGTGTGAGAGAGAGGTAGGAGCATACATAGGATCACACAAGGAAACCAGTTTGCAAAGACAATGACTACGAAAATGTAAGGGGTTGATTTTTTTTTTTGAGATTTTACAGCCAGTGGAACTCAAATACTGGAGGTTTAGTAGTCCATGGTATGGCTAGAACAGAGCCCTAGGGTGTTGCAGTGCTCCAGTAGAAGAGCCATGCGGGTAACCTGAGGGCAGGTGGTATGATCGAAAGCTTGCCTAGGGCACGCTGGGAGAGACTGTTCCCTCTTCTTGGAGCACACTGGAGAGAGGTGGCATTGCCTCTCTGGAGGCAAAAGTGCCAGTGGGCACCATTTCCCTTTACCACCCCTCAGCACAGATGCAGCAACACCTGTTGAGGATGGCTAACCTGGACATTGGTTCTATAGTGTGCTTTGCTCCACATCCCATTCTCTTGCACTCTAGTGTGACTGCGCTTCTGGGTCAAACGTACATCAGTATCAGCATGGCAAAACTCTCCCCAGACCAGCACAGGTCCTACCACACCAGGTTCCTAAAGTTCTGACTTTTAAAACTGGCTGGGATAGAGCCCAAGTGTACTGTGATGCTCCAGAAAGGCAAGCAACCTAGATGCAGATGGTGCGAAAACAGTGATATGAAGAACATGGAGGACAAATGAGGGGAAATTATTTGCTCTTCTGGGAGGGCTTCCCTGACAGCAGAAAGCAGAAACTCCCTGCACCAGTAACAAAATTGCTGACTGGGAGCATTTAACTCCCCCACCCATCAACTCAGACAAACTTCTATAAACAGCACAGCACCCATACTGGCTACTTATACCAAGCCCTGCTCCACTGCCCTCTGATGGTACCCCTTTTTTGGGCAAGTGTTCCTGAGAACCAGTTCAGTGCACTTCTCCCTCAGAAGACCAGCACAAACTCCTGCATGCACCACATCTATCAACCATAGAGTTCTGCAAAACTTCAGATCCAGTGGAAATACCATCAGGTCTCTTTTAGCAAGCCGACCAGAGCACACCTAGTTAAAACTCAACATACTCTGGCAATTTCTAAACACTCCCCACTGCAGGCAACGAGAAATTCTGTAGAGGACTGATCTGAGGTATAAAGCAGCCAAAACACAGCAACAGAGTGCATGCAGTACACACCAGAGATACCTCCTGAAGTGGCAGGCCCTGGACATTTTATATGACCTCTTCTTCATAAAGCCATTACTCTTGGGATCAGAAAACATAAAGGCTTTCCTAACACACAAAAGAAGATGAAGACCCAGACAAAATGTTAAGATGGAGGAATTCATCACAACAGAAAGAACAAGAAAAGGTCATGCCCAAGGATCTAATCGAAACAGAGATAAGTACTATGCCTGAGGCAGATTTTAAATCAACAATCATAAGGATACCAGTTGGGTCTGAGAAAAACATAGAAGACATCAGGGAGATCCTTACCACAGAGATTTAAAAAAAAAGGTTAAATCCAATTAGGCCAAAATGAAAAACTGTAGTAACTGAGATATGAACCAACTGGATATAATGACCTCAAAGATGGGAGGACAGAGGAACGAACAAGTGATACAGAAGATATAATTATGGAAAATAAGGAAGCTGATGAAAAGACAAAGAAAGATCTTGGATCCTGAAAGTAGATTTAGGGAACTCAATGACTCCAGGAAACATTATTATGTTCTTATCATAGGAATCCCAGAAGAAGAAAGAAAAGGGGGCAGAAGATTTATTTGAGGAAATTATAGCTGAAAAATTCCCTAATCTGGGGGAGGAAACAGACTTCCAAATCCAGAAGGCACAGAGCAATCCCATCAAAATCAACAAAAGCAGCCAACACCAAGGTATATTGTAGTTAGATCTACAATAAGTAGAGATTGAAAAAATCCTAAAAGTAGCAAGACAAAAGAAGTTCCTAACTCATAAGGGAATGTGGATTCGATCAGCAACAGATCTCTCCACAAAAACTTGGCAGGCTGAAAGAGAGTGGCATGATATATTCAATGTGCTGCTTGGGAAAAACACACAGTCAAGAATACTCTATCCAGCAAGGCTGTCATTCATAATAGAAGGAGAGATAAAGAGTTTCCCAGACAAAAAACACTAAAGGAGTTTGTGACCACTAAACCAGCCCTGCAAGAAATATCAAAAGGGACTCTGAGTGGGAAAGAAATACCAAAAGTGACAGAGACTAGAAAGGAACAGAGAAAATCTCCAGAAACAATGCCAAACAATTAATAAAATGGCACTAAGTTCCACTTATAACAATATTTTGGCACTAAGTTCCACAATATAACAATAATTACTCTGAATGTAGATGGACTAAATGCTCTAATGAAGAGACAGTGTCAGGATGGATTTTAAAAAAGAAGAAGACCCATCTATATGCTGTCTAAAAGAGACTCATTTTAAACCTAAAGACACCTACAGATTGAAAGTGAAGGGATGGAGAAATATTTACCATGCAAACGGAAGTCAAAAGAAAGCCAAAGTAGCAACACTTGTATCACATTAACTAGATCTTAAACCAAGGACTCTAACAAGAAATGAAGAAGGGCTCTATATCATAATAAAGAGGACTACCCAATAAGAAGATCTAAGAGTTGTAAATATCTATGCCCCCAACTTGGAAGCAGCCAAATACATAAAACACTTCATAACAAACATAAAGGAATACTTAATAACAAACATATTATTGATAATAATACGATAATAAGAGGGGACTTTAACAGCCCACTTACATCAATAAACAAATCATCTATGCAGAAAATCAACAAGGAAACAGTGGCTTCGAATGACACACTGGACCAGATGTACTTAACAGATATATTCAGAACATTTCATTCTAAAGGAGCAAAGTGCACATTCTTTTCAAGTGCACAAGGGACATTCTGCAGAACAGATCTCACAGTAGGGCACAAATCAGGCCTCAACATGTACAAAAGGATTGAGGTTATACCGTGCATCTTTTCCAACCACAAAGCTATAAAGCTTTAAGTCAACCACAAAAAGAAATTTGGGAATATACAAATTCAGGCCTACTTCAAGAATCAAGAAAAATCTCAAATAAGTAACCTGAGCTTCCATGTAAAGGAGATAGACAAAGATCAAGCAATGAAGCCTCATACCAGGAGAAGGGAAATAATAAAGATTAGAGCAGAAATAAATGATATGAAACAAACAAACAAAACTGAGTAGAACAGATCAATTAAACTATGAGCTGTTTCTTAAAAGAAAATTAATAGCATTGATGAACTCCTAGACAGACTTATCAAAAAGAAAAGAGAAAAAGACTCAAGTAATTATAAAATCACAAATGAGAGAGGAGAAATCACAAGCAATAACATAGAAATACAAACAGTATAAGAAAATATTATGAAAAATTATATGCAAACAAATAGGGAACCTGGAATAAATGGAATAATTCCTAGAAACACATAAACTACCAAAGCTGAAATAGGAAGAAATAGAAAGCTTGAACAGACACATAACCAGTAAAGAAAGTGAATCAGTAATCAAAATCTCCTAATAAACAAAAGTCCAGGGCCAGACGGCTTCCCAGGGGAATTCTACCAAATATTAAATGAAGGGTTAATACCTATTCTCAATGTATTTCAAAAATTAGAAATGGAAAGAAAACTTTCAAACTGATTGTATGAGGCCAGCATTAACCTGATTCCAAAATCAGACAAGACTACACTAAAAAGGAAAATTACAGGCCAATATCCCTGATTAACATGCATGCAAAAATTCTCAGTAAAATAGTAGCAAATCAAACCCAACAGTCCATTACAAGAATCTTTCACCATGATTATTCCTGGGTTGCAGGATGATTCAATACTCACATATCAATCAAAGTGATACACAGCATTAATAAAAGAAAGGATAAGAACCACATGATCCTCTTAATAGATGTAGAAATAGCATTTGACAAAGTACAACATCTATTCATGATAAAAATCCTCAACAATGGAGGGATAGAGGGAATATACCTCAACATCATAAAGGCCATATACAAAAAATCCACAGCTAATATCATTCTTGGTGGTGAAAAACAGAGCTTTTCCTCTATGCTTAGGAACAAAACAGAGATGATCACTCTCACCATTGTTATTTTAACATAGTACTAGAAGTCTTAGCTTCAGCAAAAAGACAACAAAAAGAAATAGAAGGCATCCAAATTGACAAGGAAGAAGAGAAAGTTTCATTATTTGTAGATGATGATACTCTATGTTGAGAACCCAAGAAACTCCACCAAAAAATTGCTAGAATTGATATACAAATTAATCGGGTCACAGGATACACAATCAACATGCAGAAATCTATTGCATTTCTATACATCAGTAGTGAAGCAGGAGAAAGAGAAATCCAAGAATCAATACCATTTGTAATTGTAGGAAAAACCATAGATATCTAGGAATAAACCCAATTAAAGAGGTAAAAGATCTGTACTCTGAAAACTAAAAAGCACTGATGAAATAAATTGAAGATTACACAAAGTAATACACATTCCATGGTCATGGATTGGAAGAATAAATATTGTTAATATGTCTATATTACCCAAAGACATTCAATGCAATCCCTATCAAAATACCACCACCATTTTTCACAGAGGTAGCACAATCTTACAATATATATGGAACCACAAAAGACCCCGAAGAGCCAAAGCAATTTGAAAAAGGAAAGCAAAGCTGCAGGCATCACAATTCCAGATTTGATTTGATTTGATTTATTCATGAGAGACAGAGAGAGACAGAGACAGAGAGAGGCAGAGACACAGGCAGAGGGAGAAGCAGACTCCATGCAGGAAGCCCCATGCGGGACTCAATCCCGGAACTCCAGGATCATGCCCTGGGCTGAAGGCAGGTGCTAAACCGCTGAGCCACCCAGGGATCCCTACAATTCCAGATTTTAAGTTATATTACAAAGTTGTAATGATCCAAACAGTATGGTATTGTTACAAAAATAGGCATATAGGTTAATGGAACAGAATAGAAAACCCAGAAATGGATCCATAAGTGTATGGTCAACTAATCTTTAACAAAGCAGGAAAGACTATTCAGTAGTAAAAAGACAGTATCTTCAACTAATGGTGCTGAGAAAACTGGACAGCAACATACAGAAGAATGAAACTGGACCACTTTCTTACACCATACACAAAAATGAATTCAAAATAGATGAAAGACCTAAATGTGAGACAGAAAAGCATCAAAATCCTAGAGAACACAGGTAGTATCCTCTTTGACATCAGCCATATTATCTTCTTACTAGCAACATTCTCAAGGCAAGGGAAACAAAAACAGAAATGAACTATTGGGAATTCATCAAGATAAAAAGCTTCTGCACAGTGAACAAAACAATCAACAAAACCAAAAGGCAGCCTATGGAATGGGAGAAGATATTTGCAATGACATATCTAATAAAGGGTTAGTATCCAAAATATATGAAGTACTTATAAAACTCAACATACAAAAACCAAATAATACAGTTAAAAAATGGATAGAAGACATGTATAGACAGTTTTCCAAAGAAGACATCCAGATAGCTAACAGACACATGAAAAGATGTATATTACTCATCATCAGGGAAATACAAATCCAAACTACAATGAAGTATCACCTCATACCTGTCAGAATGGCTAATATTAACAACACAGGAAACAATAGATTTGAAAAGGATGTGGAGAAAGGGGAACGCTCTTACGCTTTTGGTGGGGATGCAAACTGGTGCAGCCACTCTTGAAAATGGTATGAAGTTTCCTCAAAAAGTTATATAACGACCCTAGGATCCACGAACTGTACTCCTAGGTATTTACCCAAAGGATATAAATTACTGATTTGAAGAAATACATGAAGATGGGGCATCTGCTGGCTCAGTTGGTAGAGCATGCAACTCTTGATCTTGAGGTTGTAGGTTCGAGTCCCACGTTGGGTGTAGATATTACTTAAAAATAAAATCTTGGGATGCCTGGGTGGCTCAGCAGTTGAGCATCTGCCTTTGGCTCAGGGTGTGATCCTGGAGTCCTGGGATTGAGTCCCGCATTGGGCTCCCTGCATGGAGCCTGCCTCTCCCTCTGCCTATGCCTCTGCCTCTTTCTCTCTGTGTCTCTCATGAATAAATAAATAAAATCTTAAAAAATACATGAAGAAATATCCTGATGTTTACAGCATCACTATCAACAACAGGGAAATTATGAAAGTAGCACCAAAGTCCATGGTCTAATGAATGGATAAAGAAAAAGTGGTATATATATATTTTTTTCCAACAGAATATTACTCAGCCATAAAAATGACATCTTGCCATTTGTAACAACATTGATAGATCTAAAGAGTATTATGCCAAGCAAAATCAGTCAGAGTAAGACCAATATCATTTGATTTCACTCATATGTGGAAAAAAAACCAGATAAACATGGGGAAAAAAGAGAGAGGAAAGCATAAATGGACTCTTACTTTAGAGAACAAACTGAGTGTTGCTAGAGGGGAGATGGCAGGGGGATGTGTTCAACGGGTGATGGCTATTCAGGAGGGAACTTGTGATGAGCAATGGGTGTTTTATATAAGTGATGAATCACTGAATCCTACCTGTGAAACTAATATTACAGTGTGTGTTAACTAATTGGATTTAAATAAAAACTTGGAAGAAAAAAATGAAGGAGAGATAAATACTGTCCTGAAACTCATTGGTAATGATAAATATATAGACAAATAAAAGAACACTGCATTAGTGTAATTGTGGTGGGTTACTAGAAGTCCTAAAAGTAAAATAAAAATTATTATAGGGGAACCTGGTTGGCTTATTCAGTAGAGCATGTGACTCTAGATCTCAGGGTCATGAATTTAAGCCCCACATTGGGCACAGAACTTACTTTATTTATTTTTTTTAAAGATTTTATTTATTTATTCACGAGACACACAGAATGAGAGAGAGAGAGAGAGAGAGAGAGAGACAGACAGAGATACAGGCAGAGGGAGAAGCAGACTCCATGCGGGGAGCCCGACATGGGACTCGATCCGGGATCTCCAGGATCACATCCTGGGCTGAAGGTGCTAAACCGCTGAGCCACCCAGGCTGCCCCAGAACTTACTTTTTAAAAAAGTAAATTATTACAAATAAGTATAAGTAAAAAATGTTTAAAAATACATTATAGGAATAAATGTAAATTGTGACAAAAATTTAAAGTGAGACAGGAGAAGTGTAGAGTTTTTAATATATGATTGAACTTAAGTTGTTATCAACTTAAATTATACTGTTATAAATTATCTTATATAAGTCCCAAGGAAACCAGAAAACAAGAATACCCTTAAAATTTACATAAGAGAAAAATAGAAAAGTTTCAAAGCATACAATACAAAAAATGAACAAAACACACACCAAAAAGCCACCTCAGGGGGCGCCTGGGTTGCTCAGTTGGTTAAGCACCTGCCTTTGACTCAGGTCATGATCCCAGTGTCCTGGGATCCAGCCCCATGTCAGGCTCCCTGCTAAGCAGGGAGCCTGCTTTTCCTTCTCCCTCTGCCCCTCCCTTAGACTTGTACTCTCTCTCTCTCAAATAAATAATTTTTTAACAAAAGATACCTCAATTATTAATATGTTATTTTAACAGGTTCTATTTTATACCTGTTATACAAGGTATTTTCTTTCTTAGAACAAGTAATAGTATTTTATAAAAGATATGCCTGTTCTGCCCCATACATCCTACCAGAAATTGTTTAAGATTTACAGGAAGGTCTTTGTACTTATAAGTAAACTAACTTCAAAAGGCTGAAAATATGTATTTCAAAAGTGATTAAAAAATTCTGAAAGGTGGAGGAGTAAGTGGCAAAAAATAAAGGTATACATTTGAAAAGATATTGGAGTAGAGATTTTGAGACTATTAGAAGCCACAGAATTAAGGCATACATCTAAAAGTTGGTGTAGCTATTCATTTGAAAAGATACAAATCACAGTATTTGTTCAGAATATTGGCTATCCTTTTAAATAAATTTTTTGTTCATAAGACATTTAAAATAATAATGCAATGAAAAAAAATAATAATGCAATGGCTTAAGCATCACCAAAGTCAACTTGAATGAAAGAATTCTTGGAGCTTAGGGCCAAAGGGATTGTCAAGGAATTCATTTGAGAACTATCTATTAACATAATTATATCAGGATTCCCCAGCTCAGTCATATAGTACAAGTTTTAGTTCATAGGTTAAATCTCAAAATCTCTATTTGGATATCTTTTCAAATGTACTATGTAGATGTATGTGAAAGATTTCTATTGATACAAGCAATTGGTTTGTTGCTTCCCATAATTTTTAGGGATTAGATCAAATTTAGAGCTCACAACCTCAATTAAAGTTTACAGTCATCTCAATTGCTACAAGAGAATTTCCCAGCTTTTGCTTTATCTGGCTTCATGCCTCCACAAAAAAATGTGCTTAAGAAAGCTAAATTCAGATTTGTCAATTCTGTTATTAGCATTTTTGGCGTAGGTTTCCATGCTGCTTAATATTGTCTTTTGGTTTTCAAAGATCCAAACTGTCTATGACCTCTATCACCATGGAGAATTTCCAGATCTTTTGTCTTTTTTCTTTGTATCTGTTTCAGCACCTAGCAACATGGATGGCAAACAGTAAGGGCTCAACTAGTATTTGTTAACTGAATGATTTCATGGTTCTGAGGGTATGTGTAAAGAAGGCTGCAATAGAAGTCAAAAGACTGGGGCTTTTGTCTTGGCTCTGCTTCTTTGTGGATGTTTGACCTTGGACAAGTCACTTTAGGAAAAGGAATCTCACAAATAGATCTATAATGGGGGTTTGGTAATCCTCAAGCTTTTTTTTTTTTTGAAAATTAAATGAGAGAATGTATAGAAGTGTTTTGTAAATTACAAAGCACCAAATTTTAGGTGTTATTATGATCATTAGTGAATTATACTTTAATAGTATCTTAAAAAAACAGATATATAGATTTTCTAATGATTATGAGTTAATTACCATACATATAGGTAAGTGTATGTATGGATATTTGTGGGGAACCAGCTGCGGAGCCTATCTGAGAACTGAATCTCCTAGTCCTCAGCACATTGGGGACATGGGAGTCAGCACACTGACTTTTTTTTTTTAATTTTTTTTATTGGAGTTTAATTTGCCAACATATAACACCCAGTGCTCATCCCGCGAAGTGCCCTCCTCAGTGCCCATCACCCAGTCACCTCAAACCCCCACCCACTTCCCCTTCCACTACTCCTTGTTCATTTCCCAGAGTTAGGTGTCTCTCATATTTTGTCACCCTCACTGATATTTTCACTCATTTTCTCTCCTTTCCCTTTATTCCCTTTCACTAATTTTTATATTCCCCAAATGAATGAGACCATATAATGTTTGTCCTTTTCTGATTGACTTATTTCACTCAGCATAATACGCTCCAGGTCCCTTCACATTGAAGCAAATGGTGGGTATTTGTCGTTTCTAATGGCTGAGTAATATTCCATTGTATACATAGACCACATCTTCTTCATCCATTCGCCTTTCAATGGACACCAGGGCTACTTCCACAGTTTGGCTATTGTGGACATCGGTGCTATAAACATTCAGGTGCAGGTGTCACAGCGTTTCACTGCATCTGTATCTTTGGGGTAAATCCCCAGCAGTGCAATTGCTGGGTCGAAGGGCAGGTCTATTTTTAACTCTTTGAGGAACCTCCACACAGTTTTCCAGAGTGGCTGCACTAGTTCACATTCCCACCAACAGTGCAAGAGGGCTCCCCTTTCTCCACATCCTCTCCAACATTTGTGGTTTCCTGTCTTGTTAATTTTCCCCATTCTCACTGGTGTGGGGTGGTATCTCATTGTGCTTTTTATTTGTATTTTCCTGATGGCCAGGGATGCGGAGCATTTTCTCATGTGCTTGTTGGCCATGTCTATGTCTTCCCCTGTGAAATTTCTGTTCATTTATTTTGCCCATTTCATGATTGGATTGTTTGTTTCTTTGCTGTTGAGTTTAATAAGTTCTTCATAGATCTTGGATACTAGCCCTTTATCTGAAAGTTCATTTGCAAATATCTTCTCCCATTCTGTAGGTTGTCTTTTAGTTTTGTGGACTGTTTCTTTTGCTGTGCAAAAGCTTTTTTCTTGATTAAGTCCCAATAATTCATTTTTGCTTTTGTTTCTCTTGCCTTCATGGATGTATCTTGCAAGAAGTTGCTGTGGCCAAGTTCAAAAAGGGTGTTGCCTGTGTTCTCCCCTAGGATTTTGGTGGAATCTTGTCTCACATTTAGATCTTTCATCCATTTTGAGTAGACCTTTGTGTACAGTGTAAGAGAATGGTCTAGTTTCATTCTTCTGCATGTGGGTGTCCAATTTTCCCAGCACCATTTATTGAAGAGACTGTCTTTTTTCCAGTGGATAGTCTTTCCTCCTTTATTGAATATTAGTTGATCATAAAGCTGAGGGTCCACTTCTGGATTCTCTATTCTGTTCCATTGATATATGTGTCTGTTTTTGTGCCAGTACCACACTGTCTTGATGACCATAGCTTTGTAGTACAACCTGAAATCTGGCATTGTGATGGTTTTCTTTTTTAATATTCCCCTGGCTATTCGGGGTCCTTTCTGATTCCACACAAATCTTAAGATGATTTGTTCTAACTTTCTGAAGAAAGTCTATGGTATTTTGATAGGGATTGCATTAAATGGGCACACTGACTCTTGACCACATTGTTCTCTGGATACAGCTCCTCGACTCCCCCGTCCTTGAGTCAATAGAGTATTCTTTTACCTTTTGAAGTAAACATTTTTTTCTCTACTTCCCAAAGTTAATCATTCCTATAGTCAATCTGTTAGCTCTCTTAGTAAAAACTGGAGGAGACAGCCTTGGGGTCAGAGTCTGAGTCCGGTTTGAGTTGGAGTCTGAGTCTCAGTCCCCCTGTTCCCCACATTAAAATTCATCGAGACTCTGAGTCTTTCTTCATATTGTTGCCTCTGACTATCCTGGATCTGTGTGAGATATTTCCTATAAGAGTAAAAACACAAGACACACTAGCAATTGTATAATCTTAATTCATAATCTGTGGCATTGAGAACAAAGCCACTTGCCTGATGAAAAACTAGACAAAAATGACTATAGTAGTTTTGTTCCTGGAACATCTCACAATACCATTTTAAATTCATTACTTCATTTCATTTACTGATAAACAATACTGTACTGCAGAATTTTCCTTTAGAGCATCCATTGGCCAATTAGACAGATTTGTCTTTTAAACCCAGAGACCCTTTGAATTGTATTAAGTGTTAGGTGGAAAAATGCAAAAGTTTTTAAAAGTGACTGGGATTACAATTCCAGACCGCAATTCTTATCATCCAATCAGATTTAAACTCTCTATAATTATAGCTAATAGTGTACTGACCTCGAGGGTCAGGAAGAAAGCAGAGATAATAGGAGTGAAGAAAAGGGATAAAAATACCATTAATACCAAAACCAAAACAACGAACAAAAAATTGAAAACAGAAAGCCAGATCAAGGCTTAAACCCCACTAAAGGCCTGGATATTCTTATCTGTTACTCTGACTCTGTCATGTGTTGCTTATATGCTTCTGTGGAAAAGGGAATTTTAAGAATTGGTTTTTTGAAAGGCAAAATAAAATTATAGAATGTTAAAATTTGAAGAACATTTAGGAGTCAAATAGGTAATGCATCTCACTTATAAATGAAGAAAGACAAGTCCAGAGAGTGAAAGTGACTTGTTAAATGCTGCTCAGTAATTTTTTAGAATTAGCAGGTTTCCGACTTTCACGTTATAGCTCTTTAGAAAGAAAGCCTGTAATTCCCTTTCTTACAGCATGACATCGAAAAAAAAAAAAACCATAGGGACACCTGGGTGGCTCAGCAATCAGGCCTCTGCCTTTGGCTCAGGGCGTGATCCAAGGGTGCTGGGATTGAGTCCCACATTGGCTTCCCTGTGAGGAGCCTGCTTCTCCCTCTGCCTATGTCTGCCTCTGTGTCTCTCATGAACAAATAAATAAAATCTTTAAAAAATCAGAATTGCTAGGTTATTGTTAAAAACAAAGATTCTTTGATCCCATCTCAGATCTAAAATCTTAATCAGAATCTTAAATGTAGGTGATGAGAGCTTACATTTTAGCAAGCTCCACAATTGTTCTAATACACACTGGTTTTGAAAAGTACTGTTGCCTAGACATTCTTTCTCAAAAGAATAAAATAAGTGTCTTCCTAAGTACTTAAAATAAATAAAGTGGCCAAGGATCTGAATTGCTGTCAGAATCCCCATGGTAACTGTACAGTGTAGGTCCCAAAGAAAAAAGATAAGGAAAACTCTAGTGGTCAAGCACACTTGGGAAGCTGCAGTTTGTAGAAAGGTCTAGTAGAGGGCGGGCTCTTCAGCAGCTTGCTAGGCATTTCGAACTTTCCCTTTTGGTTACCCGGACAAGCTAACTGAAGATGCAGTTATTGAAGTATAATCTCTCTGCCAAGACACAAAGTCTAAAACCAATGGGCCTTACATATGTAATCATTTTTATCAGTCTCCACCCCTAGATTTTCCTGGCTCTACCACTTACCCAAAGTTTTGCATACAGAACCCCTAAGGGCTCCCGGGAGACCCTGCAACCAACCATCCCTGGCTCCATCCCATCTGCCTGGCTAGCAACGTTCGGGAACCCACGCAGCCAGGGGACTCAAAGGGTTACCAGCAGTTCTCTGGAGAGCGACAGGCAGAGAAGCCAATAGTGTCTAGGCAGGCCCTACGTCCGGTGTGGGCGGGACAGGGACGGTGTGGGCGGGGCAGGGACGTAGCGCGCCTAAGGGAATTTACGGAGGCCTAGGGGTGAGAGGGCCCACCTAGGTTAAGAGTTTGGAAACGTCCGGGGCGAACAGGAAGGCAAGTGAGCATCTACCCCTTCTCCCCGCTCTCCTTTATCCTTAGGGGTCGGTACTTGCAGGGACAGCCCGGGGCCTGGTGTATAGCCATGGACTTACGGTATTTGGACTCCATGTCCTGTCACAACCAGAAAGTAAACTCTGTCTCTAACCCAATCATGGAGCCGCTGCGACCTGGCGACCTGATCTCAGACCCAGCCGGGGGAAACAGCTCCTCCAAGGCCAAGCCAACTCTCCTCCCAGGGCACGCTCATTCTAGCGTACCCGCTGAGCTGGATCCTCCTCAGGTTTGCAGCGTGGCCAGCCTCAACTCAGAGAGCAACGGTGGCAGTGGCAACTGTGACGCACCGACCGGCAAATTCCTCCTAGGGGACCACGAAGTCTTCCAGCAGATCGGGGCGCAGCTTAAATTGCTGCCTATGAATGATCAGATCCGGGAGCTGCAGACTATCATCCGTGACAAGTGAGCGGAGATCATAAGGGGAAAGGGATGTGGAGGGTCTCTCAAGGCGGGGGAAGAGGGGACAGCGATTGGAAGTAAAAGGGCTAAGGGGTGTGGTTTTGGCGCCGGGAAACTAGTCTGTGGAGATAGGGCGGGGCAGGGTGTCACGTGACTCAGCCCTTCAACCCAGTCTTTCTGAGTCCCTGAGTTAAACCACGCTGTGTATAAGGACGAATACTGTTAAGCAGCCCCCGGCTCCGTCTTTGTCTCTTCAGAGCGAATTCTAATCCTCAGCCGTTCCTGGCTGTAAACGCGTCTACGCTGTCTAGTGCTGGTCTATATAAGCCAGAAATGGGTGCTGCCCAAGGTTCTGTTCTAGCCCAAAGCACCTCAGGCTCACAAATTGAAATAAAGCAATTTCAAGGGAATTCTGTTGTGCTCAAACAAATTCTCTGACCGTTTACTGTTTGCTATTACAAATATGTCATTTTGTCTAACGTCTTTTAGTCTTGGAATTTGGGTTTTGTCAGGTGGAAATTTGTTCAACTCTGATCAGGACTGATTTTTGTAAAGTTACAGAACTTCCGATGTTTTCTGTAGAGTTAATGGAGCAAAGGTAACCTAAAGGAATCTTTGGCGCCCCCTCCTAATTCCACAAACCAAGATAGCCAAAAAAGTAATGTTAACATGCTATCTTGAGAGATCTCAAGACTCATGTTGTAGATGGGGTTTTTCAAGGGAAATATGTACCATCATGAAATATAGCTGGTTTCTGTATTGGCAGCACCTTAAATGAGTAGCTACTGCATGTCAAAGCACTCGTTTTTCAGTGGATTCCTTAATTTTTTAAAATGGCTGCTGGGTCAAGATGCCATTCTTTAAATCAGACTGTAGTAACTTTTCTTCATACTGTTAATAGGCTCCCAATTGGTTTCCTTGCCTTCAGTTTTTCTGCCTTCCACATATTCCCACACATTACTGAACAATCTCAATATACAACTTTGCTTTAGGTAACTATCCTACTCAGCAGCCTTCCTTGGCTTCTTAGTGCCTGTCAAATAAAGTCCAGGATCCTGACCTTGACATTAAGGCCCCTCTTCATGGTTCCTGGGAACTATTATGAAACATCCCTGATTCTTTTCTCCTCTGAAATTCTTTTTTAAAAAATATTTTATTGATTTATTCATGAGAGACACAGAGAGAGAGAGGCAGGCTCCATGCAGGGAGCCCCATGTGGGACCCGATCCTGGGACTCCAGGATCACGCCTGTGCGGAAGGCAGATGCTCAACCGATGAGCCACCCAGGCATCCCTCCTCTGAAATTCTTTTTACTCCTCCCTTTACTCCTTCTCTGCATTTTCATATCCTACCTACTCTTCAGGATCAAACCCAGCATTAAATGTCCACCTCTGTCGAGAGGCTTTCCTTTAATCATTCTTCCTTGCTGATCTTCCCTAGTTTTTTAAATGCATGACTCACCCGCTGTTTTGTATATTGTTATTGGTGTATCAGTCTTGTCTCACTTACTAGATTTTAATGAATCAATATTGAAAAGTACTGTGATCTTAAAAAGTAGGAGGCATAGGTTTGATAGTTGTGGTAGGGGAAGCTGAAATATAACTCATTTATAGAACAAAGAAAATAGGATGATGTTTCTTGTTTCTATAGATCAGGAGTTACTGACCTTGAGCCTTGGACACCACTGGGTTTCAGGGCCTTGGTGAACGGTCAGAAATTATCTGGGAAATACTATTCATTATATGCATTTTTAATGGTTGTTTTTGAATAGCATCTTTATTGAGATATAATTCACATATCATAAAATACACCATTTAAGGTGCACAATTGACTGGTTTTTTAAGTATGTTCATGTCTGTGCAACCATTACCACAATCAATTTTAGAACATTTTCATTACCTCAGCAAGAAAGCCTGTACACAGGAGTAGTCACTCCCCATTTCCCCTCAACCCATCAAATCACTAATCTGGACAACTACTAATATACTTTCTATCTCTGTTAAGTTGCCTATTCTGGACATTTCACATAAATGGAGTCATATAACATATGGTCTTTTGTGTGACTAGTTTCTTTCATTTAGTGTAATGTTGTCAAGTTTCATCCACATTATATCAGTACCCCATTCCTTTTTTAGCTGAGTGATAGTCCACTGTATCGATATACCACATTGTATTTGTCCATCTTCAGATGATGGATGTTTGCATGGTTTCCACTCTTTGGCTATTAAGAATAATGCTACTATGAACATTTGCATATGTGCCTTTTTTATGGGGTGAGGATTCCTTAGCTTTCATTACATATCACAAAGGGGTCTTCGTGGGACACCTGGGTGGCTCAGCAGTTGAGTGTCTACCTTTGGCCCAGGGCATGATCCTGGGATCCAGCATCGAGTTCCACATCAGGCTCCTTGCAGGGAGCCTGCTTCTGTCTCTGCCTCTCTCTCTCTCTCTCTCTCTCTCTCTGTCTCATGAATAAACAAATAAAATCTTTAAAAAAATAAAAAAAAAAAACAAAGGGGTCTTCATGACCATGTAAAGGTAAGCCATTGCTGTAGGATATGGAGAGGGCGTGAAGTTCAGCACTCCTATAAGACAGTATCAATACTTGATTTTACTGCATTGTTCAGAAAATCCTGGGTTGTATAGTAAACTTGAGTGTAAGTGGAATCTTTTTTTTTTCTTTCATGAGTTTGGAAAGAGACAGCAGGATCCAGAGTGATCTTAGGCAAAATCTTTAGCATCACTGCGCTTCAACTTTATCGTTTGTCAAATGAGGATGTGGTAATATCTCATGGAACTCTTGAGATGCTAAAACAAGATTCTGTCTTACATTTGTTATAAACTGTGAAGAGCTTTGCAAGCCTTCATGTTTCGATTTGTTCATCGTTCTAATTGCATTCATAAGGTCTAGTTTCTTAAACTTTCAGGAGACAGTAAACAGAATTTAACTATACATAAAACTCACATTCTTTTTTTTAAAAAGCAACATTGAGAGATCCTAGATAATTTTTAAAAAGATTTTATTTATTCATGAGAGACAGAGAGAGAGGCAGAGACATAGGCAGAGGGAAAAGCAGGCTCCTCACAGGGAGCCTGATGTGCGACTCAATCCTGGGACCCGGAATCATGGACCTGGGATCACACCCTGAGCCAAAGGCAGGTGCTCAACTGCTGAGCCACTCAGGCATCCTGATCCTAGATAATTTTTATCCTGCTGTGATAGTATAGAGGGACTCCTTAAAATTCTTGATAACTATTTGATGCTTAGTTATTTAGGCTGGAGACAGTGTTTTAGTTTTGTTTGGTTAAACAGATTTAACAAAACAGGCCTCTGTTCCTTTATCTTCAAAAATTGGAGTCTCCTCACACAAAGGGGACCTGTTTCATCTACTCCAGGGGGCTGGTATAGGAGGTCTTTGGTAAGAGGAGCTATACTTAGGTAGATTAAGTTATGGAAGTTGCCATCAGTTATCATATCCTGTCTTCCTCAGAGCTTAGGCTCTTCTCTGTTTTGATGTGACATCATATATGTGCACTGTGGAGCTGTCTGATAATAGAAACAATTGGAGTACTTGTTATTCCTTTATTGATCCTGGTCCTTAGTATATAGCTATTGAAGGAATTGCTTTCTGAATTGACTTTGCCAGTGTAGAAGTGTAGAACATGGAGCCACAGGACTGCATGTTGTAAATATATAAAGCAGGCAAGATTGAGAACGTTGTCCTGATCTAAAATGCCTTTTTAAAAAAATGTGTAGTATTTGCAATATGATACGTTGGTTTTATTATTGAATTTCAAGTAAATGGTTTTCTCTCTCTTCATAATGCAGTAATCTAAACATTGAAAGAGCAGATTATTTACTAAGTCACACATGGGTAACTGGTGAACCTGGAAAGAGAAATTACACCTTCATTTTCAGTTTTTGTAACAGGAAAAACATCCTTCTAAAAAAAAACAAATCTTTCTCTTACTGTCTCCTTTATATAATAAACCTAGCAAAATCTGAGTATAGTGTACTTTTCTTTTGAACATAGTTCGTGACCTCATCTTTAAGGCAATGCAGTGTATTTAAAAGATCATCTCCCTTCCCCACTTTTTTTTCTGTTGTCTCCCAAAATGTTAAAGGAAAGCTGTTTCATAAGCTCTTGAGTGTTTCCTTCTCCTTCTCCTTGGAAGGGCTTTGCCATGGCCTCAGCAGACAACTTGGATGAAAATTGAATATTCTCAGAGTATTTTAGTCCACGAAATAACACTAAAGAAGGACAGCCTTGTGACTTTATTTTATTTTATTTTTTTTAGTCGCCTGGAGGGGATACAACCTCTGGAGTGATGAACATTCTCTTTAGCCCTAAAATGATTGCAGCCTAATGTGATTTGAGGCTTCTGACTAGGTAATTTTGATATTCATTTTTTTTAAAGATTGTATTTATTTATTCATGAGAGACACACAGAGAGAGGCAGAGACACAGGCAGAAGGAGAAGCAGACTCCCCATGGGGAGCCTGATACAGGACTTGATCCCAGGACCCTGGGATCATGACCAGAGCCAAAGGCAGATGCTCAACCACGGAGCTGCCCAGGTGCCCCTAATGTGCTGTTCTTAACCGAGGCTGTGCATCTGAATTGCCTGGGGAGTCTTTTCTTTTTTTCCCAAATAAAATTTTTGGTAACCTTTGGGTAGTCTTGTGTGGAACCTGAGCACCTGTAGCTTTACAAATACCACAGGTGATTATGCTGTGCTCAGGCTGGACCACTGTCCCTGGGAGAATGGCCATTCTCTCTTGCAAGGTAATTTGCCTGGCTTCGGATTTGGGATATAGGCTGAGCTAGGGATTCCAACAAAATCAGCCTAGAGAGCCTAGCTTGGCATTACCCTGAGATTGGAGGAATCTGATATTTTCCCTACTTGCACAAAACCAAAATGATCACCACAGAAAAAGCCATGACCTGCAATTTGTTTAAAACATGGACATGATTTTGGTTTTACACATGAATTTTGGAACTGGCTTTTAGCCCAGGAAGGAAGAGTCACCTCTTTATGCATACCGTTGTCATCATATTTATTGGGCATGTCCTAGAAATGTCTTACCAACTAGTATGTACTCCAGGGAAGCATAAAGAAGGTCTGGCCTGGCACAGTACCTGATGCATAAGGGAACTAATACTCAATCAGTATTAAAAAAAAATCACCTTCTAAGTGACTGCAGCCTGGGTTCTAAGGGAAAAATGATAGTTTCTTTTCTTCTTCTACCTAATTTTGAATACTTATGTTAAACTCTGCTTTGAGGTGCAAGTAAATATTGACACTATTTTAATAGCTTTTTAAGAAGGTGCTATAGAGGTGTGGCCTTGCTGACGTATCTGGCAGGTAGTAAAATCAATATATATATATATTCAGTTTCTCACATTAGATTAGTTTTGCTCCAAGTACTTCACTGGGAGTTGTTTTTCTGAGGGTGAAAGGAGGCAGAAAATCATTTACAAAACATCTGCATACTATGAGAAACCTTGGAGTTATTCTTTATTCTAGTGATCCCATAATAACGAAATGGCTCTGGAAGTAGCATGTATGTTTTCAGAGCTTTGACTAAACATTAAACCTGCTGGAAAAGCTTTTATGTTCCACTTCCCTTCAATTTGTTACTTAAAAAATAAAAAACAAACAAAAACACAATAGAGCTGAATTTGAGTCTATTTAGTTCTTTTTTCTTCACTTAGGTTACCAGGTAAAATACAGGACACTCAATTAAATTTGAATTCAGATAAACAATGAACTTTTTTTCCATATACCCTAAACATTGAATGGGTTATACTTCTAAAATATAAATTTAACTAGGTATCCTGTATTTTTTTAAGATTTTATTTATTTATTCATGAGAGACACAGAGAGAGAGAGAGAGAGGGGCAGAGACACAGGTAGAGGGAAGAAGCAGGCTCCATGCAGGGAGTCTGATGCAGGACTTGATCCTGGGACTCCAGGATTACGCCCTGGGCCAAAGGCAGGCACCAAACCATTGAGCCACCCAGGGATCCCAGTATCCTGTATTTTTTATGCTAAATCTGGCAACCCTGTGCTAACCCTAACTTCTCCCACCCGAATGTTGAAAATAGCCTTTGTTTTTAAATTTTTTAATGTATTAAATTATTAAAATTTTTATTTAAATTCTAGTTAATTAACATATAGTGTAATACTGGTTTCAGGGGTAGAACTTCGTGATTTATCACTTGCATATAAAACCAGTGCTCATCATAACAAGTGCCCTCCTTAATACCCATCACCCATTTAGCTGATCCCCCACCCACATCCCTCCATTAAACTTCAGTTTGTTCTCTGTCTTTAAGAATCACTTATGGTTTGTTTCACTCTCTCTTTTTTGTTTTTTTCCCCCTTGCCATATGTTCATCTGTTTTGCTTCTTAAATTCCACATATGAGTGAAATAATATGGTATTTGTCTTTCTCCAAGTGACTTATTTTGCTTAGCATACTTTCTAGCTCCATCCATATCATTACAAATGGCAAGATTTCATTCTTCTTATGGCTGAGAAATATTCCGTTGTGTGTTCTTTATCCATTCATCAGTCGATGGACATTTGGGCTCTTTTTATAGTTTGGCTATTGTTGATAGTGCTGCTATAAACATACAGGTGCATGTACCCCTTCAAATCTGTACTTTTGTATACTTTGGGTAAATACCTAGGAGTATGATTGTTGCTGAGTCATAGGGTAGCTCTATTTTTAACTTTTTGAGGAACCTCCATACTGTTTTCCAGAGTAGGTGCACCAGTTTACATTCCCAACAGTGTAAGAGAGTTCTCCTTTTTTGACATACTCACAAAATCTGTCATCCTGTGTTGTTAATTTCATCCATTCTGACAGGTGTGAGGTGGTATTTCATGAAGGTTTTGATTTGTATTTCCCTGATGATGAGTGATGTGGAACATCTTTTCATGTGTCAGTTGGCCATCTGAATGTCTTCTTTGGAAAAATGTCTATTCATGTCTTCTGCCCATTTCTTAACTGGATTGTTTGTTTCTTGGGTGTTCAGTTTGATAAGCTCTTTATATATTTTGCATACTAACCCTTTATCTGGTATGTCATTTGCACTTATCTTCTCCCATTCCATAGGCTGCCTTTGTTTTGTTGATTGTTTCTTTTGCTGTGCAGAAGCTTTTTATCTTGATGAAGTCCCAATAATTCATTTTTGCTTTTGTTTCCCTTGCCTTCATAGATGCATCTTGCAAGAAGATGCTGAGCCAAGGTCAAAGAGGTTGTTGCCTGTGTTCTCCTGTAAGATATTGATGGATTCTTGTTTCACATTTAGATTTTTGAAACATTTTGAGTTTATCTTTGTATATGGTGTAAGAGAATGGTCGGTACAGTTTCATTCTTCTGCATGTGGCTGTCCAATTTTCCCAACACTATTTACTGAAGAGACTGTCTTTTTTCCATTGGATATTCTTTCCTGCTTTGTAGAAGATGAGTTGACCATAGAGTTGAGGGTCAATTTCTGGGTTTTCTATTCGGTTATAGTGATCTTTTTTTTTTTTTAAATAGGCATATATTTTTTTAAATAAATTTATTTTTTATTGGTGTTCAATTTACCAACATACAGATATATATATATATTCCCCAAGTGAATGAGAACATATAATGAGTCTCTCGCTGCCTGGCCTTAGCCTGGATCCTCATGGGGGCCCCTCCCCCACTGGATGCTTTTTTATTTATTTCTTTTTTCCCCATCTTCCTACCTTGATAGAAGCGTGAACTCTTCTCACTGTAGCATTCCAGCTGTTCTCTCTTTAAATCTCAGGCCGAATTCGTAGATTTTCAGGATAATTTGAAGGTTATCTTGGTAATTTGGTGGGGACAGGTGATTTGGAGACACTATTCTTCCGCCATCTTGCCCCTCCTCCCAGTTACAGTGATCTATGTGTCTTTTTTTGTACCTGTACTATACCGTCTTAATGATCATAGCTTTGCAATACAGCTTGAAGTCAGGCATTGTGATGCATCCAGCTTTGGTTTTCTTTTTCAACATTCCTCTGGCTATGCAGGGTGTTTTCTGATTCCACACAAATCTCACTCTCTGAAGAAAGTCCATGGTATTTTGATAGGGATTGCATTAAATGTGTAGATTGCTCTGGGTAGCATAGACATTTTCACAATATTTGTTCTTCCAATCTATGAGCATGGAATGTTTTTACATCTCTTTGTGTCTTCCTCAATTTCTTTTATAAGTGTTCGGTGGTTTTAGAGCATAGATCACTTACCTCTTTGATTAGGTTTACTCCTAGTTACCTTATGCTTTTTGGTGCAATTGTAAATGGGATTGATTCCTTAATTTCACTTTCTTCAGTCTCATTGTTAGTGTATAGAAATGCCACTGGTTTCTGTGCATTGATTTTGTATCCTGCCCTGGTGCTGAATTGCTGTATGAGTTATAGCAATTTTGGGGTGGAGTCTTTTGGGGTTTCTATATACAGTATGATGTCATCCAGGATGGGTGAGAGTTTGACTTCTTCTTTGCCAATTTGAATGCCTTTTATTTCTTTTTGTTGATTGAAATTGGAGGCTAGGACTTGTAGTACTATGTTGAACAACAGTGGTAAGAGTGGGCATTCCTGTCATGTTCCTGACCTTAGGGGAAAAGCTCACAGTTCTTCCCCAAATGATATTAACTGTTATCTTTTCATAAATAGCTTATATGATATTGAGAAATATTCCCTCTGTTCCTTCACTTTGAAGAGTTTTAATCAGGAATGGATGCTGTATTTTGTCAAATGCTTTCTCTGTATCTGTTGAGAGGATCATATGGTTCTCGTCTTTTCTTTTATTTATATAATCTATCACGTTGATTGTTTTACAAATGTTGAACCATCCTTGCAGCCCAGGGATAAATCCCACTTGGTAGTGGTGAATAATCCTCTTAATGTACTGTAGAAGCCTATTGGCTAGTATTTTGGTGAGAATTTTTGCTTCCATGTTCATCAGGGAGATTGGTCATAATTCTCCTTTATGGTGGGGATTTGTCTGGATTTGGGATCAAGGTAATTCTTACTTCATAGAATGAGTTTGGAAGCATTCTGCTGGTGGTTATTTTGTTTTTTTTTGTTTTTCTTTTTTTTTTAATTTATTTTTTATTGGTGTTCAATTTACTAACATACAGAATAACCCCCAGTGCCCGTCACCCATTCACTCCCACCCCCCGCCCTCCTCCCCTTCCACCACCCCTAGTTCGTTTCCCAGAGTTAGCAGTCTTTACGTTCTGTCTCCCTTTCTGATATTTCCCACACATTTCTTCCCCCTTCCCTTATATTCCCTTTCACTATTATTTATATTCCCCAAATGAATGAGAACATATAATGTTTGTCCTTCTCCGACTGGCTTACTTCACTCAGCATAATACCCTCCAGTTCCATCCACGTTGAAGCAAATGGTGGGTATTTGTCATTTCTAATAGCTGAGTAATATTCCATTGTATACATAAACCACATCTTCTTTATCCATTCATCTTTCGTTGGACACCGAGGCTCCTTCCACAGTTTGGCTATCGTGGCCATTGCTGCTATAAACTCAACTGAATACACATTCTGCTGGTGGTTATTTTGATGTGGATTGCATTAAATGTGTAGGTTTCTTTGAGTAGTATAGACATTTTAATTATGTTTGTTCTTCCAATCCATGAGCATGGAATGCTTTTCCATTTCTTTCTGTCCTCTTCAATTTCTTTCATAAGTGTTCTATAGTTCTCCGAGTACAGATCTTTGATCTCTTTGCTTAGGTTTATTCCTAGATATGGTTTTTGGTGCAATTGTTAAGGGGATCGATTCCTTGTTTTCTTTTACTGCTGCTTCATTATTCTTGTATCAAAATGGAACAGATTTCTATAGTGATTTTATATCTTACAACTTTGTTGAATTTATGTATTAGTTGTAGCAATTTTTTTTTTGGTGGAATCTTTTGTATTTTCTACAGAGTATCATGTCGTATACAAATAGTGAAAGTTTGACTTCTTTGCTGATTTTGATGCCTTTTATTTCTTTTTGTTGTCTGACTGCGGAGGCTAAGACTTCCAGTAGTATGTTAATTAGTAATGGTGAGTGTGGACATCCCTGTCTTGTTCCTGACCATAGAGGAAAAGTTCTCAGTCTTTCCCCATTGTGGATATTAGCTGTGGGTCTTTTCTTTATGATCTTTATTATTTTGAGATATTTTACCTGTATTCCTCCTTTGTTGAGGGTTTTTTTTAAAATCAAGAATGGATGCTGTTTATTTTGTCAAATGCTTTTTCTGCATCTATTGAGAGGATCATATGGTTCTTATCCTTTTATTAATGTGGTATATACCACACTGGTTGATTTGCAAATATTGAACCACCCTAATAGTCCAGAAATCAATCCTAGTTGATCATGGTGAATAATTCTTTTAATGCACTTGATTTGTTCATATTTTATTGAGATATTTTACATCCATGTTCATCAGGGATATTGGCCTGTAATTCTCCTTTTTAGTGGGGTCTTTGTCTGGTTTTATAATCAAGGTAATGCTGGCTTTGTAGAACAAGTGTAGAAATTTTCTTTCCATTTCTACTTTTTGGAACAGTTTGAGAAGAATAGGTATTAACTCTTCTTTACATTTCTGGTAGAGTTCTCTTAGCAAGCCACCTGGCCCTGGACTTCTGTTTGTTAGGAAATTTTTGATTACTAATTTATTTTCTTTACTCGTTATGTATAGGTCCATTCAAATTTTCTATTTCTTTCTGTTTCAGTTTTGGTCATTTGTATGTTTCTAGGAATTTGTTTATTTCTTCCAGATTGACCAATTTGTTGGCATATACTATTTCATAATATTCTCTTATAGTTGTTTCTATTTCATGATGTTAGTTGTGATCTCTCCTCTTTCATTCATGATTTTATTTATTGAGTTCTTTCTCTTTTCTTTTTGATAACTCTGGCTAGATGTTTATTACTTTTTTCTTTCTTCTTTTTTTTTATCACTTTTTTTCTTTTGAAGAGCCAGCTCTTAGTTTCATTGACCTGTTCTAGTTTTTTGGTTTCTATATAATTTATTTCTGTTCTAATCTTTGTAGTTTCCCTTCTTCTGCTGGCTTTAGGCTTTATTTGCTATTCCTTTTCTAACTCCTGTAGGTTCTGTTTTTTGAGACTTTTCTTGCTTCTTGAGGTAGGCCTGTATCCAAAGGTTTTGGACTGTTGTGTTTTCATTTTCATTTGCTTTCATGTATTTTTTTTTCTCCTTTAATTTCCTAGTTAACCCATTCATTCTTGTGTTGAATGTTCTTTAACTTCCATTTATTTGTCTTTCTAAATTTTTTCTTATTTCATAGCATTGTGGTTTGAAAACATGCATGGTGGGCACCTGGGTGGCTCAGTGGTTGAGCATCTGCCTTTGGTTAGGTCATGATCCTGGGGTCCAGGGATCGAGACCCATATTAGGCTCTCTATGGGGAGCCTGTTTCTCCCTTTGCCTATGTCTCTGACTCTCTCTCTGTGTCTCTCATGAATAAATAAATAAAATTTTTTAAAAAAAGGAAAGAACAGTCATAGTATGATCTCAATCTTTTTGTACTGGTTGAGAGCTGTTTTGTGATCCAGTATGTGATCTATTTTGGAGAATGTTCCATGTGCACTTGAAAAGAATGTGTATTCTGCCCTTTAGGGTAAAGTGTTCTGAATATATCTGTTAATATATCTAGTCCAATGTTTCATTCAAATCCATTGTTCCCATGTTGATTTTCTGTTTGGATGGTTTGTGCATTGCTGTAAGTGTGGTATTAAAGTCCTCTACTATTATTTTATTATTATCAATGAGTTTTTTTTTACATACGTTATTAATTGATTTATATATTTGGGCGCTCCCAATTTGGGGGCATAAATATTTACAATTGTTACATCTTCTTGATGGATAGACCCCTTAATTATGATATAATACCCTTCATCTATTATTATAGTCTTTGGTTTAAAAATCTAGTTTTTCTGAAATAAGTATGGCTAATCTGACTCTTGATGTCCATTAGCATGATAGATGGCTCTCCATCCCCTGAATCTGCAGGTTTTTTTAAAAAAATATTTAATTTATTTATTCATGAGAGATACACAGAGAGAGAGAGACAGAGACATAGGCAGAGGGAGAAGCAGGCCCTGCAGGGAGCCTATTGTGGGACTCAGTCCCTGGACCCTAGGTTCACGACCTGAGCCAAACGCAGACACTCAACCACTGAGCCACCCAGGCATCCCTTCAGGTGTCTTTAGGTCTAAAATGAGGGTCTTATAACTTTTTTAAAAAATATTTTAGTTATTTATTTGAAAGACAGAGATAGCAGCAGAGATTGTGAGAGAGCGTGAGCCTGGAGGAGAGGGAGAAGCTGATCAGGGAGCCTGATTCAGGGCTTGATCCCAGGACTCTAGGATTATGACCTGGGAGTAAGGCAGACCATTAATGGACTGAGCCACCCAGGTGCCCGAGTCTCGGGTAACCCTTAATGATAGTGATATATTCTTGGCTGTCTGTTTTTCCCATTCAGCATGTTGAATATAGCATGTCACTTTCCTCTGGTCAGCCAAGAGTTTATGGAGAAATCTGTGGCAACCTGTTCCTTCTTCCCTTGTAGGTTAAGGACTTCTTTTCCTTTGCTGCTTTCAGGATTCTTTCCATGTCTGTGCATATTTTATGAATTTGGCTATGATATGTCTTAGTGATTGTCAGCTTTTGTTGAATTTAATGGGAGTTCTCTGTGCTTTTTAGATTGTGATGTCTGTTTCCTCCCCTAGATTAGGATATTTCTCAGCTATAATTTGTTCAAATAAACTTCCTGCCCCTTTTTCTTTCTCTTCTTCAGGGACTCTTATGGTTATAGCATTTTTTTTACGTTTTTTAAATTTAAATTCAGTTTGCCAACATATAGTATAACACCCAGTGCTCATCCCATCAAGTGCCCCCCTCAGTGCCCGTCATCCAGTCACCCCATCCTCCTGCCAACCTCCCCTTCCACTAGCCCTTGTTTGATGTCCTTCAAAAAATGAATGGACAAAGAAGATGTGGTATATATATACAATGGAATATTACTGAGCCATTAGAATCGATGAATACCCATCATTTGCTTCAGCGTAATTGTTGATTTAAATTCTGGTTCAGACGTCTTACTTGTATATGTATTGATTAAATCCATGGCTCTGACTTTTTTTATTTTAGTAATAAATTTATTTTTTATTGGTGTTAAATTTACCAACATACAGAATAATACCCAGTGCCCATCCCGTCAAGTGCCCCCCTTAGTGCCCGTCACCCATTCACCCCCACCCCTGCCCTCCTCCCCTTCCACCACCCCTAGTTCGTTTCCCAGAGTTAGGAGTCTTCATGTTCTGTCTCCCTTTCTGATATTTCCCACTCATTTCTTCTCCCTTCCTTTCTATTCCCTTTCACTATTATTTATATTCCCCAAATGAATGAGACCTTATAATGTATGTCCTTCTCCGATTGACTTATTTCACTCAGCATAATACCCTCTAGTACCATCCACGTTGAAGCAAATGGTGGGTATTTGTCATTTCTAATGGCTGAGTAATATTTCATTGTATACATAAACCACATCCATTCATCTTTCGATGGACACCGAGGCTCCTTCCACAGTTTGGCTATTGTGGACATTGCTGCTATAAACATCGGGGTGCAGGTGTCCCGGCGTTTCATTGCATCTGCATCTTTGGGGTAAATCCTCAGCAGTGCAATTGCTGGGTCGTAGGGCAGGTCTTTTTTTAACTGTTTGAGGAACCTCCACACAGTTTTCCAGAGTGGCTGCACCAGTTCACATTCCCACCAACAGTGTAAGAGGGTTCCCTTTTCTCCGCATCCTCTCCAACATTTGTGGTTTCCTGCTTTGTTAATTTTCCCCATTTTCACTGCTGTGAGGTGGTATCTCATTGTGGTTTTGATTTGTATTTCCCTGATGGCAAGTGATGCAGAGCATTTTCTCATGTGCATGTTGGCCATGTCTATGTCTTGCTCTGTGAGATTTCTCTTCATGTCCTTTGCCCATTTCATGATTGGATTGTTTGTTTCTTTGGTGTTGAGTTTAGTAAGTTCTTTATAGATCTTGGAAACTAGCCCTTTATCTGATATGTCATTTGCAAATATCTTCTCCCATTCTGTAGGTTGTCTTTGAGTTTTGTTGACTGTATCCTTTGCTGTGCAAAAGCTTCTTATCTTGATGAAGTCCCAATAGTTCATTTTTGCTTTTGTTTCTTTTGCCTTCGTGGATGTATCTTGCAAGAAGTTACTGTGGCCGAGTTCAAAAAGGGTGTTGCCTGTGGTCTCCTCTAGGATTTTGATGGATGCTTGTCTCACATTTAGATCTTTCATCCATTTTGAGTTTATCTTTGTGTATGGTGAAAGAGAGTGGTCTAGTTTCATTCTTCTGCATGTGGATGTCCAATTTTCCCAGCACCATTTATTGAAGAGACTGTCTTTCTTCCAGTGGATAGTCTTTCCTCCTTTATCGATTATCAGTTGACCATAAAGTTGAGGGTCCACTTCTGGATTCTCTATTCTGTTCCATTGATGTATGTGTCTATTTTTGTCCCATTACCACACTGTCTTGATGACCACAGCTTTGTAGTACAACCTGAAATCTGGCATTGTGATGCCCCCAGATATGGTTTTCTTTTTTAAAATTCTCCTGGCTATTCGGGGTCTTTTCTGATTCCACACAAATTTTAAAATAATTTGTTCTAACTCTCTGAAGAAAGTCCATGGTATTTTGATAGGGTTCGCATTAAACGTGTAAATTGCCCTGGGTAACATTGACATTTTCACAATATTAATTCTGCCAATCCATGAGCATGGAATATTTTTCCATCTCTTTGTGTCTTCCTCCATTTCTTTCAGAAGTGTTCTATAGTTTTTAGGGTATAGATCCTTTACCTCTTTGGTTAGGTTTTATTCTTAGGATCTTATGCTTTTGGGTGCAATTGCAAATGGGATTGACTCCTTAATTTCTCTTTCTTCAGTCTCATTGTTAGTGTATAGAAATGCCACTGACTTCTGGGCATTGATTTTGTATCCTGCCACGCTGCCGAATTGCTGTATGAGTTCCAGCAATCTTGGGGTGGAGTCTTTTGGGTTTTCTATGTAGAGTATCATGTCATCAGCGAAGAGGGAGAGTTTGACTTCTTTGTGGCTCTGACTTCTTTTGATTCTTTCTTTTATAGTGAATTCCTACACTTTGTCATTTTGTCTAGGTCACTGTTTTTTTGTGTGTGTGATTGTAAGGAAAGCCTATTATATTCCTGCTGCTGTTAGTAATGGCTATATTAAGAAGAGGTCTAAAAAAAAGTTAGATCCTATTTCCACTATAGCTGAAGTTTTGCAGCACTCTGTGATCAGTTGACTTGGTGCCTGTGAGGAATTTGTGCTAGTCTTCTGGGGTATGGCTTGATGCATTGATTTTTAGGTGGATTTGCCCTGTTAGATATGCCCCTGCAAGGTGCAGGGTCTGGTGGGGGGGCTTCTCCCAGCAGTTGCAGGTACTTCTAATACTTCATACTTTCGGCTCCAATGCTTGTAAAAACTTGCAGTAATCAGCCACTGTAGTTTTCCCAGTGAATGGTCTTGGACAAATCTCTCTCTGGTGCAGTTCTCTGCATGCTGCCTTCTCTCTCTATCTCTCTCTCTCTGTCTCTCTCTTTTCTGTCTCTGAGATTAAGGCTCCCTCCCCTCCACAGAACCCAAGGATTCTTTTCTCCCCTCCCCCGTGTATCACGTCTCCACACCTCCTACCTTCCACGTTGTGGCTTCTTTTTTCTCTAGTTTTCCAATTTGTTCTCTGACCACTCAAATTGATCAGATGTTTGGAATGTTTTGATATTTATCTGGGTCTAATTTAGAGAGGAAGCAAGCCTAGGATTCCCCTACTACTGTTCCATCTTAACTCTCTCCTCAGGCCTTTTTAAAAAAAATGACACCTAAATCAATGCTACTGGGATTTGATTGATTGATTTATATAATGGATTTTAAAAAAGATTTTATTTATTTATTCATGAGAGACACACGGAGAGAGGCAGAGACATAGGCAGAGGAAGGAGAAGCAGGCTCCCTGTGGGGAGCCCAGTGTGGGACTCAATCCCAGGACCCCAGGATCAGGACCTGAGCTGAAGGCAGACCTGAGGCGAAGGCAGACAGTCAACTACTGAGCCATCCAGGCGTCTCCTGGGAATTGATTTAAATTAAATTGTTTAAGTTATGGGTCAGAGGTTTTGATTTAATAATTTTTGGAAAGGGTGTATTCTTCTTGTATGTGTTAACTTTTTTACAAGCCATGTTATAATGGCAGCTTTTCTCTCTTCCAAAGGCGCATTTTAATAATGTTTTATTTGCCCACCGGAGTCTATTTCATTGTTTGCATTGAGTGTCCATGCCAGTCTCGTTTGCAGGGAGAGAAATATCTTTAAAATACATTTAAAAACGGTCACCTTTAGAAAACATTGTCTTATTAGAGCAAAATAAATAATGGCTTTCCTCAGGGCCTTGGAATCAAAGAGCTTCAGGATGGGAAGTACCTTGAAGTCCTTCACCTCTTATAAACCTCACTGTTTTCATCACTAAAGTGGTAGTAATGGAATCTACCTCTTAAGGTTGTATGAGGAGTAGATCAGGTAATGCACAAGTGCTTAATACTTGGCACCAAGGAAACTTTTACTAAATAGTGACCTGTGAGAAAGAAGGGAGTAATATGTGAGGTACCTGCTGTAACTTTCAGACCTTTTTAGAAAAGCTTTATAAATAAATCTTTGTATACTTAGTGTATGTGTGTTGTTGTTAAAATGGTCTTTGTAAATAAAAGGGGGAGAGCTGTCAAGTTTATTTTGAATGGAGAGAAGTAGCAGAGAGTGATCAAATGGCAATTTCTGTTATAGAAATTGAAGTTGTAATTGTCCCAGGGGAGAACATCTTCCAACACTCTATACATTCCCTCTAGTAGTAGTAGCAGTAAGGACTAGAAGGAATAGGGGAGAGGATCTCTACTTGAAGTTTTAATTTTTTAATATTATAAAAACATTCCTCTGTCATAGTTCTATATCTCATGCATGATAATTAGAGTTCAGTGAGATTCAAGAAGTTTCATCTTGGTCTGCATTTGCTGTGAGACATGCATGTTTTCCACAATTGCTGAAGCCTCTGTGGAATTTTTAAAGTGCTTTATAGACAGGCTTAAATAGGGAAGAATCAAATTTACCAAGTCCACATTAAAACAAGGATTTGACTTCCTGTATGATTCTCATTCTTTTGTTGTTTCATTGTAAAGATAACGTTTTAAAATGGCTGCCTTTGGCTTTCATTTTGTTTCTACAGATGTGTGACACATTTGTTGGGGGAAGTGTCAAGAAAAGTATATTTGATGATATGATTAGGTCTGCACTGTGAATCCTATTTGAAGGTTGTACAATTAAAAAAATGCTCAGCTTAACACTAATTAGATTTCTGTGTTCTGAATTAAAAGTGTCTGAATACCACTGTTTAAATATTTGACATTTGATCATTTGGCTATAGTTTAGAATATTCCAGAAATGTGTGTCAGTTTTTGTTGTTTTGTGATAATTTTGCATTAGATTTTTTTACTGTTATTAGATAGAAGATGATTAAAATGACTTTCAGAACTTTGTTTTTAGTATGAGAATTTAAAAAAAAATGATTTTGAAGGGTACCTGGGTGGCTCAGTGGTTGAGCGTCTGCCTTTGGCTCAGGGCATGATCCCAGGGTCCTGGGATTGAGTCCTGCATCAGGTTCCCCACAGGAAGCCTGCTTCTCCCTCTGCCTGTGTCTCTGCCTCTCTCTGTGTATCTCTCATGAATAAATAAAATCTTTTAATTTTTTTTAATAAAATCTTTTAAAAAATGATTTTGAGACAAGTGAATAGAGTTACAATTTGAAACAAAGTGTATGGAGTGAATAAGACCTGAGCTTACGTTGAAATTCCTTTATTAACAAACACTTTGGTGCAGTATTGAGCATAAAGTAGGGATTCAGAGAATATGTGCAACTTGTTGATCTGACAAGTATATAACTGTTTGTGAAACTCTAGTGATAACAGTGTTAAGGGTTTAGATGTGAGTATTGAAGACCACTGTGGATTTTTTTTCAATGCAATCAACTTATTGTATTCTAGCTGTAGTTCAATTTCTAAATTGATTAAAAGTATACAGTATGGGTCTTGAACAGCAGGAGATGGGGTGGTAATTACTGTTTGTAGTGGGATGACTTAGAACAGTAAATGCTTTAATTGGAAGTCAAATAGCTATCAAGAGATGACAGCTCTAGTGTATACTTTTTTGGAATGTAGAGAAGGTGATTATTATGGAAAAGTTAGCAGTTGAGGCTGATATCTTGGGGGAGAATATGAAAGGTGTTAAAATGCCTGATTTCAAAGCCAAATAATGGATTTGGACAGCTCTGATCATTTAGCCTAATATGATTTTTCTGTGTAATAAATGTATGTGTAACTGTTCAGAAATTAAAAACAAATATTTCAGATGTGTTCCCAAGATATTTTACTGAGTATTTCTTATAAGGCAAATCCAGATTTTTCCTCCTTATTGAAAAACTGTTCTGGCTGGCTACATTGTTTGTTTATATGGGTCTAGCAAACAGAAAGTAGGCTTCAGTATTTTTTGTAGTTCACTAACTTTTATTTCCTGACAAGTACTTTGTGAAGATTAAATCCAGAAATGAAAGGTGCTAGCGTAAAAGTGTAGTTTTATTTGAAAACCATGGTAAGAGTCTGCTTTATTAGTTAATTTATTTAATTTATTTGATGTGAGTATAGTTGACACACAATGTTATATTAGTAAAAGGTGTACAACAAGGTGATTCCACAAGTTTATATGTTATGCTATGCTCACCACAAGTGTAGCTGCTATCTGTCACCATACAGTGCTATTACAATATCATATACTATATACCTTATGCTGTGCCTTTTGTTCCCATGACTTGTTCATTCCCTAAGTGGAAGCTTGTATCTTCTACTCGCTTTTACACAATTTTCCCATACCCCTATCCCCCTCCCCTCTGGCAACCATTAGTTTGTTCTTTAAGTACAGCCTTTTTAAAAAATGTGTGTGTGTGTGTGCATGTGCGTGTGTGTGTAGGTATATGTGGATAGTTTTCTGAGTTCAGGGAATATTTATATATAAAGAATACAGACCTATATTTTTGCTATTGCTCAATCATGGTTCATATCTTAGAGAGTTAATATCTATACTATGATAGAATTGTGGTTACTCTAAGAAACCAAATATCATTTGTGTCAAGGATATTTCATTGCTTTTTCCTGTCAGAAAAAGTAAATACAGCTTGGGGAAAAAAAGGAGTAGTGATTAATGGTATACTGAGATTATATATGCTTACATATGCCATTTCTATGCTGTGTTGGGGGAGTATTTTAGGTATGCTATGGATAGGCAGATAGGGATTTTTTAAGCACATAAACTGTAAATCAGTCTGTCAGTCAAATCATTTAACTTCTGTGGGAGAAGAGGATAGAACAATACTAGATTTTTACACACAGAAAAAAAATGTAAGCCTTTTAACATTCCCTTTTGGTTGGTTAGGTGGGTAGGTGCAACCTTGGATATTTATTACTTGGGCGCCTCAGGATATGAAAGTGTTGACCAGAGGAAATGTATAGGAAAAAGGCAAAATGGTCTAAGGAATAAAGCATCTGATTGGAAAAAAAAGGCAAAAAAATAAAAAAATAAAAAAATAAAAAAAATTTAAAAAAAGGAAAAAACAGGCAAAAGGAACAAATAATTTGAGAAAGAGGTCTTGGAAATCAGGTTATGTATTCTTGCAAAGAGTGGCAAAAGTGGAAGATTTATTTGTTTGTATTGTATCATTCTCATTCCAAAAAGGATTAGAGACAAAGTAGATAGGTTACTTACCTTGGTAATGTGGGTTTTAGTTCAAGGTGAATGGATGGAGAGATTGGGAAGAACCCGGTTTTCATACTGCAGAAGTTTTTCTCTTAACTTGAGCTGTTGACTTGCTGCCATCTTGCAGGGGAAGCTTCATTCATCTCCTTGTGGAATAATATATATTTGGGCAGCTCAGTGGGATAATCATTTCAATTCCTGTCTCTAATGTTGATATCGAGTAAGCATTTTCAATAATATTTATCAAGTCATTCAAGTTCCTATATCCTAGTGAAAAATATCTTGCCTCAGTAATAGTTTATACTTATAAGCTTTTAGGCTTTTAGTATGTAATAGCTCTTTTTTAAAAAGATTTTATTTATTTATTCATGAGAGATACAGAGAAAGAGGCAGAGACATAGATAGAGGGAGAAGCAGGCTCCCCAAGGGGAGCCTGATGTGAGACTCGAACCCAGAATCCTGGGATCATGCCCTGAGCCAAAGGCAGATGCTCAACCACTGAGCCACCCAGGTGTCCCTGTAATAGCTCTTAATAGCATTGTTACTATATGTATTAAGTAATATTTTACCTTAAAGCTCTAATATGGACTAAAATTTATACTACTTTCTTTCTAGGACAGCCAGTAGAGGGGACTTCATGTTTTCTGCGGATCGTTTGGTAGGTGGAGTCTTTCCTTTTTTGTTTTATTGTTCTTAGTGATATAATCATAGTAGGCCAACTGACTTTTTTTTTAGGGAATTCTGGGCATGAGAGAGATTGTGCCAAGTAATCGTCATCCTGGTAAACTTCTGAAGTGTTGTTTCTGCTCTTTCATTAAGGCTGTGCCTCAATCCATTTAACCTCAAAGCATTGCCCATGAATTCATTCTCTATAATTCTGAGGTACTTCTACCTCTCAAGTGGATCTCGGCAACCCTTAAAGACCTCATCTTAGGGCAGTGAAGTGAAGTACGTCAAAAGAAAATCAAAGATATAAGGAGACCTAGAAGTTACCCTTGTGGTATACATTTAATACAGAAAAACTAATATCCTTCTTGTAGTTTTCATGGGAGGTTATTTATTTTGCCTTTTCTGTATTATCCTCACATGTGAAATACTAAGTTGGACTGTGTATACTTTCCTCAGGGGCTTCCTGTTAAGGACTGGTCAAGCCCAATTCAATTTGCTTATTTATTTTTTAGATTTGTGAAGGAAACCTTTTTTTAAAATTTATTTTTTAATTTAAATTCAATTAGCCAACATATAGTAAGTACATCATGAGTTTCAGGTGTAAAGCTCAGTAATTCATCAGTTGCATATAATACCCAGTGCTCATCCCATCAAGTGCCTTGCTTGGTGCCTGTCACCCAGTCACCCCGTCCCCCCACACCTCCCCTTCTGCAACCCTTTGTTTTCCAGTCAGGAGTCTCTCCTGGTTTGCTTCCTCTCTAATTTTTCCCCACTCATTTCCTGCCCCCTTCCTCCATGGCCCCTTTCACTATTTCTTATATTCCACACATAAGTGAGACCATATGATAATTGTCTTTCTCTAATTGACTTATTTCACCCAGCATAATACCCTCCAGTTCCATCCACGTCGATGTAAATGGTCAGTATTCATCCTTTCTGATGAGCCCAATTCAGTTTAGCTAGTGTGATCTGAGAGGATCTCAGGCCGAATTGAGTTGTTTTCAGGTAAAACATTGCATTTCCTTCTTGTGTGCTCAGTGCTTGGAATAAGGTTGACACATTTTCTGCTGTGGTTATTAGTATTTATCTATTTACAAAACATTTACTGAACTTGAGTTAGGCATTGGGCTAGGCTGTGTTGCAGGGGGAGGAGATAACAGCCGCAAAGAATATGGACATTGTTCCTGATCTCATGGAGTTTACATTCTAAATGCTGTTGTCAGTTTTTAGTTTGGGAAAGAAAGAAAAGTGGCTTATTAACTTCACAGGTGTAATCAGAGAATAGACAATAATTATTAAAGGGAGTGTGATGGGGGAAAAGGCATGAAACTAGATTTTCCATGGGTAAAATCTTAATTCCCAAGTACAGGCAGCTCCTCTTATGCTTTTGGATTTAAGTATTCCTGGTTCAGAGGCCACTTAATTTATAATCATTTGAGCTTCCAGGGGCAGTAATATACCTTGGCTTGCATTAAGGTCAATGTAATTGACCCTCCTGGAGTGATAGGTCATTCGGTCTTTATGCTTTTATCAAACCAAAGGAATAGGTTCAAGGAGGAAGGAACTTGTGTCATTGGCTGTCATGGAGAAAACAGAAGTCTTGGTGTTCATTAGTAGAAAATGGTTCCTCTTCCTTTTGCTTTCTTTGCCTTCTGTCTATAGAAGGTAGGAGTTAAGTTCATGGTTATTGTAAAATGCTTACCTGCTTATATCTTGACCAAATAAGACAATAAGGAGCTGTGGCATAATTCACATGAGGGGATGGCAATTTGGACCTCTCTCTTCTCTGCAGTTGACTCTGAAGGTTCTGATATTGGGGATGTATGCAGAGGGTCTTTCATGGTTGTGGTTGGGACTGGAGCTATTTAGGTTTCTGGTGTTGAGGATTTCTAGTTCACTGTTCTAGCACAAGGGTTCCATTATAGTTGACATTAATTCTATCATGGATATATCAGGATTGGCTTCCCTGGCACTCAGATCTTGAGTTCTTTATATTTAGTCACCCTTCTGGTTTTATGTTCTCTTATAAGGCCTGGACACATTAATTTCTGTCCTAGAGATGCAGGAGATAGGCAGGAGGTAAGACTCTTTAGAATAGTGTTATTAGGAGGGGTGCCTGGGTGGCTCAGTCCATTAAGCATCCAACTCTTGATTTCGGTTCAGGTCATGATCTCAGGGTTGTGAGATTGAGTCCCAGGTTAGGCTCTGCGCTCAGTGGGAAGTCTGCTTGAGACTCCCTCTCCACCTGCCCCTCCCCCACCTCATGCTCTCTCTCCAAGGATGACTCTTGTCACTTGTAGTTTTGCATCTCTCATAATAATATCGGCTGGACTAACTGAATGAGAATCAGAAGGCATACTTGAGCCTTTTGGTGGCAATCATGTGCCTTCCCAAGGTTGGATACCTAGCAGCAAGCAGCCAAACATTTGGGTCTATTTCTGCATCTAACCTATGATAGGTGCCCCCTTCCTACCTCCATAATCTAAACCCTTGCCTGTTGTGCCTAGTGTTCAGCTCCTGAAGCTAACAGCTAACAGTAGACCTAGCAGGTTCTCAACTTACTCTTCTTTTAACTCTGTAGATCAGACTTGTTGTGGAAGAGGGATTGAATCAGCTGCCATACAAAGAATGCATGGTGACCACCCCAACAGGTAACTAGGACTGTTACTCTCAGATTCTCATCATGAAAACTCTGAGAATTAGGGGGGAAATGGAAAACAGCAGTCTGAGTAAATCAGTATGCAAAATGAGGAGTCTAGGTGGAGCTGTTCTTTTAAATAACTTATTAAACTCAGAGACATTTAGTAAAAAATCTATGTGGGTGACTTTTTGTTAATGAATTGCTTGTCAATTCAAGTTAAAGGTTAATAAATATTCTTTAGCATGCAAGTGTTGCCTTTGATGACAGCCCATTGGGACCAGAGTTAAGAATTGCTGGCAGCTTATCTTCAACTCTGTGGGAGAAGCTACCAGTATTAATAAATGGGTGGGTTGGTTTGGCATTGAAACTCCAGGTAAAAGAGTGAGAAGTGAAAAAGACAAAGAAAACTAGATATGATGAGATTTGAAGAGAATATTTTGTTTTACTCTAATAGAACACAGCTGAAGATCCTTATTTCAGGGATTTGAAATTCTGATTTTCTCCTTTAGTAAATAATGGAAGCTGTTCTATTCAAAGGTTAACTTTAGGAAAATTAGGGTCTCGAGCTTGTTGCATCATAATTGATACAAATTCAGGATGACACTAAGGGTTGAACATGTCTTGGTAACTACTTCAACCTCTGTCTCCTGCTTTTTAAGGCAGAATGGAAGCTCATAAAAAGGGTTGGAATGAGGAGGCTCTCTGCTGTAGCTCACAGTGAGTTCCCAGTTTGAATTGATGGGGTTTATAGCACTTCCGAGGGCAATGATTCCCCTCTGAATTCAAATTGAGGAATGTGTACGTGAATATCAGTCCTATTCCTGGTTGGTGAAGTCCACATCTCCCAATTCTCCCCACAGGTTTCTTATGAGGGATTAAGAAATAACTGAAAAATCATGACTTCTCATTACCTAAGAGGTTATACAGAATGTCTAGACAATGGTTGCTCTGTACCCACTGGCTTTAAGCTATAGACACTTTAAAAATATGTGGATTTCTCTAGTAATGAAAGATAAATTCTTTGATTTTATTCCCCAATAGGATACAAGTATGAAGGAGTGAAATTTGAGAAGGGAAATTGTGGTGTCAGCATAATGAGAAGCGGTAGGTTTGCATATATGTGATTCTTGTCTCTTCGCACACATAGAAACAGTTGTCCAGGAGAGAGGTGGGCTTGTCTGCCATAATTGCATCCCGCCTTCACAAAAATCTCACCACCTGTGTTGTCTGTCCTCATGGTGGCCTGTGTGTTGCTGAGCTTGACTAATTTTAACTATAAAGCATCTACTCTACTGGCCTGCCCCCATGGGTAAGCCACTTTCAGAGAGCTTCAGGGTGGGATAGGAGGATAAGATGGTGCTGTCTTGGGGAGAACCGGGGAGCTTAAAAACTGATAGAATATGGCACAAATTCAGGCCTGCAGAACTCTGAATACCTGACTGGAGAAATAATTTGTTTTGTTTTAATTTCTTTTGTAGGGAACAGAATAATCCTACCCTACTAGGAGCTGGAGTGAATGGCTTATTCAGTGTTTTTAGTTTTATAGTTGCTGTGTATGTGACCATATGGCAAAAGCACTTAACTGTTATTAACTCTAGGTATTTCCAATTGCTTGTTTTATAAATGTTGTATTTGTATTTGAGTCCAACTGATTATTCTTTTAAACCAGACTTTGTGCAACAAAATTATGTGCCGCTTTTTCGCAACGGGTTTGCCGCCAGAACACAGGTGTCGTGAAAACCACCGCTAAACCTAAACCAAAATGGGAAAGGAAAAGACTCACATCAACATCATCGTCATTGGACTGGTAGATTCGGGCAAGTCTACCACTACTGGCCATCTGATCTACAAATGTGGTGGGATCGACAAAAGAACTATCGAAAAATTTGAGAAGGAGGCTGCTGAGATGGGAAAAGGCTCCTTCAAGTATGCCTGGGTCTTGGATAAACTGAAAGCTGAACGTGAACGTGGTATCACCATTGATATCTCCCTGTGGAAATTCGAGACCAGTAAGTATTATGTGACCATCATTGATGCCCCAGGACACAGAGACTTTATCAAAAACATGATTACAGGCACATCTCAGGCTGACTGTGCTGTCCTGATTGTTGCTGCTGGTGTTGGTGAATTTGAAGCAGGTATCTTCAAGAATGGGCAGACCCGTGAGCATGCCCTTCTGGCTTACACACTGGGTGTAAAACAACTAATTGTTGGTGTTAACAAAATGGATTCCACTGAACTGCCCTACAGCCAGAAGAGATACGAGGAAATCATTAAGGAAGTCAGCACCTACATTAAGAAAATTGGCTACAACCCCAACACAGTAGCATTTGTGCCAATTTCTGGTTGGAATGGTGACAACATGCTAGAGCCAAGTGCTAACATGCCTTGGTTCAAAGGATGGAAAGTCACCCGTAAAGATGGGAATGCCGGCAGAACCACACTGCTTGAAGCCCTGGATTGCATTCTGCCACCAACTCTTCCAACTGATAAGCCCTTGTGTCTGCCTCTCCAAGACGTCTACAAAATTGGTGGTATTGGTACTGTACCAGTGGGTCGAGTGGAGACTGGTGTTCTTAAGCCTGGTATGGTGGTCACCTTTGCTCCAGTCAATGTTACAACTGAAGTAAAGTCTGTTGAAATGCACCATGAAGCTTTGAGTGAGGCTCTTCCTGGGGACAATGTGGGCTTCAATGTCAAGAACGTATCTGTCAAAGATGTTCGTCATGGCAACGTGGCTGGTGACAGCAAAAATGACCCACCAATGGAAGCAGCTGGCTTCACAGCTCAGGTGATTATCCTGAACCATCCAGGCCAAATCAGTGCTGGATATGCACCTGTGCTGGATTGTCACAGAGCTCACATTGCTTGCAAGTTTGCTGAGCTGAAGGAAAAGATAGATCGTCGTTCTGGAAAGAAGCTGGAAAATGGTCCCAAGTTCTTGAAATCTGGGGATGCTGCCATTGTTGATATGGTTCCTGGCAAACCTATGTGTGTTAAGAGCTTCTCTGACAATCCTCCTCTGGGCCATTTTGCTGTTCGTGACATGAGACAGATGGTTGCTGTGGGTGTCATCAAAGCAGTGGACAACAAGGCAGCTGGAGCTGGCAAAGTCACCAAGTCTGCCCAGAAAGCTCAGAAGGCTAAATGAATATTATCCCCAATACCTGCCACCCCAGTCTTAATCAGTGGTGGAAGAACAGTCTCAGAACTGTTTGTGTCAATTGGCCATTTAAGTTTAATAGTAAAAGACTGGCCAATGATAACAATGCATCGTAAAACCTTCATAAGGAAAGGAGAATGTTTTGTGGACCATTTGTTTTTTTTTTTTCTTTTTGTGCGTGTGTGGCAGTTTTAAGTTATTAGTTTTTAAAATCAGTACTTTTTAATGGAAACAACTTGACCAAAAATCTGTCACAGAATTTTGAGACCCATTAAAACAAAAGTTTAATGAGAAAAAAAAATTATGTGCCTGTAATTAGAATGTCTACCTGTTATATGGGGATGGTTACTTCCATTCAGCAACTTAATAAATACATAAATAAATTAATTAACAAATTAATTAATTACTTTTTTTACAACATCCAAGCTTCAGTGGAAGCCTCATTTGCTTGCACTGGAGACGATGGATATTTTCACATATAAGCATTGCCTTTTCTCTGGCTGTGTATTTCTGTCGGTGAACAATTGAAGGCCTCAAGTAAAATAGGAGCTTTAAGCTCTCCTTTTTTAAAAAAAATATGATAGCTTTTAAGCAATGATAGGATTTTCAGGACAATGTTATTTAACTTTTTAAAAACTGGTGAAGACGATGGAGATGGGCTTTTAAGGCATTTTTTCTTCTATTTCAGCCCAGTTCCTGCTCTAAAGGTAACAGCATCCTCACAGCCCTAGTATATAGCAGATGACCTTGGGGTAATGCATAGACAGGGTTATTTTTTAATCTTATTAGCTATTGTTTGATTTTCATATATTTTAGAAACTGTTTTTATGTTTACAACAGTGATAGAAAGTTTCCTCTTAAAATAAATGTAAATGAAAATATTAATTTAAAGAAAAATATTAAGTAAATAACAGTACAGATCGAATTCTGATATAGCCTAAAATCTTGAGGATGGTGTGAGAGTGATTCACTTTTGGCAAACACTTCCTTAAAGGAATTTAGACTAAAAATAGCTGTGTTCAGAAACCAAGAGGGTAGTACTAGTGTTTGTTATGTTTCTTGGGGGAGGAGAAGGAAGGAACTTGAAAGCCAGCAATAAAACTAGCTTATCCTATTTTCATTGACCAGCCCTTAATCTGGTTTACTTGACCTGCACTAAGTATAAAATAAGAGCATATCAGAAATAAAAGTTCTTAGCTTAAGAAGAATTGCTCCCATCTTGACAATGTCCTTTTTGTATTAATAATAGCCACACACACTCTGCTTTGGTCTATTTTGGGACTTCAATTCTGTCAACCCTTTTTTTTTTCTTTTTAAAAATTTCTGTCTTCAAGGTGAGGCAATGGAACAAGGTTTACGAGACTGCTGTCGATCCATACGAATTGGGAAGATCCTGATTCAGAGTGATGAAGAGACACAAAGAGCCAAAGTATATTATGCTAAGTTCCCCCCAGACATTTACCGGAGAAAAGTCCTTCTGATGTATCCAATTCTCAGTGAGTGGCTGGAGTTTAATTTGTATACTTTGCTTATGGTTTAAATCAATTCGACTTAGTGACTGCCTTTTAGATACCCTTATATAAAGGCAAAACTGATTCTAAATGTATTTTTCTCAGTTGGATTTGGAGTTGCCCTGGGCAGTTAACCGGGGAATTTTTATTGTGTAATAAGAGAATATACATTGTCTAAACTTTATTAGCTCCAAAGAACTTTTGTTTTAAAATGAATGAAAGCTCTAAAGCAAAGGATCTGAGGCAAAATATATAGAACACAGAAAATTTATTGAAATATGTCCCTTCTCTAGCCCAAATAATATAGCAATGAATTTCTCAAGGATTTATCCTCTCTAAAAGTAATTTTTTTCTCCTATTCTGTTTTATGAGCTTATTCAGATCACAAACAGCATTGTCTCCGAGGGTTGGTAGTGGAGGGTGGGTGTCAAATTTGATATCTCAAATATCGAATAAATTTGGGGTTTGTTGTGTATTTGAAAGCTGAAAAGTGTGTGTATGATGTCCATTATTGAAAATAACACCATGGATTGGGCATCTGGGGTTAGGCATCCAACTCTTGGTTTTGGTTCAGAATCGTGAAATCAAGCCCAGCATCAGGCTCCGCCCCCTACTCTCTCGAATAAAGGAATGAATGAATGAGTAAATAAATAAAATCATTAAGAAAAGAATGTCATTGATAAAGACCACGCACCTTCAAATGAAGCTTTGCCTCGTGTTTTATGTCAGATTTCTAAATTGCCTTTATTTAACAATAAACTTCAAATATGTTTTGAGATAAATGTTAAAGTTGCTAATGCATTTGGTTGTCTTTTGATTTCAGGTACTGGAAATACTGTAATTGAAGCTGTAAAGGTTCTTATAGAACATGGAGTTCAACCCAGTGTTATCATCCTACTCAGTCTGTTCTCTACTCCTCACGGTGAGTTCAGCATAAGGTGGTTACTGGGGCTCCAGATGGTCATGGGTTGGGTGAGTGTATATCTGTCCAGACTCTCATCATGAAGAAAAGTTCATTTGCTTCCTCCACATTAAATCTATATCTAATTTTGGTAGTTCATAACTTGTGTTTATCATCTCTAAGCTTAGTGATAACAGTATTTTTGTACCATTCTAATGTTCAAATTCATATGGAAAAGTATGAACTAACCCCTTTGAGGGGGATTGCAGTTGTTTTCCTGGTATTTTTGTATGGGTAGAGCCTGCAAATGGCTGAAATGTCCCTGTTTCTCCTGACTTCTCACCTGAGCCTGAGAACTGCTTCCAAATAGTAAGAAACTTGAGGTTCTGTTTAGCCTTGTGGTCTTGTTACATAAACTTTCCAGCATGAAGCAAAGAACAGAAGTTTTCTAAGTTCTACTTCTGCCCAAAGAGCATAATGGTAGAACTGTGTGTTCTCCATTTCCTCAGGAAAGTCAGCCTAATATAAGGTCCTAGTTTTTTGCTATACAATCGAGGACATATGTGAAAGTATCCTAAGAAAATAATCAGACATACATATAGAAATTTAGCCTTTGGGGTATTCACTGCAGAGTTATATTTAGTGTAAAAAAAAAATTTGAGGGACGCCTGGGTGGCTCAGCGGTTGAGCATCTGCCTTTGGCTCAGGGCATGATCCTGGGATTCGAGATTGAGTCCCACATCAGGCTCCTTGCAGGGGGCCTGCTTCTCCCTCTGCCTGTGTCTCTGCCTCTCATGAATAAATAAATAAAATCTTTAAAAAGAAGTGAAAGTTGACTTACAATAAAGAAATATTTAAATAAATATAGATTCAAAGGATGTAATATGTAACTGTTAACTCATATTTTCAAATAATATTTAATAACATTGAAAAATCTCCATGTAAATGTAAAAAAAGCATGTTTAAAACATAACAGCATTAGAATAACGTAAAATATTATCACCAAGTTTAGAGAGGACTAATACATATTATGACTCTTATGACTACCAAAATCAGATTTGGACTTAACATAGAAGCTAATAAGTCTTTCCTTAGCATGAGAGGCTAGACAGATGCATAATCTATTTCAGTTTTCTTTTTTTAATTTATTTTTTATTGGTGTTCAATTTACCAACATACAGAATAACCCCCAGTGCCCGTCACCCCTTCACTCCCACCCCCCGCCCTCCTCTTCTTCTACCACCCCTAGTTCGTTTTCCAGAGTTAGCAGTCTTTACGTTCTGTCTCCCTTTCTGATATTTTCATTTTAAAATACACACTATATCAATGGTGGTTATCTTAAGATGGTGAGACTCTAAGCAATTCATTTTATTTTTTAAGGTTTTTCTTTGTATTTTACAAATATTTGACAAGGAATTTGTATTTGTTTCATAATTGAAAAGAAAGGGAAATATATAGCTTCTAGCTAGGGCATTTCCTCATTTCCAAAAGTTCCCAGTCTCAGCCAACCTTGAAGAAGCTATAGTGTATCCAATCGGGAGGGCTGCTTTCAGTAGACCATTGATTATTTTGTTGTTTCATAATAAAAATTTACCTGTAGTTCAAATGTTGATGGTGACAAAGGGCAATTTGCTTTGTCATATATATATATATATATATATATATATATATATATACACACACACACACATACAGCAGAGGTAGCACTGTAATCATTGAGATAATCAAATAATTAGTGGGTTTTCTGCCTTTGGAAGTTGAAAAGTAACTATTAGTTCTAAGAGTATACATTAGAATAATATACTATTCTTTGACATTACAGATGAAAAAAGTCTTATTCTGTGGCAGCATTGCTATGGTTTTTTAGTTTGGTGAGGCTACTAGCTAGTCCTTTTTCCTGCAACCCCAAAGCTAAAGTCCTAACTTCTAAAAGCTAGCTCACTCTGACATACCAAGGAAGTTTTTACACTTGTTGCAGTTGAGAAACCATCATCTTTTATATGATCCTGTTTCTGGAAAGGGTTGTATTCTTTCTATTCCATCTGCCTTTAATTTTTTTCTGGTTTTATTTATTTTTATTTTTTGTATATTTTTTTATTGGAGTTCAATTTGCCAACATATAACACCCAGTGTTCATCCCATCCAGTGCCCCTCTCAGTGCCTGTCACCCACTCACCCCATCCACCTGCCCACCTCCCCTTCTACTAACCCTTGTTCATTTCCCAGAGTTAGGAGTCTCTCATGTTCTGTCACTGTCTCGGATTTTCCCACTCATTTTCTCTCCTTTCCCCTATAATCCCTTTCACTATTCTTTATATTCCCCACATGAGTGAAACCATATAATGTTTGTCCTTCTCTGATTGACTTACTTCACTCAGCATAGTACCCTCCAGTTCCATCCAAGTTGAGACAAATGGTGGGTATTCATCTTTTCTAATGGCTGAGTAATACAATGGGATATTACGCATCCATTTGCCTTTAAAATGAAACAAAACAAAGCAAAGACTCTCCAGGGAGAAAGTTGCTATAACTGTATGTATTTTAAAAATCTTGGTTAGAAAACAATTTGATTCGAGGAATTTATCAGTGAATGGGTGGAGGCATAGTGTGATGATTGTGAAAGTTTTTCAGATATCAAACTAAGAGATTAGCCAAATCTGACTAGGTATTTAAAGGTCATTGCTTTCTGTCTTCTGTCTATATTATACCTAGTGACTATAAAATTCCTGAATTCCAGTGACTGGAAGAAGTTATACCATAACAGCAATTTTCCTTTTATTTTTTGAAGGTGCCAAATCAATCATTCAGGAGTTTCCCGAGATCACAATATTAACTACTGAAGTTCATCCTGTTGCGCCTACACATTTTGGACAGAAATACTTTGGGACAGACTGAGTTACCAAAGGAAAATCAATTATCTTGTGTAATATTACATTTAATGTTTGAGTTTCTACTTGTTTTATTAATTCACTTGAGGAATGGCAGAGAAAATTTTGCTTTGTAATTTTTGGGAGTGAGTATAGTAAAGAGGAACTATTTGAGGTTTATTTAATTTATTTGGTTATTTCTTTATTGTTGGTACCAAATTCAATAGGGAAGTACACACAATTCTTAGAAAATATTTTAATAGTATTCTTATGCAAGTTGATGATCCCTCAGGGCATAGAAACTATTTCCTAATATATTTTTAAGTAGGCTCCACACCCAGCATGGAGCCCAGTGCGGGGGCTTGAACCCACAACCCTGAGATCAAGACCTGTGCTGAGATCGAGAGTCAGATATTTAATTGACCAAGCCACCCAGGTGCCCCAAAACTATTTCATAATTTTTCAACCTCTCAGTTTGGACTCCTCCTTCAAACCTCTCAGTTTGCCGCCACAGTAAAAGCCCAAGTGAAAGTCCATTCTTTGGTCCACTATACTTTACATTTTGTTTAGTTTCCTTTTAGTTCTAGGGAAATTTCATGTTTATGGCTGTTGTCACCTGTTTCTCCTCTTTATTCCCAGTACTGTACATGCTGGTTACTTGGAGAGGATGAAAAAAAGAATGCTTCCTGGAATTTTACATTTCCATTAATATCCTCACTCAATTAGCAGACCCATGTTATGTGGTTACCTCTTCAGTCAAGCCATTATGTTTTTCATGGCTCAATTCCTATCCTGTGCATGGTTGGTAGATGCTTTGCCAAGTATAATGCAGTGAAGAAGATGGTGAGCATTTTCAACAACTGAAACTGTAACATTAATTTACATAGATAGATTGAATCAGGGATATCTGGATGCTGACAAGGGTGGGCTAAGTACTGTTAATGCCATCAATGCCCTAGAAAGGAATTTGTGGTAGTTTTTTGAGGTATGGGGTAAAGAACAGTTTCTTGCTGAGTTTTATGACCAATAAGTACATTAAACTGCTACATTTTTAATTTGGATATTTCATTCAATTTGGAAATGAGTTCTTTTGCATGCTTGTCAACTGTAGCTATATTAATGTTAAAAAACCATGATATTTTTTAAATCCTTAAGATTTATGTGTGTTTATATTTAGGCCTCTGAAAGGAAGACAAACTGTTGTAGAAATCAGTGTTTGTGTGCTGAAAATTGTGAAATCCTGATCTTATTTTACATTGATATTAAACATTTTAACAGTGGCTCTGACTGATGACTTGAATAATTATACTCTCATAGCCCCCTAAGCAGCTGTTGTGGGCCTGTGTTCCAAAAAATTCAGAAAGAGCATCAGGGAGTTTCTTAGAACCAAAGCTGAGGAAAGTCAGAAACAATTAGGGGAGAGGAAGGAAAGCTGGTGTACAATGGAATGCATTTTCCCTATAGAGCCTAGGAATGCTACAAAGGCTTCACTATATTTTTTCACTTTATTTTCAATTTTTTTAGTTTTTATTTAAATTCATTGTATGTTAGTTAACATATGGTGTAATATTAGTTTCTGGTGTTGAATTTAGTGATTCAACACTTATGTGCAATACCCAGTGCTCATCACAAGTGCACTCTTTAATCCCCACCATCTATTTAACCCATCTCCCACCCTGTCCCCTTTAGTCACCATCAGTTTGTTCTCTATAGTTAAGAGTCTGTTTCCTAAAAAAAAATAAAAATAAAAAAACAAGTCTGTTACCTTGTTTACCTTACTCTCCCCCATCATGGTCATTTCTTTTATTTCTTAAATTCCACATATGAATGAAATTGTACTGTATTTGTCTTTCTCTGACTTATTTCATTTGGCATAATACTCTCTAGCTCTGTCCATATCATTTCAAATGGCAAGATTTCATTATTTTTATGACTGAGTAATATTCTATTATACAAATATATTCCACAACTTTATCTAATCATCAGTCCATGGAGATTGGGGATTTTCAAATAATTTGGCTATTGTTGATAATGTTGCTGTAAACATCAAGGTACATGTATCCCTTCGAATCTGTATTTTTATATCCTTTGGGTAAATACCTAGGAGGCTAATTCCTGGGTCTTAGTGTAGTTCTATTATTAACATTTTAAGGAACCTCCACACTGTTTTCCACAGTGGTTGTACCAGTTTGCATCCCCACCAATGGTGCATGAGGCTTCCTTTTTCCTCCACATCCTCACCAACACCTTTTGTTTCTTGTGTTGTTGATTTTAGCCATTCTGAGAGATGTGAGGTGATACCTTATTGTAGTTATGATTGGTATTTCCCTGATGGTGAGTGATGTTGAGCATCTTTTCATGTCTATTAGGCATCCATAGTTCTTCTTTGGAAAAATATCTATTCATGTCTCCTGCCCATTTCTTAACTGGATTATTTGTTTTTTGGGGTATTGAGTTTGCTAAGTTCTTTATACATATTGAATACTAATCCTTTATCAAATAGTAATTTGCAAATTTCTTCTCCTATACTGTAGGTTGCCTTTTAGTATTGTTGATTGTTTCTTTCACTGTGCAGAAAAGCTTTTTATTTTTGTGAAGTACCAATAGTTTATTTTTGCCTTTGTTTCCTTTGCCTCAGGAGACATATCTAGAAAGAAGTTCCTTCAGCGGATGTCAAAGAGCTCACTGCCTATGTTCTTCAGGATTTTAATGGTTTATTGTCTCACATTTAGGTCTTTAATGCATTTTGAATTCATTTTTTGTGTATGATGTAAGAACATGCTCCAGTTTTATTCTTTCACATGTTGCTGTCCAATTTTCCCAACAGTTAGACTGTCTTTTTTCTGTTAGATATTCTTTCCTGCTTCATTGAAGATTAGCTCACCATATAGTTATGGGTCCATTTCTGAGTCTTCTATTCTGTTCTGTTGATCTATGTGTCTACTTTTGTACCACTACCATACTACCTCAGTCACTACAGCTTTGTAATATAACTTGAAGTCTGGAATTGTGATGCCTCCAGCTTTTCTTTTCTTTTTCAAAGTTGCTTTGGCTATTTGGGATCTTTTGTGGTTCCATACAAATTTTAGAATGGTTTGTTCTAGCTCTGTGAAAAATGCTGGTAGTATTTTTAAAATTTTTTTTTATTGGAGTTCAATTTGCCAACATATAGCATAACACCCAGTGCTCATCCCATCAAGTGCCCCCCTCAGTGCCCATCACTGAGTCACCCCAAGCCCTGCCCACCTCCCCTTCCACTACCCCTTGTTCATTTCCCAGAGTTAGGTGTCTCTCATATTTTGTCACCCTCACTGATATTTTCACTCATTTTCTCTCCTTTCCCTTTATTTCCTTTCACTAATTTTTATATTCCCCAAATGAATGAGACCATATAATGTTTGTCCTTTTCCTGTTGACTTATTTCACTCAGCATAATACCCTCCAGGTCCATCCACGTCGAAGCAAATGGTGGGTATTTGTCGTTTCTGATGACTGAGTGATATTCCACTGTATACATAGACCACATTTTCTTTATCCATTTGTCTTTTGATGGACACTGAGGCTTCTTCCACAGTTTGGCTATAGTAGACATTGCTGCTATAAACATTGGGGTGCAGGTGTCCCGGCGTTTCACTGCATCTGTATCTTTGGGGTAAATCCCCAGCAGTGCAATTGTTGGGTCATAGGGCAGATCTATTTTTAACTCTTTGAGGAACCTCCACACAGTTTTCCAGAGTGGCTGCACCAGTTCACATTCCCACCAACAGTGCAAGAGGGTTCCCCTTTCTCCACATCCTCTCCAACATTTGTTGTTTCCTGCCTTGTTAATTTTCCCCATTCTCACTGGTGTGAGGTGGTATCTCATTGTGGTTTTGATTTGTATTTCCCTGATGGCCAGTGATGCGGAGTAGTATTTTGATAGGGATGCATTAAACATGTAGTTTGCTTTGGGCAGTATAGACATTTCAGCAATATTTGTTCTTTTGTTCCATGAGCATGGACTGTCTGTTTCTTTGTGGCATGTTCAGTTTCTTTTGTCAGTGTTTTATACTTCTCAGAGTACAGATTTTACCTCTTTGGTTAGGTGTATTCCTAGGTATCTTATGCTTCTTGGTATAATTGTAAATAGGATTGAGTCCTTGATTCGTCTTTCTGCTGCTTCATTATTGGTGTATAGAAATGCAAAAGATTTCTATATGTTTATTTTGTGTCCTGCGGCTTGACTGAATTTGTTTATTTTGTTATCTAGCAATTTTTTTGTAGAGTCTTGGGTTTTCTATGTAGAGCATCAAGTTGTCTGAAAACAGTGCAAGCTTGACTTCTTCCTTACTGATTTGGATGCTTTTTGTTTCTTTTTCTTGTCTGTTTGCTGAGGCTACAATTTCCAGTACTATCTTAAATAATAGTGGTGAGAACGGACATCCCTATCTTGTTCCTGATCATAGAGGAAAAACTGTCAGTTATTTCTCATTGAGGATGATATTAACTGTCAGCTTTTTTGTATATGGCCTTTATTATGTTGAGGTATGTTCCCTCAGTCTCTAGTTTGTTGAGGGTTTTTATAAAAAATGAACACTGTATTTTGCCAAATGATTTTTCTGCATCTACAGAGAGATCATATGGTTCTTATCCTTTCTTTTATTAGTGTGGTGTATCATCTTGATTGGTTTGAGAATACTGAAACATCCTTACAACCTAGGAATAAACTACATTTGATAGTGATGAATGATTCTTTTAATGTTCAGTTGGATTTGATTTCCTAAGTATATTTTTAAAAGATTTTATTTGAGGGCAGCCCTGGTGGCGCAGCGGTTTAGCGCCGCCTGCAGCTCAGGGCGTGATCCTGGAGACCCTGGATCGAGTCCCACGTCAGGCTCTTCAGGGTGCCTGCTTCTCCCTCTGCCTGTGTCTCTGCCTCTCTCTCTCTCTCTCTGTGTGTGTGTGTGTGTGTGTGTCTCTATGAATAAATAAATAAAATCTTAAAAAAATAAATAAATCTTCTTAAATTAAAAAAAAGATTTTATTTGAGAGGGAGAAAGAGTGTACACGAGCAGGTGGAAAGGTGCAGAAGAAGAGAGGGAGAAGCAGACTCCCCACTGAGGAGGGAGCCTGATGGGCCCAGTCCCAGGACCCTGAGATCATGACCTGAGCTCTCCAGGTGCCTCTATATTTCCTAGTATTTTATTGAGAAATTTTGCATCCATGTTCATTAAGGATTTTGGCCTGTAATTTTCTTTTTTACTGGGGTCTTTATCTGGTTTTGGTATCAGGGTAATGCTGGCCTCAAGAATGAGTTTAGAAGTTTTCCTTCCAATTCTGTTTTTGAAATAGTTTGAGAAGAATAGGTATTTTTATTTTTATTTTATTTTTTATTTTTATCAATTTATTTTTTATTGGTGTTCAATTTGCCAACGTATAGAATAACACCCAGTCCTCATCCCGTCAAGTGCCCACCTCAGTAGCCGTCACCCAGTCACCCCCACCCCCCGCCCACCTCCCCTTCCAGCACCCCCAGTTCATTTCCCAGAGTTAGGAGTCTTTCATGTTCTGTCTCCCTTTCTGATATTTCCCACTCATTTTTTCTCCTTTCCCCTTTATTCCCTTTCACTATTTTTTATATTCCCCAAATGAATGAGACCATATAATGTTTGTCCTTCTCCGATTGACTTATTTCAGTCAGCATAATACCTTCCAGTTCCATCCACGTCGAAGCAAATGGTGGGTATTTGTCGTTTCTGATGACTGAGTGATATTCCACTGTATACATATACCATATCTTCTTTATCCATTCATCTTTTGATGGACACTGAAGCTCCTTCCACAGTTTGGCTATTGTAGACATTGCTGCTATAAACATTGGGGTGCAGGTGTCCCACTGTTTCATTGCATCTGTATCTTTGGGGTAAATCCCCAGCAGTGCAATTGCTGGGTCATAGGGCAGGTCTTTTTTTAACTCTTTGAGGAACCTCCACACAGTTTTCCAGAGTGGTTGCACCATTTCACATTCCCACCAACAGTGTAAGAGGGTTCCCTTTTCTCCTCATCCTCTCCAACATTTGTTTTTTCCTGCCTTGTTAATTTTCCCCATTCTCACTGGTGTGAGGTGGTATCTCATTGTGGTTTTGATTTGTATTTCCCTGATGGCAAGTGATGCAGAGCATTTTCTCGTGTGCTTGTTGGCCATGTGTATGTCTTCCTCCGTGAAATTTCTGTTCATGTCTTTTGCCCATTTCATGATTGGATTGTTTGTTTCTTCGCTGTTGAGTTTAATAAGTTCTTTATAGATCTTGGAAACTAGCCCTTTATCTGGTACATCATTTGCAAATATCTTCTCCCATTCTGTAGGTTGTCTTTGAGTTTTGTTGACTCTTTTGCTGTGCAAAAGCTTCTTATCTTGATGAAGTGCCAGTAGTTCATTTTTGCTTTTGTTTCTCTTGCCTTCATGGATGAATCTTGCAAGAAGTTACTGTGGCCAAGTTCAAAAAGGGTGTTGCCTGTGTTCTCTTCGAGAAGAATAGGTATTAACTGTTCTTCAAATGTTTGGTAGAATATATATAATATATAATATAATATATATATATTATATTTATTGTTTCATAAGAGAGAGGCAGAGATAGGCAGAGGGAAAAGCAGACCCTTTGCAGGGAGCTTCATGCGGGATTCGATCCTAGGACCCCGGGATCACGAGCTGAGCTGAAGGCAAATGTTCAACCACTGAACCACCCAGGTGCCCCTTTGCCATATATTTTTTCATAATATGATGTTACAATTGTTTATATTTCTGTGGTGTTGGTTGTGATTTCTCCTCTCTCATTTGTAATTTTATTAGTTTGGGTCTTTTTTCTTTTTGGCAAGTCTGCCTAAGGGGTTTATCAATTTTTATTTTCTTTTATGAAGCAGCTCCTGGTTGCATTGCTCCATGCTATTGTTTTTTCATTGCTATATTTTGAATCTTATTATTTCCCTCCTTCTGATGGCTTTAGGTAACATTTTTTTTTTTTGTAGATCCTTTAGGTGTAAGGTTAGGTCCTTTCTTTTCTCAAGCCCAGCATGTATCCTTATGACTGTTGCTTGAAATTCTCCCTCAGGCATGTTACTTTTATATCTGTTCTACTTAGATATCTGGCTGTGGCCTTACCTTGTTCTTTCATTTGGGATGAATTCCTCCTTCTTGGCATTTTGTCCATGTCTCTAACTTCTCTGTGTTAAAAAAAAAAGGCAGTTATGTTTCCCTTTCCTGAGAGTAATAACTTTATGAAGAAGGGATCATACAGGGTCCAGGGCCTGGCACTTTAGGGATTATGTCTGGTGTGTGCTTGTATACTCTGCTGTTTTGTTTGGGCTGGTCTATCCTTCAGGCCAGTTATCTGCAAAGGCTCTCCTTACCTGCAGTGGACACTGTTTGGTCTGGCCAAAATGTGGTGAGTTTTAACTAGATTTACTCTGGTATGCTTGTTAAATAAGACCTGATACTATGTCCACTAGAGCTAAAGACCTCTCTGGTCAGGAGACATGGTATTGCAGGGCTTTCTGCTGATCTTCTGGAGAGAGGCCTGTCACCCGGGGACTGAGGCAGGCTTCACCAGGAAGGACAGTGTTGCCAGAACCCAGGGATTTCGGATCCAGCGTAAACAACTTAGGCTACTGGTGTTGCTTTATGCAGATGGCTCTGTGTTTATGCTGAGGGGCTAGGGATGGAAATGGCCCTAGCCAACTCTCTTGTCACTAGAGAGGCATCTCCCTGAACTTTGCTTCTCAGGGACTCACTCCAAGAAGAGCCAAATAATCTCCTCCCATGTGCCCCAAGAATTTTTTATATCACTATTTCCGTGCCATCTGCCCCTGGGTTGCAAGAACTCATGAAAATCAGCCCCTCTCATTTTCCTAGTCAATGGCTTTGGGGAAATGGTCTCCTTGTGCATTCTACTGTGTGCTTCTTTCTCCTTTAGCTTTCTCCATGACCACAGCTCCTAACCCTCTGTAGTACCCTCGATCTGTTTCTTCCCTTAACCACACTCTATACTTCCTATCTTTGATGTGGCTTCTTTTCCCCCTTTTAGATGTGGAGTTTGTTCCATCAGTCTTCAGGTTGATTTCTGGGGCATTTAAAATGGTTTGTTAGTTATATAGTTGTAGTTGAGGAACAAGATGAGCCTTGAGTCCTCCTAGTATGCCACCAGCTTAGCTCTACCCTATCTCCCTTTATTTTTTAAAACTGTCATAATATTGAAAACTGAGATTAATCGATAGATTACCCATTTTATAATTCTTTCATGGCAAATGTTGCTCTCATGTTCTTACTGCAATTATCATTTATACTTATCAGTTAAGTATTTTGATACAATTTGGAATTTGTTTATTCCTGATTAGCAGAAGGTGTAACTGAAGTCCAGTAAAGCCCAAATCTTTAACTCAGTGTCCTAGGAAAAATGGGAGCAGAAAATTTAGATAGCAGCCAGGTTTGGCATAGATAGATGCATTGAATTAGTTGGAAAGGTGATGTCTACCATTATAGGAGTCAGTGCTTCTGAGTTAGTACTTATGTTAGGGTTTCAATATTTTGAAGTAACTGAACATCAGACAAGTTCATACTCAAGTGCAGGTATAAAATGAAATATCATTTCAAGCAAATTATTTTTATATCGTCAGCCATTTAGATTTAATGTGTCTTATTTTTACATCACTGAACATGATTGAGATTCGATTATATTTGGTTCCCATATGGAGGGAATTCCTACTGTAAATAATAGCAATTATTCGGTGGGATCATATTTCCCAGTAGTCTTTTTCCTCTACTCCACTTCAGATCTTAAGAAAAATTGTAACCATGTCTTCTGAAATTTGGACTTTTTAAAAGATTTTATTTATTTATTCATGAGAGACACAAATAGAGGCAGAGATATAGGCCGAGGGAGAAGCAGGCACCCTGTGGGGAGCCTGATATAGGACTCGATCCCAGGACCCCAGGATCATGACCCAAGCCAAAGGCAGAGCCACTGAACCACCCAAGTGTCCCTGAAATTTGGACGTTTTTACCAAGTGAGGGATTATTTGTAGGGTTAGTTACTTATACAACCAGGGCCTGGGAAATTTTCTAAATGATATAAAATTAACAGTCTATATAATATAAGATTGTTTTTAATGACGTGAGCTTCAGAGCAGTTTAAACTGTGTAGATTCCTTATTGAAGAAAGAATCCTTAACACCACAAAAATGATACTCAAATAGTATACAATAGTGTTTCTCAAAAGTTAATGTGCATCAGAATCACCTGGACCTCACCACTAGAGTTTCTGATTTGGTAGGGTCTGGAGTAGGGCCTGAGGACTTCAGTTTCTAAGTTCCCAAGTAATGCTAATGTTGCTGTTCTGGTAGCCATACTTTGATTTCAGGTACTGCTTTTATAATACCAGACTTTCATGATGTAAATTTCCTTATAAATACTGATTTAGGGCAGCCCAGCTGGCTTAGCAGTCTACTGCTGCATTCAGCCCAGGGCCTGATCCTGGAGACCTGGGATCAAATCCCATGTCAGGCTCCCTGCATGGAGCCTGCTTCTCCCTCTGCCTGTGTCTCTGCCTCTCTCTCTCTCTCTCTCTCTCTCTCTCTGTGTGTGTCTCATGAATAAATAAATAAAATCTTTTAAAAATACTGATTTAGCTATACCTCAAAAATTTTGATATGTTGTGTTTTCATTTTGGGCAAAATACATTCTCATTTCTGTTTTTGTTTAATATTTTATTTATTTATTCATGAGACACACAGAGAGAGGTAGAGACACAGGGAGAGGGAGAGAAGCAGGCTCTGTAAGGAGCCCAATGTGGGACTCCATCCTGGATCCTGGGATCATGCCCTGAGCCAAAGCAGATGCTCAATTGCTGAGCCACAAAGGCATCCAATGTCCTCTTGATAAATTGAAATTTTATCATTATAAAATGTGTCCTTTTACTCCTGGTAATGTCCTTTCTTATGAAATCTGCTTTGTCTGACATTAATATAAACATTTCAGTTTGCTGTTGATATATTAGTATGGTATATCTTTTTCCATCCTTTGGCTTTTAACCTATTTGTGTTTTTATATTTAATTTGAGTTTCTTGTAGGTAGCTTGGAGTTGGGTCTTGCTTTTTTATCCAATTCAACAGTTTCTACTTTTTAATTGGGGTATGTGGACCATGTTCATTTAATGGGATTATTGATATGACTAGTTTTAAATCTACCATCTTAATATTAGCTGTTAGTTCCATTTGTTTATTTGGTACTGGTTCCTTATGCCTTATAATATATACCTTTAACTTACCACAGTCCATTTCACTTATAAGAATTGAAACAATATACTTCAGCCTTTGTGCTATTATTGTTCTTTTGTATATTTTTTTTATTGCAGTTCGACTTGCCAACATATAGTATAACACCCAGTGTTCGTCCTGTCAAGTGCCGCCCTCAGTGCCCATCACCCACTCACCCCATCCACCCACCTCCCTTCCACTACCCCTTGTTCATTTCCCAGAGTTAGGAGCCTCTCATGTTCTGTAACCCTCTCTGATTTTCTAACTCATTTTCTCTACTTTCCCCTATAATCAATTTCACTGTTTTTTATACTCCCCATATGAATGAAACCATGTTGACCTTCTCTGATTGACTTACTTCACTCAGCATTATACCCTCCAGTTCTATCCATGATGAACCAAATGTTGGGTATTTGTTGTTTCTAATGGCTGAATAATATTCCATTATATACATAGACCACATCTTTATCCATTCATCTTTCGATGGACACCAAGACTCCTTCCACAGTTTGGCTATTGTAGACATTGCTGCTATAAACATTGGGGTGCAGGTTTCCTGCCACTTCACTGCATCTGTATCTTTGGGGTAAATCCCCAGCAATGCAATTGCTGGCTCATAGGGTAGCTCTATTTTTACCTCTTTCAGGAACTTCCACCCTGTTTTCCAGAGTGGCTGTACCAGTTCACATTCCCACCAACAGTGCAAGAGGGTTCCCCTTTCTCCGCATCCTCTCCAACATTTGTTGTTTCCTGTCTCGTTAATTTTCCCCATTCTCACTGGTGTGAGGTGGTATCTCATTGTGGTTTTGATTTGTATTTCCCTGATGGCAAGTGATGTGGAGCATTTTCTCATGTGCTTGTTGGCCATGTCTATGTCTTCCTCTGTGAGATTTCTCTTCATGTCTTTTGCCCATTTCATTATTGGATTGTTTCTTTGCTGTTGAGTTTAATAAGTTCTTTATAGATCTTGGAAACTAGCCCTTTATCTGATAGGTCATTTGCAAATATCTTCTCCCATTCTGTAGGTTGTCTTTTAGTTTTGTTGACTGTATCCTTTGCTGTGCAAAAGCTTTTTATCTTGATTAAGTGCCAGTAGTTCATTTTTGCTTTTGTTTCTCTTGCCTTCATGGATGTATCTTGCAAGAATCTGCTGTGGTCATGTTCAAAAAGGGTGTTGCCTATGTTCTACTCTAGGACTTTGAGGGATTCCTATCTCACATTTAGATCTTTCATCCATTTTGAGTTGGTCTTTGTGTATGGTGTAAGAGAATGGTCCAGTTTCTTTTTTCTGCATGTGGATGTCCAATTTTCCCAGCACCATTTATTGAATAGGCTGTCCTTTTCCCAGTGCATAGTCTTTCCTGCTTTGTCGAATATTAGTTGACCATGGAGTTGAGGGTCCATTTCTGGGTTCTCTATTCTGTCCCATTGATCTATGTGTCTGTTTTGGTTCCAGTACCACACTGTCTTGATGACCACAACTTTGTAGCACAACTTGAAATCTGGCCTTGTGATGCCTCTGGCTCTGGTTTTCTTTTTCAATATTCCCCTGCCTATTCAAGGTATTTTCTGATTCCACACAAATCTTAAGATGATTTGTTCCAACTCTCTGAAGAAAGTCCATGGTATTTTGAGAGGGATTGGATCGAATGTGTAAATTGCCTTGGGGAGCATAGGCATTTTCAGAATATTAATTATTCCAATCCAGGAGCATGGAATAATTTTCCATCTCTTTGTGTCTTCCTCAATTTCTTTCAGAAGTGTTCTGTAGTTTTTAGGGTATAGATCCTTTATCTCTTTGTTTAGGTTTATTCCTAGGTATCTTATGCTTTTGGGTGCAATTGTAAATGGGATTGACTACTTAATTTCTCTTTCTTCAGTCTCATTGTTAGTGTATAGAAATGCCACTGACTTCTGGGCATTGCTTTTGTATCCTGCCACACTGACAAATTGCTGTATGAGTTCTAGCAATTTTTGGAGTGGAGTCTTTGGGTTTTCTATATACAGTATAATGTCATCTGCGAATAGGGTGAGTTTGACTTCTTCTTTGCCAATTTGAATGGTTTTTGTTTCTTTTCTTGTCTGATTGCTGCTTCTAGGACTTCTAGTACTATGTTGAATAGCAGTGGTGAGAGTAGACATCCCTATCGTGTTCCTGATCTTAGGGGGAAGGCTCCCAGTGTTTCCACATTGAGAATGGTAATGGCTGTGGGCTTTTCGTAGATGGCTTTTAAGATGCTAAAAAAAAAAAAAAAAAAAGATGCTGAGGAATGTTCCCTGTATCCCTACACTCTGAAGAGTTTTGATCAGGAATGGATGCTGTATTTTGTCAAACGCTTTTTCTGCATCTATTGACCAGATCTCATATGGTTCCCGTTTTTCTCTTGTTGATGTGATCTATTATGTTGATTGTTTTATGAGTGTTGAACCAACCTTGCATCCCAGGGATAAATTCTACTTGGTCATGGTGAATAATCTTTTTTTTTTAAAGATTTACTTATTCATGAAAGACACCCTCACACACAAAGAGAGAGAGAGAGAGAGAGAGAGGCAGAGATGCAGGCAGAGGGAGAAGCAGGGAGAGGCTGTGTAAGGAGCCTGATGCGGGACTTGGTTCTTGAACCTGGGATCAGGCCCTGAGCTGAAGGCAGACACTCAACCACTTAGCCACCTGGGCGTCCCTGTGAATAATCTTCTTAATGTACTGTTGGATCCTATTGGCTAGTATCTTGTTAGAACTTTTGCCTCTGTGTTCCTCAGGGACATTGGCCTATAATTCTTGTTTTTGGTGTAGTCTTTGTCTGGTTTTGGAATTAAGGTGATGCTGGCCTCATAAAACGAGTTTGGAAGTATTCCATTCCTTTCTATCCTTTGGAACAGCTTTAGTAGAATGGGTATTATTTCTTCTTTAAACGTTTGATAGAATTCCCCTGGGATGCCATCTGGCCCTGGACTTTTGTGTCTTGGGAGGTTTTTGATGACTGCTTCCATTTCTTCCCTGGTTATTGGCCTGTTCAAGTTTTCTATTTCTTCCTGTTCCAGTGTTGGTAGTTTGTGTTTTTTCAGAAATGCATCCATTTCTTCTAGATTGCCTAATTTATTGGCGTATAGCTGCTCATAATAAGTTTTTAAAATCGTTTGTATTTTCTTGGTATTGGTTGTGATCTCTCCTTCATTCATGATTTTATTAATTTGAGTCTTTTTTCTTTTTTTAAATTTTTATTTATTTATGATAGTCACACACACACACACACACACACACACACACACACACACAGAGAGAGAGAGGCAGAGACATAGGCAGAGGGAGAAGCAGGCTCCATGCACCGGGAGCCTGACATGGGATTCGATCCCGGGTCTCCAGGATCGCGCCCTGGGCCAAAGGCAGGTGCCAAACCGCTGCGCCATCCAGGGATCCCTCTTTTCTTTTCAATAAGGCTGGCTAATGGTTTATCTGTCTTATTAAGATTTTCAAAGAACCAACTCCTGGTTTTTGTTGATATTTCTACAGTTCTTCTGGTCTCTATTTCATTGATTTCTGGGCAAATCTTTATTAACTCCCTTCTTCTGCTTGGTGTAGGTTTTATTTGCTGTTCTCTCTTCAGTTCCTTTAGGTGCAAGGTTAACTTGTGTTTTTGAGTTTTTTCCAACTCTTTGAGGGATGCTTGTATTTAATTGTATTGTAGTCCCTCTTAGGACTGTTTTTGCTGTGTCCCAAAGATTTTGAATGATTGTATCTTCACTTTCATTAGTTTCCATGAATCTTTTTAATTCTTCTCTAATTTCCTGGTTGACCCATTTATCTTTTAGTAGGATGCTCTTTAGCCTCTACATTTTTGAGTTTCTTCCAAATCTCTTGTTGTGATTGAGTTCTAGTTTCAAAGAATTGTGGTCTGAAAATATGCAGGGGACTACCCAAACTTGTGCTTTCGGTTGAGACCTGATTTTTGACCCAGCATGTGGTCAATTCTGAAGAAAGTTCCATGTGCACTTGAGAAGAATGTGTATTCAGTAGCGTTCAGATGGAAAGTTCTGTATATATCTGTGAAATCCATCTGGTGCAGTGTATCATTTAGATCTCTTGTTTCTTTGGTTGTGTTGTGCTTAGAATATATGTCATTTGCAGAAGTCTGTGTCGAAGTCTCCTACTATTAGTGTATTATCATCGAAGTATCTCTTTAGTTTGGTTATTAATTGATTGATATACTTCGCAGCTCCCACATTAGGGGCATAAATATTCATTATTGTTAGGTCTTTTTGTTTGATAGACACTTTAAGTATGATATAGCCTCCCTCTTCATGTCTTACTACAGTCTTTGGGATAAACTTTAGTTTATCTGACATAAGGATTGCTACCCTAGCTTTCTTTTAAGGAGCATTTGAATGGTAAATGATTTTCCAACCTTTCATTTTCAGGCTGGCAGTGTCCTTAGGTCTATAATGAGTCTCTTGTAGACAGCAAATAGATGGGCCTTGCTTTTTTATCCAGTCTGAAATCCTGTGTCTTTTGATGGGATCATTTAGCCCATTCACATTCAGAGTAACTATTGAAAGATATGAATTTAGTGTCATCATAATACCTGTTCAGTCCTTGTTTTTGTGGATTATTTCTTCAGACTTCCTATTTGACAGGGTTCCCCCTTCATATTTCTTGCAGAGCTGGTTTGGTGGCCACATATTCTTTCAGTTTCTACCTATCTTGGAAGCTCTTTATCTCTCCTTCTATTCTGAATGAGAACCTTGCTGGACATAGTATTCTTGGCTGCATGTTCTTCTCATTTAGGACCCTGAATATATCCTGCCAGCCCTTTCTGGCCTGCCAGGTCTCTGTGGAGATGTCTGCTGATAATCTAATATTTCTCCCCATATAAGTTAAGAATCTCTTGTCTCTTTCTGCTTTCAGGATCTTCTCTTTATCTTTGAAATTTGCAAGTTTCACTATTAAATGTCAATGTGTTGAAAGGTTTTCATTGATTTTTTTGCAGGGGGGAACCTCTCTATTTCCTGGATCTGAATGCCTGTTTCCTTCCCCAAATTAGGGAAGTTCTCAGCTATGTTTTGTTCAGATATGCTTTCTGGCCCTCTGGCCCTCTTGGCATTTTCTGGAACACCAATTATATGTAGATTCCCCCTTCTCAGGCTAACACTTGTTTCCTTTAACCTTTCCTTATGGTCTTTTTTCTCTTTTTTTCCTCATCTTCCTTCCTTGGCATCAACTTGTCTTCTGTGTCGCTCACTCTTTCTTCTTCCTCATTAACTCTCATCTTTAGGACCTCCAGGTTGGATTGCATCTCATTTAATTGATTTTCAATTTCGGCATAATTAGATCTAAATTCTGCAGTCATGAAGTCTCTTGAGTCCTTTATGCTTTTTTCTAGAGCCACCAGTAGCTGTATAATAGTGCTTCTGAATTGGCTTTCTGATATTGAATTGTAATCCAGATTTTGTAACTCTGTGGGAGAGAGGACTAGAATCCTTTATGATTTTTCCAGAGCCACCAGTAGCTTTGTAATTGTGCTTTTTTTTATAATTATGCTTTTGAATTGGCTTTCTGACATCGAATATGAATCCATATTATATAACTCTGTGGCAGAAAGTACTGTTTCTAATTCTTTCTTTCATGGTGAATTTTTCCTTCTAGTCATTTTGCTCAGTTCAGAGGGGCTGTGTGAGCAGGCTGAGTCAAGAATACCAACCACAGGGATCCCTGGGTGGCGCAGCGGTTTAGCCCCTGCCTTTGGCCCAGGGCGCGATCCTGGAGACCCGGGATCAGATCCCATATTGGGCTCCTGGTGCATGGAGCCTGCTTCTCCCTCTGCCTATGTCTCCGCCTCTCTCTCTCTCTCTCTCTGTGTGTGTGTGTGTGACTATCATAAATAAATAAAAATTAAAAAAAAAAAGAATACCAACCACAACCTAAGTAAATTTCACCCTAGATGATTCTGACAAGGTCAGAGACCAGAAAATACAAAGACTGGAACAAAATAAAACAAAAGGACCAGCAAAGTGAAAAACAAATTTTAAAACAAAGTAGTAAAAACTAAAAAGCAAGAATCTCAAAGGAGAAGAAAAAAAGAAAAGGGAGGAAAGAGAAAAAAGCAAAAGTAAAGAGGAAAAAGGAAAAAAAAAGAAGAAAGAAACGGGGGGGGGGGGTTACTGGGAGATGGTGGTGGTGAAGAAGTTGTAGTGGAGGGAGAATGTAGAAGTGTCCTAGAGGGTCATCCTCTTGGTTCTGGTGTATTTTGTTCTGTATGTTAGAATATGCTCAATACCAAATTTATATAAACCCCCAATACTTATAGAAAGCCCCAACCTTGACCACCAAAACATAAACAAGATAAAATCGGGGGCAGAATGGGAAGGAAGAGAGAATATAATCACAAGAATTAACCAGCATGGTATTTCCCTTGGTTCTGGGTGTATGCTGGTCATGTTTTAGAAGGTATTCACTGTCACCATTGTAGAACAAAACGAGTCAGAGAAAAGAGTAAACACAAAACAAAAACCTGTATTTCATATATCTCCCCAAATTAAATTGAATACATTGCAGGGAATGCAGAAGTGAAAAATGTATCTAAGACATGTAATTGTAGAAATATGAAAGTCAAAAAGACAAAAATACTTAAAAATAAGCTGGTAAAATATTGTAGTTAAGGTGGGAAAGGAGAAAAATATTGGAAATTTTTAGTTTATATAAAAATGATTTGTAATGGAAAAAGGGAGGAAAAAAAGGGAGACCCTCTAGTTCTTTATACTATTTTTCCCTCAATTTTCTCTTGGTCCTGGAGCTTTCCAGCATTGCTTGGTTAAAAATTTCTTCTTCCCTTGTACTTCGAGCTGGTTCTGGGGGAGGGGTCTGCTCTGTTGATTATCAGGTGCCTGTACCTGGGTGGAGATGCCCCGCCCCTCACCAGGTGCTGGGTTCAGTTGGAGCTGTCTATCCTGTGAGGCCTGTGTTCCCTAACAACCCTGCCTTCTCCAAGCACAAGGTGAAAACAAAGAGGAAAAACAGCAACGGTGCTGGCCAGATTTCAAGATCTGGAGTTGAGCTCCCCACGAGTAACTAATGCAGTCTTCCAATCCTCACTGGCCTAGATGCTCCCAGGGCTGGTGCGGATTCACTGATCTGCACAGCTTGAGGGCGTCCAGCAGCAGAAGAGTTCTCGGTGTCTTGTGCCCCGTTCCCGGGGGGAACCCAGGATCTCCATCTTTGTCCTCTTGGATGCCATGGGATCTGGGGTCCTGTGCTGCTGGACCCACACTTCCCCGGGGGGGAAGGTCACCTCTTCCAAAGGGAATGGGGCAGAGCCACCTTCATCTGGAGCCAGCCCGCCTAACCGACTGGCTTCTCCCAAATGTTCCAGAGAGCTGCGGCTCTCCAGCCCTTTACTGATATTGGACTTTGGTTTGTGGTGTGCTTTCCCTAGGCGCCCCTCCTCTTGTAGTGACTCCCAGAATCTTGAGGCTTCACCGCCCCTCCAGGGATTTTGCCCGATTTCCCTGCTAAGCACTTTACCGTCCCTGAAAATTCCGGTACAGATTTTTAAAGTTCCCGCTTCTCCAGGGCTGGGCTTTCATGTCCCAGAGTCTTTTGGGGCTCCACTTTAGCAGGGCTACTCGTGGTGCCCCTACCCCACTTTATGCTTTTTTATTTTTTTTTTCTGCCTTCCTACCTTGTTAGAAGCGAAAACTTTTTTCTCTGTAGCATTCCAACTGTTCTCTCTTTAAAACTCAGGTTGAATTCATAGGTATTCAGGATGTTTTGAAAGTTATCTAGGTAGATTTGTGGGACCAGGTGAGTTGAGGACCCCTACTCTCTACCATCTTGCCCCTCCCTCCCTCGTATTCATCCTTTCCTATGGCTGAGTAATATTCAATTGGTATATATATATATATATATATATACACATATATACATATATATACACATATATGTACACACATATACAGACACATATATGTGTGTATATATACACATATGTGTGTGTATATATATATACACACATACCAATAGATATATATACCAATGGATATATATATATGTATGTATATATATATGTATATATATATTTTTTCATAGTTTTAAGACTTTTTTGTTGGAGTTCAATTTGCCAACATATAGCATATCATCCAGTGCTCACCCTGTCAAGTGCCCCCCTCAGTGCCCATCACCCAGTCACCCCAACCCCCCACCCACCTCCCTTTCCACTACACCTTGTTCATTTCTCAGAGTTAGGAGTCTCTCATGTTCTGTCATCCTCACTGATATTTTCACTCATTTTCTCTCCTTCCCCCTCTATTTCCTTTCAATAGTTTTTATATTCCCCAAATGAATGAGACCATATAATGTTTGTCCTTCTCTGATTGACTTATTTCACTCAGCATCATACCCTCCAGTTCCATCCACGTCAAAGCAAATGGTGGGTATTTGTCGTTTCTAATGGCTGAGTAATATTCCATTGTATATATATACCACATCTTCTTTACCCATTCATCTTTCGATGGACACTGAGGCTCCTTCCACAGTTTAGCTATTGTATATCACATATTGTTTATCCATTCATCTGTTGAAGAACATCTTGGCTCTTTCCACAAGTTGGCTATTATCGACATTTCTGCTATAAACATTGGAGTGCAGGTGCCCCTTCAGATTACTACATTTGTGTCTTTGGGGTAAATATCTAGTAGTGCAGTTAAGGTCATAAGATAGCTCTGTTTTTAACTTCTTGAGGAACTTCCATACTGTTTTTCCAGAGTGGCTATAGCCACTTGCATTCCCACTAACAGTGTAAGAGGGTTCCCCTTTCTCTGCATCCTCACCAATATTTGTTATTTCTTGGCTTGTTGATTTTAGCCATTCTGACTAGTGTGAGGTGATATCTCATTGTGATTTTGACTTGTATTCCCTAATGCTGAGTGATATGGAGCATTTTTCTTTTCTTTTTTTTATGGAGCATTTTTCCTGTGTCTGCTGACCATTTGTGTATCTTCTTTGGAGAAATGTCTGTTCGTGTCTTCTGCCCATTTCTTGATTGGATTCTTTGTTTCTTGGGTGTTGAGTTTGATAAGTCCTTATGCATCTTAGATTGCTAGCCTTTATCTGATGTCATTTGCATGTATCTTATCCCATTCCATAGATAGCCTTTTAGTTTTGTTGACTGTTTCCTTTGCTGTGCAGAAGTTTTTATCTTGATGAAGTCCCAATAGTTCATTATTGCTTTTGTTTCCCTTGCCTTTAGAGATATGTCTAGCGAGGAGTCACTGCAGCTGAGGTGAAAGAATTTGTTGCCTGTTTGTTCCTGTAGGATTTTGATGGATTCCTGTCTCACATTTAGATATTTTATCTGTTTTCAGTTTATCTTTGTGTAGGATGTAAGAAAAAGATCCAGTTTCAGTTTTCTACATGGCAACCACTAATTTACTTACTGTTTCTATGGATTTGCCTATTCTGAACATTTGGCTTAAATGATGGTGGAGTAGGAAGACCCTAAACTCATGTCATCCCATGGATACAATTAGATGATATTTCCATCAGAGCAGACAACCCAGAAAAGTGCCCAACAAACTCCACAACTAAATGTAGGGAAGAGGCCACATCAAAGAGGATAGGAAGGTAAGGGCTTAGTGGCTACCTAAACCCTGTGGGTCTCACCAGCAGAAGGAGGCTTCTGTGGGCACAGAGAATGATAAGAAAGAAACTAGTACACCAGGGAGCCTACAAAGGGAAGATAAATCCCCTATGGGGATTTCATTTACCTTTTAAAATCAGAGGGGCTAATGTGGGCACTGAGGGGGGCACTTGACAGGATGAGCACTGAGTGTTATTCTCTCTCTCTCTCTCTCTCTCTCTCTCTCTCTCTATATATATATATATATATATATATATATATATATATATTCAGAGGGGCTGAATTTAGTGAATGTTTACAACTAGTGGAACTTAAAGCCTGAAATTTAAAAAATCAGGGGGCTTGCTTATGAAAGAGACCAGAGGACTATAGGAAACTGAGTCCTTGCCAATAACAAGACAGCATAGCTGGGAAACAACAGTTTGAAAAGTAGCTGGGGCTTGTGGGAGGGAAAGTTAGTTACTAACCTCAGAGTTTGCTCAGGAACTTCACCAGGAACAAAGGAGGTGGCAGATGCCATTTCTCTCCCTCACCCGACACTATAAACACACAGCCACCTGCAGGAACCATTGCAGCACCCAACTTACTACCTAACTTGCTTACACTGTTCTCTGTCACCATCAGCCAGACCTGGACCAGTCCCAGTGCTTTGGGTACCCTCCCCAAGAAGACGCATGCAAACTTTAAAAAGCACTGCTTCTATTGAACTCCTGTGGAGAAGTAGCACACCTTTGTTAAAAGTGCACACCTTGATGAAGGGAAGGAAAAATAAAATAAGATGAAAATTGAGAGGGAGACAAACTATAAGAGACACTAAAGTCTAAGAAACAAACTGAGGATTGCTGGAGGGGAGAGGGTGGGGGGAGAGATAGTTGGGTGATGGGCATTAAGGAGGGCACTTGATGTAATGAGCACTGGGTGTTATTTGCAACTGATGAATGACTAAATTCTACCTCTGAAACAAACAAATAAAAATAGATAATAAAAAGAAAGTGCATCCGTTGCCTGCACATACTTTGTCAAGCAGCCCAGGCTGGCCTGGGTCTATAGGGTGGCAGCAGGTCCCCTGTGGGAGAGGACCAATGCCCACAGCTTGTGTAACTGTGCCCCTTTCCAAATGTACACACTTTGTGAAGTGCCCCTGTCACCTGTGCAAGCTTTGTGGAGCTCCACCTCCTGCTAGAGGATGACCAGTTCTATCTGGTTAAAAGTTTGGCCCAATACTTTCAAGAGCAAGAGACATATTTGACTTTCCTAACACAAATAGAGAGGCAAAATGAGGAGACTGAAGAATATATCACAAATGAAAGAACAGAACAAAACTACAGATAAAGACCTAAGTGAAAAAGATATAAGTAAAATGCCTGATAGAGAATGTAAAGTGATGATAATAAGATATTTACTGTGTTTAAGAAAATAGTGGAGGAAATCAGTGAGACCTTAAGAAAGAGGTAGAAATCATAAAAAAGAACCAGAGATAACACAATAAATGAAATTAAGAATAGAGTTGATAGAATAAATAGCAGGATGGAAGAAACAGAAGGAATTAATGAACTAGAATCCAGAGTAATGTAAAGTAATAAAGCTGAACAAATGACAGAAAAATGAATTATGCAAAATGAGAATAGACTTAGGGAATGTGGTGACTGCATCAAGCGTAATAACATTTGCATTATGGAGATCCTAGAAGAAGAGAAAAAAAAGGAGGAAGAAAATTTATTTGAAGAATTAATATCTGGAAACATCCATAATCTAGTGAAGAAAACAGATATCCAGATCCATGAGGCACAGAAATCCCCCCAAAAAATCAATCAAAGGAGGTCCATATTAAGATACATAGTAATCAAAATGGCAAAAAGTAGTGATAAAGAATGAGTTTTAAAAGAAGCAAGAGAGAGGCACCTGGGTGGCTCAGTGGTTGAGCATCTGCCTTCAGCTCAGGTCATGATACTGGTGTCCTGGGATCCAGTCCTGCATCAGGCTCTCCACAGCGAGCCTCTCTCTCTGTGTCTCTCATGAATAAATAAATAAAATATTAAATAAATAAAATCAGCAAGAGAAAAGAAGACAGCTGCATACAAGGGAAACCACATAATAAAGTCATAAGCAGATTTTTCAGCAGAAACTTTGCAGGCCAGGAGACAGTGACATGATATATTTAAAGTTCTGAAAGGAAAAATCTGCAGTCAAGAATACTCTATCCAGTAAGGCTGGAACAGAACAAACTGAGAAATAGCTTCCCAGACAAACAAAAGCTAAGAGTTCATGACCAGTAAACCAGCCCAAAGAAATATTAAAGGGAAATATTTGAGTGGAAGGGAAAGACCAAAAGTGACAGTATGAAAAGTAGGAAACAAAAAAGCAGTAAAAATAAATATTTTTATTAAAAAAATCAGTCAAGGCATTACCAAAATAAAAGGATGTAAAATATGACACCATATGCCTAAAATGTGTATGAGGAGGAAGAAATAAAGAATGGGTTCAAACTTAAGTGACCATCAACTTAATATAGACTGCTATATGCTGAAAAGACATTATATATCTTTCTATTTAATTTATTTCTGCTTAATATTTATTATTTCCTTCCTCCCACTGGTTTTTAGTTTTGTTTTTCCTTCTTTTTAAGCTCTTTTATGTGTAAGGTTTGGTTGTTTATTTGAGATTTTCCTTATTTCTTGAGGTAGGCTTGTATTGCTAAGATTCCATCTTAGAACAGCCTTTATTTCATCCTACTTTTTTTTTTTATTTTTTTTGGTGCTGCTTTCTGTTTGCGGGTGTTTCAACTAACCGTGCTGGGGAGGTCGGCTGCTCTACCCTGGTTAGTTACCCGGGGCGTGGTGGGTATCAGCAGATCACCTGCAGCTGCCGACCACCTGGCCATCGGGATCTGCGGGGTGCTCAGGTGTGGTTGCTTCGGACCTGTGATGTTGAGCTGCCTTCACTATCTCTACGGGAGTTTATTCTGCCAGGTCACATGTGCCCTGGGCAGGGAGAGATCGGCTTGAGACCCAAGAGCCCGTTGCAGTGGTGGTAGATCTCAGAACTAACTAGAAGTCAAAAACCACTGGTTGCTAAAGAGACATTATTTTTCCCAATGGATATTCTTTCTTGCTTTGTTGAAGTATATTTTACCATATAGTTGTGTTTTCATTTCTGGGTTTTCTCTTCTGTTCTGTTGTGTGTCTATTTTTGTGCCAGACCCACATTGTTTTGATCATTATACCTTTGTCATATAACTTGAAGTCTGGAATTGTGATGCCTCTAGCTTTGTATTTTTTTTTCAAGATTGCTTTGGCTATTCAGAGTCTCTTGAGCTTCCATAGAAATTTTAGGATTGTTTGTTCTAGCTCTGTGAAAAATTATGTTGGTATTTTGACAGAGATTGCATTAAATGTGTAGACTGCTTTGGATAGAATAGACATTTTCGCAATATTTGTTCTTCTAATCATCATGGGATGTCTTTCCATTTCTTTGTGTCCTCTTCAATATCTTTCATTAGAGTTTTATAGTTTTCAGAGAATAGATCTTTCACCTCTTTGGTTAGGTTTATTCCTAGGTATCTTATGGTTTTTGGTGCAATTGATTCCTTGATTTCCCTTTCTGCTGCTTCATTATTGGTGTATAGGAATTGCAACAGATTTCTGTATGTTGATCTTGTTATTATGTGACTTTACTGAATTTGTGTTCTTGCAATTTTTTGGTGGAATTTTATAGATTTTCTATAGAGAATATCATGTCATCTACAAATAGTGTAAGTTTTACTTATTTGCTGATTTGGATGCCTTTTATTCCTTTTTCTTGTATGATTGCTGTGGCTAGGACTTTTAGTACTATGTTGAATCAAAGCGGTGAGAGTGGATATCCTTTTCTTGTTCCTGACCTTCGGGAGAAAACTTTCAGTTTTCATCATTGAGTGTGATGTTAGCTGTGGGTGTTCATATACGGACTTTATTATGTTGATGTATGTTCCTTCTAAACCAACTTTGTTGTGGGTTTTTATCAAGAATGAATGTTAATACTTTGTCAAAAGCCTTTTCTGTGTCTATTGAAATGATCATATGTTTTTTATCCTTTCTCTTATTGATTTGATGTATCACAGTGATTGATATGCAACTATTGCAACCTGGGAATAAATCCAACTTGATCATGGTGAATGATTTTTTTAATGTATTGTTAGATTCAGTTTGGTAATATGTTGTTGAAGATTTTTTGCATGTATGTTCATCAGAGATATTGGCCTGTAGTTTTCTTTTTTTTATAGTCTCTTTATCTGGTTTTGGTATCAGTGTAATACAGGCCTCATAGAATAAATTTGCAAGTTATACTTCCTCTTCTATTATTTGGAATATTTTGAGAAGAATAGTAATAGGCCCTCAATGTTTGGTAGAATTCACCTGTGAAGCTGTCTGATCCTGCACATTTTTTGTTGGGAGTTTTTTGATTACTGATTCAAGTCCATTGCTGATAATAGTTCTGTTCAAATTTTCTTTCTTACTGATGCAATTTTTGGAGGTTATATGTTTCCAGGAATTTATCCATTTTTTCTAGGTTGTCTGCTTTATTGGCATATGATTTTTCTTACAATTGTATTTCTGTGGTGTCAGTTTATTTGAGTATTATTTATCTTATTTATTTGAGTCTTCTCTCTCTCTCTCTCTCTCTCCTTTTTTTTCTGATGAATCTGGCTACACATTTATCAATTTTGTTCATCTTTTCAAAGAACCAGCTCCTGATTTCATTGTAGTTTTCTTTTCTATTTAATTTATTTCTGCTTAATATTTATTATTTCCTTCCTTCCACAGTTTTTAGTTTTGTTTTTCCTTCTTTTTTAGCTCTTTTATGTGTAAGGTTTGGTTGTTTATTTGAGATTTTCCTTATTTCTTGAGGTAGGCTTGTATTGCTAAGATTCCATCTTAGGACAGCCTTTGTTTCATCCTAGTAATTTTGGACCATTGTTTCTTTCCTTTTCTTTTCTCTCCATGTACTTTTTAATTTTCTCTTTGATTCTTCATTGGCCAATTTATGTTTAGTAGCATGTTATTTAACCCACATATTTGTGCTCTTTACAGGATTTTTTCTTATGTGGTTGATTTCAAGTTTCATAGCTTTGTGGTCAGGAAAGATGCAAGGAATGAATTTGATCTTTTTGAAATTTATTGATACTTGTTTTGTGATTTATTCTGGAGAATATTTCATGAGCACTTGTAAGGAATATAGATTCTACTGTTTTAGGATGGAAAGTTCTGAAAATATCTGTTAAATCTATCGAATCCAATATGTCATTCAAAGTTACTGTTTCTTTGTTGATATTCTGTTTGGATGATCTCTCCATTGATGTAAGTGGGTATAAGTCCCCTGCATTATTGTATTACTACCAATTATTTCCTTTATGCTTGTTATTGACTGCTTTAAGAATTTGGATGCTCCCATGTTGGGTGCATAAATATTTATAATTGTTATGTCTTGTTGGATTGTCCCCTGCATGGTTAAATAGTGTCCTTTTTTGTCTTTTGTGATAGTATTTGTTTTAAGCTCTGTTTTATCTGATATAAATGTTGTTACCCTGGCTTCCTTTTCACATCCATTTGTATGGTAGAAGTTTCTCCATCCTCTCACTCTCAATCTGTAGGTGTATTTAGGTCTGAAATGAGTCTCTTGTAGGCAGAATACACATGAGTCCTGATTTTTATTCATGCAGTCACTCTGTCTTTTCTTTCTTTGTAGTTTCAAGTTTTTATTTAAATTCCAGGTAGTTAACATACAGTGTAAGAGTAGTTTCAGGAGTAGAATTTAGTGATACATCAAACATCCACTACTCATCACAAGTGTGATCCTTAATATCTATTACCCATTTAACGCATCCCCTTGCCTGTCTCTCCAACAACACTCAGGTCATTCTCTATAGTTAAGAGTCTGTTTAGGAGTGTCTGGGTGGCTCAGTTGGTTGAGTGTCCAACTCTTGGTTTTGGCTCAGGTCATAATCTCAGAGTCATAGGATTGAGCTCTGCATTGGGCTCCATGCTCAGCAGGGAGTCTGCTTCAGATTCTCTTCCTCTACCCCTCCCCCTTGAAATAAATAAATAAACAAACAAACAAATAAATAAATAAATAAGTAAAATTTTTTTATTTATTTAGACAAAAAGAGTCTTGGGGCACCTGGGTGACTCAGTAGTTGAATGTCTGCCTTTGGCTCGGGTTGTGATCCCAGGGCCCTGGGAACGAATCCTGCATTTAGTTCCCCAGAAGGAGCCTGCTTTTCCCTCTGCCTATGTCTCTGCCTCTCTCTCTGTGTCTCTCATGAATTAATAAAATATTTTTTTAAAAAAGAGTCTGTTTTATGGTTTGTCTCTTTTTTTTCTCCATATGTTCATCTGTTTTGTTTCTTAAATTCCACATGAGTGAAATCATATGCTATTTCTCTTTCTCTGAGTTAATTTACTTTGCATAATACAGGATATCTCCATGCACATTGTTACAAATGGCAAGATTTCATTCCTTTTTTAAGGCCAAGTACTATTCCATTATATACACACACACACACATATATATATATATATATTATATATATATATATATATAATATATATACACATATATACCACATCTTCTTTATCCATTTATCATTTGACGGATATTTGTTTTTTTCCCATAATTTGGCTATTGTTGATAATACTGGTATAAACATTAGGGTTCATGTTTCACTTTGAATCAGTATTTTTGTATCACTTGTATATATACCTAGTAGTACAATTGATGAATCATAGGGTAGTTCTATTTTTAATTTTTTGAGGAACCTTCATACTGTCTTCCAGAGTGGCTGTACCAGTTTGCTTTCTCACCAACCCTGAGAGTTCCTCTTTGTACATGTTATGCCAAATCTTTTGTTTCCTGTGTTGTTAATTATAGCCATTCTGACAGGTGTGAGGTGATATCTCATTGTAGTTTGATTTATATTTCCCTGAGGATGCGTGATATTGAGCATCTTCTCCCTTGTCTATTAGCCATCTGTAGGTTTTCTTTGGAAAAATGTCTGTTCATGTCTTCTGCCCATTTTTTAACTGGATTATTTGATTTTGGGTGTTGAGTTTGATAAGTTATTTATATATTTTGGATACTAACCCTTTATCAAATAGGTAATTTGCAAATATCTTCTCCCATTCCTTAGGCTGCCTTTTGATTTTGTTAACTGTTTCCTTTGCTATGCAGAAGCTTTTTATCTTGGTTAAGTCCCAATAGTACATTTTGCTTTTGTTTCCCTTGCCTCCAGCGATGTATCTAGTAAGAAGGTGTTACTGCCAATCTTGCAGTGGTTACTGCCTGTGTTCTTCTCTAGGATTTTAATAGTTTCTTTTCTCATATTTAGGTTTTTCATGCATTTTGAATTTATTTTTGTGTTTTGTGTACGAGTTCCAGTTTCATTCTTTTGCATGTTGCTGTCTAGTTTTCCCAACACCGTTAGTTAAAGAGACTTTTTTCCCCCATTGGATACTCTTTCCTGCTTTGTTGAAGATTACTTGACCATATAGCTGTGGGTCCATTTTTGGGTGTTATCTTTGTTCCATTAATGTGTGTGTCTATTTTTGTGGCAGTACTATATGGTTTGGTCCACTACAGCTTTGTAATATACATTGAAGTCCAGAATTGTGACGCCTCCAGCTTAGATTTTCTTTTTGAAGGTTGCTATGTTTCTTCAGGGTCTTTTGTGGTTGCATACAAACTTTAGGGTTGTTTGTTCTAGCTCTGTGAAAAATGCTGGTGGCATTTTGATAGGGATTGCATTGAATATGTAGATTGATTGCTTTAGTAGTATAGACATTTTAACAATGTTTGTTCTTCCATTACATGAGCATGGAATATCTATTTGTTTCATTTTCAATTTCTTTCATCAGTGTTTTCTAATTTTCAGAGTACATATCTTTTACCTTTTTGATTAGTTTTATTCCTAGATATCTTATGTATTTGGTGTGATTGTAAAAGGAATTGATTCCTTGATTTCTCTTTCTTCTGCTTCATTATTGGTGTGGAGAAATGCACCAGATTTCTACACATGGATTTTGTTACCTGCAGCTTGACTGAATTCATATATCAGTTCTAGCAATTTCTTGGTGGAGTCTTTTAGATTTCCTACATAGAGTATCATGTCTGCAAACAGTGAAAGTTTGAATCCTTCCTTGCCTATTTGGATGCCTTTTACTCCTTTTTGTTATCTGACTGCTGAGGCTAGGACATTCAGTACTATATTAAGTAATAGTGGTGAGATTGGATATTCCTATCTTAATCCTGACCATAGAGGAAAAGCTCTCCATTTTTCCCCATTAAGGAGCTGTGAGTTTTTTTGTATTTGGCCTTTATGATGTTAAGTCATGTTCCCTCTATCCCTACTTTGGTGAGGGTTTCCATCAAAAATGGACGTTATAGTTGGTCAAATGCTTTTTCTGCATCTGTTGAGAGGATCAAATGGTTCCTATCCTTTCTTTTATTAAGAGTGGTGTACCATATTTATTGATTTACAAATATTGAACCAGCCTTGCAAAATCCCACCTGATTTTGGAGAATGATTGTGTTAACATATTTGAGTTGCTAGTATTTTGTTGAGAATTTTTTTTTTGCCCATATTAATCAGGGATATTGGCCTGTAATTCTTTTTTCAGTGGAGTCTTTTTTAAAGAAAGATTTTATTTATTTATTTGAATGAGAGAGAGAGATAGCATAAGCTGAAAGGAGAGGGAGAATCAGGCTCTACACCAGGAGGGAGCCCATCATGGGGCTTGATCCCAGGACCTGGGATCATGACCTGAGCCCAAAGGCAGATGCTAAACCAACTGAACCACCCAGGTTCCCCTTCAGTGGAGTCTGTCGGGTTTTCAAATCAGGGAAATACTGGCCTCATAGAAAGTGTTTGGAAGTTTTCCTTCCATTTCTATCATTTGGAATAGTTTGAGATGAATAGATAGTAACTCTTCTTTAAATATCTGGTAACATTTCCCTGTGAAGTCATCTGGCCCTGGACTTTTGTGTGTTGGTAGATTTTTAATACTGATTCAATTTGGAGGAGGGGCAAGGTGGCGGAAGAGTAGGGTCTCCAAATCACCTATCCCCACAAAATTACCTAGATAACTTTCAAATCATCCTGCAAATCTACGAATTCAGCCTGAGATTTAAAGAGAGAACAGCTGAAACGCTACAGTGAGAAGAGTTCATGCTTCTGTCAAGGTAGGAAGACGGGGAAAAAGAAATAGAAACAAAAGGCCTCCAAGGGGGAGGGGCCCCGCACGGAGCCGGGCTAAGGCCGGGACGAGTGCCCCCAGGATAGGAGAGCCCCGTCCCGGAGAAGCAGGAGCTGCACCAACCTTCCCAGGCAGAAAGGCGCTTGCAGGGAATTAGAGCAGGACGCCAGGAGGGCTGGGACGCCCTCAGGGTCCCTGGGACACTAACAGACACCTGCACGCCCAGGAGAGTGTGCCATACCCCTTGGCGAGCTCCCTAAAAGACTGCAGTGCACACAGCTGGACCCGGAGCAGCTCGGAGGGACTCGGGCGGCGACTCCACGGAGGGGGCTGGGCGGCCGGGAGCAGCTTGGAGGGGGCTCGGGCAGAGGAAGAGGCTCCGGGCGGAGGGGGCTGTGCGGCCAGGGAGCAGCTCGAAGGGGCTCAGGTGGAGGCTCCGCGGAGGGGACTGTGTGGCCGGGAGCGGGAATCCAACAGCACAGACCCGGAGCACAGGGTGTCGGGACACAGCCCAGGATGCGGCCTCCCCCGGGACAGGCAGGGGCCGGGAGGGCCCAGGACAGCAAGGACGCACCTGCCCCAAGCTGAGCAGATCAGTGGCCCCGCCCCAGAGACTCCAGGCCCTGCAGACCCAGAGCTCCGTAGTTACTGTGGGAGCTGAATTCAGGTTTCCAGAGCTGCCGCAGCCACTGGGGTTGTTCCTCCAGGGGCCTCACAGGGTAAACAACCGCCACTGAGCCCTGCACCAGGCAGGGGGCAGAGCAGCTCCCCCAAAGGCTAACACCTGAAAATCAGCACAACAGGCCCCTCCCCCAGAAGACCAACTAGACAGACAATTTCCAGGGGAAGTTAAGGGACTTAAAGTATACAGAATCAGAGGATACTCCCCCGTGTGTTCTTTTTTTTTCTTTTTGATTTCTGCTTGCTTCCCCCACCCTTTTTGTTCACCTTTCTGTTTCTTTCTCTTTTTCTTCTCTTTTTTCCTTTTTTCTTCCTTTTTTCTTTTTCTTTTTCTCTTTTCTGTCCTTCTCTCTTTTTTTCTCCTTTCCCCAATACAACTTGTTTTTGGCCACTCTGCACTGAGAAAAATGACTAGAAGGAAAACCTCACCTCAAAAGAAAGAATCAGAAACAGTCCTCTCTCCCACAGAGTTACAAAATCTGGATTACAATTCAATGTCAGAAAGCCAATTCAGAAGCACTATCATACAGCTACTGGTGGCTCTAGGTAAAAGCATAAAGGACTCAAGAGACTTCATGACTTCAAGAGAATTTAGGTCCAATCAGGCAGAAATTAAAAATCAATTGAATGAGATGCAATCCAAACTAGAAGTCCTAACGACGAGGGTTAACGAGGTGGAAGAACGAGTGAGTGACATAGAAGACAAGTTGATGGCAAAGAGGGAAACTGAGGAAAAAAGAGACAAACAATTAAAACACCATGAAGACAGATTAAGGGAAATAAACGACAGCCTGAGGAAGAAAAACCTACGTTTAATTGGGGTTCCCGAGGGAGCCGAAAGGGCCAGAGGGCCACAATATGTATTTGAACAAATCCTAGCTGAAAACTTTCCTAATCTGGGAAGGGAAACAGGCATTCAGATCCAGGAAATAGGGAGATGCCCCCCCTAAAATCAATAAAAACCGTTCAACACCTCGACATTTAACAGTGAAGCTTGCAAATTCCAAAGATAAAGAGAAGATCCTTAAAGCAGCAAGAGACAAGAAATCCCTGACTTTTATGGGGAGGAATATTAGGGTAACAGCAGACCTCTCCACAGAGACCTGGCAGGCCAGAAAGGGCTGGCAGGATATATTCAGGGTCCTAAATGAGAAGAACATGCAACCAAGAATACTTTATCCAGCAAGGCTCTCATTCAAAATAGAAGGAGAGATAAAGAGCTTCCAAGACAGGCAGGAACTGAAAGAATATGTGACCTCCAAACCAGCTCTGCAAGAAATTTTAAGGGGGACTCTTAAAATTCCCCTTTAAGAAGAAGTTCAGTGGAACAATCCACAAAAACAAGGACTGAATAGATATCATGATGACACTAAACTCATACCTGTCAATAGTAACTCTGAACGTGAATGGGCTTAATGACCCCATCAAAAGGCTCAGGGTTTCAGACTGGATAAAAAAGCAGGACCCATCTCTTTGCTGTCTACAAGAGACTCATTTTAGACAGAAGGACACCTACAACCTGACAATAAAAGGTTGGATAACCATTTACCATTCAAATGGTCCTCTAAAGAAAGCAGGGGTAGCCATCCTTATATCAGATAAACTAAAATTTACCCGAAGACTGTAGTGAGAGAGGAAGAGGGACACTATCTCATAATAAAGGATCTATCCAACAAGAAGGCTTAACAATCCTCAATATATAATGCGCCGAATGTGGGAGCTGCCAAATATTTAAATCAATTAGTAACCAAAGTGAAGAAATACTTAGATAATAATACACTTATACTTGGTGACTTCAATCTAGCTCTTTCTACCCCCGATAGGTCTTCTAAGCACAACATCTCCAAAGAAACGAGAGCTTTAAAAGATACTGTACCAGATGGATTTCACAGATATCTACAGAACTTTACATCCAACTCAGCTGAATACACATTCTTCTCAAGTGCACATGGAACTTTCTCCAGAATAGATCACATACTGGGTCACAAATCGGGTCTGAACCGATACCAAAAGATTGGGATCGTCCCCTGCATATTCTCAGACCATAATGCCTTGAAATTAGAACTAAATCACAACAAGAAATTTGGAAGGACCTCAAACACGTGGAGGTTAAGGACCATCCTGCTAAAAGATGAAAGGGTCAACCAGGAAATTAAGGAAGAATTAAAAATATTCATGGAAACTAATGAGAATGAAAATACAACCGTTCAAAATCTTTGGGATGCAGCAAAAGCAGTCCTAAGGGGGAAATACATCGCAATACAAGCATCCATTCAAAAACTGGAAAGAACTCAAATACAAAAGCTAACCTTACACATAAAGGAGCTAGAGAAAAAACAGCAGATGGACCCTACGCCCAGCAGAAGAAGAGAGTTAATAAAGATTTGAGCAGAACTCAACGAAATCGAGACCAGAAGAACTGTGGAACAGATCAACAGATCCAGGAGTTGGTTCTTTGAAAGAATTAATAAGATAGATAAACCATTAGCCAGCCTTAGTAAAAAGAAAAGAGAGAAGACTCAAATTAATAAAATCATGAATGAGAAAGGAGAGATCACTACCAACACCAAGGAAATACAAACGATTTTAAAATCTATTATGAACAGCTCTACGCCAATAAATTAGGCAATCTAGAAGAAATGGACGCATTCCTGGAAAGCCACAAACTACCAAAACTGGAACAGGAAGAAATAGAAAACCTGAACAGGCCAATAACCAGGGAGGAAATGGAAGCAGTCATCAAAAACCTCCCAAGACACAAGAGTCCAGGGCCAGATGGCTTTCCAGGGGAATTCTACCAAACGTTTAAAGAAGAATTCATACCTATTCCTCTAAAGCTGTTTGGAAAGATAGAGATGGAGTACTTCCAAATTCGTTCTATGAGGCCAGCATCACCTTAATTCCAAAACGAGACAAAGACCCCACCAAAAAGGAGAATTACAGACCAATATCCCTGATGAACATGGATGCAAAAATTCTCAACAAGATACTAGCCAATAGGATCCAACAACACATTAAGAAAATTATTCACCATGACCAATTAGGATTTATCCCTGGGACACAAGGCTGGTTCAACACTCGTAAAACAATCAATGTGATTCATCATATCAGCAAGAGAAAAACCAAGAACCATATGATCCTCTCATTAGATGCAGAGAAAGCATTTGACAAAATACAGCATCCCTTCCTGATCAAAACTCTTTAGAGTGTAAGGATAGAGGGAACTTTCCTCGACATCTTAAAAGCCATCTACTAAAAGCCCACAGCAAATATCATTCTCAATGGGGAAGCACTGGGAGCCTTTCCCCTAAGATCAGGAACAAGACAGGGATGTCCACTCTCACCACTACTATTCAACATAGTATTGGAAGTCCTACCCTCAGCAATCAGACAACAAAAAGAAATTAAAGGCATTTAAATTGGCAAAGAAGAAGTCAAACTCTCCCTCTTCGCCGATGACATGATACTCTACATAGAAAACCCAAAAGACTCCAGCTCAAGATTGCTAGAACTCATACCGCAATTCGGCAGTGTGGCAGGATACAAAATCAATGCCCAGAAATCAATGGAATTTCTATACACTAACAATGAGACTGAAGAAAGAGAAATTAAGGAGTCAATCCCTTTGACAATTGCACGCAAAAGCATAAGATACCTAGGAATAAACCTAACCAAAGACGTAAAGGATCTACACCCTAAAAACTATAGAACACTTCTGAAAGAAATTGAGGAAGACACAAAGAGATGGAAAAATATTCCATGCTCATGGATTGGCAGAATTAATATTGTGAAAATGTCAATGTTACCCAGGGCAATTTACACGTATTGCATTAAGCAATCCCTATCAAAATACCATGGACTTTCTTCAGAGAGTTAGAACAAATTATTTTAAGATTTGTGTGGAATCAGAAAAGACCCCAAATAGCCAGGGGAACTTTAAAAAGAAAACCATATCTGGGGGCATCACAATGCCAGATTTCAGGTTGTACTACAAAGCTGTGGTCATCAAGACAGTGTGGTACTGGCACAAAAACAGACACATAGATCAATGGAACAGAATAGAGAATCCAGAAGTGGACCCCGAACTTTATGGTCAACTAATATTTGATAAAGGAAGAAAGACTATCCATTGGAAGGAAGACAGTCTCTTCAATAAATGGGTCTGGGAAAATTGGACATCCACATGCAGAAGAATGAAAGTATACCACTCTCTTTCACCATACACAAAGATAAACTCAAAATGGATGAAAGATCTAAATGTTAGACAAGATTCCATCAAAATCCTAGAGGAGAACACAGGAAACTCCCTTTTTGAACTCAGCCACAGTAACTTCTTGCAAGATACATCCACGAAGGCAAGAGAAACAAAAGCAAAAATGAACTATTGGGACTTCATCAAGATAAGAAGCTTTTGCACAGCAAAGGATACAGTCAACAAAACTAAAAGACAACCTACAGAATGGGAGAAGATATTTGCAAATGACGTACCACATAAAGGGCTAGTTTCCAAGATCTATAAAGAACTTCTTAAACTCAACAGCAAAGAAACAAACAATCCAATCATGAAATGGGCAAAAGACATGAAGAGAAATCTCACAGAGGAAGACATAGACATGGCCATCATGCACATGAGAATATGCTTTGCATCACTTGCCATCAGGGAAATACAAATCAAAACCACAATGAGATACCACCTCACACCAGTGAGAATGGGGAAAATTAACAAGGCAGGAAACAACAAATGTTGGAGAGGATGCGGAGAAAAGGGAACCCTCTTGCACTGTTGGTGGGAATGTGAACTGGTGCAGCCACTCTGGAAAACTGTGTGGAGGTTCCTCAAAGAGTTAAAAATAGACCTGGCCTAAGACCCAGCAATTGCACTGTTGGGGATTTACCCCAAAGGTACAGATGCAATGAAACGCTGGGACAGCTGCACCCCGATGTTTCTAGCAGCAATGTCCACAATAGCCAAACTGTGGAAGGAGCCTCAGTGTCCATCGAAAGATGAATGGATAAAGAAGATGTGGTCTGTAAATACAATGGAATATTACTCAGCCATTAGAAATGACAAATACCCACCATTTGCTTCAACGTGGATGGAACTGGAGGGTATTATGCTGAGTGAAGTAAGTCAATCGGAGAAGGACAAACAGTGTATGTTCTCATTCATTTGGGGAATATAAATTATAATGAAAGGGAATATAAGGGAAGGGAGAAGAAATGTGTGGGGAATATCAGAAAGGGAGACAGAACATAAAGACTCCTAACTCTGGGAAACGAACTAGGGGTGGTGGAAGGGGAGGAGCACGCGGGTTGGGGGTGAGTGGGTAACGGGCACTGAGTGGGACACTTGACGGGATGAGCACTGGGTGTTATTCTGTATGTTGGTAAATTGAACACCAATAAAAAATTAATTCATTAAAAAAATGAAATAAACATTCTGATAAAGAAAAAAATAAAAAATAAATAAAATACTGATTCAATTTCTTTGCTGGTTATTGGACTTTTCAAGTTTTCTGTTTGTTCCTGTTTCAGTTTTGGTAGTTTATATATACTTAGGAATTTATCTATTTCTTCCAGGTCTTCTACTTTATTGGCATATGGTTTCATGATATTTTTAAATAATTGTTTGTATTTCTGTGGTGTTGGCTATGATTTCTCCTGTCTCCTGTGTGAGTTTATTTATTTGAGTCCTTTCACTTTTCTTTTTTGATAATTCTGGCTAGGAGTTTATCAATTTCATTAATTATTTCAATGAAGCAGCTCTTGGTTTCATTGATCTCTTCTACTGTTTTTTGTTTGTTTCTCTAGAATATAGATATATATTCTATATATATCTAATCTAAATATATAATAATCTAAATAATCTATCTAAATATAGCAGTTATTTCTGCTGTATTATTTTCCTACTTCTGGTGGCTTTAGACTTCATTCATTCTTTTTCTATCCCTTTTAAGTGTAAGGTTAGGTTGCTTATTTCAGATTTTTCTTGCTTCTGGAGGTATGCCTGTATTCTTATATACTTCCCTCTTAGGACCACTTTTGCTGCATCCTAAAAGTTTTGGAGTATCATGTTTTCATTTTCATTCATTGTTGTGTATAATTTTAAATTTCTCTTTGATTTCTTGGTTAACTCATTCATTCTTTAGTTGTATGTTCTTTAACTTCTGTTTGTGGTGTAGAAATGATCCACTTTCATTCTTCTACATGTGGCTGTCCAATTTTTCCAACACCATTTGTTGAAGAGACTGTACATTTTTCTCCATTGGATATTCTTTCCTGCTTTGCCAAAGATTAGTTGATTATAGCGTTAAGGGTCCATTTCTGGGTTCTCTATTCTGTTCCATTGATTTATGTGTTTGTTTCTATGCCAGTACCATACTGTCTTGATGATTACAGCTTTCTAATACAGCTTGAAGTCTGAGATTGTGATGCCCCTACCTCTGGTTTTCTTCTTCAACATTCTTTTGGTTATTCAGGTTCTTTTTTGGTTCTGTACAAATTTCAGGATTACCTGTTCCAGCTCCGTGAAAAATGTTGGTGGTATTTTGATAGAGATTGCATTAAATGTGTAGATTGTTTTGGGTAGCATAGATATTTTAAATATACTTGTTCTTCCAGTCTATGAGCATGGAATATTTTTCCATTTCTTTGTGTTCTCCTCTATTTCTTTTGTCAGAGTACAGATCTTTTACCTCTTTGATTAGATTTCTTCCTAGGTATCTTATGATTTTGTGTGTAATTGTAAATGGGTTCATTTCCTTGGTTTCTCTTTCTTCTACTATAGGCAGCATTTAGATGGGTCTTGTATTTTTTTTATCCCTTCTCACACCCTATGTCTTTTGATTGGAGCATTTAGTCCATTTGCATTCAGAGTAATTACTGACAGTAATGAATGTAGTGCCATTTTATTACTTGATTTGTCATTATTTCTGGAGATTTCTCTGTACTTTTCTAGTGTTTGTAGCTGTTGGTCTTTCTTTCCCACTCAAAGAGTCCCCTTGAAACTATTTCTTGCAAGGCTGGTTTAGTGGTCATTAACTCCTTTAGTGTTTGTCTGGGAAACTTTTTATCTCTTTTTCTATTCAAAATAACAGCCTTGTTAGTTTCCAAGATCTATAAAGAACTTATTAAACTCAACAGCAAAGAAACAAACAATCCAATCATGAAATGGGCAAAAGACATGAACAGAAATCTCACAGAGGAAGACATAGACATGGCCAACAAGCAAATGAGAAAATGCTCCGCATCACTTGCCATCAGGGAAATACAAATCAAAACCACAATGAGATACCACCTCACACCAGTGAGAATGGGGAACATTAACAAGGCAGGAAACCACAAATGTTGAAGAGGATGTGGAGAAAGGGGAACCCTCCTGCACTGTTGGTGGGAATGTGAACTGGTACAATTACTCTGGAAAACTGTGTGGAGGTTCCTCAAAGAGTTAAAAATAGATCTGCCCTACGACCCATCAATTGCACTGTTGATGATTTCCCCAAAGATACAGATGCAATGAAATGCCGGGACACCTGCACCCCGATGTTTATAGCAGCAATGTCCACAATAGCCAAACTGTGGAAGGAGCCTCCGTATCTATCACAAGATGAATGGATAAAGAAGATGTGGTTTATGTATACAATGGAATATTACTCAGCCATTAGAAACGACAAATACCGACCATTTGGTTCAACGTGGATGGAACTGGAGGGTATTATGCTGAGTGAAATAAGTCAATCGGAGAAGGACAAACATCATATGGTCTCATTCATTTGGGGAATATAAAAAATAGTGAAAGGGAATAAAGGGGAAAGGAGAAAAAAATGAGTGGGAAATATCAGAAAGGGAGACAGAACATGAAAGTCTCTTAACTCTGGGAAACGAACTAGGGGTGGTGGAAGGGGAGGTGGGCGGGGGGTGGGGGTGACTCGGTGACGGGCACTGAGGTGGGCACTTGATGGGATGAGCACTGGGTGTTATTCTATATGTTGGCAAATTGAACACCAATAAAACATAAATTTATTTAAAAAAAAAAAGGAATAACAGCCTTGCTGGATAGAGCTGTCCTGGCTGCATATTTTCCCATTCAGCACGTGGAATATATCATTCTACTTCCTTCTGGCCTGCCAAGTTTTTATAGAAAAATGTGCTGCATGTCCACAATAGCCAAACTGTGGAAGGAGCCTTGGTGTCCATCAAAAGAGGAATGGATAAAGAAGATGTGGTTTATGTATACAATGGAATATTACTCAGCCATTAGAAACGACAAATACCCACTATTTGCTTCGATGTGGAGGGACCTGGAGGGTATTATGCTGAGTGAAATAAGTAAATCGGAAAAGCACAAACAGTATATGGTCTCATTTATTTGGCGAATATAAAAATTAGTCAAAGGGAATAAAGGGAAAGGAGAGAAGATGAGTGAAAATATCAGTGAGGGTGACAAAACATGAGAGACACCTAACTCGGAGATGAATAAGGGGTAGTGGAAGGAGAAGTGGGCAGGGGGTTTGGTGACTGGGTGATGGGCACTGAGGGGGGATGAGCACTGGGTGTTATGCTATATGTTGGCAAATTGAACACCAATAAAAAGTTAAAAAAATAAAAAGATAAAAAAAGAAAGATGTGCTGCTAACCTTATTTGTCTTCTCTTTTAGTTTAGGACTTGTTTTGTCTTTGTGATGTTAGGATATTTTCCTATATCTCTATATTTTGCAAATTTAATTATGATATCTTTTGCTGATTTTGATGAGAGTTCACTGTACCTCATAGATTGGTTGTCTTTTTTTCCCCCAGATTAGGGGAAGTTTTCAGCTATAATTTGCTTTAGTAAACCTTCTGTCCCTTTTCCTCTCTCTTCTTCTTCTGAGACTCCTAAGGTACTAATGTTATTAAACTTTATGGAGTCACTGAGTTCCTCAAGTCTATATTTGTGATCCAATATTTTTCTTTTCCTCTTCTTTTCATCTTCATTTTCCCCCATAATTTTGTCTTCTATATCACTTACTCTTCCTCTTTTTCTTTCATTTTAGTGGTTATTACATCAAGTCAGTTTCATACTTTGATTGTAGCATTTTTTAAAGATTTATTTATTTATGAGAGAGAGAGAGAGAGGCAGAGACACAGGAGGAGGTAGAAGCAGCCTCCATGCCAGGAGCCTGATGAGGGACTCGATCCCAGGACTCCAGGATCGCGCCCTGGGCCAAAGGCAGGGGCCAAACCGCTGAGCCTCCCAGGGATCCCTGGTTATAGCATTTTTAAATTTGATTTAGCCTGACTAGTTTTTAGTTCTTTTATCTCTAGAGTAAGGGACTCCCTCATGTCTTTTATGCTTTCTTCAAGCCCAGCTTGTACCCTTATTTATTTTTTTAATAATAAATTTATTTTTTATTGGTGTTCAATTTGCCAACATACACAATAACAGTTGCTCTGTTAGTGTCCCAGGGAGCCTGAGGGCATCCCCGCCCCTCCTGGGGTCCTGCTCTAACTCCCTGCGAGCGCCTTTCCCCCTGGGAAGATTGGTGAAGCTCCTTCTTCTCTGGGATGGTGCTTTCCTGTCCTGGGCACTCTCGCCCCTGCCTTAGCCTGGCTCCTCGCGGGGCCGCTCCCCCTTGGATGCCTTTTGTTTCTTTTTTTTTTTAAGATTTTATTTATTTATGATAGAGAGAGAGAGAGAGAGGCAGAGACACAGGCAGAGGGAGAAGCAGGCTCCATGCAGGGAGCCCGACGTGGGATTCGATCCCGGGTCTCCAGGACCGTGCCCTGGGCCAAAGGCAGGTGCCAAACCGCTGCGCTACCCAGGGATCCCGTGTTTCTTTAATTCTTCCCCCCCCACCCCGTCTTCCTACCTTGATAGAATTGCGAACTCTTCTCACTGTAGCATCCCAGCTGTTCTCTCTTTAAATCTCAGGCCAAATTCGTATGTTTTCAGGATGATTTGAAAGTTATCTAGGTAATTTGGTGGGGACAGGTGATTTGGGGACCCTACTCTTCCACCATCTTGCCCCTCTCCACTTGTACCCTTATTATTGTTGCTTTAAATTCTGGTTTGGGCATATTATGTATATCTATTCTGAGTAGATTCCTGTTTGTGACCTTTTCGTATTCTTTCTTTTGTGTTGAATACCTCCATCATTGCATTTTTTTCTAGGCCTCTTTCTTTTTTCTTATGAAATCCTGTTACAGTTCCTGCTCCAGAAATTAATGGCTTTAGAAAGAAGATGTCATATACTGCTATTGCCTTGTGCATCAGGAAGTATCTCTGTTGTATGCTGTGTGCACTCCGCTGCTGTGTTTTGGTTGCTTTTTTCTTTGAGTCAGCTCTCTGCAGAGATTTTCCTTGCCTGCAATGGGGAGTGTTTGGACCAGGCCCAGAGAATGGTGAGTATTAAATATGTGTGCTCTGGTCTGCTTGTTGTAAGAGACCCAACACTGTTTCTATTAGAGCTGAAGCTTTGTAGAACTATTTTCAGTAGATAAAGTGTCTGTGGGGTTGGGTGGGGTTGTGCTGGTCTTCTGACGGAGAGGCTTGCTGCTCTGGTTCTGAGGTACACTTGCCCTAGAAAAGCAGTACCTACAGAACAAAGAGGACAGGGCTTGGGTGTAAGCATTATAGGTCACCACTGTTGGCACTATGCTGCTTACTGAGGTTACTTTATCCTGAGGGGAAGGGGAAAGAAATGGGTCCAGCTCTCCCTAATCCTGGAGATGGGAGTTTGCACTCATCGCTGTCTTGGTAGCCCTCTCAGAAGAGCAAACAATATCCCCTTGTGTGTCCCAGGCATCCTTGATATCCCTGCCTTCACCCTCTTTGTATCTGGGCTGTCTGCCCACCTGGTACCACAACGCACCTGTATTACATTCCAGGCAAGCTGGCTGAGCTTTAAAGCAATGAACTTTAGTGACCTGGCATAGTGGGGACTGGTACTCTTACTCTCGGGGATGGTCTAGCTGCTCTGGGTCTGATGCAATTTTGTCCCAGAAGGGCAGTCACACCAAAGTGCACTGGCATGGATTTTAGACTAAAGTACAGCAAAGAGCTGTGTCCAGGTTAGCTGCCCTCAGCAGATGTCTCTGCACCTGTACTGAGTGCCACAACAGGATAATGGCACCTACAGATCCTTTTGTCCCTGGAGATGCAATGCCGTTTCTTGAAGATGTGCTCCAGAAAAGGGGAACTGTCTCTCCTAGTGCATCCCAGGGGATCCTCAGATCTCGCCCTCTGCTACTGGGCTATTTGCCGTCCTCCACAGGAGCACTGTAACACCCACTAGCCATGTTGTGGACCACTGAAACCCCAGTCTTTCGACCCTGCTGGTTGTGAAAACTCATAAAAATCAGCTCCTCTGGTTTTTCCAGTCAGTGGCTTTGGGGAAGTGTTTTCCTTCTGCATCCCCTGAGTACTTCCCTCCCCGTTGCCTTCTCTCCATGACCAAAACTCCCTACCTTCCACATCCCAGGGGATCTTTTGCTTTCCCAAATCACATCTCTGCACCTCCTACCTTCTACGATGTGGCATCATCTCTCCTTCTAGTTGTGTAGTTTGTTCTGTCAGTCCTCAGATCAATTTCTTGGGTATTTAGAATGATTTGATATTTATCTAGCTATTTTCAAGGGATGGGACAAACCCAGGTTCCTCCTAAAGCCAATATTTTAGCTCCTCATTTCTATCAGTTTTTTTGGTGGAGTCTTCTGGGTTGTCTATATAGATTTCTATATTCTATATAGAATATCACTTCATCTAACAAATAGTGAGATTTTACTTCTTTATTGTCAATTTCCTCTTTAATTCATTTCATTGTCTGATTGCTGTGGCTAGGACTTTCTGTACTATGGTAAATAACACTGGTGAGAGTGGACATCCCTGTTTTGTTCCTGACCATAGAGGAAAAAACTCAGTTTTTCCCCATTAACTATGATGTTAGCTGTGGGTTTTAAATTGATGGCCTTCACTATGTTCAGCTATGTTCCCTCTGAACCTACTTTGATGAGGGTTTTTATAATGAATGGGTGTTGTACTTTGTCAAATGCATTTTATACATCTATTCAAATGATTATATGTTTCTTAGCCTTTCTTTTTTTTTAATTTATTTTTTATTGGTGTTCAATTTACTAACATACAGAATAACCCCCAGTGCCTGTCACCCATTCACTCCCACTCCCCGCCCTCCTCCCCTTCTACCACCCCTAGTTTATTTCCCAGAGTTAGCAGTCTTTACGTTCTGTCTCCCTTTCTGATATTTCCCACACATTTCTTCTCCCTTCCCTTATATTCCCTTTCACTATTATTTATATTCCCCAAATGAATGAGAACATATAATCTTAGCCTTTCTATTATGAATGTGGTCTCACATAGATTGATTTCTGAATACTGTACCACCCTTGCAACCTGGAATAAATCCCACTTGGTCATAGTGAATGATTCTTTTAATGTATTGTTGGATTCAGTTTGCTAGTATTTTACTGAGAAATTTTGCATGCATGTTCATCAGGGATATTGGCCTGTAGTTCTCTTTCTTACCTGAGTCTTTATCTGGTTTTGTTATCAGAGTAATGTTGGCCTTGTAGAATGAATTTGGAAGTCACTCTTCTTTTCTATGTTTTGAAATAGTTTAAGATGAATAGATATTAACTCTTCTTTAAATGTTATTAAAGGGGTTCAGGGCAAGATGGCGGAAGAGTAGGGACCCCAAGTCACCTGTCCCACAAACTTACCTAGATAGTTTTCAAATCATCCTGAAAACCTACGAATTTGGCTGAGATTTAAAGAGAGATCAGCTAGAATTCTACAGCAAGAAGAGTTCGCAAGTTCGCGCTTCTATCAAGATAAGAAGACGGAAAAAATAAATAAAAATACATCCAAGGGGGAGGGGACCCCCGAGGAGCCAGGCTAAGGCCAGGTGGCGAGTGCCCCAGGACAGGAAAGCTTCCTGGAGAAGCAGAAACTTTCCCAATCTTCCAGGATGGAAAGGTGCCCGCAGGGAACTCGGGCAGGATCCCAGGAGGGGCAGGGATGCCCTCAAGCTCCCAGGGGCACTAACAGAGGAACTGTACCCTGGGGGAGAACACGCCACTCACTGCGGGCCAAGCTCCCTAAAGGTCTGGAGCGTGCCCAGCACGGCCAGGCAGCAGCTCAGGCAGTGGCTCAGGTGGCGGCTCCACGTGGAGGGGGCTGCCCAGCCCAAGAAGCCTATTCCAGCAATGAAGTCCCCGGAGCCAAGGGCTCTGGGGGAAACAGACCAAGATCCTGCACTCCCCCCAGGACAGGCAGAGTTGGGAGGACACAGGACAGCAAGGACGCTCCTGCTGCCAGGTGGCCCTGAACTGAGCAGATTAGCGTGCTGCACCTGTGGAGCATCCAGGCCCCTGCAGACTGGGAGCTGCGGTAGTTACTGTGGGACCTGACTCCAGAGCTGGAGATCTGGCCGCCACCATTGTTATTGTTCCTCCTGGTGTCACCTTGTACCTGGGACTGAGCAGGGGCCTCACAGGATAAACAGCTCCCACTGAGCTGTGCACCTGGCAGGGGGCGAGGCAGCTCCCCCAGAACAGGAGGCCCCTCCCCCAGAAGACTACCTCGAAGGACAGGGAACAGCAAGTTATTGACCAAGCAGCGCTGAAAGTTCCAGGGGAAGTCGAGGGACTTACAGCATATATAATCAGAGGATACTCCCCCTTGTTTTTATTTTCTGTTTCTCCCCCCCTTCTTTTCCTCTTTCTCTTTTTATACAGTACAACTTGTTTCTGGCCACTCTGCACTGAGCAAAATGACTAGAAGGAAAAACTCACCCAAAAGAAAGAATCAGAAACAGTCCTCTCTCTCACAGAGTTACAAAATATGGATTAAAATTCAATGTCAAAAAGCCAAATCAGAAGCACAATTATAAAGCTACTGGTGGCAATGGAAAAAAGCGTAAAGGATTCAAGAGACTTCATGACTGCAGAATTTACAATTAATCAGGCAGAAATTAAAAATAAATCAAATGAGATGCAATCCAAACTGGAGGTCCTAACGATGAGGGTTAATGAGGTAAAACGAGTGAGTGACATAGAAGACAAGTTGAAGGCAAGGAAGGAAGCTGAAGAAAAAAGAGAAAAACAATTAAAAGATCATGAGGATAGGTTAAGGGAAATAAATGACAGCCTCAAAAGGAAAAAAATCTATGTTTAATTAGGGTTCCCAAGGGCACTGAAAGGGACAAAGGTCCAGATTATGTATATGAACAAATCATAGCTGAGAACTTCCCTAACTTGGGAAGGTAAACAGGCATTCAGATGCAGGAGATAGAGAGATCCCACCCCCTAAAATCAATAAAAACCGCTCAACACCTCGACATTTAATAGTGAAACTTGCAAATTCCAAAGGTAAAGAGAAGATCCTTAAAGCAGAAAGAGACAAGAAATGTCTAACTTATATGGGAGAAATATTAGATTAACAGCAGACCTCTCTACAGAGACCTGGCAGGCCAGAAAGGGCTGGCAGGATATATTCAGGGTCATAAATGAGAAGAACACGAAGCCAAGAATACTTTATCCAGCAAGGCTCTCATTCAGAATAGAAGGAGAGATAAAGAGCTTCCAAGATAGGCAAAAACTGAAAGAATATGTGACCACCAAACCAGCTCTGCAAGAAATATTAAGGAGGGCTCTGTAAAAGAAAGAGGAAGTCCAAGGAAACAATCCACAAAAACAGGGCTTGAATAGGTATCATGATGACATTAAATTCATATCTCTCAATAGTAACTCTGAATGTTAATGGGCTTAATGACCCCATCAAAGGGCAGGGATTCAGACAGGCTAAAAAAAGCAAGACCCATCGATTTGCTGTCTACAAGAGACTCATTTTAGACATAAGGACACCTCCAGCCTAAAAATGAAGGGGTGGAGAACCATTTACCATTCAAATGGTCCTCAAAGAAAGCAGGGATAGCCATCCATATATCAGATAAATTAAAGTTTATCCCAAAGACCATAGTAAGAGATGAAGAGGGACACTATATCATACTTAAAGGATCTATCTAACAAGAGGACCTAACAATCATCAATATTTATGCCCCGAATGTGGGAGCTGCCAAGTATATCAATCAATTAATAACCAAAGTTAAGACATACTTAGATAATAATACACTTATACTTGGTGACTTGAACACAATGCTTTCTACAATTGACAGATTTCTAAGCACAAGATTTCCAAAGAAACAAGAGCTTTAAATGATACACTGGAACAGATGGATATCACAGATATTTACAGAACTTTACATCCAAACGCAACTGAATACACACTCTTCTCAAGTGCACATGGAACTTTCTCCAGAGTAGACCACACACTGGGTCACAAATCACGTCTTAATGGAAACCAAAAGATTGGGATCATACCCTGCATATTTTCAGACCATACTGCTTTGAACCTTGAACTCAATCACAAGAAGAAATTTGAAAGAAACTCAAACACGTGGTGGTTAAAGACCATCCTGCTAAAAGATAAAAGGGTCAACCAGGAAATTAGAGAAGAATTAAAAAGATTAATGGAAACTAATGAGAATGAAGATACACCATTCAAATCTTTGGGATACAGGAAAAGCAGTCCTGAGGGGGAAATACATTGCAATACAAGCATCCATCCAAAAACTGGAAAGACCTTTGGGGAATATAAATAATAGTGAAAGGGAATAGAGGGGAAGGGAGAAGAAATGGGTAGGAAATATCAGAAAGGGAGACAGAACATAAAGACTCCTAACTCTGGGAAATGAACTAGGGGTGGTGGAAGGGGAGGAGGGCAGGGGGTGGGGGTGAATGGGTGATGGGCACTGAGGGGAGCACTTGACGGGATGAGCATTGGGTGTTATTCTGTATGTTGGCAAATTGAACACCAATAAAAATAAATTTATTATTAAAAAAATTGGAAAGAACTCAAATACAAAAGCTAACCTTGCACCTAAAGGAGCTGTAGAAAAAACAACAAATAGACCCTGCACCCAGCAGAAGAAGAAAATTAATTAAGATTCGAGCAGAACTCAATGAAAGAGACCAGAAGAACTGTGGAACACATCAACAAAACCAGGAGTTGGTTCTTTGAAAGAATTAAGAAGATAGATAAACCATTAGCCAGCCTTATTAAAAAGAAGAGAGAAAAGACTCAAATTAATAAAATCATAAATGGGAAGAAGAGATCACCACCAATATGAAGGAAATACAAACGATTTAAAAACATATAATGAGTAGCTATTCGCCAATAAATTAGGCAATCTAGAAGAAATGGATGCATTTCTGAAAAAACACAAACTACCAACACTGGAACAGGAAAAAATAGAAAACCTGAAGAGGTCAATAACCAGGGAGGAAATTGAAGCAGTCATCAAAAACCTCCCAAGACACAAAAGTCCAGGGCCAGATGGCTTCCCAGGGGAATTATTTCAAAGGTTTAAAGAAGAAACAATAGCTATTCTACTAAAGCTGTTCTGAAAGATAGAAAGAGATGGAGTACTTCCAAATTCGTTCTATGATGCCAACATCAGCTTAATTCCAAAACCAGACAAAGACCCCACCAAAAAGGAGAATTATAGACCAATATCCCTGATGAACATGGATGCAAAAATTCTCAACAAGATACTACCCAATAGGATCCAATAGTACATCAAGAAGATTATTCACTATGACCAAGTGAGATTTATCCCCGGGATGCAAGGCTGGTTCAACACTTATAAAGCAATCAATGTGATTGATCTTATCAGCAGGACAAAAAACGAACCATATGTCCTCTCAATAGATGCAGAGAAAGTATTTGACAAAATACAGCATTGATTCCTGATAAAAACTCTTGAAAGTGTAGAAATAGAGGCAACATTCCTCAGCATCTTAAAAGCCATCTACCGAAAGCCCACAGCAAATATCATTCTCAATGGGGAAACACTGGGAGCCTTTCCCCTAAGATCAGGAACACGACAGGAATGTCCACTTTTACCACTGCTATTCAACATAGTACTAGAAGTCCTAGCCTCAGCAAAGTGGCAACAAAAAGAAATAAGGGACATTCAAATTGGCAAAGAAGTAGTCAAACTCTCCTTCTCACAGATGACATGATACTGTACATAGAAAACCCAAAAGACTCCCCCCCATGATTGCTAGATCTCATACAGCAATTCGGCAGTGTGGCAGGATACAAAATCAATGCCCAAAAGTCAGTGGCATTTCTATACACTAACAATGAGACTGAAGAAAGAGAAATTAAGGAGTCAATCCCATTGACAATTGCACCCAAAACTTAAGATACCTAGGGATTAACATAACCAAAGAGGTAAAGAATCCATACCCTAAGAAGTACAGAACACTTCTGAAAGCATTTGAGGAAGATACAAAGAGATGGAAAAATATTCCATGCTCATGGATTGGCAGAATTAATATTGTGAAAATGTCAGTGTTATCCCGGACAGTTTACATATTTACTGCAATCCCTGTCAAAATACCATGGACTTTCTTCAGAGAGTTGTACAAATCATCTTAAGATTTGTGTGGAATCAGAAAAGACCCCACATAGCCAGGGGAACTTTAAAAAAGAAAACCACAGCTGGGGGCATCCCAATGCCAGATTTCAGGTTGTACTACAAAGCTGTGGTCATCAAGACAGTGTGGTACTGCACAAAAACAGACACATAGGTCAATGGAACAGAATAGAGAATCCAGAACTGGACCCTCAACTTTATGGTCAACTAATATTTGACAAAGCAGGAAAGACTATCCACTGGAAAAAGGACAGGCTCTTCAATCAATGTTGCTGAGAAAATTGGACATCCACATGCAGAAGAATGAAACTAGACCATTCTCTTACACCATACACAGAGATCAACTCAAAATGGATGAAAGATCTAGATGTGAGACAAGATTCCATCAGAATCCTAGAGGAGAACACAAGGAACACACTGTTTGAACTTAGCCACAGCAACTTCTTGCAAGATACATCTATGAAGGTGAGGGAAACAAAAGCAAAAAATGAATATTTGGGACTTCATCAAGGTAAGAAACTTCTGTACAGAAAACGAAACTGTCCACAAAACTAAAAGCAACCTACAGAATGGGAGAAGATATTTGCAAATGAAATATCAGATAAAGGGCTAGTATCCAAGATGTATAAAGAACTTATTAAACTCAACAGCAAAGAAGCAAACAATGCAATCATGAAATGGGCAAAAGACATGAACAGAAATTTCACAGAGGAAGACATACACATGGCCAAGAAGCACATGAGAAAATGCTCCGCATCACTTGCCATCAGGGAAATACAAATCAAAACCACAATGAGATACCACCTCACACCAGTGAGAATAGGGAAAATTACCAAGGCAGGAAACCACAAATGTTGGAGAGGATGTGGAGAAAGGGGAGCCCTCTTGCACTTTTGGTGGGAATGTGAACTGGTACAGCCACTCTGGAAAACTGTGTGGAGGTTCCTCAAAGAGTTAAAAATAGATCTGCCCTATGACCCAGGAATTGCACTGTTGGGGATTTACTCCAAAGGTACAGATGCAGTGAAACGCCAGGACACCTGCACCCGAAGGTTTATAGCAGCAATGTCCACAATAGCCAACCTGTGGAAGGAGCCTCGGTGTTCATCGAAAGATGAATGGATAAAGAATATGTGGTTTTTGTATACAATGGAATATTACTCAGCCATTAGAAACGACAAATACCCACCATTTTCTTCTTATGGATGGACTTGGAGAATATTATGCTAAGTGAAATAAGTCAATCATAAATGGACAAACATTATATGGTCCCTTTCATTTGGGGAATTTAAAAATTAGTGAAATGGAATAAAGCGAAAGGAGAGAAAATGAATGAAAATATCCGTGAGGGTAACAAAAAGACAGGTAACTCTGCGAAATGAACATGGATAGTGGAAAGGGCAGTGGGCGGGGGGTTGGGGTAACTGGGTGATGGTCACTGAGGGGGGCACTTGGCGGTATGAGCACTGGGTGTTATGCTATATGTTGGCAAATTTAACTCCAATAAAAAAAAATGTAATTAAAGTGTAATTCCCCTGGGAAGCCCATCTGGCTCGGACTTTTGTGTGTGGGGAGATTTTTGATTAATGATTCAGTTTCTTTGCTGGTTATTGTTGTTTTCATTTTCGTTCTTACTGTATCAGTTTTGGTAGTTTATATGTTTTCTAGGAATTATCTATTCTTCCAAGTTATCAAATTTGTTGGCATATTGTTTTTCATAATATTCTCTTATTGTTTTTATTTCTGTGGAGTTGGTTGTTATCTGTCCTATCTCATTTGTAATTTTCTTTTTTGGGATCCTTTCTCTTTTGGATAAGTCTGACTAGAGGTTTATTAGTAATTTTTTGTAGTACCCACCTCCTGGTTCCATTGATCTGTTGTGTTGTTTTTTCATTGTCTATACCAATTATTTGGCATTGATCCTTATCATTTCCGTTGTTCTGCTGGCTTCAGGCATTTTTATTGTTCTTTTTGTAGATTCTTTATGTGTAATATACATCCTTCTTGGGACTGCTTTTGTTGCATTCTGAAGGTTTTGGACCATTGTGTTTTCATTTTCAAATGTTTGAATATTCTTTTTGTTTTTCCTTGATTTCCATATTGACCCATTTATTGTTTAGTACCATGTTGTTTAGCCTCCATGTATTTGTGAACTTTACAAATATTTTCTTGTGGTTGACTTCAAGTGTCATAGCATTGTGGGCATAAAAGATACAGGATATAATCTCAATCTTTTTGTACTTGTTGAGGCCTGATTGTGACCTAGTATGCAATCTATTCTGGAGGATGTCTTACGTGCATTTGAAAAGAATGTGTATCCTGCTGTTTTGGGATGGAATGTTCTGAATATGTCTTATAAGTCTATCTGGTCCAGTGTGTCATTCAAAGCCATTGTTTCCTTGTTGATTTTATGTATAGGTGATTTGCCCATTGATGTATGTTGGTATTAAAGTCTCCTACTATTAATTTATTATCCATTATTTCCTTTGTCTTTGTTACAAAATGTTTTACATATATGGGTGCTCCCCTTTTGGATGCTTAAATATTTACATTTTTTACATCTTTTTTGATAGACCCATTTATTATGATATCATGACCTTCTTCATTTTTTGTTACAGTCTGTTGTTTTGTTTTGATTTTAATGTATTTAGATTCAATTTTTTAACATATAGTGTGTTATTAGCTTCAGGGGTAGAATTTAGTGATTCATCAGTTGCATGTAATACCCAGTACTCATGACATCAAGTGCCTCCTTAATGCTTATCATGCAATTACTACACCCCTCATCACCTCCCCTCCAGCAACCTTCAGTTTATTTCCCATATATCAGATTCTCTTATAATTTGGCTCACTCTCTGTTTCTATTTCATGTTTGCCTCCCTTCTCTACGTTCACCTGTTTCATTCCCTCAACTCCACAAATGAGTGAAATCATATGGTATTTGTCTTTCTATAACTGACTTATTTTGCTTAACATAATACTTTTTAGTTCCATCCATGTTGTTGCAAATGGCAAGATTTCATTTTTATTATTATTTGTTATTGGAGTTCAATTTGCCAGCAATAGCATATCACCCAGTGCTCATCCCGACAAGTGCCCTCCAAGTGCCCATCACCCAGTCACCCCAACCCCCCACCCACCTCCCTTTCAACCACCCCTTGTTCGTTTCCCAGAGTTAGGTGTCTCTCATGTTCTGTCTCCCTTTCTGATATTTCCCACTCTCATGTTCTGTCTCCCTTTCTGACAAAATACCGCATTTTTCTCCTTTCCCCTTTATTCCTTTCCCTATTTTTTATATTCCTCAAATGAATGAGACCATATAATGTTTGTCCTTCTCTGATTGACTTATTTCACTCAGCATAATATCCTCCAGTTCCATCCACGTCGAAGCAAATAGTGGATATTTGTCATTTCTAATGGCTGAGTAATATTCCATTGTATACATAGACCACAGCTTCTTTATCCATTCATCTTTCAATGGACACCAAGGCTCCTTCCACAGCTTGGCTATTGTGGACATTACTGCTATAAACATCGGGGTGCAAGTGTCCTGGCATTTCACTGCATCTGTATCTTTGGGGTGAATCCCCAGCAGTGGAATTGCTGGGTTGTAGGGCAGATATATTTTTAACTCTTTGAGGAACCTCCACACAGTTTTCCAGAGTGGCTGCACCAGTTCACATTCCTACCAACAGTGCAAGAGGTTTCCCCTTTCTCCATATGACCCTGATATCAAAACTAGACAAAGGCAACAAAATAAAAAAGACTACAGACTAGTATCCCTGATAAACACAGATACAAAAAATCCTTAACAAAATATCAAATTGCATTCAATGATATATTAAAGGATCAGTCACCAAAATCAAGTGGTATTAATTCCAGAGATGCAAGGATGGTTCAATATTTGCAAATCAATATGATACACCACATCAATGAAATGGATAAAATCATATGATCATCCCAATTGATGGCCCCAAAGCATCTGACAAATTCAACATTTGTTCACAATAAAAAATCTCAACAAAGTGGATTTAGAGGATGCCTCAACACAATAAAGGCCACATATGAAAAACCCACAGCTAACATAATAATGAAAAACAGATTTTTCTCTAAAATTAAGAAAACAAGGATGTCCACTCTAGTCACTTTTATTCAATATAGTCTTAGCCATAGCAATCAGAGGAGAAAAAGAAATAAGTATCCATACTGGTAAGGTTGAATTTAAGTTGTAACAATTTGCAGATGACCTGATACGAAACATGGAAAACCGTAAATGCTCCATCAGAAAACCGTTAGATGTAATAAATCAATTCAGTAAAACTGCAGGATACAATATCAATACTGAGAAGTCAGTAGTATTTCTATGCATTAATTATAAAGTAGCAAAAAAATTAAGAAAACAATTTCATTTACAATTGCACCCAAAATAATAAAATATCTAGGAATAAACTTAACTAACGAAGTGAATGACCTGTACTCCGAAAACTATAAAACATGGTTAAAAAAATGAGGATGTCACAAATGGAAGGATATTGCATGCTCAAGTATTGGGAGAACAAATATTGTTAAAACTTACATATTACCCAGAGAAATCTATAGATTCAGTGCAATCCTTATCAAAATACCAAAAGCATTTTTCACAGAACTAGAATAAATAATCCCAAAAATTTATATGGAACCACAATAGACGCTGGATAGTCAAAGCAATCTTGGGGAAAAAAGAACAAAGTTGTAGTTATCACAATTCCAGATTTTAAGATATATTATAAAACTGTAGTAATCAAAACAGTATGGCTCTGGCACAAATAGGCACATAGATCAGCAGAATTGCACAGAATCAGAAATAAACCCATGAGTATATGGTCAATTAATCTATGACAAAGGAGGCAAAACTATATAATGGGGGAAAACAGTCTTCAATAAATGGTGTTGGAAAACTGGAAAACTACATGCAAAATAATGAAACTGGACTAATATCTAACAGTACACACAGAAATAAAATCAATATGGATTAAAGACCTCAGTGTGAGACCTGATACCATAAAACTCCTAGAAGAGAACATAGGCAGTAATTTCTCTGATCTTGGCTGTAGCATCATTTTTCTAGACATTTCTCCTAAAGACAAGGGATATAAAAGCAAAACTAAACTTTTGGAGGTACATCAAAATAAAAAGCTTTTGCAGAGTGAAGGAAACCGTCAACAAAATACAAACCCAACTTAATGAATGGGAGATGATATTTGTAAATCCCCATGCACCTGATAAGGGTGGGTTATGTTCAGCATATATATAGAATGTATACAACTCAACACACATATAAACAAACAATCCAATTGAAAAATGGGCTGAGGACCTGAACAAACATTCTTCCAAAACAGACATACAGATGGCCAACAGACAGATGAATATATGCTCAACATTACTAATCATCAGGGAAATTCAAATCAAAACCACAATGAAATATCACCTCACACCTATAAAAATGGCTAAAAACCGCAAGTACTGAGTGTTGGCGAGGATAAAAAGAAACCCTCATGCTATTGGTGCAAAATATAAATTGCTACAGCCACTGTTGAAAATAGTATGGAGGTTCCTCAAAAAACTAAAAATAGAAATACTATGTTGATCTGATAATGTCACAAATTGGTTTTAACCCAAAGAAGATTAAATCACTAATTTGGAAATATATATGCATCCTTGTTTATTGTAGGAGCGTTTACAATAACCAGGACATGAAAGCAACCTAAATACCCATCAATAGATTAATGGATAAAGAAGGAAAAGATATATGTTATGGAATATAACTTAACCATAAAAGGATAAGATTTTGCCAACTGTGACAACAGGGATGGACCTAGAACTTATTATGCTAAATGAAATAACTCAGACTGAGAAAGACAAATACCATATGATTTTCACTCATGTGTGGAACCTAAAAAACAAATGAGAAACAAAAAGCAGAATCAGACCTATAAATATAGAGAACAAACTGATGGTTGCCAGAGAGAAGCAGGATGCGGGTATGCAAAATTGATGAAGGGGAGAGGGAAATACAAGCTACTAGTCATGGAATGAATAAGGCATGGGCATAAAATGCACAGCATAGAAAATGTAGCCAATGATATTGTAATAGTTTTGTACAGTAACAGTCAGTAGCTACACTTATGGTGAGCATAGCCTAACATATGGAGAAGTTGAATCACTATGTTGAACGCCTAAAATTAATGTAACATTACATGTCAACTATACTCAAAATTAATAAAAAAAAACAGATGCAATCCCATGGCAGTAAGACTTATCATGAAGTAGTTTTAAAAGCTAGACTAGGTATAATAGAAGGACTTCATAAACACTTCATGCAGTGTTTTCTTTTTCAGCTAGGATTGTTACGGTCCACATTCTTTGAAAAGAGTCATATGAGGGCAAAATTGTTTCTGATGACTTTGGCTATTAGTGTACAAAACTGTCAAGTGAATAAAAAGTAGAAGACTTAAAAAAAGTAGACTTGATGAATTCATGACAAAATTCATGAATTTAAAAGCTAGACTAGGTATAATAGAAGGACTTCATAAGCACTTCATGCAGTGTTTTCTTTTTCAGCTAGGATTGTTATGGTCCACATTCTTTGAAAAGAGTCATATGAGGGCAAAATTGTTTCTGATGACTTTGGCTATTAGTGTACAAAACTGTCAAGTGAATAAAAAGTAGAAGACTTAAAAAAAGTAGACTTGATGAATTCATGACAAAATTCATGACATTTTAAAAATAATGTTTAGAAATGGATGTTCTACGTGGTTCTATTAAGATATTCAGACAGAAGCAGTGATACAAATGCAAATCTTAAGTTGTCTCTGTATCAGTCAGCTAATAGGATAGACATAGAAGAGGTAAATTATTTTTACCCTCAACTAAATTACAATTTTAATAAACTGAAAATATGTAGGTAGAAAATAGAAGGCTTCAGAGTTTAGAAGCAGTAGATAATCAAGTGGAAAGGGGTTAAATATGAATGTTTCCTATCTCATCTTCACTTATTTCTCCTAGCATTCCTCCTTGATTTTTTACATCTCACCAAACCCTCAATATTCAGTGTCCAGTAGTTTCGTCACACACAGACACATGTGATTCAGAAACAAGATTTGCATTTCTGTTGCATCCCTCTGAACCACATGACTCTAATAAGTACTTTCTAATTGTCCAGGGTAATTTACATTATACTGACATTGGATTGGTAAGATAATGACGACTTTTGACTAACTGGTAACCTAAACTACATTCTTTAATGTTCCAAAGGCAAAATTTTGCTTCCCCTGTACAGTGAATTGCATTTTATTTTTATTGAAATTCTTCTATGCCACGGCCAGATTCATTGTAGAATTTGCCAACACTGTCAGGATCTGGGTTTGATACTATCCTAATTTGCAAAATTGATTTGAATACGTCAGTTAAGGTTAGAGGAAAATTTCTTTACAAATCATAAACATATTCAAATACTTTTTAAAAATTTGCTTAAATTGTGCCTTTTACTATCATAAATTCTCCACCCCATAAAGCTGCCAAACATTGGAACATTGAACTACTGTGTGAGAATGAATATTTTTAATATTCAAAGTGAAGTTGATTATTTTTTTCCATATATTTTTTATTGAAGTTTGATTTACCAACATACAACATACAATATAACACCCAGTGCTTATAACACCCGTCAAGTGCCCCCCTCAGTGCTCATCACCTAGTCACCCCATTCCCCTGCCCGCCTCCCCTTCCACAACCCCTTGTTCATTTTCCAGAGTTAGGAGTCTTTCATGTTTTGTCACACGATTTTTTTTTAAATTTCTTTTTATTGGAGTTCAATTTGCAAACATATAGCATAACACCCAGTGCTCATCACATCAAGTGCCCCCTCAATGCCTGTCACCCAGTCACCCCCAACCCCCGCCCCCTCCCTTCACCCACCCCTTGTTCGCTTCCCAGAGTTAGAAGTTCTGTCACTCTCTCTGATATTTCCCACTCATTTTCTCTCCTTTCCCCTTTAATCCCTTTCACTATTTTTATATCCCCCAAATGAAGGAGACCATATAATGATTGTCCTTCTCTGATTGACTTATTGCACTCAGCATAATACCATCCAGTTCCATCCACGTCGAAGCAAACGGTGGGTATTGGTCATTTCTAATGGCTGAGTAATATTCCATTGTATACATAGACCACAGCTTCTTTATCCGTTCATCCTTCGATGGACACTGAGGCCCCTTCCACAGTTTGGCTACTGTGGACATTGCTGCTATAAACATCGGGGTGCAGGTGTCCTGGCGTTTCACTGCATCTGCATCTTTGGGGTAAATCCCCAGCAGTGCAATTGCTGGGTCATAGGGCAGATCTATTTTCACTTTTGAGGAACCTCCACACAATTTTCCAGAGTGGCTGCACCAGTTCACATTCCCACCAACAGTGCAAGGGGGTTCCCCTTTCTCCACATCCTCTCCAACATTTGTTGTTTCATGTCTTGAAGATTAAATCTTCACCATTCTCACTGGTGTGAGGTGGTATCTCATTGTGGTTTTGATTTGTATTTCCCTGATAGCAAGTGATGTGGAGCATTTTCTCATGTGCTTGTTGGCCATGTGTATGTCTTCCTCCGTGAAATTTCTGTTCATGTCTTTTACCCATTTCATGATTGGATTGTTTGTTTCTTTGGTGTTGAGTTTAATAAGTTCTTTATACATCTTGGATACTAGCCCTTTATCTGATATTTCATTTGCAAATATCTTCTCCCATTCTGTAGGTTGTCTTTGAGTTTTGTTGACTGTTTCTTTTGCTGTGCAGAAGCCTCTTATCTAGATGAAGTCCCAATAATTCATTTTTTGCTTTTGTTTCTCTTGCCTTCATGGATGTATCTTGCAAGAAGTTGCTGTGGCCAAGTTCAAAAAGGGTGTTGCCTGTGTTCTCCTCTAGGATTTTGATGGAATCTTGACTCACATTGAGATCTTTCATCCATTTTGAGTTGATCTCTGTGTATGGTGTAAGAGAATGGTCTAGTTTCATTCTTCTGCATGTGGATGTCCAATTTTCCCAGCAACATTGATTGAAGAGCCTGTCGTTTTTCCAGTGGATAGTCTTTCCTGCTTTGTCGAATATTATTTGACTATAAAGTTGAGGGTCCACTTCTGGATTCTGTTCCATTGACCTATGTGTCTGTTTTTGTGCCAGTACCACACTGTCTTGATGAAAACAGCTTTGTAGAACAACCTGAAATCTGTCATTGTGACGCTCCTGGCTCTGGTTTTCTTTTTTAAAATTCCCCTGGATATTCGGAGTCTTTTCTGATTCCACACAAATCTTAAGATGATTTGTACAACTCTCTGAAGAAAGTCCATGGTATTTTGATAGGGATTGCATTAAATGTGTAAATTGCCCTGAGTAGCATTTACATTTTCACAATAGTTCTTCCAATCCATGAGCATGGAATATTTTTCCATCTCTGTGTCTTCCTCAATTGCTTTCAGAGGTTTTCTGTACTTCTTAGGGTATAGATTCTTTACCTCTTTGGTTAGGTTTATTCCTAGGTATCTTATGCTTTTGGGTGCAATTGTCAATGGGATTGACTCCTTAATTTCTCTTTCTTCAGTCTCATTGTTAGTGTATAGAAATTCCATTGATTTCTGGGCATTGATTTTGTATCCTGCCACACTGCCAAATTGCTGTAGGAGTTCTAGCAATCTTGGGGTGGAGTCTTTTGGATTTTCTACATGTAGTATCATGTAATCTGTGAGAAGGAGAGTTTGACTTCTTCTTTGCCAATTTGAATGCCTTTTATTTCTTTTTGTTGTCTGATTGCTGAGGATAGGACTTCTAGTACTATGTTGAATAGCAGTGGTAAGAGTGTACATCCCTATCGTGTTCCATCTTAGGGAAAAGGCTCCCAGTGTTTCCCCATTGAGAATGATATTTGCTGTGGGCTTTTCGTAGATGGCTTTTAAGATGCTGAGGAATGTTCACTCTATCCCTACACTCTCAAGAGTTTTGATCAGGAATGGATGCTGTCTTTTGTCAAATGCTTTCTCTGCATCCAATGAGAGGATCATACGGTTCTTGCGTTGCCTCTTGTTGATATGAGCAATCACATTGCTTTACTAGTGTTGAACCAGCCTTGCATCCCAGGGTTAATCCCTCTTGGTCATGGTGAATAATCTTCTTAATGTATTGCTGGATCCATTGGCTAGGACTGTTGAGAATTTTTGCATCTGAGTTCATCAGGGATATTGGTCTGTAATTCTTTTTGGTAGGGTGTCTGGTTTTGGAATTAAGGTGATGCTGGCCTCATAGAACGAGTTTGGAAGCATTCCAACTTTTTCTATCTTTCCAAAGAGCTTTAGGAGAATAGGTATGGTTTCTTCTTTAAATGTTTGGTAGAATTACCCAGGGAAGCCATCTTGTCCTGGACTTTGGTTTCTTGGGAGGTTTTTGATGACTGCTTCAATTTCCTCCCTGGTTATTGGCCTCTTCAGGTTTTCTATTTATTCCTGTTCCAGTGTTGGTAGTTTGTGGCTTTCCAGAAATGCATCCATTTCTTCTAGATTGCCTAATTTATTGGCGTATTGCTGCTCATTATAAGTTTTTAAAATCGTTTGTATTTCCTTGGTGTTGGTAGTGATCTCTCCTTTCTCATTCATGATTTTATTAATTTGAGTCTTTTCTCTCTTCTTTTTAATAAGGCTGGCTAATGGTTTATCTATCTTATTAATTCTTTCAAAGAACCAACTCCTGGTTTTGTTGATCTGTTCCACAGTTCTTCTGGTCTCGATTTCGTTGAGTTCTGCTCAAATCTTTATTAACTCTCTTCTGCTGGGTGTAGGATCTATTTGCTCTTTTTTCTCTAGGTCCTTTAGGTGCAAGGTTAACTTTTGTATTTGAGTTCTTTCCTGTTTTTGGATGGATGCTTGTATTGTGATGCATTTCCCCCTCAGGACTGCTTTTGCTGCATCCCTAAGATTTTGAATGGTTGTATTTTCATTCTCATTAGTTTCCATGAATTTTTAAAAATTATTATCTATTTTCCTGGTTGACCCTTTCATCTTTTAGTGTTATGGTCCTTAACCTCCACGTGTTTGAAATCTTTCCAAACTTCTTCTTGTGATTTAGTTCTAATTTCAAAGCATTATGGTCTGAAAATACACAGGGAATGATCCCAATCTTTCGGTATTGGTTAAGACCTGATTTGTGACCCAGTGTGTGGTCTATTCTGGAGAAAGTTCCATGTGCACTTGATAAGAATGTATATTCAGTTGTGTTTGGATGTAAAGTTCTGTGTATGTCTCTGAAATCCATCTGGTCCACTGTATCATTTAAAGCTCTTGCTTCTTTGGAGATATTGTGCTTAGAAAACCTATCAATTGTAGAAAGCGCTACATTGAAGTCACCAAGTATAAGTGTATTATTATCTAAGTATGTCTTAACTTTGGTTATTATTTGATTGATATACGTGGCAGCTCCCACATTCAAGGCATATATATTGATCATTGTTAAGTCCTCATGTTCCATAGATCCTTTAATATGGTATAGTTTCTCTCTTTATCTCTCATTACAGTCTTCGGGATACACTTTAGTTTATCTGATATAAGGATGGGTACCCCTGCTTTCTTTTGAGGACCATTTGAATGGTACATGGTTCTACTATCTTTTATTTTCAGGCTGTAGGTGTCCTTATGTCTAAAATGAGTCTCTTGTAGACAGTAGATAGATGGGACTTGCTTTTTTATCCAGTCGGAAACCCTGTGCCTCTTGATGCGGTCATTAAGCCCATTCACGTTCAGAGTTACTATTAAAAGATATGAGTTTAGTGTAATCATGATACCTATTCAGTCCCTGTTTTTGTGGATTGTTTCCTTGGAGTTCCTCTTTCTTTTGCAGAGTCCCCCTTAATATTTCTTGGAGAGCCCGTTTGGTGGTCACATATTCTTTCAGTTTCTGCCTATCTTGGAAGCTCTTCATCTCTCCTTCTATTCTGAATGAGAGCCTTGCTGGATAAAGTATTCTTGGCTGAAGGTTCTTCTCATTTAGGACCCTGAATATATCCTGCCAGTCCTTCTGGCCTGCCAGGTCTGTGGAGAGGTTTGCTGTTTTCCTAATGCTTCTCCCCATAAAAGTTAGAGATTTCTTGTCTCTTGCTGCTTTAATGACCTTCTGTTTATCTTTGGAATTTGCAAGTTTTACTGTTAAATATCGAGGTGTTGAGCAGTTTTTATTGATTTTACGGGGTGAAATCTCTCTATCTCCTGGTTCTGAATGCCTGTTTCCCTTCCCAAGTTAGGGAAGTTCTCAGCTATGTTTTGTTCAAATACATATTCTGGACCTCTGTCCCTTTCGGCACCCTCGGGAACCCCTATTAAACGTAGATTTTTCCTTTTGAGGCTGTCATTTATTTCCCTCAACCTATTCTCATGATCTTTTAATTGTTTGTCTCTTTTTTCCTCAGTTTCCCTCCTGGCCATCCACTTGTCTTCTACGTCACTCGTTCTACCTCATTAAACCTCGTCGTTAGGACCTCCAGTTTGGATTGCATCTCATTTAATTGATTTTTACTTTCCGCCCGATTAGATGTAAATTCTGCAGTCATGAAGTCTCTTGAATCCTTTGTGCTTTTTTCTAGAGCTACCAGTAACTTTATAATAGTGCTTCTGAATTGGCTTTCTGACTTTGAGTTGTAATCCAAATTTTGTAACTGTGGGAGAGAGGACTCTTTCTGATTCTTTCTTTTGTGGTGAGTTCCTTCTAGTCATTTTGCTCAGTGCAGAGTGGCCAAAAACAAATTGTACTGGAAAAAGCAGAAAAAGAGAGAGAAAAGAAAGAAGAAAAGGGGGGGGGGACAAACAGAAAAAAAAAAAACCAAGGGGGAGTATCCTCTGATTCTATATAGTGTAAATCCCTCGACTTCCCCTGGAACTTTGCAGCGCTTTGTCAAGAACTTGCTTTTCCCCTGTCGTCCTAGCTGGTCTTCTGGGGGAGGGACCTGCTGTGCTGTTTCTCAGGTGTGTGCACGTGGGGGAGCTGCCCAGCCCACTGCTAGTTGCAGGGCTCAGTGGGAGCTCAGTGACTCCCCTGCTCAGTCCCAGGTACTAGGTGATACCAGGAGGAACAACAGTGACGTTGGACAGCTGTCCAGCTCTAGAGTCAGCTTCTGCAGTAACTACCACATCTCTCAGTCCGCAGGGGCCTGGATGCTCCAGGGGTAGGGGGTGCTTATCTGCACAGCTTGGGCCGCCTGGGGGCAGGAGCGTCCTTGCTGTCCTGGGCTCTCTCGGTCTCTGCCTGTCCCAGGGGGAGCGGCGATCTTGGGCTGTGTCCCCTAGGGCCGTGCGCTCCGGGGCCTGCGCCACTGGAGTGATGCTCCCAGTGCCGCGCAACCTTGTCTGCGCCGAAGCACCCCTGGAGCCCTGCCGGAGCTGCTCCCAGGGCCTCGCCGGGCGTGCTCTCCCCCGGGGTGCAGTTCCTGTTAGTGCCCCTGGGAGCCTGAGGGCATCCCTGCCCCTCCTGGGATCCTGCTGGAATTCCCTGGGAATGCCTTTCTGCCCGGGAAGATTGGTAAAGCTCCTGCTTCACCAGGTCGGGGCTTTCCTGTCCTGGGGGCACTCGCCACGGGGCCTTAGCCGGGCTCCTCGTGGGGCCCCTCCCCCTTGGATGCTTTTTTATTTCTGTATTATTTTTTTTCCCCATCTTCCTACCTTGATAGAAGCGCAAACTCTTCTTACTGTAGCATTCCAGCTGTTCTGTCTTTAAATCTCAGACCGAATTCGTAGGTTTTCAGGATGATTTGAAAGTTATCTAGGTAAGTTGGTGGGGACAGGTGACTTGGGGACCCTACTCTTCTGCCATCTTGCCCCGCCCTCCCACCCTATTTTTTAACGTTCCTGCATAGTGAGAAAATTTGAAAAGTTTGTTTATAACATTAAAATGCATGTTATTATGTTTACACATTCCTGTATAAATCATTATTGTAGATCTTTATATCAATAAAATTTCCTTTTGGTCATCTCTGCCTTTAATTTTCTTAGTAACCTCTTCAAATAAGATTCTTGTATAAAAGTCTCCTCCTTTATGCCTTTTTTAAAATCTAGAAATAAATTAGTTGTCTTTTGTTTATAGTATTTGAATTTTTTTCACTCTAATGCAAATTCAAGTTGTTCATAGCTGATGCCTTAGAATAAATGAAATGGGATTTTCAGTTGAGATGTTTCAGGTCTTTACCTAAGCTAAGTAAGTACTATTTTATAATTATATTGATAACTTATTTTATATTTTATTTGGAATAAAATACTTTTTTTTCTGGTTTTATGTTAGGTCTGACCTCTATCGGCTGGGCTTCTCCCACATAATTCATGTTCTACACTATTATTTCATTGAGGTCAGCAATGACTGTTTCAAACTTCAACTTTCAATGCTTTGAATTTTTAATGACATGCCTTCTTTTTGGCTTATTGGGAGGCTTTTCTTCATTCTGTCTGAAAAGGTCTTTTTGTGCAGATGGTGCATCTATTGAGGGAAACTTCACTTGGAACTAATGAGGGTCTCTTCAAATATTTCTCTGAGGGTAATGTATAATTTAGAAGCAAGTGCACCATTGTGTTCTTTTCTCAGGATGATTGTATTCTTTTTTTCAGGTGACATGCCTCTGGAGATAATAAACTTAGTGTTCAGTGTAAGAAAAAATAAACCAGAGTTCATACCACCGTTAGTCACATACGATAAGCTCTTTCTTTTTCTTTTTACTTACTGCATCAACAGAGGGAAAGGCAAAAGACACAAGGCTGAGCAGAGACCAAACATGATCATGTGCCATTAGACTAGTCAGTTTTCTATCTAGAAGCCATTACTGCTAATTTCCCAACTCATATCCATGTAGGAACATAAGAAAGACTGAGCACAGGGAAGGGGTCTGTTCAGTAGGTATGTTACATAAGAGTCTACATACTTACACTGTATGTATGTTACAGAAAAGTCCCAGTCACCCTGGCAGTGAATAAACTGTACTGTAACCCTGTGAAATCAAGTGTATGGAAACTTACATCAAAATGGTCTAAAATTTTAAGCTTTGCCAACATTGTTTAACAAAACTATAATATACAAAAGAAACAATTTTATGCATATAGTTTTAATAAAGGACATAGTAAGATAAAGCTTGTTAGTATTTGTGGGTGTTTCTGTAAAGACACAGGATTTTAAGAATACCATATACAATAATTTTGAGCAGATTGGTGGAAAAAAAGATTTATAGCAAATTGACAAGTTCAGCTCACCTGCTGGAGGCCACAGTGCCTTTCTTTTTCTGGATCTCCAATACATTTCATATATTATCAAGGCTAAGTACCAGCTTTCCTCCTGTGTTTGCTGATTTAACCAGCAGGGTGACAGCAATTATTCATTGAATGCATCTTACCATATTCCTTTTTTTTCCATGCCATTCCCTACTAAAATTGTTTCCTAGTATATTTCATTCATTGTCCATTTTAACTCATTCTGCTGATGGCCACATACCAGCCTACTACAAAGAACAAATTTAGTAGTTTTAAACACTGTGCAGGACACAACCCTAGCCCTTCTGGGGAAACAAACAGCTGTTGGTTGCATGCTATTAGGAGCCACCTATTCATTATTATATTACATTGCATTTAAAAGACTACAACTTAATATGGTACATTATAGCTAAAGTTAAAGAAATGCAGATGTACCATACCCCATAAACCATTTTCTACTAATTAGATGGAAATCATAAATTTTATAAGAACATAGGTCTTGTGAAAGGGTTTAACAATTTTTTTTGCACCAAATGAGTGCCATAGCTACTCTGGGATTAGAGGTTTTAGAATGAATAAATGGAGTGTTCTTCACTTGCAATGAGTGTTGGACATTTTTCTAAAAGGAGAAGACAAAAAATCATTATTTAAAGTATTTGCTCCTGGTGACTAAGCAGCCTGCTTTGGGGGCAGTGTGTAGTGTACATATGTGTAGGCACACATGTATGTAGTATATGTGTGATGAGGGGTAAAAGGGATAGGCTTTGCATAACTGTTAAATTTCTATGAATTTCGGCCATGTTAAATTTCAGGTGAATGTCACAATAATGTACATTCAGTATTCTTAAAACACACCTGCTTGGGATTGTGCTTAATCTCCATTAACCTCAATGACTACACTTTGTGCAATTTGGCATAAATATGGGGAAGCACATTCTTTTCCCTGGCAAAGACAGCCTGAGATTGGGCTCTATGAGTACCAGAGGAGATACTGGCACTGGCTGATGTCATGTAGTGTGAAATATATGTGTTACATGGGACCAGTGTGGGAAAGAGACACATATTACATTTATATCACATAGAAAATAACAGTTGTTTAATTGCATACTTTTAGATTTTGGATGAAGTGGAGCTTTTCTAAAATGTGATCCCGCCCAAACTGCTCTCAATGTTCTAAGCTGTTCCCTGATAATTCCAGTACTGGGAAGCCAAGTCAGTCTAACAGTGCACTGGACATGATAACTGAGGTGTATTCTGGACAGCTATGTGCTTTTGGAGGCTACTTCTTTTTTTTTTTTTGCTCTTAATTTTTTCCAGATGTGCCATGGGGAAAATGATTTCTATGCAAGGACATTGTTGTAATGAATTGAGGAACTTAAATAATATAAACTCCGAAATAACAAGTCAGCAATGAGAGCATGAAAGAAAGAATGGAGCACACTGGTTTGCCTAGAAACACTGTTATGGTTCAAGTTTTCATTCCAGTCCTTCAATGAAAGACTTTTAAAAGCACTAGAGAGTTACATAGCACCTTTCAGTTGTAGGATCCCAACAATAAGTGTCTACACTTTGCAAATGGGGAATATGGGTACCCAAAATTGGAGAATGAGATCCCACAGAGGTAATTTGATAGGGCCTCAAGGAAAACAGGCAATAGAGCCAGATCAGGCTACACTAATTATTAAATGACACTGTCAAATAATAGTCAATCAATTGGGGGGGTGTCTATGTACAGTAGTGAATACTGAATGATCTATGGATAGGGGTATTATCAGAATTTATAAATTAGCGGAATAAAGGTGCTGAGATAGGAATAGGGTTTATTTCTTCAAGCCCCCACTTAAAACTCATTTATTTGGCCCTTGAAGATGGTGTTAAGTCTGTAAGACATTAAACAATCAGCTTTGCATTATAGCTCTCCTGAGCTTTACCCTTTCAGTGCTTCCCTGTAATTTCTTGACACTGTCTCTAATGACGTGATTTATATCATTGCTCAATGCTGATACGCTCTATGCATTCAAGGTAGTTATTGATTCCTTCCTGACTTTGTTTTTTTTTTAATTTTTTTAAATTTTTATTTATTTATTTATGATAGTCACAGAGAGAGAGAGAGAGAGAGAGAGAGAGAGAGAGGCAGAGACATAGGCAGAGGGAGAAGCAGGCTCCATGCACCGGGAGCCTGATGTGGGATTCGATCCCGGGTCTCCAGGATCGCGCCCTGGGCCAAAGGCAGGCGCCAAACCGCTGCGCCACCCAGGGATCCCCTCCTTCCTGACTTTGAATCATAGTTAGAAACTACCATTGGCAGAAAATGATAGATGGGAAAGGAAAATATTTCTCTGAGGCCCACTGGCTGTGGAATTAAGTAATGGCCATATCTTTGGAGAAAGGTGCATTACTATTACTATATGAGTAAAAGGCAAGGTTTGTCCATTTTAAGACCATGTGAATGGCTAAATTAGCTTTCAAGAAAAACCTAAACAAGAGAGTGTTTTGGAGACAGAGAGAGGAAGAGGGAAAATCTTCCCACCTGAACATACACTATTTCACTTGTGAAACCTATTGTGTATAGTCTTCTAGGTTGCTTCTTAGCATCTGAGTTTGAGAAACAGTCCCTGGCCCTAATAGATTTTGTCATGTCTAGTATTCTCTCAAATGAAACACCGACACAATCCATTTAATTTATGCTAAAAGTCTTACCTGGCCCCAAATCACCTAGGAGATACAAATGGACAGGTTTTTTATTTCTTTAAGTAGCTGAATTTTTCACTTTCTCAGCTCTGCTGAAGCCTGAACACCAAATAGTTTGTGGTAGGTAAATTTTCTTTTACTCAAAAAGGTTTTAGTGGGGGATTACTTAGTAAACCTAATATCCTTCTAGAGCTCAACTCCTTAATATCTGTAAGATGCCTCTAACTCTCACTAATCTCTGTAAGAGTTGGGACTTCTACTGCTGGCAGCTGGGCACTAGAACACTGACTGAGAAATGAAAAACATCAATGCTCTTAGGTATTGTTATTATAAAGATTCAGCATTAGTGTTCATACTCATTAATTCAGGCACTAGGACTAAAAGAAAGGCTGATTATAAATAAATGCAGAAATGAATGTAAACTACCTTAATGGCTAAACTACCACTGAATCTAGAAAAAAAGAAAAAGAAAGTATTGGCATATTACTATTAGGTTATCATTATCTGTACATTAACCCCCTGTTGTGAAACCACAGATCTTGAGTGCTAATCATTAGGCTAATTTCAACTTTGAAACTTTACCCAATGAACAGTATTGTAATTAAACTTGAAAACTACCCTTAAGCCCCTTAACAAAATCTATGGTGCATGACTTCGGAGTATAGTTTTTTTTTTATCATAAGAACAATTCATATAGACAAAAATAAATCTAGGTAGCAGAGAAAATAATAAAAGTAACTGGAGAATTTTAGTATAGCCTACATTAAAAGTCTTTAAAACACCAATACGTATGTTTAATAAAGTGGAAATCTGATCTGATCTTCTCAGTTAGTTGTGCTTTCAGGAGCATCATACATTTATGACAAAGAATAGGCTTTGCATTGTTGTTCAATTCCCAATTTGAGGACCTTGATTATGGTATGTTGATTCTGCCTTTTAAATTTTAGATATCTGATATAGGGATGGTATTCACAGCCCAGCAAATATTTATATTGCTATTTAGGGAAGACAGTAGGATTGAATAAAAACCTTGTTTTTTTTTAACCTTGATTTTCACAACACCACTGCAGAATTTTGTGTAAATATGCTGCACATATGCATGCTTATAAATGCACAGGCACACAAGTAGCAAACACAGTCTTTTCCCCCTCAATACCACAAAGATCTTATAAATATAATTAATAGTCTTTCCAGGGGAGTTAGAGACTCCATGGAAGTCTTTTTGAATTCCTCTTTACCTGAGAAGAGGAATAAAAAGAGCCTCTGGAAAGGTATATATGTTACATTTAGGTTTTTACAGATTGGAGAGGTAAAATGAAGAAAGAGAGGAAGACTGGTTTGAATTAATTGCTACTAGATTGATGACTTCAGTTAGTAAACAAATAACTTGTAAAGTCCTGAAACATCTATCTGCGCAGCATGTTTGATGGAAGCTTTCAATCCACCATGGTGACTTATTTTGAAGATTAAAATGGTTCCCAACATTGAACTCTGTAAGCCTCATGGGAGATGGAAGGCCCTGGGAATGGAAAAAAAGAAATTCACAGGTGAGCTGAACAACTGTAAATATCCACACATTAACAACCATTGACAATAATATGCAACCATTAAAATTATATTTATGAATAGTATGAGTCAGCACTGGAAAATGTTAAGTGAAAAGAGTAAGATAAAAAATTATACATACACTGTTATCATTATTTTTAACCCAGAAATTGTATCTGAAACAAAAAACAGGGAATATACTAAATTGTTCAAAGTGGTGGGTTCATGGGTAATTTATTTTTATCTTCTTTACATTCTACTTATGCTTTCCATATTTTCTCAAGTAAATAAATAATCACTTGATAGCACAAAATAGTTATTTTTGAAATTCACACGAAAATAACATGAGCTTTGAAAGTGGGCAATTCTGAATTTGAATTCTAGCTTTGCTATACTTGTTTATCTCTGTGACTCTGGATAAATAACATCAATGGATCTTAGTTTCTTCATCTGTAACATAAGCACAATAAAATCTACCTGAAACAACATCTGCCATATAGTAGGCACTGAAGTAGCTATTATTAATATAAACTTTCTGGAAAACAATTCAGCCATATATTTTAAGAGTCTTTAAGTTCATACCAGTAATTTTGCTTCTAGGATTCTATCCTAAAAAATAATTATAAATGAGAAAAAAGATTAATATTCAATGATATTATTGATAGCCTTATTCATAATAGTGAAAAATTGGATAAAATCTTAAGGTTGGAAAGTTTAAAAATTGATTAAATAAACAACAGTACCTTGATATAATGTGAAATTACTATTGGTGTTAATGAGAAATGCAGAATTCAAAGCAATGCAATATGAGCTCAATGATTAAAAATATATTCATAGAAAATATTGGAATATTCATAGAAAAGATTTAACATCAGTTATCTTTAGGTGGTGGAATAGGTGATTTTAATTTTCTTCATAGTTTTTTCTTTTTGTTATGCTTGATATACCTTTAAAATTAAGTCTAATGTGTTTATTATAAAAGCAATTCATATTCATCACAGAATAACTGAAAAATATAGAAAGGAATAAAGAAAAATAATGACCTATAACCTCATAGACTGTTTTTCATTCTCTCTCCTCATCATTCATTCAACAAATATTTATTGCATACTTAACACATGCCAGGCACTGTTTAGGGACTGGCACTAAAATGTGAACAAGACATAGTCCCTGCTCTCAGGGAGCTTACAATCTAGTGAGGGAGGCAGAGAAGTAAATAATTATAACACAGAATAAAAGTGTTCTCATAATGTTATTATGGTAGCATCCAAAAGGGATATAGACCTCAGCTATGTAGACCTCAGCCAGTGATGTACCTGAGTAAATGATATGGAAGCTGAAAACTGGAAAATAAATATTATATAGCTAGATGAAGGAGACTGGTATGGAGGAGGTAGGACAGTGCTGAGAAAGCATGCCAATCATGGAAAACAGCAGGGTTTATGTTTGAGGGACTGAAAGCAGTAGAGTGTGGCTCAAGCATAGGGTGTGGAAATAAAACTAGTGGAGAGGAAGCTTCAAAGTTCAGAATTCTGGGAGATGAACCTGGAGAGATGAGCAGGAGCCAGATCATGAAAGGACTTGTAAACCATGTTAATGTGTTCAGACTATGTTGAGGCCAATGAAAGTCATTACACAGATTTGAGTTTTTAACATCATTCTAGTTGCAATATGGTGAATGGATTGGATGAGGGGCAAGATTGAGGCAGGGAAGCCAGCTAAGAGGCTACTGCAGCAATAGAGGGGACACATGATCTGGGGTCATGGTAATTAGTATAGAGAAAAGTGCACAGCTTCCAGAGATATTTAGGAAACACAGTCAACACACCTTGGTGATTAACTGGATGTGGGTGGGAGATGAAGGAGTGGGAACAAAACAGGAAAAAGGTTTTGGATGAGTGAAGTTGAAAGGCATTTGGTTATTCAGGTCTAGAGTTCAGGAAAGAGTCCTGGGTTGGAGAAACATATTCAGTAGTTGTTAGTGTGTGTGTGTGTGCACAGTGTGTATATATAGCATATATATTATATACATTAATTATATATTACATACATATACACACACTCTTTAGCCAAGGAATGGATAGATTTCCTAAGGACTAAGTAGATTAATGTGATGATCAGGAAAAAAACTTGGTAAAGTTTGGGAAGATATTATTTTAAGGAGGAGATCTCTGATGGTGGGGGGGAGGGAAAGAAATTGTAGAAAGTTTCAGAGAAACATGACAGAACTTAAATTTTTTTGCTTTATTGTTTAATTTTTAAATTTAAATAAAGTAAAATTAACTTTTGTTTGGTATTATGAGGTTTTAGACATGCGTAGAATCTCATAACCACCATCTCAGCATACAGCTGTTATTTTCATATACGATTCTTTTTATTTTAAAGATTTTATTTATTTTTTCATGAGAGAAACACACACAGAGAGAGAGAGAGAGAGAGAGAGGCAGAGACACAGGCAGAGGGAGAACCAGGCTCCACATAGGAAGCCCGATGCGGAACTCAATCCGGGGACTCCGGAATCACGTCCTGAGCCAAAGGCACACGCTCAACCGCTGAGCCACCCAGGCATCCCTCATATACAAATTTTGTATAAACATATAGGTTTTCATTCTAGGGAAAATATACAAGAGTGGAATTACTGGGTCATATGGTTTAACTTTACAAGAAACTTTTAAACAAAACTATCAAACTGTTTCCCAGAGTATCTGTGCTATTGTGCATTCCCACCAAAAATGTAGGAGAATTCAAATTATTCTGTCAAGACTTGGAATTATCACTATCTTTTTAAAATTTATCCATTTCAGTATGAGTGTAAAGGATTCTCCTTGAAGTTTTAATTTGTATTTTCCTAATGGCTAGTGATGTTGAGCATTTTTTCTTGTGCTTTTTTTGGGGAAAGTGTCCATTCAAACCTTTTGCCCATTTTTTATCATGATGTTTGTTTTCTTATTTTTCAGCTTTTAGAACACTTGCATATTCTGAATACAAGTCCTTTATCAGATACGAGTTTTGCAAATATTTCCTCTCAGTCAGTGGCTCGTCTTTTTATTTTCTTAACAGTCTTCTTTTGAGAAAACATTTTAAATTTTCTTCAAGTCTAATTTGTAAATTTTTCCTTTTATGTATTTTACTTTTGATGTCATATCTAAGAACTTTGCCTAAGTCAAAGTGACATAGGTTTTCTCCTACATTTTAAGAGTTTTATAGTCTTGAATTTTACATTTACATATATGATCCATTTTGAATTTTTTATGTTGTGAAGTGTACATGTTGCAGTGATGTCTAGTTGTTCTAGCACCATTTGTTGAAGAGATTGTAATTTTTACCAGTGAATTACCATTATATCTTTGTGTAAAAACCCATAGATCATCTTTATGTGGGTCTATTTTTTAAAAAATTTTATTTATTTATGATAGTCACAGAGAGAGAGAGAGAGAGGCAGAGACATAAGCAGGCTCCATGCACCGGGAGCCGGACGTGGGATTCGATCTCGGGTCTCCAGGATCGCGCCCTGGGCCAAAGGCAGGCGCTAAACCGCTGCGCCACCCAGGGATCCCTATGTGGGTCTATTTTTGTATTTGATTTTTTTCTGTTCCATTGGGTCTTTTTGCTGCTACCACATTGTATTGACTACTGTGGAATTATAGTATGTCTTAATATTGGACAGATAATGTCTTCTGACTGATTTTCTTTTTCAGAATCTTTCTGGCTATTGTAGTTGCCTCATTTTTCCATATAAATTTTAGAATCAGCTTGTCTATATCTACAAAAATCTTGCTACAACTTTTTAAAAGATTTTATTTATTTACTTGAGAGAGAGCAAGAGTGAGAGAGCAAGAGCAAGAGAGCACAGAGAAGCAGGGAAAAGCAGACTCCCCACTGCGCAGAGAGCCCAGAAGCCTGAGATCATACCTTAGCTGAAGGCAGCCGCTTAACTGACTAAGCCACTGAGGTGCCCCAAGCCTGCTACAATTTTAATTGGGATTGCATTAAACCTGTATACCAATTTGGGGAGCATTGAAATCTTAACTATATTGAGTCTTCTGACTCATGAACGTAGTACGTCTCTTCATTTATTTAGGACTTCTTTGATCTTTTTCATCAGAGTTTTGCAGATTTCAGCATACAGACCTTATATATAGTTTGTTAGATTTATATCTAGCTATTTAATTTTTGGAATTATCGTTTTGGCAAATATTGTAGGTGGTACTGTTTTTTTTTTTTATTTTGGTTTCCCAACTGCATTGCAAATGTATAGAAACACAATAGATGCTTGTGTGTTTATCTTGTGTGTTGTAAACTAGCTAAACTCACTTATTAGTTCAAAGAGTTTTTGTAAATTCTTTGAATTATCTATGTAGACAATCATGTCATCTGCAAATCAAGATAGTTCTATTTTTTTCCAGAATGCCTTTATATTTTTTTCTAGCACTATTGCATGTGTTAGGATTTCATTATGATATGTGAAAGGAGTGATATGAGAAGTTGTGGTTAATAGAAAAATTACTGGTAAGAAGGTAAGTAATGACGATTTTTCAAGCCAATTTAGGCTGAAGATAACAAATGTGTAATCTCAATTGTGTTATTTGTAATAAGTTGCAATCAGTATTTATAATCTGTTGTGTTATTTTTGTAGTATTTCTCAGCAGCCTTGATATAGGAATAGAGAAGGCAAATGGATTGAATCTGGAATTTTTTTCTGGCTGAGGCAATGGAGTTAGGGAGATAAAAATATTGGCAAGAAATGCCATTTGCAACAACATGGATAGACCTAGAAAGTATGATGCTAAGTGAAATAAGTCAGTCAGAGAAAGACCAATATCATATGATTTCACTCATTTTTGGACATTTAGAAACAAAACAAATGAACAAAGAAAACAAACAAAAAAAACCCTGGACTCTTAAATGCAGAGAACAAACGAGAGGTTGCCTGAGGGAAGGTTGTGAGGGAGGGGTGAAATACATAAGGGGAAACAAGAGCACAACTTACCTTGATGAGCATTGAGTAATGTATTCAAATGAACCACATTGTACATCCAAAACTAATTAACACTACTTTATTATGCTTCAAAAAATATATTGGCAAAAGAAACTGAAGGCTCTCTCCAGGCAAAGCTGGGAGTAACCATGTAAAAATTTAATTTTCATTTATTTTTTGTTACATTTTCTTTCAGTGTTTTTCTACATAGACAGCTATATTTTAATACTTAAAAGTTTAAATTAAAATTTAAAATGTAATTTTAGAGTCCTTTCAAGGTTTATCTATGTTTTAACATATATTCTTTTGGTTGCCAAATAGTATTCACTTGTATGGATATGCCACATTTATTTATCTATTTATCAGCAGATAGACATTAGAGTTGTTTCCACATTTTGGCCATTATGAATAATGCTGTTGTAAACATTTATGCACAAGTTTTTGTGTGGACATATATTTTCATTTCTCTTCATTATATACAAGGACTAGAATTTCGGGGTCATGTGGTATTTCTATGTTTAACATTTTGAAAGACTGTCAAACTGTTTTCCAAAGTGATTGAATCATTTAACACTCTAATCAGCAATGTGTGAGGTTTCTGATTTTTCCACATCATTGTCAACACTTGTTATTTTCTGTCTTTTGGATCCTAGTGGACATTAAGTGGTATTTTGTGGTTTTGATTTGCATTCTTCCAATAGCTAATAATGTAAAGCATCTTTTCATGTGCTTGTTGACCATATACCCATGGAGAAATATCTAGTCAGATCCTTTGTCATTGTTTTAAATTGGATTTTCTTTTTATTATAGAATTGTAAAAGTTCTTTATATATCCTGCACACAAGTTTCTTTTTTTTTCATAAAATAATTTTTATTGGTGTTCAATTTACCAACATACAGAATAACACCCAGTGCTCATCCCGTCAAGTGTCCCCCTCAGTGCCCGTCACCCACTCACCCCCAACCCCCACCCTCTTCCCCTTCCACCAACCCCAGTTCATTTCCCAGAGTTAGGAGTCTTTATGTTCTGTCTCCCTTTCTGATATTTCCCACACATTTCTTCTCCCCTCCCCTATATTCCGTTTCACTATTATTTATATTCCCCAAATGAATGAGAACATATAATGTTTCTCCTTGTCCGATTGACTTACTTCACTCAGCATAATACCCTTCAGTTGCATCCACTTTGAAGCAAATGGTGGGTATTTGTCATTTCTAATGGCTGAGTAATATTCCATTGTATACATAAACCACATCTTCTTTATCCATTCATCTTTCGATAGACACTGAGGCTCCTTCCACAGTTTGGCTATTGTGAACATTGTTGCTAGAAACATCGGGGTGCAGGTGTCCCAGCGTTCCTTTGCATCTGAATCTTTGGGGTAAATCCACAACAGTGCAATTGCTGGGTCGTAGGGCAGTCTATTTTTAACTCTTTGAGGAACCTCCACACAGTTTTCCAGAGTGGCTGCACCAGTTCACATTCCCACCAACAGTGCAGGAGGGTTCCCTTTTCTCTGCATCCTCTCCAACATTTGTTGTTTCCTGCCTTGTTAATTTTCCCCATTCTCACTGGTGTGAGGTGGTATCTCATTGTGGTTTTGATTTGTATTTCCCTGATGGCAAGTGATGCAGAGCATTTTCTCATGTGCATGTTGGCCATGTCTATGTCTTGCTCTGTGAGATTTCTCTTCATGTCTTTTGCCCATTTCATGATTGGATTGTTTGTTTCTTTGGTGTTGAGTTTAGTAAGTTCTTTATAGATCTTGGAAACTAGCCCTTTATGTGGTACGTCATTTGCAAATATCTTCTCCCATTCTGTAGGTTGTTTAGTTTTGTTGACTGTATCCTTTGCTGTGCAAAAGCTTCGTATCTTGATGAAGTCCCAATAGTTCATTTTTGCTTTTGTTTCTTTTGCCTTCGTGGATGTATCTTGCAAGAAGTTACTGTGGCCAAGTTCAAAAAGGGTGTTGCCTGTGTACTCCTCTAGGATTTTGATGGAATCTTGTCTCACATTTAGATCTTTCATCCATTTTGAGTTTATCTTTGTGTATGGTGAAAGAGAGTGGTCTAGTTTCATTCTTCTGCATGTGGATGTCCAATTTTCCCAGCACCATTTATTGAAGAGACTGTCTTTCTTCCAATGGATAGTCTTTCCTCCTTTATCGAATATTAGTTGACCATAAAGTTCAGGGTCCACTTCTGGGTTCTCTATTCTCTTCCATTGATCTATGTGTCTGTTCTGGTGCCAGTACCACACTGTCTTGATGACCACAGCTTTGTAGTACAACCTGAAATCTGGCATTGTGATGCCCCCAGATATGGTTTTCTTTTTTAAAATTCCCCTGGCTATTTGGGGTCTTTTCTGATTCCACACAAATCTTAAAATAATTTGTTCTAACTCTCTGAAGAAAGTCCATGGTATTTTGATAGGGATTGCATTAAACGTGTAAATTGCCCTGGGTAACATTGACATTTTCACACACGGGGGAGTATCTTCTGATTCTGTATACTTTAAGTCCCTTGACTTGCCCTGGAATTTGTCAGTCTAGCTGGTCTTCTGGGGGAGGGGCCTGTTGTGCTGATTTTCAGGTGTTAGCACTTGGGCGAGCTGCTCTGCCCCCTGCCGGGTGCAGGGCTCAGTGGGGGTTGTTTACCCTGTGAGGCCCCTGGAGGAACAACCCCAGTGGTTCCTGCAGCTCTGGAAACCTGGATTCAGCTCCAGCAGGAACTACTCAGTCTGCAGGGCCTGGAGGCTGATCTGTTCAGCTCCGGGCAGGTGCGTCCTTGCTGTCCTGGCCCTCCCGGCCTCTGCCTGTCCGGGGGGGGGGGGGTGGGAGGCCGTATCCTGGGCTGTGTCCCGGCGCCCTGTGCTCCCTGTGCTCCCGGTCTGCGCTGTTGGATTCGCGCTCCCGGTGGCGCAGCCCCCTCCGCGGAGCCGCCGCCTGAGCCCCTCTGAGCCGCTCCCGGAGCCGCGCAGCCCCCTCCGCGGAGCCTCTTCCTCCGCCCGAGCCCCTCCGAGCTGCTCCGGGCCAGGCAGCCCCCTCTGCAGAGCCGCCGCAGGAGCCCCTCCGAGCAGCTCCAGGTCCCGCCGTGCGCGCTGCAGCCCTCAGGGAGCTCGGCGCACTCTCCTGCATGCGCCGCAGGTGTCTGTTAGTGTCCCAGGGAGCCCGAGGGCATTCCTGCCCTCTGGGGTCCTGCTCTAACTCCCTGGGAGCCCCTTTCCGCCCGGGAAGGTTGGTGCAGCTCCTGCTTCTCTTGGACGGGGCTCTCCTGTCCTGGGGACACTCGCCCCGGCCTTAGTCCGGCTCCTCGCGGGGCCCCTCCCCCTTGGATGCCTTTTGTTTCTTTCTTTTTCCCCGTCTTCCTACCTTGATAGAAGCGCGAACCCTTCTCGCTGTAGCATTCCAGCTGTTCTCTCTTTAAATCTCAGGCCGAATTCATAGATCAGGATAATTTGAAGGTTATCTAGGCAATCTGGTGGGGACAGGTGATTTGGGGACCCTACTCTTCCGCCATCTTGCCCCTCCTCCTGCACACAAGTTTCTTATCAGATATTTGATTTGCAAATATTTTCTCATCAAAGGCCACATATATAATTCCATGGGATCGTGAATTATGTGGAATGTCCAGAATAGGCAAATCTATACAGACAGAAAGGTAGATTAGTGGTTACCAAGAAGTGGGATGGAGGAATTGAAAGTGACTGCTAAAGAGTATGGTATTTCTAAATATTCCAAATTAATTGTGGTGATGGTTGTGTAGCTTTGTGAATATCTTAAAAATCACTGAATTGTACATTTTAAGTGGTCAAGTTATATGGTATTGTGAATTATATCACAATATAAGCTGATGCAAATATACCTTTAAAATTACACTGCATTAATACAGCTTTTTAACATAACTCTATTAATTGTTCTTCAAAATACTTTTATTGGTGTAAAATATTTCATCATAATAATGAAGGAATTTATTTCACCATTCCTCTATTGTTAGATATTTAGCTTTGTTTCTACTTTTCTGGTGTTATGATAAATTGATAATAAATAGTTGTGCAGGGACGCCTGGGTGGCTCAGCGGTTGAGTGTCTGCCATCGGCTTGCGGCTTGATCCCAAGGTCCTGGGATTGAGTCCTGCATCAGGCTCCCTGTGAGGAGCCTGATTCCCCCTCTGCCTATGTCTCTGCCTCTCTCTGTGTGTTTCTCATGAATAAATAAATAAAATCTTAAAAAATAATAAAATAAAAAACCAGTTGTGCAGATCTCTGATTATTTCATTAAAGTACATCCCTAAAATTTGGTTATCAGAAAAAAATTATATGAACATTTTATGGGTTTTATATGTTACTAAGTTTCATAAAAACAATGTATGAATTTAAACTTATAACAGCACCTGTTTCAATACATCCTTACCAATACTAAGTACTATAATTTATAAAAATTGGCTATTATGGTAAACAAAAAGTGATATTTTGGGTTATTTTAATTTGCATTTCTTTGTAGTGAATTTGAATAATTTTCATGTTTGTTCTTCATTTTAAATTTTATTTGTTGATTGTTTGTATTGTTTACTCATTTTCTAATGGTTGTATTTTTTTTCCTTTCTGATTGGCAATATCTTTGTAAATTAAGGGTGTTAAATTTTGAGTGTTACATATTTTGCAAATGTTTCTAGTCTTTTCATATTGAAGGAAATATTTATAATTAGTGCTTTTTATATAAAAATTAGGGCAATAATGTCTTTTTTAATCTACAAACATTTTAAGCAAATTTAAAAATATGTCATCAATTGTTAATTTCAAATTGTAAATAAATGGTCATTTAATTTAAACAATATTGGGGAGATGGAGCATTATGCATCTGAATTCTATGGAGTGTTATGCACATGTATTCTCTATAAGGTCTACAGAAATGGAAACACATTATAAGGGCTATTAGTCAAGTTGTATAAATTATATATAGAACTTATGTGAATAATATGAGAGTGAAAAATTTAATATCTTATTCACCAGAGCAAGAACTTAATTCTTTTCTAGTCTGCCCCTTAGCAGTCCAGGCAACAATCTATATGCCTCCCTCAGAATACTGACCTGAGAGATGCAGGAAATGTGTAAACTACTATGTTTCTGTTTCCATGGTGAGAGATGATGAAGCTTCTGGATAATCTGAAAGGTTGAAAAGTGAAGGTGATCAAATGACCCTTTTTATTTTATGGGCGGGTATTATTTCACTGGTATATTTCATTTTTTTTTCAATCCCTGAAGACAGTAGATATCTGCATATCTCTAAAGACTGGTGTGCTATCCCAAAGCATTTGTAACCAGTTGAGATTTTCATATTCCAAAAGTAGTCAGGTTGATGTACTGTAAAAGAAGATTATTTTATTTATAAGCATTATCTGATCTATAATAATGGCAGATATTAGACTTAGACAGCTGTGATAACAACTCAACATCATCTGGCTTTAATGGGATGCTTTGGGTCTTGCTACTCAAAAAATTATCCTATTTCATGTTTTTCTACTGGACATATTGAAATAGCTATTAAAGTACTTTTGCTGTTGCTGTGTTCTAAAAAGGACTAAGGCATCCAGAAAGCAAGAGGCTTTAGAATTAACAAGCAACATCATTTATGGTACACATGTTTTTGTTTCTAATATGAGCATTTTGGAGGAGTAAAGTACTTTTGAATCAGCTTGCTTAATGTACTGATAATCACTTTCTTTATACTCCTTGCATAATATTATACTTGGCAGTTTGAGATTAAAAAAAACAAGTGGTGGTGGAATAGGGAGACTCTGGGCATGTCTTGTTCCATGAACACAATGAGATAACCATCAAACCATTCTAAATACCCCAGAAGTAGAACTGAAGACTGACAGAACAAACTCCACAAATAAAGGAAGAGAAGAGGTCACATCAAAAAAGGTAGAAAGTGGGGAGACATGGTTTGTGGGAGAAATGGATCACAGGTGCTGCAGAGGGGAGGGAGCCATGTTTGTAGAGAGAAGCATGCTTGCTCACACGTGCATGCACACGCAAGAGAGAGAGACACACACAGGGGAATGCACAAGAATGCTTCCCCAAAGCCTTTGGCTTGGAAAAGGGGAGGAGCTGAATTTCATGAATTCTTGCAAAAAGCAGAGCTTAAAGCCTGGAGTTTTATTATTTTTTTTTTTTACTTCTATGGAAGGGAACAAGACAGAGATGTCCACACTCACCACTATAATTTAACATAGTGCTGGAAATCTTAGCCACCACAATCCGACAACAAAAAGAATTAAAAGGTATCCAAACCAGCAAGGAATAAGTAAAATGTTCAGTATTTACAGATGACAGAATACTTTGAATAGAAAACCTGAAAGACTACCAAAAAATTGCTAGAACTGGTACACAAATCTAGTAAAGTCACAGGATACAAAATCAACATATAGAAATATATTGCTTTTCCACACATCAATAATGAAGTAGCAGAAAGAGAAATCAAGGAATCAATCCCATTTACAATTGCATCAAAACCCATAACATACCTAGGAGTAAACCTAACCAAAGAGGTGAAAGACCTGCATACTGGGTGTTATTCTGTATGTTAGTAAATTGAACACCAATAAAAAAAAAAAAAAAAAAAAGACCTGCATTCTGAAAAGTAGAAAATACTGATAAAAGAAATTGAAGATGACACAAAGAAATAGACATTCTATGCTCATGGATATTGGAAGAACAAATATTGTTAAAATGTCTATACTACCCAAAGCAATCTATGAGTTTAATGCAATTCCTATCAAAATACCATCAGCATTTTTCACAGAGCTAGAACAAACTATCCTAATATTTGTATGGAATCACAAAAGACCCTGAATAGACAAAGAAATCTAAAAAGAAAAGTAAAGCTGGAGGCATCACAATTCTGGACTTCAGGTTATATTACAAAGCTGTAATAACCCAAACAGTATGGTATTGGCACAAACACATAGACGAATGGATGAATGGAACAGAATATAAAACCCAGAAATGAACCCATAACTATGAGGTCAATTAATCTTTGACAAAGCAAGAAAGAATATCCAATGGAAAAAAAGACAGTGTCTTCAACAAATGATGTTGGGAAAACTAGACAGCAACATACAAAATAATGAAATTGGACCACTTTTTTACACCAAAGGTGAAAATAAATTCAAAGTAGATTAAAAAACTAAACCCTGAGACCTGAAACTTTAAAAATCCTAGAAGAGAATACAGGCCATAGCAAATTCTTTCTGGATGTCTCCTAAGGCAAGGGAAAGAAAAGCAAAAACAACAACAACAACAACAACAAACTATAGGGACTTCATCAAAATAAGCTTTTGCACAATGAAGGCAACAGTCAACAAAACTAAAAGGCAATCTATGGAATAGGAGAAGATATATGCAAAATGACATGTCTGATAAAGGATTAATATCCAAAATATACAAAGAACTTATAAAATACAACACCCAAAAAAAAAAAAACCCCAAAAAACAAAGAATCCAGTTAAAAATGGGAAGAAGGCATGAGTAGATATTTTTCCAAAGAAGACGCCCAGATGGCCAATAGACACATGAAAAATGGTCAATATCACTGATCATCAGGGAAATGCAAATCAAAACTGCAAAAAGATATCACCTCACATCTGTCAGAATGGCTAAAATCAACCACACAAGAAACAGCCAGTGTTGGTGGAGATGTGGTGGCGGAGAAAGGGGAACCCTCTTGCACTGTTGGTGGGAATGCAAACTGCTGCAAGCTGTTCTGGAAAACAGTATTCAGGTTCCTCAAAAAGTTAAAAAATAGAAATAACCTACAATCTAGCAATTGCAATCTTAGGTATTCACCCAAAGAATACAAAAATAGGGGATCCCTGGGTGGCGCAGCGGTTTGGCGCCTGCCTTTGGCCCAGGGCGCGATCCTGGAGACCCGGGATCGAATCCCACATCAGGCTCCCGGTGCATGGAGCCTGCTTCTCCCTCTGCCTATGTCTCTGCCTCTCTCTCTCTCTCTCTCTGTGACTATCATAAATAAATAAAAATTAAAAAAAAAAAAGAATACAAAAATAGGAATTCAAAGGGATACATACATCCTGATGTTAATAGCAGCATTATCTACAATAGCTAAATTATGGAAATAGCCCATGTGTTCATCAATAGATGACTGGAGAAAGAAGATGTGGGGTGTGTGTGTGTGTGTGTGTGTGTGTGTATACAATGGAATGTTAGTCATAAAAAATAATGAAATCTTGCCAATTGCAAAGACATGGATGGGGCTAGAGAGTATTATAGTAAGCAAAATAAGTTTGTCAGAGAAAGGGAAATATCATATGATTTCACTCATGTGGAATTTAAGAAACAAAACAAATGAGCAAAGGGGAAAAAAAGAGACAGAAAGAGGCAAACCATGAAAATAGGTGCTTAAGTATAGAGAAGAAACTTATCTTACCAAAATGCAGGTGGATGGGAGAATGGATTACATAGGTGATGAGGATTAAGGTGTGCACTTGTTATGAGCACAGGGTGATATATAGAATTGTTGAATCACTATATTGTACACCTGAAACTAATATTGTACTATATGTTCACTAACTGAAATTTAATTAAAAACTTAGAATGAATGAATGAATGAATGAATGAATGAATAAAAAGGTAGCAGTGATTGTCCCTTATAGTTTTTGGTTAGTACATTCTCCTTTATGAAATCAATGTGCCATTTAGAGTACTTCCATAACTGTGAGATCTAGATCCCAGAGTATAGCTGCCAGTCAGGATGTAGCCACCAGGAGGCTGGAAAACTTTCATGCCACTGTGTTAAACAGACAGATTCCAGAGCCAAGGTTGCTTTGTTCCATAAAGAATAGAAAAGTAAAAGTAGCTTTGAGAATGTCTGTCTTTGGAATCACAGCTCCATGGTGGGCACAACATTCTGTCTTATCTGGAATCCCAGGTTTAGGGTGTTCTTTCCCTTAAGTCTGAACAGAAAGCAAGTGTATTGATCCAGCTCTTCAGTGAAGGATATATAGAAAATAACTCATGTTTGTCAAACATCTTGAAGAGAAAAATAGGCAGTAAATGCTTAAGCATACATCTCATTCTCACCTGTATATTTGTACCAAAAAGGTGATTGATAAAGTGTGAAAGGCAATTCTGGAAGTGCAATGGGCTATCTGCCTTTCTGCTCCTTGCTGATGGTTGGTATTTCAGAATTTGGTAGGTATGATTTGACAATACACTTTTTCAGAAATTGACTTAGTATCCTGCTAAATGGGTTTTGTTAGCTTTTTACCACTGCAATGCACACTCTTATTTGGCACAGAGTGCTTCCTCCCAGTCATTAATTGATCAGGCTTGCAGACATTGAAGCCTGAGCTGAAAAACTGGATTATCAACTTCATGGTATCACTCCTGGCATTGATCGAGCTAAGGCAGCAAAGGTAAAGTCATCATGTGGTGAGGACTAAATTGAAAAAAAAAATGCAGATACTTCAAAAAGTCATGCTATGCGTAATAGAAGACAAATGAAGAATTTGGGAAGTCAATTTGACTTCTACTATCTGTACCTATACTGCTTTCCCCACTCCTACCTGCTCTTGATGCCTGTGTTGTAGTGATTTCATCATTTATTCAATATACATCTACTTAAACCAAGAATGATGTAATTTTAGTATTAGTGTATGCTCAGTATTCATTCTCTTTCTGTATCATTCTAGATCTCCTCCTTTACTTTAAAATTCTATATTCCTACATAAACCCTGGATACCATGGGAAATGACCATAACAGTATGTGTATACTTCTTTCAAGTCGTTGGTTTTCAGAGATGGGGAAGTGTAGGGAAATGGACAGTGTGGAATCTGGAAGAACCTAGTGAGTTGAAACTGCTTCATGGCCTTATATAAGTCACCTTATCTCTTCAGCCTCAGTTTTTTCATCTGTAAAACAGGGAAATACTCTCTCATCTACAGTATTTTTATGATGCTCTCACCCAAATTATGAGTATCCTCTAAGGCTCTGTCATTTACACTCTATATTTCTCTTTTTCCATTCATTTCCTTATCCTTATACATGCATCTCATATTGCTTAGGTGATTCCAAATTTCACATTTATCTCCTTTTGCTAGCTTTATTTTCTCCCTTGATGATTTACATTTCTCATAGGTTTAACTGCCATCTCTATATGAATGAATCCCAGATCTCTCTAGCCAATGGGACTATTTCCAGTTAATTAAAATGTCTCCTGACTTTGATTCTTCTTCATTTCTAATGTTACCACCACTCATGAAGCCATTGTGACATATGCCCAACTATCTATTGCTCTTTCTGGTTTTTGTATCTCCAAATTTCAATCCATCCTGCATACTAGCAACTAAGTTATCTTTATAAAATTTATGTTTCTTTATATCAATATTACTCAAGACCAAAGTTAATAGCGATTTCTTTTTGTATCAAGTCTACAAAGCCCTCTACCATCTGTTCATATCTTACATCTCTAAGATTACTTCCCACAACCCACAATGCCAACCTTTATAGGAATGGATGGTTTCCTCAGTGATCTTGCCACATTCATGTCATACTTCTTACCTGCAATGTTGTTTCCTTATTTCTAGCATCTATCCAGATGTTACCCATCCAAATAACATATAGTTTAAGTACTGTCTCTTCCTCATAAGTTTCACTACTATAGCCCTTTATTAATATGATCAGTGTTTAAGCATCACACACACTTACCATGTGTGCCACACAGTACTTAGCTTGGGTGTAAGCCTACATTAGTTATGCAATTGCTATCATCACTTTTATGGCAATGTGCACATTAAGGCTTGTGTTAGACTTGTGTGCTTTTCCTATCCTTCCTTACAATTGCAAATTCCTTGGGGGCAGAGGTCACCTATTATTTATCTTCGTATCCTTCCACAGTACCTTGTCTGAGGAAATGTTTTCTGAATTAAACTGATTGATTGGAGACCTTCAGTATTTCAGGGAAATGTACCAATTCAGAACTGAGTGTTGGACACTGCAAGTAAATTGGTAAAATGAACATTCATGATATTATTACATGAGGTAAGTTTTTCAGAAGCTGTAGGTATGGTCACTTCCTTTTTACCTAGAAACTAGGGAAGAAGTCACTTGGAAAATGCCTAGTTACTTAAAGGGTAGTCCCTCCATACCTTAGTGTATTATGTTTGATACTTACAGGGATGAGACCTAGAATTTCTACTCTCAAGTAAAGTTAAATGATGAATGTGAGAATAGTTTGTTTACAGCCCAGTGGTCAAAATGCTAGGTGGGTGTGATAAGAGGTAACAACTGGGTGTACTTAGGAGAATATTTGATTAAAGATATTTTATTCCAGAGTAAGGGAGGCATATTTATAATGTGAATTTACAGTGGCTGCTCAAGTATAAAGAAAAAGAGCCATTTTGTGAAATATATCTAGTTGTGGTTATTCAGTTTGACTTTTAATTCCTCAGTATCAGATGGGATCACAGGACATCACACCTTAGAGCTGAGGATAGCTTAGAGATCATGCAATTGAAACTGAGGTCCAGAGAAGAGAAGGGACTTTCTAAAACTCATTCATTGAACCTAGTGGCAAAGCTGGGAAATGATTCCCATGCCAGGGCTTTATCCATGTTTTTTCATCATTCTATTTCTGATGAAAAAGGCATAGGAACTGAGGTAATTTTTTAAATGGACCTTAAAAAGGTCTATAAACTTAAAAGTAAATAGCAAAGAAGAGACACAGTGATTAAGCTTTTGGACTTTGGAGCCAGATTGTCACTTATTAGCTATGTGACTTTGGGCTTCTCTACATTTGAGTTTCCTCAATTGTAAAATGGGGTTATTTAATATTTACAATTCATAAAATGTTTATGACTCTTAAATGTGACAATGTCTATAAATTACTTTGCATAAAATAGCCATTCAACAAATGTTAGTTGTACCCTTAGAATCAAGCAGTTATCTACATGCAACCTTAGTTTGCTAGGGCTTCAGAGAATAATGAAATAAAGGTGACAATGTTTCTCGAATCAAGGAATTCCCATCCAGTCCCTTACCATCCAAATTCTTTGTTGGAACCAGGCTACTATCTTCATCACTTATCTTGGGGTCTCATGCATTACTTGTGACTTATGTGTACCTTCTACCTCTTCCTTCCTTGCCACCAATCTATCTAATCTTTTCTGACCAGTCCAGCTCATAGGAATCACTCCTCTTTGAATATATATATATATGTAACTTTATGGTTCTACTCATTTGGTCAATATTATATCCTGTATTGTGTTTTGTTAAGCAATTTTTCATGTATGTGTCTTATCTCCTCAAATAAATTTAACAAATGTTAGTTTCTCCCTCTCCCCTGTCCTTTACCTAAATATCCTTGGTCAATCAACCAGACATTCTCCCCCAAAATGGAACTAACTCCTGTAAACATTCTGAATAATGGAAAATAGCCTTTAGGAAAAGAGCCACTCAATTAATCATCCCAAATGTGTATTCATAAGTATAATTCATTGGAAGATCAGGTTGGTAACATGTTAGTATAAGCCTATGTATCTTGAATTCCTATATAGAAAGCTGGTAAAGAATTGACTTGGATTATGGATACTTCCATAGTTGGCCCTACCTGTTGTTACTCTGCATGGGAATAAATAAGGACAATTTAGTATCCCGAAGGAATATAGTCTGTGAGGTAGAAAACATGAATTTAACTTAGGGCCTTGCCTAAGTACTATGGTAGTATCTTCAAGTTCTTCATGGATGATCACGGAAGTCTGGTTAGGCTCAAAGAACTATGTGATAGGGTAATTTTTTTCTTTAAGCAAGATTCAATGGCTGTCTCTCACTGGTAGGTGATTGCACAGAATATCATCCATAGATGCTTCTAAGCAATATAGTTCTTGATATGAAAGCTCCCTTGTCTCAGAATCAGAGCTCTTATATACAGGATGTACCTGAAGAGTTTGAGTTCTGATGAAGAGAAGGGCTCTAACCAATTCTCTCAGAAGGTCCAGAAATTAGAGCAATCTCTGACATAGAATGGAAGTGTGCTTTGATAGGAGTATCACTTCATCATCTTCCTAAAACAGTATTTTCCTCACATGCACAAAAACCTGCACAAAAACCATCAGTAGTTCCCCATCACCCATATAATAAAGTTCTTAGTCTTATATCAAAGGTCCCAACCAATCTGACACCAATTTACTTGCTAACTTAATCTCATAATCATCTTCTATATGCAATACTATTTTGCAAAGTTTGCAGAAAATACTGAAATCAAGGTGACTAGGTCTCTGACTTCAAGGAATTCTCATCCACTCCCCCACCATTCAAACTCTTAGCTGGAAGTAGGCTACTTTCTTCAAGTCCACCTCACTTAGCTTGGGGTTCTATGCATAGCCTGTGGCTTTCCTTGTATCATCCGTATTTTTATTCTTTGCCACTAATTCAAATCCTATCTAATCTTAAGACCAAAATTCTACTTGTTCTGTAAAGCATTTCCTGACTGGCCACAGAATTCATTCTCTCTTTTGAATTCCTGTAGCATAAACTTCATGGTTCTATTTATTTGGTCAATAGCATATATTGTACTTTGTTAGGCAACTTTTCATATATGTGTGTCTTATTTCCCCCAAATAAATACAAAACCCTTGAGTGCACAGACAATAATGCATAATGTCTCTTATGATTCTAATGTCATAACCTTAGCACGTTCTCAACAAATACTAGCTTATTTATTCTGTTATTCTTCCTAATGGATTATTTATTATGGCAGCAGGGACTACAAGACTGAAAATAAATCAGAAGCCTCCTCTACCTTGAAAAGTCGCTAATTGTTTCAAACACAAAAGTTTTATCCAAACAAAATAGTAGGAAATTGCCCTATATAAAACACATAAAGGGGAAAGGAGAAAAAATAAGTAGGAAATGTCAGAAAGAGAGACAGAACATGAAAGACTCCTAACTCTGGGAAACGAACTAGGGGTGGTAGAAGGGGAGGTGGGCAGGGGGTGGGGGTGACTGGGTGACGGGCACTGAGGTGGGCACTTGACGGGATGAGCACTGGGTGTTATTCTGTATGTTGACAAATTGAACACCAATAAAAAATAAATTTATTAAAAAAAACTCAGGAACACACAGCAAAAAAATATAAAATAAAATAAAATAAAATAAAGCACATAATATACTACAGTCTAATTCAATGTTTTTCTGGATAAGTGTCCAGCATTTGATAAGACTAATTTTTCTGAGCCCTGGTTTATCATAAACACTAGAAGACTGAATTAGCAAGTTAAAGCAAATATTTGTTTTTGTATTAAGGAGATTTTTTTCTTGACAAAAAATCCATTCTGGGACATACTATATTAAAATTATTAAAATAGGGATTTGGGTGGAAGATGGCAGGGGAGTAGGTGGACCCTAGGTTTGTATCATCCCTCAAAGATAGGTAGATAATACGTATCAGATAAAGGGCTAGTTTCCAAGATCTATAAATAACTTATTAAATTCAACACCAAAGAAACAAACAATCCAATCATGAAATGGGCAAAAGACATGAAGAGAAATCTCACAGAGGAAGACATAGACATGGCCAACATGCACATTAGAAAATGCTCTGCATCACTTGCCATCAGGGAAATACAAATCAAAACCACAATGAGATACCACCTCACACCAGTGAGAATGGGGAAAATTAACAAGGCAGGAAACCACAAATGTTGGAGAGGATACGGAGAAAAGGGAACCCTCTTACACTGTTGGTTGGAATGTGAACTGATGCAGCCACACTGGAAAACTGTGTGGAGGTTCCTCAAAGAGTTAAAAATAGACTGCCCTACGACCCAGCAATTGCTCTGTTGGGGATTTACCCCAAAGATACAGATGCAATGAAACGCCAGGACACCTGCACCCCGATGTTTATAGCAGCAATGGCCACAATAGCCAAACTGTGGAAGGAGCCTTGGTGTCCATCGAAAGATGAATGGATAAAGAAGATGTGGTTTATGTATACAATGGAATATTACTCAGCCATTAGAAATGACAAATACCCACCATTTGCTTCAACGTGGATGGAACTGGAGGGTATTATGCCGAGTGAAGTAAGTCAATCGGAGAAGGACAAACATTATATGTTCTCATTCATTTGGGGAATATAAATAATAGTGAAAAGGAATATAAGGGAAGGGAGAAGAAATGTGTGGGAAATATCAGAAAGGGAGACAGAACATAAAGACTCCTAACTCTGGGAAACGAACTAGGGGTGGTGGAAGGGGAGGAGGGCGGGGGGTGGGGGTGAATGGGTGACTGGCACTGGGGGGGGCACTTGACAGGATGAGCACTGGGTGTTATTCTGTATGTTGGTAAATTGAACACCAATAAAAAATAAATTTATTTAAAAAAAGGTAGGTAATAATCAAATATTTCTAAATACCGCAGAAACAACCCTAAAGACTGACAGAACAAAGTCCACAGCTAAAGGTAGAGAAGAAGCCATAATGAAGAAGGGAGGAATTGTGGAAACATGGTTTAGGGGAGAAATGGATCTTGAGTGCTACAGAGGGGAGGTATTTGTGGTTGCAGAGAAGGATGAGAGAGAGTAAAACACACAGGGGAACACACAAAGGGAACATTTCCCCAAAGCTATTTGCTGATAAAATGAGTGGCTGATTTTCATGAGTTCTTGCAACTAGTGGGGCTTAAAGCCTAGAGTTTTAAAGGGCAGAGGGTTTAGATGGGATAGCACCCAGAGAGCACTGCATTGCTCCTGGAGAGAAGGCGGCAAAAAACCCAGAGGCAGACAACATGGAAATAGTGATCTGAAAAACACCTGGGACACACAAGAGGGAGAATATTCACTGTTCTCAGAGTGCTTCCCTAACAGGCCATATTCACAAGGATGTCTCTCTAGGGACAAGGTTGCTACTTGGCCCCATTTCCCTCCCTTGCCTCACAACATAAACACAGAACCACTTGCAGGAAGCAGTGTGCAGCAGTGATACTGGTTCCCTACCTTGCTTATACCAAGTCCCACACCCCGACACTCTGGTGAGATTGCCCTTCTCAGTCAAGCTTGCTTCAGTCTCAGTGGAGTGGGCCCCTCCTCCAGAAGACCTGCAGAAACCCCTGTACAAACCATGTCTCCCAACAGAGAGTTCTGCAGGGCTTCAGTTCTAGATGAAGCAGTATTAGGTCTCATTCTCTACATAAGCAGACCAGAGTTCACCTTCTTAAAACTCACTACATTCTGGTCAAGGACCAAACACTGTACACCATAGGGAAGGACAGTCTCTGTAGACGACTAGCTTGAAGAATAGAGCAGCCAAAACATAATAGCAGAGCGCATGCAGCACACACCAAAGATGCTCCTTGAAGTACCAGGCCCTGGACACTATATGGTGTCTTCTTCATAAAGCCATTACTTTCAGGAGCAGGAGACACAATTGTCTTTTCTAACATACAGACAAAGGCAGAGACAGACAAAATGCCAAGACAGAGGAATTCTTCCCAAATGAAAGAACAAGATAAGGCCATGGACAGAGATGGGCATGCTAGGTGGAGAATTTAAAGCAATGATCACAAGGATACTTACCAGTCTTGAGAAAAGAATGGAAGACATCAGGGAGACCCTTGCCACAGAGATAAAAGAGTTAAAAAAGAATCAATCAGAAATGAAGAATGCAATAAATAAGATTGGAAATAGCTTGATGAAATGAACATCAGGTTGCAAGAAATGTAGGAATGAATTAGTGATATAGAAGAAAAAAATGGAAAATTAAGGTGAACAAAAGAGAGAAAGAAGACTTATGCAACATGAGAATAGGCTTAGAGAACTCAGTGACTCCATCAAACATAACATTCATATTACAGGAGTCTCAGAAGAAGAGAAACAAAGTGGGGCATAAAATTTATTTGAGAAAATAATAGCTGAAAACTTCCCTAATCTGGGGAAGGAAAGAGACATCCAGATCCAAGAGGAACAGAAAGCTTCCATTAAAATCAAAAGAGAAGGCCAACGCCAAGACATTTCATAATTAAAATTACAAAATACAGATATAAAGAAAAAAATCTTAAAAGAAGCAAGTTAAAAGAAATCCTTAACTTATAAGGGAAGGCCCATAAAGCTAGCTGGAGATTTCTCAACAGTATCTTAGAAGGGAGTGTGGCATGATATATTCAACATACTGAATGGGAAAAATCTGTAGCCAAGAATATTCTATCCAGCAAGGCTATCATTCAGAATTGAAGGAAAGGTAAAGAATGTCCCAGATAAAGAAAAACTAAAGGAGTTCATGACTACTAAACGAGCCTTGAAAGAAATATTAAAGAGGTCTCTTTGAGTGGAAAGGAAGACGAAAAGTGACAAAGACAAGAGAGGATCAAAGAAAATCTCCAGAAACAATGACAAAAGAAGCAATAAAATGGCACTAAATGCGTATATATCAGTACTTACTTTGAATGTAAATGGACTAAATGCTCCAGTAAAGAAAAAGACCTATCAATATGCTGCTTATAAAAGACTCATTTTAGACCTAAAGACACTTGTGGATTGAAAGTGAGGGCATGGAAAAACATTTATCACAGAAATAGATTTCAAAAGAAAGCTGGAGTAGCAATACTTATATCAGACAAACTAGATTTTTAAAAAAATTCTTATATAAATTCAATTTAATTAACATAGTGTATTATTAGTTTCAGAAGTAGAATTTAGTGATTAGATTAGTTGTATATAACACCCAGTGTTCATTCCATCAAGTGCCCTCTTTAATGACCATCACCCAGTCTTCCCATCCCCCAACACACCTCCCCTCCAGCAACCTTCGGTTTGTTTCTTATAGTTAAGAGTCTTTTATGGTTTGTCTTCTTCTCTGATTTAGTCTTATTTTATTTTTCCTTACCTTCTCCTATGTTCATCTGTTTTGTTTCTTAAGTCACACATATGAGTGAAATCATGATATTTGCCTTTCTCTGACTGACTTATTTTGCTTAGCAAGGACAAACTAGATTTTATTTATTTATTTATTTATTTATTTATTTATTTATTTATGATAGTCACACACACACACACACACACAGAGGCAGAGACATAGGCAGAGGGAGAAGCAGGCTCCATGCACCGGGAGCCGGACGTGGGATTCGATCCCGGGTGTCCAGGATTGCGCCCTGGGCCAAAGGCAGGCGCTAAACCACTGTGCCACACAGGGATCCCGAGAAACTAGATTTTAAAACAAATACTGTAACAAGAAATGAAGAAGGGCACTATATCATAATAAAGGGGAAGATCCAACAAGAAGATCTAAAAATTATAAATACTTATGCACCCAACTGTATAAAACAGTTAATAAAAGTATAAAGGAACTAATGGATAATATGTTAATAGTAGGGTACTTAAACACCCCACTTACATCAATGGATAGATGGTCTATACAGAAAATAAACAAGGAAATGGCTTTGAATGACACACTGGGCCAGGTGGACTTCACATATATTCAGAACATTCCATTCTAAAGCAGCAGCATACACATTCTTTTCAAGTACACATGGAACATTCTCCATAATAGATCACGTATTAGGTAACAAAATAGGTCTCAACAAATACAAAAAGATTTAAGTCATACCATACAGCTTTACTGACCACAACACAATGAAAGTAGAGGTCAACCACAAAAAAAGATCTGGAAAGTACATGGAGGTTAAATAACATGTTAGTAAACAATGAATGGGTTAACCAGGAAATCAAAGAAGAAATAAAAAAATAGATGTAAACAAATGAAAATGAAAACAAGACATTCCAAAACCTTTGGGATGCAACAAAAGTGTTCCTAAAAGCGAAGTATATAGCAATACAAGCCTATGTAGAGAAGCAAGAAAAATCTCAAATCAACAACCTAAACTTATAACTAAAGAAACTAGAAAAAGAACAACAAATAAAAAAGCCAACAGAAGGAAGGGAATAATAAAGATTAGAGCAGAAATAAATAATATAGAAACTAAAAAATCTAACTTTACACCTAAAGAAACTAGAAAAAGAACGAATGAAGCCTTAAGTTAGTAGAAGGAAGGAAGTAACCAAGATCAAAGCACAAACAGAGACAAAATAGCTAAACAAAATACCAACGAATCTAGGAGGTGCTTCTTTGAAAAGATAAGCAAACATGACAAATTTTTAGCTAGATTCTCTAAGAAAAAAAGAGAGGGCTCAAGTAAATAAAAGCAGAAATAAAAGAGGAAAAATTACAACTGATACCATAAGATGTAGAACGAGTCATAAGAAACTAGTATGAACAACTGTACACAAATTGAACAAGAGGAAATCGATAAATTTCTTACAACCACTATCTTCTAACAGTAAATCACGAAGAAATAGAAAATCTGAATAGAACAATTACTAGGAAGTCAACTGAATAAGTAATCAAAAACCTTCCAGCAAACAACTGTCCAGGACCAGACAGTTTCACTGGTGAGTTCTATGAAACACTCAAAGAAAATGTAATACCTATCCTCAAACTTCCAAAAAGTAGAAGAGGAGGGAATGCTTCTAAATTCACTTTACAAGACCAGGATTACCCTGATATCAAAACCAGATAAGAACACAACAATAATATATAATTGTGGGCTAATATCCTTAATAAACATAGTTGCAAAAATCCTCAAGAAAATATTAACAAACCGAATTCAACAATACATTAAAAAGATCATACTGCATAAATAAGGGGGATTTATTTCAGGGATGTAAGGATATTTTTTTTGTACGGATGTTTCAACATTCACAAATCAATCAACATGATATACCACATTATCAAAATGAAAGATGAAAATCCTATGATCAAAAAAAAAAAAAAGAAAAGAAAATCCTATGATCATCTCAGTAGATGCAGAAAAGCATGTGACAATATTCAACATACATTTATAACAACTCTTAATAAGTGGGTATGGAGGGAAAATACCCCAACACAATAAAAGCCATATATGAAAAACCCACAGCTATATCATGCTTAATGGTGAGAAACTGATAGCTTTTACTCTGAGATTAGGAACAAGGCTTTATTTATTTATCACCACTTTTATTAAATATAGGATTGGAAATCCTTAAGGCAAGAAAAAAAAAGCCATCCAAATTGGAAAGGAAGATGTACCAAGGTCTTTATTTCAGATGACATGAAATCATATGTAGAAAAGTCTAAGGTCTTCACCAAAGACTGTTAGAACTAATAAATTCAGTAAATTTGTAAGATACAAAATCAATATACAGAAATGTGCATATATCTATATACTAATAAAATATCAGAAAGAGAAACAAAGAAAATATTCCCATTTATAATTACATCATAAAGAATAAAATACCTAGAAATAAATTTAACCAAAGGGACAAAACACGTGTACACTAAAAACTATAAGACACTGATGAAATAAATTGAAGACACACAAAAAATGGAAAGATACTCCATGCTCATGGATTGTAAACATCAATATTGTTAAAATGTCCATATTACCCAAAGCAATATACAGATTCAATGCAATCCCTATCAAAATTCCAAGTGCGTTTTTCAAAGAAATAGAAAAATAATTTTAAAATCTTCATGAAATTACAAAAGATCCCAAATAACCAAGGTAATCTTGAGAAAGAATAAGGGTGGAGGTATCATGCTCCCTGGTTATTTTGGTTTTGTTTTTATTGAAGTTCGATTTGCTCCCTGGTTAAAAACTATACCACAAAGCTATGGTAAGCAAAGCATTCTGGTATTTGCATAAAAACACACACACAGGGCAGCCCGGGTGGCTCAGCGGTTTAGCAGCGCCTTGAGCCCAGGGCCTGATCCTGGAGACCCAAGATCGGGTCCCATGTCAGGCTCCCTGCATGAAGCCTGCTTCTCCCTCTGCCTGTGTCTCTGCCTCTCTCTCTCTCTCTCTCTTTCTTAAATAAATAAATAAATAAATAAACTCTTTTTAAAAATACACACAGATCAATGGAAGAGAATTGAGAGCCCAGACACACACATATAGGCAATTAATATATGACAAAGGAGATAAGTATGCACAATGGAGAGAGAATAGTCTCCTCAATAAGTGGCGCTGGGAAAACCACACAGGCACATGCAAAGAAATGAAATTAGACCACTACTTTACACCATACACAAAAAACAACACAAAATAGATTTGACTTGAACATAAGACCTGAAAACTTTAAATTTGTAGAAAAAAACATAGGTAGTAAGGTCTTTGACATCAGTGTCATTGATGTGTTTGTATATTGATGCCAAATGCAAGGGAAACAAAAAGCAAAATAATCAAATGGGACTACATCAAACTAAAAGGTTCTGCACAGCTAAAGAATCATCATCAAAACAAAAAGGCAACCAATTGAGTGAGAAAAGATATTTGCAAGTCATATATCCAATTAGGGGTTAATATTCAAAATACATAAAGAACTCAACAATAAAAAAACTGATAAAAAATGGAGAGAGGACCTGAATAGACATTTTTCCAAAGAAGACGTACAGGTGGCTAACAGGAGCATGGAAAGATATTCAACATCACAATCATCAGGGAAATATAAATCAAAACTACACTGACATATCTCCCTTACACTAGTTAGAATGACTAAAATCAAAATGACAATAAATAACAAGTATTGGTGTGGATGTGGATAATAAGGAATCCGCATGCACCATTTGTGGGAATGTAAATTGGGATAGCCACTGTGGAAAACAGTATGGAGTTTCCTCAAAACATTAAAAGTAGAACTACCATATGATCCAATAATTACACTACTGGGTATTGACCCCCCCCAAATGAAAATACTAATTCAAAAAGATAAATGAACTTCTATGTTTATTGTAACATTCTTTACAATAGTCAAGATATGGAAGCAACCTAAATATACAAAATGGAATATTACACAGCCACAAAAGGATGAGACTGTATCATTTGAAAAAACATGGGGGGACCTAGAGGGTACTATGCTAAGTGAGATAAGTCAGACTGAGAAAGACAAATACCATATGATTCTATTCGTAAGTGGAACCTGTAAAAAAAGGGATAAACAAACAAAGTAGAATCCAACTCTAAATACAAAGAAGAACTGATGATTGCCAGAAGGGAAGGAAGTGAGGGGATGGGCAAAATGGGTGAAAGGGAGAGAGAGATAAAAGCTCAGAGTTATGGAATGAATAAGTCATGGGAATAAAATGTGCAGCATAAAGAATACAGTAATGATATTGTAATAGTGATGTAACAGGACAAATGATAGCTATACTTGTGATGAACATAGTATAAAATATTAACTTGAAAATCACTAAGTTGTACATCTGAAACTAATGTAACTTTGTGTGTCAACTAAAGTAAAAAAAAAGAAAAAGAAGTACACTACATAATGATAAAAGGATCAATCCAACAAGAGATATAATAATTATAAATATTTATAGACGCAACTAGAAGTACTGCACAAAGAAAATATTAATAGACATAAGGTAGAAATTGACAGTAATACAATAAATGTAGGGGACTCTAGCTCCCCACTTACATGACTGGATAGATCATCCAGACAGAAAATCAACAAGGAAATAGTAGCTTTGAATGACACATTAGACCAAATGGACCTAACTGATATATACAGAGCACTCCATCTAAAAACAGCAGAATACACATTCTTCTAAAGTATACATGAAACATTCTCCAAGGTAGATTGCTTGTTAGGCCACAAAACATTCCTCAATATATTTAAGAAGCTTGAAATCATGTAAATCATCTTTTTCAAACAAAACAATGAAACTAGAAATCAATTACAAGAAAAAACTAGAAAGAACAAAACCACATGGGGGCTAAGAAACATGTTACTACACAACCAATGAATCAACAACAACCACAAAAATAAAGAATACATGGAGACAAATGAAAATGAAAATGCAATAGTTCAAAATCCTTGGGACACTAAGCAGTTCTTTGAGGGAAGATTATAGCAATACACCTCTACCTCAAAAAAAAAAAAAAAAAAAAAAAAAAAAAGAAAAAGAAAAAGAAAAAGAAAAAAAAGAAAAGAAAAAGAAAAACTTCAAATAAACAACCTAATTATATAGCTAAAGGTATCAGAAAAAAAGAACAGAGACTATAAAATAGAAAAGATCAATGAAATCAAGAACTAGTTCATGATAGATAAATAAAATTGATAAACCCTTAGCCAGAACCATTAAGAAAAAAAGAGGACTCAAATAAATAAAATCTGAAATGAAGGAGGAGAGATAACAACCAACACCGCAGAAATATAAACAATTATATGAGAATATTATGAAAAATTATATGCCAACAAATTGGACAACTAGAAGAAATTAGATAAATTACTGGCAACATGCAATCCTCTAAAACTGAATAAGAAATAGAAAATCTGAAAAGACCAATTACTAGTAATGAAATTGAATCAGTAGTCAAAAAATTTCCAGTAAATGAAAGTCTAGGACTGGATGGCTTCACAGGTGAATTCCACCAAACATTTAAGGAAGAGTTAATACCTCTTCTCAAACTATTCCAAAAAAATGGAAAAGGAAGGAAAGCTTCCATATATATATATTCTATGAGGCCAATGTAACCCTGATACCAAAACTGAAGACACTATGAGAGAGAGAGAGAGAGAGAGAGAGAGAGAGAGAGAGAATAGGAAGAAAACTACATGCCAATATTCCTGATGAACACTGATGCAAAATCTTCACAAAATATTAGCAAACTGAATTCATCATTCACTATGATCAAGTGGGATTCATTCCAGGGGTGCAAGGGTGGTTTGATATTTGCAAATCAATTAATGTGATATATCACATTAGCAAGAGTAAGATTAAAAAGTATATGATCATCTCAATAGAGAGAAAGCAAAGACAACATACTTTCATGATTAAAATCTCTCAACACAGTGAGTTCAGAGGAAACATACCTCAACATATGGGTGATATATGAGAAACCCACAACTAACATCATACTCAATGGTGAAAGACTAAAAATGTTTCCTCTAAGATCAGGAACAAGACAAAGATATCCACTCTTAACCGCTTATAATCAATATAGTATGGGGAGCCCTAGCTACAACAATCAGACAAAAAATTGAATAAAAGGCATCCAAATTGGTAAGGGAGAAGTTAAATGGTCACTATTTACAGTTGACATGATATTTCATATAGAAATCCTTAAATATTCCACCAAAAAATTAGAACTGATAAATGAATTCAGTAAGGTCACAGGATACAAAATTAACATACAGACATCTGTTGCATTTCTATACACTAATAACAAAGTAGCAGAAAGAGAAATTAAGAAAACAATCCCATTTAAAATTGTATCAAAAAGAATACAATGGATAGGAATGAATTTAACCAAGAAAGTTGGTTGTATACCTGAAAACTCTAAGACATCAGTGAAAGAAACTGAAGATAACATAAACAAATGGAAATATATACAATGCTTATGGATTGGAGGGATTAACATTGTTAAAATGTCCATACTATTCAAAGTAATCTATAGATTCAATGCAGTGCCTATCAACATGTAATAGATCTAGAACTAGAAGAAATAATCCTAAAATTTGTATGGAGCCAAAAAGGACCCTGAATGGCCAAAATAATCTTGAGACAGAACAAAGCTTGTGGTATTACCACCTCAGATTTCAAGATATACTACAAAGTTGTAGTAAAACATATGGTACTGGATAAAAACAGACACAGATCAGTTGAATGGGATAGAGATCCCAGAAATAAGTCCACACACATATGATCAATTAATCTATGACGAAGGAGGCAAGAATATGCAATGGGGAAAAGACTACCTTTTCAACTAATGATGTTGTGCAAACTAGACAATTATATGCAAAAGAATGAAACTGGACCACTTTCTTACACCATACACAAAAGTAAACTCAAAATGGATTAAAATCCAAACTGTGTGACCTGCAATACAAAAATCCTAAAAGAAAATGTAGACAGGCAATGCGAAAAAAAGTAAAAGTAAAGTATTTGGACTACATCAAAATGAAAGATTTTTGCATAGCAAAGGAAACTATCAACAAAACAAAAAGGCAGCCTACTAAATGATAGTAAATATTTGTAAATTATATCTTATAAGGGGTTAATATTAAAAATATGTTAAAAACATATAGCTGAACACCAAAAAAATCCCACAAACAATCTGACTGAAAAATGGGCATAGGACCCGAATAGGTATTTTTCCAAAGAGATAAACAAATGACCAACGAATATATGAAAAGATACTCAATAAAAACCACAATGAGATATCACCTTAAATATTTTAGAATGGCTAGTATTAAAGGACAAAAAATAACAAGTCTGGCAAGGACATGGAGAAAAGGGAACCCTCATGCACTGTTGCTGGGAATATAAATTGGCACAAACCACTTGGAAAATATTATGAAGGTTCCTCAAACATTTTTATTTTTTATTATATTTTAAAAATTTTTAAAAAATATTTTATTTATTTATTCATGACAAACACAGAGAGAGAGAAAGAGAGGCAGAGACACAGGCAGAGGAAGCCCAATGTGTGACTCGATCCCGAGTCTCCGGGATTACGCCCTGGGCTGAAGGTGGCGGTAAACTGATGAGCCACCCGGGCTGCCCCATCAAACATTTTTATTTTATTTTATTTTATTTTATTTTATTTTATTTTATTTTATTTTATTATTTTATTTTATTTTATTTTATTTTATTTTATTTTATTTTATTTTTTATTTTTTTTAAATTTATTTTTTATTGGCGTTCAATCTACTAACATACAGAATAACCCCCAGTGCCCGTCACCCATTCACTCCCACCCCCCGCCATCCTCCCCTTCTATCACCCCTAGTTCGTTTCCCAGAGTTAGCAGTCTTTATGTTCTGTCTCACTTTCTGATATTTCCCACACATTTCTTCTCCCTTCCCCTATATTTTTTAATAAATATATTTTTTATTGGCGTTCAATTTACCAACATACAGAATAGCACCCAGTGCTCATCCCGTCAAGTGACCCCCCCGTGCCCGTCACCCATTCACCCCCACCCTCCGCCCTCCTCCGCTTCTGCCACCCCTAGTTCATTTTCCAGAGTGAGGAGTCTTTATGTTCTGTCTCTCTTTCTGATATTTCTCACACATTTCTTCTCCCTTCCCCTATATTCCCTTTCACTATTATTTATATTCCCCAAATGAATGAGAACATACACTGTTTGTCTTTCTCCGATTGACTTCACTCAGCAGAATACCCTCCAGTCCCATCCACGTTGAAGCAAATGGTGGGTATTTGTCGTTTCTAATAGCTGAGTAATATGCCATTGTATACATAAACCACATCTTCTTTATCCATTCATCTTTCAATGGACACCACGGCTTCTTCCACAGTTTGGCTACTGTGGACATTGCTGCTACAAACATTGAAGTGCAGGTGTCCCAGCATTTCATTGCATCTGCATCTTTGGGGTAAATCCACCACAGTGGAATTGCTGGGTCGTAGGGCAGTCTATTTTTAATTCTTTGAGGAACCTCCACACAGATTTCCAGAGTGGCTGCACCAGTTCACATTCCCACCAACAGTGCAGGAGGGTTCCCTTTTCTCCCCATCCTCACCAACATTTGTGGTTTCCTGCCTTGTTAATTTTCCCCATTCTCACTGGTGTGAGGTGGTATCTCATTGTGGTTTGGATTTGTATTTCCCTGATGGCCAGTGATGCAGAGCATTTTCTCATGTGAATGTTGGCCATGTCTATGTCTACCTCTGTGAGATTTCTCTTCATGTCTTTTGCCCATTTCATGATTGGATTGTTTGTTTCTTTGCTGTTGAGTTTAAGAAGTTCTTTATAGATCTTGGAAACTAGCCCTTTATCTGATAGGTCATTTGCAAATATCTTCTCCCATTCTGTAGGTTGTCTTTTAGTTTTGTTGACTGTATCCTTTGCTGTGCAAAAGCTTCTTATCTTGATGAAGTCCCAATAGTTCATTTTTGCTTTTGTTTCTTTTGCCTTCGTGGATGTATCTTGCAAGAAGTTACTGTGGCTGAGTTCAAAAAGGGTGTTGCCTGTGTTCTCCTCTAGGATTTTGATGGAATCTTGTCTCACATTTAGATCTTTCATCCATTTTGAGTTTATCTTTGTGTATGGTACAAGAGAGTGGTCTAGTTTCATTCTTCTGCATGTGGATGTCCAATTTTCCCAGCACCATTGATTGAAGAGACTGTCTTTCTTCCAATGGATAGTCTTTCCTGCTTTGTCGAATATTAGTTGACCATGGAGTTGAGGGTCCATTTCTGGGTTCTCTATTCTGTTCCATTGATCTATGTGTCTGTTTTTGTGCCAGTACCACACTGTCTTGATGACCACAGCTTTGTAGTACAACCTGAAATCTGGCATTGTGATGCCCCCAGATATGGTTTTCTTTTTAAAAATTCCCCTGGCTATTCGCGGTCTTTTCTGATTCCACACAAATCTTAAAATAATTTGTTCTAACTCTGAAGAAAGTCCAGGTATTTTGATAGGGATCACATTAAACATGTAAATTGCCCTGGGTAACATTGACATTTTCACAATATTAATTCTGCCAATCCATGAGCATGGTATATTTTTCCAACTCTTTGGGTCTTCCTCAATTTCTTTCAGAAGTGTTTTATAGTTTTTAGGGTATAGATTCTTTACCTCTTGGGTTAGGTTTATTCCTAGGTATCTTATGCTTTTGGGTGCAATTGGAAATGGGATTGACTCCTTAATTTCTCTATCTTAAGTCTCATTGTTAGTGTATAGAAATTCCATTGATTTCTGGGCATTAATTTTGTATCCTGCTACGCTGCCAAATTGCTGTATGAGTTCTAGCAATCTTGGGGTGGAGGCTTTTGGGTTTTCTATGTAGAGTATCATGTCATAGGCGAAGAGGGAGAGTTTGACTTCTTCTTTGCCAATTTGAATGCCTTTAATGTCTTTTTGTTGCCTGATTGCTGAGGGTAGGACTTCCAGTACTATGTTGAATAGCAGTGGTGAGAGTGGACATCCCTGTCTTGTTCCTGATCCTAGGAGAAAGGCTCCCAGTGATTCCCCATTGAGAATGATATTTGCTGTGGGCTTTTCATAGATGGCTTTTAATATGTTGAAGAATGGTCCCTCTATCCCTACACTCTGAAGAGTTTTGATCAGAAATGGATGCTGTATTTTGTCAAATGCTTTCTCTGCATCTAATGAGAGGATCATATGGTTCTTAGTTTTTCTCTTGCTGATATGATGAATCACATTGATTGTTTTAGGAGAGTTGAACCAGCCTTGTGTCCTGGGGATAAATTCTACTTGGTCATGGTGAATAATTTTCTAAATGTACTGTTGGATTCTATTGGCTAGTATCTTTTTGTGAATTTTTGCATCCATGTTCATCAGGGATATTGGTCTGTAATTCTCCTTTTTGGTGGGGTCTTTGTCTGGTTTTGGAATTAAGGTGATGCTGGCCTCATAGAATGAACTTGGAAGTACTCCATCTCTTTCTATCTTTCCAAACAGCTTTAGTAGAATAGGTATGGTATCTTCTTTAAACGTTTGATAGAATTCACCTTGGAAGCCATCTGGCCCTGGACTTTTGTGTCTTGGGAGGTTTTTGATGACTGCTTCAATTTCCTCCCTGGTTATTGGCCTGTTAAGGTTTTCTATTTCTTCCTGTTCCAGTTTTGGTAGTTTGTGGCTTTCCAGGAATGCGTCCATTTCTTCTAGATTGCCTAATTTTTTGGCATATAGCTGTTCATAATATGTTTTTAAAATCGTTTGTATTTCCTTGGTGTTTGTAGTGATCTCTCCTTTCTCATTCATGATTTTATTAATTTGAGTCTTATCTCTCTTCTTCTTAATAAGGCTGGCTAATGGTTTATCTATCTTATTAATTCTTTCCAAGAACCAACTCCTGGTTCTGTTGATCTGTTCCACAGTTCTTCTGGTCTTGATTTCATTGATTTCTGCTCGAATCTTTATTAACTGTCTTCTTCTGCTGGCTGTAGGATCTATTTGCTGTTTTTTCGTCAGCTCCTTTGGGTGTAAGGTTAGCTTTTGTATTTGAGTTCTTTCCAGTTTTTGAATGGATGCTTGTATTGCGATGTATTTCCCCCTTAGGACTGCTTTTGCTGCATCCCAAAGATTTTGAACGGTTGTATCTTCATTCTCATTAGTTTCCATGAATCTTTTTAATTCTTCCTTAATTTCCTGGTTGACCCTTTCATCTTTGAGCAGGATGGTCCTTAACCTCCACGTGTTTTAAATCCTTCCAAACTTCTTGTTGTGATTTAGTTCTAATTTCAAGGTATTATGGTCTGAGAATATGCAGGGGATGATCCCAATCTTTTGGTATCGGTTCAGACCCGATTTGTGACCTAGTATGTGGTCTATTCTGGAGATAGTTGCATGTGCACTTGAGAAGAATGTGTATTCAGCTGAGTTTGGATGTAAAGTTCTGTAGATATCTGTGAAATCCATCTGGTCCAATGTATCATTTAAAGCTCTCGTTTCTTTGGAGATGTTGTGCTTAGAAGACCTAATGAGTATAGAAAGAGCTAGATTGAAGTCACCAAGTATAAGTGTATTATTATCTGAGTATTTCTTCACTTTGGTTATTAATTGATTGATACATTTGGTAGCTCGCACATTCGGGGCATATGTATTTAGGATTTTAAGTCCCCTTGTTGGATAGATCCTTTAAGTGTGATATAGTGTCCCTCTTCCTCTCTCACTACAGTCTTCGGGGTAAATTTTAGTTTATCTGATATAAGGATGGCTACCCCTGCTTTCTTTTGAGGACCATTCGAATGGTAAATGGTTCTCCAACCTCTTATTTTCAGGCTGTAGGCGTCCTTCTGTCTCAAATGAGTCTCTTGTAGACAGCAAATAGATGGGTCCTGCTTTTTTATCCATTCTGAAACCCTGTACCTTTTGATGGGGTCATTAAGCCCGTTCACGTTCAGAGTTACTATTGAAAGGTATGAGTTTAGTGTCATCATGATATCTATTCAGTCCTTGTTTTTGTGGAATGTTCCACTGAACTTCTTCTTAAAGGGGAATTTTAAGAGTCCCCCTTAAAATTTCTTGCAGAGCTGGTTTGGAGGTCACATATTCTTTCAGTTCCTGCCTGTCTTGGAAGCTCTTTATCTCTCCTTCCATTTTGAATGAGAGCCTTGCTGGATAAAGTATTCTTGGTTGCATGTTCTTCTCATTTAGGACCCTGAATATATCCTGCCAGCCCTTTCTGGCCTGCCAGGTCTCTGTGGAGAGGTCTGCTGTTACCCTAATACTTCTCCCCATAAAAGTCAGGGATTTCTTGTCTCTTGCTGCTTTAAGGATCTTCTCTTTATCTTGGAATTTGCAAGCTTCACTGTTAAATGTTGAGGTGTTGAACAGTTTTTATTGATTTTAGGGGGGGATCTCTCTATTTCCTGGATCTGAATGCCTGTTTCCCTTCCCAGATTAGGAAAGTTTTCAGGTAGAATTTGTTCAAATACATTTCTGGCCCTCTGTCCCTTTCTGCGCCCTCTGGAACCCCAATTAAAGGTAGGTTTTTCTTCCTCAGGGTGTCGTTTATTTCCCTTATTCTATCTTAATGGTCTTTTGTTTATCTCTTTTTTCCTCAGTTTCCCTGTTTGCCATGAACTTGTCTTCTATGTCACTCACTGGTTCTTCCACCTCGTTAGCCCTCGTCGTTAGGACTTCTAGTTTGGATTTCATCTCATTCAATTGATTTTTAATTTCTGCCTGATTAGATCTAAAATCTGCAGTCATGAAGTCTCTTGAGTCCTTTATGCTTTTTTCTAGAGCCACCAGTAGCTGTATAATAGTGCTTCTGAATTGGCTTTCTGACATTGAATTGTAATCCAGATTTTGTAACTCTGTGGGAGAGAGGACTGTTTCTGATTCTTTCTTTTGAAGTGAGGTTTTCCTTCTAGTCATTTTTCTCAGTGCTGAGTGGCCAAAAACAAGTTGTATTGGGTAAAGGAGAAATAGAGAGGAGAGAAAGAAGGAAAGAAAAGAGAAAAAGAAAAAAGGAAGAAAAAAGAAAAAAGAGAAGAAAAAGAAAAAGAAGAAAGGAAAAAATGGGTGGGGGAAGCAAACAAATCAAAAGGCAAAACAAAACAAAACAAAACAAAAACAATAACAAAAACAAAAAAAACACGGGGGAGTATCTTCTGATTCTGAATACTTTAAGTCCCTTGACTTCCCCTGGAACTTGTCTGTCTAGTTGGTCTTCCGGGGGAGTGGCCTGTTGTGCTGATTTTCAGGTGTTAGCCCTTAGGGGAGCTGCTCTGCCCCCTGCCTGTTGCAGGTCTCAGTGGGGGTTGTTTACCCCGTGAGGCCCCAGGAGGAACAATCCCAGTGGCTGCGGCAGCTCTGGAGCCCTGGATTCAGCTCCTGCAGTAACTACAGAGCTCTCTGCAGGAGCCTGGAGGCTCCGGGGGCGGGGGGTGCTGATCTGCTCAGCTCGGGGTAGGAGCGTCCTTGCTGTCCTGGGCCCTCCCGGCCTCTGTCCCGGGGCGGGGGGGGGGCGGGGATCCTGGGCTGTGTTCCGGCGCCCAGTGCTCCAGAGCCTGCGCTGTTGGATTTGTGCTCCCCAACCCGCAGCCCCCTCCGCGGAGCCGCCATCCCAACCTCTCTGAGTTCCTCTCGAGCCGGGCAGCCCCCTTCCGCGGAGCCTCTTCCTCTGCCTGAGCCCCTCCGATCTGCTCCCGGGTTCAGCCGCGTGCACTGCAGCCCTTCAGGGAGCTCAGGGCACTCTCCCCTGGGTGCGGTTGCTCTGTTACTGTCCCAGGGAGCCTGAGGGCATCCCCGCCCTCCTGGGGTCCTGCTCCAAATCCCTGCGAGCCCCTTTCCGCCCGGGAAGATTGGTGCAGCTCCTGCGTCTCCGGGACGGGGCTCTACTGTCCTGGGGACACTCGCCCCAGCCTTAGCCCGGCTCCTCGCGGGGCCCCTCCCCCTTGGATGCCTTTTGTTTATTTCTTTTTCCCCTGTCTTCCTACCTTGATAGAAGTGCTAACTCTTCTCACTGTAGCATTTTAGCTGCTCTCTCTTTAAATCTCAGGACGAATTCGTAGGTTTTCAGGATGATTTGAAGGTTATCCCGGTAATTTGGTGGGAACAGGTGATTTGGAGACCCTACTCTTCCGCCATCTTGCCCCTCCTCCCGTCAAACATTTTTAAATAGAAATATCATATGATCTAGTAATTCTACTACTGGGTATTTATCTAAAGAAAACAAAAACAATTATTTGAAAAGATATATACAACCCTGTGTTTATTGCAGCATTATTTACAATAGCCAAAATGGACAACCTAACTATCCATTGATAAATGAATACAGAACATGCGATTATATATATATATATATATATATATATATATATATATATTTCAGCCACACAGAAAAATAAATGACAATATGGTTAGACCTACAGAGTATTATGCTAAAGGAAATAAATCATACAGAGAAACACAAATATCATACAATTTTCCTTACATGAAGGAATCTAAAAAACAAGCCAAAAATCAGACTCCTAAATACAGAGGGTAAACTGGTGGTTGCCAGAAGGTAGTGGGTGGGAGAATGAACAAAATAGGTAAAGGAGATTAAGAGTTTCAGACTTTCAATTATAAAATAAATAATTACAAAGATAAAAAGTACATCATAAGGAATATAGTCAATAGTACTGTAATAATGTGCTATGGTGACTTTACTTATTGTGGTGAGCATTGAGTAATATATAGACTTGTCTAATATTTTGTACACTTGAAACTAATACAATATTGTATGTCAATTATACTTTAATCATCATCATCATCATCATCATCATCAACTCTTGAGATGTTCTGGGCCAGCTACTGGAAAGTAGTTATTCCTTTACTCCTCTATCCTGTCCCTAGGCAGACCAAGAGAACCATATCACTAGGTTGTAGAGATTTTGGAGGCAAGCAAAATGAAAACAGAGACCAGGCATATCATCTAAGAAAAACTGCATATTGAAGAGAAAGGAACAACTAGTGAAGACATATGATTATGAATTGGTATTATCTAATGGTATTTATAAATGAAGAGAGGCCATGAAAAATTTACAGATACCTATAAATTTTATATAAAAGATAGTTTATATCACTTAATTTTTATGAGCATTTATTCACAGGAGCTAATAAGTACCTTATTCTTGCTTTTTCAGATATCAACAGATAGAAGAATTGTTTTTTTTTAAGATTTTATTTATTTATTCATGAGAGACACACACACACACACAGAGGCAGAGACATAGGCAGAGGGAGAAGCAGGCTCCATGCAGGGAGCCCGATATGGTACTCGATCCTGGGACTCCAGGATCATGCCCTGGGCCAAAGGCAGGTGCTAAACCACTGAGCCACCCAGGGATCCCCAGATAGCAGAATTCTTAATTGCATGTGCTCCAATCCAAGAAATTGGTGGTATTCTGAATGTCATACTGTTGGACTTTTTAGAATGTCTCAGACTTTGGGTCTGAGAATTTAGTTTATCCAGAAAAACAACAAGACATGGTACCTCCAAGTTCCGAAGACGCTAAGAAACTAAGTAATGTATCTATAATGTTTACCAGCTTACCTGGGGCTAAAATATAGTTATTTGTCAGTGAAAGCTCATCTCTATTTACCAGATGTGTTAATGCAAAAACCTCAATTTCAGAAACTTAACTATTTTCTTTTTATTTTTTTAAAGGTTTTATTTATTTATTTATTTATTTATTTATTTATTTATTCATTTGAGAGAGAGACATAACACAAGCGGGGATAGGGGCAGAGGGAGAGGTAGACTCCCCACTGAGCAGGGAGCCCAAGTCAGGGCTCAATCCAGAACCCTGGGATCATGACCCGAGCCAAAGGCAGATGCTTAACTGACTGAGCCATCCAGGTGCCCCAAAACTTGACTATCTTCATTCCATCTTACATTTTCCTTAGGTTTCAGTTATTTTTTTCTTAAATTGTATTTATTTATTCTTGAGAGATAGAGAGAAAGAGAAGGAGGCAGAGACAGAGGAAAAGCAGGCTCCCTGTGGAGCAGGGAGCCTGATGCAGGACTCAATCCCAGGACCCTGGGATCAAGACGTGAGCCGAAGGCAGATGCTTAACCAATTGAGACACCCAGGTGCCCTAGTAATTATCTTTTTGAATAGAATCTGCTGCTTCCATACCTTTGATGGAGGAAGACTATTCTTAGTGGCCCATTGTGATAATCACTGTGAGAATTGAGGTAGAAAAATCCCAAGAGGAAGTGGAGGTGCTGAAAAGGGCAGCTTGAGGCCCATAAAGATGGGAGATAATGTCAAGGAGGAAAATATGGCTAAGATAATTTGCCCCAATGATCTTAGATTTTATTTAGTAGGCAGTGAGGTGTCAGTAAATGTGTTTGACTTAAAATAAAACCCTTTTTATAATGTAGTGCTACATTTATAGTTAAAGTATTTTGCTTACCAATACAAGACTCAGATGTGAATAGCTTTTTCCATTGTGGAAATATTTCAAAGCAGGTTATTAACACACTACATTTCTCTGATTTTTATTAGAGCTTGCTTTAAAAAACAAAACTAAACTAAAATTCTTATCACTTGTAACTGCTATAACTAAAAGTTGGCTCAGAAAGAGTGATAGCTGGAGCTAAAACAGTGGCATAGTAGGAGGACCCTAAGCTGGTCTTGTTCTTGGAACATAACTAGATAGCTATGAAATCATTTTAAATACCCCACAAATGAACCCGAAAACTGAAAAAACAAACTGCACAACTAAAGGGAGAGAAAAAGCCATATAAGGAAGGTAGGAAGTACAGAAATGTAGTTTGGGGGAAAAATGGATCATGGCTGCTGTGGAGGGGAGGGAGCAGTGGTCATGGAAAAATGTGAGAGAGACAAGCACACAGGAATGCACAAAGAGAACACTTCCCTAAAGCCATTGCTAGGGAAATGAGAGGGGCTAGTATTTGTGAGTTCTTGCAACCAACAAGGTTTAGAGACTGGAGTTCTAAAGGTTGGCAGGCTTGGATGGATAGAGGCTTCAGGGCACTGCCCTGCTCCTGGAGAGAAGGCAGATGGTATGGAAATAGTGATCTGAAGAATGCCTCAGGCACACAGGGGGACATTGTTCACTCTTCTTGGAGCATCCCTGAGAGGTAGATTCACACATATGCCTCTCCAGGACAAAGGAGCCTGTGGGCACCATTTCCCTTCCCTGCCCCTTAGCATGAACACAGAGCCACGTATGGTAAACAGCACAGCACCAACACTAGCTGCCTAACTGGCTTATTCCAAGTTCCATTACCTGTGCTCAAGCAGTACTGACCTACTTGGTCACATTGGCCTTAGTCTCAATATGGTGGGCCTTTTCTTCAGAACACCAGTGGAAGTCCTTACCGACAGCATGTCTTCCAACAAGAGAGTTCTGTAGGGCTTCAGTTCTAGTGAAAGTAGGATCAGGCCTCATTTTACAAGCAGAGCAGAGCATACCTACTTAAAATTTACCACATTCTAGCTAAGAACCAAACACTGCCCACCACGGGCAAGAAGAAACTCTGCAGATGACTGGCTTGAAGGATAGAGAAGCACAACAACAGAGTGTACCCAGCATACACCAGACACTCTCTGAAGTGCCAGGCCCTGAGCACTAACTACAAGGCCTCTTCTTCATAAAGCCATTACTCTCAGGATAAAGAATGATAGCTTTTCTAACACAGAGAAGAAGACAGAGATTTAGCAAAATGCAAAGATGGAAAAATTCATCCTAAAATAAAGAATATAAGAAATAAGGTCATTAACAGAGATCTAAGCAACACAGATAAGTGTAACATGCCTGGTGGAAAATTTAAAGCAACAATAATAAAGATAGACACCAAGCTTGAGAAAAGAATGGAGGACTTCGAGAGGCCCTTAATGCAGATATAAAAGAGTTAAAAAACAATCAGTACGAAATGAAGAACGAAATAATTAAAATTTGAAACATACTTGATGCAATGGACACATGGAATGAAGAAGCAGAGGAATGATTAAGTGATAAGGAAGATACAACAATGGAAAATAATGCAGCTGGACAAAAGAGAGAAAGAAGTCTTATGCAACATGAGAATAGACTTAGGGAACTAAGTGACTCCACCAAATATAGTAACGGTCATATTATAGGAATCCCAGAAGAACAAGAGAGAAAAGTGAGCAGAAAATTATTTTTAGCAAATATTAGCTGAAAACTTCCCTGATTTGGGGAAGGAAAATGATACCAAGATCCAGGAGGCACAGAGAACTTCCATCAAAATCAACAAAAGCAGGCCATCACCAGCAAATCCTGTCATTAAAATTGCAAAATATAGTGATGAAGAAAAAAAATTCTTAAAAGCAGCAAGACAAAATAAGTGCCTAACTTACAAAAGAAAATTAGATAGCTGGAAATTTCTCAACAGAAATTTGGCAAGCCAGAAGAGAGTGGCATGATATACACAACATGCTGAAGAGGAAAAACCTGCCACCAAGAATACTCTATCCAGTAAGCCTATCATTCAAAATAGAAGGGAAACTAAAGAGCTTACCAGACAAAGAAAACCAAAGGAATCTGTGATCACTAAAACAGCCCTGTAAGAAATACAAAAGGGGACTCCTTGTGTGGAAAGAAAAGAACAAAAGTGACAAAGACAAGAAAGGAACAGAGAAAATCTCCAGAAACAATGACAAAGTAAGTAATAAAATGACACTAAATACATAACTGTCAATACTTACCCTGAATGTAAATGGATTAAGTGTTCCAATCAAAAGTTATGGTGTCAGAATAAATAAAAAAACCTAGATCCATCTATATTCTTCCCACCAGAGACTCATTTTAGACCCAAAGACACTTGCAGATTGAAAGGGAGGGGATGGAAAAACAAGTATCTTGCAAATGGATGTCAAAGAAAACCAGAGTAGCAATACTTATATCAAACAAAGTAGACTTTAAAACAAAGACTGTAACAAGAGATGAAGAAGGGCAAATGGGACAGTTTAATAAGAACATACAACAGGGATCCCTGGGTGGCGCAGCGGTTTGGCGCCTGCCTTTGGCCCGGGGCGCGATCCTGGAGACCCGGGATCGAATCCCGCGTCGGGCTCCCGGTGCATGGAGCCTATTCTCCCTCTGCCTGTGTCTCTGCCTCTCTCTCTCTCTCTCTCTCTCTCTCTCTGTGACTATCATAAATAAAAAAAAAAAAAACTTAAAAAAAAAAAAAAGAACATACAACAACTGTAAATATTTATACATCCAACACGGGAGCACTCAAATGTCTAAAAATTTTGATAACAAACATAAAGGAACTAACTGATGTTGCAGCAACTTACAGCAATGGACAGGTTATAGCAATGGACCTACAGCAATGGACAGATCATGTAAGTAGAAAATCAACCAAGAAGCAATGGTTTTGAATGACACTGGACCAGGTATATTCATAACATTCCATCTTAAAGCAGTGGAATGCACATTCTTTTAAAGTGCACATGGGAGAGGGGCACATGGATAGCTCAGTCAGTCAAGTGTCCAACTCTTGATTTTAGCTCAGGTCATTATCTAAGAATCATGAGATCAAGCTCCGCATTAGGCTTTGTGCTCAGTGAGGAATCTGCTTGAGATTCTCTCTCTACACTCCCTCTGGCCTTCCCTCACCCCTGTACTCACTTTCTCTCATAATCAATCAATCAATCAATCAATCAATCAATCTTTAAAGTGCACATGGGAATTCTCCAGAATAGATCACATATTATATCACAAATGAGGCCTCAACAAATACAAAAAGATTGAGATAACACCATGCATCTTTCTTTTCTGACCACAACAGTATGAAACTTGAAGTCAATCACAAGAAAAAATTTGGAAAGACCACAAATACATGGAGTTGTATTACCCTGATACCCACACCAGAGAAAGACTTCACTAAAAAAAGAGAACTAAAGGCTGATATCCCTGATGAACATGGATGCAAAAATTCTCAATAAAATACTAGGAAATCAGATCCAACAGTATATTAAAAGAATCATTTAAGTGGAATTTACTACTGAGCTGCAAGGTTGGTTCATTATTGGAAAACCAATCAACATGACACATCACATTAATAAAAGAAAGGATAAGAACCATATGATCATTTCAAAAGATGCAGAAAAAGCACTTTAAAAAGCACGACATCAGGAATCCCTGGGTGGCTCAGTGGTTTAGTGCCTGCCTTCAGCTCAGGGCGTGATCCTGGAGTCCCGGGATCGAGTCTCACATCAGGCTCCCTGCATGGAGCCTGCTTCTCCCTCTGCCTGTGTCTTTGCCTCTCTTTTTCTCTCTCATGAATAAATAAATAAAATCTTTTTTTAAAAAAGCACAACATCCATTCATGATAAAAAAAAAAACCCTCAAAAATGTAGATTTAGAGGGACTATATCTCAACATAATAAATGAAACAAGACAGTCCAAAACCTTTGGGATGCAGCAAAAGTGGTCCTAAAAGGGAAGTATATAGCAATACAGGCCTGCCTTAAGAAACAAGAAAAATCTCAAAGCAATAAATTAACCTTACACCTAAAGGACCTAGAAAAATAACAACAAATGAAACCTAAAGCCAGCAGAAGGGAAATGATAAAGATTAGAGCTGTGGCTCAGCAGTTAGTGTCTGCCTTTGGCTCAGGGCATGATCCTACAGCCCTGGGATTGAGGGAGCCTACAGGCTCCCTACAGTTAGCTTGCTTCTCCCTCTGCCTATGTCTCTGCCTCACTCTCTCTGTGTGTCTCACATGAGTAAATAAATAAAATCTTTAAAAAAAGAATAAATCATATAGAAACTAAAAAAACAATAGAACAGATCAATGAAACTAGGATTTGGTTCTTTGAAATAATTAATAAAATTGATTAACGCTTACCTAGACTTATCAAAAAGAAGAGGAAGGACTCAAGTAGATAAAACCACAAGTGAAAGAGGAGAAATAACAAACAAATACCACAGAAATGAAAAGAAATGCTACTCTACATAAAATCTGAGAAACTCCACCAAAAAATTTCTAGGACTGATACACAAATTCCATAAAGTCACAGGATACAAAATCAATGTAGAGAAATCTGTTGCATTTCCATACATTAATAATGAAGCTGCAGAAAGAGAAATCAAGGAATTGATCTCATTTATAATTATACCCAAATCCATAAGATACCTAGGAATAAATCTATCCAAAGAGATGAAAGACCTGTACTCTGAAAACTAGGAAACACTGATGAAAGAAATTGAAGATGACACAAAAAAATGGAAAAACATTCCATGATTATGGATTGGAAAAACAAATATTGTTAAATTGTCTATATTATGCAAAGCAATCTACACATTTAATGCAAAATTACACCAGCAGCAGTTTTCACAGAGCTAGAACAAGCAATCCTACAATTTGTATGGAATCACAAAAGACACTGAATAGCCAACACAGAACTGAAAAAGCAAAGAAAAGCAGGAAGCATCATAATTCTGGACTTCAAGTTACATTACAAAGGTGTAGTGATCAAAATAGTATATTACTGGCACAAAAAATAGACACATAGGGATGCCTGGTTGTCTCGGCAGTTGAGTGTCTGTCCTCGGCCCAGGGTGTGATCCCAGAGTCCAGGATCAAGTCCCACATCGGGTCCCTGTGAGGAGCCTACTTCTCTCTCTCTGCCTGTGTCTCTGCTCTCTCTCTGTCTCTTGTGAATGAATAAATAAAATATTTTAAAAATAGACACATAGATCAATGGAACAGAATAGAAAATCCAGAAATGAACCTATAACTATATAGTCAACTAATCTTCGACAAAGCAGGAAAGAATATCCAATGGGAAAGATAGCCTCTTCAACAAAGAGTGTTGGAAAAATGGGACAGCAACATGCAAAAGAATGAAAGTGGATCACTTTCTTACACCATACACAAAAATAAATTCAAAATGGATTAATGACCTAAATGTGAGACAGGAAACCATTAAAATCCTAGAGGAGAACATAGGCAGTAACCTCTTTGACATCAGCTGAAGCAACTTCTTTCTAGATATGTCTCCTGAGGGAAGGGAAACAAAAGCAAAAATCAGCTATTAGGACTTTATCAAAGTAAAATACTTCTGCACATTGAAGGGAACAATCCTCAAAACTAAAAGGCAATCTATGAGATGGAAAATATATTTGCAAACAATATACTTGATAAAGGGTTAGTATCTAAAATATATGAAGAACTTATCAAACTCAACACCCAAAAAACAAATAATCCAGTTAAGAAATGGTCATGGGCACTGAGGGGGGCACTTGATGGGATGAGCACTGGGTGTTATTCTGTATGTTGGCAAATTGAACACCAATAAAAAATAAAAATAAAAAAATAAAATAAATGGGCAGAAGACATGCATAGACATTTTTTTCAAAAAGACAGATGGCTAACAGACATAGGAAAAGATTCTCAACATCACTGACCATTAGGGAAATAAAAATCAAGACTACAATGAGATTATCACCTCATACCTGTCAGAATGGCCAAAATGAACAACACAGGAAACAACAGGTGTTCGTGAGGATGTAGAGAATGGAACTCTTTTACACTGTTGGTGGGAATGCAAACTGGTGCACCCACTCTGGAAAACAGTATGGAGGTTCCTCAAAAAATTAAGAATAGAACTACCTTACAGTTCAGCAATTGCACTACTAGGTAATAACCCAAAGGATTTAAAAATAGTAATTTGAAGGGATAAACACACCCTGATGTTTATAGCAGCATTATCTACAGGAGTCAAATTATGGAAAGAGCCCCAATGTCCATTGACTGATGATTGGATAAAGAAGATGTGGTATGTATATACAATGGAATAATAGCCATATAAAGGAATGAAATCTTGCCATTTGCAAGCACATGGATGGAGCTAGACAGTACTATACTAAATAAAATAAGTCAGAGAAAGACAGATACCATATGATTTTACTTATATGTAGAATTTAAGAAACAAAACAAACATGGGGAAAAAGAGAAGAAAACCAAGAAATCAACTTTTCGCTATCTGGGAACAAACTGATGGTTATCAGAGGGGAGGTGTTTGGGGATCGGTTAATTAGGTGATGGAGATTAAGGTGCACACATATTGTGGTAGCGCCCTGAGTTTTATTGTGTTAAAGCACTAAATTTTATACCTGAAATGAATATTACACTGTACATTAACTAATCAGAATTTAAATAAAAACTTGAAAAAGAAAAAAATTGAAAGAGTGATAGCTGACGGAAAGTAGGTCAAAATACAGTTTTTCAATAAAGGGTCAGCAGGAGTCGATAGGGAGGTGCTCAGTCAGCTGGGCAAGAACTCTTTCCCTTTGTAACTGAATTTTGGAAGGTTTTATCTTGCTTAGTCCTAACAACCCATCTTACTCTAAAACTGGACTTCAAAATAGAAATGCTAGACCTAGATAATCTAACTGGGTAAACATTTATAAAGCTATGTTTCCCATCTGTGTTCCTCATCTCAATGCTTTTTTTATGTCCTCATCAGCCTTATTCACTCTAGGTAGTTTTTGACAAGCACTACAATTTCTCACTCAAAATTTTTATCAGCTATTGTATTACTGGGATCAGCTGGTAAAAATTACACTCTGATGCCTGGTATTAGAAACATAAACAAATGGTGGAGGCACACTTGTAAGCATAATGTCACGTGGAGACAAAGAACAGGTGATGGTAGGGGTATGTGACATGAGAACTTAACTTTCAGCTTTTCACACACACACACACACACACACACACACACACACACCACAAATCTCATTATGATCCAAAAATCTAGTGGGAGAACGGTGGAAGGACAAAGTTCTGCTTCCTCATTTTTCCTTTGCTGCTCTGCCTTTTAGAAAAGTAGACTACATGCAGGTGTAGGCTTGCCTACACATACTATATTTCTTTGTGTATTTAAAGCATTTTAAAAGAGAATGGGAATGGGATTTTAAAGAAAATTTAACCAACATGAATAAATTAGGGTAGAGAAAGGTGAGCTGCTGCCCACTGATTAAATTAACTCGAACAAAGCACCATGAATGGCCAACTGGCTGGATTATTTACAAATATAAACAGTAGTTTATTATGTGTCCTGACTTATCTGACTGATTATAAATCATGGTATCACAAATTTTGTAAGCAACCTTCCAAGTTGCCATCTAATCCAACCTAAGCCACCCATATTTGCTACACAAATCTGGCCCTACTTGCCCTTCTCTATTCAAAGGGCACTTAGGAGGTTGACATGATTATATAATCTTTCTGGACACTATTTTCTCACTACACTACATCGGTTGTATTAACATGGTCTTTATTAGTGCTTGCTCTGCTGGGTGGAGAGCCGACTTCCTTTTGAGCCTCCTTACCTCGGTTTTCATCTTCATTGTCTTCCCAAGGCTCTTCATTTGCTAGCAGTGGGTTCTGTGACTCATTCATAGACCTCATAGGGAAGGAGTGTCCATCACCAGGGCTGTTGGGTAAAGGAAGGCAGTGAGCTCTTGCAGCTGACATAGACTTTTTATGAAGGTAATAGCCCTCTTAGAAATAGGAGGGGGTTCTTAGAAAGATTTAAACCATTTAGCTTATTCGCTAAAGCCATGGTGGAATAGGATTTTACAATAGCATCATTTAGTTGCTGTATTGCTCTCAGTGTCTATATCTGCATCAGTGTCAACTGTTCTGGTTTGTAAGCAACTGTTTAACTTGTTTCCCATAGTGCCCATTATGGTAATATGCACACATGGTAGGCTTCATAAATATTATTTACTGATGATCATCTCAATTTATATACAATTATTTTATTGCTTCGGTTTTAAATTTTCAACAAAAATTAGCAGATTCAGATTATTTTCAACAAAAATAATCACTGATATATTGGAGATAAGTTGCTATGAATTGGTGATAGATATTAATGTCTGGATGCTCTGTTATTTGGCTTGAATGGCAGAAAGGTTATAGGGCACTGTGCGAAACAGCCAGAGTGAGGTATCTCTAGGAGTGCAGATTCTGGGGGCAATTATTCTCATGTGGGATCCACTATAGTAATCTAGGGCTACCTCCTTAGTTAATCTCTGTCCACTAACAGATGGGATGTGTTGGAGGGAACTAAGTTAGTTCTGGCTAGAGTGGGCTACAGTTTGAACACCTGAGTATATATATCTGAATGCACTGCAAATTTATATCTGAGTGACTTTTGGATTATTAGTTTTATATTGCCTATGCCTTTTCTCCTGTTCACAATTGTCGTTAACTGAAAGTTGACAGATTTTATTGATAGTTCCCTACAGAAGATATAAGTATACTGATTATAAGGGAATGGGCTTTGCTTTTTGCTTTTGTTTTTTTATTTCAGAGAAGACTCATTTTAGGCCTCTCTGATGTAGTGATAGTGCGTGTATATTTGTGTGTGTATGTGTAGTAGTGGGGTGCAAATAATTGCTGGTAAGAGTTATTAATCAACATTACCCACCAACACAGTTTTGTCTTTTGCTTTATAGCCAGGATAGTAGGATATGCCATAGACCTTAAATAAATGAACCTGTAAAACACTAACTGGTACCACTTACCACTTACAGCATTTTGGGGGTATATGTCCCCTCTGTTGGTTTTCTTCAGTATATGTTTATACATATTTTTGCGTATATTTTTAATCACAGAGTACATACCATTTGAATTCTACATTTTCCACTTAGAATATTTCCCTTTATTGTGACAGTCTTAATAATTATTATTTATGATTACATAATATTCCAGTCAGTGGGGATATATATATAGCATATTGTTGAGTATTTAGGTTGGATGTTTTCTAATCATTGGCTGAAAATGATGTTGTAATGCACATTTCTGTGCCTAGTTTGTCTTTAGGACAGATTTTTAGAAGTGGAATTTTAAACAATGGACATGTGGATTCTTACAATTTTTAATACATATTACCAAATTCATTTGTAAAAGAATGGTACCAGTTTACATTGCCATAAAGCATGAGAATGTCCATTTATCATACCCTCATGTCTAATTTGTCTTTATTAACCTAGAAATAAAAAAACTTGGGAAATAGAGTTTTTCATTGGACTGTTATTTGTTACAAACAATTAAAATTGAATTTGCTACTTCAAGTCATGGTCTGGCATCAACGTCTTTCAGTGGTAATAATTACCTACCTGGACCCAATAGGTATTAACCAGAACTTCTTGTTATCTCCAAACACCTGCTGGATATTTTTGATGAAGCCAAGGTTGAACCCATTTTTCTCTGGGCCACTTGTAAACACTGGAGTACAGAAGGCCTCTAGGGCAGAATAGGGGAGTTGAAGGAAAGAGGGAAAAGGAACAAATTTCAGGACTATCATGATTTTATAGTTCTCCATGAATGTGACTTGATGTTATAGTATCTTTTTGTTATGGTAGCATAGGCTTCTCATCCTTAGATATTGTTAAATTACTTAGTAAAAAACAGTCTAATCACTTAATATAAAGTAATTTTGTTATTAAAGGCAAAGAATTGGTACTCTTTTTTTTAAAGGCAGAAGAAGCACATAGTGGCAGAAATAATTAAGCAGCCATGAGGGAATTATATTTTGTGCTGCTGCATGTAAGGAGTAAAAGAACAAATTTAACAATGCTTTATTTGAATGTAAGTGGCATTAGCAGCCGAATGGTCTCGATCTTTAGAGTTGAGACTAAAGTAATGATGAAGAGATGGTTACGACATTGATGTGGTTTTGAAACATTTCAGAAATGAAGATGTTTGCACTGAAACCTGCAATGTAAGAAATAGAGTTTTACTCCAGAAAAAAATGTCAACAGATGAACTATAATCACCCCAAAGGCTGAGGAATTGGACCATCTTAGTACACCTTATTTTTAGGCACATATTTATCCCATTAAGCAAATACTTTCACCGTTGGGCCAGCTGCATCTGGCCATTTCCCATTTTTTTCTTTGTTTTCAGACTCCATTATTGTGAAGTTTTTCGTGCTTCTCTACTTTGCAGTTATGTCTAAGCCAAATGTGGTGATCTACCATCCTACCAACTAAGTACTACAGATATTTGGTTTAGAAAAGGAGTGTAAATACTTTCTTAGATATTAGCATTATAAGTAAATGTGTTCCAAATGTATAGTGGCTTTTGTACTAAACATTCCTCAATCTATCTTAGCTAAACATTCAACACTTGGACACTTTCTCCTCATTCCTTATGCATTTATTTGTATACTATAGTGAAATATACATCTATAGTGAAATATGAAATAAAATTGTTGCACTTGAATTAATCAGAAATATAATTCTCCAAATAATAGCCTGGAGTATAGAGTAACAGAAAAAATGTTCACTTGTACTCATTTTCTAGAAACTTGCTTATTCAGTGTATTTATCATGCTCCCAGGCCCTCCACAGATATTTGATGATTGTAGATATACAATGATTTGTTGGTTTAGATTCTCAGCACTCTGTCTTTGGATGCCCTCAATAATTTCAATTCTTCTATCTTTATTAACCTTCACCTCCACCTTCTGATATCCCCTTCTGTAGTGATTTTTATCTTCACTTCCACATGTGAACACATTAAGAAATTTTTCAAGCCATAAGTTTGGGGACCTATTACCCAATGTGAGCTATAAAGAGCAATGGTCCATTTTGGTTTTGTGTGAGGTTTCATTCAATAATGCTTTCTTCATTCACTATGGCTCTCCCAGTTTGGTTAAATGCATTTATACCTGTCTCAGTTTGGAGGCAAAGGAATGTCACTATAAATAAAATGCTTCACTGGAACTTTTTTTCTTCCTTGGGAATAATCCATAGGTCACTATGATATACATTAATGTGTTTTTCCCTAGTCTTAACAGCCATTCTTACCTAAGGTGGTTTTGTTTCTGCTGACAAGCCAACAATGGTAACCAAAGAGAATCACAAGGCTGACAAAAAACATGCAGGCCACAAAGAGGAGGAAAAGAACATGGAACTTTGAGCGAACACTGGGCAATTCCCCCTAGAAAAGAAATAATAAACAAATAGAAACAAAGGATTAAAGTGATAAGGATTGGCTAGTTTTTCTACATGTTATCATTTTTCTCACATGTATAAAATGTATAGCTATAATTAAAATATAAATTTTATAGAAGTTTTAAAAAACAGTTCTGTTAATGACCATACCTCATTATGGATAGATTTTCAGCCTACAAAGCCTAAAATGGACCCCTGATTAAGTTCAGTGTAAAATCGAGTATATACTGCAGCAATGAGAAAAGGGTAGTGTAAAAAGGGTATATTCAGGCCATAATTGGTATGCGACCTCTTAAAGCTACTCCATTTAGTTTGCAAATGATGAATCACTGGCCAAAGGTGATCTTGAGGTCATATGGTTCATCCTCCTGTCTCAAGTTGGTTTTTCTGAAATACTTTGTATATCATTATTCCTTAGACATAGATGTGTTGAAAACATCACAATGATACATGTAGGAAGTTAAAACACACAGGTAGATTTTTTAAATGCTCTACCTATAAGTTATAACCTGACGTTAAAGCTACTGAAAATTTTGTGTGGTTGTTGTTTTTTTTTAATTTATTTTTTATTGGTGTTCAATTTACTAACATACAGAATAACCCTCAGTGCCCGTCACCCATTCACACTCCCACCCCCTGCCCTCATCCCCTTCTACCACCCCTAGTTCGTTTCCCAGAGTTAGCAGTCTTTACGTTCTGTCTCCCTTTCTGATATTTCCCACACATTTCTTCTCCCTTCCCTTATATTCCCTTTCACCATTATTTATAATCCCCAAATGAATGAGAACATATAATGTTTGTCCTTCTCCGACAGACTTACTTCACTCAGCATAATACCCTCCAGTTCCATCCACGTTGAAGCAAATGGTGGGTATTTGTCATTTCTAATAGCTGAGTAATATTCCATTGTATACATAAACCACATCTTCTTTATCCATTCACCTTTCGTTGGACACCGAGGCTCCTTCCACAGTTTGGCTATCGTGGCCATTGCTGCTATAAACATTGGGGTGCAGGTGTCCCGGCATTTCATTGCATTTGTATCTTTGGGGTAAATCCCCAACAGCGCAATTGCTGGGTCGTAGGGCAGGTATATTTTTAACTCTTTGAGGAACCTCCACACAGTTTTCCAGAGTGCCTGCACCAGTTCACATTCCCACCAACAGTGTAAGAGGGTTCCCCTTTCACCACATCCTCTCCAACATTTGTGGTTTCCTGCCTTGTTAATTTGCCCCATTCTCACTGGTGTGAGGTGGTATCTCATTGTGGTTTGGATTTGTATTTCCCTGATGGCAAGTGATGCAGAGCATTTTCTCATATGCATGTTGGCCATGTCTATGTCTTCCTCTGTGAGATTTCTCTTCATGTCTTTTGCCCATTTCATGATTGGATTGTTTGTTTCTTTGGTGTTGAGTTTAAGAAGTTCTTTATAGATCTTGGAAACTAGCCCTTTATCTGCTACATCATTTACAAATATCTTCTCCCATTCTGTAGGTTGTCTTTTAGTTTTGTTGACTGTATCCTTTGCTGTGCAAAAGCTTCTTATCTTGATGAAGTCTCAATAGTTCATTTTTGCTTTTGTTTCTTTTGCCTTCGTGGATGTATCTTGCAAGAAGTTACTGTGGCCGAGTTCAAAAAGGGTGTTGCCTGTGTTCTCCTCGAGGATTTTGATGGACTCTTGTCTCACATTTAGATCTTTCATCCATTTTGAGTTGATCTTTGTGTATGGTGAAAGAGAGTGGTCTAGTTTCATTCTTCTGCATGTGGATGTCCAATTTTCCCAGCACCATTTATTGAAGAGACTGTCTTTCTTCCAATGGATAGTCTTTCCTCCTTTATCGAATATTAGTTGACCATAAAGTTCAGGGTACACTTCTGGGTTCTCTATTCTGTTTCACTGATCTATGTGTCTGTTTTTGTGCCAGTACCACACTGTCTTGATGACCACAGCTTTGTAGCACAACCTGAAATCTGGCATTGTGATGCCCCCAGATATGGTTTTCTTTTTTAAAATTCCCCTGGCAATTCGGGGTCTTTTCTGATTCCACACAAATCTTAAAATAATTTGTTCTAATTCTCTGAAGAAAGTCCATGGTATTTTGATAGGGATTGCATTAAAAGTGTGAATTGCCCTGGGTAACATTACATTTTCACAATATTAATTCTGCCAATCCATGAGCATGGAATGTTTTTCCATCTCTTGGTGTCTTCCTCAATTTCTTTCAGAAGTGTTCTATAGTTTTGAGGGTATAGATCCTTTACATCTTTGGTTAGGTTTACTCCTAGGTATCTTATGCTTTTGGGTGCAATTGTAAATGGGATTGACTCCTTAATTTCTCTATCTTAAGTCTCATTGTTAGTGTATAGAAATGCCACTGATTTCTGGGCATTGATTTTGTATCCTGCCATGCTACCGAATTGCTGTATGAGTTCTAGCAATCTTGGGGTGGAGACTTTTGGGTTTTCTATGTAGAGTATCATGTCATCGGCGAAGAGGGAGAGTTTGACTTCTTCTTTGCCAATTTGAATGCCTTTAATGTCTTTTTGTTGTCTGATTGCTGAGGGTAGGACTTCCAATACTATGTTGAATAGCAGTGGTGAGAGTGGACATCCTTGTCTTGTTCCTGATCTTAGGGGAAAGGCTCCCAGTGCTTCCCCATTGAGAATGATATTTGCTGTGGGCTTTTCGTAGATGGCTTTTAAGATGTCGAGGAATGTTCCCTTTATCCCTACACTCTGAAGAGTTTTGATCAGACAAATACCCACCATTTGCTTCAACGTGGATGGAACTGGAGGGTATTATGTTGAGTGAAGTAAGTCAGTCGGAGAAGGACAAACATTATATGTTCTCATTCATTTGGGGAATATAAATAATAGTGAAAGGGAAAATAAGGGAAGGGAGAAGAAATGTGTGGGAAATATCAGAAAGGGAGACAGAACGTAAAGACTGCTAACTCTGGGAAACGAACTAGGGGTGGTAGAAGGGGAGGAGGGCGGGGGGTGGGAGTGAATGGGTGACGGGCACTGGGTGTTATTCTGTATGTTAGTAAATTGAACACCAATAAAAAAAAATAAATAAATAAAATAAATAAATAAATAAATAAATAAATAAATGTGTTGTCAAAAAAAAAAAAAGAAATGGATGCTGTATTTTGTCAAATGTTTCTCTGCATCTAATGAGAGGATCATATGGTTCTTGGTTTTTCTCTTGCTGATATGATGAATCACATTGATTGTTTTACGAGTGTTGAACCAGCCTTGTGTCCCAGGGATAAATCCTACTTGGTCATGGTGAATAATTTTCTTAATGTACTGTTGGAACCTATTGGCCAGTATCTTGTTGAGAATTTTTGCATCCATGTTCATCAGGGATATTGGTCTGTAATTCTCCTTTTTGGTGGGGTCTTTGTCTGGTTTTGGAATTAAGGTGATGCTGGCCTCATAGAACGAATTTGGAAGTACTCCATCTCTTTCTATCTTTCCAAACAGCTTTAGGAGAATAGGTATGGTTTCTTCTTTAAACGTTTGATAAAATTCTCCTGGGAAGCCATCTGGCCCTGGACTCTTGTGTCTTGGGCAGTTTTTGTGACTGCTTCAATTTCCTCCCTGGTTATTGGCCTGTTAAGGTTTTCTATTTCTTCCTGTTCCAGTTTTGGTAGTTTGTGGCTTTCCAGGAATGCGTCCATTTCTTCTAGATTGCCTAATTTATTGGCGTATAGCTGTTCATAATATGTTTTTAAAATCGTTTGTATTTCCTTGGTGTTGGTAGTGATCTTTCCTTTCTCATTCATGATTTTATTAATTTGAGTCTTCTCTCTCTTCTTCTTAATAAGGCTGGCTAATGGTTTATCTATCTTATTAATTCTTTCCAAGAACCAACTCCTGGTTCTGTTGATCTGTTCCACAGTTCTTCTGGTCTCGATTTCGTTGAGTTCTGCTCAAATCTTTATTAACTCCCTTTTTCTCTTGGGTGTAGGATCTATTTGCTGTTTTTTCTCTAGCTCTTTTATGTGTAAGGTTAGCTTTTCTATTTGAGTTCTTTCCAGTTTTTGAATGGATGCTTGTATTGCGATGTATTTCCCCCTTAGGACTGCTTTTGCTGCATCCCAAAGATTTTGAATGGTTGTATCTTCATTCTCATTAGTTTCCATGAATCTTTTTAATTCTTCCTTAATTTCCTGGTTGACCCTTTCATCTTTTAGCAGAATGGTCCTTAACCTCCACGTGTTTTAAATCCTTCCAAACTTCTTGTTGTGATTTAGTTCTAATTTCAAGGCATTATGGTCTGAGAATATGCAGGGGACGATCCCAAACTTTTGGTATCCGTTCAGACCCGATTTGTGACCCAATATGTGGTCTATTCTGGAGAAAGTTGCATGTGCACTTGAGAAGAATGTGTATTCAGCTGAGTTTGGGTGTAAAGTTCTGTAGATATCTGTGAAATCCATCTGGTCCAGTGTCTCATTTAAAGCTCTCGTTTCTTTGGAGATGTTGTGCTTAGAAGACCTAACGAGTATAGAAAGAGCTAGATTGAAGTCACCAAGTATAAGTATATTATTATCTAAGTATTTCTTCACTTTGGTTAATAATTGATTTATATATTTGGCAGCTCCCTCATTCGGGGCATATATATTGAGGACTGTTAAGTCCTCTTGTTGAATAGATCCTTTAAGTATGATATAGTGTCCCTCTTCATCTCTCACTACAGTCTTCGGGGTAAATTTAGTTTATCTGATATAAGGATGGCTACCCCTGCTTTCTTTTGAGGACCATTCGAATGGTAAATGGTTCTCCAACCTTTTATTTTCAGGCTGTAGTTGTCCTTCTGTCTAAAATGAGTCTCTCGTAGACAGCAAATAGATGGGTCCTGCTTTTTTATCCAGTCTGAAACCCTGCGCCTTTTGATGGGGTCATTAAGGCCGTTCACATTCAGAGTTACTATTGAGAGATATGAGTTTAGTGTCATCATGATATCTATTCAGTCCTTGTTTTTGTGGATTATTCCACTGAACTTCTTCTTAAAGGGGAATTTTAAGAGTCCCCCTTAAAATTTCTTGCAGAGCTGGTGTGGAGGTCACATATTCTTTCAGTTGCTGCCTGTCTTGCAAGCTCTTTATCTCTCCTTCCATTTTGAATGAGAGCCTTGCTGGATAAAGTATTCTTGGTTGCATGTTCTTCTCATTTAGGACCCTGAATATATCCTGCCAGCCCTTTCTGGCCTGCCAGGTCTCTGTGGAGAGGTCTGCTGTCACCCTAATACTCCTCCCCATAAAAGTCAGGGATTTCTTGTCTCTTGCTGCTTTAAGGATCTTCTCCTTATCTTTGGAATTTGCAAGCTTCGCTATTAAATGTCGAGGTGTTGAACGGTTTTTATTGATTTTAGGGGGGGATCTCTCTATTTCCTGGATCTGAATGCCTGTTTCCCTTCCCAGATTAGGAAAGTTTTCAGCTAGAATTTGTTCAAATACATATTCTGGCCTTCTGGCCCTTTCGGCGCCCTCGGGAACAGCATTTAAACGTAGGTTTTTCTTCCTCAGGCTGTCATTTATTTCCCTTAATCTATCTTCATGGTCTTTTAATTGTTTGTCTCTTTTTTCCTCAGTTTCCCTCTTTGCTATCAACTTGTCTTCTATGTCACTCACTCGTTCTTCCACCTCGTTAACCCTCGTCGTTAGGACTTCTAGTTTGGATTGCATCTCATTCAATTGATTTTTAATTTCTGCCTGATTAGATCTAAATTCTGCAGTCATGAAGTCTCTTGAGTCCTTTATGCTTTTTTCTAGAGCCACCAGTAGCTGTATAATAGTGCTTCTGAATTGGCTTTCTGATATTGAATTGTAATCCAGATTTTGTAACTCTGTGGGAGAGAGGACTGTTTCTGATTCTTTCTTTTGAGGTGAGGTTTTCCTTCTAGTCATTTTGCTCAGTGCAGAGTGGCCAAAAACAAGTTGTATTACGAAAAGGAGAAAAAGAGAGGAGAGAAAGAAGGAAAGAAAAGAGAAAGAGGGGAAAAAAAGGACGAAAAAAACGAAAAAAAAAAGAAGAAAAAGAGAAAGAAAAGGAAAGAAAGGGAAAATTGGGGGTGGGGGAAGGAAACAAATCAAAAAGCAAAACAAAACAAAACAAAAAGAACCACGGGGGAGTATCTTCTGATTCTGTGTACTTTAAGTCCCTTGGTTTCTCCTGGACGTTGTCCGTCTAGCTGGTGTTCTGGGGGAGGGGCCTGTTGTGCTGATTTTCAGGTGTTAGCAGTTGGGGGAGCTGCTGTGCCCCTGCCTGGTGCAGGGCTCAGTGGGGGTTGTTTACCCCGTGAGGCCCCAGGAGCAACAGCCCTAGTGGCGGGGCTAGCTCTGGAGCCCTGGAGTCAGCCCCCGCAGTAACTCCGGAGCTCTCCGTCTGCAGGGCCTGGAGGCTCCGGGGCGGGCCGCTGATCTGCTCAGCTCTGGGCAGGAGCGTCCTTGCGGTCCTGGGCCCTCCCGGCCTCTGCCTGTCCCGTGGGGAGGCCGGATCCTGGGCTGTGTCCCGGCGCCCTGTGCTCCGGGGCCTGCGCTGTTGGATTCGCGCTCCCGGGCCGCGCAGCCCCCTCCGCGGAGCCGCCGCCCGAGCCCCCCCCGAGCTGCTCCTGGAACCGCGCAGCCCCCTCCGCACGGATCTTCTTCCTCTGCCTGAGGCCCTCTGAGCTGCTCCCGGGGCCGCGCAGCCCCCTCCGCGGAGCCGCCGCCGGAGCCCCTCTGAGCTGCTCTGGGTCCTGCCGGGTCCCGCCGTGCGCGCTGCAGCCCTTAGGGAGCTCGGCGCACTCTCCTGGGTGCGCAGTTGCTGTTACTGTCCCGGGGAGCCCGAGGGCATCCTCGCCCTCCTGGGTCCTGCTCCAACTCCCTGCGAGCCCCTTTCTGCCCGGGAAGGTCGGTGCAGCTCCTGCTTCTCCGGGACGGGGCTCTCTTGTCCTGGGGACACTCGCCCTGGCCTCAGCCCGGCTCCTCGCGGGGCCCCTCCCCCTTGGATGCCTTTGTTTCTTTATTTCTTTTTTCCCGTCTTCCTACCTTGACAGAAGCGCAAACTCTTCTCACTGTAGCATTCCAGGTGTTCTCTCTTTAATTCTCAGGCCGAATTCTTAGATTTTCAGGATAATTTGAAGGTTTTCTAGGTAATTTGGTGGAGACAGGTGATTTGGTCACCCTACTCTTCCGCCATCTTTCTGTTTTTTATGGTTGAAGTAGAATGTCCTGGTATCTCACATCCTGTGAAAAATAGCTCATTGGACAGTAAATTCAGGCAGGATTTGACAGGCAATTGTAAAAGTAGGTAGCTAAAGACTTTTATAATTATCTGGGACATCTTATTTTCCATGTGGAATCAGCTTTCTTTTTTACATGTAGCCTTAAAGCTGCATGCACAATGTATAACATTTTATCTTCTGAAGAGAATATTAGAAAACAATTTCAATTCTGGAGTGAGCAGTTGAGAGAAGTTTTTTTTATTTCCCCCTTTCCTGTGCTGATAATTGTTTTGGCATAATGAATTGTATTAAAGTATTTCCAAATACTCTTGAGTAATAAAATTAAAAGTGATTCTTGATTGAAGTGGACCTTAACATTAGTATCTTGTTCTACTTCAATTTGGAAGGAAAAAATTAAGACTTGAAAACCCTTGGAAAATTCAAATAGCACAGATTTCTTTCTTAAAGAAGATTTTTACTTATTTTGATGTAAGGAAATATTGGGGATCTTTCAGAGTATATATGTTTGAAGGATGAAGATAAAGGGAAATCAGTCAGTCAGATGTTTTCAGCTGAGGGGTGGTCTGGGTAAAGTTTGCATGGGGGCAGAGTGCCCCAGGAAATAGCTCAGGGACTTCAACCTTCAGAAACCTTTATCTGAATGAAGCTCCTTTCTGAAATGATCCCTCCATAAAATCTTGGCCTAAGCACCCAAACTGAATTTGATTAGTTTGTGTTTGTTTTGTTCTGAGTTTATAGGAAAAATTTTATACATTGTTTTGTAGTGGTTTTAGCCCAACTAGGTTTTTCCTTTCATAATCTCTACTAGTATGTTTGTTAAAGCTTTTAAAGCTTACATTTATTTTACTTCTTACCTTTCATGTTTAAGTGGGCAATAGGAAATGTCTGGGCAAGAGGGACTGATAGAAAGTTCACACTCTGGGTAGTTAAGCTGGAAGTCTTTTCCTCCCTTAATTGCTCTTGCAGAACTATCTTTTATATGCCAAAGGATATCCCTTGATAAAGTCCTTTCTTGTTAGAAGAGGTTGACAGCCCTATGTTCAAAATTACTTTCCCAGGAGATAACTAAGCTAAATTACTCAAAGCAATAATCACCAGAAACAGTTCAGGGGAATTTGGTAGAATACTACTACTATTTTGGCTCTAAAATAATTCACAGTCTCTGTGAGGAGATTCATGTCCCAGTGCGGAAGGGGTATATTACTACTTTTTAATAAGGCAAAGATCAATTTCCTATCGAAGATGCTACTCTTTAAGCTAATATATAGAGAAAAAAACATTCTTTGATGATAGTTTTCTGAATTCTTTATTCCAAAGGAGCTATAGCTTTTCCATAGCAGGACCATAATAGCAATAGGGTATGGCATAGTGTTTAAGATCTCTGGGTTTAGGGTCAGACAGCTTCCAGTGAGCCTCAACTTTATAATTTTTAAATGAGACTAACAATTCCTGTTCTGTGTACTTTATAAGGCTATGGTGAGAAGATGAGATAATAGGTATGAAAGTACTTTGAAAATGGTAAATGGGGGTTGCTGTTCTTAGGAGAACCACTAGTCTCCTTGACACATGGTTTTTAAAATACATGGCAGTATTTACTTTTTATTTTAAGGTGAGACTCAATTTAAACTGAGAAAGCTTTCTCTAAACCACCCCAAAGTGCTTTCTGGTTAGAGAGACTGCAAAGAAGCATTTCTCTGAATAGTCAATGTCCTTTTCATTATGAAGGCAAGCCAAGACAGGTTTTCTTATGTCCCATCTGTCAGGCATGAGCTAGTCTATTGTAGAGAAAAAATGAGGGTATAGAAAAAGTACGAGGCTATATTCTTGTGCTTGTGAATACTGACATATTTCTAGCAATTAATTCATATCCAAATATAATCTTTCAATAATAAAAAGTGCATACAGAACCTGGATAGCATTGTGGTAGTTGATGATTTGACTGACTTAGAGGGCCAAGGTAAAATGTGTAAAATGCAACATTGTTTACTCCATAAAGAGTTCTTAAATAGCAGTAGCCTATGTATTGAAAACCAAGTAAGGTCTGTAGTGAAGACCAAGTAAGATCTGTAGTGAAGACCAAGGCTGACACTTTCCCTGCTGAATTGGATATAATAGATTTTCTTTACATTCAGGTAGTAACTCAGTATGTGAATGGGATGCCAAACAGGTCATAAAAACCTGAGCAATAGATAAGAGATCCTGTGATGTGGAAAGGAGCCATAGAAGAGATGGAAGATAATGAAACATTTTGTATTTGGGGAAAATTTAAGAGAAAATTTCATTTCTGCTTATACTTTTGTATCTCTGAGTTGATATTTTGGTATACATTATATAATTCCTGATTCTTAAAGTTATTAAATATCTGAATCAATTAAGCAAGTTGAGGGAATGGAAAGCACATCACTATAATTTTCTATATTGTATTTTCTACACTAGTAGGGATAAAAGCACTAAATAATTTAACTACTCTCAGGTATTTAGGTTCTCACTGCCTGTCTTTCTTCTTTGTTCTCCAGTTTATTATAATCTTTATTCTGGTCACAGGATTCACATTCTTTCCCTGCTGCTTTACCTTTTCACCTGAGGTGAGATATTCCTGTTATATGGGCTCTTATATAATTCCTACAGTAATAACTAATAGCTCTGCCCATATTTGTCTTTTGCCACTTGTTTTCAGTTTGGAACCCTCATCATGGAAGATTATGATATTTTAACTACTGTACTGGAATTGTGGGGAAGAGATATCTTCTGAAGTCCATTTGTATGAAATAAAAAAAAATTACTATACTGCTGCCAGACTTCATACACATATGTAAAGTAAAAATCTGCCTTCAACTCTTTTGGAAATAGAGTATAGTTGAAATCTTCAAGTAGAAGAAATATGAAATTATTTTTTAGATTTCACTATAATCATCAAAATTGTATGTTGAAAGGTAAAATACTTTTAACATATGTTTTATCTGATCTTGGCAGTGAGTCAGTGAAGCAGGTAACAGAGCCAGCATTAGAACTTAGGTTTCCCAATTCTCAACCCAGTGTTTGTCATACAAAGTTCAATAAGACTCATTTCATTTTGGTCATATGCGAAGATGAGTCAATTAATTTTTCTGTTCAGTAGAAAATTTGCATTTCTCTTTTGAACAGGAAATGAGAAAGTCTTTTGCTAGCATTTTTCTTAGGAAACTAGAGATTCAAAATTACTTTCAACATTTTAGAAATCTATAATTGGAAAGAAGTGGATTTTTAAACTTGACTAGATAAGTACATTATAAAGAATCACTAAGAGTCAAGAGATTAGGTTCTTAAGGGTCTTAACGAGATTCTCATGTATGACATAAATTTGTTTAAGTGGAATCCTTAAATAACAAATTCCTAAATCTCAGAATAGTCAACATGGGAAATTTGTTTTCGGTGCCTTCCTTTCTGGTTACTTTAGTATTAGCTATTTCAAAATGTAAAAAAAAAAAAAAAAAAAAGTTGAAAAATATCACAGATTGGAGTAGGTATGTATTTGTTCTGGTGATGACTTACTCTCCAGTATTTGATGAAATAGTTGAAGACTGTTGTAGCAATATACAGGCAGTAGAGAACAGAATAAGCTAAGAACTGAAGAAAGAATTTGTAGTTGGAAAATCCAATGCAATTATTAACCCTAAAAAAAGAAAAAAAAGGAAAACTAATTTGAAATCAAGATCCATTGATTGAAAACACACTGATACATAAGTGAACAAAGCAATGAAGTATGTTACTCCTGCTACTTCATTATGTGTTGTGTAGAAACTCAAAAGAAATAGAAGTCCCTTAATAGGAATAGATTGGAAGAACAAGTTCATGTCTCACTTGTTTTTCCTTTCATTTACAGGCATAGAGACACCTGGCCTACTTAATAGTTCTGGACTGGTTTCTGACCCACCCAAGGAAACCTGAATCTTGGATGCTGAAAACCTATTACAATTTCAACAGCTATACTTAGTATAGTATGGCATGTTCTCTTTGTAGTTACATGGTTTCAGATGGATTCCCTAAGTCAGACCTATGGAATTTGGAGAAGAATTCCTGAAATTAACAATCTAGAATATTTCAAGCATCAAGACAACTAAAAATAGAACTGAATTGTATAATGTCAAAGAAGAAAACTATTTGTGCTTGATTTCATTACTACACCCAGCTAACTTTGAGAGCCCAAGAATTCACTACCATACCTTTGGTGGTATATTTATTTTTGCTTTAAAATGTTATGCCTCCCCTGTTCCCCATGTACATACAAAACCCAGTGATTTATCGTTGTAGAAACACACACATTACAACTATGCTTAGGTAGGTATTTTGAGCAATTTTGACCCTTTCAGAGTAAAGAAATGAATCAGAAGGACATACCAAGGGCAGTGATGGTCCATTTTTAATACACACCTACAAAATAAACAAAATACAATGTGGTAAGTGGAGCTACGGAAATGAAGTAACACTTCATAATTGAACTCAAGTCTCAGTATTTTTACATGGTACCAGTACACTCATTCCTAGATTTCCACTATGAGCTACTGCAAAACTATTTTGTCTTCAGTTATTTCTAGGATAAGCCAATCACGACACTTTACAGGATTATGCTGGCAGCAAGTTACATGCCTAGAAGTTCAAGATATCTCCCCCATTTTGCTCAATACACAGATTAATAAAAGTACAGAAAACAACACATGGCTACAATCTTTTAAAATAAAAAAAACAAATGGAGAACACCTTTGAAAATTTCCCAAGCGTACAAAACCAGTTTAGTCATACAAACAAAGCTTAATTTAGCTTACTTTGTAAGACTGACTTGACCTGGGTCATTTCTTGCTTATGACTCTGGAAATCATTAGTAAAATTTAAACTGTTTTCCAAGGTTTATATAATCACTGACCAAGTTTCTATCACTTAAGAAAATTCTAAATATTCTAACTAATCACTGTGAAGAATAAAAAGCCCTTATTTTCTCACTATATAAGCTATTTTATATCAATATACCTCAAGCCTCATTTTATGCTTTGGTTTGAGTGCTCCTGGTTTGCAAACTGTCTTTTTTGTGTGTACACAATAAAATTTTGCTAATTATGGGCACCTGGGTGGCTCAGTCAGTTAAGTGTCTGCCTTCGGCTCAGGTCATGATCCTGGAGTCCTGGGATCGAGCCCTGCATTGGGCTCCCTGCTCAGTCAGGAGTCTTCTTCTGCCTTGTCCTCTGCTCCTCCTCTGCTTGTACTCTTTCTCTCTGGCTCTCTCTCAAATAAATAAATAAAACCTTTTAAAAAAACAAGAAAATCTACTAATCACTATTCTGGTGATTTATTTGTTTCACATTGGGTATTTCTGAACTTTTGACAGATCCGTTTGAATCAAGAGTAAGAAATATGGGTGGAACACACACCCAAGAAGAACATGAAGATTATATTTATTAACATAAAGATGTGACTTTACAAAGCTAGAGTAATTCGAATAAGAAAATAAAGTGATATTGAGGTATAACCCACAGTATAAAGGAATATCCATGCCTATATACTTAAATGAATAATCAACAAATAAACAAGCAAACAAAGGAGAAGAGATAAACTCCCATGCAGAAGAATTCCAAACAATTTATGTAGATACTCTGCCTTCAAGGAGGGGGAGCATAGCTTCCTCCATTCCTTTAGTTTGGGCTATACATAGTGACTTCCTTCCAAAGAGTAAAGGAAGCAGAGGAGGAACAGTAAATTTACATTACAGAAGTCTGACAAACACTACCTCAGCTAGATGATCAACGTTAATATTGGAGTGATAAGTCATGTTCATAGTATGTGCTATTGATACAATAATGGTACTTTACCTCTAAGCTCTTCCTACCCAAAACATAGTACCCAAGTCTAATCATGAGAAAAATGTCAGACAAATCCCAACTGAGGGATATTCTACAAAATAGCTGATCATTAGTCCTAAAATCCTAAAAACTGTCATAGTTATCAAAAACAAGTAAAGTCTGAGAAACTGTCAGAGCTAAAAGAGCCTAAGAAGACATGCCAACTAAATGTAATGTGATATCCTGAATGGGATCCTGGAAAAGATAAAGAATACTAAATAAAACTGAGGAAATCTAAATAGAGTATAGGCTTCAATTAAAAATAATGAATTGATGTTGGTTCATTAACTGTAACAAATGTATCATATTAATGCAACATGTTGACAATAAGGGAAACTGGTTGTAGAACATATGAGAACTATCATCACAATAATTCTATAAATCTAAAACTTCTAAAATAAAGTTTTATTTTAATTTATTATTTTTAAAGATTTTCTTTATTTATTTGAGAAAGAGAATATGAAAGAGAGAACACAAGCAGAGGGAATGGAGAAGGAAGGGGGGAGAAGTAGATTCCCCTCTGAGCATGGAATCTGATGTTTGGCTCCATCCCAGGACCCTGAGAACATGACCTGAGCTGAAATCAAGATTTAAATCCTCAACTGACTGAACCACTCAGGTACCTTGAATATTTATTTTTAAAATGGGGTTTTATATCCCTTTCCTATCTTTAGAATACTTTGAATCACCATCATTCCAAGAGGGTGTATGGCATGTGCTCATTATGATTGAAAAGAAATGCTCTTATCTAGGCATGGTCACATGCTAGGATCAATCACTTTGTTGTCCAAGTTCATCCCAGGGGAAATATGGATGTCACTTACATGGCACAGACAGAGCAGTGGTGGCAGCGATCTGGCTTGATCAAATGGCACCTGTCACAGAATCTAACAGCTATAGGAGAAATAAAATGGTTAGCATTGGTTAGGGCTCAGTATGACACTATGTATCTTGTTAGCCTATCTGGATGACTTGTTATACACTGATTACAAGTAGTCAAAGTCATCTCAAATTACCAAGAAAAAGGCATTTCACAGAAGAGAATTGTGGTATGTATTTTTTTCTCCTGTTTAGTCTTGATGGCATCTTTTAGGGGATGAAGGTAAAGGGGAAAGTTTTCATATCTGGATATCTGATAATAAGATTTGGCATTATAAAACAAACTATACTGTCAACTGCTTGACAATTGGGAAAATTATGGGAAAATAATTTAAATTCTGTTTACTCCAACTTTCCTATATGAAAATAATCAATTCAATTGACCATTTCACAAATAAAGGAAGTAAAGACTTGAGCCATATCAAGTGACTTCCACAAGATCACATAGCAAGTAAACGGCAGGACAGTGACCACTATGGTTTTCCTGATTCCTTAGTTGATTCAGGGTTCTCTTCACTCTGTAAATCTCCAATTCATACCATATGCCTTTGGTTTATAACCAATCTTTGTTCTATCATATCATTCTGTTTACTACTGTGAGAAATTATACGTATAATTTCCTGTCTACTTTTCACTATATTTCAGTATGCACATATATATATTTCATACATATAATATATATATATATATATATATATATATAACATTTCTCCCTCTTCCTTCTCTCCTTCCTTTTTTATTTATTTCCCTTAGATGAAAGGCATTTTCTTTTTCTTCTCATTTTTTCTCTGTTCATTGATGAGTATGACTGTTTAATGTAATTATTATTAAGTGAAACAACTAAAATCATGTATAATTTGAGCTAACATAATAATTCATCTGAAGTGTACATTAAGCACACATAACTGATTCAGCATAATGGACCACTAATTCAGCAGTTTGTGTTTATGTCTAGCAATGGGGAGGATGACAAAAGTATGGTTATAGATGAGTCAAGGAAAAAGGGAGAAGGACATTCATGCTTAATTCATTCAGATGTTTTTAAAGATACAGTAATGCCATTGCCCAGTTTAAGCCACCATTATCTCTCATTTGGATGGCTGCAATAGATGCCTTATTATTTACTCTGCTTTCATTCATGTTCCGCATATGTTCTCTACAGAATATCCAGATGATCTGTTAAAATGTAAATCAGATTATATCATTTTTACTTAAAACCTTCAATGGACTTCTAATGCCATTAGAATAAAATCCAAATTCCTTACCAAGGTCTGCATCATCTGGCCTCTGCTTGCCTCTTCAGTTTTAATTGGTATCACTCTCCAGTTTTTATCCTCCAGTTCCATGGCTATCTGTCTATTCTAATACTGCAAGCTTGTTCCGGTATAAGGGACTTTTGTACTTGCAGTTCCTTCTGCCTGGGATGTTAGTCCCTCTGCTCTTTACTTCCTGCTAGTTACTTTTTATTATTCAGGTCTCAAATCAAATGATATTTCCTCATAGGATCCTTCTCTATATCATAGGGCTGCAAACAAATGATTCAAGGGTCCAGAGAATAGTGAGAAATGAGTGAAGCAGCCAGTTGGAGACTGTGAGAGAACTTGAGAATGTAGGCCTTATTTAAAGAGAGTGGATCCTACTCAGCTTTAGCTAACTAACTTTTGCCATGTGAAAATGCAGATTGAATGCTGCCATAGTCCGAATTTTCAAGAGAAGCCAGAAATATAGAATTTCATGTGGAAATATTCTAATTGTTAAAAATCAGTAACAAATGCAAAGTTTTAAAAGATACTTTAGAGATCAAACAAAATTTATCTCGGGTCCAATTCATCCCTTATGTCTTTAGTTTGTAATCAATCTGTTCTATCATATCATTCTGTTTACTACTGTAAGAAATTACTACTGTGAGAAATTACATGAAAATATTTCATGTCTACTTTTCACCATATTTCAGTATGTATGAAGACTAATAAAAAATCATGACCACCATGACATCAATGCTTTAACAAAATTAATAAAGTCCCTAATAACTAATACCCAGACCATATTAAAATTCCCCCAATTGCCACATTGGATCTTAACAAATGATTACTGAATAAATAAATGACAAACAGATGAACATAAATGTCTAACAGTATAATTCTCAAAGCCTTGAGACACAATCTTCCTTATTAGAAGCATTATAATGACTTGTCAAAAGAGGTTTGATTTTCAAATTTCGAAAGGTGGAGAATTGGTTCAGCTAGTAATATCGATTTAAACTAATAGTCAAATTCCATAGTGGACATTTGTCCAAGAAAGATGACATATCTCTGCACAAATACTTGCACAAGAATATTAATTGCAAATTTACTCATGATAGCTAAGCACTGGAAACACCAAATGTGCATCAGCTGGTGAATGGATAAACAAACTATCCTATATTCACACAATGAAATATTACTTAGCAATAAAAGGAGTAAAATACACAACAATGTGAATGAATCCCAAAAAATATTATGCTAAGTAAAAGAAGCCATATACAATAGTACATACTGTATGATTACAATTATATAAAATTCTAGAGCAGGTAAAACTAATCTATGATGGAAAACTATCAGAATAGTGGTTGTCTTGGTGGTGGTTGATGAGATTGACTGGGAAGGAGCATGAGAGACCTTTCTGGGAGTGTGGTAATATTTATAGAAGTTTTGGTAACACAGATGTGTACATTTGTCAAAATACTGAATGGCACGCTTAAGATTTGTATATGTCTTTGTATGCAAATTTCACCCTGAAAAGAATGATAAAATATTAAGGTAGATGTATACTGATATCTGCTGCTTAATTTGAAATGTATGAATAAATAAGATGGCTTTATGGATGATGGATAGAGGGATGGGTTTGTAGACAGATATGTGATAAAGTAACATAGTAAAATGTTAGTGGTAGACTCCAGTGCTAAGTATACAGATGAGCCTGTGGATATATATGACTTAGACTTTTTCAGATCCTTGCTAGTCTCAAAAGGTGACTTGCCGATTCTCTAGGTGACTCTGGATGAACTGACCTCCACTCCCAGTTCTTGTGTAAACCGGTAGCTTTTTGGCCATATCGACGAGCATCTGCTTCTGGACCTCAGGTCTCTCTTCATTTTCATAGCGTTCCTTGTCTGAATAGGACAAGTGGAACTAGAAGCAGAAGTGACAGGGCAGACTTTATTTTCCAAGGTTTACAGAATATGTTAAAAACATTTTAACATTTAAACAATAACTATTTAGATGAAAATATTTGTTATTTACCCTTGGAGTCCAGGTACCAATTTGGCTCATAACTTTCTTGGCATAATTATCTTAATTATTGTAATCTGGCTTTTATATTAATTTTCATAAGTCCATGTAATAGGTAGTATTGTTTTATAAATAAAGAAAAGAAAATTTAGCAAGATTAAGTACTTTGTCCATGGTTATACTCACTTAACTAGTATGTAGCAAAACTAAGCTCCAAACCCAGTTCACTGGGCTCTAAGACTTGTGCCTTTTCTACTCCATTATACCATAATATGATGTTATATACAGATGTGTGATGTTTCGCTGCCAGGCCCTGTTGATGATTAACGATGATTGTTATTAAGTTGTAGTTATTTTTCAGAGGTTGCACTCTTAGGGAAGATGGATGAGACTGCTTGTGACACTATATTCTAATTTTGCAAATGAGTAGAAATTTGGGTAATCTCACTATTTCAGAAATTTTTAGTCTGATACGAAGCTTATTGCCAACATTGGCACCACACTTTGCTAATCTTGCAAAAGATATGTCAACAATTTTCCAGAGTAACATAGACTTGAAAGCTTTCTTCTCTCTGGGCCAAAAGGTAGGCAGAGGTGAAAAAAAAAGGTCTGTGATCAGATTTTTGGGGTTTAAACCTCATCTCTTCCACTTAATAGTTAAAAAAAATCACTTTGAAAAACCAGACACTCTTAACCCAAGTTTCTTCCTCTGTGAAATAGAGGAAATAATACCTATTTTATAAGATTGATATAAAAGTACTGGATAATGAGTAATTAAAAGTTTCTTTTACAAGTTCAATTTCTTAAATCATTTAAAAGATTTGATACTAGAATTTTAGATTTAACTATTCTAGTTAGTAGTATAAAGTTTAAACAATTATTATTTTGAAGATTTTATTTATTTATTCATGAGAGACAGAGAGAGAGAGGCAGAGACAAAGGCAGAGGGAGAAGCAGGCTCCCTGCAGGGAGCCCAATATGGGATTCAATCCCAGGACCCTGGGATCACGAACTGAGCCAAAGGCAAGGTTGAGCCAAGGCTCAACCACTGAGCCACCTAGGTGCCCCTAAACAATTATTTTTTATTTTGATAAAAGTAGCACTTGGGGAAGCACTTTAATTTGGGGGTTGACCTTGGGAATATAACTTTTGTGTGGCATACTGCACCTGCTTGAAAAGCAGAGGCAGAGTTGTTACTGCTAGTATATGATGAAAACCTTGTTTCATCAAGTAACAAAAAGTAAGCTTTGGATTGGAATAAGATGTCATCTCTGGATGCCCTATCTGGTACTAAACATGTCATTTGAGGATTAGAATGCAATTAACCAGTAAACACATTTTGGGTGGGCAATTGGTGATAGATTGGGATGTATTTGGTATTAGGTGATAGATTGGGATGTATTTGGTACTAGAGAAATAAATATCATGGCTATGAAATAGGCCCCAAAGACTCACTTTTTTTTTTTTTTTTTTTACCAATTAAAAATGATGAAGATGTAGTCTTAGGTGTTAGAAATTTGCAATTCTTATTTAAATCTTACTATCATTCCACCCAGTTTAGTCCTACAAAACTCCCAACCATTCAGCCTTTCTGTTGGCCTACAAGCTTTCTAAATAGTGTGAAGGGGACAGTTATTTACACTGAGCTAAAATCCACATAACATAAAATTCCATTTTATTTTTTTTAAGATTTTTATTTATTTATTTGAGATAAAGCATGAAAGAAAGAGAGATCACAAGCAGGCAGGAAGGGTAGAGGGAGAAGCATACTTCCTGCTGAGCAGGGACTCCCCCCGCCCCCAATGTAGGGCTCGATTCCAGGACCCTGGAATCATGACCTGAGCTGAAGGCAGATGCTCAAATGACTGAGCCACCTAGGTGCCCTAAAATTTCATTTTAAAGTATACATTTCATAGCGTACAATTCAGTGGTATTTAGTACATTCACAGTGTTGGGCAGCCATCACTACTATCTAGTTCCAGAATATTTTCATCACCTCGAAAAGGACACCCCATATGTATTAAGCAGTAATTTCTTACTTCCCTCATCCCCAGATTCTGGCAACCATTAATCTACTTTCCACCTCATTAGATTTCTTTCCTTTCTGGATATTGCATACAAATGGTATCAAACAATATGTGGTCTTTAGTGTCTGGTGTTTTTCAATTAGCATAATGTTTTCAAGGTTCATCCATGCTGTGTGTGGCATGTATCAGTAATGCACTTTTTGTTATTGGCTGGATAATACTCCATTTATGGACATACCATCCTTGGTTTATCCATTCATCTGTTGATGGATATTACATCTTTTTGCTATAGGTAATAGTGCCCTATGGACAATTGTGTATAACTTTTGAACACATGTTTTCAACTTGAGCATATACCTAGTAATAGAATTGCTAGGTCACAAGACAACTTTATGTTTAGCTTTATGAGAAACTGAAAAATTGTTTTCTACACCAGCTGTACCATTTTACATTCCCAGTAGCAATGTATGAGGATTCAGAGTTTCTCACATCCACATTAACAGCTGTTCTATTCCTTCCTTCCTTTTCTCTCTTTTCTGTATGTATGTACATTTTGGACTTCTTAGTGGATGTGAAGTGGTATCTCTTGTAATCAGTTTACATTTCTTTATTTACTAATGATGTCAATCATCTTTTCATGTGTTTGTTGGCCATTCACATATATTCTTCAGAGAAATGTCTAGTCAAATCATTTGCCCATTTATTAGTTGGGTTGTCTTTTTGTTGTTGAGTGGTAAGAATCTTTAAATACTCTGGATAAACGACATTTATTGAGTATATAATTTGTGAACATTTTCTCCCATTCCATAGGTTGTCTTTTCACCCTGTTGGTTGTGTTTTTTAATGTCCAGAAGTTTAAACTTTAATGTAGCCCAATTTACTTTTACTTTTGTTTCCTCTGCTTTTGATGTCATATCCAAGAAATCATTGCCAGCTCCAATGTCATGAAACTTATTCCCTATGTTTTTTTTCTAAAGATTATTTATTTATTTATTTATTTATTTATTTATTTGAGAGCACACATGAGAGAGGGCATGAATGGGGTGGGAGCAGAGGGAGAGGGAGAAGCAGATGCCCCCTTAAGCAGGGATCCCAACTCAGGGCTCCATCCCAGGGTCCTTGGGACCATGACCTGGGTTGAAGGCAGATGCTAAACCAACTGAACCACCCAGGGAACCCACCCATGTTTTTTCTAAAGGTTTTGTAGCTTTTTAGGTGTAGGTACTTAATCCATTTGAGCTAATTTTTTTATATGTTGTAAGGTATGAGTCCAACTTCATTATTTTGCATGTGCATGTCCAATTTTGCCACTACCATTTGTCGAAAAGACCATCTTTTCCCCATTGAATGGTCTTGACATCCTTTTCAAAAATCATCTGCCATATATGTAAGAATTTATTAGTAGGCTCTTACTTCTATTCCATTAGCCTTTGTGTCTGTAACATCCTGTTTTGATTACTGTAGCTTTGTAGTAAGGTTAGAAACAAGTAAGTGACACCTACAACTTTGTTCTTTTTCAAGATTATTTTGGCTATTTGGGGGTCCCTTAAGATTTCATATGAATTTTAAGATGGAATTTTCTATTTATGCAAAAAAATCATTGTGCTTTTGATAGAGCTTGCATCAAATCTGTAGACTACTTTGGATAGTAATGACATTCTTAACAATATTAACTTTTCTAATCCATGAACATGAGCTGTATTTCCATTTATTTGTATCTAGTTGTTTTTAGCAACAGTTTTTAGTTTTCAGTGTAGAAGATTTTCACCTCCTTGATGAAGTTTATTACTAAGTATTTTTCTTTTTCATAATATTGTAAATGTAACTGTTTTCTTATTATTCATTGTTAGTATATAGAATTGTAACTAATTGTTGTGTGTTGATTTTGTATCCTGTAATTTTGCTGAGTTAATTTATTACTTCCAATAGGTGTTTTGGGGGAATCTTTAGAGTTTTCTACATGTAAGACCATACTATCTGTGAACAGAGGTAATGTTACTTTTTTTCTATCCAATTTGGATGCCTTTATTTTTTTTTCTTGCCTACTTGGATTGGTTAGAGAAAGTGTTCCTCACTTCTCTTTCTGTCTGTCTGCCTGTCTGTCTGTCTGTCTGTCTGTCTCTCTTTTAGGAAGATTCTAAGAAGGACTCATGTTAATTCTTCTGATTGAATTTACCTGTGAAACCATCTGGTCCTGAGCTTTTCTTTGTTGATTATTTTTTGATTAATCTCTTTACTTATTTTATGTATATACAAGTTTAAAAAATATTTTCTTCTTGAGTCAATTTCGGTAGTTTGTGTATTTCTAGGAATTTTTCCATTTCATCTAGGTTTCTAATTTGTTGGTGCACAATCCCTCGTACTATTATTATTCTTTGTTTCTGTTAGTTCTGTAGTAATGTCCCACTTTCATTTCTGATATTAGTAGTTTGTGTCCTATCTCTCTTTGTTCAGTCTAGCTAAAAGTTTCTTAATTTTGTCAATCGTCTCAAATTCCCAATTTTGTTTTTACTATTTCTATTGTTTTCTATTCTATATTTGGTTTTATCTCTGCTCCATTCCTCACTATTTACTGCTGCTAACTTTGGGGTTAGATTGCTCTTCATTTTCTGATTCTTTAAGGTGTAAAGAATATTGAATTGACATATTACTCCTTTTATAATATAAGTATTTATAGATATAAATTTTCCTCTGAACCCCGCTTTATTGCATCCTAAAATTTTTGGTATGTTGTTTCTCATTTAACCTCAAAGTATTTTTTAAATTTCCCTTATGATTTTTTAGTTAATTTCACAAATTTGTAAATTTATAGTTTTCCTTAAGTTATTGATTTCTAGTTTCACTCCACTAAAGTCAGAGAAAATCCTTTATATGATCACTATCCTTAAATTTATTGAGACTTGTTTTGCATCCTAACGTAGGGTCTATACTGGAGGATGTCCTGTTTGCTCATGAGAAGAGTGTATGTTCTTCTATTTTGGGGTGGAGTATTCTATACATGTGTGTTACATCTAGTTGGTTTACAGTGTTATGAAATCCTCCATTTCCTTATTGGTCTTCTATCTAGGTGTTTTATCCATTATTGGAAATGGGTTATTGAAATCTCCAATTATTGTAGAACTGTATATTTTTTTCTTCAATTCTGGGTGTTTTTACCTCCTGTATTTTGGGCCACACTTTATGTTTATAACTGCTGCATGTTCTTGCTGAATTGACTATCTTATCAGTATGTAATGTCCACCTCTCTTTTTCTTTGAGTTAAATATTTTATTCATTTTATTTTTTCCAGCTTTATTGAGATATGGCTGGTGGATAAAAATTGGATATATTTAAGGTATGTCATGTGATGTTTTAATATACATATAAATTATGAAATGCTTACCACATCAAGCTGATGAACATCTGTCACCTCACAGAGTTAAGATTTTTGTTGTGGTACAACACTTGAAATTATTCTCTTAGTACTTTAATTATACAATATTACTAATTATTAATTATAGTTGCCATTCTATACATTAGGTCTCCATAACATTCATTTTATAGCTATAATTTTGTATATTTTTGCCAATATTTCCCCTAAGTCTCACCTCCCAGTTCCTGATAACCACCATTCTGCTTTATTACGATGAGTTTGACCTTTTTTTTTTTTTTTAAAGATTCACATATAAGTGAGATAATGCACTAGTTGTCTGTGTCTGGCTTATTTCACTTAGCATAATGTCCTCCAGGTACATCCATGTTGTTGCAAATGGAAGGATTTCTTTATTTTTAAAGACTGAATAATATTCTATTAAACATATATCCCATATTTTCTCTATCCACTCATCTGTTGATGAACAAATAGGTTGTTTCTATATATTTATCACTGTAAATAATGCTGCATTAAACATGGGAGTGCATGTCTCTTCAGCAACCTGTTTTCATATCTTTTGGATATATAACTAGAAGTGGGATTGTTTGATCATATGTTATACCGTTCTATTGCTAATTTCTGAGGAACTTTGATATTGTTTCCCATAACGGCGGTAGCAATTTACATTCTGTCAAACAGTGAAAAAGGATTCCCTTTCTTCCACATCCTCACCAACACTTGTTTATGCCTAGACTTTTTGATAATAGCAATCCTGATAGTTGTGAGGATTTGGTTTTGGTTTACATTTTTCTGATGATTAGTGAGGTTGGGTACCTTTTCATGTACCTGTGTGCCATTTGTACATTCTTCTTAAAAACATCTATATAGGTCTTTGACCATTCTTAATAAGGCTATTACTATTATTATTATTATTATTATTAACAGTAACTACTACTGTTATTGAGTTGTATGAGTTACACATATATTTTATATAATAACTGCTTATCAAATAGTTACAAATATTTCCTCCCATTCCATAGATTGCCTTACTATTGTATTTGTTGTTACTTTTGCTATGCAGAAACTTTTTAGTTTGATGTAGTCCCACTTGTTTATTTTTGCCTTTGTAATGTGTGACTTTGGTGTCAAATCCAAAATATTATGCTAAGACCATTGTCAAAGAATTTTCCTCTTTCTTTTTTTAGGATTATTATGGTTTAAGGTGTTTTGTTTAAGTCATTAATTCATTTTATGTTATTTTTTAAAGATTTTATTTATTTATTCATGGAACACACACACACACACACACACACACACAGAGGCGCAGACACAGGCAGAGGGAGACACAGGCTCCACACAGGGAGCCAACGTGGGACTCAATCCCGGGTCTCCAGGATCACACCCTGGGCTGAAGGCAGGGCTAAACCACTAAGCCACCTGGGCTGCCCAAGTCATTAATTCATTTTAAATGAATTTTTCTGAGGTAAAGATCCAATTTTTCTTTTGCATGTGAATATCCAAGTTTCCCAGCACATTTGTTAAAGAGATTATCATTTTCCGATTGGGTATTCTAGGCAACTTTGTTAAAGATTAATTGCATATGCATAGGTTTATTTTGAGCTCTCTCCTAGTGGTCTATGTGTCTCTTTTTATGACCGTATGATACTGTTTTGATTGCTATAAATTTATAATGTAATTTGAAATCAGGAAGTGTATCGCCTCCAGCTTTATTTTTCTTGCTCAAAATTGCCTTAATTATTTAGGATCTCTAATGATTCCAAATGAATTTTGGGATTGTTTTTCATATTTCTGTAAAAAATGGCATTGGAATCTTGAGAGGTATTGCTCTGAATCTGTAGATAGCTGTGGGTGTGTGGACATTTTTACAATATTAATTCTTCCAATTCATGAACATAAGAAATCTTTCCATTTAATTGCCTTATTCAATTTCTTTCATCATTGTTTGTAGTTTATCTTGTATAGTCCCGTCAAAACTTTGGTTAAATTTATTCCTAAGTATTTTATCCTTTCTGATGCTATTGTAATGCAATTGTTTTAACTTTTTTTTTTGGATAGTTTCTTTTTATGGTATAGAAATACAACTGATCTTTGTCTTTTTCTCTTTTCCTTGCAACATTATTGAATTTATTTATTAATTCTAAAAGGTTTTTCTTGTGTATTTTTTAGCATTTTCCATAAGTAAGATTATGTCATCTAAAAACAAAAAACTGTTTCCTTTTTGATTTGTGTGCCTTTATTTCTTTCTCTTTCCTAATTGCTCTACCTAGCACTTACAGTACTATAATGAATAGAAGTGGTGAGAGTGGGCATGCTTGTCTTGTTCCTGATCTTAGAGAAAAAGCTTTCAGATTTTCATGGTTGAATATGATATTAGCTGTGGTTTTATCATATTTGGCCTTATGCTGTTGAGGTATGTTCCCTTTAATTTGATGAGAGTTTATTTTTGTATATTTTTTAATTGGAGTTTGATTTGCCAACATATAGTATAACACCCAGTGCTCATCTGGTGAAGTGCCCCACTCAGTGCCCATCACCCAGTCACCCCATCTGCCTGCCCACCTCCCTTTCCGCTACCCCTTGTTCATTTCCCAGAGTTAGGAGTCTCTCATGTTCTGTCACACTCTCTGATATTTCCCACTCATTTTCTCTCCTTTCCCCTTTAATCTCTCTCACTATTTTTTATATTCTCCAAATGAATAAAACCATATAATGTTTCTCCTTCTCCAATTGACTTATTTCACTCAGCAAATACCCTCCAGTTCTATCCACATTGAAGTAAATGATGGGTATTTATTGTTTCTAATGGCTGAGTAATATTCCATTGTATACATAAACCACATCTTCTTTATCCATTCATCTTTCAATGGACACCGAGGCTCCTTCCACAGTTTGGCTATTGTGCACATTGCTGCTATAAACATTGGGGTGCAGGTGTCTCAGCTTTTCACTGCATTTGTATCTTTGGGGTAAATCTCCAGTAGTGCAATTGCTGGGTCATAGGGTATCTCTATTTTTAACTCTTTGAGGAACCTCCACACAGCTTTCTAGAGTGACTGCACCAGTTCACATTCCCACCAACAATGCAAGAGGGTTCCCGTTTCTCCACATTTGTGGTTTCCTGTCTTGTTAATTTTCGCCATTCTTAATGGTGTGAGGTGGTATCTCAATGTGGTTTTGATTTATATTTCCCTGATGGCCAGTGATGCGGAGCATTTTCTCATGTGCTTGTTGGCCATGTCTATGTCTTCTTTGGTGAAATTCCTGTTCATGTCTTCTGCCCATTTCGTGATTGGATTGTTTCTTTGCTGTTGAGTTTAATCAGTTAATTATAGATCTTGGATACTAGCCCTTTATCTGATATATCATTTGCAATTATCTTCTCCCATTCTGTAGGTAGTCTTTTAGTTTTCTTGACTGTTTCTTTTGCTGTGCAAAAGATTTTTATCTTGATTTAAGTCCAATCGTTCATTTTTGCTTTGTTTCCCTTGTCTTCATAGATGTATCTTGCAAGAAGTTGCTGTGGCCAAGTTCAAAAAGGGTGTTGCCTCTGTTCTCTTGTGTTGCCTAGGAATTTGATGGATTCGTGTCCCACATTTCTATCTTTCATCATTCTGAGTTTATCTTTGTGTATGCTGTAAGGAAATGGTCTAGTTTCATTCTTCTGCATGTAGCTGTCCAATTTTCCTGCACCATTTATTGAAGAGACTGTCCTTTTCCCAGTGGATAGTCTTTCCTGCTTTATAGAATATTAGTTGACCAGAGTTGAGAGCCCACTTCTGGGTTATTTGTTCTGTTCCATTGATCTATGTGTCTCTTGTTTTTGTTTTTGTTTTGTTTTGTTTTGTTTTGGCAGTACACACTGTCTTGATGATCAGGGCTTTGTAGTACAACTTGAAATCCAGCCTGGTGATGCCCCAAGCTCTGGTTTTATTTTTTCAATATTCCCCTGGCCATTCGGGGTCTTTTCTGATTCCACACAAATCTTAAGATGATTTGTTCCAACTCTCTGAAGAAAGTCCATGGTACTTTGACAGGGATTGCATTGAACGTGTATATTGCCCAGGGGAGCATAGACATTTTCAGAATATTAATTCTTCCAATCCATGAGCATGGAATATTTCCCATCTCTTTGTGTCTTCTTCAATTTGTTTCAGAAGTGTTCTGTAGTTTTTAGGGTATAGAACTCTTTGGTTAGGATTATTCCTCAGCATCTTATGCTTTTGAGTCTAATTATAAATAGGATTAACTCTTTAATTTCTCTTTCTTCAATCTCATTGTTAGTGTATAGAAATGCCACTGATTTCTGGGCATTGGTTTTGTATCCTGCCACAGTGCTGCATGGCTTTATGAGTTCTATCATGGGGTGGAGTCTTTTTTGGTTTTCTATGTACAGTATCATGTCATCTGGGAGGAGGGAGAGTTTGACTTCTTTGCCAATTGGAATTCTTTTATTTCTTTTTGTTGTCTGGTTGGTGAGGCTAGGACTTCTAGTACTATGTCGAATAGCAGTGGTGAGAGTGGACATCCCTTTCATGTTCCTGTTCTTAGGGGAAAGGCTCTTTGTTTTTCCCCATTGAGGATGATATTTGCTGTGGGCTTTTCATAGATGGATTTTAAGATTCTGAGGAATGTTCCCTCTATCCCTACACTCTCAAGAGTTTTGATCAGGAATGGATGCTGATTTTGTCAAATGCTTTCTCTGCATCTATTGAGAGGATCATATGGTTCTTGTGTTTTCTCATGCTGATATGATCTATCACATTGATTGTTTCATGAGTGTTGAACCAACCTTGCATCTCTGGGATAAATCCCTCTTGGTCATGATGAATAATATACTCAATGTATTTTTGGTTCCTATTGGCTAGTGTCTTATTGAGAATTTTTGTATCTGTGTTCATCAGGATATTGGTCTATAATTCTCCTTTTTCTTGCGGTCTTTGGTTTTGGAATTAAGGTGATGCTGGCCTCATAGAACGAGTTTGGAAGTATTCTGTCTCTATCTTTCCAAACAGCTTTAGTAGAATAGGTATGGTTTCTTCTTTAATGTTTGATAGAATTCCCCTGGGAAGCCATCTGGCCTTGGACTTTTGTGTCTTGGGAGGTTTTTGATGACTGCTTCAATTTCCTCCCTGGTTTTTGGCCTGTTCAGGTTTTCTATTTCTTCCTGTTCCACTTTTGGTAGTTTGTGGTTTTCCAGAAATGCATCCATTTCTTCTAGATTGCCTACTTTATTGGTATATAACTGCTCATAATACATTTCTAAAGTCATTTGTATTTCCTTGGTATTGGTGGTGATCACTCCTTCTCATTCGTTATTTTATTGAGTCTTTTCTCTTTTGTTTTTATAAGGCTGGCTAATGGTTTATCTATCTTATTAATTCTTTCAAAGAACCAACTCCTGGTTTTGTTGATCTGTTCTACAGTTCCTCTGGAATCCATTTCATTGATTTCTGTTCAAATCTTTATTAACTCTCTTTGCTTGGTGTAGGTTTTGTTTGCTGTTCTTTCTTCAGTTCTTTTTTTTTTAAAGATTTTATTTATTGGGACCCCTGGGTGGCTCAGTGGTTTGGCGCCTGCCTTTGGCCCAGGGTGCGATCCTGGAGTCCCGGGATCGAATCCCACATCGGGCTCCCTGCATGGAGCCTGCTTCTCCCTCTGCCTGTGTCTCTGCCTCTCTTTCTGTGTCTATCATAAATAAATAAATCTTTAAAAAAAGATTTTATTTATTTATTCATGTTTGTTTTTTTTTTAATTTTTTTTAAATTTTTATTTATTTGTGATAGTCACAGAGAGAGAGAGAGAGAATGAGGCAGAGACACAGGCAGAGGGAAAAGCAGGCTCCATGCACCGGAAGCCCGACGTGGGATTCGATCCCGGGTCTCCAGGATCGCGCCCTGGGCCAAAGGCAGGCACCAAACCGCTGCGCCACCCAGGGATCCCTCTCCAGTTCTTTTAGGTGCAAGATTAGCTTGTGTATTTGAGTTTTTTCCAATTTTTTGACGGATGCTTGTATTGCGATATATTTCCCTCTTAGGACTGCTTTTGCTGTATCCCAAAGATTTTGAACAGTTGTATTTTCATTGTCATTAGTTTCCATGAATTTTTTAAATTCTTCTCTAATTTCCTGGTTGAACCTTTCATCTTTTAGCAGGATGCTCTTTAACCATGTTTTTGAGTTTCTTTAAAATTTCTTCTTGTGATTGAGTTCAAGGCTCAAAGCATTTTGGTCTGAAAATATGCAGGGGACAATCCCAATCTTTTGGTATCAGTGAGACCTGATTTGTGACCCAGTATGTGGTCTATTCTGGAGAAAGTTCCATGTGCACTCGAGAAGAATGTGTATTCAGTTGCATTCAGATGCAAAGTTCTGTATATATCTCTGAAATCCATCTGGTCCAGTATATCCTTGAAAGCTCTTGTTTCCTTGTAGATGTTGTGCTTGGAATATCTGTCATTTGCTGAAAATGCCGTGTTGAAGTCTCCTACTATACATGTATTATTATCTACGTTTCTTTACTTTGGTTATTATTCGATTGATATACTTGGCAGCTCCCGCATTTGGGGCATAAATATTCATGATTGTTAGGTCCACTTGTTGGACAGATCCTTTAAGTATGATACAGTGTCCCTCTTCATGTCTTACTAGTCTTTGGGATATACTTTAATTTATCTGATATGAGGATTGCTACCCAAGCTTTCTCTTGAGGGCCATTTGAATTGTAAATGGTTCTCCAACCTTTCATTTTCAGGCTGGCGGTGTCCTTAGGTCTAAAATGCGTCTCTTGTAGACAGCAAATAGATGGGTCTTGCTTTTTTATGCACTCTGAAACCCTGCATCTTTTGATGGGATCATTTAGCACATTCACATTCAGAGTTACTATTGAAAGATATGAATTTAGTGTCATCATGATACCTATTCAGTCCCTGTTTTTGTGGATTATTTCTTTGGGCTTCCTATTTCTTTTACAGAGTCCCCCTTAATATTTCTTGCAGAGCTAGTTTGGTGGTCACATATTCTTTCCGTTCCTGCCTATCTTGAAAGCTCTTTATGTCTCCTTCTATTCTGAATGAGAGCCTTTCTGGATAAAGTATTCTTGGCTGCAGGTTCTTCTCACTTAGGACCCTGAATATATCCTGCCAGCTCTTTCTGGCCTGCCAGGTCGTTGTGGAGAGGTCTGCTGTTAATCTAACATTTCTCCCCATTGAAGTTAGGGATCAATTGTCTCTTCCTGCTTTAAAGATTTTATCTTTGGAATTTGCAAGTTTCACTATTAAATGTTGACCTGTTGAACGGTTTTTATTGATTCGGGGGGGAATCTCTCTATCCTCTGGATCTGAATGCCTGTTTTCCTCCACCAGTTAGGGAAGTTATCACCTATGATTTGTTCATATATGCTTTCTGGCCCTCTGGCCCTCTTGGCGCTCTCTGGAACCCCAATTATACCTAGATTTTTCCTTCTGAGGCTATCATTTATTTCCCTTAATCTTCCCTCACGGTGTTTTAATTTTTTTTCTCTTTTTTCCTCAGCTTCCTTCCTTGCCATCAACTTGTCTTCTGTGTCACTCACTGGTTCTTCTACCTCATTAACCCTCATTGTTAGGACCTCCAGTTTGGATTGCATCTCACTTAATTGATTTTTAAGTTTGGCCTGATTTATCTAAATTCTGCAGTCATGAAGTCTTTTGAATCCTTTATGATTTTTTTCCAGAGCTACAAGTAGCTTTATAATTGTGCTTCTGATTTGGGTTTCTGACATCGAGTTGTAATCCAAATTCTGTAACTCTGTGGGAGAGAGGACTGTTTCTGATTCTTTCTTTTGTGGAGAGTTCTTCTTTCTAGTCATTTTGCTCAGTGCAGATTGGCTGTATAAGCAGACTGAGTCAAGAACATCAATCATGGCCTAAGTAAATTTCACCCTAGATGATTCTGATGAGGTCAGAGACCAGAAATTGAAAACAAAGAATGTTATAAAACAAAAGGATCTCTAAAGTGAAAAACATATTTTAAAACAAGGTGTTATAAAATAAAAGGCCAAGAATCCCAAAGAAGAAGAGAAAGAAAAAGGGAAAAGAAAAGAAAAAGGGGGTGCTGGGAGATGGTGGTGGTGAGGAAGTTGTAGTGGAGGGAGAATGTAGTCTACCTGAGGGGTTCTAGAGGGTGATCCCCTTGTTTCTGAGTATATTAAGTTCTGTACGTTAGAAGATGTTAGAAGATGCTCTGTCCCGAGTTTATATAAACCAGAAATACTTATAGAAGGCCCCAACATTGACCACCAAAACATAAATGAGATAAAAGAATGGGGCAGAATGGGAATGATGAATTTCACAGAATGAACAAGCACCATATACCAGTTGGTTCTGGGTGCATGCGGTTATGTTTTAGAAGGTATTAACTTCCACCATTGTATAACAAAACGAGGCAGAGAAAACAAAAAAAAACCCCATATCTTGTATATCTCCCAAAATTACGTTGAGTATGGTGAAGGGAATCTAGAAGTGGAAAATATATCTAGGACCTGTAATTGTAGAAATATGAAAGTCACAAAGGAAGAATCTTAAAAATGAAGAGGTGGTAAAATATCGTAGTTAAGGTGGGAAAAGGGAAAAAAAAGTTGGAAATTTACAGTGTGATATAAAAACGAGTTTTACTGGAAAAAGGAAGAAAAGGAAAAAAATAGGAGGGGTACCCTCTGGTTCTATATATTGTAAATCTCTCGACTTCCTCTGGAGCTTTCTAGTGCTGCTTGGTCAAGAACTTGCTCTTCCCCTGTTCTTCCAGCTGGTCTTCTGGGGGAGGGGCCTGCTGTGCTGATTCTCAGGCGTGTGCAGTTGGGGGAGATGCTCCACCCCCTTCCTGGTGCTGGGCCCAGTGGGAGCTGTTTACCCCCTGAGGTGTCTGTCCCCTGGTGTCCCCGCTCCTCCCAGGCACACAGTGAAACAAGGGGGAACAACAACAATGGCAGTGGCCAGGTCTCCAGCTTTGGAGTCAGCTCCCGGCAGTAACTACCACAGTCTCTCAGTCTGTACCTGCTTAGATGCTCCCAGGCCATTGCAGGTGTGGTGATCTGCACAGCTTGGGGGTGCCCAGCGCAGGAGAGTCCTTGCTGTCCTGTGCCCTCCCCGCCTCCACCTTTCCCGGGGGAGTGCAGGATCGTGGGCTGTGTCCACAGGGTGCGCTGGAATCCCAGGCCTGTGCTGCTGGAATCGTGCTTCGGAGGCACAGCTCCTGAAGGCAGCAGGGCACAGCCCCCTCCACCCGGAGTCCCAGCCTGACTGACCGGCTCCTCCCGAGGTCCCGCTGGGTGTGCACTCCAGCCCTTTACCGAGTTTGGCCCACAGTCTGTGGTGCTCTCTCCCCCGGGGTGCACTTCCTGTATTAGTGACTCTGGGAAACCGAAGGCTCCACTGCCCCTCCTGCTATTCGGCTTCATTTCCCTGCTAAGCACCTTTCCGTCCTGGAAGAATCCGGTGGGGAGTTTCTAAAGTTCCTGCTTCTCTGGGACTAGGCTTTCCTGTCCGGAGGCTTTGGCCGCTGGGCTTTAGCCTGGCTCCTCACGAGGCCCCTGCCCCACTTGACTTTTTAAAAAAATTTTTCCACCCTCCTACCTTGTTAGAAGCAAAAACCCTTCTCTCTGTAGTGTTCCAGCTGTTCTCTCTTTAAATCTCAGGTCGAACTTGTAGGTTTTCAGGATGGTTTGAAAGTAATCTAGGTAAGTTGGTGGGGCCAGGTGAGTTGAGGACCTCTATTCCTCCGCCATCTTCTCAGCTTCCCGAGTTTTTTTTTTAATCATGAAATGATGTTAAAATTTGTCAAATGCTTTTTCTGTATCTATTGAAAGCATCATATGATTTTTATCCTTCATTTTGTAAATATGGTGTATCACATTTATTGATTTATATATGTCAAACCATCCTTGTATCCTGAGTATGAATCCCACTTGGCCATGATGAATGATCTTTTTAATATGCTGTTGAACTTGGTTTCCTTTATTTTGTTAAGGATTTTACATCTATGTTCACCAAGGATATTGGTCTGTAGTTTTCTTTTCTTGTAATGGCTTTGTCTGGCTTTGTTATCATGATAATGCCATCCTTGTAAAATGAGTTGTGAAATGTACTGTCTTCTCCCGATACATATAAATTTTCCAGTTTTCATCCTGTTATTGATTTCTAGTTTCATGAAGTTATGATCAAAAATTATCCTTAATATGATTTCAATTTTCTTAAATTTAGTATTTGTTTTTTTGTCAAGTAGATAGTCTAGTCTAGATAATGTTCTGTGTGTGAAGAGGAAAAAATGTATTATTCTGTTGCTAGTAGAATGTTTTGTATATATTTTTTGGTCCATTTGGTTTATAGTGTTATTCAAATTTGCTTTTTCCTTATTAATTTTCTGTCTGGATGATCTATGCATTGATAAAAATGGAGTGCTGAGGTCCCCTATTACTGTATTCCTGTCCATTTCTCACCTTGGTTCTGCCAATCTTTGTATGTTTAGATGCTCCAGTGTTGGGTACATATATATTTACAATTTTATACCCTTCTGATGAATTTAACCCTGTATCATTATATAATTATCTTCTTTGTCTCCTGTTACAGTTTTTGACTTAAAGTCTCTTTTGTCTGCTATAGTATAGCACCCTTAATTGCTTTTGATTTTCATTTGCATGGAATATCTTTTAGTATTCCTTTGCTTTCAGCCTATGTGTATCCATAAATCTGAAGTGATTGTCTTACATGCAGCATGTAGTTGTGTTTTGTTTTAAAATCCATTCATCCACTCGATCCAGCCTGTTGGTTGGAGAATTTAATCTATTCACATTTAAATAACTGATAGGTAAGGATGTACTATACCATTTTGTTAATTGTTTCCTGGCTGTTTTGTAGTTTCTTTGTTTCTTTTTCTCCTTGCTATTTTCCTTTGTGATTTGATGTTTTGTATAGTGGTGTGCTTTTATTTCTTTATCTTTTGTGTATCTGCTTGAATTTATTTTTATATTTTTGAAGATTTTATTTATTTGTTTGACACAGAAAGAGAGTGCATGCATAAGCAGGGGCAACAGCAGAGGGAGAGGGAGAACAGGCTCCTTGCTGAGCAGGAAGCCCAGTGAAGGCTCAATCCCAAAACCCTGGGATAATGGCCTGAGCTGAAGGCAGACACTAAACCAACTGAGCCACCCAGGTGTCCCTTGAGTTCATTTTTTAATTCGTGGTTACCATTGACCTTTCATTAAACACATTTGTATTATTCTATCTGAAGCTAGTTAGAAGGCAACTTTGGATACATACAAAAATGTCACCCTATCTCTTCCCCTCGGTATTTTATGGTTTTGATTTCACAATTTACACCTTTTCATAGTATATTCATTAATAATTATTTTAGCTATGGTTATTTTATATTTTATGGCTATTTTAATGATTTGTCTTTTAACCTTTATATTAGAGTTAAAAGTGATTTACTCACTACCTTTACAGTATTGTAGTATTTTTAAATGGTTATATAGTAACCATTACCTGTGATTTTTATTTACTTTCATATGTGTCCATATTACTAATCAGAATATTTCCATTTTAGCTTGAAGAACTCCCTTCAACACTTTTTTGGTAAGACAGTTCTCCTGGTGATGGACTCTGTCAGGTTTTGCTCGATGGGAAAGTATCTCTCCTTCATTTCTAAAGGATGGCTTTGCTAAGTAAAGCAATCTTGGTCCATCATTTTTTCTTTTTCTACCAGGAGTTTAAATATATCATCCTACAAAGTCTTTATATACAAGGTTTCTGCTGAGACATCCACTGATAGCTTTATAGGGGTTCCCATGAAAAGAACTAACTTATTTTCTCTTGCTGCTTTCAGAATTCTTTGTCTTTGATTTTTAAAGATATGTATGTATTTGATAGGCAGAGAATACAAGCAGGGGGAGCAGGAGGCAGAAGGAGAGCAAGATGTGGGGCTCAATCTCAGGACCCTGGGATCATGACCCAAGGTGAAGGCAGATGCTTAACAAACTGAGCCACCTAGGCAACCTGTCTTTGATTTTTTAAAGTTTGATTATAACGTGTCTTGGTGGGGGCACCTGGGTGGCTTAGTCAGTTAAGCATCCAAGTCTTGATTTCAGCTTAGGTCATGAGCTCAGGGTTGTGAGATGAACCCCATGTTGGGCTCTGTGCTGGGCATGGATCCTGCTTATGATTCTCTCTCTCCCTCTACCCCTCTCTCCCTAACTTGTGTATGCTCTGTCTCCTCTCTAAAAAAAATAATGTGTCTTGGTGAATTCTTCTTTTGGTTTAACCTATTTGGGGACTTTTGGCCTTCATATATCTGAATGTCCATATGTCTCATCAAATTTGGGAAGTTTTCAACCATTATTTCTTATTTAAAGCTTTCTTCCCCTTTCTTCTTCTTTTATTCCCATAATGCATATATTCTTATGCCTGATAGTGTCTTACAGGTTCCATGAGCTGTCTTTACTATTTCATTTGTTTTTCTTTCTGTTCCCTTAACTGGGTAATTTCAAAGGACCTGTCTTTGTGTTGGTAGATTCTTTCTTCTGCTTGATTAAGAATGCTGTCAATATTGTCTCTACTGTTTTTCATTTCCTTGTGTTCTTTAGCTCCAGAATTTGGTTCTTTTTTATGGTTTATTTTTGTTTAACTTCTTGTTTTGTTTATATATTGTACTCTTGATTTTGTTAAGCTATTTATCTGTGTTCTCTTACTGTTTGCTGAGCTTCCTTAAAACAATTATTTTGAGGTAGTTTTTTTTAATAGATATCTATTTCTTTGCAGGTAGTTATTGGAATATTGTTCCTTGAATGGTCATTTTTCCTTGAGCTTTTATGTGCATATTTGATGGAGCTGTCATCTTTTCCAGACTATATGGACTGGTTTCAGTGAAGAAAGACCATCACCTGTAGATTGGTGCAAGGGTGCTTGATGGGTGGGATGAGGCAGTTTTAGCTCCAGAGTAGATGCAGTAGCATGGTCCCTGTGCACCTCTGTTACCTGTCATCAGAATCAACATACACTAAAGGGGTCTTTGGTGGTCAAGCCCACAGGTGTCTGCAGTGGCAGTGAGGGCTGTTGGGGTCTTCAGTGGTGAAGGCGCTTGGGGCCTCCTGGTCTCTTTTCCTCCCATGGTGGAAGTCATGGCTGAGAGGATCTTTCCAGGCCCTGGATTCAGCTTGTGAGCACACTTACAATGGCTATGTCAATGATGTTTTATGCATGGGTGCCCATGGAGTAGCAATGGAGCCAGAATCTGGGGTGGAGGCATGCATGAAGCCCCTAGGGTTGCTCTGGGGTCTGGGGTAGTGGTGATATTAGTGCTTGGGGTACAAGCACCCCTACTGTAGTGTTGGTAATGGTGTGTGAGGTAAGGTCCTTGCAGAACAGCCATGGAGCTGGGGACCAGAGTATAGGCTTGCACAAAGCTACAGGGGCTCTGAGATCTGAGGCACAGGTACTCCTGCTGTTGAAATGACCCCATCACCCTTTGTGAAAGAACTCACAGAGCAGTTACAAAGCAGGGGTCCAGGGAGTAGCTTGTGAGATGCATGGATGAGCCTGCTATGGCAGTAGCTTGGGTGTCCTAAGTTTCAGCACTTGTGGAGCAGCTGTGGACCTGAGTTCTAGAGGGCTGGTGTACCCGCTGCAGCAGTGCTTCAATTCCTATGAGTACTTGAGGAGTGGCCATGGAACCAGGGTCCAGAGTACAGGTATGTATGAAATGATAGTGTCTCAGAGTCTAGGATATGGGATACCCTGCAGTGTCGGTGGCTCTGGTTTTGGAGGTGCTGGTGCATGAAGAATGGCCATTGAGTCAGGGTCTGGAGCATGAGTGTGCATTCAGTGGTTGTGAAGCTGGGGTCTGCTGTGCAGGTGTACATGAAGTGGCCAGGGCTCTAGTATCTAGGGCAAGCACAGGTTTGGCAGGGAGGGGGATGGCAGACCTGGTACTGGTGTGGCACAACAGTGGCTGTTTCATATGAAGTTCTCAGCAGTGTCTCACTCTATAGGGAGTCTGTGGTGGTGATAGCTGTTGGTTACTTCAGTTGCAAAAGCTGCCAGTATCATCTGCAGAGCAGGCTGCTGGGGTTGGTCCCACACAACAAACATTATGGAGTGCTCTGCTATAAAAGAAGTGGGAATTTGTGGCTGCCTTGGGAGTTGTTGAAGTCCTCAGAGGCAAAAACTGCAAGGTTCCTCCTTTGAGCAGGACACTGGGAACTTTATTGTTACCTGCCACATGGCTGATACTGATAACCTTTGCCCATTTTCTTTGTTCTTAGTCTTTTCCAGATGTCTCAGCCATGCTGCTTTCCCCAGTAATCCTTCTGTGAGATTATTCTCCTTTTTTTATTTTATTGTGTTGTTGTATGTTCTTAATTAGACTCTTGAGCTCTACCAGTGCTATTTTCATTCAAACATACTGTTTGTTTGTTTGTTTGTTTGTTTTTGTGGTAAGAAAAAGGCTGTCTTTTCTACTTTGCCATACTTCTGACATCACTAATATGGTCTTTTTTTCTTTGTATCTTGTAATATTTTTTGGCTTAAAGCCCTTTTTCATGTGATATTGTATACCTACCCTTGGTCTTTTAAAATTACTATTTGCTTGGAATAACTTTTTCCATCCTTTCACTTTCAGTCTATTTACTTTTTGTTATAAAGTGAGTTGCTTATAGATAGCATAAAAAATATATGATAAAGGGGCTTTCAGGGAAGATGGCAGAGTGGGAGGACCCTAGGCTCACTTCTTCCTGCAGATAAACTAGATAACACTCACATCAGTGTAATAACCTGGAAAATGACCTGAAGACTGGCAGAATAAACTCCACAACTAAATGCAGAAAAGAGGCCATGTTAAAGAGGGTAGGAAGGGTGGAGACACAGTCAGGAACTAAAGGGGCTCCTGAGACTGTCTGCGGGAGAGAAGGAAGGCTTAAGCATGAAAAGGGGAGTGAAACAAACCCCACACTAGGAAGTTTGCACAGAGAATACAAAACCCCATATCATTTGCCTTTAAAAACCAGAGGGGCCAAATTTCATGAACTTTTATAACTTCAGGACTTAAAACCTGAAATTTTTAAAAATTAGCAGGTTCAGCTCTGGAAGAGCTGGTGGACAAGAAGAAACTGAGTACCTACCCTTAAAGAAACAGCGCAATAAACAGCCTGAGAAGATACAGTATAGAAGCAGCAGTTTGAAAGGTGCCTGGGGCATATGGGAGTGAGTTATTTATTAATCTCAGGCATGTCCTGGAGGGACAGAACTAACAAACAACTCCAGAAACAAAGGAGCTAGATGCCATTTCTCTCCCCAGCCCTAGAGTTGGACTTGCTATGTAAATTGCTAGCAGTGCCACTTAAATCCTCCATGCATTGCTTCTGCCAGTTCACTGCTCCAGATACCCCATCTCAGTCTGTCACTGCAGGGCCCCTCCCACAGAGGACCACAGGCACACAAAATTTGCTGTCAACACAGTGACACCAACCAATACCTCCTTCCCCCATGGTGCTCCAGTAGATGTGCACTCTTCAATATGCTTTTGGCCAAAGCCCATACAGGATGATGCCACAGGTCTGGTAGTGTGCAAGCAGCTCCTATAATGGCTAGCAGCACACCAAAGTGTGTGCCTTAGGAGAGAGGGAAAGATAACCACAAACACCACTCGGACTAAGGTCCCAGCAGACGGCTAGAAGCAGACTATTGGTCTGACTTCAGGCTTTGCCCACCAGTGAAGGCTTCTCAGGGACAACATGGGGAAAGCACCCAGAAGTTACATGCTATTGCATCTCTGGCAAATGCCTGTTCTGACTTAACTTAAGCTCAAGGCATCCTCATATTGCCCTACACCACAGGGAGAAAGAGCTACTGACAAAAGGCAAAGAACCAATAGGGATGACAGGACTGAGGGGAAAGGTAGCTTAGTCACAGTGGCAGAGTGTGTGAATTACACATAGGAGACATCCCTGAAGTGCCAGGTTCTGAACAGGGGATAGTGCACAGTAGGGCACTACAGGACTCTTCTCCATAAGGCTATTACTTTCAAGTGCAGGGGACAGATCTGTCTTTCCTAACACAGAGAAACAGATACAGAGAGTAAGGCAAATGAGGATACAGAGGAGTATGTCCCAAATAAAATAACAGAATTACAGTAAGAGACCAAAGTGAAACACAGATAAGTAATTTGCCTGATAGTTTAAAGAAATGATTATACGCATTGGGCTTGAGAAGAGTGGAAGACATCAGTGAGACCCTTATGAAAGATACAGAACACACATAAAAGAACCAGAGATGAAGAATACAATACATGAAATTTAAAATATATTAGATGAAATATATAGTAGACTGGATGAGGCAGAAGAATGAGTCAGTGATCTGGAGGAGAGAGTAATATAAAGTAATCAAGCTGAAGTAGGCGAGAGGAAAAAATGTGCAAAACAAGAATAGACTTAAGGAGCTCAGTGGTGCTATAAAGTATAATAACATTTGACCCCATATGGATCCCAGAAGAAGAGAGAAAAGGGGCAGAAAATTTATTTGAGGCAAAATTTATTGAGGTGCTTTTGAGGCAGTAATAGCCTAAAATTTCCTGAATTTGAGGAAGAAAACAGAAATCCAGATTCAGCAGGTAGAGAGATCCCACAATAAAATCAACCCAAGGAGGTTCACATCAAGATACATAGTAATAACTAAGATGGCAAAAAAAGTAGTGAGAAAGAGAATTTTAAAAGCTACAAGAGAACAGAAGACAGTTACATAAAAGGGAACCTTCATAAGGCTATCAGCTGATTTTTCAACAGAAACCTGCAGGCAAGAAGAGAGTGGCATGATACATTCAAAGTGCTGAATGGGAAAATTTTGCAGCCAAGAATACTCTATTCAGCAAGGCTATCATTCAGAATATAAACAGATAGCGTTTGCTCAAACAAAAGTTCAAAGAATTCATAAAGACTAAATCAGTCCTGCAAGAAATTTTAAAGGTGAGTCTTTGAGTGGAAAGGAAAGACCACAAGCAAAAGTAAGGAAAGTAGGAAGCACAAAAGTAGTAAAAGTAAGTATATGTGTAAAAATCAGTAAAGGGACTCCCAAAATAAAAGAATGTAAAGTGTGACACCATATACTTAAAAAGTGAGGAGGAGAGAAGTCAAGAATGGGTTCAAATTTAACCAACCATCAAATTAGTATAGACCACCATATACAGAAGATCCTATATACAATCCAAATAGTAACCAAAAATTTAAAAAACAGTAATAGATATGCAAAAGATAGAGAGAAAGGAATCAAGGTTTATCACTAAAGAAAGCCAACTAATCATGAGAGAAGAGAGCAAGGTAAGAAAGGGATACAGAAAAAACTACAAAAATTATAAAACAAGTAACAGAATGGTTATAATAAATACATACCTATCAATAATTACTTTAAATGTAAATGGACTAAATGATCCAATCAAAAGACATAGGGTGACAAAATGGATTAAAAAAGACCTATCTAAAAAAAAAACCTATCTATATGCTGCCTACAAGAGACTCATCTCAGACTTAAAGACACATGCAGATACAAATTGAGGGGATGGATAAGCATTTATCAGGCAAATAGATGTGAAAAGAAAGCCAGGATAGCAATACTTATATCAGAAAAAAAGACTTTAAAATAAGGACTGTAACAAGAGACAAAGAAGAATACTATATAATAATCAAGGGGAGAATCCAATAAGATATAACAATTGTAAATATTTATACACCCAACAAGGGAGCATTCAATACTTAAAGTAGCCGATAATAAACATAAAGGAAGTAATAGATAGTAATCGTAGGGGATTTTCACACCCCACTGATATTGATCACAGATCATCCAAACAGAAAATCAACATGAAAACAGTGTCTTTGAATGACACACTAGACCAGAGAGATTCAACAGATATGTTCAGAGCAATCCATCCTAAAACAGCAAAATACACATTCTTTCCAAGTGCACATTGAACATTCTCCGGAACAGATTACATATTAGGCCACAAAACAAGTATCAACAAATTCAAAAAGATCAAAGTTACACTGCTCATCTTTTCTGACAATAATGCTATGAAACCCAAAGTCAACAAGAAAAAAAATCTGGAAAGACCAAGAAGCAAGAAAAATCTCAAGGGACCAAACTTTCCATCTAAAGGAACTAGAAAAAGAGGAACAAACAAAACAAAACAACAAAAAAAAGAAAGTTAAAAATAGAACTATCCTACAATCCAGCAATTATACTGCTAGATATTTATCCACAGCATACAAAAGTACTGATTTGAAGAGGTACATGCACCCCAGTGTTTATAGCAGTAGTGTCTCCAGTAGTCAAAATATGGAAAAAGCCCAGATATCCACTGACAGATGAATGGATAAAGACGATGTGGTATATATATGACTATTACTCAGCCTACAAAAAGAATGAAATCTTACCATTTGCAATGATGTGGATGGAACTAGAGGGTACTATGCTAAACAAAATCAGTCAGAGAAAGACAAATACAATATGATTTCACTCATATGTGTAATTCAAGAAACAAAACTGCTGAACACAGGGGAAGGGAGAAGAAATTAAAAGAAGATAAAAATAGAGAAGGAGAGAAACCATAAGAGATTCTTAACTATAGGAAACAAACTGAGGGTTGCTAGGGGGGAGGTGGGTGGGCAGATGGTGTAAACTGGGTACTTGGTATTAAGAAGGGAGCTTGATGGGATGAGCACTGGGTGATATGTGCTACTGGGTGATGAATCACTAAATTGTACTCCTGAAAATAATAATACAGTATCTGTTAACTAAATTGAATTGAAGTAAAATTTTTAAAAAATAATTATATCACTAATTGAAATAGTGGTTTCTTAGTCTTCAAGTATGTATGGCCAGTGAATTTGCAATAGAGCATCCTACACTTAATTTACATTTATCATTAAGAGTCCTTTTTAAAGATTACCCTAATCTCTCCTGTAAATGAAAGTTATTTGCTTTTTTGCATTTCTGCTTTCCTGTTTTTTAGCCTTTAAGAAGCAACCAGTATTCTTACCTTCTGATTTGGCTGTTGTGGGAGTGTAAATATGGACTTCCAGTAGGTCCAGGTAAAGAACACAAAGATGGCATGGTAGAATATGAGGTAGATAACTGAAATTTAAGAGAAAAAATTCATTGTTTATACTATCACTTTTGTTTATATCTAGGGGTTCAGAAAGACATAACACTAAACAACAAATTTTGGTTTTGTTTTCCTATTACCAAGTATTTTCTAGTATTATTATAAAATGTTAATTCTTACCTTTTTTCCCATGCAGTGATAGAAAAAGTTACAGTGCCAAATTTTCAGTGAGACCTTCTGGAAGTTGCATGTTTTTAAAGTTGCCATGTGATTATAAAAATAAAGGGTAATTTTTTTTTAAAGCAATGTGAGGGAAGCTCCCATAGCCACTTATTATCTCTGCCATTTTAGTTGCTAAAAGATGATAATGATAATATTTGCACAACGCTATAGAGTTTACAACGTGATTTCATGATATTATATCTTTTTATTGTTTCAATAACTTTGTGAAATAGGTAATAGGATAGGGAAAGTTGGTTAACCATCAGGAGAAGTTGACTATCCAAAGTGATACACCTACTATCTAATGTAATCTGGTCTTAAACACAGTATTACTGTCTATAAACTGCAAGATCTTTTCAGTAGCCTCAAAGACTACATATTTATTTTTTGTGAGCAGTCTGGACTCATATTTATTGAAGCCAGTAATGAGAGACATCTTTTCCAGCACTAGAAAGCAAGGTTCCACATGACTGCATAACTGCATCTGGTTAGAGCCTCATTCCTGGACTAAGACTGGTGGAGGAATAATCTGCAGTCCTAATTTTACATTAAAAATACCAATAAACTTAGTATAAAGATGACAATGAACTTTCACTTGCAGCATCAACATGGTTAAGGTCATTCATTATGTACAGACCAGACACTTTCAACTTTGTTAAACTAATAAAACATGACAGTATCTTCAGATTATATACTTTCGAATTGTGAGTTGTATCATTGCAATAGTTGTAGAAGTTGGTCCATAGCTTATCTTTTTATACTCTTTTTATAGCACTTTTGATATCAAAAACTTCACTATTCTACAGAGGCCATTATAAGACTGATGGTCATTTCACTATTTCATTGTAAGTCCTTGCATGGCAAGGTGTTATTACCTCAATCCATTAGAAAGACCCAAGGGAATAACTCAAGGACAAGTTAATAGGGCTGAGCACCTTATACATATAGGGCTGAATTGAAAAACCTGTACTCTCTTGGTCCAATGTTCCTAATCTTATGGTGCAAGTCCTTTTTTATGTGCCTAATTTGTGTAATTATGAAATCTCATTTTTAAATTCAAGAAATTTAAAGTAAAAAGTAAAACCTACCACACATATACATCGAGCCTCCCACCTCCTCCTCCTAAAGGCATTAATACCTGTTTGCTGTTTGGTATATATCATCCCAGACCTTCTGATTTTTATCTTTTTATATAAATATATGAACATAATACAAATATGGAATTTTTGTCATATTTAAAATTTTTTTCATTGCATTTCTTTTGAAAGATAATACATTCACAACATTCGAAATTTGAAGGCATAAAATAGCATACAGTAAAAGTTTCCTTTCCATCCCTGTCCCTCAGCCACCAAGTTTCCTTCCTGGAAGCAACAAATCTCAGTTTCATGACTTTATTCTGTACACTTGTAGATTTTATACATATAAAAGCACTGAAACTGTTTTTTCACACAAACAGTAGTATTATATACACAGTTTTGTACAAATTTCTTTTCATTTTCTGTAAGTTGGAGATCATTCTATTTAGTATAACTTGCAAAGAGTAAGTTTCCTCATTCTCCTTTAAAAATAATGCATGGGGGGCAGCCCGGGTGGCTTAATGGTTTAGTGCTGCCTTCAGCCCAGGGTGTGATCCTGGAGACCTGGAATCGAGTCCCACGTCAGGCTCCCAGCATGGAGCCTGCTTCTCCCTCTGCCTGTGTTTCTGCCTCTCTCTCTCTCTCTCTCTCTCTCTCTCTCTTTCTCTCTCTCTCCCTGTCTCTCATGAATGAATAAATAAAATCTTTTAAAAAAAGCTGCATGTGTTTTCACTGCATCAATGTGGCCTAATTTAACCAAATTTCTTTTTTTTAACCAAAGTGTTTCTGATGAAAATTTTGTTTCTCCCTCTTTTCTTGCTAATACAAAGAATGCTGTAAAAAAAACTTTGTAAGTATGTCATTAGCACATGTACTAAATCTATAGGGTCAATTCCTTAAAGTGGGATTGCTAGGCCCAAACATAAGCCTTTTGGTAGATAATGTCAAATTGCCATTAAAAAAAGTTTTGTTTGTTTGTTTGTTTTTTGGTGTAGAGTAACCATAAGGTTCCATAAGGCCACTCAGGTGATATTTGGGACAGGGCCACTCAGGTAGTATTCAGGACAGGCATGCCCAAGCATTGCAGGGTAGAACCATGAGGGGAACACTCACATGAGGGGAGCATGGGGATCTTGCTCACACTGAACCTACTGACCTCCCACATGCCAGTCCGCTGCCTCCTTCCTGCTGCTGCTCTACCATGCATCCTCCCATGCATCCTCCATGCTCCATGGATGGGCACCAGAGGTTCCATATGGCCACTCACTGAATTGTGGTTCACCAAGTCCTGTGATCAGTGCTGGAGTGGTACAGATAGTAAGACTGTTGTTGGAAGGGACCCTGGACATCACCTGCTCCAACACTCCTTTCACAGGATCAAGTAAGGTACCTACAAGGGTCTGTTACACTATCATCTCCCTGGTGGTTTCAGGTCATGGCAGAATAAGGATATTGAAGTTCCATGTATATCATCCCACATATTGGAAGTCTGTTTATCTTTATAGTAAAAATTCATTTGGGGGAGAGAGAAGATCGCAGTTGAGTGGAGGACCCTAAGCTCATTTCAATTCATGAACACAACTATTAAATCATCATAAATGGCCCAGAAATAGGCAAGAAGACTGACAGAACAAACTACACAACTAAAGAGAGAGAAGAAGCCATGTCAAAGAAGGTAGGAAGTACAGATACATGGTTTAGGGTAAAAGGGATTGTGGGTACTGTGGAGGGGAGAGAAATGTGGTCATGGAGAAGGGAGAGAGGGAGGGATGGATGGAGGGGGGGAGAGAGTGAGAGAGAGAGAGAAGAGAGAGAGAAAAGCACATGAGGGATGCACATGGAGAAGGTTTCCCCAAAGCCATTAGCTTGGAAAATGAGAGGGGCTGAATTTTGTGAGTTCATGCAACCAGCAAGGCTTAGAGCCTGGAGCTTTAAAGGTCAGTGGGCTTGGCTAGGATAGAGCCTGAAGGACAACTGATGCTTTTTGAGAGAAGGCAGGCAAACAAACCAGGATTAGACAACATGGAAACAATGATCTGAAGAACACCTGGGATACACAAGGGGGAGATTATTTGCTCATCAGGGTTCATGGAGACTCCTCCCCAGGAACAAAGGAGCTGGATGGTGCCATTTCCCTCCTCCCCTTAGCATAAACACAAAGCCACATACAGGAAGCAGTGTAAAATCGACACTGGCTGCCTAACATTCTTACACCAAGCCCCTCACCCTTGCACTCTGGTGGGACTGCCTTTATCAGTCATGTTTGCCTTAGTCCCAACAGAGTGGGCCCCTCCCCAGAAGACCAGAACAAATTCCTGACCATACCACATGTCCTGACCAGAGAGTTCTGCAGGACTTCAGCCCTGGCAGAGATGTGTCAGGTTTCATTTCATAAGCAGACAAGAACACATCTAGTTAAAACTTGCCACATTCAGACCAGGAGCCAAACACTGCACACAGCAGGCAGAGAGTATCTACAGACTGGCTTGAAGGAAGTGCAGGCAAAATACAACAGCAGAAAACAAGCAGTACACACCAGAGACATTCCCTGAAGTGTCAGGCCCTTTGTAATACAGGAACTATTATTTATAAGGCTTTTAGGATCAGGAGACATAACTTCTTTTCTAACACAGAGAAGAAGGCAGAGACTCCAAGACAGAGGACTGTATCCTAAATGAAAGAACAATAAAAGGCCATGGCCAGAGATGTAGGTAAAACATAAGTAACATGCCTGATGGAGAACTTAAAGTAACGATCATAAGGATACTCACTGGACATGAGAAAGGAATAGAAGACGTCAGTGAGATCCTTACTACAGAGATCTCAGAGTTAAAAAAGAATCAATAAAAATGAAGAGTGCAATAAATAAGGTTGGAAACAGGCTTGATGCAATGAGCAGCAGGCTAGAAGAAATAGAGGAATGAATTAGCAGCATAGAACAAAATAATGGAAATAATGAAGTTGAACAAAGGACAGAGAAACTTATGCAAAATGAGAATAGACAGGGAATTCAGTGACTCCATCAAACATAATAACATTTACATTATAGGAGTCAAAGAAGAAGAGAGAGAAAAGGGGGGCATAAAGTGTATTTGAGAAAATAATGGCTGAAATCTTCCCAAATCTGGAGAAGAAATAGATATTCAGATTCAGGTGGCATTGAGAACTCCCATCAAAATCAATAAAAGCAGGCCAGTGTATATTTGCAAAATATAGCACTAAAGAAAAAAATCTTAAAAGCAACAAGACAAAAAAAGTCCTTAACTGATACGGAAAGACCCATAAGGCCAGCTGGAGACTTCTCAACAGAAACTTGGTAAGCCAGAAAAGAATGGGATGATATGTTCAAAGTGCCAAATGGAAAAAGTCTGCAACCAAGAATATTCTATACAGCACAGTTATCATTCAGAATAGAAGGAGAGATAAAGAGTTTCACAGACAAAGAAAAACTAAAGGAATTTTTCACACCAAATCTGCCCTGCAAGAAATATTAAAGGGGATTCTTTGAGGTCAAAGAAGAAAACAAAAGGGACAAAGACAAGAAAGGATCGAGAAATTACCAGAATCAGTGACAAAACAGCTAATAAAATGGGACTAAATACATATCTACCAATAATTACTTTATAAATGAACTAAATGCTGAATAAAAAAGACATAGGGTGTCAGAGTGGATGAAAAAACAAGACCCATCTATGTATATGTTGCAAAGAGACTCATTGTGGACCTGAAGACACCTGCAGATTGAAAGTGAGGGATGGAGAAACATTTATCATGCAACTGTATGTCAAAAGAAAGCCAGTAGAAATAGTATATCAGACAAACCAGACTTTAAAACAGACTGGAAGGGAACACCTGGGTAGCTCGGTGGTTTAATGCCTGCCTTTGGCCCAGGGTGTGATCCTGGAGTCCCGGGATCAAGTCCCACATTGAGCTTCCTGCATAGAGCCTGCTCCTGCCTCTGCCTGTGTCTCTGCCTCTCTCTCTCTTAGTCTCTCATGAATAAAAAAATTAAATCTTAAAAAAATAAAACAGACTGGAGGGATGCCTGGGTGGCTCAGCAGTTGAGCATCTGCTTTTGGCTCAGGGCGTGATCCTGGAGTCCTGGGATCAAGTCCCACATTGGGCCTGTTTCTCCCTCTGCCTATGTGTTTGCCTCTCTCTCTGAGTCTCTCATGAATAAATAAATAAATAAAATTTTTACAAAAAAATAAAACAGACTGGAAAAAGAGACAAAAAAGGGCACTATATCCCAATAAAGGGGACAATCCAACAAGATCTAACAATTGTAAATATTTATGTCCCCATATGGGAGCACCCAAATGCATAAAACAATAACAAACATAAAGGAGCTAATTGATAATAATACAAAAATAGTAGTGGATTTAACCTCCCAGTTACACCAATGGACAGATCATCTAAACAAAAAATAAAGAAGGAAACAATGGCTTAGGATGGCATACTGGACCAAATGGAATTAACAGATATATTCAGAACATTTCATCCTAAAACAGCAGAATACGCATTCTTTTCAAATGCACATGGGACATTCTACAGAATAGATCACATACTAGGTCACAAATCAGGTCTCAATAAACACAAAAATACTGAAGTCACATTATGCACCTTTTGTGACTACAACAGTAAGAAACTAGAAGTCAACCACAAGAAAAAGTGTGGAAAGACCACAAATACATGGAGGTTAAACAACATGTTGCTAAAGAATGAATAGGTCAAACAGGTTATACTATATGTTGGCAAATCGAACTCCAACAACAACAACAAAAAATACAAAAAAGAAAACCTCAAAGACTCCACAAATAAAGTATACTAATACATAATTTTAGTAAAGTAACAGGATACAAAATTATCCTACACAAATCTGTTGCATTTCCACACACCAATAATGAAGCAGCAGAGAGAGAAATTAAGGAATCATTCTCATTTACAATTGCACCAAAAACCATAAGATACCTAAGAATAAACCTAACCAAAAAGGTGTAAGACCTGTTCTTGGAAAACTATAAAATGCTGATGAAAGAAACTGAAGAGGACACAAAGAAATGGAAAGATATTCCATGCTCATGGATTGGAAAAAAAAATATTGTTCAAATATGTATACTATCCAAAACAATCTATATATTTAATGCAATCTATACCAAAATACCACAGCATTTTTCACAGAGCTTGACCAAACCATCCTAAAATTTGTATAGAACCACAAAAGACCCAGAATAGCCAAAGCAACCTTGACAAAGAAAAGCAAAGCTGGAGGCATCACAATTTGACTTCAAGTTATATTGGAAAGCTATAGTGATCAAAACAATATGATACTGACACAAAAATAGACACATAGATCAGTGAAGCAGAATAGAAAACTCATAAATGAACCCATAAATATATAGTCAATTAATCTTCAACAAAGCAGAATAGAATGTCTAATGAGGAAAAGATAGTCTCTTCAACCAATGGTGCTGGGAATACTGGAGACCATCAAGCAAAAGAATGAAAATGGACCATGTTCTTATACTACACACAAAAATAGAATAAAAATGGATTAAGGACCTCAATGCACATCTGAAACTATAAAAATCCTAGAAGAGAACATAAGCAATAACCTCTTTGACACTGGCCACAGTAACTTCTTTCTAGATATGTCTCCTAAGGCAAGGGAAACAAAAACAAAAATAAACTATTGGGACTTCATCAAAATCAAAAGCTCTGCACAGTGAAGGAAGCACCAAAACTAAAAGGCAACCTATAGAAGGGGAGAAGATATTTGTCAATGATGTATTAATAGGGGTTAGTATCCAAAATACATAAAGATACTGGGTGTTATATGTTGGCAAATTGAATTTAAATAAAAAAAAACACACAAAAAACCAAAATATATAAAGAACTTATAAAACTCAACACCAAAAAAAAAAAAAAGATTAGTCCAATTAGAAAATGGGTAGAGGATAGGAATAGACATTTTTTCCAAAGAAGACATTCAGATGGCCAACAGACACATGAAAAGATGGTCAATATCACTTATCATGAAGGAAATGCAAATCAAAGACATAATGAGATATCACCTCACATATGTCAGAATGGCTAAAATTAACAACACAAGAAATAACAGGTGTTGGTGAAGATGTGGAGAAAGGGAAATCCTCTTGCACTGTTAGTGTGAATGCAAACTGTTGCAGCCTCTGTGGAAAATAGTTTGGAGGATCCTCAAATTTAAAACAGAACTGTTCTATGACCCAGGATTTATATTACTGGGCATTTACTCACAGAATACAAAAACACTAATTTAAAGGAACATATACATTCCTATGTTTATGGAATCATTATTCATAATAGCCAAATTATGTAAGCAGTTCTAGTGTTCATCAATTGATGAATGGATAAAGAAGTGGTATGTATATTTAATGGAATATTATTCAGCCATCAAAAAGAATGAAATCTTACCATTTGCAACAACATGGAAAGAACTGGAGGGTATTATGCTAAATGAAATGTCAGAGACAAATACTATATGATTTCATTCATGTGGAATTTAAGAAACAAACAGATGAACATAGGGGAAGGGAAGAAAAAATAAAAGAAGAAAATCAGAGAGGGAGGCAAATCATAAGAGACTCTTAACTATAGGAAACAAACTGAGGGTTGCTGGAGGGGAGATGGGTGGGAGGATGGGGTAATTGGGGGATGGGCATTAAGAAGGGCACTTAATGTAATGAGCACTGGGTGCTATAATGCAACGGATGAATCACTAATTTCTACCCCTGATACTAATAATATAGTATATGTTAACTAACTTGAATTTAAATTAAAAATTAAATTAAAATTAAAAAGAAATAAATAAGCAAAGGGAGAAAAAAGAGAGAGGCAAATCAAGAAACAGACTTTTAACTATAAAAAACAACCTGATGGCTACTAGAGGGGAGGTGGGTGGGTGGGTGGGTTCAATAGATGATGGGGATTAAGGTGTACCTATGTTTTGGTGAGCACCAGGTGTTGTGTGGAAGTGTTGAATCACTATATTGTACACCCAAAAATAATATCACACTGTATGTTAACTAATTGGAATTGAAATAAAAACTTAAAATATTGAGGTGCCTGGGTGGCTCAGTTAAGTGTCTGCCTTTGGCTCAAGTTATGATCCCAGGGTCCTGGGATAAATCCCTGCATTGGGCTCCCTGCTCAGTGGAGAACCTGCTTCTCCCTCTACTGCTCTACCTGTTCTCCCTGCTTGTGTTCTCTCTCTCTCTCTCTGTCAAATAAACAAATAAAATCTTTTTATAAAACTTAAAATATTTTCCTTAGTTTATTTTTTTCCTTTTTTCCCCTTAGTTTATATTCTCATCACCAGTGAATAATAGTGACTCTTTCTCCACAGCCTAGACCTTGTGAAGTGTTATTCAAACTTTTGATCTTAGAATACTTTAAAACTGTTTCTTTAAGAGACTCTTAATTGTAGGAAACAAATGGAGGGTTGTTGGAGGGAGGTGTTTGGGGGAATGGGGTAGCTGGGTGATGGGCATTAACAAGGGCACTTGTAATGAGCATTGGGTGTTATATGCAACTGATAAATCACTAAACTCTACCTCTGAAATTAGTAATATACTATATGTTATTTAATTGATTTTAAAATAAAATATTTCTTTATGTGTTATGTTTTGATATGGTTTTCTTTGATTTTATGAAGTTTATATATGGAAGATGTCTACTTTATTACATGTCTAAGTTAAAAGGGACATATGCTAAATCCTGTCCTTCAGTATGGAATGGAATTGTGGAATTTTTGGTTACAAAGAAATTGGGAGAAAATAACTTTATTGGGTACTTCAAAGGTAATAAATTTCTGCAGTCTGGCTCCCCTGCATGTTGAAAACTAGACTCATACTTGGTAGTGTTCTAAGGTTATTTATTTTTTAGTGCAATGATTGAGATGGGAAGTGTCGGATTTAAAATTTTTCCACTATTTTTTATATTCCCTGTATGAAAGGGATTAAAGGGGAAAGGAGAGAAAATGAGTGGGAAATATCAGTGAGGGTGACAGAACATGAGAAACTCCTAACTCTGGGAAATGAACAAGGGATAGTGGAAGGGGAGGTGGGCAGGGGGATGGGGTGACTGGGTGACGGGCACTGAGGGGGCACTTGGTGGGATGAGCACTGGGTGTTATGTTTATGTTGGCAAATCGAACTCCAATAAAAATATACAAAATAAAATAAAATCAGAACAGTAATAAAAAATAAAAATTTTCCAGATGATTTTACAAATTAACAACTGGTTTAATCATAAAATTTAAAAGAGCTGACTCTCGTTCCTGTATCCCAATGTTTCACAGAAGTTATGAGCACATTTTTTTAATAGAAAATGAAGGACAATGAGGTTAAATAACTAAGTAAAAGTCTATCACTGGATTGGCAGAATATGAACTATACTATAGATTTTATAAGAATTTTAAAGGATATACACCTGCAACTAATATAAAATTATATGTTAATTGTATTTCAGTTTTATTTATTTTTTGTATTTCAGTTTTTTTAAATTTTTTATTTCTTTATGATAGTCACACAGGGGGAGAGAGAGAGAGAGAGAGAGAGGCAGAGACACAGGCAGAGGGAGAAGCAGGTCCATGCACCGGGAGCCCGATGTGGGATTTGATCCCAGGTCTCCAGGATCGCGCCCTGGGCCAAAAGTAGGCGCCAAACCGCTGTGCCACCCAGGGATCCCCATTTTTTGTATTTCAGTTTTAAAAGAAAAAAAATCTTAGAGAACATAGAAATCATCTAGTTCCACCTCCTCATTTTATAGAGAACTAGCTAATTGAGACACAGGTAGGGTATGTGATTTGATTAAGGTTACCTAGCAAAGTTATGGAAGCAATGGAACCAGAATCCAGGCTTCCTCATTCTCAGTCCAAAGCTCTTTTCCTTGGAGCAGTGGTTCCCAAATTTCAGTGTGCATCAAAATCACCGTGGGAGGTTATTACAATGTAGATTCCCAAACTCTATACCAAGGATTGTGAATCAGTAGTCAGAGATGGAGTCCAAGACTCTAGCAACTCCCCCAGGTGATTCTGAGACAGACAAACCATGGAAAGTGGGGCTTTAGGGGTTATTTGGTTGTTCAGTCTACCATCCCAAGGGGAAACTGGTCTCCAACATTCCCGGCAGGAAATTTCCACATCTCTGCCTCATTTCATCCTGAGTGAGTATTATTATATTATGGATGGGACCTAGGTTTCTCCATTTTATGTTTCTCCCTATATATTCAATGTTCCTAAGGTATGGTTCCAAATGTGTGAAAGTTCATTCTTTTTCTGCCTTAAAAAATCAGAAACATTTTTCTTTATATTAACTATTTAGTATCTAGAATAATTATCCTTATAAACTGCACGGACAATGAGTTTTTTAAGTGTGATGCTCTAGTGAGATTCCATATCACTAGAAAAATAAGAGCTTGTGAACAGTATTCCTAAACGCCACTATTCATTGACATTGAAATGAAACAGGGAAACACCTTTTTAAAGCAAACAGGCACAGCAGTCTTTTGTTTATCTGGTAGTGATCACAGTGATGGGGTGTCAGAAGCTGCTGGAGCTGTGATTACCACATAAAAGCCAAAAACATTTCAAGTGTTTTTTTTTCCTTCCACTTGTCCAAAGGTTTTCTTTTTTTTTTCTCCAAAGGTTTTCAAGAGAAAAGCTCAGCCATAAGGAACATGACCAACTGCCAAAGAAAAATCCACCTGAACATGCAGTTTTTCTGAATTTAGTCACTGTGTTGCAATGTCAATATCCCATTATGGAAATAGCTTCTGAAATGAGAAAGCTACTTGAACTTTTTTCTTGACATAATAATTCATAAACACCTTGATAAAAATTATAGAATCTGAAAGTACATGGTGGAAGTAGCATAAAGTTATTAGCAACATCTTTCAATAGCAGGATGCCTTTCTAACTGTTGCTCCCAGGCACTAATGGGAAATGAGTGATTTTGTGTGTGTGCATGCCCATGCACACACTTTCTTGTGTGAATAAGAATGAATGCAGCAGATAAGATGCTCTAAATGCAGCAAGATGAGCACCAAAATGGGGAAAATAGGAATATAATGAAGTTTTACTATATATATTTAGACAAGTAAATGCTGTTATTGTGGCTGTTATTGTGGCAATTATCCAACATACCTCTTTTCTTTAAAAGCTAATAGATATCAGAAAGGGAGACAGAACATGAAAGACTCCCAACTCTGGGAATCGAGCTAGGGGTGGTGGAAGGCGAGGTGGGCGGGGGGTGGGGGTGACTGGGTGGCGGGCACTGAGGTGGGGACTTGACGGGATGAGCACTGGGTGTTATTCTGTATGTTGACAAATTGAACACCAATAAAAAATAAATTTATTAAAAAATAAAAAAATAAAAGCTATTAGACAAACCATGAGAGACTCAACCCTTGGAAACAAACTGGGGGTTACTGAAGGGCAGGTGGTTGGAGAGATGGGGTAATTGAGTGATGAACATTAAGGAGGGCATGTGATGTGATGAGCACTGGGTGTTATACTATATTTGGCAAATTGAATTTAAATTTAAAAAAGAAAATTATGTTTCAATAAAAAGATACTATTTTCTTTTTTAAAAAAATATTTTATTTATTTATTTATGAGAGAGAGAGAGAGGCAGATACAGAGGCAGAGGGAGAAGCAGGCTCCATGCAGGGAGCCCAACGTGGGACTCAATCCTGGGTCTCCGGGATCACATCCTGGACTAAAGGCAGCGCTAAACCGCTGAGCCACCCGGGGTGCCAGTACTATTTTCTGTAATACCTTCTGCATCAATTGGTAACTAAAAGCTTTTGAGTTTGGTAATGGGGAGAAGGGTGTACCTTTCAACTACATACCATGATTCAAATGGGAACAGCAGTTGTAGCTTTAGCAATTGAAAGAATCCTCACTCAAACCCCCATTTTGGACCAAAATAGAAATCTCCAGATTATTATCAGGGGGAAATCTGTCCGCCAGTCACCTCTATCTTTGAGAAGGAGACATCTATCAATGAGCTTTTGACTCTAATATTTGAGTTCACTGCCTTAATTTACTTACATTGCCTTAAAAACTTGAACAAAGAGCTAAACCTTCTCTCTGAGCTATTTGGAGTATTTGGAGAGAATGGAGTTAGAGGCCCATAGATTATAGCCAAAGACCTAAGGATAATTCATGAGAACACAAGAACTATCCAAGAGTTGATTCCATTATTTAGGTACCCCCCTGCCCTTGGAGAATATAAGGTTTTATTAAGACTTGTTTCTCTTTTTTTTAAACATTGTATTAATTTATTTGAGAGACAGGGAGGGAAAGTGAGCACGAGCAGGGGGAGCGGCAGAGGGAGTGTAGAGAGAAAATCTCAAGAGACTGTGCTGAGTGCAGTTGTAGGGCTCCATCCCATTACCCTAAGATCATGACCCAAGCCAAAACCAAGAGCCAGATGCTCAACTGAATGAGCCACCCAGGCATCCCAAGAATTGTTTTCTTTTTCTTTTTTTAAAAGATTTTATTTATTTATTTATTTATTTATTTATTTATTTATTTATTTATTTAAGAGAGACACACAGAGAGAGGCACATACATAGGCAGAGGGAGAAGCAGGCTCCTCAAGGGGAGCCTGATGTGGGACTCGATCCCAGGACTCTGGGACCATGCCCTGAGCTGAAGGCAGATGCTTAACCACTGAACCACCAGGCATCCCCAAGAGTTGTTTTCAAGGTTTAGCTGGCTACTCCTTAGGAGTCTCTCTGATGGTGGTATCAGATTCTAGTACCAATATATGACATCATATTTTAAAAGAGCACGGTATTCCTTATTGATAACAACTTTAAAAGTTAGGGTTGTCTCTCAAATATCCTATATTCCCTTAATTATCCATTAAGAATCTACCATCTATCAGTTTAATATAAATCTTTTATGAAGCCGATTATCTTCAGTCTATACCAATTCTGGGGGTAATGAGTCTCATATGTTTGCCAGCCCCTGTGCAAAGCAGGGCTTCATTTGAATTGTCTTAAATTCAGTAATTTTTTTTTTCATTTTCAAAGAGCATTCTAGTCCCAGTATATGTAATTTGGTAAACAACACAAAGCTAACAAAATATATAGCCTACATGTCTTTATAAACTTGGATTATAGCTCCTCTCAGCTTATTTTGCCATGCTGAAGAGGTCTTTCTTTTTGGTCTGTTTTGAGCATTGAAATGCCAAGCAAAATACAATGGATTTGGAATCTGATGATTTGGGTTTGAGTTCTAGATCTGCAAAGTAATAACCATGTATCCTTGAGAAGCTGGGTTAACTTTGCTGATCTCATGATATATGCACACACACACACACACACACACACACACACACAAAAACCACCTTACCAGTTTGCATGACAAGGTTGTGAGAACAAATTGACTTAAATGTGAAAGTATCTCACATTCTCTTAGAACTTAATTGACATCAGTTTTCTTTCCTTTCCTTCCTCTTAAGTCTTAGTGATTTGTTTTCTGAGATACGGTGGTAAAAACTACAGACTTCAGGGATAGACACATTATGGCTTTGTTCAAAAGGAGAAAAGTGGTTTGTTTTCAGTGTTCTTTTTGACAATGTTTACTTAATATTTCATTGATTCATTGTTAGTGGAAATAAATAAGTACACAGGGCAGCATCACTTGGGGAATAACCTTTGGTTACTTTCCTGATTTAAAATGGATAGTTGAGGGAGGGGCAAGATGGCGGAAGAGTGGGGTCCCCAAATCACCTATCCCCACCAAATTACCTAGATAACCTTCAAATCATCCTGAAAATCTACGAATTCGGCCTGAGATTTAAAGAGAAACCAGCTGGAATGCTACAGTGAGAAGAGGTCGCGCTTCTATCAAGGTAGGAAGACGGGAAAAAGAAATAAAGAAACAAAAGGCATCCAAGGGGGAGGGGCCCCACGAGGAGCCCGGCTAAGGCCAGGGCCAGTGACCCCAGGACAGGAAAGCACCGTCCAAGAGAAGCAGGAGCTTCACCAATCTTCCCAGGTGGAAAGGCGCCCGCAGGGAGTGAGAGCAGGAACCCAGGGGGGGCGGGGATGCCCTCAGGCTCCCTGGGACACTAACAGACACCTGCCCGCCCAGGAGAGTGCGCCATACCCCGCGGCCCAGCTCCCTAAAAGACTGCAGCACGCACGGCTGGACCCAGAGCACCTCGGAGGGGCTCGGGCGGTGGCTCTGCGCGGAGGGGGCTGCGCGGACTGGAGCAGCTCGGGGGCAGATCCGGGAGAGGAAGAGGCTCCGTGCGGAGGGGCTGCGCGGCTGAAAGGAGCAGCTTGGAGGGGCTCGGGCGGCGGCTCCGCGCAAAGGGGGCTGCGCGGCCGGGAGCATATGGAGGCGGCTCCGGCAGAGGAAGAGGCTCCGTGCGGAGGGGGCTGCGCAGCTCCGGGAGAGCTCGGCGGGGCTCGGGCGCGGCTCCTCGGAGGCGGCTGCGCTGCCGGGAGTGCGAATCCAACAGTGCAGGCTCCGGAGCACAGGGTGCTGGGACACAGCCCAAGATCCGGCCTCCCCCTGGGACAGGCAGAGTCCAGGAGGGCCCAGGAAAACAAGGACGCTCCTGCCCCGAGCTGAGCAGATCAGCGGCCCCGCCCCGGAGCCTCCAGGCCCTGCAGACGGACAGCTCTGTAGTTACTGCAGGAGCTCCTCCTGCAGTAATCCAGGGCTCCAGAGCTGGCCGCTGCCACTGTGGTTGTTCCTCCTGGGGCCTCACGGGGTAAACAACACCCACTGAGCCATGCATCAGGCAGGGGGCAGAGCAGCTCCCCCAAGTGCTAACTCCTGAAAATCAGCACAACAGGCCCCTCCCACAGAAGACCAGCTAGACGGACAAGTTCCAGGGGAAGTCAAGGGACTTAAAGTATACAGAATCAAAAGATACTCCCCCGTGGTTTTTTCTTTTCTTTTTTTTTCTTTTTGATTTCTGTTTGCTTCCCCCACCCTTTTTTTACCTTTCTTTCTTTTTCTTTCGCTTTTTCTTCCCTTTTTTCCGTTTTTTTCTTCCTTTTTTCTTTTTCTCTTTTCTTTCCTTCTTTCTCTCTCTTTTTCTCCTTTTCCCAATGCAACTTGTTTTTGGCCATTCTTCACTGAGCAAAATGACTACAAGGAAAACCTTAACTCAAAAGAGAGAAACAGTCCTCTCTCCCACAGAGTTACAAAATCTGGATTACAATTCGATGTCAGAAAGCCAATTCAGAAGCACTATTATACAACTACCGGTGTCTCTAGAAAAAAGCATAAAGGACTCAAGAGACTTCATGACTGCAGAATTTAGATCCAATCAGGCAGAAATTAAAAATCAATTGAATGAGATGCAATCCAAACTAGAAGTCCAAACGATGAGGGTTAACGAGGTGGAAGAACGAGTGACATAGAAGACAAGTTGATGGCAAAGAGGGAAACTGAGGAAAAAAGAGACAGACAATTAAAAGACCATGAAGACAGATTAAGGGAAATAAACGACAGCCTGAGGAAGAAAAAACTACGTTCAATTGGGGTTCCCGAGGACGCCGAAAGGGCCAGAGGGCCAAAAATGTATTTGAACAAATCCCAGCTGAAAACTTTCCTAATCTGGGAAGGGAAACAGGCATTCAGATCCAGGAAGTAGAGAGATTCCCCCCCAAAATCAATAAAAAACGTTCAACACCTCGACATCTAATAGTTAAGCTTGCAAATTCCAAAGATAAAGAGCAGATCCTTAAAGGAGCAAGAGACAAGAAAGCCCTGACCTTTATGGGGAGGAGTATTAGGGTAACAGCAGATCTCTCCACAGAGACCTGGCAGGCCAGAAAGGGCTGGTAGGATATATTCAGGGTCCTAAATGAGAAGAACATGCAACCAAGAATACTTTATCCAGCAAGGCTCTCATTCAAAATGGAAGGAGAGATAAAGAGCTTCCAAGACAGGCAGGAACTGAAAGAATATGTGACCCCCAAACCAGCTCTGCAAGAAATTTTAAGGGGGACTCTTAAAATTCCCCTTTAAGAAGAAGTCCAGTGGAACAATCCACAAAAACAAGAACTGAATAGATATCATGATGACCCTAAACTCATATCTTTTGATAGTAACTCTGAATGTGAACGGGCTTAATGACCCCATTAAAACGCTCAGGGTTTCAGACTGGATAAAAAAGCAGGACCCATCTATTTGCTGTCTACAAGAGACTCATTTTAGACAGAAGGACAACTACAGCCTGAAAATAAAAGGTTGGAGAACCATTTACCATTCAAATGGCCCTCAAAAGAAAGCAGGGGTAGCCATCCTTATATGAGATAAACTAAAATTTACCCCGAAGACTGTAGTGAGAGATGAAGAGGGATACTCTCTCAACTTAAAGGATCTATTCAACAAGAGGACTTAACAATCCTCAATATATATGCCCCGAATGTGGGAGCTGCAAATATTTAAACCAATTAATAACCAAAGTGAAGAAATACTTAGATAATAATACACTTATACTTGGTGACTTCAATCTAGCTCTTTCTATACTCGTTAGGTCTTCTAAGCACAACATCTCCAAAGAATCGAGAGCTTTAAAAGATACACTGTACCAGATGGATTTCACAGATATCTACAGAACTTTACATCCAAACTCAGCTGAATACACATTCTTCTCAAGTGCACATGGAACTTTCTCCAGAATAGACCACATGCTGGGTCACAAATCAGGTCTGAACCAATACCAAAACATTGGGATTGTCCCCTGCATATTCTCAAATCATAATGCCTTGAAATTAGAACTAAATCACAACAAGAAGTTTGGAAGGACCTGAAAAACGTGGAGGTTAAGGACCATCCTGCTAAAAGATGAAAGGGTCAACCAGGAAATTAAGGAAGAATTAAAAAGATTCATGGAAACTAATGAGAATGAAGATACAACCGTTCAAAATCTTTGGGATGCAGCAAAAGCAGTCCTAAGGAGGAAATACATCATAATACAAGCATCCATTCAAAAACTGGAAAGAACTCAAATGCAAAAGCTAACCTTACACAAAAAGGAGCTAGAGAAAAAACAGAAGATGGACCCTATGCCCAGCAGAAGAAGAGAGTTAATTAATATTCGAGCAGAACTCAACGAAATCGAGACCAGAAGAACTGTGGAACAGATCAACAGAACCTGGAGTTGGTTCTTTGAAAGAATTAATAAAATAGATAAACCATTAGCTAACCTTATTAAAAAGAAGAGAGAGAAGACTCAAATTAATAAAATCATGAATGAGAAAGGAGACATCACTACCAACACCAAGGAAATACAAACGATTTTAAAAACATATTATGAACAGCTATACGCCAATAAATTAGGCAATCTAGAAGAAATGGACGCATTCCTGGAAAGCCACAAACTACCAAAACTGGAACAGGAAGAAATAGAAAACCTGAAGAGGCCAATAACCAGGGAGGAAATGGAAGCAGTCATCAAAAACCTCCCAAGACAGAAGAGTGCAGGGCCAGATGGCTTCCCAGGGGAACTCTATCAAACGTTTAAAGAAGAAATCATACCTATTCTGCTAAAGCTGTTTGGAAAGATAGAAAGAGATGGAGTACTTCCAAATTCGTTCTATGAGGCCAGCATCACCTTAATTCCAAAACCAGACAAAGACCCCACCAAAAAGGAGAATTACAGACCAATATCCCTGATGAACATGGATGCAAAAATTCTCAACAAGATACTAGCCAATAGGATCCAACAGTACATTAAGAAAATTATTCACCACGACCAAGTAGGATTTATCCCCGGGACACAAGGCTGGTTCAACACTCGTAAAACAATCAATGTGATTCATCATATCAGCAAGACAAAAACCAAGAACCATATGATCCTCTCATTAGATACAGAGAAAGCATTTGACAAAATACAGCATCCATTCCTGATCAAAACTCTTCAGAGTGTAGGGATAGAGGGAACATTCCTCGACATCTTAAAAGCCATCTATGAAAAGCCCACAGCAAATATCATTCTCAATGGGGAAGCATTGGGAGCCTTTCCCCTAAGATCAGGAACAAGACAGGGATTTCCACTCTCATCACCGCTATTCAACATAGTACTGGAAGTCCTATCCCCAGCAATCAGAGAAAAAAAGACATTAAAGGCATTCAAATTGGCAAAGAAGAAGTCAAACTCTCCCTATTCACCGATAACATGATGCTCTACATAGAAAACCCAAAAGCCTCCACCCCAAGATTGCTAGAACTCATACAGCAATTTGGTAGCGTGGCAGGATACAAAGTCAATGCCCAGAAATCAATGGCATTTCCATACACTAACAATGAGACTGAAGAAAGAGAAATTAAGGAGTCAATCACATTTACGATTGCACCCAAAAGCATAAGATACCTAGGATTAAACCTAAGCAAAGAGGTAAAGGATCTATACCCTAAAAACTATAGAATACTCCTGAAAGAAATTGAGGAAGACACAAAGAGGTGGAAAAATATTCCATGCTCATGGATCGGCATAATTATTATTGTGAAAATGTCAATGTTACCCAGGGCAATTTACACGTTTAATGCAATCCCTATCAAAATACCATGGACTTTCTTCAGAGAGTTAGAACAAATTATTTTAAGATTTGTGTGGAATCAGAAAAGACCCCGAATAGCCAGGGGAATTTTAAAAAAGAAAACCATATCTGGGGGCATCACAATGCCAGATTTCAGGTTGTACTACAAAGCTGTGATCATCAAGACAATGTGGTACTGGCACCAGAACAGACACATAGATCAATGGAACAGAATAGAGAACCCAGAAGTGGACCCTGAACTTCATGGTCAACTAATAGTCAATAAAGGAGGAAAGACTCTCCACTGGAAGAAAGACAGTCTCTTCAATAAATGGTGCTGGGAAAATTGGACATCCACATGAGAAGAATGAAACTAGACCACTCAAAGATAAACTCAAACCATACACCATACACAAAGATAAACTCAAAATGGATGAAATATCCAAATGTGAGACAAGAGTCCATCAAAATCCTCGAGGAGAACACAGGCAACACCCTTTTTGAACTTGGCCACAGTAACTTCTTGCAAGATACATCCACGAAGGCAAAAGAAACAAAAGCAAAAATGAACTATTGGGACTTCATCAAGATATCCTTTGCATAGCAAAGGATACAGTCAACTAAACTAAAAGACAACCTACAGAATGGGAGAAGATATTTGCAAATGACGTATCAGATAAAGGGCTAGTTTCCAAGATCTATAAAGAACTTCTTAAACTCAACACCAAAGAAACAAACAATCCAATCATGAAATGGGCAAAAGACATGAAGAGAAATCTCACAGAGGAAGACATAGACATGGCCAACATGCACATGAGAAAATGCTCTGCATCACTTGCCATCAGGGAAATACAAATCAAAACTACAATGAGATACCACCTCACACCAGTGAGAATGGGGAAAATTAACAAGGCAGGAAACAACAAATGTTGGAGAGGATGCGGAGAAAAGGGAACCCTTTTACACTGTTGGTGGGAATGTGAACTGGTGCAGCCACTTTGGAAAACTGTGTGGAGGTTCCTCAAAGATTTAAAAATAGACCTGCCCTACAACCCAGCAATTCCACTGTTGGGGATTTACCCCAAAGATTTATATGGAATGAAACGCCGGGTCACCTGCACCCAGATGTTTCTAGCAGCAATGTCCACAGTAGCCAAACTGTGGAAGGAGCCTCAGTGTCCATTGAAAGATGAATGGATAAAGAAGATGTTGTTTATGTGTACAATGGAATATTACTCAGCCATTAGAAAGGACAAATACCCACCATTTGCTTCAACATGGATGGAACTGGAGGGTATTATGCTGAGTGAAGTAAGTCAATCGGAGAAGGACATATAGTGTATGTTCTCATTCATTTGGGGAATATAAATAATAGTGAAAGGGAATATAAGAGAAGGGAGAAGAAATGTGTGGGAAATATCAGAAAGGGAGACAGAACATAAAGACTCCTAACTCTGGGAAACGAACAAGGGGTGGTGGAAGGGGAGGAGGGTGGGGGGTGGTGGTGAATGGGTGATGGGCACTGAGGGGGGCACTTGCCGGGATGAGCACTGGGTGTTATTCTGTATGTTGGTAAATTGAACACCAATAAAAATTTAATTTATTAAAAAAATAAAATGGATAGTTAAGATGGCACTATACTATATAGTATCATTTGGATTAAGTATAGCCCAATGCCTCCATGTTGTCAAGGATACTCAACATTGGACACCAAAGCAGAACAGAGAATCTCTACTTTCTACATAGTAGCTAAGTATTTGTAAGCCAATGTTTCACTGGCTGGGAAAGTGGCAGGAGTCATCTCATCCCCAGCTTGGTTCCCTCGGAATGTATTTCCCTTTTTGATGCAATTAATAAATTCTCTACCTCATTAATATAATGTTGACTTATTTTAATATAAAAATTTTAGATATCGAAAAGTCTTTAGATGCCATTTGGACCAACAGTCTCCATGATGTATAAATGTCTAAATCTGCTTTGCACTATTGCTAATAATTGGCCAGCTTTTCTTTGAATACCTGAAGTTATGGGAAACTTATAAAGTCTTGGAACAGCCCATTCTATTGTTACACAACTCTGCTTGTTAGACAAGTCTTCTTTGTATTAGGCAGAAACATGCCTCCTTGTAATTCTCTCCCATTGATTATAATTTTGCTCCCTGGAAAGGAATCAGATTTGCTTAAAAACAGAAAGGATTGCATCTAGATATTTAAAGATTTCTTACAACTCAATAAGAAGACAAAGACTCAATAAAAATAGGCAGTAGACTGAGACACTTCAAAATGAAGATACAGAGATGGCAAACAAGCACATGAAAAGGCGCTTATTAATCATTACCTAAGTGCAAAGTAAAACTACAAGGAGATACCACATCAGACACAATAAAATGGTTTAAAATCCCTGACAACACCAAGTGACAGTGAGGATATAGAATGACTGGAACTCTCATATATAACTGATGGGGATGCAAGATGGTAGAACTGCTTTGCAAAACAGTTTAGCAGTTCCTTATAAAGTTAAACATACAATTACCATATAGCCCAGCCATCCACTCCCAGGTATTTACCCAAGAGAATTAAAAACATACATTTCCACGAAGGCCTGTACATGGATATTCTTATCAGCTTGATTCACAATAGCCCCAAACTGGAAACAGCCTAAATGCTCATTTACTTGTGAATAAATAAGCAAGTTGGGGTACATCAATAATATAGCAAACTACTCAGCAGTAAAAAGAATCAAACTACTCATATATGCACTGACATGGATGAATCTTAAATGCATATTACTAAGTGAAAGAAGCCAGATACAAAAGGCTATAATTCAATTTACAGGACATTCTGAGAAAGATAAAACCATATGGAGAGAAAGCAGATAATTGGTTGCCAAGGTGGGAAGTGTGAAGACTGCTTGTAAATGAGGAGGAGGGAATGTTTTTAGGATAATGTAAATATTCTGTATCTTAATAGTGGTGGGGTTTACATCACTATATACATTTGTCAAAACTTATCAATCTTTATATTTATAAAGAGTGATTGTTATTGTATGTAAATAATATCTTGATAAACATGATAAAAAACCCAAAGAGATCTAAAATTGGGTCTTTTTTGGGGTGATGTGATGCAGCCACAAGCCAAGGAACAAAGGCAGTCACTGGAAGCTGGAAGAGATAAGATTTGGTATCTTCCCTTAAGCCTCTGGAGGGAGCATGGCCTGAAGATATCATAATTTTACACTTCTGCCCTCTAGAACCATTTGCAAATGAATTTTGGTTGCTTTACGCCACTATGTTTGTCATAATTTGTTATGACAGTCCTAGAAAACTAATACAGTTCTATACTCAGTTTTTTTCATGCATAAATGAGTATATGGTAATACTTCATAGGGTTGTAATGAGAATTAAATGAATCAATACATCCAAGGTATATTAGAGCAGTAGTTGTCACAGAGTAAGTGGACTTGTAATAGTATTTTTTAAAAGATTTTATTTATTTTAGAGAGAGAGCCTGTGTGAGCAGTGCATGGGGGAGGGCAGAGGGAAAAGGACAATCTCAAGCAGACTCCACATTGGGCATGGAGCCCAAAACTGGGCTCAGTCCCACAAACCTGAGATGATGACCTGAGCCAAAGTCAAGAATTAGATGCTTAACTGCCTGAGCCACTCAGGCACCCCTGAAATAGTATTTATTATTCTCTAACCTTAGTTATCATTTAGTCTCCAGTCCCTTCATCTATTAATTGGTAATAATAAAAAAATTGAGTCTAACAACTTCAAAACAAATAAACAAAAATGGGCCTTTTTCTTTGATGTCTTTTCATTTTAGATTTTCTAACATTTAGCATAATAGATGGCTATTAATTCTGACTTCCCAACGTAACATTTTTATTTTTCTCATAGCCATATTTAGATGTGTTGGGAATTCCAGTCTGTATGATAGAAAGCAATGCCAAATGGTATGCAACTAGGGTAGGAAGCAGAATCATGATGCTGAAACCTAGCATTGGCCGAACTTTGGCTGATCTTTCGTCAGTCATATAGATTTCATTATTTTGGCTCCATAAATGCCCCCGCCAAGCAGTAAACTGATACAAGTGGGTGTTGGCAGGAGTCATATTGGGAAGTACACAGGAGCATGTAAGTTCTAGCTCAGGCCATTGGGAGGGATAAAAGCAAGTACATTTCTATATCAAAAGAGACTTGTCACAATGTATAGGAGCAAAATTACTTTTTAAAATTTTTACCAAGTACACAATAAACACCACTGGATTTTTTTTCATTTTAGCATAGATACACATTAGTTTCATGTATACAACAGAGTGATTCAACTTCTCTATACATCATGATATGCTCACCAAATGTGTAGCTACCATTTGTCCCTATACAGTGCTATTTATCATTTACTGTATTCCCTATGCTTTACTTTTTATCCCTGTGATTTATTCATCCCATCTGAAAGTCTTCCCACTCCCCTTCACCCATTTTGCCTATCCCTGAACCCCCTTCCCTCCAGCAACCATCAGTTTGTTCTCTGTATTTATGTCTTCTTCTTCTTTTTTGTTTATTAATTTGTATTTAGATTCCACATATGAGTGAAATCATATGGTATTTGTCTTTCACAGTCTGATTTATTTCACTTAGCATAATACTCTGTGGGTGCTCCATGTGGCAGCAAATAGCAAGATCTCATTCTTTCTTTATGGCTGCATAATTTTCCATTGTGTATACACATAGTATTTTTATTATCCATTTGTAAATTGATGGACACTTAGATTGCTTCCATACCAATTAGTAAAATTACCTATTTTTTTAAAAGAAAAACCTCCATACTGTTTTCCATAGTGGCTATAACAATTTACATTCCCACAAACAGTTCATGAGTGTTCTTTTTTCTCCATGTCCTTGCCAACACTTGTTATGTCTTGTGGTTTTGATTTTAGCCATTCTGACAGACTTAAGGTGATACCTTGCATTTTTTATTTACATTTCTCTGATGATGAGTGATGTTGAGCATCTTTTTATGTCTGTGAGCCATCTGTATGTTTTCTTTGGAAAAATGTCTATTCAGGTCCTCTGCTCATTTTTAAATTGGATTGACATTCCAAAACATTTTCTGATGTTGATATATTTAAGCTCTTTTGGATATTAACCCCTTATTAGATATATCATTTGAAAATATCCTCTCTCATTCAGTAGGTTGCCTTTTTGTTTTGTTGATGGTTTCCTTCACTGTGCAAAAGCTTTTTTATATTGATATAGTCCCAATAGTATATTTTTGCTTTCATTTCCCTTTCCTTGGGATACATACCTAGAAACATGTTGCTAAGAATGATGCCAGAGAAATTGCTGCCTGTGTTCTTTTTTAGGAATTCTACGGTTTCAGGTATCATATTTAGTTCTTAAATCCAATTTGAGTTTATTTTTGTTTATGGTGTAAAAAAAGTAGTCCAGTTTTATTCTTTTGCATGTAGCTGTCCAGTTTTCCCAGCACCATTTAATGAAGACTGTCTTTTCCTTACTGTATATTCTCGCTTTTTTTCTCATAAATTAACTGACCATATGATTTTGGGTTTGTTTCTGGGGTCTCTTCAATTCGGCTGATCTATTTTTGTGTCAGTACCATTGTCTATTCATTCCTGTTGTCTATTTTTGTGCCAGTACCATACTGTTTTGATTACTATAGCTGTAAAGCATATCTTAAACATTGGAGTACTTGAACTCTGGAATTCTGATACTTCCAGCTTTGTTCTTCTTTGTCAAGATTGTTCTTGGTGTTTGAGGGTCTTTTGTGGTTCCATGCAAATTTCAGGATTATTTGTTCTCATTCTGTGAAAAATGCTGTTGGTATTTTTTGATAAAGAAGGCATTGAATCTGTAAATTCCTTTGGGTAGTATAGACATTTTAACAATATTAATTTTTCCAATCCATGAGCATGAAATATTTTTCCAGTTGTTTGTATCATTTTCAATTTCTTTCATCAATGTTTTATAGCTTTCAGAGTATAGGACTTTCACCTTCTTGGTTAAGTTTTTTATTGGTATTTTTTAGGTGCAATTGTAAATGGAATTATTATATTTCTCTGCCACTTTGTTAGTGCACAGAAATGCTATCAATTTCTTGGTATTAATTTTGTATCCTGTGACTCTATTGAATTCACTTATTATTTCTGGTAGTTCTTGGTGGAGTCTTTAGGGTTTTCTATATATTGTATCATGTCATCTGCAAATAGTGCCAATTTAACTTCTTCCTTGCCAATATGGATCCTTCTTATTATCTATTTTTTTTGCCAGATTGCTGTGGCTAGGACTTCCAGTACTATGTTGAATACAAGTGGCAAGAGTGGACATCTTTATTTAGTTCCTGATTTTAGATGAAAAGCTCTCAATTTTTCACCATTAAAAAATTGGTGAACATCATACTCAACTACTAACATCATACTCATTGAGTATGATGTTATGAGTATGATGTTAGCTGTGGGTATTTCATATATAGCCTTCACTATGTTGAGGTATGTTCCCTCTTAGTCCACTTTGTTGAGACTTTCCATTGTGAATGGATGTTGATATTGTCAAATGCATTTTCTGCATCTGTTGGGATTATCATATGATTTGTACCCTTTTGTTGATGTAATGCATCACAATGATTGATTTGCAAATAATGAACCATCCTTATGTCCCCAGAATAGATTCAACTTGACAATGGTGAATGATCTGTTAATGTATTTTCTGGTCAATGTATTGTTGAATGCAGTTTGATAATATTTTGTTGAGGAATTTTGCATCTATGTTTATCAGGTATATTGGCCTACAGTTTTGTTTTTGTGGTATCTTTGGTTTTAATATCAGGGTAATGCTGATCTCATAGAATGTATTTGAAACTTTTCCTTCCTCTTCTATTTTTTGGAAAAGTTTGAGGAGAATAAATATTAATTCTTCTTTAAATGTTTGGTAGAATTCACCTGTGAATTGACCTGATCCTGCACTTTTAATTTTTGGTAGTTTTTTGATTACTAATTCAATTTTGTTACTAGTAATTGATCTGTTGAGATTTTCTGTTTCTTTCTAATTCAGTTTTGGAAGACTGTATGTTTTAGGAATTTATTCATTTCTTCTAGATTGTCCACTTTGTTGACACATAATTTTTCATAATATTCTCTTATAATCCTTTATACTTATGTGGTGTCAGTTGTCTTTTCCTCTTTCATTTCTGATTTTATTTATTTTGGTCCTTTCTCCTTTTCTTGGGGTGTCTGGCTAATAGTTTATTAATTGGTTTATCTTTTCAAAGAACCAGTCTTGATTTCATTGATCTTTTCTATTGGTTTTTCTCTGTTTCATTTATTTCTGCTCTAATCTTTATTATTTCCTTCATTCTACTAGCTTTGTGCTTTGTTCTTCTTTTTTTCTAATTCCTTTAGGTATATGGTTAGATTTTTATTTGAGCTTTTCCTTGTTTCATGAGGTAGGCCTCTGTCTCTATATATTTCCTTCTTTTTTTTTTTAGGTTATTTCCTTCTTTATAATTGTTTTCACAGTGTTTCAAAGATTTTGGACCATTGTGTTATCAGTTTTATGTGTCTCCATATTTTTGTGTTTTTTTATTTTGATTTCTTCATTGATCCATTGGTTGCTTAGTACAATGTCATTTAGCTTTCGTATGTTTGTTTGAAAAAAAAAACCTGTTTTTTCCAGTTTTTTTCTTGTGACTAATTTCTAATTTTTTATACTGTAGTGGTTGGAAAAGAGGCATTGTATGATTTCAATTTTCTTAAATTTACCAAGACTTGGGTTTTGGCCTAAGATGTGATCTATTCTGGAAAATGTTCCATGTGCACTTGAAACAATGTGCATTCTGTTGCTTCTGGATGGAATGTTCTTCATATATCTGTTATGTCCATCTGGCCTAATGTGTCATTCAATAACACTGTTTCCTTATTGAATTTCTGTCTGGATGATCTATCCATTGATGTAAGTGGGGTGTTAAAGTCTCCTATTATATATTTCTCTCTTTATGTATGAAAATATTTGCTTTATGTAATTAGGTGCTCCAATGTTGGATGCATAAATATTTATAATTGTTATATATTCTTGTTGGATTGTCCCCTTTATCATTAGGTAATGCCCTTCTTTGTCTCTTGTTATATAGTCTTTGTTTTACAGTCTATTTTGCATGATAGAAGTATTGCTATCCAGGCTTTGTTCTTCACTTCCAATTGCATGGTAAATATTTTTCTATCTCTCCACTTTAGTTTGTATGTGTCTTTATGTCTCAAGTGAAATATCAATGAATCTTGCTCTATCCTTAACCTCTGCAGTAATTACAAAGGACTAATACTTTCTACTTTATACATTTCTATACTACTTACATTTTGTGTGGTTTTATTTCTCATAATTAAGAAAAATAATAAAATTTATTTTTAATTTTATCATTGGGTAAGGTTAAATAAATCATGGTATATGCATACTATTTAATACCCTGAGATCATTAAAAAATGAAATACATTTTTATATGCTAACATGGAAAAATATATATATTATTGAGATAAGTAAGCAATAGAATAATATGCACAGTATCATCCAGTTTTTAAAAAACCCAAATCTATATAAATATACACATCTGTACTCATATGTTTGTATGTAAAGACAGAGCAAAAGATCTAGGATACAAATCAAACTCAATATAGTAGTTATCTGTAAATAGTGATGGGGAAGAGGCAGCATGAGGAAGGCTTTAATTTTTTATCTCATATCTTTGTATTATTTAAATTTTCAATAAGCATTACTTTTGTTAATATGATATTAATATTATTATATTATTATTATGATTATATTGAAATTGATATATTCTTTTATTTATTATTATTATTTAAAAATATATTTGATACATCCAATGGAATGTATCTTTAAAAAAATATTTTATTTATTTATTAGAGAGAGAGAGAGAGCAAGTGAGCATGAGTTGGGGAGAGGCAGAGGGAGAAGGAGAGGGAGGAGCAGACTCCTCACTGAGCAGGGAGTCTAAAGACAGGCATGATCTGAGGACTGAACTTGATCTCAGAACCTGAGCCAAAGTCAGATGCTTAACTGACTGAGCCACCCAGATGCCACAATATAATATTCTTTTAGAAATGGGTTGGCCACTAAAGAGAGCTTCATTTGGTCCCCCAAATCCACATTATATAGTAATTTTACAATAATAAGTATAAAATAGTCTATTATTAAGAACACTGAGCTAACTGCTCAAAGCCTAGCTGAGGATTTCCTATGCAGTATGAATGTGAATATAAAAGATCATACTGTGGCCCAAACTTTTCCCTCCCAGTACATTTTCAATTTCCTGGTGTCTAATATATGACCAATAAATCAAGATTAATATAATCAAGTAGACAAAAAGTGAATACTTCCATGCTCTGGGTTTTCATTTTTTTTTAATTTTTATTTATTTATTCATGAGAGACACAGAGAGAGAGGCAGAGACACAGGCAGAGGGAGAAGCAGGCTCCATACAGGGAGCCCGATGTGGAGCTCAATCCTGGGACTCCAGGATCATCCTCTAAGCAGAAGACAGGCGTTTAACCACTGAGCCACCCAGGCGTCCCTGGGTTTTCAAATGGAAACCTAAATAAGTTCTTATATTAATTGCTAAGACTGCAATAACAAAGTACCACAGACTGAATGACTTAAACAGCAGAAATTTACTTTCTCACAGTTCTTGAGGCTAGAAGTCAATATTAAAGTATTAGCAGGGTTGGTTTCTTCTGAGGCTTTTCTTCTTGGTTTGTAGATGGCCATCTTCCTGTGTCCTCATATGTCTTCATTCCGTATGTGTTTGTGTCCTAATATCCTCTCTTTATAAGGACACCAGTCATAATGATTAGGGCTCACACTAGTGACCTCATTTTAAATTAATTACCTCTTTAAAACACCCTATCTCCAAATACAGTCACAGTCTGACATACTGGGGGTTAGGAGTTCAACATATGAATGTTGGGGGAACATAGTTCAGCCCACAGAAGTTCAAGTATTTAGGAATCACATCTATTTCTAAAAAGGTAAATAGCTACAACTATATCTAACTTTAAAAGGGAAACCAGAGAATTTAGTATGAAACTAGTATGCAAATGAATTCTCAAAAGATGCGTGAAACTTTTACTTAAAATGATTAATGGCCCTTTTTGAAGATAACCAACTGGTCAATACATTATTCTGATTATATGTGGATTTTCTGACAGATTATGCCTATCTCTTTCCTAAATTCATCCCCTATTTCACTTATCCTTGGACTCTACTAAATTTCTAACATCAAGTGCATCCAAGATCTTCCTATCAAGATCTTCAAAATACAGACAGATACTATGATGCTGAATAAGATCATCTATGGAAAAGAGTCTTATGAAAACAAAATTATTATTATGGGATTTGTTTCTAGTATGATCTATGGAAAAAGATTTGGACTCGTGTTAAAAAAAAGAATTTGTGAATCTTGTAGAATCAAGGATGATATACTATATAATATTCTGGACTATGGTTCAGATAATCTGGGCTTTAGTTCTTTCTGTGCACTAGAATCAACATGACTAGATCAACATATGTTACTTCTTTTGAACTCATTTGTTCTACTTACAAGATAGGAGTGCATGGCTTTTGACAATATATTATGTTTATATTTATATATATATAAATATATATATATATTTACAAAGGTATAGCCCTAAAATATATATCCTTATATATTTTACAAATATATATTATAAATATAATAAATATAAAAATATTTTTATAAATAAATAAAATATATATGTATATAAATAATTATAGTCCTAAAATATATTATGCTTCTTAGAAAAAAGATCTTTTAGGTCCTTTCCAATTAATGTTAATAACAATAACAATAATAGTATCTGCTACTATTTATTTTGTGCTTATCATATGCTAGGCACTATGCCATGAGACTTACATATATCATCTTATTTAGTGCTCTACACATGATTTAAGATAGCTACTTTTATAACAATCTTACAGATGAAGAAAGTGAAATTTAGTCCAAAGGTAATATATATATTACGTGGAAAGGCAAGATTTGATCCTGGGTATATCTGACACCAAAGTCTGTGCTTATTTGCTACTGTTACAATGCTCTTAGTGCATTAGAGATTGGGATTAATCAGTAATTGTGTTAATTCCTCAGGTTTGTCATAAGAAGTTCCACAAACTGGGTGGCTTAAAGAACAGAATTTATTCTCTCATAGTTCTGGAGACTAGAAGTCTGGAATTAAGGCTTAGGCAAGGTCATACATATTCTCTAAGTTTCTAGGAGAAAATCCTTCCTTGCCTCATCCTAGCTTCTGGTGTTCCTTGGCAATACTTGGTGTTTTTTTGGTTTGTGGCAACATAATTCATTCTTATTTTGTCTTTGCATGACCATCTCTCTCTGTGTATCTAAATTTCCCTTCCTTTATAAGTACATCTGTCATAGGGCCTACCCTAGGGCAGTATGATCTCAACTTGATTACATCTGTAAGGACCATATTTTTAAAATTTTATTAGTTTCAAAGGTAGAATTTGGTGATTCATCAGTTGCATATAACACCCATTGCTCATTACATCAAGTGCCCTCTTTAATGCCCATCACCCAATTACCCTTCCCCACACACACCTCACATCCTGCAACCCTCAGTTTGTTTCCTAGAGTTCAGTGTCCTTTATGGTTTGTCTCCCTCGCAGTTTTCATCTTATTTTATTTTTCTTTCACTTACCCTATGTTCATCTGTTTTGTTTCTTGATTACACATATGAGTGAAATCATATGGCATTTGTTTTTCTGTAACTGACTTATTTCACAAAGCATAATACCTTCTAGTTCTATCTACAACCTTGCAAATGGCAAGATTTTATTCTTTTTGATGGCTAATATTCCACTATGTGTATATACACACACAAACACACACACACACACACACACACACAATGTATTCCACTGTGTGTGTGTATACATCTTTATTGCAAGGACCATTTTTAAGAAAATATTTTATTTATTTATTTGAGAGAGAGAGTGAGCAAGTAAAAGAGAGAGAGCACAAGTAGGGGGAGAGAGAGAAGCAGATTCTCCACTGTGCATGGAGCCCCATATGAGGCTTGATCCCAGAACTCTAGTATCATGACCTGAGCCAAAGGCAGACACTTAACCAACTGAACCATCCAGGTGCCCAAGGACTGACTTATTTATCTATATCTATATCTAATCTATCTATATCTATATCTATATCTATATCTATCTATATCTATACCTATATCTATATCTATCTATATTTATATATATCTATATCTATATGTATATCTATCTATCATCTATCATCTTTAAAGATTTTATTTATTTATTCATGAGAAAGGCAGAGACATAGGCAGAGGGAGAAGTAGGCTCCATGTGGGAAGCTCAATGTGCAACTTGATCCCAGGACCCTGGAATCATGCCCTGAGCTGAAGGCAGACACTCAACCACTAAGTCACCCAGGTGTCCCTAAGGACCATATTTTTAAATAAATTAACATTTACTGGTTTTGGGTGGTTATAAATTTTGGAGGGAGCTTTTCAACCCAGTAAAAGAACCATTAAGCAGAAAAGAAATGGAAAAACTTTTACGGTATGTTTGATTATGGTTTTCTTAAGCTATAGAATCTGAATAAAAGGTTATGTGATTTGAGGTCTTCATTTATTTGGCAGTAATATATTCTTTGCCATTGCCAAATAATGTACCTACTAGCAGTAATATGTCATATTGTATTTACTTCAATGTGTGCAAAATTCACCCATTTTGAATTTATTTGAAACAACCCACAAATTCATTGGGTAATAAGGGACTACTGATATTCATTAGGCATATTGGTCGGCTTCTAGGCAAGGCTTACCAATTCATCCCAGATACTTGGTTGTCTAATACTTTCTGAAAAATAAATTTCAAGGCATTGCCTAGAAACCAATGATAGTCTTTAGAAGTTCTTTGTAAGTCTAAATTTTAATCTTCTGGTTACAATAAAATCTAATTTCAGCTTATTAATCCCACTGTCTTTGAGAACCCTGACATAAAAAATGTTATAACTGAGATTGTTCATACTTAACATTTACAAAGCAGTTTACTCTTATATACTTTTACTCCCATATAATTTCATGCTTGCTAGCTAACAACAAATCTGTAACACATCACTAAACTCATCTCCTTTTATAGAAATTGAGGTTCAGAGAAGTTTACTTACCAAAGACCACAGAGCTAGTAAATGATAGAGCTGTAACTGCAACTCAGACCTTCTGTCCCTAAATCCCGTGCTCTGTCTCATTATGCCCCACTGCAGAACCAAGAAGCAAAATCTAATCTTATTCTTTATTATATTGATAAATCTGAAAGCCATCAGGAAAAAAGTGCTTGGAATCAGAATTCTAGTGTCAAAGGAGCTTAAAAATCATGCACTGTATTTTCCTTACGATGAGTGATGTTGAGCTTCTTTTCATGTGTCTGTCAGCCACCTGTATGTCTTCTTTGGAGAAATGTCTATTTATGTCCTCTGCTCATTTCTTAACTGGATTATTTATACTTTGTGTGTTGAGTTTGATAAGTTCTTTATAGATTTTGGATACTAACCCTTTATCATGTAAGTCATTTGCAAATATCTTCTCCTATTCCAAGGGTTGTCTTTTGGTTCTGTTGATTGTTTCCTTCACTGTGCAGAAGCTTTTCATCTTGATGAAGTTCTAATAGTTCATTTTTGCTTTTGTTTCCCTTGCTTCTGGAGTTGTATCTAGATGCAATGACCAATGTCAAAAAGGTTGCCTATGTTCTGTAGGATTTTGATAGTTTTCTGTCTCACATTCAGGTTTTCACCCATTTTGAATTGTGTGTGTGTGTGTGTGTGTGTGTGTGTGTGTGTAGTGTAAGAAAGTGGTCCAAATGGATAAAGAAGTTGTGGTATATATCTACAATGGACTATCACTCAGCCATCAAAAAGAATGAAATGTTGCCATTTGCAATGATATAGTGGAGTTAGAATGTATTATGCTAAGCAAATAAGTCAGCCAGAGAAAGATAAACACCATATGATTTCATTCCTATGTGGAATTTAAAAAACAAAACATGGGGAAAAAGAGAAAGACAAAGCATGAGACAGACTCTTAACTATAGAAAACGAACTGAGGGTTGCTGGAGGGGAGGTGGGCAGGGGGATGGGTTAAACAGGTGATGAGTATTAAGGAGGGCACTTGTTGAGATGAGCACTGGTTCTTGTATATAAGTGAAGAATCACTAAATTCTACATCTGAAACTAATATTACACTGTATGTTAACTTGCTGGAATTTAAATAAAAACTTAAACAATCAAACATTATGACCACAAAAGTCCTTGAACAGACAAAATAATCTTGAAAAACAAAACTGGAGGTATCACAATTCCAGACTTCGAGTTATATTACAAAGCTGTAGTAATCATCATGGTACTGGCACAAAAATAAACACATAGATCAACAGAACAGAATAGAAAGCCCAGGATTAAATCCACAATTATACAGTCAATTAATCTTCAAAAAAGCAGGAAAGAGTGGTCAAAAAGAAGAGAGATATAAACCAAGAAACAGTCTTTTAATAACTATAGAGAACAAATAGATGGTTACTAGAGAGGAGGTATGAGGGGAGAATTGGTCAAATAGGTGATGAAAGAAAAAGAAATCATACATGTGCAACATCATCTAAAGAGCTCAAATCCCAGCAACTGCATTGATGCTACTAGGAAGGCTCTGAACTGAGTTGAGCTTACAAATGACACCACACTGGTGTGATTGAGTTCACTGACAATATATAAGAATGAAGATAGAGAATTTTGGCCTCTAGATAAAACAGCAATTGAATATCAAATTTCTCATTAAGGAGCTCAACTGAGCGAATAAGGGAGTTATAGATTGAAAAGTAAAAGACAACTGCAGGTCTTTTACTGCACTATAGATAGCTTATCTAGTTTTGGTATTAGGGTAATGCATTTGACAAGGTACAACATCCATTCATGATAAAAAAAAATTCTCAACAAATTAGGTTAAGTGAAAACATCCCTCAACATCATAAAACCAAAAACTAATATCCTCAATGGGGAAAACCTGAGAACTTTTTCTTTATGATCAGGAACAGGAATGTCCACTCTCACCACTGTTATTTAACATAAATGTAAGGTGTAGCTACAGCAGACAATGAAAATAATTGAAACATATCCAAGTTGGCAAGGGAGAAGAAAATCTTTCACTATTTGCAGATGACTATTTGCAGATTCACTATTTGCATGCTATATAGGAAACCCAGGGGACACCTGGGTGGCTAAGTAGTTAAGCACCTGCCTTCGGCCCAGGGCATGATCCTGGGGTCCTGGGATCAAGTCCCACATCAGGCTCCCTGCATGGAGCCTGCTTCTCTCTCTGCCTGTGTCTCTGCCTCTCTTTCTCTCTCTGTGTCTCTCATGAATAAATAAAATCTTTTTTAAAAAAAAGGAAACCCAGAAGACTCCACCAAAAAACTGCTAGAGCTGATATGTGAATTCAGTAAAGTTGCAGGATAGCAAAATCAACATAGAGAAATCTATTTGCAGGATAGCAAAATCAACATAGAGAAATCATAGAAATTATTGCATTTCTATACAGCAATAATGGAGGAGCAGAAAGACAAATTCAGAAAACAATTCCACTTACAATTGCAACCAAAATAAGAAGATAACTAGGAATAAACCTAACCAAAGAGGTACAATACCTGTACTCTGAAAACTAGAAAACACTGATGAAAGAAATTGAAGAGGATACAAAGAAATGGAAAGATACTCCATGCTCATGGATTAGAAGAACAAATATTAAAATGTCTATACTAACCAAAGCTATCTACACATTCAGTGTTATCCTTACCAAAATACCACCACTATTTTTCACAGAGCTACAACAAACCATCCTAAAATTTGTATGGAACCACAAAATACCTCAAATAGCCAAAGCAATCTTAATAAAGAAAAGAAAAGCTGGAAGCATCACAATTCTGGGCTTAAAGTTATATTACAAAGCGATAATGATCAAAGCAGTATGGTACCGACACAAAGATAGACACATTTGTTCTATCTATCAAAAGAACAGAATAGAAAACCCAGATATGAACCCACAAATATATGTTCAACTGATCTTGAACAAAACAGGAAAAGATATCCAATGGGAAAAAGACAGACTCTGTAACAAATGGTGTTGGGAAACCTGGACGGCGACATGCAAAAGAATAAAACTACAGTACTTTCTTACACCAAACACAAAAAAAATAAATTCAAAATGGATGGAAGATTGAAATGTGAGACCTGAAACCATAAAGCCTAGAGGAGAACACAGGCAGTAATCTCTCTGATGTCAGCCATAGCATCTACTATTTTTAGGTACAGCTCCCGAAGCAATGGAAATAAAAGGAGAAATAAACTATGGGGACTATAGCAAAAATAAAAAGCTACTGTACTTCAAAGGAAGCAATCAATAAAACTAAAATGCAGCCTAAGGAATGGGAAAAGGTATTTGCAAATGACATATCCAATAAAGGATTAGTATCTAAAATATGTGAAGAACTTATACTCCTAAATGCTCAAAACTCCTAAAACAAATAATCCAATTAAAAATGGGCAGAAGGCATACACAGGCATTTCTCCAAAGACATCCTCATGGTCAAAAGACACATAAAAAGATACTCATCATCTCTTATCATCAGGGAAATGTAAATGAAAATCACAATGAGATATCACCTCACATCTATAAAATGGCTAAAACAAAAAACACAAGAAACAAGTGTTGGTATGGGTGTGGAGAAAGGGGGACTCTCTTGCAGTGTTGGTGGGAATGCAAACTTGCACAGCTACTGTGAAAATATTATGGGGGTTCTTCAAAAACTTAAAAATAGAACTACTCTATGATGCATTGATTGTACTACTGAGTGATCACCCCAAAAATACAAAAACAGTAATTGAAGAGATACATGTCCCCATATATTTACTGCAGCATTATTTATAATAGCCAAAATTGGAAGCAGACTATGTGTGCATTGATGGATGAAGATGTAAATATATGCAATCAAATATTATTCAGCCCCAGAAAAGAATGAAATCTTGCCATTTGCAAACAAAATGGATAGAGGTAGAGAGTATAATGCTAAGTGAAATAAGTTGGTCAGAGAAGGATAAATACCCTATGATTTCATTCATAGGTAGAATTTAAGAAACAAAACAAGGAAAGAAAGAAACAAGAAACAAAACAAGCACAGGAAAAAAAGATGAAGATAGGCAAACCAAAAAATAGAGTCTTAACTATAGAGAACTAATTGGTGATTACAAGAGGGTAGTTAGTTTGGCAGATGGATGAAATAGGTGAGGGGAGTAGCGAGTACACTTATCATGATGAGCATTGAGTAATTGTGAATCACTATATTGTATACCTGAAACCAATATACTACTCTGTCAAGTATATTGGCATTAAAATAAAAAACTTAATAAAATGTGTAATATAAATATTATATAATTAATGAATTACAATTGTTAATCCCATGAAGTGAGAATAAAAAGTGGCTATATAAAGTGGCTACATAAATACTTACGGTTATGTCTGAAAAAATAATGTGAAGTTAAATGTTTGTTAAGACTCATCTTTAGCTTACACATTTTTAGTGGAAAATTACTTAATCTCTTTACAGTGGTAGTATAAATTGAAGATTAAGCCAGATGGGGGTGAAGAGTGAAGAAGAATACGTAAATATATTGCAACTGTGATGGTGAAGGACTTATCCCTTTAAATTTCCTCATGGTACCCTTACTCCATACCTTGAAGAGGGAATGAATTGTGCAGGAAGACAAGGTACCTAGGACAACAGTAATGAAGCAAGAGCCTGGGATCACTATGGCCAATAGCATGGTTACTTCTGCCTTTCTCTATCATAAATTCTGGTAACTTACAATTCCTGTGCTACAGCCAAAGGGGCCACTGATATGTTCTGCTGTATCTCTGGATAAGCTCTGGGTATGCTTCCTGAAAAATACCATCCTAAACTTTCCATTTAATTCAGTATTCCTGGGAAAGTTGTTCAATTTATAGGCTTTTATGTAATTGACTTTTAGATAGAAAGAAGGATACAATTCTGACCAATACAATTTACAATACTATCTTACCTTTTTCTGCTGGGCTCAAAACAGTTACTGTAAAAAGAAAGAGAAAGTTAAAAATTAGTGATATTTTAAAACATTTTCATTTCCCTTTTTAAAGATTTATTCATTTATTTACTTATTAGAGAGAGAGAGAGAACAGATGGAGAATGAGTCTTAAGCAGACACAAACTACCAAAACTGGAACAGGAAGAAATAGAAAACCTGAACAGGCCAATAACCAGGGAGGAAATTGAAGCAGTCATCAAAAACCTCCCAAGACACAAGAGTCCAGGGCCAGATGGCTTCCCAGGGGAATTTTATCAAACGTTTAAAGAAGAAACCATACCTATTCTCCTAAAGCTGTTTGGAAAGATAGAAAGAGATGGAGTACTTCCAAATTCGTTCTATGAGGCCAGCATCACCTTAATTCCAAAACCAGACAAAGACCCCACCAAAAAGGAGAATTACAGACCAATATCCCTGATGAACATGGATGCAAAAATTCTCAACAAGATACTGGCCAATAGGATCCAACAGTACATTTATTTACTTATTAGAGAGAGAGAGAGAACAGATGGAGAATGAGTCTTAAGCAGACTTTGTGCTGAGTGCAGAGCCTGATGTGGGGCTCGATCTCTTAACCTTGAGATTAGGACCTGAGCCGAAACCAAGAGTCAGACACTTAATCACTACACCACCCAGATACTCCAAATTAATCCAAAAATTTTGAGCAATTTATTCAATGGAATACTTTAGGAAACAACTAGCCTGCTAAGATGAGGGAAGGCATGGATGATTAAATACATCCTTTGCTCCTTCTTCATCTTAAACCTAAGAATTTCTACTCATTTATCAATATATAACTAGATTTTTTAACAGACATATATAACTAGATTTTTTAAAAATCCCACCAAATCAAAACTGTTGAGCTATCTAGGAGCTTAAAAGCCAATCAATTAGGAGATGACTATTCATTTTCTCAAAGTATTCACTGGAAAGATCTTTAAATATCACGTTTCTCTTATATATTTAGAGTTGATTTAGAGTGGAGGTTGCATGATAGCTCAGAAGTCAAACTGCCTGGTTTTTAAAAACCCAGTTGCACTATTTTGTGACCTTAGGCAGGTTCCTTACTTCCCTAACTTACTTACCTCCCAAGGTTACTTGAGATTCAAACAAGTTAATGCATGTAACTGCTGTTTAACATCGTGTCTAGCACAAGGCAAGTATATAATAAATATTAATACTTCTTATTTTTGAACTATGATTTTGTATAATATCACAACTGTAAGAAACTTTAGCAATTATCTGGTTTATCTGTCTCATTTTACAACTGGGAAAAAAGAACTAGAGTAGTACCAAATGATTTGCTCAAGGTCATAGAGTAAGTCACTTGTAGAGCTGGGACTAAATTCTAGCCTCCAAGGCCTTTTTCATGTACTGTGTCTACCTTTCCCAATCATTCTTTGCTGCCTTATATGATATATACATAATTTTTGACAGAATGATATTTGAACAATGAAGCCTACCTATCTTTAGTCACCACCATCTGTGTCATTTATATTAGGTGTTAATGCAAAGTGAAACTATAAGGCATGCCTTTCAATCTTGAGAAACTATTGAATTAAGATGGTTTTCAGGTTCGCTTGGGTGGCTCAGTCGGTTAAGCATCCGATTCTTGATTTCAGCTCAGGTCATGATCTCAGTGTTGTGGAATCCAGTTCTGCGTCGAGCTCCATGCTGGGTGTAGAGCCTACTTGGGAGTGTCTCTCTCTTCCTCTGCCCCTCCCCCCCCCACTTGCATGTGTTCTCTCTCTTTAGAAAAGAAAAAAAATAATTTAAAAAATACATGGTTTTCAGACACAATGATAAATACTTAATGTCAGAAAAACATAGAAAAATCCTAACAGAGAATGATACTATATTCTAGGGGCTATTTCCTCAGGTCATTCATCAGTTATACTTTGTATTTCTCTTCATTTCCAGGTCTGTTTTTGTAGAGTCTTAAAAGTTTATCCTTTTAATCATCATTTGAATGAACCTTGTTAAAGCTATTCTATGTTATTTGTGCAAAAATCTGACAAGGTAATGTCCTCTTATTTATAATACACCTGCCTGGAGATGGATATTCTTTTTTTTCATTTCCAGTTAAAAAATTCTGGTTAAGAATGATTGAAAGAAGCATATATTCTCCTTTGACAATACAAATGGAAATGGAAACAAGAAGCCTTGGTGGATCAACCTAGGATTCATGATTTTGCACATACATGTGGCATGACCGAATCAGTTGAACTAGGCTCTGAATTGGGTTAATAACTTCTCATTAAAATGGAGTGAGAGAGAGTAGAGTTGCTTAGAGACCAATCTTAATAAAGACTGGCTGATAAATTGATGTTTGGTATATCTCTTTCTGCCTCTGTGGCTGAACAATCACTGGTAAGCAAAAAGTGGAGGTCTGCACTACCATTTGCTTGACCACTTGCTGTAATACTTGTGGGTGAGGGAAGGCAATCATTCAGTGCTTTGAAGATATCAGACTGAGACAATGTGTGCACAGAAAAATGAGTGGAAACGAGTGAAGTCTCTGGGGGAAAACAGCTGTCTTTAAGTAATCTTATGTCTGTCATGGTGTAAATGGGATTGGTTTATATGACTCAAGAACTGTGGATAGAAACAGAATTAATGGGTAAAAGCTGCAGGTCAACACATTTTAGCTCACTATAAGAAAAAATGATGATTTTGATGATGATGATGATGACTATGATGATGGATTGGCAGCATTGGAAAGGACTGAGTTTCCCATTACACACATTTGGAAATGTTGCACAGGACACTTCCACATGAGTTAGGCATTTGACTGTTAAAGTTCCTTATATTCCTAAAATCCATAAGGATGAAATAAGCCTGAGGGGAAAAATATATTCTTGCAAAATTCCCTGTTGGAAGTTACACATTTCTGAAGAAAAAAAGAAGTGCCTTTATTATAAAACATTGGGGGCACTTATCTTAGTAGTTCTGCTTTCCCTTTAGTGATCTTTGTAATATTGCCCTTCTCACTATTAAAGGAAGAGACTAAGAATATGTCCTTATTTATTTATTTATTTATTTATTTATTTATTTATTTATTTTGTCAGTCATATTTAAAATGAAAATGTTATTACTTGTGCTGTTTAATTTTACGTGTCAACTTGACTAGGCTAAGGGACACCCAGATAGCCAGTAAAATATTATTTCTGGGTGTGTCAGTGAGGATATTTCTGGAAGAGATTAGCATTTAAATCAGTAAACAGTAAGGATCACCCTCACCAATTTGACATGAGCATCATTCAATTCTTTGAGGGTCTGAATAGAACAAAAATGTGGAGAAAAGGCAAATTTGTTGTCTGATTGACTTAAAACATCTATCTTCTCTTGTATTCAGACATTGGCATTCCTGGTTCTCAGGCCTTTGGACTTGGATTAAAACTTATACCATTAGTTCCCCCAGTTCTCACGCTTTCAGATTTGTGCTGGAACTACACCATTGGCTTTTCTGGGCCTCCAGCTTGAAGAAGGCAGATCATGGGTCTTAACTTCAGTAATCACCTAAACTAAGCCCTCATAAGCTAAATCCCTTCCTATAAATCTCTATATATCCTATTAGTTCTGTTTCTTTGAAGAATTCTAATAGAATGCTAGAACACAGATGAAACTCAAAAATTTCATGCACAGTGAAGAAGTCAGATAGAAAACACTGTATATATTGTACAGTTTTGTTTGTATGAATGTCTAGAAAAGGTAAGTTTTAGAAAAAGAAAGCAGATCAGTGGTTGCCTAGGGCTGGAGGTAAAAGTGAGGTGCTGCAAATGGGCATGAAGAAACTTTTTGGGGTGACAGAAAAGTTTTATAACTATACCAGGTGATGGTTGCAGAGTTCCATATATTTATGAAAATCACTGAACTTAATACTTGCAATGGGTGGATTTTATAGTAATTTATACTTTAATAAAGCTGTTTTAAAATAATAAATAAAATGAAAATGCTGCAGTTGTCATTGTAAACTTTTACAAAATTGATCTTTTATCAAGAAATCTCTTGGATATGTAAATGTACACTTAGTCATTCTAGGAGTAACTTACCAGGTATGATTGTATAGTGATGTGCTGATATGTGTAATACATCTGCTTTGTTCCTTCAAATTTTAGCTCACTACTGGGATGTTAAATACTTGAAGTTATCATCAAATAGATTTTTGCACTGTTTCTCCTTTTTTCTTTCTTCTAATTACTGATTCTTAAAACTAGGTGTGGAGAAAAGGTATGGAAATGTGGAGTGCATGCAAGGGCTTTTCATCACACACAACTAGTGTTAAAATCAAAGCATATCTCATAAAATTTCTCTAAGTAGATGCATACTGTAGGGTTGCCAGAACGGGAATGTTAGAATAACCCTAATTTGAGGCAAGTTGGAGATGGTCAACAAATGTACTAGAAAGGACATGGAAGAAATTCTACAACAGTGATGTCCAATAAAAATATAATGCAAGCCATGTAATTTATTTTTCTAGTAAGAACATTTCAAGAATTTAAAAAATACAAAGGGAAGTTAACTTTAATATTTTACTTAGTCCAATATAATAAAAACATCATCATTTCATCATGTTATGCACATAAAATTATTAATACTTACATTCTTCTTTTTGTATGAAATTTTTGAAAGCTGGTCTGTACAATATGCTTCAGCACATCTCAATTCGGATGCCATATATCAAGTGTTTAATAGCCACATGTGGCTAGTGGCTGCCATTCATTGGAATACAAGTCCATTTGAGCTTTACTATCTAATTTGGTATTATTTTAAATAACATTATTTATTGTTTAAAAATAAATAAAGTAAAATATTTTTTATTATAGTGATCCTAAAGTTTCACGTGGTTTTAAAGTAATGTATTCAATGTCAAGATGAGTATATTTGATACCTACTTTTTCCATTAGATGTGTCTTAGACTTTAGGTTAGGAGAGGGAATAGAATTCAAAATGGAGAACCTAGATACATTTCTCATTATGTTCTGCTTCCTGAGAGCAAACTAACCACATGAGATTTCATTTACTCCTTTGAAAAAGTTACTCATACTAGGCATTCGTTTACTTTTTTGGCAGCCATTTTCAAACCTGATGATTTCAATACCCACCGAGGGAACTGATAAAAACAGATTATAGGACCTCCCTCATATAAAAAATCTCTAGGTGAAGGTAGAGGAATTCATACTTAAAAAAACTCAGTAGATGATTCTGATTATCAGCCAGGTATAAGAACTACTGGAGTTATTTTTGATGTTTGGTTTGATATCTTAGTAGTCAGGTGTGATACATTTAACTGTTTTGCATATGGATGACTTACACAACTATTTTAGATATGAGAATACAATGATTCACATAGGCATTCACATAGACTTAAATGAGTAACTTTTGCTTATTCAGAAACTTGGTTTCCAGAAAATATTCCTTCTGTGTTTGGGTTATTTTTTTCTTATTAGTGTTAATTTCTTCTGAATATTTTTGAAGGATTTCTTGTTTCTGAGTAGAATTATTTCCTGGACCTTTTTAAATCTCAAAATGGACAATGTTAATCACCAAAATAGCAGAGTAGGGAATTCCTAGGTTTTGTTTTTTCCCAAAAAGTTATAAATGAAGTGATAATTGTTAGAATCAACTTTTGCAGAATTCTATTATTTAATAAAAAATGTACAATAATCAAGAGGGAAAGTTAGTGAATAAAGAAGCTTTTACTTTTTGGTAAGAGAATGTTGTGGCATTTTAAATTTCCTGCTTACCATTCTTCATATCCAAGAACAGGAGGGGCTGTGAGAATAGACTGGTGCAGGTTTATAAATGCCAGAAGTAGCAGCAATACAGACCTTACTCACAAAGAATTGTAGTTGTGAGTGTTGATGGTCTGACAGCTACTTCAAAAAGTAACACAAAGCCTTCCCTGGCTTTTATTTGACTCAGAGCATTCCCAGGTCTGAGGCACCTTCCTGAGTCGCCTTTGCTGAAAATATTTATAGGCACAGGTATTGAATGCAGCAGCCTGGGGCAAAGGACAACACTTGAGACTGGCAATTAACAGAATAAAAAGCATAGGAAGGAAGAGATCAACAAAAGAGATCAGAAGAATAAAAATAAAATATATAAGTGAAGAGATACAATATAGAGAAAGCAACCAAATAGAGATCCTGGAGATGAACAGGACAATCATGAAATGAAAAATTTACTAGAGGGATCCAACAGCAGATTTGAGCAGGCAGAAGAAAGAATCAGTAAATATGAAGACAGGTTGACTTAAATTACCCAGTCTGAAGAGCAAAATGATAAAAAAAAAAAGTGAAAGAAAAATGAACAAAGCATATGAGACTTGTGGCACACTGTCAAATATACTATCATATGCATAAAGGGAGTTTAGAAAGAGAGCAAAAAAGGGGGGAGCAAAAAATATTTGAAGAAATGATGACACAAAACTCCACGAATTTGGTAAAAGACATGAATCTAAACATCCAGGAAGTTCAATAAACTCCACATATGATAAACTAAAGGATATACACAATCAGACACATTATAATCAAACTGACAAAACCAATACCAAAGAAAATATCTTGAAAGCAGGAAAGGATAAGCAACTTCACATACAAAAGTAATGAGATTAACATATGACTTCCCCATGGAAACCATGGAGGGCACAAAGCAGTGAGATGTGATATTTAAACTGTTGAAAGAAAAAAGAAAAATATCTGTCAGTCAAGAATTTGATAAATAACAAGAATAACCTTCTTTTTTAGATTATTTATTTATTCATGAGAGACAGAGACAGAGAGAGAAAGGCAGAGACACAGGTAGAGGGAGAAACAGGCTCCATGCAGGGAGCCCAACCCGGGTCTCCAGGATCACACCCTGGACTGAAGGCGGCGCTAAACTGCTGAGCCACCTGGGCTGCCCCAAGAATAACCTTCAAAAAATGAAGGATAAAATAAGACAGTCACAGTTAAACAAAACATGATGGAGTTCATCCTTGGTAGAAGTGTCCTTTAAGAAATAATGGAGTTGTCCAGGAAAAACCAAAGGGTGCTAATTATAATTCAATTCATTAAAAGAAATCAAGACTACTGGTAAATATAAATGTAAAGCCATAAATATTGCATTTTTGCTTTATAGTTTTATGTGGTATATGATTTAAAAGATAAATCCATAAGACAATAAGGATAAATGTATATTAACAGGCACACAGTGTATGAAGATGCAATATGGGAAAGTTACCAACATAAAGTGGAGACTGGAGCTAAAAAGGAGTCGAGTTTTGTATACTGTTATACTAAATTGATATTGATTCAAAATAATTATTTGAACCTAAGTATCATAAAATTAAAATATTAATTATATTACCAGGGTTGAGCACTATGAAAAAGACTAAAAAAATATAGAAAATGAAATTACATAAACTAAAATGAGTGCAGTAGAAAGAATCAATTAAAAAACAAGGATGAAAAAATAATAACAATGAAGTAAAAAAATAAGCCATTACTACATATATATTAGAAAGGCAAAACTCTAAAATACTAACACCAAATGCAGACAAGGATGTGGAGAAACAAGAAATCTCTTTCATTGCTGGTAGGAATGCAAAATGATGAAGATAATTTGGAAGACAGTTTTTCAAACACATCCATGTAAATAACAACCAAAAAAGACCTAGGGTCACTATACTAATAACAGACAAATTGATTTTAAATTAAAGATTGATATAAAAGATGGAGGAGAAAGGGAAGATGGCAATGGAATAAGATGGCTCTAGGCTGTCTCATCACAGGAAGAAAACTAGGTAACTATCAAATCATCCTAAACATACCAGAAACCAAACTGAAGACTGAAAGAACAAACTATACAACTAAAGGGAGAGAAGAGACCAAATTGAAGGTGGGACATATGGACACGTGATGTAGAAGAGAAAGGAACTGCAGATATTGCAGAGGGAATGGAGATGTGGTTGTGGAAAAGGATGAGAGAGAAAGAAGAGCACACAGGGCAATGCACAAGGAGAACATTTCCATAAAAGCCAATGTCTTGGAAAAGGAGAGCAGTTGAATTTGATGAGTTCTTACAAGCAGCAGGGCTTCAAGTTTGGAATTTTAAAGGTCAGCAGATTTGGCCGGGGTAGAGCCCTGAGGGAACTGTCCTGCTCCAGGAGAAAAGGTAGGCAAACACCTGGGGGCAGACAGCACAGAAACAGTGATTTGAAGAGCACCTAGTACAATCTTGGGTGGGTGGGGAGAGATTATTCACTCTTCTTGGAGTACTTCATTGGGTGGCAGCATCCATAGAGATCTCTGGGAAGAAACAAACTGGCTGGTGCCATTTCCCTCCCCCATCCCTCAGCATAACACAGATCCACATGCAGGAAGCAAACCAGTGCCAACACTGACTGCCTAACTAGCTTACACCGAGACCCACCCTGCTGTGCTCTGGCTAGAATGCCCTTCCCAGTCATTCTGGCCTCAGTCCCAATGCAATAGGCATCTCCCCCAGAGGACAGCACAAACTCCTGACCCCACCACACATCCTAACCAGAGAGTTCTGCAGGGCCTCAGTCCTCATGGAAGTGGTGTCAGGTCTCATTTCACAAGCAGGCCAGAGTACCCCTAGTTAAAACCCACAACAATCAGGCTGGGGACCAAACACTACACACAGCAAGCAAGGAGAGCCTCCACAGATGACTGGCCTGAAGGATAGAGTAGACAAAAGACAATAGCACAGTGCAAACAGTACACATCAGAGACACTCCCTGAAACATCAGGCCCCAGACACTACATGACCTCTTCATAAGGCCATTACTTTCAGGAGCAGGAGACATAATTGGCTTTTCTAACACAAAGAAGGCAGAGACTTAGACAAAATGCCAAGACAGAGGAATTTATCTCAAAATAAAGAACAAGATAAGGCTATGGCCAGAGATGTAAGCAAAATAGGTATAAATAACATGCCTGAAAAAAAAAATAACATGCCTGATGGAGAATTTAAAGCAACAATCATAAGGATACTCACTGGTCTTCAGAAAAAAAAAAAGAAGAAGACATCAGTGAGACCCTTACCACAGAAATAAAAGAGTTGAAAAAATAATCAGTCAGAGATGAAAAGTGCAATAAATGAGATTGGAAACAGGCCTCATGCAATGAACAGCAGGCTGGGACAAGCTGAGGAATGAATTAGTGACCTAGAAGACAAAATAATGGAAAATAATAATGCTTAACAAAACAGAGAAAAAAGAATTATGCAAGATGAGAATAGACCTAGCGAACTAAGTGACTCCATCAAATGTAATAACAGTTGTATTATAGGAGTCCCAGAAGAAGAAAAGAGAGAAAAGGGGGCAGCAAATTCATTTGAAGAACTAATAGTTGAAAACTTCCCTAATCTGGGGAAGAAAACAGACATGCACATTCAGGAGACACGGAGAACTCCCATCAAAATCAACAAATGCAGGCCAACACTAAGGCATATTATAATTACATTTGCAAAATATAGTGATAAAGAAAACATCTTAAAAGCAGCAAGACACAAGAAGTCCTTAATTTACAAGGGAAGACCCATAAGGCTAGCTGGAGATTTCTCAACAGAAACTTGGCAAGTCAGAAGGGAGTGGGACGATATATTCAAAGTGCCAAATGGAAAAAAATCTGTGGCCAAGAATACTCTATCCATCAAGAGGAGAGATAAAGAGTTTCCCAGACAAACAAAAACTAAAGGAGTCTGTGACCACTAAACCAGCCCTGCAAGAAATATATTTTTTAAAGATTTACTTATTTATTCATGAGAGAGACACACACACAGAGGCAGAGACAGGCAGAGGGAGAAGCACTCTTGCAAGGAGCCCGATGTAGGACTAGATCCCAGATCCTGGGATCACGCCCTGAGCTGAAGGCAGATGCTCAATCGCTGAGCCACCCAGGCATCCCCCTGCAAGAAATATTAACAGCGTCTCTTTGAGGGCCAAGGAGAGACCAAAAGTGACAAAGACAAGAAAGGATCAGAGAAAAGTCTCCAGAAATTATGGCAAAACAAGTAATGACATGGAAATAAGTACATATTTACTAATAATTACTTTACATGTAAATAGATCAAACACTCCAATGAAGACAAGGGGTAGTATCTGGGTGGTAAAGTCAAGAGTGTCTGACGCTTGGTTTCAGTTTGTGTCATGATCTGGGTCATGAGATCAAGCTCTATGTCGGGCTCTATGCTTAGTGCAGAGTCTGCTTGGGATTCTCTCTCCTCTCTCTCTCTCTACCCCTGAACACTACTCCCTCTCTCTATCTGTAAAATAAATATATTTTAAAAAGACGTCAGATGTCAGAATGGATAAAATACAAGACCCATCTATACAGTGCCTACAAGAGACTCATTTACTCACTTGCAGATAGAAAATGAGGGGATGGAGAAATATTTATTATGCAAATGGATGTCAAAAGAAAGTGAGTAGCAATACTCATATTGGAAAAACTACACTTTAAACAAAAACTATAACAGGAGATACAGAAGGCAGAGGAAGAATCAACAGTCAGCACTGATTTGGGGGCACAGCCTCTACACCATGAACTTCCTCAAAAACCCCAAGACTTGAGATGACCATGGAGGTACAAGAAGTGCAAGGAAGAAGAATTTAAAACAGGTTCACTCTCTGTGTTCATGCAATAGTGAAGAATATTGTCCAGGTGCTCATGAATTGGCACAAGAAGAAGGTCCTGGTCAATGTGAAAGCGGGGGACAAGCACTGCAACATGGTCGTGGAAAATGTCAAGGAGATGTTGTTGACCAAAGTTCTCAAGAGCAGCAAGGGCAAGAATTCCAAGTAAGTCAGCAAGGACTGCTGCATCTCCAAAATGTTTCTACTTGGGTACTCAGGTATTATGGTCCTGCAGAACCATCATTGCAGGTAAGTAGGGGCTCCTCCCCACCATCAGAATATCCTTACTCATCCTACAAAGACTGTAATGCCTTCGTAATGGGAATAAGAAAGCCCTGTGTTTCATCTAGTGGCAAAAAAAGGAAACGGTGGGCAGCCCAGGTGGCTCAGCGGTTTAGCGCCACCTTGAGCCAAGGGCCTGATCTCCCTCTGCCTGTGTCTCTGCGTCTCTCTCTTTCTGTGTGTCTCTCATGAATAAATAAATAAAATCTTAAAAAAAGGAAAGAGTACTATATCAAAGTAAAAGGGACAATCTAACAAGAATGTCTAACCATGGGGCATCTGGGTGTCTCAGTGGTTGGGAATCTGTCTTTGGATCAGGTCTTAATCCTGGGGTCCTAGGATCATATCCCATGTCAGAATCCCCACAGGGAGACTGCTTCTCCCTCTGCCTATGTCTCTGCCTCTCTCTCTGTATCTCTCATGAATAAGTAAATAAAATCTTAAAAAAAAAATCTAACCGGGAGGAATATTTATGCACCCAACATGGAAGCACCTAAATATATAAAACAATTAGTAACAAACATAAAGGCGCTCATTGATGATAATACAATAATAGTAGGGGAGTTTAACAAATCATAAACATCAATGGAAAGATAATTTAAACAGAAAATCAACAAGGAAACAATGACTGTGAATGACACAGATAGGCTTAACTGATATATTCACAACATTTTATCTAGTGAAATACACATTATTTTAAAATTTACACGGGATATTCTTCAGTATAGATCACATCCTGGATCACAAAGAAGGTGTCAAGTAAAACAAAGATTTAAATCATGGTATGATTCTTACAACACTATGAAACTAGAAGTCAATCACAAGAAAAACTGGAAGACCACCAGTACATGGAGGTTAAAGAACAAGCTACTAAATAATGAATGCATAAACCAGGAAATCAAAGAAGGAATTAAAAAGTTCATGCAAACAAATGAAAATGAAAACACAACAATCAAAAAATTTGGGATGCAAAAAAGTGGTTTTAAGATGGAAGTATATGGCAATACAGGCCTACCTCAAAAAGCACAAAAAACCTCAAATGAACAACTTAACTTTTTACCTAAAGGAGATAAAAGTCGAAATCCAGCAGAAGGAAAGACATAGTAAAGATTAGAGCAGAAATAAATGATACAGAAACTAAAAAAAAAAAAGTAGAATAGATGAATGAAATTAGGAGCTGGTTCTTTGAAAAAAACTAATAAAATTGATAAACCTCTAGCGAGACTTATGAAAAAGAAAAGAGAAAGGACCCAAATGAATAAAATCACAAGTGAAAGAAGAGAAAGAACAACCAACACCACATAAATACAAACTGTTATAAGAGAATATTATGAAAAACCAAACCCCAACAAAATTGGGCAACCTGTAAGAAATGGATAAATTCCTAGAAATATATAAACTATCAAAACTGAAACAGGAGGAAACAGAAAACTTGAACAGACTGACAACTAGCAAAAAAATAGAAATCATAAAATTCCCAACAAACAAAACTCCAGTGCCAGATGGCTTCCAGGGGAATTCTACCAAATATTTAAAGAAGAGGTAATATCTATTTTTCTCACACTATTTCAAAAAAATAGAAAAGGAAGGAATACTTTCCAACTCATTCCATAAGGCCAGCTAAATTACCCTTATACAAAACCAGATAAAGACTCCATTGAAAAAGTGGGCTACAGGACAAAATCACTGATGAACATGTTTGCAAAAATTCTAGCAAAAATCAAATCCAAGAGTACATTAAAACAGTCATTAACCATGATCAAGTGGCATTTATTCCTGGGCTGCAAGAGTGGTTCAATATTCACAAATCAGTGTGATACACCATGTTAATAAAAGAAAGGATGAGAACCATAAGATCATTTTAATAGACACAGAAAGAGCATATGACAAAGTACAACATCCATTTATGATAAAAAAAATACCAACAAAAGTAGGTTTACCGGGAACATACCTCAACATAATAAAGGCCATATATGAAAAACACACAGCTAATTCCTCAATGGGGAATACCTGGGCTCATTTCTTTCACAGTCAAGCAGAAGACAGGGATTTGGATTCTCACCACTACTATTTAACAGAGTAGTGGAAGTCCTACCCACAGAAATCAAAGAACAACAAGAAAAGGCATACAAAGCAGCAAGGAAACAGTCAAACTTTCACTATTTTAAGATGATATACCCTATATAGAAAACCCAAAAGACTCCATGAGAAAACTGCTAGAACTGATACACGAAAACAGTGAAGTTACAGGATACAAAATCAACATACAGAAATGTATTTCATTTCTATGCAATAATAATGAAGCAGCAGAAAGAGAAAAGAAGGAATCAATCCCATTTATAATTGCATCAAAAATCATGAGATATAGGGAATAAATCTATTCAAAGAGGTAAAAGACTTGTACTCTGAAAGCTAGAAAACACTGATTAAAAAAACTTGAAGATGACACAAAGAAATGGAAAGATATTCCATTTTCATAGATTGGAAGAACAAATATTGTTAAAATGTCTATACTACCCAAAACAATCAACACATTCAATGAAATCCCAATTAAAATAACAAGGACATTTTTCACAGACATAGAAAAAATAATTTCAAAATTTGTAGAGAACCACAAAAGAGCCTGAATAGACATAGCAACCTTGAGAAAGGAAACGAGAACTGGAAGCATAACAATTCTGTATTTCAAGTTATATAACAAGGCTGCAGTGATCAGAAAAGTATGGTACTAACAAAAACAGAAACATAGATCAATGGAACAGAATAAAATACCTGGAATGAATCCACATATCCATGGTCAGTTAATCTTTGACCAAGCAGGAAGAGATATCCGATGGGAAAAAGAAAGTATTTTCAACAAATGGTATTGGGAAAAACTGGACAGAAACATACAAAAGAATGAAACTGGACCACTTTCTCACACCATATACAAAAAAAAATTCAAAATGCATTAAAGATTGGAACACATGGGTAGCAGTCAGTTAAGCATCTGACTCCTGGTTTGGCCCCAGGTCATGATTTCAGGGCCATGAGATCAAGCCCTGTGTCAGATTACTTGCTCAGTATAGAGTCTGCTTAAGACTCTCTGTTTCTCTACTCTTCCATGCTGCTCTCTCTTCTCTAAAATAAATAAGTAAATCTTTTAAAAATGAATTACAGATCTAATGTAAGAGTTGAAATAATCAAAATCCTAGAGGGGAACACAGGCAGTAACCTCTTCAACATTGGCCATAGAAGTTTCTTTCTAGATATGTCTCCTGAGGCAAGGGAAACAAAGGCAAAAATAAACTATTGGGACTTCATCAAAATAAAATACTTCTGCATAGCAAAGTAACAATCCACGAACTAAAAGGCAATCTAAGGTACAGGAGAAGATATTTGGAAATAACATATCTGACAAAGGGTTAGTATTCAAAATATATTTAAAAAATGTATAAAACTCAACACTGAAAACTGAATTATCCAATTTAAAAATGGGTGGAGGACACGAATAGACATTTTTCCAAAGAAGACATCCAGATGGCCAACAGACACATGAAAAGAGCTCTACATCACTGAACATCAGGAAAATGCAAATCAAAACACAATGAGATATCATCTTACACAACAGGTTATGGCAAGGATGTGGAGAAAGGCGAACCCTCTTGTACTGCTGGTGGGAATGCAAACTGTTACAGCCACTCTGGAGAGCAGTAGGGGGTTTAATAAAAAAGTTAAAATAGTACTACCCAAAGATCCAACAATTGCACTACTAAGTACACCAAAAATACAAAAAAAAACTAATTCAAAGGGAGATATATACATTGATGCTTACAGCAGCATTATCTACAATAGAAAAATTATAGAAACATCCTGATGGTCCAGCAACTTAGGAATGAATAAAGGAGATGTGATATATATATATATATATATATATATATATATATATATATATATATATAAAGAAATATTAATCAACCATAAAAAATGAAATCTTGCCATTATAAATAACATAGATTGAGCTAGAGAGTATTAACACAATACAAATTAAGTCAGAGAAAGAGAAATACCATAAGATTTCATTCATATGTGGAACTTAAGAAAAACACCCAAAGAGCAAAGAAGAATAAAAGTGAGAGACAAAACAAGAAACAGTCTCTTAACTATAATTAAGAAACTCACAGTTACTGGAGGTGAAGGGTGTCTGTGGAAGGATGGGTTAAATAGGTGATTGGGATGAGGAGTGCATGAGTAATGAGAATTGGGTGTTGTATGCAAGTGCTGAATCACTGTATTGAACAACTAAAACTAATACTACATTATATGTTAAATAACAGGAATTTAAATAAAAATGTAAAAATTAATATAAGAGGCAGCAAATGATATTAATTGCTAAAGGGAATAACACATAAAGAATATGTAAAATTATAAAAATGCACAAAATGAACCACAGACAACCCCAAATATAAGAACCTAACATTAATAGAATAGAAGAGAACTATAGATGGTATTTAAATGTTAGCTTAACATCCTAAAAAAAAAAAAAAAAAAAAAAACATCCTGCAAAAAATTGAAAAAACTCAACAACGCAAACTACCCTCACATCTAAAGGAACTCACAAAGAACAGCAAATAAAAATTACAACAAGCAAAAGAATAGAGTTAACAAAGATTCAAGCAGGACTCAATGAAATAGATTCCAGAATAACTCTAGAACAGATAAAAAAAAACAGGAATTGGTTCTTTAAAAGAATTAATAAGATAGATTAAACCATTAGCCAGTCTTATTAAAAACAAAAAGACTCAAATTAATAAGATCATGAATGAAAGAGGAGAGATCACACCAATACCAAGGAAATACAAACGATTTTAGAAATGTATTATGAGCAGTTATACACCAATAAATTAGGCAATCTAGAAGAAATGGATGCATTTCTGGAAAACCACAAACAACCAAAACTGGAGCAGGAAGAAATAGAAAACCTGAACAGGCCGATAACCAGGGAGGAAATTGAAGCAGCCATCAAAAACCTCCCAAGACACCAAAGTCCGGGGCCAGATGGCTTCACAGGGGAATTCTATCAAACGTTTAAAGAAGAAACCATACCTATTCTACTAAAGCTGTTTAAAAAGATAGAAAGAGACAGAATACTTCCAAACTCATTCTATGAGGCCAGCATCACATTAATTCCAAAACCAGACAAAGACCGCAAGGAAAAGGAGAATTATAGACCAATATCCTGATGAAAACATATCCAACAATTCTCAACAAGACACTAGCCAATAGGATCCAACAATACATTGAGTAGATTATTCATCATGACCAAGGATTTATCCCCGGGATGCAATGTTGCTTCAACACTCATGAAAAAATCAATGTTATAGATCATATCAACAAGAGAAAAACCGGAAACCATATGATCCTCTCAATAGATGCAGAGAAAGCATTTGACAAATACAGCATCCATTCCAAATGAAAACTCTTGATAGTGAAGGGATAGAGGGAACATTCCTCAGCATCTTAAAAGCCATCTACGAAAAGCCCACAGAAAATATCATCCTCAATGAGGAAAAACTAAGAGCCTTTCCCCTAAGAACAAGAACATGACAGGGATGTCCACTCTCATGACTCCTATTCAACATAGTACTAGAAGTCCTAGCCTCACCAACCAGAAAACAAAAAGAAATAAAAGTCATTCAAATGGGCAAAGAAGAAGTCAAACTCTCCCTCCTGGCAGATGACATGATACTGTACATAGAAAACCCAAAAGACACCACCCCAAGATTGATAGAACTCATAAAGCCATGCGGCACTGTGGCAGGATACAAAACCAAAGCCCAGAAATCAGTGACATTTCTATACACTGAGTCTGAAGAAAGAGAAGTTAAGAAGTCAATCCCATTTACAATTACACTCAGAAGCATAAGATGCCGAGGAATAAACCTAACAAAAGAGGTAAAGTATCTATACCCTAAAAACTACAGAACACTTCTGAAAGAAATTGAAGAAGACACAAAGAGATGGGAAAAGTATTCCATGCTCATGGATTGGAAGAATTAATATTCTGAAAATGTCTATGCTCCCCAGGGTCAACACAGGATCAATGCAATCCCATTCAAAATACCATGGACATTCTTCAGAGAGTTGGAACAAATCATCTGAAGATTTCTGTGGAATCAGAAAAGACCCCAAATTGCCAGAGGAACGTTGAAAAAGAAAACCAGAGCTGGGAGCATCACAAGGCTGGATTTCAAGTTGTACTACAAAGCTGTGATCATCAATACAGTGCGGTACTAGCACAAAAACAGACACATGGATCAATGGAACAGAATAGGGAATCCAAAAACGGACCCTCAACTCTATGGTCAACTATTATTCCACAAAACAGGAAAGACTATCCACTGGAAAAACGACAGTCTCTTCAAAAAATGGCGCTGGGAAAATTGAACAGCCCCGTGCAGAACAATGAAACTAGACCATTCTCTTACACCATACACAAAGATAAACTCAAATTGGATGAAAGATCTAAATCTGAGACAAGAATCCTTCAAAATCATAGAGGAGAACCCAGGCAACACCCTTTTTGAACTTGGCCACAGCAACTTATTGCAAGATACGTTTATGAAGGCAAGGAAAACAAAAGAAAAAATGAACTACTGGGACTTAAGATAAAAAGCTTCTGCACAGCAAAAGAAACAGTCAACAAAACTAAAGGACAACCTACAGAATAGAAGATATTTGCAAATGACATATCAGATAAAGGGCTACTATCCAAGATCTATAAAGAAGTTATTAAACTCAAAGGCAATGAAACAATCCAATCATGAAATGGGCAGACGATATGAACAGAAATTTCACAGAGGGAGACATAATCATGGCCAAAAAGCACATGAGAAAATGCTCCACATCACTTGCATACCAGAAAATACAAATCAAAACCACAGTGAGATATCACCTCACACCAGCGGGAATGGAAAAATTAACAAGACAGGAAACAATATTGGAGAGGATGTGGGGAAAGAGGAACCCTCTTGCAATGTTGGTGGGAATGTGAACTGGCACAGCCACTCTGGAAAACTGTGTGGAGGTTCCTCAAAGAGTTAAAAAAAAGAACTGCACTACGACCCAGCAATTGCATTACTGGGGTTTTACCCCAAAGATACAGATAAAGCGAAAAGCCGAGACACCTGCACTGCAATGTTTATAGCAGCAATGTCCACAATACCCAAACTGTGGAAAGAGCCTTGGTGTCCATCAAAAGATGCATGGATAAAGAAGATGTGGTCTACATATACAATGGAATATTAATCAGCCATTAGAAATAACAAATACCCACTGTTTGCTTCAATGTGGATAGAATTGGAGGGTATTATGCTGAGTAAAGTAAGGCAATCGGAGAAGGACAAACATTATATGATTTCATTCATATAGGGAATATAAAAAAATTGAAAGGGATTAGAGGGGAAAGGAGAGAAAATGAGTGGGAATTATCAGAGAGGATGACAGAACATGAGAGACTCCTAACTCTTGGAAACGAACAAGGGGGTGTGGAAGGGGATGTGGGCAGAGGGAAGTGGTGACTGGGTGACAGGCACTGAGGAGAGCACTTGACGGGATGAGCATGGCTTTTTTACAATATGTTGGCAAATCGAACTCCAATAAAAATATACAAAAAAAGAGAAACAAATACATTAGTCAGAGAAAGATGAACTACCAGATGATTTCATTTATATGTGGAATTTAAGAAACAAAACAAATGAACATGGGGAAATAAAAGAGACTAACCAAGAAACAGACTCTTAACTATAGAGAACAAATTATAGACAAGGGAAGGTGGAGGGGGGGATGACTGAAACAGATGATGAAGATTAAGGAGCGCATTTGTTATGATGAGCACTTGGTGTCATTCAGAAGTGTTGCATCACTATACCGTGCACTTGAAACTAATGTTGCACTGCATGTTAACTAACTGGAATTTAAGTAAAAACTTGAAAAAAGTGTTAGGTTGAGACTACAGAAAAACTAGGCAGATGATCAATAGGAAAACAGAGGACAGGAGGTGGGGCAAGATGGCGGAAGAGTAGGGTCCCCAAGTCACCTGTCCCCACCAACTTACCTAGATAACTTTCAAATCATCCTGAAAACATACGAATTTGGCCTGAGATTTAAAGAGAAAACAGCTGGAATGTTACATTGCGAAGAGTTCCCACTTCTATCTAGGTAGGAAGAGAGAAAAAAATAAAAATAAAGAAATAAAATAAAATAAATAAAGAAATAAAGAAATAAGAAAGCATCCAAGGGGGTGGGGCTAAGGCCAGGTGAGTGCCCCCAGGACAGGAAAGCACAGGCCCGGAGAAGCAGAAACTTTACCAACCTTCTTGGACGGAAAGCCGCTGGCAGGATTCCAGGAGGGGCAGTGATGCCCTCAGGCTCCCAGGGGAACTAACAGAGGAACTGCACCTGGGGTAGAGCGCTGCCACTCACTACGGGCCGAGCTCCCGAAAGAGCTGGAACACGCACTGGGGCAGGGCCCCGGGAGCAGCTCAGGTGGCAGATCACCGTGGAGGGCCTGCATGGCCCTGGCAGCGTGATTCCAGCAGTGAAGGCTCCGGAGCCAAGGGCGCTGGGGGACACAAACCAAGATCTGGCACTCCCCCAGGGACATGTGGGGGACAGGAGGACACAGGGCAGTAAGGACGCTCCTGCCCCGGAGCAGCCCCGAGCTGTGCAGATTGGTGTCCCGCCCACCCCCGGAGCATGCAGAACTCTGCAGACTGGTAGCTGCAGTAGTTACTGTGGGGCTGACTCCAGAGCTGGACGGCTGGCCGCCGCCACTGTTGTTCCTCCTGGTGTCACCTGGTAACTGGGATTGAGCAGGGGCGTGACAGGATAAACAGCTCCCACTGAGCCATGCACCTTGCAGGGGGCTGGGCAGTTCCCCCAGGTGCACACACCTGAGAATCAGCACAGCTGGCCCCTCCACCAGAAGACCAGCTGGAAGGACAGGAGAAAAGCAAGTTATTGACGAAGCACTGCTGGAAAGTTCCAGGGGAAGTCAAGGGATTTACAGTATATAGAATCAGAGGACACTCCCCCTTGTTTTTTGTTTTCTGTTTGTTCCCCCCCCTTTCTTTCCCTCTTTTTTTCCTTTTACCAGTACAACTTGTTTTTGGCCTGAACTGAGCAAAATGACTAAAAGGAAAAATTCACCACAAAAGAAAGAAGCAGAAACAGTCCTCTCTCCCACAGAGTTACAAAATTTGGATTACAATTCAATGTCAGAAAGCCAATTCAGGAGCACAATTATAAAGCTACTGGTGGCTCTAGAAAAAAGCATAAAGGATTCAACAGACTTCATGACTGGAGAATTTAGATCTAATCAGGCCGAAATTAAAAATCAAAAAAATAAAATAAAAATAAAGAAATTAAAAATCAATTAAATGAGATGCAATCCAAATGGGAGGTCCTAACGACAAGGGTTAACGAGGTAGAAGAATGAGTGAGTAACATAAAGATAAGTCGATGGCAAGGAAAGAACTGAGGAAAAGAGAGAAAAACAATGAAAAGATCATGATATAGGTTAAGGGAAATAAATAACAGCCTCAGAAGGAAAAATCTATGTTTAATTGGGGTTCCAGAGGGCGACAAAAGAGACAGAGGACAATAAAGTGTATTTGAATAAATCATAGCTGAAACCTTCCCTAACTCGGAAAGGAAACAAGCATTCAGATCCAGGAAATAGATCTAAAATCAATAAAAACCGCTCAACACCTCGACATTTAATAGTGAAACTTGCAAATTTCAAAGATAAAGAGAAGCTCCATAAAGCAGCAAGAGACAAGAGATCCCTAACTTTTATGGGGAGAAGTATTAGGGTAAGAGCAGACCTCTCCACAGAGACCTGGCAGGCCAAAAAGGAAGGGGAGGATATATTCAGGGTCCCAAATGAGAAGAACATGCAGCCAAGAATACTTAATCCAGCAAAATTCTCATTCAGAAAAGAAGGAGAGATAAAGAGCTTCCAAGAGGGGATCCCTGGGTGGTGCAGTGGTTTGGCGCCTGCCTTTGGCCCAGGGCACGATCCTGGAGACCTGGGATCGAATCCCACGTCGGGCACCCGGTGCATGGAGCCTGCTTCTCCCTCTGCCTGTGTCTCTGCCTCTCTCTCTCTGTGACTATCATAAATAAATAAAATTTTAAAAAAAGAGCTTCCAAGATAGGCAGAAACTGAAAGAATATGTGACCACCAAACCAGTTCTGCAAGAAATATTAAGGGGGACTCTGTAAAAGAAAGAGGAAGTCCAAGGAAACAATCCACAAAAACAGGGACTGAATAGGTATCATGATGACCCTAAATTCCTATCTTTCAATAGTAACTCTGAACATGAATGGGCTTAATGACCCCATCAAAAGGCACAGAGTTTCAGACAGGATAAAAAAGCATGACCCATGTATTTGCTGTCTACAAGAGACTCATTTTAGACGTAAGGACACCTACAGCCTGAAAATAAAAGGTTGGAGAACCATTTACCATTCAAATGGTCCTCAAAAGAAAGCAGGGGTAGACATCCTCATATGAGATAAATTAAAGTTTATCTCAAAGACTGTATAGTAAGAGATGAAGAGGGAAACTCTATCATACTTAAGGGATCTATCCAACGGGAGGACCTAAGAATCATGAATATTTATGCCCCAAATGTGGGAGCTGCCGAGTATATCAATCAATTAATAAGCAAAGTTAAGACATACTTAGATAATAATACACTTGGTGACTTGAACACAGCGCTTTCTACAATCGACAGATCTCTAAGCACAACATCTCCAAAGAAACAAGAGCTTCAAATGACACACTGGAACAGATGGATTTCACAGATATTTACAGAACTTTATATCCAAACGCAACTGAATACACATTCTTCTCAAGTGCACATGGAAATTTCTCCAGAATAGACCACATACTGAGTCACAAATCAGGTCTGAACCGATACCAAAAGATTGGGATCGTCCCCTGCATATTTTCAGACGATATGCTTTGAAACTTGAATGCAATCACAAGAAGAAATTTGCAAGAAACTGAAACACCTAGAGGTTAAGGAGTATCTTGCTAAAAGATGAATGGGTCAACCACAAAATTACAAAAGAATTAAAAACAGTCATGGAAACTAATAAAATTGAAGATACAACCGTTCAAAATCTTTGAGATACAGCAAAGCCTGTCCTAAGTGGTAAACCATCACAATACAAGCATCCATCAAAAAACCAGAAAAAATTCAAATACACAAGCTAAACTCTCACCTAAAGGAACTGTAGAAAAAATAGCATATAAAATCTACACCAAGCAGAAGAAGAGTTAATAAAGATTCCAGCAGAACTCAAATAAACAGAGACCAGAGGAACTGTAGAACAGATCAACGAAACTAGGAGTTGGTTCTTTGAAACAATAAGAGAGATAAATCATTAGCCAGCCTTATTAAAAACAAAAGAGACTCAAATTAATAAAATCATGAATGAAAAAGGAAAGATCACAACCAATATCAAGGATATACAAACGATTTTAAAAATATATTTTGAGCAGCTATATGCCAATAAATTAGACAATTTAGAAGAAATGGATGTATTTCTGGAAAACCACAAAGTACCAAAACTAGAACAGGAAGAAATAGAAAACCTGAACAGATCAATAACCAGTGAGGAAACTGAAGCAGTCACAGACCTCCCAAGACACAAAAGTCCAGGACCAGATGGCTTCCCAGGGGAATTCTATCAAACATTTAAAGAAGAAACCATACTTATTCTACTAAACCTGTTTCGAAGGATAGAAAGGGTGGGAATACTTCCAAACTCATTCTATGAGGCCAGCATGACCTTAATTCAAAAACCAGACAAAGACCCCACCAAAAAGGAGAATTATAGACCAATATCCCTGATGAACATGGACTTTCTTCAGAGGCCTGGAAAAAATTATCTTAAGATTTATGTGGAATCAGAAAAGACCCCGAATAGCCAGGGGAATATTAAAAAAGAAAACTATGGGATCCCTGGGTGGCGCAGCGGTTTGGCGCCTGCCTTTGGCCCAGGGGCGATCCTGGAGACCCGGGATCGAATCCCACATCAGGTTCCTGGTGCATGGAGCCTGCTTCTCCCTCTGCCTGTGTCTTTGCCTCTCTCTCTCTCTCTCTCTCTCTCTCTCTCTCTCTCTGTGACTATCATAAATAAATAAAAATTAAAAAAAAAAGAAAAGAAAACTATAGCTGGGGGCATCACAATGCCAGATTTTGGGTTGTACTACAAAGCTGTGATCATCAAGACAGTGTGGTACTGGCACAATAACAGACACATAGATCAATGGAACAGAATAGAGAATCCAGAAGTGGACCCTCAACTTTATCATCAACTAATATTCCACAAAGGAGGATAGGCTATCCACTGGAAAAAAGAGAGTCTCTTCAATAGATGGTGCTGGTAAAATTGGACATCCACATATAGAAGAATGAAACTAGACCATTCTCTTACACCATACACAAGGATAAACTAAAGATGGATGAAAGATCTAAATGTGAGACAAGAATCCTCAAAATCATAGTGGAGAACCCAGGCAACACCCTTTTTGAACTTGGCCACAGTAACTTTTTGCAAGATACATCCATGAAAGCAAGAGAAACAAAAGCAAAAATGAATTATTGGGACTTCATCAATATAAAAAGCTTCTGCACAGCAAAAGAAACAGTCCACAAAACTAAAAGACAACCTACAGAATGGGAGAAGATATTTGTAAATAACCTATCAGATAAAGGGCTAGTATCCAAGATGTATAAAGAACTTATTAAACTCAACAGCAAAGAAAGAAACAATCCAATCATGAAATGGGCAGAAGACATGAAGAGAAATTTCACAGAGGAATACATAGACATGGCCAACATTCACATGAGAAAATGCTCTGCATCACTTGCCATCAGGGAAATACAAATCCAAACCACAATGAGATACCACCTCACACCAGTGAGAATGGGGAACATTAACAAGGCAGGAAACAACAAATGTTGGAGAGGATGTGGAGAAAGGGGAACCCTCTTGCAGTGTTGCTGGGAATGTGAACTGGTACAGCCACTCTGGAAAACTGTGTGGAGGTTCCTCAGAGAGTTAAAAATAGAACTGCCCCACTACCCATCAACTGCACTGCTGGGGATTTACCCCAAAGATACAGATGCAGTGAAACAGCGGGACACCTGCACACCAATGTTTATAGCAGCAATGCGCACAATAGCCAAACTGTGGAAGGAGCCTCTGTGTCCATCGAAAGATAAAGATGTGGTCTATGTATGCAATATGGAATATTACCCAGCCATTAGAAACAAGAAATACCCACCATTTGCTTCGACGTGGAGGGAGGTGGGGGGTATTATGCTGAGTGAAATAAGTGAATCGGAAAAGGACAAATATTATATGGTCTCATTCATTTGGGGAATATAAAAATTCGTGAAAGGGAATAAAGGGAAAGGAGTGAAAATATCATTGAGGGTGACAAAACATGGGACACCTGACTCTGGGAAATGAACAAGGGGTAGTGGAAGGGGAGGTGGGCTGGGGGTTGGGGCGACTGGGTGATGGGCACTGAGGGGGGCACTTTGCGGGATGAGCACTGGGTGTTATGGTATATGTTGGCAAATTGAACTCCAATAAAAAATTTTTTTTAATTAGAAAAAAAAGAAAACAGAGGACATGAACAACACTATAAAACAATTCATCTAACAGACATATGTAGAACACTAAACTCAATAACAAAAGAATATACGTTCTTCTCAAATATACATGGAACATTATACATTATACACCATATTAGACTAAAAAACAAATCTAAATAAATTTAAAAGTTTGAAATCATTCAAAGCTTCTTTTCTGATACAAAGGAATTACTTTTTCTTTTTTTTTAATTTTTATTTATCTATGATAGTCATAGAGAGAGAGAGAGAGAGAGGCAGAGACACAGGCAGAGGGAGAAGCAGGCTCCATGCACCGGGAGCCCGATGTGGGATTCGATCCTGGGTCTCCAGGATCGCGCCCTGGGCCAAAGGCAGGCGCCAAACCGCTGCACCACCTAGGGATCCCTGATACAAAGGAATTAAACTAGAAATGAATAACAATGAAATCAATAACATTTAAAATATAAGGAAATTAGAGGAGGCAGCAAGATTGCAAAAGAGTAGGGCTCCTCGTTTCATCTGGTCCTGAAAATTTACCTAGATAACTTTGAAACCATCCTGAACACCTAAGAATTCAACCTGAGAAGTTAAGAGAGAACAGCTGGAATGCTACAGAGAGAAAAGTGTTCGCTTGTTACAAGGTAGGAGTGCAGGGAAGAAACGGGGGGGGGGGGTTATATCGGAAGATAAATAGCAGAGGCGGGGAGCCTTTGTAAGCTGCTACAGGAAAGTGGTACCACACACAATCGAGACCTTTAGAAATCTGTTCCTGAGAGAGTCTTCCCTGCTTGAAAAATCCTCAGTAGTGAAATAGGGCAGAATTGCAGGATGGGTAGTGAAGTCTCAATATGCCCAGAGATACAGTAAGAATATGGGTGCCCGGGAGAAAGCTCACCTTGTGCCATAAACTGCCAACAATGATGGTATCATGGGACCCATGTTGTCGTAGGTCTCAGTAAAGAACTGGAATGCAGCAACCCTCCGGGCATCTGGGAGAGTTGGACCTGCTCTACAGTCTAGCAGCAGAACACTCTCTGCCCCAGGTTCTGGTGGCAGACAGAGCAGACTATCTTCCATTTCTTCCAGGAGAGGCAGAGCTGGGGAGCTCACAAGATGTCAAAAGCTTTCCCACCACCTGGCCCCCTTCAATTTGTAGGAAGTAGTGCCCCCATTCATTGCCCATAGGAGGATCTGTGCCAGTGTGCACAAAAGACTGGATTTTGGAAAAAAAAAAAAAAAAGACTGGATTTTGGTACCTGCTCAGAGCTCTAAGTTCTGGGGCTACAGATATGACCACGAAAACTTTTTTTCTCCTTTCACCATGGAGAGGTACGGACTCTAGGGAACAAAGACCTCACAGAACAAACAGTTCCAACTGAGCCAAACCACCTGGCAAGGAATGGGGCATTTCCGCCCAGGCACAGACACCTGAGAATCAGCTCAGCAGGCCCTTCCACCAGAAGATCAGCTGGAAAAACAGGAGAAAGCTAGGTTACTGACTAAGTAGCACTGGAAAGCTCCAGGACTGGGGGAAAATAGTCTCTAGAAATCAAGGTTTTTTTCCTTATGATACGTTTATCTTTCAGGTTAAAAATTTGCAATATTATTTCTTTATTCCTGTCTTAACTAAAATATTTTATCAACTCTTCCTTTTTTAACTTTTTTCCTTTTTGACTTTCATATATTTACAATTACATCTCATGTAATTGTAAATATATCATGTATGTATATCATACATACATGATATGTATATGTATATGTACATATCCCATGTATATGTATGTATATCATGGGATATATTCTACGTTTTTCACTTCTTTCAATATATTCAATTTAATTTTTGTAGATAAACGTTATGGGATTTTTTTGGTCTTGTTTTGTTTTATAATTTTGCAATTTAGTATATTCTAACACACGGACCAAAATAAACTCAGAACCAAGTGGAGCACCATGTTAATCCACTCTTTGAGATTATATTTTCTCTTCCTTCCCATGCTGCCCCCTTTTTTTGACTTCTTGTTTTTGTTTCTGCTGTTGTTTCTCTCTATAAGTTTTTCTGTTTATGTAAATAAGAGATTTAGCACCTTCTAACATAAGACCAAAATACACTCAGAACCAAGAGGACCACCGTCTTGGTCCACTCTGTAAGACTATATTATCTCTCCCCCACCACATCCTCCCAGTGTTTTTAAAAATTTCTACTATTTTTTTTCATTTGTTTTTCACTTTTGTGATCTTTTTTTTTCTTTTCCTTTTATTTTCTGGTCCCTGACCTATTTGGAATTGTCTTGGGTATATTTTACTTAGGTCGTGGATGGTATTTTTTTAAAGATTTTATTTATTTATGAGAGACAAAGAGAGAGAGGCAGAGACACAGGCAGAGGGAGAGGCAGGCTCCATGCAGGGAGCCCAATGTGGGACTCGATCTTGGGACTCCAGGATCATGCCCTGGGCTGAAGGCAGGTGCTAAAGCACTGAAACACACAGGGATCCCCCCAGTGGATGGTATTTTTTACTCTGCTTGCTCATACAGGCATTCTGCACTGCACAAAATGACTAGAAGGAAGAAATCACCACATAAGAAAGAACCAGAGGTAATATTCTCTGCCACAGATCTAATGGATGTGGATTTAAGTAACATGTCAGAGGTACAATTCAGGAGTACAATTATAGAATTACTGGTGGCTCTTAAAAAAAGCATAAAACACTCTAGAGATGCTCTTTCTGCAGAATTGAGAGCTAAATTAAAAATACATTAACTGAGATGCAGTCTAAACCGGATGCTTTGATAGGTGAAATGAGGCACAAGAGAGAGTCACATAAAAGAAAAGTTGGAAAGGAAGGAAGCTGAGGGAAAAAAAGAGAAAAACAATTAAGAGCCCATGAGGAGAGGCTCCGAGAAAAAAGTGAAGGTTTGAGAAAGAATAATGTTGATCATTTTGGGATTCCAGAGGATGGAGAGAGGGAGAGAGAGAGAGAAAGACTGAGAGAGAGAGAGAGAGAGAAGAACCAAAAAGTATATTTAAACAAATCATAGCCGAGAAGTTCCTTACTCTGGGGAAGGAAACAGGAACTCAGATCCAGGAGGAACCCCCACTTGCAAAATCAACAAAAATCAATCAACACCCCAACATATAATAATGGAGCTTGCGAATCTCAAAGATGAAGAACAAAACCTAAAAGCAGCTCAAGGCAAGAGATTCTTAACTTATATGGGGAGAAATACCAGATTAACTGCAGACCTCTCCACAGAGACATGCCAGGCCAGAAAGGGCTGGCATGATATATTTAGGGTACTAAACGAGAAAAACATGCAGCCAAGGATACATTATTATGCAAGGCTGTCATTCAGAATAGGAGAGATAAAGAGCTTCCAGGATAGGCAGAAACTGAAATAATATGTAACCACCAAACAAGCTCTGCAAGAAATAATAAGGGGGACCCTGTAAGAAAAAAAGGGAGCCCAAAGAAATAATCTGCAGAAACAGGGAATCTGTAGGTTATACTATGACACTAAATTCACACCTTTTAATATTTATCCTGAACATGAATGGGCTAAATGATCCCATCAAAAGACACAGGGCTTCAGACTGGATAAAAAAAGCAAGACCCATCTATATGCTGTCTACAAGAGACTTATTTTTTATTTTATTTTATTTTATTTTATTTTATTTTATTTTATTTTTTTATTTTATTTTATTATTTTATTTTTTATTATTTTATTTATTTTATTTATTTTATTTTATTTTATTTTAGATTTTATTTATTTATTCATGAGAGAGAGAGAGAGAGAGAGAGGCAGAGACACAGGCAGAGGGAGAAGCAGGCTCCATGCAGGGAGCCTGACATGGGACTTGATCTCGGGTCTCCAGGATCAGGCCCTGGGTGAAGGCAGTGCTAAACTGCTGAGACACCTGGGCTGCCCAAGGGACTCATGTTAGACCTAAGGACACCTTCAGCCTGAAAATGAGGGGGTGGAAAACCATTTAACATGCAACTTGTCCTTCAAAGAAAGCTGGAGTAGCAATCCTCATATCAGAAAAATTAGAATTTAAAACAATGACTGTACTAAGGGATGAAGAGGGACACTTCATCATACTTAGTCTATCCAAGAAGAAAACCTAACAATTATGAATATTTATGCCCAAAATGTCAGAGCAGCCAATTATATCAATCAATTAATAACCAAAGTAGGGATCTTTGGGTGACTCAGTGGTTTAGTGCCTGCCCTCGGCACAGGCCATGATCCTGGAGTCCTGGGATCGAGTCCCACGTTGGGCACCCTGCATGGAGCCTGCGTCTCCCTCTGTCTATGTCTTTGCTTCTCTCTCTCTATGTCGCTCATGAATAAACAAACTCTTTAAAAAAATAACCAAAGTAAAGAGACACATAGATATTAATACATTAATAGTAGGAGATTTCAAAACTCCACTCTCAGCAAAGGACAGATCTTCTAAGCAGAAGATCACCAAATAAACAAGGGTCTTGAATGACACTGTGGATCAAATGAATTTCACAGATATATACAGAACATTCCATTCTAATGCAACTGAATACATGTTCTTCTCAAGTGCACATGGAACTCTCTCCAGAATAGACCACATACTGGGTCACAATCAGGTCTCAATCAATAACAAAAGATTGAGATTATTTCTTGCATATTTAGACCACAATGCTTTGAAACTCAAACTCAATCACAAAAAATTTGGAAGGAACTCAAACACATGGAGGTTAAAGAGCATCTTACTAAAAGATGAATGGGTCAACTGGGATATTAGAGAAGAATTAAAAAGGTTCATCAAAACTAATGAAAATGAAAGTATAACTGCTCAAAATCCTTGGGATACAGTAAAATGGTCCTAAGAGGGATATATATCTCAATATAAGCCTCCCTCAAAAAATTGGAAAAAATCTGAAATACACAGGTATCTAAAGGAGCTGGAGAAAGACAAGCAAAGAAGCCTAAACCAAGCAGAAGAAGAGAGATAATAATGATTAGAGCAGAACTCAATGAAACAGAGACCAGAAGAACTGTAGAACAAATCAAAGAAACCAGGAGATGACTCTTTGAAAGGATTACTAAAATAGGTAAACCGTTAGCAAGACTTATTAAAAAGAAACAAGACCCAAATTAATAAAATCATGAATGAAAGAGGAGAGATCAGAACCAATACGAAGGAAATACAAATGATTTAAAAAACATTATGAGCAATGATATGCCAACAAATTAGGCAATCTAGAAGAAATGGATGCATTTCCGGAAACCTACAAATTACCCAAACTGAAACAAGAAGAAATAGAAAACCTGAAGAGGCCGATAACCTTGAGGAAATTGAAGCAGTCATAAAAAACCTCCCAAGAAACAAAAGTCCAGGGCCAGATGGCTTTCCAGGGGAATTCTAAGAAACACTTAAAGAAGTAATAATACCTATTCTACTAAAACTGTTTCAAAGAATAGAAATGGAAGGAGTACTTCCAATCTTGTTCTATGAGGTCAGAATCACCCTGATCCCAAAACCATAGAGAGAAACCACCAAAAAGGAGAATTATAGACCAAGATCCCTGATGAACACACATGCAAAAATTCTCAACAAGATACTAGCCAATAGGATCCAGCAGTACATTAAGATTATTCACCATGACCAATAAGGATTTAACCCTGGGATGCAAGGCTGGTTCAACACTCGTAAAGTAATCAACATGATAGATCATATCAACAAGAGAAAAAACAAGAACCATTTAATCCTCTCAATAGACGCAGAGAAAGCATTTGACAAAATACAGCATCCATTCCTTATCAAAACACTTCAGAGTGTAGGGATAGAGGGAACATTCCTCAGCATCTTAAAAGCCATCTATGAAAAGCCCACAGCAAATATCATCCTCAATGAGGAAAAACTAAGAGCTTTTCCCCTAAAATCAGGAACACAACAGGGATGTCCACTCTCACCACTGCTATTCAACATAGTTTTAGATGTCCTAGCCTCAACAATCAGGCAACAAAAAGAAATAAAAGGCATTCAAATTGGCAAAGAAGAAGTCAAACTCTGCTTCTTCAAGGATGACATGGTACTGTATTCGGAAAACACACACAAAAAAAACTCCACCCCAAGATTGCTCAAACTCATACAGCAATTTGGCAATGTGGCAGGATACAAAGTCAATGCCCAGAAATCAGTGGCATTTCTATACACTAACAATGAGACCAAAGAAAGAGAAATTAAGTAATCAATCCATTTTACAATTGCACCCAATTCCATAAGATACCTAGAAATAAACCTAACCCAAGAGGTAAAGAATCTGTGCTCTAAATCCTACAGAATACTTATGAAAGAAATTGAGGAAGACACTAAGGGATGGAAAAACATTCCATCCTCTAGAATTGGAAGAATAAATATTCTGAAAATGTCTTGCTACCCAGAGTAATTTACACATTCAATGCAATCCCTATCAAAATACCATGGACTTTCTTCACAGAGTTGGAACAAATAATCCTAAGATTTGTTTGGAAGAAGATAAGACCTGGAATAGCCAGAGGAATGTTGACAACGAAAACTAAAGCTGGATGCATCACGATGCCTGACCTCAAGCTCTAAAACAAAGCTGTGATCTTCAAGACAGTATGATACTAGCACAAAAACACATAGATCAATGGAACAGAATAGAGAACCCAGAAATGGACCCTCAACTCTATGGTCAACTCATCTTCAACAAAGCAGGAAAGAATATCCACTGGGGAAAAAAGACAGTTTCTTCAACAAATTGTGTTGGGAAAATTGGACAGCCACATACAAAAGAATTAAACTGTACCATTCTGTTACACCATACACAAAGATAAACTCAAAATGGTTGAAAGATCTAAGCGTGAGACAAGACTCTATCAAAATCCTAGAAGAGATGACAGGCAATAATCTCTTTGAACTAGGCCATAGCAACTTCTTGCAAGACACAGCTATGAATGCAAGGGAAACAAAAGTAAAAACAAACTACTGGGACTTTATCAAGATAAAAAGCTACTGCACCGCAAAGTAAAGCCAACAAATGTAAAAGACAACCTACAGAAAGGGTAAAGACAGTTGCAAATGACCTATCTGATAATGGATTAGTACCCAAAATGTATAGAACTTATAAAACTTAACACCGAGAAAACAAATAATTTAGTTAAAAATAGGCAAAAGATATAAATAGACATTTTTCAAAAAAAGACACACATATGCTTTACATTATCTCACAACAACAATGTTCTAACTGGCATTTGGTAGGTGCTAAGCAAGTATTTGTGGTATGAGTGAACAACCATATAAGCAAGGCACCATGTTAGGCAACCTTGGTTGATAAAGATTAGGTAACTTGCCCCAGATCTCCTAGTCAGTAAGTGGCAGAATTCAAGCTTTATCAGACAGAATTATAAGACAACAATATCATTTTTAGCTTCAGTTCTAACATGAAATTACATATAAAGATACCAGGTTTATTTCTAGAAAGAAGTTAGGTCCTTAATATTACCTTTTGAGTCATATTAAAATTTGAATCTGTTCATTTGGTTGTGTTGTTTTCATTTCAGGCAGCCTCGATGCTCAATTCTCTAATATTTACTAAACAAGTGACTTGGGAAAATGTGATTTAACCTCTGAAAGCAACATTTCAGAAGATTGTAAAACGAAGATGACAGAATGAAGGCAGAGCCAGAATTGGAAGTCAAGGCTACCTTACTCTCCCGGCTTTTAAATAATGGCAACTGATACAAAATGAAAACACTGTGCAGGCCAAATGAAATACATCTGCAGGCTGCATTTGGCCTGTTATTCACAAGATTTTGCTTCTGTATTGGCTGATAGAAGGCAGAGAGTTTCGACATTGTGGGGGCTAAAGCATGGACTATGGAACCATACTGCCTAGGTTGGCATCCAAGGTAGGCCATTTACTAGCTCTATGACCCTAGGCAACCTTCTTCATCTGTCTTTGCCTGTTTCTTGTCTTTAAAATGGACATGTACCTTATAAGGTTGTTATGAGGGTTATGTTTGTGTGGGTGTATATGTGTGTGTGACACTTAAAACAGTGCCTGGCATATAGCAAGTGCTCTGAAAATAAAAAAAACTCTAAGCTTCCTTTGATTATTTTCACTAATTCTAACTTGATCCATCCCTCAGTTTGCACATCTGTAAAATGGGTACCTATTTTATATGGTTATTGTGAGGATTAAGTGATTTAATATAGGGAGAACTAATATATCTGCAGTACTTAGAACATGGCCTAGAACAAATTAAGCACCATGTAAGTGTTAGACATTATTGTTATTAAGTTTTCAATTGAATGCTTGACAAAGCTCACATAAGTCAGTACTGCAAAATTGTAAAATATGCTTAGTAGTGTTTACAAGATGGCATTGATCCTAAGAAGCAAAATCCATAGTATAATAATGGAGGTGACCTTTTAATCCTTTAATCAGTCATTCAAAAGGGCAAAGTGGTGAAGTCTGAGAATAATAAAACTTTCTAATCATTGCATGGTCCATGTAATACTCATCGATAAAGCTGAGGTATATTGTTGAGGTAAAGGTAGAAATAAAGGTTGAGATAAAAAGAAATACAGCCTAAATTTGCATCTATAAAGGCTACTAATGAATTTATTTATAACATCTCTCTACATTTTCTATAATAAATCTAAGGAGATGTGGATAATTCAAACTCTCACGCATAGTTAATTAGAAGAAATTTCTATATTGGAAAACAAAGCCATCTCCTGGCTCCCTACTTAATGTCCACCTAATTGGAGTAAACTATTGCTGTGTCAAATATATAAGGAAGGAAGTTGTAAGATCTTCCTTAGTAGTAACTTCCTAAGTAGTAAGAAGGGTCAGGTCCTGGGGTTGGAGAAAACGGCACCTGAACTGTAATTTTTAAGATGATAAGAACCCAGTATAAAGAAATAAAGTTATCGTGGAAGGAGTTGGCAGTACATGGATCACCAATGGGAAAAATAAGAGTCCTAATGTAAGGGGACTAGAAATATGCTGGAACTTCATACTGAATTAATGGGGATCATTGCAGGACAAAAGTTTAAAAGGTGGTAGAAGTAGAATTTCTCAGGACGCCTGGGTGGCTCAGCAGTTAAGCATCTGCCTTCGGCTCAGGGTGTGATCCTGGAGTCCCAGGATCGAGTCCCACAACAGGCTCCCTGCATGGAGCTTGCTTCTCCCTCTGCCTATGTCTCTGCCTCTCTCTCTCTCTCTCTCTCTCTCTCTCTCTCTGTGTGTGTGTCTCATGAATAAATAAAAGAAGTGTAATTTCTAATACTGAAGTGACAATAACTATTAGTGAATCTCCTTTGAGAAGAGTTTGAAATTCTTCAATGTGAGAGGACAGAGGCAAGGAGAATTCTCACTGTGATAAAAACAGAACATCTGTTGTGAGGAGACAGGATATAATATGAAAACTCCATTGTGAATTTACAAGAACACTATAAAACCATTAGTGATAAGGTTAGGTGACTGGGGTAATACAATTGAGGAACATAAAAGATAGGATGTTGAAGTTTGTGTCAGGAAATACTGTGGAATTCTGAGTTTGGAAGCATAAAATATATTGTGGGAACCATTTTACAGATAAGGGGGGGTTGGAATGCTCCATAATGTGACATGACAGGGTATAAGAGGAGACTCTAGATTTATAGAAGGGGTGGTCTGATGAAATGGGACAAGAAATGAGGTTCCTGGGACGCCTGGTGGCTCAGCAGTTGAGCGTCTGCCTTTGGCTCAGGATGTGATCCTAGGGTTCTGGGATCGAGTCCTGCATCGGGATCCCCTCAGGGAGCCTGCTTCTCCCTCTGCCTATGTCTCTGCCTCTCTCTCTCTCTCTCTCTCTCTCTGTCTCTGTGTCTCTCATGAATAAATAAATAAAATCTTTAAAAAAAATGAGGCTCCTATGGGACTGGGAAGGAAATATTAGAAATCCCAGTAGAAAAGGATGGTGTTTTCCTAGTTTGAGAAGACAGAAGACAAGGACAACCCTAGAGGTAAGTAAGATAAAATAATACTAATAATAAAAACCTAGAGAAACAGGATGGTAAAATGTGTGGTTAACAATAATAGACAGATGGAAAGGAGGTGGGAGTAGTTTTCAAAAAAGATAACAAGAGGGAAGTATCATTAGAAAAGTAGTGGTACTGGAGGGATATGAGAGATTATGCAAACTCTTATGGGAGGGTAAAGAGGACACTAATGTGAGAAGACAGTGGACAAAGTATGACCATGTTGTGATAAAAGCAGGGTGCCTAGTATGAAGTGTGAGAAAATAATGTGGGGACCCTAATGGAAAGGAGTGAATAATCCTCAAAGCAGGAAACTAGAAGACTAAAGGGAACCCCAGTATAATAAAATCAGGGTCTCTAATGTGAGGGGACAGGACAAGATGTATTGTAGGACTCTCATTCCATTGGAGAAGATGACAAAATAGTAAAGCCCACGGGGAAAGAGAATAAAGGGCCCATTTTCACTTTGTGAAAAGGGGTGACCCAGTAGGGTAAAGCAAGACATACTGTGGGATGATTCTAAGTTGAAGAAGATATGAAGCACTTCAGCCAGTTGAGAGGATCATGGAAAAAGGATGAATTCCAGTATTGGAAAAACGAGAACCAGTAAGACAGTACAGGACATATTTTGGGATTCTTTAGTAGGAGGGAATGCGAAAATGTGGGGCTCCTAGTTGGATGCATGGATGGGATTCACAGTGTAAGCAGTTTAGCGATACAGGGTGTGTTGTTTCCTCAATTCTGTAGGGTGGGAGCCCCCAGAACGAGAACACCAGGCACAAGTGCTTGTCCTGTATGCGAAAAAGGGGGTTCTGGTGGAAAGAGCCAGGAGATTCTTGTGGATAAGGCCAGGGAATAATGTAAAAAACTCTCAGTGAGAAGTGATGGCGACATGGTGGGACCCTTACTGGAAGATTGTGAAGAAATATGTGAGAAGACAGAGGTTGGAGATGCGGAGGTCTCCAGAGAGCTAAGAAAAAACGAACAACCCCCTCCCCACAAGCAAACCAACAAAGAAAGAAAACAAAACAAACCCTGCAGTGTGAGGGCTAAAAACGCGGGGCAGAGGGACACCAATGTGAAGGGTAGGACAGACAATTACGCTGGAGCATAATATCCCCATCTTAGGTGACCAGCTCCACTTACCCAGGCAGAGTTCAAAGACGTAGGCATAGTAGGACCAAAGCACAACGAGGACAATAACGAGCACTGGCACCCAGGAAAGTAGTCGGCGGCAGCACCGCAGCCCCCCGGACAGAGCCATCTTCCAGCCCCGCCGCATCTTTGGATCGAAGATCGACCGAGCAGGCCTGCTGGCGCTGGGTCGGAACTGCCTGGCAGGCAGCTGGGAGGCAAGAAGGCGCGCTGTGCGGCGCTCCACTGCCTAGCCTGGCGGGAACTGTCTCCCCAAGCCAAAACCACCTGTAAGACTGCAGGGCAGAGTGAGCTCGGCCCGGCACAATAAGCATGAGTCATGGCGGGGAGGAACTGGCCCAGTTGGAGCGGAAGGTGATCCGCCCGGCAGCCGAGGCTGTGCACACTCAGAGGGAGTGCAGTCCCTCCCTTTTCCTCTCCTTCCACCTCCATGCTACAGCCCTAGATGCAGAGCTGAACCCGTGCAAACGGTGAAGCAGAAGAAATTTGGGTCCGCCTATTGTGCTTTTACCGCACTGCGTCCCCCCCCCCATCTCTTTTCTGATCTCTCTTTCTGTTTTTTGTCTGTTTCCCCACTCAACATAAACACAAGAGCACACGAACACGCTGTGCGAAAGATGACAGCCCGAGCCTCTTAAGACTAAAAGGTTACCCAACCCCGTCCTCCCACTGCTGCTTGAAAAATATGCTTTAACGCATAGTGCTGCAATCACTGCTTAGGTAAGTCCATTCACAGGCGTTTCCTCCTTCCTTCTCTCTCCCCTTACCCCAAGTTTAGCTTCGTTCACTTTCAGAATAAACCTATTGGCTGAGAAAGACAAATGAAGGGGACGTGAATTCTGTGAGAAGTCATGGACAGATAACAAAGGTAGTCAAATTTAAACTGATGTTTATTTAATAGTAAATGTTTGCTAGGCAGACTAGAGGGAAAGGATCATTCAGAGGAAACAGCGTTTGGAAAGGCACAGAGTCACAAAAATCCAAAAGCGTTCAAGGAACAACTAATATGGCTTGAGAGGGTGTGTGAAAAGGAGAGGCTGGGACTGAGACTGGGAATATATAGACTGAGAGAACAGTGTGAAGGTCCTTAAATGCCCTGCCAGGGTATGTGGACATAATCCTTTAAAACAGATTACTATGAACAGCCATTAAAGGTTTGGGACAATGGAATGACATTAGCAGAGATGTATTTTTGTAAAAGAACTGGCAGGATTTGGGAGAGGAGGATGGCCTGGAAGCAGACCAATTAGGAAGCAATTTAATTCAACAAATGTTTTTGGGCTGGTTGCTTTGTGTAGGTCAACTTTGGTATAAAAAGGATGAAGAAACAAGAGGCCTATCCCCATGAAGCTCGTGTCCTCATCAGGGGTTAGATGTTCAATGACACAAGTATAATAATGGAAGTATAGTAAGATTTTGACATTTATGGATTTAAAACTCACTGTTTAATGATTTATAAAGGTCTATGACATGCAGAAATTTGTGATTTTGCTGAGACCCATATTTTATTTTTATTTATTTATTTATTTATTTATTTATTTATTTATTTATTTACATTCTGTATTGGGAACAAGGATTTCAACAGGGTTGTGCTCTATTCTTTATTTATGGTTATATATGCAGTAATTTCCTGAAGTGATAAGAGCTTTCTTGTTTTTTTTTTTCAGATTAACTTCATGGTTATTACTAAATTAATGATGTAGTGAAACACAGACTCCTTTCAGTCTATATTTATTTTAATAGCCCAATTAATTATTTGAGTCCTAGGTTCAGACATCTATATTTAAATATTATTTTTCACAATGTTTATTGTGGTATAATTGACAGATAAAAATTGTATATATTTAAGGTGTATAATGTGATCATTTGGTAGGTATATATACAGTGGGAAACAATTATGACAAGCTAATTGATGCCCTATTATCACATAGTTACCATTTTTTGATATTTTTACAAGAGATATATTTTACATACAACATTGTGTAAATTTAAGGTGTACATTTTTAAAAGTTTTTATTTACATTTCAGTTAGTTAACATATAGTGTAATATTAGTTTCAGGTGAACAATATAGTGATTCAGCACCTCCATACAACACAAGATGTTCATCACAACCAGTACACTCCTTAATCTCCATCACCTATTTAACCGGTCCACCCTCCCAACTCCATTCTGGTAACCATAAGTTTGTTCTCTCTAGTTAAGAGTCTGTTTTGTAGTTTGCCTCTCTGTCTCTCTCTCTTTATTTCCTTTGCTCTTCTGTTTTGTTTCTTTTTTTTTTACAGAGATTTTTTTTTGTTTCTTAAATTCCACATACGAGTGAAACCATATAGTAGGTGTCAATTTCTGATGGACTCATTTCCCCTTGCATGATACTCTCTAGCTCCATCCATGTCATTGCAAATGGCAAGATTTCATTTTTTATGGCTGAATAATATTCCATTGTGTATATACGTATATGCATATACATATATGCATATATACACAGATTCAGTCTACTAGTATTTTATTGTGTGTATATTATATATATATATAATATACATACACACACACACACACACACCACATCTTTATTCATTCGTCAGTTGATGGACACGTGGGCTGTGTCCATAATTTAGCTATTATGGATGCTGCTGCTAAAAGCATTGGGGTGTATGTCTCTCACTTTGTATTTTTGTATTATTTTAGTAAACAACTACTAGTGTAATTGCTACATCTTAGGGTATTTCTATTTTTAACTTTTTGAGGATGTGCTAATATTTTCCAGAGTGCCTATACCAGTTTGCATTCCCACAAGAGTGCACAAGAGGATTAGCCTTTCTCTACATCCTCACAAACACCTGTTATTTCTTATGTTGTTGATTTTAGCCATTCTGACAGGCGTGAGGTGATAGCTCACTGTAGTTTTGACTTGCATTTTCCTTATAATAAGTGGTGTTGAACATCTTTTCATGTGTCTGTTGGCCATCTGGATGTCTTTTTTTGTAAAAAAAAAAAAAGTCTATGTCTTCTGCCCATTTTTAATTGGATTATTCATTTTTTGGGTGCTACATAAGTTCTTTATATATTTGGGATGCCAGCCCTTTATTCACATATGCCATCACAAATGTCTTCTACCATTCTGTAGGTTGCCTTTTAGTTTTGTTGATTGTTTTCTTTGCTGTGTGGAAACTTTTTATTTTTATAAAGTCCCAATAGTTTATTTTTGCTTTGGCTTCCCTTCCCTCAGGAGATATATCTAGAAAGAAGTTGCTACAGACAATGTTAAAAAAGTTACTGCCTATGTTCCCTTGTAGGATTTTTGTGGTTTCAGGTCCTACATTTAGGTCTTTTCTTAAATATTTTATTTATTTATTTATGAAAGACACACACACAGAGAGAGAGAGAGAGAGAGGCAGAGACACAGGCAGAGGGAGAAGCAGGCTCCATGCAGGGAGCCCAATGTGGGACTTGATCCCGGGTCTCCAGGATCACGCCCTGGGCTGAAGGCAGCGCTAAGCCTCTGAGCCACCCAGACTGCCCCTTACATTTAGATCTTTAATGCATTTTGAATTTATCTTTTTGTATAATGTAAGCAAGTATGGTCCAATTTCATTCTTTTGCATGTTGTTGTTCCGTTTTCCAAACACCCTTTGTTAAAGAGACTGTTTTTTATCTAACGGATATTCTTCCCTGCTTTGTTGAAAATTAGCTGACCATATAGTTGTGGGTATATTTCTGGGTTTTCTGTTTTATAGTTCTATGTGTCTACTTTTGTGCCAGTACAATACTATTTTGATTAGTACAGCTTTGTAATACAACTTCAAGTTTGGAATAGTGATACCTCCAGTTTTTTCTTCTTCAAAATTGCTTTCACTGTTTCAGGTCTTTTGTGATTCCATACAAATTTTAGGATTGTTTTTTTCTAGCTCTGTGAAAAATGCTAGTGGTATTTTGATAGGGATTTCATTAAATGTATAGATGTGTTTGGGTAATATAGACATTTTAACATATTTGTTCTTCTGATCCATGAACATAGAATGTCTTTCCATTTCTTTGTGTCATCTTCAGTTTCTTTCATCAGTGTTTTCTAGTTTTCAGAGTACAGGTGTTTCACCTCTTGGTTAGGTTTAATCCTGGGTATCTTACTATTTTGGGTGTAATTGTAAATGGGATTGATTCCTTATTTTCTCTCTCTGCTGCTTCATTATTGCTGTAGAGAAATGAAACAGATTTCTGTACGTTGATTTGGTACCATGTGACTTTACTGAATTCTTGTATCAATTCTACCAGTTTATTGTTGGACTCTTGGGTTTTCAGGATGGAGTATCATATCTAATGCAAATAGTGAATGTTTGACTTCTTCCTTGCTGATTTGGACATTTTTTAAAATTTCTTTCTGATGTCTGATTGCTGTGCTGGGACTTCCAGTACTGTTAAGTAACAGTGGTGAGAGTACACATCCCTGTATTCTTCCTGATTGTAGAGGAAAAGCTCTCAGTTGTTCTCCATTGAGTATGATGTTAGCTGTGAGTTTTTCATAGATGGTCATTAGTATGTTGAGATATATTCCCTCTAAACCTACATTGTTGAGTGCTTTTATCATGAATGGATGTTGTATTTTCGAAAATGCTTTTGATGCATCCATTGAAATAATCATGTGGTTATTGTCCTTTCTTTTATTGATGTGGTATATTGGGATTTGCAAATATTGAGCCACCCTTGTACCCCAGGAACAAATCCCACTTGATCATGGTGAATGATTTTTTAAATGCTTTGTTGGATTCAGTCTGCTAATATTTTATTGAGAATGTTTGCATTCATGTTCATCAGGGATATTGGCCTGTAGTTTTTTTTGTTTAGTGATGTCTCCATTGGTTTTGGTATTAGAGCAACGCTGGCCTCATAGAAATAAATCTTTTCCTTACTTTTCTATTTTTTTTTGAAATAGTTTGAGAAGAAGAGTACGTATTAACTCTTCTTTAAACGTTTGGTAGAGGGATCCCTGGGTGGCGCAGCGGTTTGGCGCCTGCCTTTGACCCAGGGCGCGATCCTGGAGACGCGGGATCGAATCCCACGTCGGGCTCCCGGTACATGGAGCCTGCTTCTCCCTCTGCCTGTGTCTCTGCCTCTCTCTCTCTCTCTGTGACTATCATAAATAAATAAAAATTTAAAAAAAAAGTAAAAATAAATGTTTGGTAGAATTTGCCAGTGAAGCCATCTTGTGTTGGCCTTTTGTTTCTAGGGAGTTTTGTGATTACTGAATCGTTTGCTAATTATCAGTCTGTTCAAGTTTTCTATTTATTCCTGTTTACTATTTCTTTAGTTTTGGTAGTTTATATGTTTCTAGGAGTTTATCTATTTCTTTCATCTTTTCCAGTTAGTTGGCATATGGATTTTGATAATATTCTTTTATAATAGTTTGTATTTCTGTGGTGTTAGGTGTTCTTTCTCCTTTCTCATTTGTGATTTTATTCATTTGGGTCCTGTCTTCTTTTTGATAAATCTGACTAGAGGTTTATCAGGTTTTTTAAAAGGTTTTTTATTTTTTTATTCATGAGAGACACTCAGAGAGAGACGTATAGGCAGAGGGAGAAGCAGGCTCCCCACAGGGACCCTGATATGGGACTAGACCTGGGATCTCACACCCTGAGCCAAAGGCAGCCGCTCAACCACTGAGCCACCCAGGCATCCTGAGGTTTATCAGTTTTATTAATTTCAAAGAATCATGGGATCCCTAGGTGGCGCAGCGGTTTGGCGCCTACCTTCGGCCTAGGGCGCGATCCTGTAGATCCGGGATCGAATCCCACATCGGGCTCCCAGTGCATGGAGCCTGCTTCTCCCTCTCCCTGTGTCTCTGCCTCTCTCTCTCTCTCTCTGTGACTATCATAAATAAGTAAAAATTAAAAAAAAAAAACAAAGAATCAGCTCCTGGATTCACTGATCTGTTGTATTTTTTTTTGTTATTGTTGTTTTTGTTTAGTTTCTGTATTTTTTACTTCTACTCTAAGCATTATTTCCTTCCACTGGCTTTAAGCTTTGTTTTTCATCCTTTTTCTGGCTCCTTTAGGTTAAAATTTAGTTTGTTTATTTGAGATTTTTCTTACTTCTTGAATTAGGCCTGCATTGCTATATATTTCCCTCTTAGGATTGCTTTTGCTGAATCCCAAAAGTTTGGACAGCTGTGCTTTCATTTTCATTTGTTTCCATGTATTTTGTTGTTGTTGTTGTTGTTTCTTCTTTATTTCCTGGTTGACCCACCCATCTTTAGTAGCATGTTGTTTAACCTCCATGTATTTGTGGTCTTTCCACATTTTTTCTTGTGTTTGACATCTAGTTTCATGGTGTTGTGGTCAGATAAGATGCATATATGACTTCAATCTTATTGTATTTGTTGAGGCCTGTTTTGTGACCTAATATGTGACCTATTTTGGAGCATGTTCCATGTGCATTTGAAAGAATGAGTATTCTCCCATTTTAGTCTGGAGTGTTCTGAACATATTTGTTAAGTCCATCTAGCCCAGGGTGCCATTGAAAGCCATTTATTTCTTCTCAATTTTCTGTGTAGATAATCTGTACGTTAATCTAAGTGGGGTGTTATATTCCCCCTACTATTATCATATTATTATGAATGAATTCCTTTATCTTAGTTATTAAAAGTTTTATATATTTGGGCACTTCCATGTGGAATATATAAATATTTATAATTTTTATATCTTCTTGGATTTTCCTTTTATGAATATATGGTGCCCTTTTTGTCTCTTTTTTACAGTCTTTGATTTACAGTCTAATTTGTCCAATATAATACTGCTTCTGGCTTTCTTTTGACAATCTTCTGTGTGATAAATGTTTCTCCTCCCACCCTTCAATCTGCAGGTGTCTTAAAGTCTATAGTGAGTCTTTTGTAGTCAGCATATAGGTGGGTCTTGCTTTTTATCCATTCTGACACCCTATGTCTTTTGATTGGAGTGTTTGATCTATTTACATGTAAAGTAATTATTAGTAAATATGTACTTATTTCCATGTCATTACTTGTTTTGCCATAATTTCTGGAGACTTTTCTCTGATCCTTTCTTGTCTTTGTCACTTTTGGTCTCTCCTTGGCCCTCAAAGAGACGCTGTTAATATTTCTTGCAGGGGGATGCCTGGGTGGCTCAGCGATTGAGCATCTGCCTTCAGCTCAGGGCGTGATCCCAGGATCTGGGATCTAGTCCTACATCGGGCTCCTTGCAAGAGTGCTTCTCCCTCTGCCTGTCTCTGCCTCTGTGTGTGTGTCTCTCTCATGAATAAATAAGTAAATCTTTAAAAAATATATTTCTTGCAGGGCTGGTTTAGTGGTCACAGACTCCTTTAGTTTTTGTTTGTCTGGGAAACTCTTTATCTCTCCTCTTGATGGATAGAGTATTCTTGGCCACAGATTTTTTTCCATTTGGCACTTTGAATATATCGTCCCACTCCCTTCTGACTTGCCAAGTTTCTGTTGAGAAATCTCCAGCTAGCCTTATGGGTCTTCCCTTGTAAATTAAGGACTTCTTGTGTCTTGCTGCTTTTAAGATGTTTTCTTTATCACTATATTTTGCAAATGTAATTATAATATGCCTTAGTGTTGGCCTGCATTTGTTGATTTTGATGGGAGTTCTCCGTGTCTCCTGAATGTGCATGTCTGTTTTCTTCCCCAGATTAGGGAAGTTTTCAACTATTAGTTCTTCAAATGAATTTGCTGCCCCCTTTTCTCTCTTTTCTTCTTCTGGGACTCCTATAATACAACTGTTATTACATTTGATGGAGTCACTTAGTTCGCTAGGTCTATTCTCATCTTGCATAATTCTTTTTTCTCTGTTTTGTTAAGCATTATTATTTTCCATTATTTTGTCTTCTAGGTCACTAATTCATTCCTCAGCTTGTCCCAGCCTGCTGTTCATTGCATGAGGCCTGTTTCCAATCTCATTTATTGCACTTTTCATCTCTGACTGATTCTTTTTTCAACTCTTTTATTTCTGTGGTAAGAGTCTCACTGATGTCTTCTTCTTTTTTTTTTTTTCTGAAGACCAGTGAGTATCCTTATGATTGTTGCTTTAAATTCTCCATCAGGCATGTTATTTATACCTGTTTTGCTTACATCTCTGGCCATAGCCTTATCTTGTTCTTTATTTTGAGATAAATTCCTCTGTCTTGGCATTTTGTCTAAGTCTCTGCCTTCTTTGTGTTAGAAAAGCCAATTATGTCTCCTGCTCCTGAAAGTAATGGCCTTATGAAGAGGTCATGTAGTGTCTGGGGCCTGATGTTTCAGGGAGTGTCTCTGATGTGTACTGTTTGCACTGTGCTATTGTCTTTTGTCTACTCTATCCTTCAGGCCAGTCATCTGTGGAGGCTCTCCTTGCTTGCTGTGTGTAGTGTTTGGTCCCCAGCCTGATTGTTGTGGGTTTTAACTAGGGGTACTCTGGCCTGCTTGTGAAATGAGACCTGACACCACTTCCATGAGGACTGAGGCCCTGCAGAACTCTCTGGTTAGGATGTGTGGTGGGGTCAGGAGTTTGTGCTGTCCTCTGGGGGAGATGCCTATTGCATTGGGACTGAGGCCAGCATGACTGGGAAGGGCATTCTAGCCAGAGCACAGCAGGGTGGGTCTCGGTGTAAGCTAGTTAGGCAGTCAGTGTTGGCACTGGTTTGCTTCCTGCATGTGGATCTGTGTTATGCTGAGGGATGGGGGAGGGAAATGGCACCAGCCAGTTTGTTTCTTCCCAGAGATCTCTATGGATGCTGCCTCCCAATGAAGTACTCCAAGAAGAGTGAATAATCTCTCCCCACCCACCCAGGATTGTACTAGGTGCTCTTCAAATCACTGTTTCTGTGCTGTCTGCCCCCAGGTGTTTGCCTACCTTTTCTCCTGGAGCAGGACAGTTCCCTCAGGGCTCTACCCCGGCCAAATCTGCTGACCTTTAAAATTCCAAACTTGAAGCCCTGCTGCTTGTAAGAACTCATCAAATTCAACTGCTCTCCTTTTCCAAGACATTGGCTTTTATGGAAATGTTCTTGTGCATTGCCCTGTGTACTCCTCTCTTGCCCTACTCTGTGATCACAGCTCCCTCCCCTCAAGAGCACCTATTACCCATTTCTCCCCCAAAGTATGTCTCTATATTTCCTGAACCACCTGCTTTGATATGACCTCTTCTCTCCCTTTAGTTGTATAGTTTGTTTCAGTCTTCAAGTTGACTTCTTGGGAATTTAGAATGATTTGACAGTTATCCAGTTCTTTTTGTAGGATGAGGCAAGACTAGGATTCTCCTTCTCCACCACCATCTTCCTCTACTCCTAAAGTGTGTAACATATTGATTTGATACATTGCTATTGCAACTTGTTTGCCATTGCTAATACCTCTATCCTATCATATAGTTATTATTCTTCTAGTGGTGGGAACATTTACAATCTAGTCTCTTTGCAAGTTTAATATTTATAATATATCTTTGTCCTCTCTAATGACTGTATTGTATATTAGGTTTCTAAAACTTGTTATCAATTGCAAGTATGTATGCTTAAACATCTCTCTCATCCCCTACTCTCAATCTCTGGTAGCTACCATTTTATTCTCTGCTTTTATGATTTCTGTTCTTTTAGATTCCACATATAAGAGATAGTACACAGTATTTGTCTTTCTGTGTGATTTATCTCATTTAGCATAATGTCCTCAAGGTCCATCCATTTTGTTACAAATGGCAGGACTTTTGTCTCATGATTCAATAATGTTTCATATAAACGTACATGTATATATCTATCTGTATCTATCTCTCTCTATATATATATACATACGTAAAATATATATACATATAAAATCCAGTCTTATTTACTTCTTTATCCATTATCCATGCATCTGTTAACACTTAAGTTGTTTTCATACCTTGGCTATTTTGAATAATGCTGCAATAAATTTGGGTGTGCACATGTCTTTTGGTAACCTCTTTTGATTTCCTTTATATAAGTAAGGGGGATTTCTTTTTTTTAAAGATTTATTTATTTATTTATTTATTTATTTATTTATTTATTAATGAGAGACAGAGAGAGAGAGAGAGAGAGAGAGATCGGCAGAGACACAAGCAGAGAGAGAAGCAGGCTCCATGTAGGGAACCTGACGTGGGACTTGATTCCTGGTCTCCAGAATCACACCCTAGGCTGAAGGCAGCCCTAAACCCCTGAGCCACCGGGCTGCCCGAGGGGATATTTCCTGAGTGTATGGTAGTTTTTAATTTTTTGAAGAACCTCTATACTGTTCTTCCTAATGGCTGAACCAATTTACAATACTACCAACAGTGCATAAATATTCCCTTTTCTTAACATCCTTTCTAACACTTATCTCTTGTCTTCTTGATGGTTGCCATTCTTAGAGATGTAGGATGATATGTCATTGTATTTATCATTGTGTGTGTGTGTGTGTGTGTACTAGAAATACTTAAAATCTATACCCTTAGTAAATTTCAAGTATACAATACAGTATTATTAAATATAGTCATGTACATTAATTCCCATGTCTTATTCATCTTATGATACTAAGTCTGTACCCTTTCACCAGCATTTTGTTATTCTTTCTCTCTGACCCCAGCAGGAACCACCTTTCTACTCTCTGCTTCTATAAATTCACCTTTTTTATTCCACATATAAGTGAAATTGTGTAGTATGTTTTCTGTGCCTGGCTTATTTCACTTAGCATAATGTACTACAGGTACATCTATGTTTTTGCAAATGGAAGTATTTTTTATTTACATGGTTGAAAATATCCCATTATATTTTTGTATCCATTCATCCATCGATGAACACTAGGTAGCCTCCATATATTGAAGACTGGCAGTAAGATGACGATGAATGTACGAACTTAGATATCTCTTTGAAATACAAACTTCCAAAAAAAAAAAAAAAAAGAAATACAAACTTCCTTTCCTTTGGATATATACTCAAAAGTGTGATTGATGGATCACATGCTAGTTCTATTGTTAATTTTTTGAGCAACCTCCATACTGTTCTCCATAATGGCTCTACTAATTTGCATTCCCACAACAGTGCACGAGTATTCCCTTTTCTCCACACCCTTGCCAACATTTATCTGTTTTTAAATTAAAAAAAAAAAACATTATTTGTAATTGAAGTATGGTTGGCATATAATATTATTAATTTTGCATGTACAACATAGTGATTTGATAATTATTTAAATTATGAAGTACTCATCATGATAATTTCAGTTACCATCTGTCACCATATAAAATTATTACAATATTGGAATGTCAGATAGGAAGACAAATACCATATGATTTCACTTACATGCGGAATCTAAAAAACAAAACAAAAGGACAAACAATAACAAAAAGAGAAATAGTCTCATAAATATAGAGAACAAACTGGTGGTTGCTGGGAGGGGATAGATAAATGAAACACTTAGGTTTTTTTAATATTAGCTATTGAAACATACATGAGATGATATCTCACTGTAGTTTTAATTTACATTTCCTTGATGATTGATTTCCTTGATGTTGAGCACCATTTAGTATATCCATTGGCTATTTGCATGTCTTCCTTGGAAAAAATGACTATTTAGATCCCTTGTCCATTTTTTAACTATTTTGCTATTGAATTAATTGTGTAAGTTCCTTACATATTTTGGAGCCTAACCCCTTTTGAGGTAGATGATTTGTAAGTATTTTTTCTTCCATTCTGTGGGTTGATGCTTCATTTTCTTGATTGTTTCCTTTGTTATGTAGAGATTTTTAGTTGAATAAAATTCCGCATGTTTATTTTTGCTTTTGTTACATTTGCTTTTGGTGTCATATCCAGAAAATCATCACCAAGACCAATGTCTGGGAACATTTTCCCTATGCTTTCTTCTCTAAATTTTACAGTTCAAGATTATACATTTAAATCTTTAATCCATTTTGATTTGATTTTTGTGAGTGCTGTAGGATAGGTTCCAAATTTATTCTTTTGTTTGTGGATATCTAGATTTCCCAGTGCGATTTATTAAAGAGACTATCCTTTCTCCATTGTGTATTCTTAGATCCCTTGTCAATTATTAGTAGACTGCATATGTGTGGGTTTATTTCTGGACTCTCTATTCTGTTCCATTGGACTATGTATCTGTTTTTATGGTAGTACCATACTGTTTTGATTACAAGAGCTCTGTAATAGAATTTAAAACCAGTATGAGCATTTTAACAATAGTAAGTCTCACAATTCATGACCACTGGATATCTTATCATTTATTTGTGTCTTGTCCAATTTATTTCACCAATGTTCTATAGCTTTCAGTTTTTCATTTCTCCTGTTCAATTTATTTCTAAGTATTTTTCTTTTTGAAGCAATTATAAATGAGATTGTTTTCTTAACTTCCCTTTCAAATAGTTTATTATTGGCGTATAGAGATGCAACCGATTTTTGGATGTTTCTTTTGTATCCTGCAAATTCATTAAATTCATTAATTTGTTCCAATAGGTTTTTGGTGGTGTATCTAGTTTTCCCTAGAAAGACTGTGTAATCTGCAAACAACAATTTTACTTTATGATTTGGATGCCTTTTTATTTCCTTTTCTTGCTTAGTTGCTCTGGCTAGGAATTTAAGTACTATTTTACATAGAAGTGGTGAAAGTATGCATCTTTGTTTTGTTTCTTAAAGGAGAAGCTTTCAGATTTTCACCATTGAGTATGATGTTAGTTGTGGCCTTATCATATATGGCCTTTATTATGTTGAAGGACTTGTTGCTATACCTTATTTGTTGAAAGTTTTTGTCATGAAAGATGTTGAATTTTGTCAAATGTATTTCCACGTCTATTGAGATGGTCATAGGATTTTTATTCTTTATTCTGTTAATGCCTAGTATCACAATTATTAGTTGCATACATTGAACCATCCTTGCATCCCAAGAATAAATCTTACTTGATTGTAGTATATGATCCTTTTTATATGCTGTTGAATTTGGTTTGCTAGTATTTCGCTAAGGACTTTTGCATCCAAATTCATCAGGGATATTGGCCTGAAGATTTCTTTTCTTTCAGTGTCCTCCTTTGGCCTTGGTTTAGGGTAATGTAATGTTGGCCTTGTAAAATGAGTTGGAGGTGTTCACTCTTGTTCAGTTTTTGGAGAAGAGTTTGAAAAACAGTTGAAATTAGTTCTTTTTAAATGCTTGTTAGAATCTACCAGTGAGGCACCTGGCCCTGACTTTTCTTTGTTGGCATATTTTGGATTACTCAGTCAGAATCCTTACTCATTAATGGTTTGTTCAGATTATATTTCTTCATGATTCAGTCTTGGTCAGTTGTATATTTCTAGGAATGTATCCATTTCTTTTCGTTCATCCAATGTGTAGGCATATAATTGTTCATAGTAATCTCTTATGATCATTTTTATTTCTTGGTATCAGTTGCAATATCTCCTCTTTCATTTACAATTTTATTTATTAAGTAGCTAAAAATTTGTCAATTTTGCTTATCTTTTCAAAAACTCAATTCTTAGTTTCGTTGATCTTTTCTATTGTTTATTCAGTTTCTAGTAATTTATATCTGTTCTAATCTTCATTATTTCCTTCCTTCTTCTAACTTTGGTCTAAGTTTGTTTAGTTCCCTGAGGTGAAGTATTAAAGTGCCCTACTGTCATTGAATTACTGTCTATTTCTCCCTTCATTTCTGTTAATATGACTTTTATATATTTAAGTGCTTCAGTATGTGCTGCATTTATATTTACAATTGTTATATCCTTTGATGAATTGACTCCTTTATCACTGTATAGTGACCTTCTTTGTTTATTGTGGCACATTTTGAGTGAAAACTCATTTTGCCTAATACAAGTACAGTCACTTCTGCTATCTTTAGGTTACTATTTGTATGGAATAACTTTTTTCATCCCTTCACTTTCAGCAAATTTCTGCCTGTTACTGAACTGGGCCCTTGGGCTATCTAAGCAATAGAAATTGACAAGGCCTAACAGGAATTCCAGACAAGGCTACTGAGGCTTAATGTTCCAGCACAAGGGAGATAGCACAAAGGAAAGTGTTCTCAGGCTGACTCTCTGAGGAGAGGTAGGGAGAGTTTTAAAGAGGCTTAGGTGGGAAAAAAAGATGACATTTAAATATGTAGAGGCAGGGACTTATCATCCCTTACACACTTAAAGATCATATTTTGTTACACATTGCATATCTAATGAGCATGTTAAATCTCTACCCCTAGGCATGATTTTTAGCATTATAATCAGAGAAAAGTTGATGTAAGGTCAGTGCTGGAGTCTGCTATTGCTCAGGCTGGTCTGATCTAGTTTTTGTAGGAGCAAAACTAGTTGTAAGCTGGGCCATGGTGCTTGTTTGGAGCTTTTGGTTTCTGGCTTCTTGATATCAAGTATCACCTACAAGTTGGGCTAGAGAACTGGGTTGTAATTTGTTTCTGTGAATTTCTGCAGTAGGGGTCTTTAGCCCCATCCCTGCTTTGTCTCCTGCCCTTACAGCTGATGTAAATCTCTTGGAGGCAGCATATTATTTGAACTTTTTACAATCCATTTACCCACTCTCTGTCTTTGGATTTGTATTTAATCCATTTGTATTTAAAATAATTATTGATAAAGATTTACTATTGTCAATTTGTTTGTTGTTTTCTGACTGTATTTTTAAGTTTCTTTGCTCCTTTTTCCTTCTCTTGCTGTCTTCTTTTTTGATTTCTTATTTTTTCTAACAGTATGCTTTGATTTTTTAATCTTTATCATTTGTGTATGTACTAGAGGTTATTTTGTGGTTACAATGAAGCTTACATAAAACATAATTATAACATTTCTGTTTTAAGCTAATAAGAACTTCAACCGCTTGAAGAAACTTAATACTTTTATTCCTCTCCCACATTTTATTATTTTTTTTTAATAATTTGCATTGTTTTTTTTTAATTTTTATTTATTCATGATAGGCACACAGTGAGAGAGAGAGAGAGGCAGAGACACAGGCAGAGGGAGAAGCAGGCTCCATGCACCGGGAGCCTGACGTGGGATTCGATCCCGGATCTCCAGGATCGCGCCCTGGGCCAAAGGCAGGCGCCAAACCGCTGCGCCACCCAGGGATCCCTCTCCCACATTTTAAACTATTGATATCACACTTCACATTTTATATTGTTTATCAATTAACAAATTATAGTAGCAATAGTTATTTTTTAAAGATAGATTTATTTATTTATTTATTTATTTATTTATTTATTTATTTATTTATTTTAGAGAGAGAGAAGAAACATGAGTTGGGGGAGGGACAGAGGGAGAGAGAGAATCTCCAGCAGACTTCCCACTGAGCATGGAGTTTGATGAGATCCTCAGTCCCATGACCCTGAGATCATGATCTGAGCTGAAATCAAAAGTCAGGCACTTAACCAACTGAGCTACCCAGGCACCCCTATAGCAAATTTGTAATACTTTTGTCTTTTAACATTTTCCTAGAGTTTAATGATTTACATACCACTACTACAGTATTAGAGTATTCTGAATTTTACTATATATTTACCTTTACTTTATGCTTTCATATGTTTCCTATTATTTCTTAGCTTTCTTTCATTTCAACTTGAAGAATTCCCTTTAGCATCTCTCATAAGGCTAGTCTAGTAGTAATGACCTTCCTCAGATCTAATTTGTCTGGGAATATATTTATCTCTCTATTTCTAAGCATCAGCTTTTCTGGATATAGTATTTCTGGTTGACACTTTTCTCCTTAAGCACTCTGAACATAGCATCCCACTTCTTCCTGTCCTATAAGGTTTCTGCTGGTAGCCTTATGGGGGATCCCTTTTATGTGACAAGTTGCTTTTCTCTTGCTGCTTCAAAATTCTGTGTTGATCTTAGAATTTTTACAATTTGATTATAATATATCTTGAGATAATCTCCTTTGGTTTGATCTCATTATGGGATATTTGAGCTTCATGAATGTGGATATCTATCCATCCCAAAATTTGGGAACCATTCAGCCATTATTTCTTTAAATAAGCTTTTTTGCCCTTTTATTTTTCTTTTCTCCTTCTTTGATTCTTATAATGCATATAATATTTGTATACTTGTATTGTCATATAGGCCCTATGGGCTTTCTTCACTCTTTTCCATTCTTTTGTTGTCATTATTTTTCTCTTAACACACTAATTTCAAATGATTTGTCTCCAAGTTGCTGGTTCTTATTTCTGCATGATTGAGTCTCCCCCAAGCAGTTTCTTCCCTTCCTACTTCTTTGAGGTGGCTCCTTCTCTCCCTTTAGTTGTGGTGTTTGTTCTGTCAGTTTTCAGGTTGATTTCTGGAGTATTCAGAATGATTTAATAGTTATTTTGTTGTGTTTGAGGGACAAGACGAGCTTAGGGTTCTCCTACTATACTGCCATCTTTGTTCCTCTAGCTTTAAGTATTTATGAAGGAGTTAAAGGACTTTAAAGGAGTTTCACTGCTCTCTGCTTTTTCTGATTACTTCTCTCATCTTTTTCCCTGAAAGCTTCTTTCAGATTTCCCCCATTATCTATAAACTTCCTAGTCTGTGTCCGCAGCACAATTCCTTTTGTATGGGTTAGAACTTCTGTGGTAAGGCCCCTAAGGAGTATAAATTAGGTAATTTTTTTTTCTTCTTGAGGCTTGCTCCTTCATTCTAGACTCAGTGGTCTACAGTTATTTATTGGACCACCACCTGCATCCATCACACATTTCTCTGTCAGGCTTTCAGGCCCCTAGATTGCATGTGCTCTGGGTCCTATTATGAACTAGAAGGACATGTTATGTCTTCAGGGAGAGTGAGAAGTAGTGCAGACTATAAACTCTGGGGAAATCTGGGGAAGATCATCCCATATGTTGGAGACACCATGAGGAGGAAAGCTGGAGTAGAGAGCATGGGCACGGATTGTCATTGCATATTCAGTGGTTTGGGAAGACTGATACATGGAGTATGAGAATGTAGGGTGGTCTACAAGAGAGGGGTGTATTAATTTCTTATTTATATATTTGTTTCATTCATTAATTCCACAAAGCTTTGTGTTAGATGCTGTCATTGAATATAAGAAAGACAGTTTCTCATTTCAAGGACATTAACTTGTGGAGAGAGACAGTCAAAAGCATTTTTAACACATAGTAACTTACACATTCTAATAACATTAAATAATATTTACTAAGTGTTACATAGGGTGCCAGGAACTGTTCTAAGTGCTTTACATGGATTTTCTCATACTCCTCACAAACATATGATATAGTATTGTTGTCATCCCCATTTCACAGATTAAAAACCTGAGACATTGAGAGAAACCCTTTAATGCTAAACACAGAATATTGTAATTGCCACTAAAATTGATAAGCACCTAAACAGACTGACAAAAAATAGATGAAGACACAAGTTACCAATAATGGGAATGAAGAATGAGACATCGCTATATAGAATGGTGATATTAGAAAGATAATAAGGGATTATTAACAACTTTATATCAATATATTATATAACTTAGATGAAATAGAAAAATTATCTGAAAGACTTATACTATCAAGGCTTACTCAGTAAATAATCTGAAAAGCCCTACATCTAAAGCAAATAAAATTAATGAACAGTAAGTTTCCCAGAAAAAAAAAAAAAAACAGAGATGCCCTTGCTGCTGATTTCTATGAAACATTTAAGGAAGAAATAAAATTCTACTTGAATTTTTCCAAGAATAATCCTCCCTAATTTGTTCTATAAGATCAGCACCAACCTAATACCAAAAATGTTACCAATAAAAAGTACTCATCATTATACCCCAATAATATAGGTACTAAAATCATTAATAAATACTAATAAGTCCTATCCAGAAATATATAAAAAGGAAATTACTTCTTGACTAGGCGGAGTTTATCCCTGAATTTCAAGATTGGTTTAACATTAGATAAATAATATAATTCACCATATTAAGAAACTAAAAGTGAAAACCTTATGATTATCTCAACTGATGCATATTAAATATCTGACAACATTTGGTATCCATTCATAACAAAAACTCTCAGCAAATTGGAAGTAAAAGGAAATGTTCTCAACCCAATAAGGGTTATTTATGATATTAGCTAATGTCAAACCTAACATGGTGAAAACTTGAACATCTTTCCCCTAAAACTAGGATAATGCAGAAGTATCTTCTCTATTCTTTTTTGTATCCTAGGTCCTACCAATATAATGAGAAATAAAATGGAGTAAAATATAAAAATATTAGAAAGGCAAATATAAATCATATAACAGATGACATTATTATTTATATAGAAATTCCCACGGAATCTACAAAAAAAATGAGACACTGAGAAGGTAGGTAGCCTACCTAACTAAATTCATATATTGTTTTAATGGAACAAGGTGTAGTGGGAGCACATAAAAAGGGCAACTTATCTGATGCATTTATGTATTCAAAGAAGGCTTTTTGGAGAAAATTAAATCTAAAGTGAAATCTAAAGGGTGAAGAAAAAATACTAAGCAAATTGAGGTGAGAGTGTTTAAGTTGGAGTGATGATCATCCAATGAACTGAAAAATAAGCAGCCTCAATGTTGGTAATTTGGATAGATCAGTGTTTGTCAGGAAGCCATTAGTGGCCTAAAAGCTTGGAATTATTTTTTGAGGGTTTGGGATTTTATGCAGAAAGCATAGGGACATTCTACATCAGGAAATGACAAGGGCATGGTCTAATTAAAGCAGTAAAATCAGACAGTGGTCAGCCAAGTAGAGGGTTACTTATTTGATAGGAGTTTTATAGAACTAGACTGATGTTTTAGTTTTGAGGAGGTGGAGTTTAATCCTGTGCAAAAGAAGGTATCTGGGTGGATGCTGGAGCCATCAATAAAAAGAATTCAGAAAAAGAAAACATGAAGAAAAATTCAATGCCTGTTACTCTTTATGTTTCTTTGTAGGAACTACGCCTTCCTCTACTGCAGCTAGAGCCCAGTTCCAGAAAATTTTTTGAACCTTGCTTACTAGACAATTCTGTATGGCTAGGCTATCCTCTGAAATATATATTAAACTTTCAGAAGCTGGCTGATAGGCCCACAGCCTAATACGGAATCTTGCTGAATAAAATAAAGAAAAAAGATAAAATTTCAGGTCCTAATGGTTGCTGTGATAGGTAAAAAAACAGCCTGATCAGGACAACTTTCCCTACTTCAATGAGTTTGTTGATTTTTTTGTAATGTTTATTTTCAATTTAAGTGATTTCCACTCTTAAGTTTTCATTCTACAAATTTGTTCTTTTTTCCACCTTCTTATGGTGGAAGCCTAGTTCATTGATTTTATTTTATTTTTTTAATTTCTTTTTATTGGAGTTCAATTTGCCAACATATAGCATAACACCCAGTGCTCATTCCATCAAGTGCCCCCCTCAGTGCCTGTCACCCAGTCACCCCCGCCCCACGCTCACCTCCCTTTCCACCACCCCTTGTTCGTTTCCCAGGGTTAGGAGTTTCTCATGTTCTGTCTCCCTCTCTGATATTTCCCACTCATTTTCTCTCCTTTCCCCTTTATTCCCTTTCACTATTTTTTATCTTCCCCAAATGAATGAAACCATATAGTGTTTGTCCTTCTCCGATTGACTTATTTCACTCAGCATAATACCCTGCATGACCATCCACGTCGAAGCAAATGGTGGGTATTTGTCATTTCTAATGTCTGAGTAATATTCAATTGTATACATAGACCACATCTACTTTATCCATTCATCTTTCGATGGACACTGAGGCTCCTTCCACAGTTTGGCTATTGTGGACATTGCTGCTATAAACATCCGGGTGCAGGGGTCCCGGCGTTTCACTGCATCTGTATCTTTGGGGTAAATCCCCAGCAGTGCAATTGCTGGGTCGTAGGGCAGATCTATTTTTAACTCTTTGAGGAACCTCCACACAGTTTTCCAGAATGGCTGTACCAGTTCACATTCCCACCAACACTGCAGGAGGGTTCCCCTTTCTCCACATCCTCTCCAATATTTGTTGTTTCCTGCCTTGTTAATGTTCACCATTCTCACTGGTGTGAGGTGGTATCTCATTGTGGTTTGGATTTGTATTTCTCTGATGGCCAGTGATGCGGAGCATTTTCTCATGTGCTTGTTGGCCTTGTCTATGTCTTCCTCTGTGAGATTTCTCTTCATGTCTTTTGCCCATTTCCTGATTGGATTGTTTGTTTTTTTGCTGTTGAGTTTAATAAGTTCTTTATAGATCTTGGATAGTAGCCCTTTATCTGATAGGTCATTTGCAAATATCTTCTCCCATTCTGTAGGTTGTCTTTTAGTTTTGTTGACTGTATCCTTTGCTGTGCAAAAGCTTCTTATCTTGATGAAGTCCCAATAGTTCATTTTGCTTTTGTTTCTTTTGCCTTCGTGGATGTATCTTGCAAGAAGTTACTGTGGCCAAGTTCAAAAAGGGTGTTGCCACTGTTCTTCTTTAACATTTTGATGGAATCTTGTCTCACATTGAGATCTTTCATCCATTATGAGTTTATGTTTCTGTATGGTGCAAGAGAGTGGTCTAGTTTCATTCTTCTGCATGTGGATGTCCAATTGTGGCATCACCATTTATTGAAGATACTTTCTTCCAGTGCATAGTTTTCCTCCTTTATCGAATATTACTTGACCATAAAGTTCAGGGTCCACTTCTGGGTTCTCTATTCTGTTCCATTGATCTATGTATCTGTCTTTGTGCAAGTACCACACTGTTTTTTTTTTATACTAAATTTATTTTTTATTGGCGTTCAATTTGCCAACATACAGAATAACACCCAGTGCTCATCCCGTCAAGTGCCCCCCTCAGTGCCCGTCACCCATTCACCCACACCCCCCGCCCTACTCCCCTTCCACCACCCCTAGTTCATTTCCCAGAGTTAGGAGTCTTTATGTTCTGTCTCCCTTTCTGATATTTCCCGCACATTTCTTCTCCCTTCCCTTATATTCCCTTTCACTATTATTTATATTCCCCAAATGAATGAGAACATACAATGTTTGTCCTTCTCCAATTGACTTACTTCATTCAGCATAATACCCTCCAGTTCCAACCATGTTGAAGCAAATGGTGGGTATTTGTCGTTTCTAATGGCTGAGTAATATTCCATTGTATACATAAACCACATCTTCTTTATCCATTCATCTTTCAATGGACACCGAGGCTCCTTCCACAGTTTGGCTATTGTGGACATTGCTGCTACAAACATTGGGGTGCAGGTGACCCGGCGTTTCATTGCATCTGAATCCTTGGGGTAAATCCCCAACAGTGCAATTGCTGGGTCGTGGGGCAGGTCTATTTTGAACACTTTGAGGAACCTCCACACAGTTTTCCAGAGTGGCTGCACCAGTTCACATTCCCACCAACAGTGTAAGAGGGTTCCCTTTCTTCCACATCCTCTCCAACATTTGTGGTTTCCTGCCTTGTTAATTTTCCCCATTCTGACTGGTGTGAGGTGGTATCTCATTGTGGTTTTGATTTGTATTTCCCTGATGGCAAGTGATGCAGAGCATTTTCTCATGTGTGTGTTGGCCATGTCTATGTCATGCTCTGTGAGATTTCTCTTCATGTCTTTTGCCCATTTCATGATTGGGTTGTTTGTTTCCTTGGTTTTGAGTGTAATGAGTTCTTTATAGATCTTGGAAACAAGCCCTTTATCTGATAGGTTATTTGCAAATATCTTCTCCCATTCTTTAGGTTGTCTTTTAGATTTGTTGACTGTATCCTTTGCTGTGCAAAAGCTTCTTATCTTGATGAAGTCCCAATAGTTCATTTTTGCTTTTGTTTCTTTTGCCTTCGTGGATGTATCTTTCAAGAAGTTACTGTGGCTGAGTTCAAAAAGGGTGTTGTCTGTGTTCTCCTCTAGGATTTTGATGGAATCTTGTCTAACATTTAGATCTTTCATCCATTTTGAGTTGATCTTTCTGTATGGTGAAAGAGAATAGTCTAGTTTCATTCTTCTGCATGTGGATGTCCAATTTACCCAGCACCATTTATTGAAGAGACTGTCTTTCTTCCAGTGGATAGTCGTTCGTCCTTTATCGAATATTAGTTGACCATAAAGTTCAGGGGCTACTTCTGGATTCTCTATTCTGTTCCATTGATCTATGTGTCTGTTTTTGTGCCAGTACCACACTGTCTTGATGACCACAGCTTTGTAGTACAACCTGAAATTTGGCATTGTGATGCCCCCAGATATGGTTTTCTTTTTTAAAATTCACCTGGCTATTCGCGGTCTATTCTGATTCCACACAAATCTTAAAATAATTTGTTCTAACTCTCTGAAGAAAGTCCAGGTATTTTGATAGGGATCGCATTAAACATGTAAATTGCCCTGGGTAACATTGACATTTTCACAATATTAATTCTGCCAATCCATGAGCATGGAATATTTTTCCATCTCTTTGTGTCTTCCTCAATTTCCTTCAGAAGTGTTCTATAGTTTTTAGGGTATAGATCCTTTACCTCTTTTGTTAGGTTTATTCCTAGGTATCTTATGCTTTTGGGTGCAATTGTCAATGGGATTGACTCCTTAATTTCTCTTTTTCAGTCTCATTGTAAGTGTATAGAAATTCCATTGATTTCTGGGCATTGATTTTCTATCCTGCCATGCTGCCAAATTGCTGTATGAGTTCTAGCAATCTTGGGGTGGAGGCTTTTGGGTTTTCTTTTTTTTTTTTTTTTTAAATTTATTTTTTTATTGGTGTTCAATTTACTAACATACAGAATAACACCCAGTGCCCATCACCCATTCACTCCCACCCCCCGCCCTCCTCCCCTTCTACCACCCCTAGTTCGTTTCCCAGAGTTAGCAGTCTTTACGTTCTGTCTCCCTTTCTGATATTTCCCACACATTTCTTCTCCCTTCCCTTATTTTCCCTTTCACTATTATTTATATTCCCCAAATGAATGAGAACATATAATGTTTGTCCTTCTCCGACTGACTTACTTCACTCAGCATAATACCCTCCAGTTCCATCCACGTTGAAGCAAATGGTGGGTATTTGTCATTTCTAATAGCTGAGTAATATTCCATTGTATACATAAACCACATCTTCTTTATCCATTCATCTTTCGTTGGACACCGAGGCTCCTTCCACAGTTTGGCTATCGTGGCCATTGCTGCTATAAACATCGGGGTGCAGGTGTCCCGGCGTTTCACTGCATCTGTATCTTTGGGGTAAATCCCCAGCAGTGCAATTGCTGGGTGTAGGGCAGGTCTATTTTTAACTGTTTGAGGAACCTCCACACAGTTTTCCAGAGTGGCTGCACCAGTTCACATTCCCACCAACAGTGTATGAGGGTTCCCTTTTCTCCGCATCCTCTCCAACATTTGTTGTTTCCTGCCTTGTTAATTTTCCCCATTCTCACTGGTGTGAGGTGGTATCTCATTGTGGTTTTGATTTGTATTTCCCTGATGGCAAGTGATGCAGAGCATTTTCTCATGTGCATGTTGGCCATGTCTATGTCTTCCTCTGTGAGATTTCTGTTCATGTCTTTTGCCCATTTCATGATTGGATGTTTGTTTCTTTGGTGTTGAGTTTAAGAAGTTCTTTATAGATCTTGGAAACTAGCCCTTTATCTGATATGTCATTTGCAAATATCTTCTACCATTCTGTAGGTTGTCTTTGAGTTTTGTTGACTGTATCCTTTGGTGTGCAAAAGCTTCTTATCTTGATGAAGTCCTAAGAGTTCATTTTTGCTTTTGTTTCTTTTGCCTTCGTGGATGTATCTTGTAAGAAGTTACTATGGCCGAGTTCAAAAAGGGTGTTGCCTGTGTTCTTCTCTAGGATTTTGATGGAATCTTGTCTCACATTTAGATCTTTCATCCATTTTGAGTTTATCTTTGTGTATGGTGAAAGAGAGTGGTCTAGTTTCATTCTTCTGCATGTGGATGTCCAATTATCCCAGCACCATTTATTGAAGAGACTGTCTTTCTTCCAATGGATAGTCTTTCCTCCTTTATCGAATATTAGTTGCCCATAAAGTTCAGGGTCCACTTCTGGATTCTCTATTCTGTTCCATTGATCTATGTGTCTGTTTTTGTGCCAGTACCACACTGTCTTGATGACCACAGCTTTGTAGTACAACCTGAAATCTGGCATTGTGATGCCCCCAGATATGGTTTTCTTTTTTAAAATTCCCCTGGCTATTCGAGGTCTTTTCTGATTCCACACAAATCTTAAAATAATTTGTTCTAACTCTCTGAAGAAAGTCCATGGTATTTTGATAGGGATTGCATTAAACGTGTATATTGCCCTGGGTAACATTGACATTTTCACAATATTAATTCTGCCAATCCATGAGCATGGAATATTTTTCCATCTCTTTGTGTCTTCCTCAATTTCTTTCAGAAGTGTTCTATAGTTTTGAGGGTATAGATCCTTTACATCTTTGGTTAGGTTTATTCCTAGGTATCTTATGCTTTTGGGTGCAATTGTAAATGGGATGGACTCCTTAATTTCTCTTTCTTCAGTCTCATTGTTAGTGTATAGAAATGCCACTGACTTCTGGGCATTGATTTTGTATCCTGCCACGCTACCGAATTGCTGTATGAGTTCTAGCAATCTTGGGGTGGAGACTTTTGGGTTTTCTATGTAGAGTATCATGTCATCGGCGAAGAGGGAGAGTTTGACTTCTTCTTTGCCAATTTGAATGCCTTTAATGTCTTTTTGTTGTCTGATTGCTGAGGCTAGGACTTCCAGTACTATGTTGAACAGCAGTGGTGAGAGTGGACATCCCTGTCTTGTTCCTGATCTTAGGGGAAAGGCTCCCAGTGCTTCCCCATTGAGAATGATATTTGCTGTGGGCTTTTCATAGATGGCTTTTAAGATGTCGAGGAATGTTCCCTCTATCCCTACACTCTGAAGAGTTTTGATCAGGAATGGATGCTGTATTTTGTCAAATGCTTTCTCTCCATCCAATGAGAGGATCATATGGTTCTTGGTTTTTCTCTTGCTGATATGATGAATCACATTGATTGTTTTACGGGTGTTGAACCAGCCTTGTGTCCCAGGGATAAATCCTACTTGGTCATGGTGAATAATTTTTTTAATGTACTGTTGGATCTTATTGGCCAGTATCTTGTTGAGAATTTTTGCATCCATGTTCATCAGGGATATTGGTCTGTAATTCCCCTTTTTGGTGGGGTCTTTCTCTGGTTTTGGAATTAAGGTGATGCTGGCCTCATAGAATGAATTTGGAAGTACTCCATCTCTTTCTATCTTTCCAAACAGCTTTAGGAGAATAGGTATGAGTTCTTCTTTAAACATTTGATAAAATTCCCCTGGGAAGCCATCTGGCCCTGGACTCTTGTGTCTTGGGAGGTTTTTGATGACTGCTTCAATTTCCTCCCTGGTTATTGGCCTGTTCAGGTTTTCTATTTCTTTCTGTTCCAGTTTTGGTAGTTTGTGGCTTTCCAGGAATGCGTCCATTTCTTCTAGATTGCCTAATTTATTGGCGTATAGCCGTTCATAATATGTTTTTAAAATCGTTTGTATTTCCTTGGTGTTGGTAGTGATCTCTCCTTTCTCATTCATGATTTTATTAATTTGAGTCTTCTCTCTCTTCTTTTTAATAAGGCTGGCTAATGGTTTATCTATCTTATTAATTCTTTCAAAGAACCAACTCCTGGTTCTGTTGATCTGTTCCACAGTTCTTCTGGTCTCGATTTCGTTGAGTTCTGCTCGAATCTTTATTAACTCCCTTCTTCTCTTGGGTGTAGGATCTATTTGCTGTTTTGTCTCTAGCTCCTTTATGTGTAAGGTTAGCTTTTGTATTTGAGTTCTTTCCAGTTTTTGAATGGATGCTTGTATTGCGATGTATTTCCCCCTTAGGACTGCTTTTGCTGCATCCCAAAGATTTTGAATGGTTGTGTCTTCATTCTCATTAGTTTCCATGAATCTTTTTAATTCTTCCTTAATTTCCTGGTTGACCCTTTCATCTTTTAGCAGGATGGTCCTTAACCTCCACGTGTTTGAGGTCCTTCCAAACTTCTTGTTGTGATTTAGTTCTAATTTCAAGGCATTATGGTCTGAGAATATGCAGGGGACGATCCCAATCTTTTGGTATCGGTTCAGACCCGATTTGTGACCCAATATGTGGTCTATTCTGGAGAAAGTTCCATGTGCGCTTGAGAAGAATGTGTATTCAGTTGAGTTTGGATGTAAAGTTCTGTAGATATCTGTGAAATCCATCTGGTCCAGTGTATCATTTAAAGCTCTCGTTTCTTTGGAGATGTTGTGCTTAGAAGACCTATCGAGTATAGAAAGAGCTAGATTGAAGTCACCAAGTATAAGTGTATTATTATCTAAGTATTTCTTCACTTTGGTTAATAATTGATTTATATATTTGGCAGCTCCCACATTTGGGGCATATATATTGAGGATTGTTAAGTCCTCTTGTTGAATAGATCCTTTAAGTATGATATAGTGTGCCTCTTCATCTCTCACTACAGTCTTTGGGGTAAATTTTAGTTTATCTGATATAAGGATGGCTACCCCTGCTTTCTTTTGAGGACCATTCGAATGGTAAATGGTTCTCCTACCTTTTATTTTCAGGCTGTAGGTGTCCTTCTGTCTAAAATGAGTCTCTTGTAGACAGCAAATAGATGGGTCCTGCTTTTTTATCCAGTCTGAAACCCTGTGCCTTTTGATGGGGTCATTAAGCCCGTTCACGTTCAAAGTTACTATTGACAGATATGAGTTTAGTGTCACCATGATATCTATTCAGTCTTTGTTTTTGTGGACTGTTTCACTGAACTTCTTCTTAAAGGGGAATTTTAAGAGGCCCCCTTAAAATTTCTTGCAGAGCTGGTTTGGAGGTCACATATTCTTTCAGTTGCTGCCTGTCTTGGAAGCTCTTTATCTCTCCTTCCATTTTGAATGAGAGCCTTGCTGGATAAAGTATTCTTGGTTGCATGTTCTTCTCATTTAGGACCCTGAATATATCCTGCCAGCCCTTTCTGGCCTGCCAGGTCTCTGTGGAGAGGTCTGCTGTTACCCTAATACTCCTCCCCATAAAAGTCAGGGATTTCTTGTCTCTTGCTGCTTTAAGGATCTTCTCTTTATCTTTGGAATTTGCAAGCTTCACAATTAAATGTCGAGGTGTTGAACGGTTTGTATTGATTTTAGGGGGGGATCTCTCTATTTCCTGGATCTGAATGCCTGTTTCCCTTCCCAGATTAGGAAAGTTTTCAGCTAGAATTTGTTCAAATACATATTCTGGCCCTCTGTCCCTTTCGGCGCCCTCGGGAACCCCAATTAAACGTAGGTTTTTCTTCCTCAGGCTGTCGTTTATTTCCCTTAATCTATCTTCATGGTCTTTTAATTGTTTGTCTCTTTTTTCCTCAGTTTCCCTCTTTGCTATCAACTTGTCTTCTAGGTCACTCACTGGTTCTTCCACCTCGTTAACCCTCGTCGTTAGGACTTCTAGTTTGGATTGCATCTCATTCAATTGATTTTTAATTTCTGCCTGATTAGCTCTAAATTCTGCAGTCATGAAGTCTCTTGAGTCCTTTATACTTTTTTCTAGAGCCACCAGTAGCTGTATAATAGTGCTTCTGAATTGGCTTTCTGACATTGAATTGTAATCCAGATTTTGTAACTCTGTGGGAGAGAGGACTGTTTCTGATTCTTTCTTTTGAGGTGAGGTTTTCCTTCTAGTCATTTTGCTCAGTGCAGAGTGGCCAAAAGCAAGTTGTATTGGGAAAAAGAGAAAAAGAGAGGAGAGAAAGAAGGAAAGAAAAGAGAAAGAGAAAAAAAAAGGGAAGAAAAAAAACGAAAAAAGAAAAAAAAAGAAGAAAAAGAAAGGAGAAAAAAAAGGGGGTGGGGGAAGGAAACAAATCAAAAAGCAAAACAAAACAAAACAAATGAAAACAAAACAAAACAAAACAACAAAAAAAAAAGAACCACGGGGCAGTATCTTCTGATTCTGTGTACTTTAAGTCCCTTGGCTTCTCCTGGAAGTTGTCCGTCTAGCTGATCTTCTGGGGGAGGGGCCTGTTGTGCTGATTTTCAGGTGTTAGCACTTGGGGGAGCTGCTCTGCCCCTGCCTGGTGCAGGGCTCAGTGGGGGTTGTTTACCCGTGAGGCCGCAGGAGGAACAGCCCCAGTGGCGGGGCAGCTCTGGAAACCTGGATTCAGCTCCGGCAGGAACTCCGTTTGCAGGGCCTGGAGGCTCCGGGCGGGGCCGCTGCTCTGTTCAGCTGGGGCAGGAGCGTCCTCGCTGTCCTGGGCCCTCCCGGCCTCTGCCTGTCCCGGGGGAGGCGGGATCCTGGGCTGTGTCCCGGCGCCCTGTGCCCCGGGGCCTGCGCTGTTGGATTCGCGCTCCCGGGCCGCGCAGCCCCCTCCGCGGAGCTGCCGCCCGAGCCCCTCCGAGCTGCTCCCGGGCCGCGCAGCCCCCTCCGCGGAGCCGCCGCCCGAGCCCCTCCGAGCTGCTCCTGGAACCGTGCAGCCCGCTCCGCACGGAGCCTCTTCCTCTGCCCGAGCCCCTCCGAGCTGCTCCTGGAACCGCGCAGCCCCCTCCGCGGAGCCGCCACCCGAGCCCCTCCAGCTGCTCCGGGTCCCGCCGGGTCCCGCCGTGCGCGCTGCAGCCCTTAGGGAGCTCGGCGCACTCTCCCGGGGCGCAGGTGTCTGTTACTGTCCCGGGGAGCCCGAGGGCATCCCCGCCCTCCTGGGTCCTGCTCCAACTCCCTGCAAGCCCCTTTCCGCCCGGGAATGTTGGTGCAGCTCCTGTTTGCTCTCCTGTCCCGGGGACACTCGCCCCGGCCTCAGCCCGGCTCCTTGCGGGGCCCCTCCCCCTTGGAGGCCTTTGTTCCTTTATCTCTTTTTCCCCGTCTTCCTACCTTGATAGAAGCGCGAACTCTTCTCACTGTTGCATTCCAGCTGGTCTCTCTTTAATTCTCAGGCCGAATTCATAGATTTTCAGGATGATTGGAAGGTTTTCTAGGTAATTTGGTGGAGACAGGTGATTTGGAGACCCTACTCTTCCGCCATCTTGCTCCTCCCCGCTTTTGGGTTTTCTATGTAGAGTATCATGTCATCGGCGAAGAGGGAGAGTTTGACTTCTTCTTTGCCAATTTGAATGCCTTTAATGTCTTTTTGTTGTCTGATTGCTGAGGCTAGGACTTCCAGTATTATGTTGAATAGCAGTGGTGAGAGTGGACTTCCCTGTCTTGTTCCTGATCTTAGGGGAAAGGCTCCCAGTGATTCCTCGTTGAGAATGATATTTGCTGTGGGCTTTCCGTAGATGGCTTTTAAGATGTCGAGGAATGTTCCCTCTATCCCTATACTCTGAAGAGTTTTGATCAGGAATGGATGCTGTATTTTGTCAAATGCTTTCTCTGCATCTAATGAGAGGATCATATGGTTCTTGGCTTTTCTCTTGCTGATATGATTAATCACATTGATTGTTTTACGGGTGTTGAACCAGCCTTGTGTCCCGGGAATAAATCCTACTTGGTCACGGTGAATAATTTTCTTAATGTACCTTTGGATCCTATTGGCTACTATCTTGTTGAGAATTTTTGCATCCATGTCATCAGGGATATTGGTCTATAATTCTCCTTTTTGGTGGGGTCTTTGTCTGGTTTTGGAATTAAGGTGATGCTGGCCTCGTAGAACGAATTTAGAAGTACTCCATCTCTTTCTTTGTTTCTGAACAGCTTTAGTAGAATAGGTATGGTTTCTTCTTTAATGTTTGATAGAATTCCCCTGGGAAGCCATCTGGCCCTGGACTTTTGCGTCTTGGGCAGTTTTTGATGACTGCTTCAATTTCCTCCCTGGTTATTGGCCTGTTCAGGTTTTCTATTTCTTCCTGATCCAGTTTTGGTAATTTTTGGCTTTCCAGAAATGCGTCCATTTCTTCTATATTGCCTAATTCATTGGCGTATAGCTGTTCATAATATGTTTTCAAAATCGTTTGTATTTCCTTGGTGTTGGTAGTGATCTCTCCTTTCTCATTCATGATTTTATCAATTTGAGTCTTCTCTCTCTTCTTTTTAATAAGGCTGGCTAATGGTTTATCTATCTTATTAATTCTTTCAAAGAACCAACTCCTGGTTCTGTTGATTTGTTCCACAGTTCTTCTGGTCTCGATTTCGTCGAGTTCTGCTCGAATCTTTATTAACTCTCTTTTCTGCTGGGTGCAGGATCTATTTGCTGTTTTTTCTCTAGCTCCTTTATGTGTAAGGTTAGCTTTTGTATTTGAGTTCTTTCCAGTTTTTGAATGGATGCTTGTATTGCGATGTATTTCCCCCTCAGTGCTGCTTTTGCTGCATCCCAAAGATTTTGAACGGTTGTATCTTCATTCTCATTAGTTTCCATGAATATTTTTAATTCTTCCTTAATTTCCTGGTTGACCCTTTCATCTTTTAGCAGGATGGTCCTTAACCTCCACGTGTTTGAGGTCCTTCCAAACTTCTTGTTGTGATTTAGTTCTAATTTCAAGGCATTATGATCTGAGAATATGCAGGTGACGATCCCAATCTTTTGGTATCAGTTAAGACCTGATTTGTGACACAGTATGTGGTCTATTCCAGAGAAAGTTCCATGTGCACTTGAGAAGAATGTGTATTCAGTTGAGTTTGGACATAAAGTTCTGTAGATATCTGTGAAATCCATCTGGTCTAGTGTATCATTTAAAGCTCTCGTTTCCTTGGAGATGTTGTGTTTAGAATACCTATCGAGTGTGGAAAGCGCTAGATTGAAGTCACCACGTATAATTGTATTATTATCTTAGTATGTATTAATTTTCGTTATTAATTGATTGATATATTTGGCAGCTCCCACATTCGGGGCATATATATTGAGGATTGTTAAGTCCTCTTGTTGGGTAAGTATGATATCGTGTCCCTCTTCATCCCTCACTACCGTCTTCGGGGTAAATTTTAGTTTATCTGATATAAGGATGGCTAACCCTGCTTTCTTTTGAGGACCATTTGAATGGTAAATGGTTCTCCAACCTTTCATTTTCAGGCTGTAGTTGTCCTTCTGTCTAAAATGAATCTCTTGTAGACAGCAAATGGATGGGTCCTGCTTTTTTATCCAGTCTGAAACCCTGTGCCTTTTGATGGGGTCATTAAGTCCGTTCACGTTCAGAGTTACTATTGAAAGATATGAGTTTACTGTCCTCATGATATCTATTCAGTCCTTGTTTTTGTGGATTGTTCCACTGGACTTCTTCTTAAAGGGGAATTTTAAGAGTCCCCCTTAAAATTTCTTGCAGAGCTGGTTTGGAGGTCACATATTCTTTTAGTTCCTGCCTGTCTTGGAAGCTCTTTATCTCTCCCCCCATTCTGAATGAGAGCCTTGCTGGATAAAGTATTCTTGGTTGCATGTTCTTCTCATTTAGGACCCTGAATATATCCTGCCAGCCCTTTCTGGCCTGCCAGGTCTCTGTGGAGAGGTCTGCTGTTACCCTAATACTCCTCCCCATAAAGGTCAGGGATTTCTTGTTTCTTGCTCCTTTAAGGATCTTCTCGTTATCTTTGGAATTTGCAAGCTTAATTATTAGATGTTGAGGTGTTGAATGTTTTTTATTGATTTTGGGGGGGATCTCTCTATTTCCTGGTTCTGAATGCCTGTTTCCCTTCCCATATTAGGAGTTTTCAGCTATGATTTGTTCAAATACATATTCTGTTCCTCTGTCCCTTTCGGCGCCCTCGGGAGCCCCAGTTAAACGTAGGTTTTTCTTCCTCAGGCTGTCGTTTTTTTCCCTTAATCTATCCTCATGGTCTTTTAATTGTTTGTCTCTTTTTTCCTCAGTTTCCCTCTTGTCCATCAACTTGTCTTCTATGTCACTCGTTCTTCCACCTCGTTAACCCTGGTCGTTAGGACTTCTAGTTTGGATTGCATCTCATTCAATTGATTTTTAATTTCTGCCTGATTGGTTCTAAATTCTGCAGTCATGAAGTCTCTTGAGTCCTTTATGCTTTTTTCAAGAGCCACCAGTAGCTTTATAATAGTCCTTCTGAATTGGCTTTCTGACATTGAATTGTAATCCAAATTTTGGACTTTTGTAACTCTGTGGCAGAAAGGAATCTTTCTGATTCTTTCTTTTGAGGTGTGGTTTTCCTTCTAGTCATTTTGCTCAGTGCAGAGTGGCCAAAAACAAGTTGTATTGGGAAAAGGGGAAAAAGAGAGGAGAGAAAGAAGGGGAAAAAGGAGAAAAAGAAAAAAGGAAGAAAAAAAGAAAAAAAGAGAAGAAAAAGATAAAAACAGAAAGAAAGGGAAAAAAGGGTTGGGGGAAGCAAACAGAAATCAAAATGAAAAAGAAAAAAACAAGGCGGTGTATCCTCTGATTCTCTATACTGTAAGTCCTTTATTTCCCCCTGGAACTTTCCAGTGCTGCTTGGTCAATAATTTGTTTTTCCCCTGTCTAGCTGGTCTTCTGGGGGAGGGGCCTGTTTTGCTGATTTGTAGGTGCTAGCACTTGGGGAGATGCTCTGCCCCCTGCCTGGTGCAGGGCTCAGTGAGTGATGTTTATCCTGTTTATCTGGTGAGGCCACTGTGAGTCTCATTTGCGCTTGCTTACCCTGTGAGGCCCCAGGAGGAACAACCATGATTCCGCTTCCGCAGTAACTACGGAGCTCTCCCTCTGCAGGGCCTGGATGCTCCGGGGGCGGGGCCGCTGATCTGCTCAGCTCTGGGCAGGAGCGTCCTTGTTGTTCTGGGCCCTCCTGGCCTCTGCCTGTCCCGGGGGGAGGCCGGATCCTGGGCTGTGTCCCCGGCGCCCTGTGCTCCCGGGGCCGCGCAGCCCCCTCCGCGGAGCCTCCTCGCGAGCCCCTCGGAGCTGCTCCCGGGCCCAGCCAGGCGCGCTGCAGCCCTTTAGGGAGCTCGGGGCACTCTCCCCGGGGCGCAGGTGTCTGTTAGTGTCCCAGGGAGCCTGAGGGCATCCCCGCCCCTCCTTGGGTCCTGCTCTAACTCCCTGCGAGCGCCTTTCCACCCGGGAAGATTGGTGAAGCTCCTGCTTCTCTAGGTCGGTGCTTTCCTGTCCTCGGGGCCTTCACCCTGGCCTTAGTCTGGTTCCTCGCGGGGCCCCTCCCCCTTGGATGCCTGTTGTTTTTTTCTTTTTTCCCCGTCTTCCTACTTTGATAGAAGCGTGAACTCTTCTCACTGTAGCATTCCAACTGTTCTCTCTTTAAATCTCAGGCCAAATTCGTAGATTTTCAGGATGATTTGAAGGTTATCTAGGTAATTTGGTGGGGACAGGTGACTTGGGGACCCTACTCTTCCGCCACCTTGCCCCTCCCCCACTCTTTGCCCATTTTTAAATGCTTTTCTACTGTGTATGAGTTTTCTTAGTGTCCTTCTGAAAATGTCTTTATTTCCTCTTTACTCCTAAAGGATATTTTCACTGTATATAGGATTCTAGACCTAAATTTCTTTTCTTTCAGCAGTTGAAAAATGTAAGCCACTTCCTTCTGGCCTCTATGGTTTGTGATTAGAAATGTATAGTCATTTGAATCATTATTTACCTGAGGTAAAACATTTTTTCTAACTGTTCCAAGATTTCTTTTTTTGTCTTTAGTTTTTAACAGGTTGATTGTGACATGTCTGGAAGTGTGGTTTTTTTGGGGGGGTTTATCCTCTTTAGGGTTCCTTGATCTTGAATCAAAGGCTTATGCCTTTTGAGGAACTTTAAATCGTTGGAGCCATTATTTCTTTAATCTTTCAGTCATGCTCTCCTCTTTCATGAAACTCCAGTGATAGGTATGTTAGATCTTTTGTCATTGTCACATAGGTCCTGAGGCATTGTTGTTTTCTTCAGCCTGTTTATGCTGTTTTTCAGATTGAATAATTTCTATTGATTTAAATTCAAGTTTGCTATCTCAATTCTGCTATTCAGTCTTTCCAGGGAGTTTTTAATTAGAGTATTGGTGTTTTTTTATTCTAGCATTTCTGTTTAGGTTTTCATTATCATTTCTATATATTTACTGATACTTTCTACATTTAACTTTTTTCAAATATGCTTATAATTCTCAAATGCTTTTCCTGAAAATTCTTTGTCTTTGTCACAAATTTCCAAAATATGTGTCATCCCTTTGTTGTTAGCTGTTTGTCTTTTCCCATGAAAGTTAAAATATCTGTGGTTCTTTTTATGTCAAAGTAATTAGATTTTTACTCTGAGTGTTATGTCATGACACTTTGGATTTGTTAAATCTTATAAACAATATTAACATTTTTGTTTTAGCAAGTAGTCAGTTTGGTTTAGTCAAGTTGCAAGTTTCAACCTCCCCTCTGTGGGGTATAGTTCCACTGTCAGTTCAGTTTTCTAAACCTTTGAAGTGCTATTACGATTTGTTTCACTAACCACCTAGTGGTTAGTCTGGGACCTGGACAGAAGTCTATCAGCAAAATTCTTAATGTCTTTGGTAGACTAATTATAAAATCATCAAATCTAAGCATCTGAAAGTTGGAGGTGATCTGAAAAGTTCATAAACAGCTTTATGGGGGCACTTTCCCAAAAACTAAGTACTCTGTGATCTTCCTAGTACTTTCTGGTTTCCTGGGACTCTCCTTTTCTGTCCTCCAGGTAGAAATTACCCACTTCTATGACTATGTCACTTCACCCCAGAAGCAACATAGAACAGAGAGTGTTTAAAAAAAAAAAAAACAGAGAACAGCACCTGGATGGCTCATCCATTGAACATCTGACTCTTCATTTTGGCTCAGGTCATGATCTCAGGGTCATGAGATCGAGCCCTACTTTGGGCTCCATGGTCAGTAGTGAGTTAGCTGGAGATACTCTCTCTCCCTCTCCATCTGCCCCTCCCCATGCTCATGCATTTGTGCATATGCTCTCTCTCTCAAATAAATGAATAAATAAATCTTAAAAAGCATATCCCAATGCCATCCCTAATAGTCACTGATTGGCTATCCTGAAAATTCTGATTCTTTAATACCTCTCAGTTCTAAACAATGAATCAAATTCCAACTGAATTAGGAAGAAACAGAAAATTTGAACATACCAATTACTAGTAATGAAATTGAATCAGCAATCAAGCTCTCACCAAAAAAAAAACCTCCAGACCAAATGGTTTCACAAGTAAATTCTATCAAATATTTGATGAGCACGGGGTGTTATACTATATGTCGGCAAATTGAACTTCAATTTAAAAAAAAACAAACAAGCAGATTATGTCCTTGTGTTTGTCTTTGGGCAAAAAAAAAATAGTTGAAGAAAAGTAAACATTCATTCTTCTCAGTTATTCAAAAAATAGAAGAGGAAGTAAAAATTCCAAATTCATTTTTCAAGGCTAGCATTACCTCAATACCAAAATTAAACAAAGACACTACAAAAAAAGAAAACTACTGGACGATATCCTTCATGAACATAAGTGAAAAACCCTCAAAAATATTAGCAAACTGAGTTCAACAACATATTAAAAGAAACATTGACCAGGATTAAGTGGGTTTTATATGAGGGCTGCAATCAATTAGCATCATATCAACAAAATGAAAAATAAAAAAATATGATCATCCAATAGATGCAAAAAAAGCATTTGACAAAATTCAACATCCATTCATGATTTAAAAAACTGTCAACAAAGTGAGTTTAGAGGTAACCCACATTAAAATAATAAATGTCAGGGACTCCTGGGTGACTCAGCAGTTGAGCACCTCCCTTCCGCCTAGGGCCTGATCCTGGAGTCCCCGGATTGAGTCCACATAGGGTTCCCTTCGTGGAGCCTGCTTCTCTCTCTGCCTATGTCTCTGCCCCTCTTTCTGTGTGTCTCTGATGAATAAATAAATAAGTAAAATCTTAAAAAATAAAAATAATAAATAAAATAATAAATTCATATATGAGAAACCCACAGCTAACATCATACTCAAATGATGAAAACCTGACAGCTTTTAATCTAAGATCAGGAATAATACAAGGACGTACACTCTCACCACTTTTATTTAATACAATACTGGATTGGTTGCGAACATGCGGAGTAGGAGTCCTCAACGCACCTGGCCACACTAACTTACCTAGATAACTTTCAAACCATCCTGCAAACCTACGAATTTGACCTGAGATTTAAAGAGAGAATGGCTGGAATGCTACAAAGAGAAAGGTTTTTGCTTCTAACAAGGTAGGAAGATGGATAAAATAAAAAAGAATCAAGTGGGCGAGGGCCCCCTCGAGGAGCCGGGCTAAGGCCTGTCAGAGAGAGCCTTCAGGGCAGGAAAGCCCAGCCCACAAGAAGCAGGAACTTCAAAAAATCCGCACTGGTTTCTTCCCAGACAGAAAAGCACTTAGCAGGGATATAGGGCAGAAGTGCAGGAGGGGCAGTGAAGCCTCCAGTCTCCCGGGATCACTAACAGAGGAAGTGCGCCAGGGAGAAAGCGCACCGTATACCCCAGGCCGATCCTGGTAAAGCGCTGGAGCACGCACCCGGCGGGATATCCGGGAGAAGCCAGTGGGTCAGGCAGGTGGCTCCAGACAGAGATGTCTGCACCCTGCTGCCTTCAGGAGCCACGACCCTGGGAGCGCGATTCCAGCAGCACAGGCCTCGGATCCCAGGGCCCCAAGCAGACACAGTCCATGATCCTGCACTCCCCCACGGACAGGCGGAGGTGGGAAGGGCACAGGACAGCGAAGACTCTCCTGCTGCCAGACTCTCCCAGGCTGTGCAGATCAGCGCCCCCACACCCCCCGCCACCCTGGGAGCATCTAGGCCAGTGCAGACTGGGAGACTGGGTTAGTTACTACAGGGAGCTGACTCCAGAGCTAGAGACCTGGCCTCCACCAGTGTTGTTGTTCCTCCTAGGTCACCACGTGCCTGGGAGAGGTGGGGCCACTAGGGAACACAGGCCTCATGGGGTAAACAACTCCCACTGAGCCCCACACCTGGCAGGGGACGGGCATCTCCCCCAGGAACACACACCTGAGAATCAGCACAGCAGGCCCCTCCCCATTACCACCATCTGGAAGGACAGATGAAGAGCAAGTTCTTGACCAAGCCCTGCTAGAACACTCTAGGGGAAGTCCAGGGATTTGCAGTATATAAAAGCAGAGGGTACCCTACCTGTTTTTTTCTTTCTTTTAACAGTACAACTCGTTTTTATATCAGACTGTAACTTTCCATTTTTTTTCTTTTCTCACGTTAACTACGATATTTTACCACCTCTTCATTTTTAAGATTCTTCCTTTGTGACTTTTATATTTCTACAATTATAGGTCCTAGATATATTTTCCACTCCTAGATTCCCTTCAACATACTCAACTTAATTTTGGGAGATATAAAAGATATGGGTTTTTGTGTGTGTGTGTGTGTGTGTGTGTGTGTTTCATTTTCTCATTTTGTTCTACAATGGCAGAAGTTAATACCTTCTAACACATGACCAGAATGCACCCAGAACCAAGTGGAATACTGTGCTGCTTCATTCTGTGCATTTCTCATTCCCATTCTGCCCCCCTCTTTTATCTCATTTATGTTTTGGTGGTCAAGGTTGGGGAGTTCTACAAATATTTCTGGTTTATATACATTTGGGACTGAGCATCTTCTAACATACAGAAATTAAAATATGCAGAACCAAGATGATCACCCTCTAGAACCCCATAGGTAGATTACATTCTCCCTCCACTACAACTTCGTCACCACAACCATCTCCCAGTCTCGCCTTTTTTTCTTCTACTTTTATTTTCATTTTGCTTTCTTCTTTTTTTCCTCTTCTTCTTTGAGATTCTTGGCCTTTTATTTTTTACTACTTTATTTTAAAATTTGTTTTTCACTTTAGTGGTCCTTTTGTTTTATTTCATTCTGATTTTGTTTTCAATCTCTGGTCTCTGACCTTGGCAGAATCATCTAGGGTGAAATTTACTTAGGTCGTGTTTAATATTCTTGACTCAGCCTGCTCACACAGCCAGTCTGCACTAAGCAAAATAACTAGAAAGAACTCCCCACAAAAGAAAGATTCAGAAACAGTACTCACTGCCACAGAGATACAGAATTTGGATTAAAATTCGAAGTCAGAAAGCCAATTCAGAAGCACAATGATAAAGCTACTGGTGGCTCTGGAAAAAAGCATAAATGATTCAAGAGATGTCATGACTGCAGAATTTAGATCTAATTAGGCCAAAATTAAAAATCAATTAAATGAGATACAATCCAAACTGGAGGTCCTAATGACAAGTGTTAATGAGGTAGAAGAAAGAGTGAGTGACACAGAAGACAAGTTGATGTCAAGGAAGGAACCTGATAGAAATAAAAACTAGTAAAAGACCCTGAGGAAAGGTTAAGGGAAATAAATGATAGCCTCAGAAGGAAAAATCTATGTACAATTGGGGTTCCAGAGAGTGCCAAGAGGGACAGAGGGACAGAAATATATTTAAATCATAGCTGAGAACTTCTCTAATATGGGAAGGGAAACAGGCATTCATATCCAGGAGATAGAGAGGTCCCCCCCCCCCAAAAAAAACAATAAAAACCGTTCAAAACCTTGATATTTAATAGCAAAACATGCAAATTCCAAAGATAAAGAGAAAATCCTTAAAGCAGCAAGAGACAAGCGATTCCTAATTTATATGGGGAGAAATATTAGATTAACAGCAGACTTCTCCACAGAGACCTGGCAGGCCAGAAAGGGCTGGCAGGATATATTCAGGGTCCCAAATGAGAAGAACATGCAGCCAAGAATACATTATCCAGCAAGGCTCTCATCAGGATAGAAGGAGAGATAAAGAGCTTCCAATATAGGCAGAAACTGAAAGAATATGTGACCACCAAACCAGCTCTGCAAGAAATATTAAGGGGAACTCTGTAAAAGAAAGAGGACACCCAAAGAAACAATCCACAAAAAAAAAAAAAAAGAAACAATCCACAAAAACAGGGACTGATTAGGTATTATGATGACACTAAATTCATATCTTTCAATAGTAACTCTGAACATGAATGGCTTCATGATCCCATCAAAAGATGCAGGGTTTCACACTGGATAAAAAAAGCAAGACCCATCTTTTTGCTGTCTACAAAGACTCATTGTAGATCTAAGGACACCTACAGCCTGATAATAAAAGTTTGGAGAATCATCTACGATTCAAATGGTCCTTAAAAGAAAGCTGGGGTAGCCATCCTCATATCAGATAAATGAAAGTTTATCCCAAATACTGTAGTAAGACATGAAGAAGGACATTATATCATACTTAGGGTGTCTATCCAATAAGAGGACCTAACAATCATGAATATTTATGTGCCGAATGTGGGAGCTGCCAAGTATATCAATCATTTAATAACCAAAAGTAGGGCATACTTAGATAATAATACACTAATATTAGGAGACTTCAACATGGTGCTTTCTGCAAGTGACAGATATTCTAAGCACAACATCTCCAAAGAAACAAGAGCTTTAAATGATAGAGTGGACCAGATGGATTTCAGAGATACACACAGAACTTTGCATCCAAACACAACCGAATATACATTCTTCTCAAATGCACATGGACTTTCTCCAGAATAGACAGCATACTGGGTCACAAATCAGGTCTTAACTGATACTGAAAGATTGGGATTGTTCCCTGCATATTTTCAGACCATAATGCTTTGAAACTTGAACTCAATTACAAGAACTTTGAAAGAAACTCAAACATGCGGTGGTTAAAGAGTATCCTTCTGAAAGATGAAAGGGTCAACCAGGAAATTAAAGAAAAATTAAAAAGATTCATGGAAACTAATGAGAATGAAGATACAACCGTTCACAATCTTTGGGATGCAGCAAAAGCAGTCCTAAAAGGGAAATATATCACAACACAAGCATGCCAAAAAAAATTGGAAAATACTCAAATACACAAGCTAACCTTGCATCTAAAGGAACTGGAGATAAAACAGCAAATAAAACCTACACCAAGCAGAAGAGAGTTAATAAAGGTTCGAGCAGAACTCAATGAAATAGAGACCAGAACTGTACAACAGATCAACAAAACCAGGAGTTGGTTCTTTGAAAGAATTAATAAGATAGATAAACCATTAGCCAGCCTTATTAAAAAGAAGAAAGACTCTAATTAATAAAATCATGAATGAGAAAGGAGATATCACCACCAATACCAAGGAAATACGAATGATTTTAAATACATGTTATAAGCAGGCATATGGCAATAAATTAGGCAATCTAGAAGAAATGGACATGTTTCTGGAAAACCACAAACTACCAAAACTGGAACAGGAAGAAATAGAAAACCTGAACAGGCCGATAACCTGGGAGAATATTGAAGCAGTCATCAAAAACCTCCCAACACAGAAAGTCCAGGGCCAGATGCCTTCCCAGGTGAATTCTATCAAACGCTTAAAGAAGAAACCATACCTATTCTACTAAGCTGTTCAGAAAGATAGAAAGAGATGGAATACTTCCAAACTCGTTCTATGAGGACAGCATCACCTTAATTCCAAAACCAGATAAAGACCCCACCAAAAAGGAGAATTGTAGACCAATATCCCTGATGAACATGGATGCAAAAATTCTCAACAAGATACTAGCCAATAGGATCCAACAGTACATTAAGAAGATTATTCACTATGACCAAGCAGGATTTATCCCCCGGATGCAAGGCTGGTTCGACACTCATAAAGCAATCAATGTGATTGGTCATATCAACAAGGGAAAACACAAGAACCATATGATTCTCTCAATTGATGCAGAGAAAGCATTTGACAAAATACAGCATCCATTCCAGATCAAAACTCTTCAGAGTGTAGGGATAGAGGGAACATTCCTCAGCATCTTAAAAGCCATCTATGGAAAGCCCACAGCAAATATCATTCTCAACGAGAAACACTTGGAGCCTTACCCATAAGATCAGGAACATGACACGGATGTCCACTCTCCCCACTGCTATTCAACATAGTACTAGACAATCAGACAACAAAAAGAAATAAAAGGCATTCAAATTGGCAAAGAAGTCAAACTCTCCCTCTTCACAGATGACATGATACTGTACATAGGAAACCCAAAAGACTCTACCCCACAATTGCTAGAAGTCATAGAGCAATTTGACAGTGTGGCAGGATACAAATTCAATGCCCAGAAATCAGTGGCATTTGTATACACTAACAATGAGTCTGAAGAAAAATAAATGGAGTCAATCCCATTGACAATTTTATCCATAAGCATAAAATACCTAGGAATAAACCTAATGAAAGAGGTAAAGAATCTATACCCTAAAAACGACAGAACACTTCTGAAAGAAATTCAGGAAGACACAAAGATATGGGAAAATATTCCATGCTCATGGATCGGTAGAGTCAATATTCTGAAAATGTCAATGCTACACAGGGCAATTTACACATTAGTACAATCCCTATCAAAATACCATGGACTTCCTTCAGAGAGTTGGATTACGCATTCTTAAGATTTGTGGGGAATCAGAAAAGACCCCAAATAGCCAGGGGAATATTGAAAAATGAAACCAGAGCCGAGGGCATCACAAAGCCAGATTTCAAGTTGTACTACAAAGCTGTGATCATCAAGGCAGTGTGGTACTGGCACAAAAACAGACACATAAATCAATGGAACAGAATAGAGAACCCAGAAATGGGCTCTCAACTCTACAGTCAACTAATATTCAACAAAGCAGGAAAGATTATCTACTGGAAATGGGAAAGTCTCTTCAATAAATGGTGCTGGGAACATTGGACATCCACATGCAGAAGAATGAAACTAAACCATTCTCTTACACCATACACAAAGATAAACTCAAAATCGTTGAAAGATCTAAATGTGAGACAAGAATCCCTCAGAATCCTAGAGGAGAACACAGGCAACACCGTTTTTGAACTTGGCCACAGCAGCTTCTTGCAAGATACATCTATGAAGGCAAGGGAAACAAAAGCAAAAATGAACTATTGGCACTTAAGATAAAAAGCTTCTGCACAACAAAAGAAACAGTCAACAAAACTAAAAGACAACCTACAGAATGGGAGAAGATACTTGCAAATGACATATCAGATAAAGGGCTAGTATTCAAGATCTATAAGAAATTTATGAAACTCAACACCCAAATAACAAACAATCCAGTCATGAAATGGGCAGAAGGTATGAACAGAAATTTCACCAAAGAAGACATAGACATGGCCAACAGGCACATGATAAAATGCTCCACATCACTTGCCATCGGGGAAATACAAATCAAAACCACAATGAGATACCACCTCACAAAACAAAGGGGGATCCCTGGATGGCTCAGTGTTTAGTGCCTGACTTTGGCTCAGGGCATAATCCTGGAGTCCAGGGATCAAGTCCTGCATTGGGCTCCCTGCATGGAGCCTGCTTCTCCCTCTGCCTATGTCTCTGCCCCTGTCTCTCTCCCTCTGTGTGTTTCTTTCATGACTAATTAAATAAATAAAATCTAATAAAAAAGAGTTTGCAACTCACAGTAGTGAGAATGGTGAAAAGTAACAAGACAGAAAACAACAAATGTTGGAGAGGATTGGAGAAGGGGAATCCTCTTGCAGTGTTGGTGGGAATGTGAACTGATACAGCCGCTCTGAAAAACTGTGTGGAGGTTCCTCAAAAAATTAAAAATAGAACTACCCTATGACCCAGCAATTGCACTGCTGGGGATGTACCCCAAAGATATAGATGCAGTGAAAGGAAGGACACCTGCACCTCCAAAGTTTTTAGCAGTAATGTCCACAATAGCCAAACTGTGGAAGTAGCCTCGGTGTCCATCAAAAGATGAATGGATAAAGAAGATGTGGTATATGTATACAATGGAATATTACTCAACCATTAGAAACAACAAATACCCACCATTTGCTTCAACGTGGATAGAACTGGAGGGTATGATGCTGAGTGAAGTCAGTCAGTTGGAAAAGGGCAAACATTATATGGTTTCATTCATTTGGGAAATATAAAACGTAGTGAAAGGGATAATAGGGGAAAGGAGAAAAATGAGTGGGAATTATCAGAGAGGTTGACAGAATATGAGAGACTCCTAACTTGGGAAAGGAACAATGAGTAGTGGAAGGCGAGGTGTGCTGGGTGACAGGGTGACTGCATGATGGCAATGCGGGAGGCACTTGACCGATGAACACTGGGTATTATACTATATATTGGCAAATCGAAATCCAATTAAAAAAATAAAAATAAATAGTTGGTTCTTTGAGAAAACAAATAAATTTGACAGAACTCTAGCAAGACTAATGAATAATAATAAAAAAGACAGGAAATACAAATGACTAATATCAAGAACAGAATGAGGAATATCATTACACACCCTGCAGAGGTCAAAAGGTAACAAAAGAGCAATATGATCAAATCAATATACACAAATTTTACCACTTAGGAAAAACAAAATGCAGAAACTATTACAACTCATCCAATAAGAGGTAGGTATGTTGAATAGCCCATATAGTATTAAAGTAGTTGAATTTGTTGTTGAAAAGATCCTCCTCCACAAAATCTCCATGCAACACTGGAGAATTTTTCCAAATATTTGAATAGGAATTTACACCAATTTTATACGATCTCTTCCAAAAACTATGAGGGACCACTTCCCAGTTCTTTCTAACAAAGTCAGTATTGCCATGGCACCAAATCACAAACATACAAATTACAAAAAGAGAATATAACACACCAATATCACTTATAAATTTAGATGCAAAATTTTTAACAATATATTGGAAAATAGAATTAAGCTATATATACACACAAAAAAATATTGTACACCATGACTAAGTGGAATTTATCCCATAGATGTAAGGCTGGTTCAATATTTGAAAATCAATCATTGTAATCCACCATATTTTTAAAAATATTTTATTTGAGATGCCTGGGTGGCTCAGCAGTTGCGCGTCTACCTTTGGCTTAGGGAGTGATCCTGGAGTTCCGGGATCAAGTCCCACATCGGGTTTTCTGCTTGGAGCCTGCTTCTCTCTCTGCCTATGTCTCTGCCTTCTCTCTTCTCTCTGGGTCTCTCATGAATAAATATCTTCTTAAAAATATTTATTTGAGAGAGAGAGAGAATATGAGAGAGAGTGCACGAGTGGTGGGGAGAGAGTGGCAGAGGGAGAGGAAGAAGCAGACTCCTTGCTGAGCAGGGAGCTCAGCTCAAAGCTGGATCCCAGGACCTTGAGATCATGACCTGAGCTAAAGGCAGATGCTTAACTGAGCTCCCTAGCCACCCTGTAATCCACCATATTAACAGGATAAAGAGGAAACTCTATGATCAAATGCAGAAAAAATTATTTGACAAAATTTAAAAGCCATTCATGATAAAAACTCTAAGAAAATTAACTATCAAGGGAATTTTCCTCAGTTTTTTTTCAAATCAGCTTGATTTGTAATAGTGAAATCCTGCAAACAACCCAAAGGTACCCTAATAGGTGAATGATTAAACAAACTGTGGTACATTCACACCATGGAATACTACACAGCAGTAAAAAGGGAAAAACTATTACTACATGCCCCAACTTGGATAGATCTCAAGGGTATTATTTTAAGTTTAAAAAGCCAATCAGAAAAAGTTACCTGCTATATGATTCCAATTATATAACATTCTTGAGACGACAAAATTATAGAGATGGAAAACAAATCGGTGGCTGTTAAGGGGTAAGGAATGGCAGGAGTGTGTATGGGGTCAAGTGTGGGTGTGATTATAAAGGCAAGAAGAAAATATTTGTTGGGATGGAATAGTTATATATCTTGTGTGTGGTGGTAGTTACATGTGTAAAAATGATATAGAGCTATACACATACATTAAATGTCAGTTTCTTGGTTTTGATATTGTAGTATATAGCAGTATCATGGGAAAATATTGGGTAAAGAGTACACAGAATATCTCTCTACTACCTTTGTGACTTCCTGGGAATTGGTAATTATTTCAAAGCAAAATGTTTAAAAACTACATTTTGCAATTTCCCAGATTTTCAAATATTCTCCTAGGACATCATTTGCAATGTTTGTAAAACCTTAAATTCCCATGAACAAATCCTACTTTCTCAACCCTTTCCATTTTTTAAAAAGATTTTATTTATTTATTCACGAGAGACATAGAGAGAGGGAGGCAGAGACATAGAGGGAGAAGCAGGCTTTATGCAGGAATCCCGATGTGAGACTTGGTCCCAGGACTCCAGGATTACACCCTGAGCCAAAGGCAGATGCTCAACTGCTGAGCCACCTAGGCTTCCCAACACTTTCCATTTTTGTTGAGTATTCAGTGTCACTCAGATTGTCAATTTAAATAAGTGGTGGTAAATAGAACATCACATTTAAATCTGTGCTGATAGCCAAAGTTAATTATAAGACAAAGATTTCACAAGATTAAGTGGCATTTAAGGCCCTGTGTATTTCAGAGCTTTGAATGAAATGTTGCCATATGGCTTTCATTGAAGTTGCTCTAATAGAGGGTCCCATGATACAATGCCCAAATGAATGCCTCCAATGTGAATCTTTAATTTCATTGGGCTTGTATTCACTTAATTTACCAAAACTATTTGGTTCTTCTTATTGTTCAGGCTTTAAAAACTATTGTTACACAAGAACAGTATTTCGTTGTACATAAATAATAAACTATGATAAGAAGATATAAAAATAACCAGAATCCCATGTAACACATAGATATGAACAAAGCTTAATTTGAGAGCATTCTATTTCATTGTATAAATTTTATGTTTATATGCCTATTTTTACAAAACTATAATCTTACCAAATATTTACATTTTTTCATAAAATGATACATATTCAGTATTTATATGCCTTGAAACATTTTTTCTGTTTCTTCCTGGTCAGAGGCAGAATTCCATTCAATTTAATGAAAAAAATGCCATTTTCTGTAACTAATTTTTGTGTGGTTTTTTTTTTGGTTTTTATTATTTATTTATTCTTTTTATTGGAGTTCAATTTGCCAACAAATAGCATAACACCCAGTGCTCATCCCATCAAGTGCCCCCCTCAGTGCCCGGCACCCAGTCACCCCCACTCCCCGCCCACCTCCCTTTCTACCACCCCTTGTTCGTTCAAGTTTTAGCCTGTTCAATCAATACTTTTATGGACTCCATAATATGTTTTTAAAATCATTTGTGTTTGCTTGGTGTTGGTGGTGATCTCCTTTCTCATTCATGATTTTATCAATTTGAGTCTTTTCTCTCTTCTTTTTAATAAGGCTGGCTAATGATTTATCTATCTTATTAATTCTTTCAAAGAACCAGCTCCTGGTTTTGTTGATCTGTTCCACAGTTCTTCTGGTCTCTTATTTCATGAGTTCTGCTCAAATCTTTATTAACTCTCTTCTTCTGCTGGGTGTAGGATCTATCTGCTGTTTTTTCTCCATCTCCTTTAGGCGCAAGGTTAGCTTTTGTATTTGAGTTCTTTCCAGTTTTTGGATGGATGCTTGTATTGCGATGTATTTCCCCCTCAGGACTGCTTTTGCTGTATCTCAAAGATTTTGAATGGTAGTATCTTCATTCTCATTACTTTCCATGAATCTTTTTAATTCTTCCCTAATTTCCTGGTTGACCCTTTCATCTTTTAGCAGGATGGTCTTTAACCTCCACATGTTTGAAATCCTTCCAAACTTCTTGTTGTGATTTAGTTCTAATTTCAAAGCATTATAGTCTGAAAATATGCAGGGGACAATCCCAATCTTTTTGTATCCGTTAAGGCCTGATTTGTGACCCAGTATGTGGTCTATTCCGGAGAAAGTTCCATGTGCACTTGAGAATATGTATTCAGTTGCGTTTGGATGTAAAGTTCTGTAAATATCTGTGAAATCCATCTGTTCCAGTGTATCATTTAAAGCTCTTGTATCTTTGGAGATGTTGTACTTAGAAAACCTGTCGATTGTAGAAAGCACTACATTCAAGTCACCAAGTATAAGTGTATTATTATCTAAGTATGTCTTAACTTGTTTATTAATTGATTGATATACTTGGCAGCTCCCACATTCGGGGCATAAATATTGATGATAAGTCCTCTTGTTGGATAGATCCTTTAAGTATGATATAGTGTCCCTCTTCATCTCTTACTACTGTCTTCGGGATAAACTTTAGTTTATCTGATATAAGGATGGCTACCCCTGCTTTCTTTGGAGGGCCATTTGAATGGTAAATGGTTCTCCAACCTTTCATTTTCAGGCTGTAGGTGTCCTTATGTCTAAAATGAGTCTCTTGTAGACAGCAAATTTGTTCTTGCTTTTTTATCCAGGCTGAAACCCTGCTCCTTTTGATAGGGTCACTAAGCCCATTCATGTTCAGAGTTACTATTGAAAGATATGAATTTAGTGTCACCATGATATCTATTCAGTCCCTGTTTTTGTGGATTGTTCTCTGGGACTTCCTCTATTACAGAATCGCTCTTAGTATTTCTTGCAGAGCTGGCTTCATGGTCACATATTCTTTCAGTGGAAGGAGCCTCGTTGTCCATCGAAAGATGAATGGATAAAGAAGATGTGGTATATGTATACAATGGAATATTACTCAGCCATTAGAAACGACAAATACCCACCATTTGCTTCGGCATGGATGGAACTGGAGGGTATTATGCTGAGTGCAATAAGTCAATCGAAGAAGGACAATCATTATATGGTCTCATTCATATGGGTAATATAAAAATAGTGAAAGGGAATAAAGGGGAAAGGAGAAAAATGAGTGGGAAATATCAGAAAGGGAGACAGAACATGAGAGACTCCTAACTCTGGGAAACAAACAAGGGGTGGTGGAAAGGGAGGTGCGTGGTGGGTAGTGGGTGGGGGTGCCTGGGTGATGGGCACTGAGGGGGGCACTTGATGGAATGAGCACTGGGTGTTATGCTATATGTTGGCAAATTGAACTCCAATAAAAAAAATACCTTTATGGACTCCATATAGCCAAATCTATATTTATCTGCTGGATTATTTCCTGAGAAAACCTTCAAAAGTGTTACTTTGCTGCCAAAAGACTCTCCATAAAGGAGCTGTTTGTATCTATGCTCCTACCCACAGCATAAGACCTTTTCTCAACTCAATTTGCATTCAAGAATTAAAATTATTTTTTCACTTTTCAAAAGAAAGAGGTCATCACAGTATGCCTTTGGTGTTTTCTTCAATTTATTAAAACAAATATAATTTCACCGTGGAAAAGTAAGGAAGTGGTATTATAATATATGCAAAAATAGCACCTGCAAAACTACTAACAAAAGATGAATAAAATTATAATATGGCCAGAGAAATAGTCCTTTTTAATTTCATAGAAATTAAGTTATACTGCTAATATTGTCTCCTAAAGTAACTGACTTGTTACTAACCATTACTGTTCATTGTCATTTCTACTATCTGTATGCCATTTTATTACATAGACAGACTTTTACCTCCTTTACCAATCAAATGTTATTGAAGATTTAGTTGGAGTTTTTAGTTGTTTTCGTTGGCATTTTTCCTCATTTAAGTAAGTCTGGAATAATCCTCCAAGCCAAATGCAAGTTCACATCCAAAAACAATTTCTCAAAATTCATTATTATAAATGGAATGTAATCATTTCTTTAAAATGTGTAGTATTTAATGTAGCCCCGTATAACCCACTACTAATTTATATTTCTAGGAGACATGTAAATAAATGCATTCTTATTCCTTTTGCATTCTCCTACCATGGATATTACAGTACTTTTATTTTCTCTTGTCATAAGCTGACAACCAGAGTCTTACTGTTATTGACAGATTCAGCTGCTTTAAACATTTTATCTTATTTATTTGAATGTTATTTTTTTTCAACCAAAGTAGAAACTTAAATTACTCTAAATTTGTTTACCCTATGGTAAGCACTTGTATGAATCTCCCATTGCTTCTGTAACACATTACTACAAACTTGGTAGTATTATTACTTTATAATTCTGAAAGTCAGAAATCCAACATTAGTCTCACTGGACTAAAGTCAAGGTCTCAACAAGGCTAATTTTTCCCAAGTCTCCGAGGGGAGAATCTATTTCCTTACGTTTTTCAGTTTGCAGAGGCTGTCTTCATTTCTTGGTTCATGATCCCTTCCTCACATCACTTTAATCTCTTGCTTCTTTTGTCACATCCCCTACCACTAATCCTGATTCTCCTGCTACCTTTTTATAAAGACTATTCTGATTACATCATCCAGGATAATCTCTAATTTCCCCTATCTTAATATCCTTAGTTGAATCATATCTGAAAAGTCCCTTTTGCCATGTAAAGTAACTAAGTCACTAGTTTCAGGGATCATTACCCATGTAATGATATCTTTAAGGGACTGTTATTTTGTCTACCGCATCACTATTCATAATTTAAAAAAATATGTTTCCAATATTTGCACATAGACTTAACAAGACAATATTGACTCTATATTTAATATTTCATCACTTGCTTTTTGTAGTTAATAATACATATTGAATATCATTTCTTACTCTTTAATAGTCCATCATTCCCAAATATTTTACACTTTTCAACTGGAAGGACGGACACTAATTCTATTAATAAGTGAAACTAAAGTATATACTATGAGATTTTAAGTTGACTTCAACTTTTACCTACTGAAGTAAATGATGTGTTCTGGTCAAGATGTGATATTACATTCCTCTTTTCCCTTTCTTTCCAAAATCCTATTGAAATGACACTAAAAATTTATAAGAGGAGTAAACTATAAGAGCAAGGAATCATAAAAGGCAGCAAAGATTTGGATAAATATCTTAAAGATATGTGTACAGGAGAGGGCTTCCATGGAGCAGGAGGTATTCTTGTCAGAGGAGATTCAGAGAACCTCCAACCTCAGAAAGACACTGTGTCTGTGCTTGAAAAACTGCAGTGGAACAATTGCACCAGACTGCATGTAACTTCATTCTTTCTCCCCAAGAGGGAGAGATTGGAGGCAGAGACAACATGAGAGTCTCTCAGGAGGTAATGCCTACTAAAGATTAGCACACAGACATAAGTTATAAAGCACATATGAAAACCCACCATCATTAATTAGATACTGAGCAGACCTAACAAATGGCAGAATTAACAAAAAATAGGCAAATACTTAAAAATTTTTAAATAAGACTGATTAAAATGTTTAAAGAGATGAAAAAGACTAGAATCCATAAGAAAAGAACAATGTCCTTATTTAGAAAAAATAAGGTATATTTGAAAAAGAAACAATTATAAATTCAAGAAATTGAAAAGTGATGCATTGGAATAAAACCTTGATATATTAGTTATACAGTTGTACAGACTCAAAGCTGAATAGAGAATTAGAACACAGTTATGGTAGGGACCATATTTAATTCATCTCTGTGCCCTAGTGTCTACTATGATGAGGCCAGCATATAGCAGGTGTTCAGCAACTGCTTATTAAACTGAACTAGGCAAGGGTGCCTGGGTGGCTCAGCTGGTTAAGCCTTTCCCTTTCACTCAGGTCAGGATCTCAGGGTCCTGGGATCGGGCCCTATGTCAGTCTACCTGCTCAGTAGGAAGTCTGCTTCTTCTTTTCCCTTTGCCCTCCCCCACCCCCCACTTGTGCTCTCTTTCTCCATCTTTTTCTCAAATAAATAAATAAGTAAATAAATAAATAAATAATAAAATCTTTTAAAAATGAAAAAAACACTTAACTGGGCAAGTGGCCCTTAACAAGCCTGATTTCCAAAGGCTCCTTCAGCATAGATGAATCTCAGAGGCCAGGACAGCCTTTGGTTTGGGCTGAACTAGGTGTTACTCCTTGTGGGTAAGTTTGGCAGTGAAGGCCATGCAAACAAGAGGCTTGGGTGCTGCCACTGATCTTAAGGGCCAGTTTGTTCCCTGTCATAGCTGGCCTTTGACTTCTGTTCACTCAGCATGTCTGACTACTGTTCTTCTTCCCTGTTAGGAACTATGAGCATGCCCATGCCCATTATTGTATGAGGGGACATGATATAAAAGGTTAGTAGTTGTGCCAAAGCTCCCTCTACTCACTTCTTCCATCCTAGGCCTTGCACTCCTCCTAGCTCCCAATCCAGAAAAAGGAGAGTAGTCTTGTGTACAAGTATTTCTCTACAGCTAGATCTCAGTGGTATCCCTCACTGTCGGGAATAATGAACATCTTCCAGAATAGCAGTCCTCTTTGTCTTGCAGAACAAGACCAAACAACACTGAGGCCATCCCAAGGCACCCTGTTGTCACCTCGCAGGGAAGTTTCTCTCAGCTGTGGCCCAAGCAAGTTAAGGCTTGAGAACAGAGGACAGCTTCGGAAGTAATGACCATTCTTGTGTTTTCCCTTTCTCCATCCTATATTTTGAGAAAAGTGGATGTTTAGAGGACAGAGACCCTACCCTGGCCAGCCCATGCCAAACCAAATGCTCTAAGGAGAAAGGCAGTATGAAATAAGTTCACTCAGAAAGAGTTTTTTTTTTGAAACAACACCATTTAAAATTTCACCACAAAAGAATGAAATACCTAAGAATAAACTTAACCAAAGAGGTGAAAGACCTGTACTCTGAACACTATAAAAGACCTATGAAATAAATTAAAGATGACTCAAACAAATGGAAAGATATTCCGTGCTCATGGGTTGGAAGAATTAATATCGTTAAAATGTCCACATTACCCAAAGCAATCTATGATTCAATGCAATTCCTATCAAAATACCAACAGCATTTTCACAAAATTGTAACAAATAATCCTAAAATTTGTATGGAACCACAGAAGACCCTAAATAGTAATCCTGCGAAAGAACAAAGTAGAGGTATCACAATTCCAGATTTCAAGATATACTACAAATCTGTAGTAATCAAAACAGTATGGTACTGGCACAAAACCAGACATATAAGTCAATAGAACAGAATAGAGTCTTAAGAAATAAACCCATGATTATATAGTCAATTAATCTATGACAAAGGAAGCAAGAAAATAAAATGAGGGAAAAGATAGTCTCTTCAATGAATGGTGCTGGGAAAACTGGACAGCTACCTGTTAAAGAATGAAACTGGACTGCTTTCTAACACCATACACAAAAATTAACTCAAAATGAATTAAAGACCTAAGCATGAGACTCTGAAACCATAAAAATCCTAGAAGACAGCATAGGCAATAATTTCTCTGACATTGGCCATAGAAACATTTTTCTAGATATGTCTCCTAAGGCAAGGGAAACAAAAGCAGAAATAAACTATTTGGATTATTTTTAAAAATGTTCACAGTGACAGGAACCATCAACAAAACAAAAAGACAAACTACTGAATGGGAGAAGATACTTACAAATGATTTATCCAATAAGGGTTTAATACCCAAAATATATAAAGAACTTATCAACTCGACACCTAAAAAAACAAATGATCTGATTAAAGAGTGGGCAGAGAAACTGAATAGACATTTTTCCAAAGAAGACAGATGGCCAACAGACACTTGAAAAGTTGCTCAACATACGTGTAATTATATATCACCTTACAAAAATAAGAATGGCTAAAATCAAAGTAAGATCAAAATGACAAGAAATAGGTGTTGGTGAGGATATGGAGGAAAAGGAACCTTTGTGCACTGTTGATAGAAATGTAAATTAGTATAGCCACTGAGAAAAACAATATGGAGGCTTGTCAAAAAATTAAAAATAGAAATACTGTATGATCTAATAATTTCACTACTGGGTATTTACCCAAAGAAAACAAAAATACTAATTCAAAAAGCCATATCGCTCCTATATTTATTACAGCATTGTTTACAAGAGCCAAGATATGGAAGCAACCTAAGCGTCCATCAATAAATGAAGGTATAAAGAAATGTTGTATATATATACAATATTATTAATATCATATATTTATAATTTTATATATTATATATTTTATATTATATATAATATATATAAATATGTTTTTATATAAATATAAACTTATGTATTATATATATTTTATATATAACAATATATAATTAACAATTATATATTCACCAGTGGAATCTCAAAAAAATGAATAAACAAAAGAATCACACCTATAAATACAGAGAACAAACTGATGGTTGCTAGAGGGAAAAGGAGTGAGGGATTGGACAAAATGGGTGAAGGGAGAGAGATACGGGCCTCCAGTTTTGGAATGAGTATGTCATCGGAGTAAAAGTCACAATCTAAGGAATACGGTCAATGATATTGTAATAGGGATTTAACATAACAGATGGTAGCTACACTTGTGAACATAGCATAATGTATACACTTGTCAAGTCACTAAGTTGCATATCTGAAACTAATGTAACATTGTGTATCAAATACTCAAATAAGAAATAAGGTTGCTCAGACATTAGGCTTGAGCTCCCAACTCCCTTCCTAACCCTGACCTTTATCAGAGAAGTCCTCATTGTTTAGGACTCCCTGAATGATATGTATTCATGAGAGACAGAGAGAGAGAGAGAGGCAGAGACACAGGTAGAGGGAGAAGGAGGCTCCCTGTAGGGAGCCAGATGTGGGACTCGATCCCAGAACCGGGATCATGCCCTGAGCCAAAGGCAGACACTCAACAACCGAGCCACCTAAGCATCCTCCTGAATGCTATGTAAAGCCTAATAGCCTATTCCTAATAGTCTTTGAGACCTGTTTAAAGAGACCATGCAGAAGCCCTAGAAAAGTGTCTTGTGGATGGGTGTTTGCAAAAAATATGTTATTAATGCAGCCAAACTTTATGATTCATAACAACCTGGAGTTAATATTCACCTGAAATAATTGTTAGGAAAACCCCAAATACTAGTAATTCTAAGAAATCTGTATTCATTTGAACTCAGCTACCAAGGTGTTGACAAGTAATCTTAAAAGCAGTGTAAAGAATTGAAATATTACTAGACTAACATACAATTGGCCTAGGTTGTATAGTTCTCTGACATCATCGAATAGTGTATGACTCTGGGCTTTTCAATCAATTTCTTGAAAATAGTTTTAGGTAGTTTAGATAGGGATGTTGAGTACCTTGCCCAAGGTCACCAGGAAGTGAGAGCCGGCATTGTCCAGATCCAGAGTTCATAATCATTCTGACCTACTGCCCCCTACTTATCATATGCTTATTGTATTCCTATGAGGCCTACAACAGGAATGTCTGAGTGAGCCAGAGCCCACTCTGATAATTCTTTTCCAGCTTTCTTTATAACTAGCCTCAAACCCTGTCTGCAGAGAATTCCTTAGGGCATTGCCAAGTACTCATTGAGGGGAAAAAGAAAGTATGTAAAATGAGAAATCTCACTGTTTGGAAATCCCCACTAGAAAGGTAGAAGACAACTGTGAGGTCCTTGTCTGAACCTAAAGGGTACTTACAGGCTGGTCTAGATTGTTGGTATTGGAGGGCCTAGGAGCAGCAATCCTAGGGCTGGGAGAACTGCCTTGAAGACCACATGTGCCAGTCCAGCTCAGCTTTTCCTTGAATTATAATGCTCATTGAGTGTGCTCAGTGAGAAACTGATGGAAAGAAGGCAGGAAAAGTCTTCCCTAACCACCCATCTTCTCCAGAAGAGGACACTCCTGGGTCTCAGCAACTGAAAGTGAATGTATTCTCAACATTTTCTTTCCAGGAAGGATCAAAGGGGAATCCAAATGGCATTGTATATATAGGGTTATGAGCTCATATCTAACTAACACCCATTTTGCAAGCCCTACCTTGGCCAAAATTCAATACTTGTGGTATTGATAGCCCAAAGAGTCTACAAATGAACTGAGACTTTATCATTTTTCTAAATTCACACAGATAAGAAAAATACTTGGTTCAGTGTTTAAAGGCCTATTGGTGATTTTACATTGAATTAATTCATGCAGCATCTTTTGTAAGTCTTATTTACTAGACACCCACTTCCATCACTGTTTCTCCTAGGGGGTGCTAATTTTAATTTGGTGTGTGTAGAAAGCAGAGTACCCAGATCTCCCCTAGCCTTCCAAGGAATGGCTGTAGCCACAGAGAGACTACAACCTTTCCCTTACCACAGGCATGTGCCCCATGCAAGTCTCATCTTTGTCACTTCTAGGAAACTACATGTGGCATCTGTGACAGAGGGGCTATCTCCCACTTCTGTTTTTGCATCCTGACCTCCCTTTGGCAAAGCATGATCTCTATCAGGCCAGTGTTCTTTCAGGATCACAAAATACATTGCCAAACATTTCTGGAGGCCCAGAAATGGTGATGTTTTACTTTCTCTGGGTGAAAGCCAGCAGATAAGGCTGGATGCTTGCAGGAAGAGGGCAAATTGGGGAAGACTCATAGGACAGAGTAAGGAGATTGGACAAAAACGCACTTTCTACACCTAGACAGCTCTAGTGGAGCCTGAGTGATGGAACTAGGAAGAGCCTGGAAAATTTCAGCAGTACTTTCATTGGCCTCCAGAGGGCTATCATCTTGCCTCTCCCATCATGTCATGCAGCCTTTCCTTATATTTCTCGAGATTCAATAAGTTAGAGTGAAAACAGAGCACAAGCTGGAAGGGGCCTGCGATGTAGTATACTGGAAAGAGTGTGAACCATAGTCACAGGCAGACTTAGACTCCAACACCAGCCTTCGGTGACTGGCTGTGTGGGCCTCAGTTTCCTACAGTGCCAAATAAGGCTATTAAAATGCTTCTTAGAGAACTGCTGGAAAGATTAGAGCTAAAGGAGGTGGAGAACCCAGCACAGTACCTAGAACAAATTTAGTATTAAAGAAGTTGGCAGTTTTACACTATTGTTGGTCTGGATGCTACACCCACCCCTTGGCAGGTTTCTCTCTACTGGTACCCGCAGAACAACTGATGTTCTCGAGGATCCAGACACTGCACCACCCCCCCAAAAAAAAAATCAGAGCAAGGAAAATTTGGCATCTTAATCTGTTTGCCCCCCTCCCCTGCCTCACAAGCGTGCACAGATTAAGGATCCAAGGAGGCTAAAGAATGAGATCTCAGCATGTAGGCAGGACCCTACTTCAAGGTCCGGCCTTTGAGTTAGAAGCTCTCCTGCCTCATAACTCCAACCCCCATCCCATTTTCCAGAACCCCTTTAGCTCTAGCTCTCTAGTTACTCATTTTCTCATGACTGGAAATCCTGCCCTTAGTGTTTAGTTTTCCCCGGATTGCTGTGATAGGGAGATCGCGGAGACAAGGTGGGGGTTGTATCTCCCAGGCAACCGCGGAGTGCGCGTGCGCAGTGGCTTCCCCAAGCAGGCAGCTCTAATTTGACTTCTGCAGGCTGCGGTATTTGGGACCAAAACGGTGTATTTCCCTTCTTGTCCCCTCCCCCGGTAAAATGGTCGTGTCATTCTCTTCCTGAGACTGACGAAAATGTGAGGAGCATCTTTTCTCATTTGTTAGGAGGTGGCAGTTGAGGGTAGCCCTTATTGATTAAACGTATGAAAGGACAGAAAGCTTATGGGTGCGGGGTGGGGTGGGGGGGTGAGGAAACATAAAATCTACACCATGCGTAGGCACCTCCCCCACCCCTGCCGTCATAGATGACTTTCCATTTAACATCCACTACTGAGCCAGGACTCCCTTATAGAAATTGTTATTTGTAGGCTTTCTAGGGAAAACTTAGGGAGAGCTGTGAGGAGGGTTAGAAGCTGCAAAAAAGCATCAGGATGAAGAGAGCCAAAATACTCACTCACCTTAACAGCTTAGGTGTAGAAATAAATTCCACTGGCCAAGGTTGCTGGACAGAGCTCCAGGTAGATTGTTCTGTCTGACCCAAGAGCCAAGACCAGCTGCCTTCGGGAGAACCATTGTTGATTCCCAAGACCCACTCTGGAGAATATGGGTCTTCCTTATCTCTGCCCCAGGCTTCCCTCTCCCACTTCCCCTTGAACTGAACATTGTCTTTGTGAATCCTCTAAAAGGTGATTTACATACTGCCCCTGACTTCATAAACAATCCCTCTCTCCCCCACCCCAACCTCAGGTGGTAGAATAGAAGTCACTATAGGACAACTTGTCCTGAGCCCTCCATACCACCTCATTATCCCCTACCACCTCCTCTGCCACTCCCCTACTAATCTTTTGCTTGACACCACCCTGCCCCTCCCCTAGCCTTTCTTGTGCCCCATTGTCTTCTCCACCATACCCTCCCAGCACCTACAGTTTAGTTGGAAATTACTCCTGTGGCCTCTCCTAGAACTAACTCTTGAGTTTATCCTCATTATACCATCTTGCCACAGCAATGAAACAATTTTTGGTTTACTTCCATGGACCCTCCCCCTTAAGCCCTGGGTTCAGCTGGGTCTTCTTCACCTTTATATTCCCAGCACGGAGCATAGCAGATGCTTAATAAATGTTTGTTGAATAAAAAAGAGTGCTTAAGCATGGGATCTAATTCATTATACTTTTATTTTTCACAACATTTTGGAACAACAAAGCAAACAGGTGAATACCAGCCTTTTTTTCCTTACACAAGAGTAGACACAAAGAAGGCATCCACAGATAAGTGATTTTGTGTTTGTTTTTGTTGTGTGTATTGTTACTATTGTTACTTAACATTTGCACCATACCATTTTACTAATTATTTCAAACAGTTAAAAAACAACTTTATATTCTCTTCCATATCATAGAAAGATGTAAATATCACCAATGCATTTTACACAGTTATCTGAGCTTTTATAGTAAAATAAGACGGGGATCACAAATGAGCAATTTCATTTATAAACATTGATCATGAACCTAATTCAAAGATATATTATAAGAAAGGAAATACTATTAGTAATAGAACACAAATAGCAAGCACAATGTGTACTTTCCACCCCAGGCCTGACTGACTTCTTATTTGGAGCCCCAGTGCCCATTTCCCCAGGGCCCCTTTAACTGATGCCACACAACTAAAGTGATACATTTCCCCAGACTTCACATGGGGCTGAAGAAGAACATGGCAGTTGCCTCAGATCTGGCTCTGGACTCCTCATCTTCAACAGCCTCCCTATATTGCTCAGGCCAGTCCTGTGGTCGCTTTCTGTAGAGCCTGGCCATATACTCCAAGGCTTTCATTTTGGTAGTTTCCAGGTGAGCTCTTGGACCCCAAAGAAGCTCATATTCAACCGGATTAGAGTAGGAGAGTGGCCTGCATTCCAAGTATCGCTGTCTCATAAGCTTGCAGGTGATGGCATGCTTTCTCCCTACATCCACACCAAATCTTCGAAGCATGTTCCAGATGTTGGCCTCTTTGACACGGTTTCCCATCAGGAAGATCAAACCCAAAATTGGCATCACATATTCTTGAGTGGGTCTCCCCAGGCTGTCTAGCATCATTTGCTCTTCTTCTGATTCTGGTTGCTGGACAAGGAGGTAGATGTGCTCACTGGTATCAACTTCAATCAGAGAGAATCCATAGAACAGATCAAGGATTAGAGTAGCTCGACTGAGGATATTTGGGAACACTTCTTCAAATTCTTTGCCAGTGTGAGCCAGTAGCTCATCCTGATGTATAGGTAGCAACTCCTCAGTGACATTAATGGCCAATTGGACCAAATCATTGGCCTTATCATTCATAGTTTCCTCTGACCAGAATTCCAAGCCAGCAGCCTGTCTTCTTTCTTTGGCTTTGTCAGCTTCCAGGGCCTTGTTATATTCTTCTGGCCAGCTCCAGGGTTCTTCATCATGGGCCTCTGCCACAAATTTCAGGGCTTCCATCTTTGTGATTTCCCTATGGGCTCTAGAGCCCCACAAGAACTCAAATTCAAGGGGATTGGTGCCATACACTGGCCAGTACTCCAAGAACCGCATGCGCACAAAGTCAGTAATGAGCAGGTTTCTTGTGTTTGCAAAAAGGTTGTTGATCCTCTGAGGATCACCCAACAAATCAACCTTTAACAGCAGGTCCCAAATGGATGCTTCTCTTGCCCGGTTACCATTCAGGAGGATGTGGCCTAAGACCAAGGCCAGGAGACCTGCCTTTGGCACATCCAGGGATTCTGCTAACTGATCAGAGGTCTGGAACCCCCGTTTGCTGATTAGGTTGTAAATGTCAGCCTGGGGATCAAGAACCCTCAGGTTCAACCCAAACACCTGATCCAGGTGGGCTGAGGCTCGTCTGAGGATCTCAGGGAACTGATCTGAGTATTCTCTGAGGAACTCCAGCATCTCAGCCTGCTGGATGGAACCTTCTGTTTGGCTTTTCATTCGCATGAAATTCACCAAAGCAATCGACCTGTCTTCTAGAGGGTCCTGGACCCTGAGCGCCCCCAAACGTTGGGACTGCTCTTCGATTAGGACCTCGAGGTCATTCGGGTCCTGCGCAGCCTGGAAAGCGCTGGCACCCTGAGGGTTGATTGGCGCATGAGGGCCCTGGAGGGCCTGGGGAACTAGCATGGAGGTCGGGGACCCGGAGGCGTTACTAGCCTGCATCTCACCCTGGCCGTCGCTGTAATCTGCAGTGGTCTCTGCGCTGCCGCGGCGCGCATTCTGGCTTACCAGAGACATGGTTCCAGGAGTCAGGAGCAGGAACCGGGAGGTCAGCAACCTGTCAGAGAGGATGGTAGGAATGTCGGCGCCTCCGGCAAATCCTAAACCAGAGACCCGGGATCCGGAGTGAGAGCTGGTGAGAGAAGTGATATTTCCACACATACACCCAGTGAGCAATGACCACTGGCCTCTCAGTGCTCCGCGTTGTCGCAGCCTACGCAAGCGCAGTCTGGTTCTGCGACACTGTAGCCACGCCCCGCTACCCGCCCCCCCACTCCTGCGTGCTACCTCTGTCAGGAAGGCTAGGCTGTAGTGGTCACTGCTGAATTCAAACTTGTTAGAGCAGAGAATTCAAGAAAGGGGGCAACAAGTGGAGGTAAAGCAAAATGAACAAGGGATGGGGAATGTTCAGTGACCCTCTACTTAATAGTTTTTCTGTGAGGTATGAAGCACCACGTTAATAGATAGTAGAAGAGTCAAAGAAGAAAAGGAGGATGCTAAGAATGAGAATTGTTTTATGGATTCATTAATTTATCCACAAACTCAACAGACATTTCTTGAGTACGTACTTCATGCCAGGCACAGTGCTGGGTACTAGGGTCACATCAGAGGACAAACATAATTATCTTTTTCTGTAGAGTTTACATTCTGAGGTAAGTTCAAACCGTGGTGATAATAATGAGAGCCTACCGTTATGAAGCATTTACGATGTACCAGGCAGTTTCTGGTACTTCCATTTGTCCCATATTAAAACATTTAATGCTAGATATGAGGTGGCTACTCTTAATGGTCTTCATTTTGCGGATGAGGGAACTGGGTCAGAGAAGTTGATTTACTTGTTCAAAATCAGGGAGCAATAAATGGAAGAGAATAGGATTTGAATCCAGTTCTGTCAGAGTCTCAAGCATAAGTACTCTCTATGACACCATCTGCCATTCAAAGAGTTCATTAAAAATGACCTATAAAGTAGATGGAAATAGTTGCTGTAATGTAGGGTCAATTAACATATAGTATACACACAGAAGGAGCAAGCCATGAATTACAGCTTAATTTGAGAAATCTTGGAATGGGGGCACATGCCTCAAGGAAGAATTGAACTTTAAGTGATGAATAGGATGGAAAGGATCTATAAGGGAATTCCAGGCTGAAGGATCAGCATATCAGAAAAGTCCCAGAGATGTGAAAGTACAACATAAGTTGAATTACATCTGGTTACCCAAAGTGGCTAAAACCAGTGTACCAGGATGGGTGGGAAATGAGAATGCAGATGGTAAGCCAGGAATGATTGGATTTCCTGTTTTCTGATTTAGCAGTATAACAGAATTGGTTGGGACCCCACAAAATGGGAATGGCAAAACCAGAATAGGGCCTGGTTATTTAGAGGTTGGTTATGTGTTTGCGGAAGCATAATCCAAGCACTCTGACCAGGAAGAAAGATCAGCTGCGTTATTTTTAGGGAGTGCTACCAAAATAATTGGGCTAAATCCTAGCTCTCACATCAAGATACGTGGTTAAATATTGGGGAAGGAGAAAAAATTTACATAAGATTGCCATCTGCATGCAATGAAACGCTGGGACACCTGCACCCCGATGTTTCTAGCAGCAATGTCCACAATAGCCAAACTGTGGAAGGAGCCTCGGTGTCCATCGAAAGATGAATGGATAAAGAAGCTGTGGTCTATGTATACAATGGAATATTCCTCAGCCATTAGAAACGACAAATACCCACCATTTGCTTCAACGTGGATGGAACTGGAGGGTATTATGCTGAGTGAAGTAAGTCAATCGGAGAAGGACAAACAGTGTATGTTCTCATTCATTTGGGGAATATAAATAATAGTGAAAGGGAATATAAGGGAAGGGAGAAGAAATGTGTGGGAAATATCAGAAAGGGAGACAGAACATAAAGACTCCTAACTCTGGAAAACTAACGAGGGGTGGTGGAAGGGGAGGAGGGCGGGGGGTGGGGGTGAATGGGTGACGGGCACTGAGGGGGGCACTTGACGGGATGAGCACTGGGTGTTATTCTGTATGTTGGTAAATTGAACACCAATAAAAAATAAATTTATTTAAAAAAAAGAACTCCATGTTCTTTGTCTAGACAGGTGCTACCAAGGTGTAGATTCAAAGAGGATTTTTATTCCCAGTCACAAAAAAAAAAGATATATATTTTCCTGAAACCCAGCTCACATTTTTGTCATGAGTTGAAACTTCTATTAACCCTCCATCTAGTAACAAAAAAAAAAAAACATCAAATGGTAGCATTTTACTTCTGAAATAACATCCTAATCTAATTCCACAGATTTCAAGTCCTTCACAAATTGTTCCCTACCTGGGTTTCCATCTTCGTTTTTATCCACCAGAATCCATTCATGAAGTCTACTCCCAGGTTACACAGTGCTACATTCCTGGTCTCAGTTATTTATTATTTTTTAAATTCTTTTATTGGAGTTCAATTTGCCAACATTTAGCATAACACCCAGTGCTCATCCCATCAAGTGCCCCCCTCCGTGCCCATTACCCAGTCACCCCAACCCCGCACCCACCTCCCTTTCCACTACCCCTTGTTCATTTCCCAGAGTTAGGTGTCTCTCACTGATATTTTCACTCATTTTCTCTCCTTTCCCTTTATTCCCTTTCACTAATTTTTATATTCTCCAAATGAATGAGACCATATAATGTTTGTCCTTTTCTGATTGACTTATTTCACTCAGCACAATACCCTCCAGTTCCATCCACGTCGAAGCAAATGGTGGGTATTTGTCGTTTCTAATGGCTGAGTAATATTCCATTGTATACATATACCACATCTTCTTTATCCATTCATCTTTTGATGGACACCAAGGCTTCTTCCACAGTTTGGCTATTGTGGACATTGCTGCTATAAACATCGGGGTGCAGGTGTCTCAGCATTTCGTCTCAGTCATTTATAGTCTACTGGTCTCTGAAATAGTTCTAGTTCTTGCTAAATGGAAAATTAAGGAGTTGTGACTGTGAATATGATATATGGTATATTGTGCACTCTAAGTGTGAATGAAAAAGATGAGACCATACTCACCATTTTGGACTTCTAGCGATACTTTCTGACATCCTTTTTGCAATTTAAAACCATGAATAAAAAAAAAATAAAACCATGAATATCTTAAATTCCACATATGAGTGAAATCATAGGGTATTTGCCTTTTTCTGACTGACTTTTTTCATTTAGCATTATACTCTCTAGCTCCAACATATCGTTGCAAATGGCAAAATTTCATTCTTTTTATGGCTGTGTAACAATCCAGTGTGTGTGTGTGTGTGTGTGTGTCTGTGTGTGTGTGTGTGTGTCTGTGTGTGTGTGTCTGTACATCTTCTTTATCCATTCATCTATTGATAGACAATTGGAATGCTTCAATAATTTGGCTATTATAAATAATGTGCAAAAAATAAAGGAATATATATATCCTTTTGAATTAGTGTCTTGTATTCATTGGGTACTCAGTAGTGCAATTACTGGATCATAGGAACCTATTTTTAACTTTTATTTTTAACTTTTTGAGGAACCTCCAAATTGTTTTATACAGTGTATACAGTAGTTTGCATTCCCACCATTAGTGCACAAATTCCTTTTTCTCCACATCCTCAGCATTTGTTGTTTCTTGTGTTTATTTTTATTTTAATTCGTTAGTTATCATACAGTGTTATATTAGTATCAGGTATACAGTATAGTGATTCCACAATTCTATACATCACCTGTTGTTAATAATAACAAGTGCACTCCTTAAACCCCATTTCCCTATCCCCACCACCTGGTAAGCATCAATTTGTTCTCTGTAGTTAAGAGTCTGTTTCTTCGTTTGTCTCTATCTTTTGTTTTTTCCCTTTCCTCAATTGTTTTGTTTCTCAAGTTCCACATATGAGTAAAATTATATGGTATTTGTCTTTCTCTGACTGACTTATTTTGCTTAGCATAATACCCTCTAGTTCCATCCATATGTTTGCAAATAGCAATTTCATTCCTTTTTATACCTGAATAATATTCAGCTATTGTAATCTGGCGATTGTAAATTTGGCTATTATAAATAATGCTGCTATAAACATAGGGGTACATGTAGCCCTTTAAATTAGTGTTCTTGTATTCTTTAGATAAATAGCTAGTAGTGCTATTGCTACATCATGAGGTAATTCTACTTTTAACTTTTTTTTTAATTTATTTTTTATTGGTGTTCAATTTACTAACATACAGAATAACACCCAGTGCCCGTCACCCATTCACTCCCACCCCCCGCCCTCCTCCCCTTCTACCACCCCTAGTTCGTTTCCCAGAGTTGGCAGTCTTTACGTTCTGTCTCCCTTTCTGATATTTCCCACTCATTTCTTCTCCCTTCCCTTATATTCCCTTTCACTATTATTTATATTCCCCAAATGAATGAGAACATATAATGTTTGTCCTTCTCCGACTGACTTACTTCACTCAGCATAATACCCTCCAGTTCCTTCTCCGACTGACTTACTTCACCCAGCATAATACCCTCCAGTTCCATCCACGTTGAAGCAAATGGTGGGTATTTGTCATTTCTAATAGCTGAGTAATATTCCATTGTATACATAAACCACATCTTCTTTATCCATTCATCTTTCGTTGGACACCGAGGATACAGTCAACAAAACTCAAAGACAACCTACAGAATGGGAGAAGATATTTGCAAATGACATATCAGATAAAGGGCTAGTTTCCAAGATCTATAAAGAACTTATTAAACTCAACAGCAAAGAAACAAACAATCCAATCATGAAATGGGCAAAAGACATGAACAGAAATCTCACAGAGGAAGACATAGACATGGCCAACATGCATATGAGAAAATGCTCTGCATCACTTGCCATCAGGGAAATACAAATCAAAACTACAATGAGATACTTTTAACTTTTTGAGGAAATTCCATACTGTTTTCCATAGTGGCCACACCAGTTTGCAGTCCCACCAACAGTGTATGAGTATTCTTTTTTCTCCACATCTTTGCCAACACCTGCTCCTTGAGTTTTTTATTTTAGCCATTCTGACAGATGTAATATATCTCATTGTAGTTTTGATTTGCATTTCCGGATAGTAACTGATGATGAGAATCTTTTCATGTGTGTGTTAGCCATCTGGATGTCTAGAGAAATGTATGTATATCCTCTGCCAACTTTTATTTTATTCTTGTGTTTTTATTTTTTCATTTATTTTTTAAATTTTTGTTTATTTTTATTTTTTTAAATATATTTTTTTGGAGTTTGATTTGCAAACATATAGCCTAACACCCAGTGCTCATTCCATCAAGTGCCCCCTTCAGAGCCTGGCACCCAGTCACCCCATCTCCCCGCCTACCGCCCCTTCCACTACCCCTTGTTCGTTTCCCAGAGTTAGGGGTCTTTCATGTTTTGTTATTCTCTCTAACTTTTCCCACTCATTCTCTCTCCTTTTCCCTATAATCCCTTTCAGTGTTCTTTATATTCCCCATAAGAGTGAAACCATATAATGTTTGTCCTTCTCTGATTGACTTACTTCACTCAGCATAATACCCTCCAGTTCCATCCATGTCGAAGCAAATGATGGGTATTCATTGTTTCTAATGGCTGAGTAATATTCCATTGATTATAGAGACCACATCTTTATCCATTCATCTTTTGATGGACACCGAGGCTCCTTCCACAGTTTGGCTATTGAGGACATTGCTGCTATAAACATTCGGGTGCAGGTGTCTCGGCTTTTCACTGCATCTGTATCTTTGGGTAAATCCCCAGCAGTGCAGTTTCTGGGTCGTAGGGCAGGTCTATTTTTAACTCTCTGAGGAACCTCCACACAGTTTTCCAGAGTGACTGTAGCAGTTCACATTTCCACCAACAGTGCAGAGGGTTCCCATTTCTCCACATCCTCTCCAACATTTGTTTCCTGTCTTGTTAATTTTCCCCATTCTCACTGGTGTGAGGTGGTATCTCATTGTGCTCTTGATTTGTATTTCCCTGATAGCCAGTGATGCAGAGCATTTTCTCATGTGCTTGTTGGTCATGACTATGTCTTTCTCTGTGAAATTTCTGTTCATGTCTTTTGCCCATCTCATGATTGGATTGTTTGTTTCTTTGGTGTTGAGTTTAATAAGTTCTTTATAGATCTTGGATACTAGCCCTTTATCTGATAGGTCATTTGCAAATATCTTCTCCCATTCTGTAATTTGTCTTTGAGTTTTGTTGACTGTTTCTTATGCTGTGCAGAAGCTTTTTATATTGATGAAGTCCCAATAGTTCATTTTTGCTTTTGTTTCCCTTGCCTTCATAGAAGTATCTTGCAAGAAGCTGCTGTGGCTAAGTTCAAAAAGGGTGTTGCCTGTGTTCTCCTCTAGGATTTTGATGGAATCTTGTCTCACATTTAGATCTTTCATCCATTTTGAGAGTTTATCTTTGTGTGTGGTGAAAGAGAGTGGTCTAGTTTCATTCTTCTGCACGTGGCTGTCCAATTTTCCCAGCACCATTTATTGAAGAGACTGTCCTTTTTCCAGTGGATAGTCTTTCTAGCTTCGTCAAATATTAGTTGACCATAGAGTTGAGGGCCCATTTCTGGGTTCTCTATTCTGTTATATTGATCTATGTGTCTGTTTTTGTGCCAGTACCACACTGTCTTGATGATCACAGCCTTGTAGTACAACATGAAATCTGGCATTGTGATGCCCCAGGCTCTGGTTTTCTTTTTCAATATTCCCCTGGCTCTTTGGGGTCTTTTCTGATTCCACACAAGTCTTAAGATGATTTGTTCCAACTCTCTGAAGACAGTCCATTGTATTTTCATAGGGATTCTGCCCACTTTTAAATTGGATTATTTGTTTTTTGGGGGGATTGAGTAATAGAAGTTCTTTATAAATATATACATATATTCATGTTCAATATATAAATATATATATATTAAGATTTTATTTATTTATTCATGAGAAACAGAGAGAGAGAGAGAGAGAGAGAGGCAGAGACACAGGCAGGGGGAGAAGCAGGCTCCACGCAGGGAGCCTGATGTGGGACTCGATTCCGGGTCTCCAGAATCACACCCTGGGCTGAAGGCAGCGTGAAACTGCTGAGCCATCCGGGCTGCCCTCTTTATATATTTTGGATAATAACCTTTTATCAAAAAATAACCCTTTATCAGATATGTCTTTTGCAAATATCTCCTCCCGTTCAGTAGGTTGTCTTTTAGTTTTGTTGATTGTTTCCTTTGTTGTGCAGAAGCTTTTCATTTTGCTGTAGTCCCAATGGTTTATTTTTGCTTTTATTTCCCTTGCCTCAGGAGACATATTGAGGAAAATGTTGCTACTCCCAATGTCAGAGAAATTACTGCCTGTGCTCTCTTCTAGGATTTTTATGGTTTCAGATCTAATCTTTAGATCTTCAATCCATTTTGGCTTTATTTTTGTGTTGTATAAGGAAGTGATCCAGTTCCTTTCTTTTCATATACCTGTCCTGTTTTTCCAGAACCATTTATTGAAGAGACTGTTTTATCCCATTATATATTCTTGCCTCTTTTGTCAAAGATTAATTGACAATAGAATTGTGGGTATGCGATGTTTATAGCAGCAATGTCCACAATAGCCAAACTGTGGAAGGAGCCTCGGTGTCCATTGAAAGATGAATGGATAAAGAAGATGTGGTTTATGTATACAATGGAATATTACTCAGCCATTAGAAATGACAAATACCCACCATTTGCTTCAACGTGGATGGAACTGGAGGGTATTATGCTGAGTGAAATAAGTCACTCAGAGAAGGACAAACATTATATGTTCTCATTCATTTGGGGAATATAAATAATAGTGAAAGGGAATAGAAGGGAAGGGAGAAGAAGTTGGTAGGAAATATCAGAAAGGGAGACAGAACATAAAGACTCCTAACTCTAGGAAACGAACTAGGGGTAGTGGAAGGGGAGGAGGGCGGGGGGTGGAGGTGAATGGGTGACGGGCACTGAGGGGGGCACTTGACGGGATGAGCACCTGGTGTTATTCTGTATGTTGGCAAATTGAACACCAATAAAAATAAATTTACTATTTAAAAATGAAATGAAAAAAATCTATGTCATTCTAAAAAAAAGAATTGTGGGTATGTTTTGGGGCTTTCTATTCTGTTCTATTGTTCTATTTGTCTATATTTGTGCAAGTACTATATTGTTTTGATTACTACAGCTTAGTAGGATTTGTTTTTCTTTTTCAAGATTGTTTTGGCTTTTCTTGGTCTTTTATGGTTCCATACAAATTTTAGGATACTTTGTTCTAGTTTTGTGAAAAAGGTTGGTATTTTGATAGGGATTGAATTAAATTTGTAGATTGATTTGGGTAGTATGGACATTTAAAAAATATTTTCTTTCCAATCCATGAACATGGAATATCTTTCTTTTGGTGGGGGCATGGAATATCTTTCCATTTATTTGTGTCACCTCAATTCCTTTCATCAATGTTTTATAGTTTTCAAAGTACAGATATTTCAGCACCTTAAGTTTATTACTAGATATTTTATTATTTTAGCTATAATTGTAAATGGGATTGCTTTCTTAATTTCTCTTTCTGTTGCTTTGTTATTAGTGCATAGAAATGCAGTGGACTTCTGTGCATTGATTTTATATCCTGTGACCTTACTGAATGCATTTATTACTTTTACAGTTTTTTGGTGGAGTCTTTAGGGTTTCTATATTAAGAGTATCATGTCATCTGCCAATGGTGAAAGTTTCAGTACTTCCTTACGAGTGTGGAAACCTTTTATTCCTTCTTCTTGTCTGATTGCTGTGGCTAGAACTTCCAGTACTATGTTGATTAAAAGTAGTAAAGAGTGGACATCCTTGTCTTATTCTTTACTGTAGAAGAAAAGCTCTGTTTTTTTTTTCCCCGAATATGATGTTTTCTGTGTGTTACCATATATATGGTATTTATTATGTTGAGTTATGTTTCCTATAAATCTACTTTGTTGAGACTTTTTTTTTTATCATGAATGGATGCTGTATTTTGTCAAGTGCTTTTTTGCATCTGTTGAGAACACCATATGATTTTTATCCTTTGTTTTACTGTGGTGTATCACATTGATTTGCAAATATTGAATCATCCTTGTATCCTGGGAATAAACTCCACCTGATCATGGTGAATGATGTTTCAATGCATTGTTGCATATGGTTTGATAATATTTTTTGACAATTATTACATTTGTATTCATCAGTGTTACTGATTTGTTGTTTTCTTTTTATATGAAGTCTTTGGTTTTCATAGGAAAGTAGTGCTGAAGTAGCAGAATGTATTGGAAACATTTATTCCTCTTCTAATTTTTTGAATAGTTTGATGATAATAGATATTGCCTCTTCTTTAAATGTCTGGTAAAATTCACGTGTGACTCCACCTAGTCCCAGACTTTTATTTTTAGTAGGTTTTTCATTACCAATCCGATTTCATTTCTTGTGATAGATCTGTTCATATTTTCTATATTTTCCTGGTGTAGTCTTCAGAAATTGTTTGTTTCTAGGGATTATCTAGGGATAAGTTATCCACTTTATTGGAATATAATTTCTCATAGTATTCTCTTATATTCCTTTGTACTTTTGTGGTGTCATTTGTTACTTCTCCTCCCTCATTTCTTATTTTATTTATTTGGATCCTTTCTCTTCTTCATGTGTTTGGATAAGGATTTGTCTATTTTTTCATGAGAACCAACTCATGGTTGACTTTTCTTTTTCAGTCTTAACATCATTTATTTCTGCTGTGATCTTTATTATTTCCTTTCTTCTACTCACCGTCAGCTTTGTTTGTTCTTTTTCTAGTCAAGTCAGTTTGTTTATTTGAGGTTTTTCTTGTTTTTTTTTTTTTTATGGTAGGCCCATATCATTATATAATTCCCGGCGTTTCATTGCTGGGTCGTAGGGCAGGTCTATTTTTAACTCTTATGTTAGTAAATTGAACACCAATAAAAAAAAATAAAAAAAAATTATATAATTCCCTCTTGCAACTACTTTTGCTGCGTCCCAGAGATTTTGGACCACTGTGTTTTATTTTTAATTTCTCTCCACATATATTTTTAATTCCTTCTTTAATTAATGAATTGACCCATTTGTTGTTTAGTGTCATGATGTTTAGTCTCCATGTGTTTGTGGGAGTTTTTTCCTTGTGATTTTTTTCTAATTTTATACCATTGTGATTGGCAAAGAATCATTTAAGTTTCCTTAAATCTATTGAAGCTTCTTTTGTGGTCAATTATGCGATCCATTCTGGAGAATGGGTGTGACTGGGTAGCTCAGTTGGTTAAGTGTCCAACTCTTGGTTTCAGCTCAGGTCCTAATCTCAGGGTCAGGAGACTGAGCCCCACATTGGGCTCTGTACTAGTGCAGAGTCAGCTCAAAGTTCTTTTCCTCTCCCTAACCCTTTCCTCTTTTCCTCCCCCTGCTCATGCTCTCTCTCACATTAAAATAAATAAATAAATAAATAAATAAATAAATTTTCAAAGTATTCTGGGGAATGTTCCATGTGCACTTGTAAAGAATGTGTATTCCGGACTTTTTGGATGGAGTATTTTCATATCCATTATGTCCATCTAGTCCAATATGTCATTCAGTGACATTCTTTCCTTATTGATTTTATGTCTGGACAATTTATCCATTGATATAAATGTAGTATCAAAATCCAATACTATTATTGTATTAACATTAATTTCTCTTTTTATGTCTAACTAACATTTGTTTTATGTATTTAGGTGCTTGCTCCAGTGTTGGGTACCTAGATATATACAAATGTTGTATCCACTTATTGTATTGATACTTATATCACTATGTAATGCCACTCTTTATCTCTTTTTAGTCTTTATTTTAAAGTTGAATTTTCTGATATGAGTATTGCTACCATGGCTTTTTTTCCACTTCCATTGCAAGGTTAATATTTTTCCATCCTTTCACTTTCAGTCTGTATGTGTCTTTAGGTCTTAGATGAGTCCCTTGTAGTCAATATATAGATGGATCTTATTCTTTTATTCATTACACCACTCTATGTCTTTTGATTGTAACATTGAGGACATTCACATTTAAAATAATTATTGATAGGTATGCACTCACTGCCACTTTAAAAAAATTTCTTTTCTGGTTGTTTTTCTACTTCTTCTTAGTTCCTTTATTCTTCCCTTGTTTCTATGTGTTTGATGAATATCTGTAGTATTTTGTTTGCCTTTCTCTTTTTTGTGTGTATCTATCATAGATTTTGGGTTTGTGGTTATGATGAGGTTCCTATATAACATCCTAAATAAATAGCAGCCTCTATTAATTTGATGGGCATTTAAGTTCAAACACATTCTAAAGGAAAAGAAAAAACAGAAAAATTCATCTTTTTTCTTTTTCTCCTTCTCTTCCTTTTATACTCCTTTCTCCATGTTTTAAGAATATGTTATCATATTTTACATCTTTTCATTCATATTTTTCTTCTATCAAATTATAGCCATTTCTTTTCCACTTAAAGAAGTCGCTTTGGGGATCCTTGGGTGGCTCAGCTGTTTGGCGCCTGCCTTCAGCCCAGGGCGTGATCCTGGAGTCCCGGGATCAAGTCCCACATCAGGCTCCCTGCGTGGAGCCTGCTTCTCCCTCTGCCTGTGTCTCTGCCTCTCTCTTTCTCTCTCTCCCTGTGTCTCTCATGAATAAATAAATAAAATATTAAAAAAAATAAAGAAGTCGCTTTAACATATCTTGTAAAGATAGTTCAGTGGTGATAAACTATCTTTATTGTGAAACTTCTTATCTCTCCTTCAAATCTGAAATATAATCTTGCTGGGTAGAGTATTCTTGCTATTAGGTTCTTCCTTTCAGCACTTTGAATATATCATCCCAGTCTCTTCTGGTTTGCAAAGTTTCTGCTGAAAAATCAGCTGACAAGTCTTATAGGCTTTCCCTTTTAGGTATCTTTGTGCATCTTTCTTGCTTATTTTAAGATTCTTTATCTTTTACTCTGTGTAGAAAACCTAAAGGGCTCCACAAAAAATTACTAGAACTAATACATGAATTCAGCAAAGTTGCTGGATATAAAATCAATGGGCAGAAATCAGTTGCATTTCTATGCACCAATAATGAAGCAGCAGAAAAAGAAATCAAGGCATTTATCACACTTGCAATTATAACAAAAACAATAAGATAACTCGTAATAAACCTAACTAAAGAGCTGAAAGACCTGTATGCTGAAAACTATAGAGCATTTATGAAAGAAATCGAATAGGACACAAAGAAATATAAAAGAATTTCATGCTTATGGAGTGGAAGAATAAACATTGTTAAAATGTCTATACCATCCAAGCCAATTTACACTTTTAATATGATCTCTGTCAAAATACCACCAGCACTTTCCACAGAGCTAGGAAAAAAATTCCTAAAATTTGTATAAAATCAGAAAAGCCCCCAAATAGCCAAAGAAATGTTGAAAAAGAAAACCAAAGCTGGATGCATCACAATCCCTGACTTGAAACTGTATTATAAAGCTGTGATAGGGGGATCCCTGGGGGGCGCAGCGGTTTAGCGCCTGCCTTTGGCCCGGGGCATGATCCTGGAGACCCGGGATCGAGTCCCACGTCGGGCTCCCGGTGCATGGAGCCTGCTTCTCCCTCCGTCTATGTCTCTGCTTCTCTCTCTCTCTCTCTCTCTCTGTGTGACTATCATAAATAAATAAAAAATATTAAAAAAAAAAGCTGTGATAATCAGGACAGTATGGCACTGGCACCAAAACAGACACAGATCAATGGAACATAAAGGGAACCCAGAAATGGACCCTCAAATCTATGGTCAAATCTTTGAAAAAGCAGGAAATAACATCCAATGGAAAAAAGACAATCACTTCAACAAATGGTGTCAGGAAAATTGGACAGTCACACACAAAAGAATGAACTGGACCCTTTCTTACACCATACACAAAAATAAATTCGAAATGGATGAAAGACCTAAATGTGAGACAGGAATCCATGAAAATCCTAGAGGAGAACACAAACAGCAAAGTTTTTGACCTCACCTGCAGCAACCTCTTTCTAGACATGTCTTCAAATGCAAAGGAGACAGTGGGATGCCTGGGTGGCTCAGCGGTTGAGCAGTTGCCTTACTCTCAGGGCATGATCCCGAAGTCCCGAGATCGAGTCCTGCATCAGGCTCTCTGCATGGAGCCTGCTTCTCCCTCTGTCTATGTCTCCATCTCCCTCTCTCTGTGTTTCTCATGAATAAATAAATAAAATCTTTTAAAAAAAAATGGAAGGGAAACAAAACAAAAAATGAACTATTGGGGCTTCATCAAGATAAAAAGCTTTTGCACAACAAAGGAAACAGTCAACAAAACTAAAAGGCAACCTACAGAATGGGAGAAGATATTAGCAAGTCACTCATCAGATAAAAGGCTAGCATCCAAAATCTATAAAGAATTTATCAAACTCAACACCCATAAAAGAAAAAATCCGGTCAAGAAATAAATGGGTAGAAGACACAAAGACATTTCTCCAAAGAAGACATTTAAGTGGCCAACAGACACATGAAAAAATGCTCAACATCACTTGGCATCAGGAAAACATAAATTAAAACCACAATGAGATATTACCTCTCTCCAGTCAGAATGGCTAAAATTAACAACCCAGGGAACAATAGATGTTGGTGAGGATGTGGAGAAAAGGGGAACACTCTTCCACTGTTGGTGGGAATGCAAACCAGAGTGGGAGTGCAGCCACTCTGGAAAACAGTATGAAGCTTCTTCAAAAAGTTAAAAATAGAAGCAGTCTATGACCTGGCAATTGCACTACTTACTAGGTATTTATCTAATAGATACAAACATAGCAATTGGAATGGGCACATGCACCCCAATGTTTATAGCAGCAATGTCCACATAACCAAAATATAGAAAGGGCCAGATGTTCGTTGATAAATGAGTGAATAAAGAAGAAGTGGTATATACAGAGAGAGTGGAATATTACTCAGCCATCAAAATAATTAAATCTTGCCAATTCCAAAAACATGGATGGGACTAGAGGGTATTATGCTAAGTGAAATATGTCAGTCAGAGAAAGACAAATGCCATATGATTTCACTCATATGTGGAATTTAAGAAACAAAACAGATGAACATAGGGGAAGAAAAAATAAGATAAAAACAGAGAGGGAGGCAAACTATAAGAGACTCTTAACTATAGGAAACAAACTGAGGGTTATTGGAGGGGGGTCTTGGATGGGGGGAAATGGTAATTGGATGATGACATTAAGGAGGGCACTTGATGAAGTGAGCACTGGGTGTTATATGTAACCGATGAATCACTAAATTGTACCCCTGAAAGTAATAATACACTATAAGTAACTAAAATGAATACAAAAAATGTTTAAAAGATGTTAGTTGAAAAAATGAAATTACGTACTTGTGTTTTTCCTAGTCTTCTTTCCTATAAATTATTTTTAGTTTCATACCATTGTGGTTAGAAAAGATGGTTGATATGATTTCAGTTTTCTTTGTTTTCTTTTTAATTGAAGTATAATTGACATATTTTATGAGTTTCAGGTGTACAACATGATTTAACAATTAAATACATTATGAAATGCACACTCTAAGTACCATCTGTCACCATATATTATTTTATAAATATTATTGACTATATTCCTATACTTACTCTTCATTTTTATAACTTACTTATTATTTTTAAATATTTTTGGGGGGATATCTGGGTGGCTCAGTGGTTGAGCGTCTGCCTTCAGCTCAGGGCGTGAATCCAGTGTCTTGGGATTGAGTCCCACACTCAGTTCTCTGAGGGGACCCTGCTTCTCCCTCTGCCTATGTCTCTGCCTCTCTCTGTGTGTTTCTCATGAATAAACAAAATCTTTAAAAAATATATTTTTTATTTATTTGAGACAGAGTGTATGAGCAAAGAGAGGAACAGAGGGAGAAGGAAGGACAGAGAGAGAGAGAGAGGGAGAAGAGACTACCTGTTGAGCACTGAGCCCAACATAAAGCTCAATCTCATGACCCTGAGATCATGACCCCCCCAAGCCGAAATCAAGAGTTGGATGCTTAACCGATTGAGCCAACCAGATGCCCCTTGACTTACTCTAAAAGTGGGAGTTGATACCTCTTAATTACCTTTACCTATTTTGCATTTACTCCACACCCATTCCCTCTGGCAACCAGTAGTTCATTCTCTATATTTATGAGTATGTTCTTCTTTGTTGTTGTTTTTATTTGTTTGCTTGTTTAGGTTTTTAGATTCCACATATCAGTAACATCATATGGTATTTGTCTTTCTCTTTCTGACTTATTATACTTAGCAAAATACCTTCTAGGTCCATCCATGTTGTCATAAATAATGACATTTTATTCTTTTTTGTGGATGAATAATATTCCATAGTGTACATATACATCTTGTTTAACCATTAATCTATCAATGAGCACTTAAGTTACTCCTATATCTTGGCTATTGTAAATAAAGCAGCAATATACATAGGGGTGCATACATCATTTTTATTGAAGTATAAATTATGTACAATGTTATATGAGTTTCAAGTGTACAACAAATTGGTTCAACAATTCTATACATTACTCAATGCTCACTATGATAAGTGCAGTCTCTATCTTTCCCCATACAATGATTTTTTTTAAAAAAAATATTTTATTTAAATTCAATTTGCCAACATATAGTATAACATCCAGTGCTCATCTAATCAAGTGCCCTCCTCATTACCCATCACCCAGCTACCCCATCCCCCCACCCACCTTCCCTTCTGCAACCCTTTGTTTGTTTCCCAGAGTTAGGAGTCTCTCCTGGTTTGTCTTCCTCTCTATTTTTTCCCCACTCAGTTTCCCTTTCCCTTATGGTCCTTTGCAATGTGTCTTATATTCCACATGACTGAAACCATATGATACTATCTTTCTCTGATTGACTTATTCACTCAGTATAATACCCTCCAGTTCCATCCACGTCAATGTAAATGGTAAGTATTCATCCTTACTTCCTTACATCCTTACATCCTATACCAAAGATATACCAAATCTTCTTTATCCATGCATCTGTCAAAGGATATCATGGCTCCTTCCACAGTTTGGCTATTGTGGACATTGCTGCTATGAACATTAGGTACAGGAGTCCTGTCATTTCACTATGTCTGTATCTTTGAGGTAAAAACCCAGTAGTGCAATTGCTGAGTCATAGGGTAGCTCTATTTTTAACTTCTTGAGAAACCTCCACACTATTTTCCAGAGTGGCTGCACCAGCTTACATTCCCACCAACAGTAGAAGAGCATTCCCCTTTCTCCACATCCTCACCAACATTTGTTGTTTCCTGTCTTGTTAATTTTAGACATTCTCACTAGTGAAAAAGTGGTATCTCATTGTGGTTTTGATTTGTATTTCCCTGATGGCAAGTGATGTTCTCACTGCACAATGTTATTACAGTATTATTGACTATATTTCCTATGCTGCACTTTTCATCTCTGTGACTTATTTATTCCATAACTGTAAGACTATATCTCTTAATCCCCTTTATCTATTTTACCCATCTCTCCACTCACCTTTCCCCTGGCAACTACTGGTTTGTTTTCTGTGGTTAAGAGTTTTGTTTCTTTGTTTTTTAGATTATACATATAAGTAAAATCATATGTTATTTTTTCTCAGTCTTACTTAACATAATGCCCTCTATGTCCACTCATTGTCATAAATGGCAAGATATATACATATAATCTTTGTCCATTATCCATCAATGGGCACTTGGATTACTTCCATATCTTGGGTATTGTACATAATGATGCAATAAATATAAGGATGCATATATTTTCCTAAATTAGTATTTTTATTTTCTTTGGGTAAATACCCAGTAGTGGAATTACTGGATCATATGGTGTTTCCTTATTGTGGTTTTTATTTTGCATTTATCATAGTTTTGATTTTCATTTCCATGACAATTAGTGATGTCAAGCATATTTCCATGTATTTTGTCTACCTGTATGTCTTTGGCAAAATGTTCATGTCCTCTGTCCATTTTTAATCAGATTATTTGTTTTGGTGTTGAGTTGTACCCATTTTAGATATTAACCCTTTATTGGATATGTCATTTGAAAACATCTTCTCCCATTCAGTAGGTTACCTTTTCTTTGTTGATTGTTTCCTTTGCTGTGCTTTTTTATTCTGATGTGGTTCCAATAATTTATTTTTGCTTTTGTTTCTCTTGCCTTAGAAGACATATCTAGAAAAGTGTTGCTAAAGTTGATATCAAAGAGGTTACTACCTTTGTTTTCTTCTGGAAGTTTTATGGTTTCAGGTCTCATATTTAAATCTTTAATCCATTTTAAGTTTGATTTTGTGTATGGTGTTAGGGTGAAGTTCAGTTTTATTCTAGTGCACATAGCTGCCCAGTTTTCCTAGAACCATTTGTTAAAGAGACTTTTACCGAATGTATATTCTTGCCTCTTTTGTCACAGATTAATTGTCCATATAAGAGTTGGTATATTTCTGGGCTTTCAATTTTCTTCCATTGACCTATATATCTCTTTTTGTGCCAGTATCATACTGTTTTGATTATTACAGTTTTGTAGTATAGTTTGATATATATTGTTTTGATATTTCCATGTTCTTCTTTCTCAGGATTGCTTTGGCTTTTCAAGGTTTTCTGTGGTTCCATATAGGTTTTAGGACTTTTTGTATTGGTTCTGTGAAAAATTCAATTACAGTTTTGATATGGATTGCATTTAATCTGGAGATTATTTGGGTGATACGGACATTTTAACAATATGCTTATTATAATCCATGAGAATCATATATCTTCCAATATTTGTGTTGTCTTTAATTTCTTTCATCATTATTCTATAGTTTTTCAAGTATAGGTCTTTTACATCTTTGGTTAAATATATTCCTAGATATTTTACTCTTTTGATACACTTATAGATGGGATTCTTTTTTATTAATTTCACTTTCTGCTATTTCATTGGTAGTGTGTAGAAGTGAAACAGATTTCTGTACATTGATTTTTGTATCTTGAAACTTTACTGACCTCATTTATTAGTTCTAATACATTTATTTGTTAGCGTCTTTAGAGTTTTCTATTTATAGTACCATGTCATTTTCAAATAGTAAATGTTTTACTTCTGCCTTGCCAAGTTGGATTTGTCTCACTTCTTTTTCTTCTATGATTGCTATGGCTAGGACTTTCAGTACTATGTTGAATAAAAGTGCTGAGAATGGACACCTTTGTCATGTTCTTGATCTTAAAGAAAAATTTTGGCTTTTCACTATTTTTTTAAATTTTTATTCATGAGAGACAGATGCAGAGACAAAGGCAGAGGGAGAAGCAGGCTCCCTGCAAGAAGTCGGGTGTGGGACTCAATCCTGAGACTTTGGGACCACACCCTGAGCCAAAGCCAGATGCTCAACCACTGAGCCACCCAGGCGTCCCAACTTGTCATTATTTTTTAAAAGATTGTATTTATTTATTCATTAGAGACACAGAAAGAGAGTGGCAGAGATATAGGCAGAAGGAGAAGCAGGCCCCATGTAGGGATCCCGATGCGGGGTTCCATCACAATACTCCAGAATCATGCCCTGAGCTGAAGTCAGATTGCGCTCAACTGCTGAGCCACCCAGTCATCCCTGGCTTTCCACTATTATGTTAGCTGTGGGTTTGTCATATATGGCTTTTATTATGGTGAAGTATGTTTCTTCTATACTCATTTTGTTGAGAGACTTTATCATGAATAGATGTTTAATTTTGCCAAATTCTTTTTCTACATCTTTTGAAATAATCATATGTATATTTACCCTAAATTTTGTTAATGTGGTTTATCACAATGATTAATTTGCATATATATTATTGCAATAAATCCCACTTGATCATGTTGAATTATCCTTCTAATGTATGTTTGAATTCAGTTTGCTAATATTTGTTGAATTTTTTTGCATCTATGTTCATCAGGAATATTGATCTGCAGTTTTCTTTTCTTTGTAATGTCTGTCTGACTTTAGTGTCATGGTAATGCAGGCCTCATAGAATAGATTTTGAAAGCATTCCTTCCTTTTCTTCTTTTTTTGAGAAGAGTAGATATTAACTCCATGCATTTGGTATAATTAACTTTTGAAGCCATTTGATCCTGGACATTTTTTTTGGGGGGGGGAGTTTTTTGATTACCAATTCAATTTGATGTCTAGTAAACAGTCTGATTTTTATTTCTTCCTGATTCAATTTGGAAGATTGCATATTTCTTGAAATGTATCCAGTTCTTCTAGGTTGTCAAATTTACTGGCATATTATTTTTTTAGTATGTTCTTATAATTCTTTATATACCTCTGGTATCAGTTGTAATTTTTCTTTCATTACTGATTTTATCTCCCCACATCTCTTTTTGTCTTGATAACTGTGGCTAAAATTTTATCAACTTCATTCACTTTTTTCTCCCAAAGAGCCAGCTCTTGGTTTAGTTTATTGATCTTTTCTAATTTTTAAGTCTCTACTGATTGATCTTTTCTATTTTTAAGTCTCTATCTTTTCTATTTTTTAAGTCTATATATATGTATACTCTCTCTCTCTCTCTCTATATATATATATATATATATATATATAATCTATATACCTTGTTAAGTCCATCATCTTCATTCAAATCCACTCTTTCCTTATCAATATGCTATCTGGATTATCTATCCATTGATTTAAGTGAGGTGTTGAAGTTTCCTAATATTGTTGTATTAATTTTAATTTCTCCCTTTATGTTTATTAGTGTTGCTTTATATATCTTAGTGCTTCTATGTTGGGTACATAAATATTTACAATTGTTATATTCTCTTATTGAACTGATCCCTTTATCATCATGCAATACCCTTCTTTGTCTCTTGTTATAGTTTCTGTTTCAAAGTTTGTTTTATCTATGTATAGCTACCCCACCTTTTCTTTTGCTTATATTTACATGGTATATATCTTTTCATCCCTTTACTTTCAGTCTATATGTGTCTTTAAGTTTCAAGTAAGCCTCTTGTGAGCAGCATATATATGGGTCTTTTGTTTTTGTTCATTCAGCCATTCTGTCTTTTGATTTCAGATTTTAGATCATTTATATTTAAAATAATTATTGATATGTATGTACTTATTGCCATTTTGCTAATTGTTTTCTGGTTGTTTTGTAGTTCTTTTTTTTTTTCATTTTAACGTTTTGTAGTTCTTTTATGTTTCTTTTTCTCTTATTCTCTTCCCTTGTAACTAATGATTTCTTTAATGTTATGCTTGGATCTTTTTTCTTTACTTTTTTGTTTATGTATTATAGGTTTGTATTATAGTTTGTAGTTACTGTGAGGCTTAATATATAATATTCTAAGTATATAGCAGTCTGTATTAATTTTATGGTCATTTAAATTTGAACACTTGTTAAAAGCAATAAGTGTTATTTCATCCATGTTTTATCTATATGATGTCATAATTTTCCATCTTTTTATTTTGTGTACCCTTTGATTAATTTTTGCAGATCTAACAAATTTTGATCTAACTACTTTTGTGTTTCAACCTCCATGCTGTCCTATAAATGTTTAATCTACGACCTTTCATGTATGTTTACTTTTGCCCGTGAAACTTTTTCCTTTCATAATTTTCTTATTTCAATTTATGGCTTTTCCTTTTTTGCTTTAAAGCTCCCTGTAAGTTTTCTTGTAAGGCTGATTAAATGGTATTAAACTCTATTAACTTTTGTCTGTCTGGGAAATTCTTTATGTCCTTTAACTCTGAATGATAACCTTGTCAGGTAGAGTATTCTTTGCTGTAGGTTTTGTTTCTTTCAGCATTTTGGATATATCATGCTGCTGCCTTCTGGAGAACAAAGTTTCTGCTGAAAAATCAATGCTAACCTTTATGGGGTTCCATTATATGGAAATATTTACTTTTCTCTTGTTCCTGAACCTGGATTAATCTGTTTTCTTCCCCAGCCTAAGGAAGTTTTCCGCTATTATTTATTCAAATGAGGTTTTTACTCCTTTCTCTCTCTTCTTCTGGAACTCCTTGAATGTGAATGTTAATAGACTTGATGTTCTCCCAGAAGTTGCTTAACCTACCCTTAAGGTTTTTTTTCTTCTTGATGTTCAGCTTAGGTGCTTTTAACTTCTCTGTCTTCTAGGGACACCTGAGGGGCTTAGCAGTTGAGTGTCCGCGTTTGACTCAGGGTGTTATCCTGGTACAGGGATCAAGTCTTGCATCAAGCTCCCTGTGAGGAGCTTCTCCTTCTGTCTAATCTCTCTGCCTCTCTCTGTGCGTCTCTCATGAATAAGTAAATAGATAAAATATTTTAAAGTAGGAAAAAGAAATTTTCTCTGCCTTCCAAATCACTGGTTCATTCTGCATCCTCTAATCTGCTGTTGTCTACTTAATGTTGTTTCTCATCTGTTGTTGTTTTTTCATTTCAGTTATTGTGTTCTTCAGCTCTGATTTATTCCTTTTTATATTTTCTCTCTCTTTGTTGAAGTTCTCAATGATTTATCCCCTCTTCTCTCAAGTACAGTGTGCATCTTATGACCATCACTTTGAACTCTTTATCAGTTAGATTGTTTGTCTTTTTTTCTTTTTCTTTATTTTCTACAGGTTTTTCTGGGACTTCATTTAGAGCATATTACTCTGTCTCATTTTGTTTGACTTTCTGTGTTTGTTTCCATGAATTAAGCAGAACAGCTACTTCTAGTCTTGAAGGGAATGGCCCTGTGTAGAACAAGTCCCTGTGTAGATTGCATTGCTTGGTGGCTTTGGGCAGCTGTCAGGAACTATAACATGGGCTGTGGGTCCTGGGCCATTCCACACTAGGGCCACCCTGGTTGGATAGGTTGGATAGCTGAATGCCCTGTTGGTTGGGCTGGAGCTAAACTGGGCACAACTTATGTTGCCATGAGATGCTCTATGCTGGTGGTGCTCTAGCAGGAAAGGTGGAGCTCTAGTGGGTATGAACTGGGGGGTCTTTGGATGTTGGTTGCAAGGGAGACCCTGAAAGTTCCATAGCTGGAACTGAAGTTGGTACAGTCCATAGGCCCCAGGGTATTTCATGCCAGGGCTATCTTTGTAAGGTGGCTGAAGCTGAAGCAGGCACAAGCCAGGTTTTTCTGGGGGCACTCAACTTAGGGGGCATCCTAGCAGAATGGCTGGAGCTGAGGGAGGCCTGAGTGGGAATGGCCTAATGGTAATCTCTAGAGGCCTCGGTGGACAGCTGAAACTGAAGCAGGTGTGGGGTTGGGTTTTCCCAGGATGTACTGTGCCTGTACTACCTTGATTTTATGGCTGAAGCTCTAGTGGGTTACATCTGGTTTTGTTCCAGTGTACAGTGAACTGCTACCGTCTCAGTGGGATGGCTATAGCTTGGACTGGCATGGATAGGGGTCACCTTGGGGGGTTGTCTGGGGCTGCTGTGAACTAGGGGCCCAGGAATCACAAAGGTGGCAGGCTGACTGGAACACCTGCACCCTGCTTCTACACATGCTATCAAGGTGGAGGGGTAACATAAACAATGGTACTCACCAGCACCTCCAACCCCAGAGAGCATTTCTGCAATTTCTTTAACGTTTGGCAGACATTATAGGGTTAGTTCACTTCTAGTTTATTTGCTCCTTAAACTGCAACTTTTTCTGCCTTAAGGAAGGCAAATCTGGCAGTCTCTCTGAGCTATCCCTCCCTACTACATTTTACAGCACTGCAGTGGTGTTCTTATTGTTGTCATGTCTCCTCTCCTGCTGCTCTCTATGGTTACTTTGTCCCTTCTTCTCCAGAAACTGTTCAATAAGCCCTGTTTTTCAGGAGAAATCCTATATGTAGGTATAGATTTGGTGTGTCCGTGGAGGTGAGTTCAGGGTTTTCCTACATTGCCATCCTGGATCTCTCTTTATCAGTTTGTGCTTAAATATAAATGTTTATTTTTGCTTGAAAATATATTAAATTATTAAAAGATATTTATATTGACATATTCTAATTATAACTAAACAAGGAACTTAAATTCTTTTTTATTTTGTTATTTTTTTACATTAAGCATTTAAAATAAAATTTATCATGACTGTTTTAATTAAAATTTGGACATTTTTTGGCAAACCTAGTTATTTTTGTTTTTTCTCTTGTAAGGTGAAGGATCAAATGGTTCTTATCTAAAGTTCATTTTTGGAAATTCAGTAGTACTTTAGGCATAAAAGATATCAATAATTTTATTACTCTGAGCTTGAAGTTTAATTTGGGAAAAAGAAAATCAAGAAAAATTTTGTGGAATGAATAAGTAACAGAAATAAAATGTACAGCATAGGGAATATAGTCAATGGTATTATAACAGCATTGCAAGTTGACAGATGGTAGCTGTGCTTTGTGATGAGCATAGAATAACATATTGAGTTGTTAACTTACTATGCTGTATACTTGAAACTAATGTAGTATCATATGTCAACTATACTCAAATTAAAATTTAAAAAATTCAGAGTAATTCAAAAAGCACTAAGAGTTAACAGGGTAATTTTGTAACAGAAAATTCTAGTACTCTGGGCATGAAATAGAAAAATAATGTAGTCTTTTTACATGAAAAGAAACAAATTCAAAACACTATATGGTCTCATTCATTTGGGGAATATAAAAAAATAGTGAAATGGATTATAGGGGAAAGGAGAGAAAATGGGTGGGAAATATCAGAGAGGGTGACAGAACATGAGAGACTCCTAACTGGGAAACTAACAAGGAGTAGTGGAAAGGGAGATGGGCAGGGGGATGGGGTGACTGGGTGATGGGCACTGAGAGGGGCACTTGACAGGATGAGCACTGGTGTTATGCTATATGTTGGCATATCGAACTCCAATAAAAAATATACAAAAAAGTTACCATTTTGATGCATTACCCAAATAATAACTTAAAGGATTCATTAATATGCCTTTGTATTTACACATGTAAGCATATATATATAAATATAGTAATCAGTAATAAAGATTTTAGCTATAGCCTTAAAATATGATTAACTGAACATAATAAATAAAGTAATATATTTTATATTTATCATTTGAATTAACTGTAACAACCTTCTTAAATAGAAAATCATAACCATTATTTTGTATATTTTTGTATTTACCTGTAATCATTGTACCTAATTGATTAACCATTTATATTAATTATTAACTGCAATTGAAATAGCAAGTTTTTAATTTACCTAGATAAAAGAGAAAACTAGCAAGCCAAAAACCCAAAACTATTTATTTTTTCCATGAGCACTATTTCATATTATTTTAACTCTGAGGAAACAAAAACAAACATACAGGCATAATTGAAAAGCATTTGCAAATTTGTTCATCTATTGATTTTAGTAAATACGATTATATTAAAATTGTTTAGTAACCAATATTTTCTGTCTTTATTTTTTAGCAACTGTAAGCATTCAAAGATTACTTATTACTCAACTTAGGCCTACAGTCTTAAAGTTAGTTAAGGACCTGAAAATTACAATTTAGTTAACACATTAAATTTTTGTGATTTGAAACATTTTAAGAATTTCATAAAATTAATTCCTTATAGGGACACCTGTATGGTTCAGAGTTTGAGCATCTGCCTTCAGCTCAGGGAGTGATCCCAAGTCCAGGGATGGAGTCCCACATTGGGCTATCTGTGAGGAGACAGCTTCTCTGTGTGTGTGTCTCTCATGAATAAATAAATAGTCTTAAAAAAATTAATTCCTTGTAAAGATATCCTTTATAACATAACATTTATTATATTTATAGCATTTATATGTTAGTGAATATGACAATTCATTACTGCAACAGTCATCTGTAGAAAATATTATTTTACATACATGATTTTGTATATAAATAAGTTATGAAAAAAGTAGAAAACTATTTCACTCATAAACTAATGTAGGGAATTTAGGACATTTTAATTAAGAGAAATTCAGACTTAGAAATAAGCTTTTCAGTGTCCTTCCCTAAACCCCATATTTTAATAATTTTCTGTCTATTTTAATAACTGTTCATCTAGACTAGATACTCTTAAAATGAACAAAGAAGAACTGAATGATTATTTTGGTCAGTTAGTCTTTAGCGTTTCTCAAGAGAGAGAAAAGGAAAGGAAATGGAAAGGAAAAGAAATGAGAAGGAGTTGATTCCTGGCAAATATGTAGTTATCACTGCAAAGGCTAAGTATATTCTCTCTTCAAGGAGAGAGAAGAAAATTTAGTTGTAGAAAAATGTATTTTGCCATATGCATACACAAAAGAGAATGATACATAACTGACTTTAAAATATTATTTCCCTTGACAATTTCATTAAGCTTATGATTAAAGGTCTAGCACTTAATAACCCCCAGACTATAGAAACAAAGAAGAGGATTTCTCCCATTTTAAACAAAGTTATTTCTCCTTTTAATAAATAAGAAAATTTGTGGGTGAGTTAAGATGGCAGAGTAGTAGAGGGACCCTATGCTTGCCTCGTCCCTCAATAATAGCTAGTTAAATACCAAATCATTCTGAACACCCAGGAAATCTATCTGAGAATTGAGAGAATATACTGAACATCTAGAGGGAGAAAAAAGGTCATATTGTGTAAGGTAGGAGCTGTGGAGAGTTGATTTGAGAGAGAAAAAAAATCACATGTGCTGCAGAGGTGAGGGAGTCCTGATCACAGAAAGAGGAGAGAGAGAAAGAGAGAAAGCAGAGTGCAAGGGATTGCACAAGGAAAACATTTCCCCCAAACCATTCACTGAGAAAAAGAGAGGGGCTGATTATCACAAGTTATTATAAGCAGTGGAGCTCAAAGTCTGAAGTTTTAGAAATCCACACCATTGCCAAGGTCACATCTGGTGGGCTTAGCAGTGCTCCTGTGAAGAAGGAGGGAAGAGGCCTGGGAGAAGACAACCTGGTCTGAAGATCCCATAGGTTGCCCTGGGAGAGACAATTCCCCACCTGGAAGTGAATTTGAAAGAGGTGACACAGCCTCTGGGGTGACAAAAGAGAAGGTTTAGTGGCCCCTGTTAATTAGCATAACAGAGGCACCTACTGAAGGCAGCTTACCTGGAAGGGAGCTTTTGTCTGTTCTTTACCACAAACTCCAAGCCCTTGTGTGGTCATGTGACTGATTTCTGGGTAAATTGGCACCAGCCACAGTGTGGCAAGACCTTCCCCCAGAAGATTGGTGTGGGTCTACATCATGCCAGGTCCCTAAAATTTGGAGTTTTTCAATCCAATCACATATCTGAGATAAAACACAGGAGCACTGTGCCACCAAGCAGGCAGGCAGCTCAGACATGAGGTAAAGGCAGAGTTTTGATAGATGCTTGGAACATAAGAAGGGAAATTGTTCATTCTTCTGTAAGGGCACCCTGAAGAATAGCTGGTGTGAAGTCCCCACTCCAGGCACAAGGATGCAGGATGATGCCATTTTCCCCAGGCCCATTAGCATGGACAGGCTTCAGTGAACAACACAACACCCCCAGTGGAGGCTGGAGCTGCTTACACCAAGCTCCACCCTACTGTTCTCTTCAGGTGCATCATTACTAGGGCAAGTCTGCCTGAGAACCAGTACACCAGGCTTCCCCCCCACACCACCACCACCATATAACCAACTGGATGCAATAGCAAGGATAAAGCAGAGAAATGAATCAATGATACAAAAGATAAAATTATGGGAAATAATGAAGCTGAAAATAAGAGGGAAAGAAAAATATTAAATCACAAATGTGGACTTAGGAAACTCAGAGACTCCATAACGGGTAATAACATTCATATCTTAGGAGTCCCAGAAGAAGAATAGAGGAAGAAGGGGAAGTTTTCTTTGAACAAATTATAGATGAAAATTTCCTTAATCTGGGAAAGGAAACAGACATAGAAATACAGGAGACACAGAAAACTCCCATCAAAATCAACAAAAGCAGGCCAACACCAAGATATATAGTAAAATTTGCAAAATACACAGATAAGGAAAGAATCCTGAAAGCAGTGATGGGGGAAAATGTCCTTAACCTGCACGGGAAGACAAATAAGGTTTGTAACATATCCCTCCACAGAAACTTACAGGCCAGAAAAGAGTGGCATGATTTATTCAATGTGCTAAATGGGAACAATATGTAGCCAAGAATACTCTATTCAGCATGCTACCATTCAGAACAGAAGGGAAGAGTAAAGTGTTTCCCCGACAAACAAAATCTAAAGGAGTTCATATTTCAAACCCTGCAAGAAACATTTAAGGGAAAAAAAAAAAAAGAAACATTTAAGGGGACTGTGAGTAGGAAATGAACACCAAAAGCAACAAAGACTATAAAGGAATAGAGAAAATCTCTAGAAACACCCACTTTATAGATAATATATTGGAACTAAATGCATATCTATCAATAATCACTCCAAATGTAAATGAACTAAATACTACAGTCAAAAGACAAAGGGTGTCAAAATGGATTAAAAAAGAAAGACCCATTGATATAACCTGAGCTGAAACCAAGAGTCAGATGCTCAACACAATGAGGCACTCAGGTGCCTCCAGACAAATTTGATTTTAAACCAAAGAGTTTGACAAGAGATGAAGAAGGGCACTAACTCACAATTAAGGGATCTATCCAACAAGAAGCTCTAACAATTATAAATATGTCCCCAACTTGGGAGCACCCAAATATATAAATAAATTAATAACAAACATGAAGAAACTCATTGATAGTAATACAATTAAAGTATGAGACTTTAACACCCCACTTACACAAATGGACAGATTATTTAAGCAGAAAATCAACAAGGAAAAATGTCTTTGAATGACACACTGGACCAGATGGATTTAACAGACATATTCGGAAATATTCTGAACATTTTACCCTAAAGCAGCAGAATACACATTCTTTTCAAGTGTATATGGAACATGCTCCAGAACAGATCACAAACTAGGTCAGAAATCATACCTCAACAAGTATGAAAGGATTGAGATCATACTATGCATATTTTCTGACCACAATACTATGAAATGTGAAGTTGAACACAAGATAAAATCTGGAAAGATCACAAATACAGGGAGGCTAAAGAACATCCTACTAAAGAATGTAATGGGTTAAGTAGGAAATTAAAGGAGAAATTACAAAAATACATGGAAGCAAATGAAAATCAAAACATGACTCTCCAAAACTGTTGAGATGCAGCAAAGGTGGTCCTAAGAGGAAAGTATACTGCAGTAGAAGACTACTTCAAGAAGCAAGTCTCAAATATACAATATAGCCTTGCACCTAAAGGAGCTAGAGAGGAAATAACAAATAAAGCCTAACGCCAGCAGAAGAAGGGAAATAAAGATTAGAGCAGAAATAAAAGATGTAGAAACAAACAAAAAATTAAAGCAGTATGACAGATTAATGAAAGAGATGGCTTTTTGAAAGAACTGACAAAATTGATAAACTAGTAAAACTTAACAAAAAGAAAAGAGAAAGGACTCAAATAAATAAAATCAGGAATGACAGAGGAGATATCACAAACAACACTACACAAATATAAACAACAATAAGAAAAATCATATCCTGAGGCACCTGAGTGGCTCAGTTAGTTAAGCGTCTGCATTTGGCTTGGGTCGTGTTCCTGGGATCCTGGGATCGAGCCCCATGTCGGTTCCCTGTTCAGCAGTGAGTCTGCTTCTCCCTCTCCCTCTGTATGCTTTCTGTCTCAAATAAATAAATAAATAAATAAATAAATAAATAAATAAATCTTTTTTTAAAAAAGAAAAATCATATGCCAACAAACTGGGGAATCTGGAAGAAATGGATAAATTCCTATAAACATATAAACACAATAACTGAAACAGGAATAAATAGAAAATTTGGACATACTTTTAACCAGCAAAAGAATTGATTAGTAGTCAAAAATCTCCCAATGAACAAACATCCCTGGCCAGATGGCTTCTCAGGAGAATTCTACCAGACATTTAAAGGTCCCACTAAAAAATAAAATAAATAAAAAAAAATAAAGGTCCCACTAAAAGAATTACAGGGTAATATCCCTGATGAACTTGGATGCAAAAATTCTCAAAAGGAAACTAGCAAATTGAATCCAACATTACATCATTAAAAGAAATGAGAAGAACCATATGATCCTCTCAATAGAGGTAGAATATGCATTTGACAAAATACAGCATCAATTCTTAATAAAAGCCCTCAACAAGTAGGGATTGAGGGAACATACCTCAATATCGTAAAAGCCATATGTGCAATATCCACAGATAATATCATCCTCAGTGGAGAAAATCTCAGTTTATTTCCTCTATGGTCAGAAACAAGACAGAGGTGTCCACTCCCACCATTGTTATTTAACATAGTACTGGAAGTTCTAGCCTCAGACAATAAAAAGAAAGAAAAGCATCCAATTGACAAGGAAGAAGTAAAGCTTTCACTATTTGCAGATGACATGATACTCTGTAAAAAACCCAGAGTCCATGAAAAAATTAGTAGAACTGATATAGGAATTCAGCAAAGTCTCAGGTTATAAAATCAACATACAGAAATCTATTGCATTTCTCTACATCAATAATGAAGTACAGAAATCAAGAAACTGATCCCATTTACAATTGCACCAAAACCCATAGGATACCTAGGAATAAACCTAACCAAAGAGGTAAAAAAAACTGTACTCTGAAAACTATAGAATGTTTTGAAAGAAATCAAGAAGACACGAATAAATGGAAGAACATTCCATGCTCATGGATTGGAAGAACAAACATGTTCAAATGTTTATACTACCGAAAGACATCTACACATTTAATGCGATCCCTATCAAAATACTGCCCTCATTTTTCACAGAGCTAGAACACACAAATTTGTATGGAATCACAAGACTCCAAATAGTGAAAGCAATTTTGAAGAAGAAAAACAAAACTGGAAGTATCACAATTTCAAAGTTCAAGTTATATTACAAAGCTGTACTAATCACTATTTTAAAACACTATTTTAAGGGATCCCTGGGTGGCGCAGTGGTTTAGCGCCTGCCTTTGGCTCAGGGCGCGATCCTGGAGACCCGGGATCGAATCCCACGTCAGGTTCCCGGTGCATGGAGCCTGCTTCTCCCTCTGCCTGTGTCTCTGCCCCTCTCTCTCTCTCTCTGTGACTATCATAAATAATTAAAAAATAAATAAATAAAACACTATTTTAAAACACTATTTTACTGGTACAAAAATAGATCAATAGAACAGAATGGAAAACTCAAAAATGATCCCACAACTATATGGTCAGCCAATCTTTGACAAAGCAGGAAAGAATACCCATGGGAAAAAGAATGTTTTGAAAGTCGGACAGCAACATGCAAAATAATGTAACTGGACCACACTTTATTGCACAATACAGAAAAATTAATTGAAAATGGATAAAAGACATAAATGTGAGACAGGAAACCATTAAAGTCCTAGAGGAGAACACAGGCAGCAAACTCTTTGAACTCAGCTCTAGGAACTTCTTACTTGACACTTCTCTGGAAGCAAGGGAAACAAAAGCAAAAATGAACTATAGGAACTTAAGATAAAAAGATTCTGCACAACAAAGGAAACAATGCGGGGATCCCTGGGTGGCGCAGCGGTTTGGCGCCTGCCTTTGGCCCAGGTCGCAATCCCTGAGACCCAGGATCAGATCCCACATCGGGCTCCCGGTGCGTGGAGCCTGCTTCTCCCTCTGCCTGTGTCTCTGCCTCTCTCTCTCTCTGTAACTATTATAAATAAATAAAAATTAAAAAAAAAAGGAAACAATGCACAAAACTAAAAAAGAACCTACAGAATTGGAGAAGATATTTGCCAATGACATATCTGACAAAGGGTTAATATCTAAAATCTATAAAGTACTTATCAAACTCAACAACTAAAAAAAACCCAAATAATCCAGTTATGAAATGGGCAAAAGAGATGAAAAGATATTTTTCCCCAAAAAGACATATGGATAGCTAAGAGACACATAAAAAGATGCTCAACATCACTCATCATTGAGGAAATACAAAGCAAAACTATGAGATACCACCTATCTGTATTTGAGTAAATGAAACTAAATGCCAATTCTGGGTATACACACACACACACAAAAAAAAAAAAGACTAAAAAAATCTTTATCAGATTTTGAAACGAAGACCTTGGGCAAAATTGGTCCAAAGGATATTTGTTTGAGAAAAATCTTCTCAGCATTTAAGATCAGCTTGATACTTACTAGGCCTAACTCCACTCTTTCTCTATACACATTTATTATAGACAAACAACTTTAATATCAAGATATTAAACAGACAACCCATAGAAGCAGATTTTTAAAGGTGATCAGATTTTTAGAAATCCCAAGGAATCTTATTCCTAGGATCATAAAATAAACCCAGTGCTGAAAGCCTTTAATAAAACATCAAATTCAATTCAGTGTGAGCTTACTTCCCAACTAAGAGAAGGCGTTGCCTTGAACAGATAGAAACACAAAGGGTCTCTGATACTTATGCTCAACAGAAAGAGACACGGGTCTCTATAGCATGCTATTACTGAGTAAAGGGTTCTGGTCCAAAGTAGTGAGAACTTCAGCTGAGTATTAGTGTCCTTCATTTCTGTCAATGGCTTCCTGACAAAGATCATCAGGAACACCCCTGTAAGTTGTACAATTTGGGTTTATTGGTTTTTGCAGCAAGGAAGAATGCATACCACAGGGGAAAATATGCCTAGGTTTAGATCTCTCCATTTTCCTACTTGGAGTTTGCTGAGCTTATTGGATAAGTAAATTATAATTTTGAACAAGTTTGGGAAGTTTTCTGCCATTTTTCAAATATTTTTATGCACCTTTCTTTTGATTTTCTCCTTCTGTCACTCTCATTATGCAATGTTGATACTCTTGATGGTTTCCTACAGGTCTCTGAGGATCTGTTCATTTTTCTTCATTGTTTTTCCTTCTCTTCAAATTAAATAATCTCTATTGATCTACCTTCAAATTGACTGATACTTCTGCTAACAAATCTTCTATTGAGTTAAAATTTCCATTGTAGCAAATATATTTTTCATATCCAGATATCCATTAGTTTCCTTTCTGTTTCCTATTTATTCATATCTCCTAATTAATAGTTTTTGTATTTCCTTAATTCTTTTTTTATTTCCTTAATTCCTTGTTATAATAAATTTATTTTTTATTGGTGTTCAATTTGCCAACTTACAAAATAACACACAGTGCTCATCCCGTCAAGTGCCCCCCCTCAGTGCCCATCACCCATTCACCCCCACCCCTCGCCCTCCTCCCCTTCCACCACCCCTAGTTCGTTTCCCAGAGTTAGGAGTCTGTATGTTTTGTCTCCCTTTCTGATATTTCCCACACCCTTCTTCTCCCTTCCCTTCTATTCCCTTTCACTATTATTTATATTACCCAAATGAATGAGAACATATAATACTTGTCCTTCTCCGATTGACTTATTTCACTCAGCATAATACCCTCCAGTTCCATCCACATTGAAGCAAATGGTGGGTATTTGTCGTTTCTAATAGCTGAGTAATATTCCATTGTATACATAAACCACATCTTCTTTATCCATTCATCTTTCGATGGACACCGAGGCTCCTTCCACAGTTTGGCTATTGTGGACATTGCTGCTATAAACATCGGAGTGCAGGTGTCCCGGCGTTTCATTGCATCTGTATCTTTGGGGTAAATCCCCAACAGTGCAATGCTGGGTCGTAGGGCAGGTCTATTTTGAACTCTTTGAGTAACCTCCACACAGTTTTCCAGAGTGGCTGCACCAGTTCACATTCCCACGAACAGTGGAAGAGGGTTTCCTTTTCTCCACATCCTCTCCAACAATTGTGGTTTCCTGCCTCGTTAATGTTCCCCATTCTCACTGGTGTGAGGTGGTATCGCATTGTGGTTTTGATTTGTATTTCCCTGATGGCAAGTGATGCAGAGCATTTTCTCATGTGCATGTTGGCCATGACTATGTCTTCCTCCTTGAGATTTCTCTTCATGTCTTTTGCCCATTTCATGATTGGGTTGTTTGTTTCTTTGGTGTTGAGTTTAAGAAGTTCTTTATAGATCTTGGAAACTAGCCCTTTATCGGATACGTCATTTGCAAATATCTTCTCCCATTCTGTAGGTTGTCTTTTACTTTTGTTGACTATATCCTTTGCTCTGCAAAAGCTTCTTATCTTGATGAAGTTCCAATAGTTCATTTTTGCTTTTGTTTCTTTTGCCTTCGTGGATGTATCTTGCAAGAAGTTACTGTGGCTGAGTTCAAAAAGGGTGTTGTCTGTGTACTCCTCTAGGATTTTGATGGAATCTTGTCTCACATTTAGATCTTTCATCCATTTTGAGTTTATCTTTGTGTATGGTGAAAGAGAGTGGTCTAGTTTCATTCTTCTGCATGTGGATGTCCAATTTGCCCAGCACCATTGATTGAAGAGACTTTTTCTTCCAATGGATAGTCTTTCCTCCTTTATCAAATATTAGTTGACCATAAAGTTCAGAGTCCATTTCTGGGTTCTCTATTCTGTTCCATTGATCTATGTGTCTGTCTTTGTGCCAGAACCACACTGTCTTGATGACCACAGCTTTGTAGTACACCCTGAAATCTGGCATTGTGATGCCCCCAGCTATGGTTTTCTTTTTTAAAATTCCCCTGGCTATTCGGGCTCTTTTTTTGTTTGTTTGTTTGTTTTGTTTTTTGTTTTTGTTTTTGTTTTTCTCGGGGTCTTTTCTGACCCCACACAAATCTTAAAATAATTTGTCTAACTTTCTGAAGAAAGTCCATGGTATTTTGATAGGGATTGCATTAAACGTATAAATTGCCCTGGGTAACATTGACATTTTCACAATATTAATTCTGCCACTCCATGAGCATGGAATATTTTTCCATCTCTTTGTCTCTTCCTCAATTTCTTTCAGAAGTGTTCTGTAGTTTGTAGGGTATAGATACTTTACCTCTTTGGTTAGGTTTATTCCTAGGTATTTTATGCTTTTGGGTGCAATTGTAAATGGGATTGACTCCTTAATTTCTCTTTCTTCAGTCTCATTGTTAGTGTATAGAAATGCCATTCATTTCTGGGCACTGATTTTGTATTCTGCCACGCTACCAAATTGCTGTATGAGTTCTAGCAATCTTAGGGTGAAGGCCTTTGGGTTTTCTATGTAGAGTATCATGTCATCGGCGAAGAGGGAGAGTTTGACTTCTTTGCCAATTTGAATGCGTTTAATGTCTTTTTGTTGTCTGATTGCTGAGGCTAGGACTTCCAGTACTATGTTGAATAGCAGTGGTGAGAGTGGACATCCCTGTCTTGTTCCTGATCTTAGGAGAAAGACTCCCAGTGCTTCCCCATTGAGAATGATATTTGCTGTGGGCTTTTCATAGATGGCTTATAAGGTGTTGAGGAACGTTCCCTCTATCCCTACACTCTGAAGAGTTTTGATCAGGAATGGATGCTGTATTTTGTCAAATGCTTTCTCTGCATCTAATGAGAGGATCATATGGTTCTTGGTTTTTCTCTTGCTGATATGATGAATCACATTGATTGTTTTACGGGTGTTGAACCAGCCTTGTGTCCCGGGGATAAATCCTACTTGGGAATGGTGAATAATTTTCTTAATGTACTGTTGGATCCTATTGGCTAGTATCTTGTTGAGAATTTTTGCATCCATGTTCATCAGGGATATTGGTTTGTAATTCTCCTTTTTGGTGGGGTCTTTGTCTGGTTTTGGAATTAAGGCGATGCTGGCCTCATAGAACGAATTTGGAAGTACTCCATCGCTTTCTATCTTTCCAAACAGCTTTAGTAGAATAGATATGGTTTCTTCTTTAAACAATTGATAGAATTCCCCTGGGAAGTCATCTGGCCCTGGACTCTTGTGTCTTGGGAGGTTTTTGATGACTGCTTCAATTTCCTCCATGGTTCTTGGCCTGTTCAGGTTTTCTATTTCTTCCTGTTCCAGTTTTGGTAGTTTGTGGCTTTCCAGGAATGCGTCCATTTCTTCTAGATTGCCTAATTTATTGGCGTATAGCTGTTCATAATATGTTTTTAAAATCGTTTGTATTTCCTTGGTGTTGGTAGTGAACTCTCCTTTTTCTTTTATTATTTTATTAATTTGAGTCTTCTCTCTCTTCTTTTTAATAAGGCTGGCTAGTGGGTTATGTATCTTATTAATTCTTTCAAAGAACCAACTCCTGGTTTTGTTGATCTGTTCCACAGTTCTTCTGGTCTCGATTTCGTTGAGTTCTGCTCCAATCTTTATTAACTCTCTTCTTCTACTGGGTGTAGGATCTATTTGCTGTTTTTTTCTCTAGCTCCTTTATCTGTAAGGTTAGCTTTTGTATTTGAGTTCTTTCCAGTTTTTGAATGGCTGCCTGTATTGCAATGTATTTCCCCCTTAGGACTGCTTTTGCTGCATCCCAAAGATTTTGAATGGTTGTGTCTTCATTCTCATTAGTTTCCATGAATCTTTTTAATTCTTCCTTAATTTCCTGGTTGACCCTTTCATCTTTTAGCAGGATGGTCCTAAACCTCCACGTGTTTGAGGTCCTTCCAAACTTCTTGTGATTTAGTTCTAATACCAAGGCATTATGGTCTGAGAATATGCAGGGGACGATCCCAATCTTTTGGTATCGGTTCAGACCCGATTTGTGACCCAGTATGTGGTCTATTCTGGAGAAAGTTCCATGTGCACTTGACAAGATTGTGTATTCAGTTGAGTTTGGATGTAAAGTTCTGTAGATATCTGTGAAATCCATCTGGTACAGTGTATCATTTAAAGCTCTCATTTCCTTGGAGATGTTGTGTTTAGAAGACCTATCGAGCATAGAAAGCGCTAGATTGAATTCACCAAGTATAAGTGTATTATCTAAGTGTGTCTTAATTTTGGTTATTAATTGATTGACATATTTGGAAGCTCCCATATTCGGGGCATATATATTGAAGATTGTTAAGTCCTCTTCTTGGATAGATACTTTAAGTATGATATAGTGTCCCTCTTCATCTCTCACTACAGTCTTCGGGGTAAATTTTAGTTTATCTGATATAAGGATGGCTATCCCTGCTTTCTTTTGAGGACCATTTGAATGGTAAATGGTTCTCCAACCTTTTATTTTCAGGCTGTAGGTGTCCTTCTGTCTCAAATGAATCTCTTGTAGACAGCAAATAGATGGGTCCTGCTTTTTTTATCCAGTCTGACACCCTGAGCCTTTTGATGGGGTCATTAAGCCCATTCACGTTCAGAGTTACTATTGAAAGATAAGAGTTTAGTGTCATCATGATATCTATTCAGTCCCTGTTTTTGTGGATTGTTCCACTGGAATTCTTCTTAAAGGGGAATTTTAAGAGTCCCCCTTAAAATTTCTTGCAGAGCTGGTGTGGAGGTCACATATTCTTTCAGTTCCTGCCTGTCTAGAAAGCTCTTTATCTCTCCTTCCATTCTGAATGAGAGCCTTGCTGGATAAAGTATTCTTGGTTGCATGTTTTTCTCATTTAGGACCCTGCATATATCCTGCCAGCCCTTTCTGGCCTGCCAGGTCTCTGTAGTGAGATCTGCTGTTACCCTAATACTCCTCTCCATAAAAGTCAGGGATTTCTTGTCTCTTGCTGCTTTAAGGATCTTCTCATTATCTTTGGAATTTGCAAGCCTAACTATTAGATGTTGAGGTGTTGAACGGTTTTTATTGATTTTGGGGGGGATCTCTCTATTTCCTGGATCTGAATGCCTGTTTCCCTTCCCAGATTAGGAAAGTTTTCAGGTATGATTTGTTCAAATACATATTCTGGCCCTTGACCCTTTCAGCGCCCTCGTGAACCCCAATTAAATGTAGGTTTTTCTTCCTCAGGCTGTCATTTATTTCCCTTAATCTATCCTCATGGTCTTTTAATTGTTTGTCTCTTTTTTCTTCAGTTTCCCTCTTGTCCATCAACTTGTCTTCTATGTCACTCACTGGTTCTTCCACCTCGTTAACCCTGGTCGTTAGGACTTCTAGTTTGGATTGCATCTCATTCAATTGATTTTTAATTTCTGCCTGATTGGGTCTAAATTCTGCAGTCATGAAGTCTCTTGAGTCCTTTATGCTTTTTTTCTAGAGCCACCAGTAGCTGTATAATAGTGCTTCTGAATTGGCTTTCTGTCATTGAATTGTAATCCAGATTTTGTAACTCTGTGGGAGAGAGGACTGTTTCTGATTCTTTCTTTTGAGGTGAGGTTTTCCTTCTAGTCATTTTTGTCAGTGCAGAGTGGCCAAAAACAAGTTGTATTTGGAAAGGGAGAAAAAGAGTGGAGAGAAAGAAGGAAAGAAAAGAGAAAAAGAAAAAAGGAAGAAAAAAAGAAAAAAAGAGAAGAAAAAGAAAGAAAGGAAAAAAAGGTGGGGGAAGGAAACAGAAATCAAAAAGCAAAAAACAAACAAACAAACAAAAAAACACGGGGGAGTATCTTCTGATTCTGTATACTTTAAGTCCCTTGAGTTCCCCCTGGAACTTGTCCGCCTAGCTGGTCTTCTGGGGGAGGGGCCTGTTGTGCTCATTTTCAGGTGGTAGCACTTGGGGGAGCTGCTCTGCCCCCTGCCTGGTGCAGGGCTCAGTGGGGGTTGTTTACCCCATGAGGCCCCAGGAGAAACAACCACAGTGGCGGCGGCCAGGTCTGGAGCCCTGGAGCCCTGGATTCAGCTCCTGCCATAACTAAGGAGCTCTCCATCTGCAGGGGCCTGGATGCTCTGGGGGTGGGGCCGCTGATCTGCTAGCTCGGGGCAGGAGCGTCCTTGCTGTCCTGGGCCCTCCTGGTCTCTGCCTGTCTCGGGGTGGTCGGATTTTGGGCTGTGTCCCCGGCGCCCTGTGCTCCCGGGCCTGTGCTGTTGGATTCCCGCTCCCAGCTAAGCAGCACCCTCTCCGCAGAGCCGCCAGCCGAGCCCCTCCAAGCTGCAACAGGGTCCGCGCAACCCTCTCTGCGTGGATCCTCCACCCGAGCCCCTCGGAACTGCTCCCGGGTCCAGCCGAGCTGCTCCTGGTCCAGCCTTTTGCGCCCTGCAGCCCCTTAGGGAGCTCCGCGCACTCTCCCGGGGGTGCAGGTGTCTGTTAGTGTCCCAGGGAGCCTGAGGGCATCCCCTCCCTTCTGGGTCTTGCTCCAACTCCCTGCGAGCGCCTTTCCGCCCTGGAAGATTGGTGCAGCTCCTGCTTCTCCCGGCTGGAGCTTTCCTGTCCTGGGGGCACTTTCCCCGGCCTTAGACCGGCTCCTCGCGGGGCCCCTCCCCCTTGGATGCCTTTTGTTTCTTTATTTCTTTTTTCCCCGTCTTTCTACCTTGATAGAAATGTGAACTCTTCTCACTGTAGCGTTTCAGCTGTTCTCTCTTTAAATCTCAGGCCGAATTCGTAGATTTTCAGGATGATTTGAAGGTTATCTAGGTAATTTGCTGGGGACAGGTGACTTGGGGACCCTACTCTTCCGCCATCTTGCCCCTCCTCCTCCAAGTTCTTTGAAGTCTTTGCTATATCTAACATCTGCATCCCTACTGAGTCAGTTTCCACTGACTACATTTTTTTCTTGTATATGAGTCACCCTTCGTTTGCATGTCTTGTAATTTTCTTTTTGTTGAAAACGGCACTTTTAATCAGATCCAGAGTTGAAAGAGTAGTTCAATACATGACCATTTTAAATAAACTACTGTTTCAACTCTGGATCTGACTCTTTCTTATCATTCAGGGGAAAGTCATAGTTGTTGATTTTTTTAACTTTTCTTTTTTTTTCTTTTCTTCATTTAATTCCAGTTAGTTAACATACAGTGTAAGATTAGCCTCAGGTGTAGAATTTAGTGATTCAACACTTACATACAACACCCAGTGCTCATCACAATGAATACCCTCCTTAATCCCCATCACTCATTTAACACATCCTCCACCCATCTCACCTTTGGCAACCCTCAATTTGTTCTCTATTGCTAAAAGCCTGTTTTATGGTTTCCCTCTCTCTTTTCTTCCCCTGTATGTCCATCTGTTTCATTTCTTAAAATCCACATGAGTGAAACTTGTAGATTTTCAATATGAATTATGAATATTTGTAAAGATTTGATGATGTGTTATGTGTGGGGATAAAAAAACTTGGGGGAAATTTAGAGTGAACTTCTGGATTAAGCAATTGGACACATAGGAATATATTTTCATGGGATGGTGAAGATTAGAAAAGGAATAGGTTTTCTTAGAGGAAATCAAGAGGTTTTTTTGGCCATGTCTTTTTTTAAGTGGCTTATTATTCATTCAAACAATAAGGTCAAATAGGCTTTTGGGTCTGTGACTAGAGAAGCCTGGACTCGAGATTACCTTGTTTTAAACTTAAACTTTAGTTAGTTAATATACAGTTCAATATTGGTTTCTGGAATAGAATTCAGTGATTCATCACTTGCATACAACTGGGTGTATGTAACAGCTCATCACAGCTTATATCACAGCTCATCACAACAAATGCCTTCTTTAATGCCCATCACTGATTTAGGCCATCTCCACCCACATCCCTCCATCAATCCACAGTTTGTTCTTTATTTTGAAGAGTCACTTATGATTGTTTCTCTCCTTTTTCCACCCTTCCCATATCTTCATCTGTTTTCTTTCATAAATTCCACATATGAGTGAGATTGTATCGTATTTGTCTTTCTCTGACTTATTTCACTTAGCATAATGCTATGCTGTGACATTGCTGAATTCAACTCTACCTCTATCCATGTTGTTGCAAATGGAAAGATTTCATTTTTTGATGGGTTAATAACATTTATATAAATATAAATATAAATATAAATGCCACTGCTTCTATATCAATTCATCAGTTGGTGGACATTTGGGCTTTCTCCAGAGTTTGTCTATTGTTGATAATGCTGCTATAATATTAGGGTGCATGTACCCCTTCAAATATGTATTTTTGTATCCTTTCGGTAAATATCTACCAGTGGATCACAGAGTAGTTCTATTTTTAATTTTTTGAGAGACCTCCATACTATTTTCCAGAGTGCCTGTACCAGTTTCCATTCTGACCAGCAGTGCAAGAGGGTTCTTCTCCAGATTGCATTTAAAACCATCAATCTAGGAAAAATCACCCAGGAGCAGAGTATAGGTTGAGAGAATGAACAAAGACTCAGGATACGACACTGAATCCTTCCTACATGTAGAGCTGAGGTAGGTTAGATGACTGTTGTATTTGTGCTAAGAATCACTCTAATCTTCAGCCAAAGATTTCATATTTACAACGATCTTCTAGGGAACAATTCTTCTTAATAACAAATGTGGCCCAACTGCCTTTCAGGTGGGAATAGATTGGTGTTTGGTGGACATTGTAGAGCAAGCTTAGTTTTTGGCATTCTGTTTTTATAATTTTGATGAGTACATGGATGTATAAACCATTTACCCACAAACAACAAACATATACTGGGTTCCAACACGTTCCAGATCCTGATAAGTCATAGGGATGAAGATTTTTAAGACACATTTTATATTTTCAAAGGGCTAAATAGGGTTAATTACAAGATACTGTTGAGGTATGAGAAAGGGAATTCTTAACCATGTCTGTGGGATTCTGGCAATATATCATAAAGGTGATATTTATGCATAGTAGGAGTTCTCCCAGGATAGTGCTTCATTTGGAATATAAGTTAGTCTTTGCAATGATTTTATGTGGTAATTATCCATTGATTTAAATGTGTAAAAGAAATACAGATAAACATATAAATAGATACAAGCAGATGAACATGCACACACACATAGACATATATGTCATAATGAATTCACAATTTCTCAGATATTACTATTGTGAGTGGAGAAATGTACACATCCCTAATGATCAGTCTCATTTATATTGAAGAACTCAAAATCTCAGGTTGGAAGATAACACTGTCCAGTAAACTTTACATGTTGTCCCACTCTGTTTTCTTTGCTACTTCCTAAAATTCCTTTCCTTCCCTAAACCTCCACTATCCCCCCAATCCCCTCTCACACAGCAAGCTCATGACTGCATCTCATTTGTCATTTAGAAAATATTTGCAACTAAAAGGAAATTTCATTGTCTTTCCTCCACCAAAATGATCAACTTACTGATATCTTTACCTATATATTTTGTCTACCTTTCTTTTATAATGGATGACATGCTCCTGTTTCTATTAAAGGTTGATCCCTATACTTTTGCTAGAGATTTTACTCCTTTCTCTATTTAAAAAATATGTTTGAATATATGTATAATAGTTTATAGTATGGATAACATACAATTGATTCAATTCTCTAATGATAATATGTTTTCAAACTTTGCCATTATAAACAATACAGTAATAAATATTCTTACATATTATCCTAAGTACTAGTGTTTTACATGATACATTTCCAAATGCAAGACTCATGGTTTGAAAGCTTGCGTATTTTCAATTTTAATAAATATTTGCACACCACTTACCCAACCAGTTGGTTTTGGCTATTCTAAGGCCTATACTTTTCCACTTGAATTTTATAATAAGCTTGTCTATGCCTATAAAAATCTTGCTGAAATTTTTACAGGAATTACATTAATGCATACAGCAATTTGAGCAAAATTGACTTGTTTAGCATAATGATTCTTGCAGTCCATCAACACGATATGTCACTAGATTTGTATTCTTTGATTTCTTTCATCAGCATTGTGTAGTAAGCAACAAAGTCCTGTACTTTGGGATGAGTAGATACACACCTAAGTGTTTTGTGGGTTTTTTACATAGTGATTTTACACACTATTGTATTATTAATTTCAATATCCAGATGTTTATTGGTACTAAATAGAAATACAATAGATTTTATATGTTTAATTTATGACATTGCTGTGACATTGCTGAACTCAATAGTTTTAGAAAATTATTTTGATATATTATTTGATATTTTCTTTGTAGAAAATCATATTATTTGCAAATAAAGACTTACCTTTTCATTCCAATATGTATTTTTATTATTTTTTTCTATATTATGATGAATAAGAGTGCTGAGGGTGGACATCATTTTCTTGTTTCCAGCCCTAGGGAAAAGCAGTCAGTCTTTCACTATTAAATATGTTAACTGTAAATATTTTGCAGGTGTTCTTTTTTTTTTTTTGCAGGTGTTCTTTAGAAAATTGAGGACATTCCCCAATATGCCTAGTCTTCTGAGAATTTATATCATAAAAGTGTGTTGGATTTCATCAAATACTTTTCCTGCATTGATTAATCTTATCACATAGCAATTCTCTTTTAGTCAGTTGATATGGTGGATGACATTGATTTTCATGTTGTTTTTTTCTGTTTTAAGGACTTTTATTGTGACCTTTCATATGTAAATACACAATCAAATTAGAATTGATTCTTTTCTGTGTGTGTGTTTACTTTCTTAAAATTTTTTGGTATATATTTTTTATTGCAGTTCGATATGCCAACATATAGCATAACACCCAATGCTCATTCCATCAAGTGCCCCCTCAGTGCCTGTCACCCAGTCACCCCAACCCCCCGCCCACTTCCCCTTCTACCACCCCCTGATCCTTTCCCAGATTTAGGTGTCTCTCGTGTTCTGTCACCCTCTCTGATATTTCCAAGTCATTTTCTCTCCTTTCCCCTTTATTCCCTTTCACTATTTTTTATATTCCCCAAATGAATGAGACCATATAATGTTTGTCCTTCTCTGACTGACTCACTTCACTCAGCATACTACCCTCCAGTTCTATCCACGTTGAAGCAAATGGTGGATATTTGTCATATCTAATGGCTGAGTAATATCCCATTTTATACATATAACACATCTTATTTATCCATCACCTTTCGATGGACTCTGAGGCTCCTTCCACAGTTTGGCTATTATGCACATTGCTGCTATAAACATTGGGGTGCAGGTGTCTCAGATTTTCACTGCATCTGTATCTTTGGGGTAAATCCCCAACAGTGCAATTGCTGGGTCAAAGGGTAGCTCTATTTTTAACTCTTTCAGGAACCTCCACACTGTTTTCCAGAGTGGCTGTACCAGTTCACATTCCCACCAACAGTGCAAGAGGGTTCCTGTTTCTCCACGTCCTCTCCAACATTTGTTGTTTCCTGTCTTGTTAATGTTCACCATTCTCACTGGTGTGAGATGGTATCTCATTGTGGTTTTGATTTGTATTTCTCTGATAGCCAGTGATGCAGAGCATTTTCTCATGTACTTGTTGGCCATGTCTATGTCCTCCCCTGTGAAATTTCTGGTCATGTCTTTTGCCCATTTCATGATTGGATTGTTTGTTTCTTTGATTTTAATTTTTTTAAATTTATTTATGATAGGCACACAGTGAGAGAGAGAGAGGCAGAGACACAGGCAGAGGGAGAAGCAGGCTCCATGCACCGGGAGCCCGATGTGGGATTCGATTCCGGGTCTCCAGGATTGCGCCCTGGCCCAAAGGCAGGCGCCAAACCGCTGCGCCACCCAGGGATCCCTGTTTCTTTGTTTGTTTGTTTAAGAAGTTCTTTATAGATCTTGGATACTAGCCCTTTATCTGATAGGTCATTTACAAATATCTTCTCCCATTCTGTAGGTTGTGTTTGAATTTTGTGGACTGTTTCTTTTGTTGCACAGAAACTTTTTATCTTGGGGGGGAGGAGCAAGATGGCAGAAGAGTAGGGTCTCTAAATCACCTGTCTCCACCAAACTACCTAGAAAACCTTCAAATTATCCTGAAAATCTATGAATTCGGCCTGAGATTTAAAGAGAGACCAGCTGGAATGCAACAGTGAGAAGAGTTCGCGCTTCTATCAAGGTAGGAAGACGGGGAAAAAGAAATAAAGAAACAAAGGCCTCCAAGGGGGAGGGGCCCCGCGAGGAGCCGGGCTGAGGCCGGGGCGAGTGTCCCCAGGACAGGAGAGCCCCGTCCCGGAGACGCAGGAGCTGCACCGACCTTCCCGGGCGGAAAGGGGCTCGCAGGGAGTTGGAGCAGGACCCAGGAGGGAGGGGATGCCCTCGGGCTCCCCGGGACAGTAACAGCAACTCCGCGCCCAGGAGAGTGCGCCGAGCTCCCTAAGGGCTGCAGCGCGCACGGCGGGACCCGGAGCAGCTCGGGGGGGGGGGGGGGGGGGGGGCTCGGGCGGCGGCTCCGCGGAGGGGGCTGCGCGGAGGGGGCTGCGCAGCCCCGGGAGCAGCTCGGCCGGGCTCGGGCAGAGGAAGAGGCTCCGTGCAGAGGGGCCTGCGCGGTTCCAGGAGCAGCTCGGAGGGGCTCGGGCGGCGGCTCCGCGGAGGGGGTTGCGCGGCCCGGGAACGCGAATCCACCAGCGCAGGCTCCGGAGCACAGAGCGCCGGGACACAGCCCAGGATCCGGCCTCCTCCGGGACAGGCAGAGACCGGGAGGGCCCAGGACAGCAAGGACGCTCCTGCACCGAGCTGAGCAGATCAGCGGCCCCGCCCCGGAGCCTCCAGGCCCTGCAGACGGAGTTCCTGCCAGAGCTGAATCCAGGTTTCCAGAGCTGCCCCGCCACTGGGGCTGTTCCTCCTGCGGCCTCACGGGGTAAACAACCCCCACTGAGCCCTGCACCAGGCGGGGGCACAGCAGCTCCCCCAGCTGCTAACACCTGAAAATCAGCACAACAGGCCCCTCCCCCAGAACACCAGCTAGACCGACAACTTCCAGGAGAAGCCAAGGGACTTAAAGTACACAGAATCAGAAGATACTCCCCTGTGGTTCTTTTTTTTTTTTTTTTTTTTTTGTTTGTTTGTTTGTTTTTTGTTTGTTTTGTTTTGTTTTGCTTTTTGATTTGTTTCCTTCCCCCACCCCCCCTTTTTTCTCCTTTCTTTTTCTTTCTCTTTTTCTTCTTTTTTTTTTCTTTCGTTTTTTTTCTCTTCCCTTTTTTTTCTCTTTCTCTTTTCTATCCTTCTTTCTCTCCTCTCTTTTTCTCTTTTTCCCATAAACTTGCTTTTGGCCACTCTGCACTGAGCAAAATGACTAGAAGGAAAACCTCACCTCAAAAGAAAGAATCAGAAACAGTCCTCTCTCCCACAGAGTTACAAAATCTGGATTACAATTCAATGTCAGAAAGCCAATTCAGAAGCACTATTATACAGCTACTGGTGGCTCTAGAAAAAAGTATAAAGGACTCAAGAGACTTCATGACTGCAGAATTTAGAGCTAATCAGGCAGAAATTAAAAATCAATTGAATGAGATGCAATCCAAACTAGAAGTCCTAACGACGAGGGTTAACGAGGTGGAAGAACCAGTGGGTGACATAGAAGACAAGTTGATAGCAAAGAGGGAAACTGAGGAAAAAAGAGAGAAACAATTAAAAGACCATGAAGATAGATTAAGGGAAATAAACGACAGCCTGAGGAAGAAAAACCTACGTTTAATTGGGGTTCCCGAGGGCGCCGAAAGGGACAGAGGGCCAGAATATGTATTTGAACAAATTCTAGCTGAAAACTTTCCTAATCTGGGAAGGGAAACAGGCATTAAGATCCAGGAAATAGAGAGATCCCCCCCTCTATAAAATAATATAAAATCAATACAAACCGTTCAACACCTCGACATTTAATTGTGAAGCTTGCAAATTCCAAAGATAAGGAGAAGATCCTTAAAGCAGCAAGAGACAAGAAATCCCTGACTTTTATGGGGAGGAGTATTAGGGTAACAGCAGACCTCTCCACAGAGACCTGGCAGGCCAGAAAGGGCTGGCAGGATATATTCAGGGTCCTAAATGAGAAGAACATGCAACCAAGAATCCTTTATCCAGCAAGGCTCTCATTCAAAATGGAAGGAGAGATAAAGAGCTTCCAAGACAGGCAGCAACTAAAAGAATATGTGACCTCCAAACCAGCTCTGCAAGAAATTTTAAGGGGGACTCTTAAACTTCCCCTTTAAGAAGAAGTTCAGTGGAACAGTCCACAAAAACAAAGACTGAATAGATACCATGATGACACTAAACTCATATCTCTCAATAGTAACTCTGAATGTGAACGGGCTTAATGACCCCATCAAAAGGCGCAGGGTTTCAGACTGGATAAAAAAGCAGGACCCATCTATTTGCTGTCTACAAGAGACTCATTTTAGACAGAAGGACACCTACAGCCTGAAAATAAACGGTTGGAGAACCATTTACCATTCGAATGGTCCTCAAAAGAAAGCAGGGGTAGCCATCCTTATATCAGATAAACTAAAATTTACCCCAAAGACTGTAGTGAGAGATGAAGAGGCACACTATATCATACTTAAAGGATCTATTCAACAAGAGGACTTAACAATCCTCAATATATATGCTCCGAATGTGGGAGCTGCCAAATATATAAATCAATTATTAACCAAAGTGAAGAAATACTTAGACAATAATACACTTATACTTGGTGACTTCAATCTAGCTCTTTCTATACTCGATAGGTCTTCTAAGCACAACATCTCCAAAGAAACGAGAGCTTTAATTGATACACTGGACCAGATGGATTTCACAGATATCTACAGAACTTTACATCCAAACTCAACTGAATACACATTCTTCTCAAGCGCACATGGAACTTTCTCCAGAATAGACCACATATTGGGACACAAATCGGGTCTGAACCGATACCAAAAGATTGGGATCGTCCCCTGCATATTCTCGGACCATAATGCCTTGAAATTAGAACTAAATCACAACAAGAAGTTTGGAAGGACCTCAAACACGTGGAGGTTAAGGACCATCCTGCTAAAAGATAAAAGGGTCAACCAGGAAATTAAGGAAGAATTAAAAAGATTCATGGAAACTAATGAGAATGAAGATACAACCGTTCAAACTCTTTGGGATGCAGCAAAAGCAGTCCTAAGGGGGAAATACATCGCAATACGAGCATCCATTCAAAAACTGGAAAGAACTCAAATACAAAAGCTAACCTTACACATAAAGGAGCTAGAGAAAAAACAGCAAATAGATCCTACACCCAAGAGAAGAAGGGAGTTAATAAAGATTCGAGCAGAACTCAACGAAATCGAGACCAGAAGAACTGTGGAACAGATCAACAGAACCAGGAGTTGGTTCTTTGAAAGAATTAATAAGATAGATAAACCATTAGCCAGCCTTATTAAAAAGAAGAGAGAGAAGACTCAAATTAATAAAATCATGAATGAGAAAGGAGAGATCACTACCAACACCAAGGAAATACAAACGATTTTAAAAACATATTATGAACAGCTATACGCCAATAAATTAGGCAATCTAGAAGAAATGGACGCATTCCTGGAAAGCCACAAACTACCAAAACTGGAACAGGAAGAAATAGAAAACCTGAACAGGCCAATAACCAGGGAGGAAATTGAAGCAGTCATCAAAAACCTCCCAAGACACAAGAGTCCAGGGCCAGATGGCTTCCCAGGGGAATTTTATCAAACGTTTAAAGAAGAAATCATACCTATTCTCCTAAAGCTGTTTGGAAAGATAGAAAGAGATGGAGTACTTCCAAATTCGTTCTATGAAGCCAGCATCACCTTAATTCCAAAGCCAGACAAAGACCCCACCAAAAAGGAGAATTACAAACCAATATCCCTGATGAACATGGATGCAAAAATTCTCAACAAGATACTGGCCAATAGGATCCAACAGTACATTAAGAAAATTATTCACCATGACCAAGTAGGATTTATCCCTGGGACACAAGGCTGGTTCAACACCCGTAAAACAATCAATGTGATTCATCATATCAGCAAGAGAAAAACCAAGAACCATATGATCCTCTCATTGGATGCAGAGAAAGCATTTGACAAAATACAGCATCCATTCCTGATCAAAACTCTTCAGAGTGTAGGGATAGAGGGAACATTCCTCGACATCTTAAAAGCCATCTATGAAAAGCCCACAGCAAATATCATTCTCAAAAGGGAAGCACTAGGAGCCTTTCTCCTAAGATCAGGAACAAGACAGGGATGTCCACTCTCACCACTGCTGTTCAACATAGTACTGGAAGTCCTAGCCTCAGCAATCAGACAACAAAAAGACATTAAAGGCATGCAAATTGGCAAAGAAGAAGTCAAACTCTCCCTCTTCGCTGATGACATGATACTCTACATAGAAAACCCAAAAGTCTCCACCCCAAGATTGCTAGAACTCATACAGCAATTCGGTAGCGTGGCAGGATACAAAATCAATGCCCAGAAGTCAGTGGCATTTCTATACACTAACAATGAGACTGAAGAAAGAGAAATTAAGGAGTCAATCCCATTTACAATTGCACCCAAAAGCATAAGATACCTAGGAATAAACCTAACCAAAGATGTAAAGGATCTATACCCTCAAAACTATAGAACACTTCTGAAAGAAATTGAGGAAGACACAAAAAGATGGAAAAATATTCCATGCTCATGGATTGGCAGAATTAATATTGTGAAAATGTCAATGTTACCCAGGGCAATATACACGTTTAATGCTATCCCTATCAAAATACCATGGACTTTCTTCAGAGAGTTAGAACAAATTATTTTAAGATTTGTGTGGAATCAGAAAAGACCTCGAATAGCCAGGGGAATTTTAAAAAAGAAAACCATATCTGGGGGCATCACAATGCCAGATTTCAGGTTGTACTACAAAGCTGTGGTCATCAAGACAGTGTGGTACTGGCACAAAAACAGACACGTAGATCAGTGGAACAGAATAGAGAATCCAGAAGTGGACCCTGAACTTTATGGGCAACTAATATTCGATAAAGGAGGAAAGACTATCCATTGGAAGAAAGACAGTCTCTTCAATAAATGGTGCTGGGAAAATTGGACATCCACATGCAGAAGAATGAAACTAGCCCACTCTCTTTCACCATACACAAAGATAAACTCAAAATGGATGAAAGATCTAAATGTGAGACAAGATTCCATCAAAATCCTAGAGAAGAACACAGGCAACACCCTTTTTGAATTCGGCCATAGTAACTTCTTGCAAGATACATCCACGAAGGCAAAAGAAACAAAAGCAAAAAAGAACTATTGGGACTTCATCAAGATAAGAAGCTTTTGCACAGCAAAGGATACAATCAACAAAACTCAAAGACAACCTACAGAATGGGAGAAGATATTTGCAAATGACATATCAGATAAAGGGCTAGTTTCCAAGATCTATAAAGAACTTCTTAAACTCAACACCAAAGAAACAAACAACCCAATCATGAAATGGGCAAAAGACATGAAGAGAAATCTCACAGAGGAAGACATAGACATGGCCAACATGCATATGAGAAAATGTTCTGCATCACTTGCCATCAGGGAAATACAAATCAAAACTACAATGAGATACCACCTCACACCAGTGAGAATGGGGAAAATTAACAAGGCAGGAAACAACAAATGTTGGAGAGGATGCGGAGAAAAGGGAACCCTCTTCCACTGTTGGTGGGAATGTGAACTGGTGCAGCCACTCTGGAAAACTGTGTGGAGGTTCCTCAAACAGTTAAAAATATACCTGCTCTATGACCCAGCAATTGCACTGTTGGGGATTTACCCCAAAGATACAAATGCAATGAAACGCCGGGACACCTGCACCCCGATGTTTATAGCAGCAATGGCCACGATAGCCAAACTGTGGAAGGAGCCTCGGTGTCCAACGAAAGATGAATGGATAAAGATGATGTGGTTTATGTATACAATGGAATATTACTCAGCTATTAGAAATGACAAATACCCACCATTTGCTTCAACGTGGATGGAACTGGAGGGTATTATGCTGAGTGAAGTAAGTCAGTCGGAGAAGGACAAACATTATATGTTCTCATTCATTTGGGGAATATAAATAATAGTGAAAGGGAATATAAGGGGAGGGAGAAGAAATGTCTGGGAAATATCAGAAAGGGAGACAGAACGTAAAGACTGCTAACTCTGGGAAACGAACTAGGGGTTGTAGAAGGGGAGGAGGGCCGGGGGTGGGAGTGAATGGGTGACGGGCACTGGGTGTTATTCTGTATGTTAGTAAATTGAACACCAATGAAAAATAAATTAAAAAAAAAGGAAAAAAAAAGAAACTTTTTATCTTGATTAAGTGCCAATAGTTATTTTTTTGCTTTTGTTTCCCTTGCCTTCATAGATGTATCTTGCAAGAAGTTACTGTGGCCAAGTTCAAAAAGGGTGTTGCCTGTGTTTTCTAGGATTTTGATGGATACTTATCTCACATTTAGATCTTTAATCCATTTTGAGTTTATCTTTGTGTATGGTGTAAGAGAATGGTCTAGTTTCATTCTTCTGCATGTGGCTGTCCAATTTTCTCATCACCATTTATTGAAGTGACTGTACTTTTTTCCACTGAATAGTCTTTCCTGCTTTGTCGAATATGAGTTGACCATAAAGTTGAGGGTCCATTTCTGGGTTCTCTGTTCTGTTCCATTGATCTGTGTCTGTTTTTGTTCCAGTACCACACTGTCTCCATGATCACAGCTTTGTAGTACAATTTGAAATCCAGCATTGTGATGTGCCTGGCTCTGGTTTTCTTTTTCAATGTTCCTCTGGCTATTCGGGGTCTTTTCTGATTCCACACAAATCTTTTTATTTTATTTTATTTATGATAGTCACACACACACACACACACACACACAGAGAGAGAGAGAGAGAGAGAGAGAGAGGCAGAGACGCAGGCAGAGGGAGAAGCAAGCTCCATGTATCGGGAGCCCGATGTGGGATTCGATCCAGGGTCTCCAGGATCGTGCCCTGGGCCAAAGGCAGGCGCTAAACCGCTGCACCACCCAGGGATCCCCCTGATTCCACACAAATCTTAAGATGATTTGTTCAAACTCTCTGAAGAAAGTCCATGGTATTTTGATAGGGATTGCATTAAACGTGTAAGTTGCCCTGGGTAGCATTGACATTGTCACAATATTAATTCTTCCAATCCATGAGCATGGAATATTTTTCCATCTCTTTGTGTCTTCCTCAATTTATTTCAGAAGTGTTCTGTAGTTTTTAGGGTATAAATCCTATACCTCTTTGGTTAGGTTTATTCCTAGGTATCTTATGCTTTTGTATGCAATTATAAATGGGATTGATACCGTAATTGCCCTTTCTTCAGGCTCATTGTTAGTGTATAGCAAGGCCACTGATTTCTGGGCATTGATTTTGTATCCTGCCTCATTGCTAAATTGCTGTATGAGTTCTAGCAAACTTGGGGTGGAGTCTTTTGGGTTTTTTTCGACATAAATTATTTTGTCATTTGCAAAGAGGGAGATATTGACTTCGTTTGCCAACTTGAATGCCTTTTTGTTGTTGTTGTTGTTGTCTGATTGCTGACACTAGGACTTCTAGTACTATGTTGAATAACAGTGGTGAGAGTTGATATCCCTGTCATGTTCCTGATGTTAGGGGAAAGTCTCTCAGTTTTTCCCCATTGAGAATGATATTTGCTGTGGGCTTTTCATAGATTGTTGGCCATCTTTTAAGTCTTCTTTGGAGAAAATGTCCAGTTTCTTCACCCATTTTGTATTTGGATTACTTTTTCTTTCGTGTTGAGGTATATAAGTTTTTATATAATTTGTATATTAACCCATTATGGTCTATATCATTTGCAAATGCTTTTTCCCATTCAGTGGGTTGAAGTTTTATTTTGTTGATGGTTCCCTTTGCTGTGAGAAAGCATTTTAGTTTGGGCAGTTCTAATTGTTTATTTCTGCTTTTATTTTCCTTGCATGAGGAGCCATATCTAGAAAAATTTGCTACAACAAATGTCAAAGTAATTATTGCCTATATTTTCTTCCAGAAGATTTATACACTTTATATCTTTGATGCCAAATTCCACATCTTTTTATTTTATGTATCCCATAATTAATTATTATAGTTTTAGTTAATCTTACTACTTTTGCTTTTAACCTTCCTACTTCTTTTATAAGTGATTGATCCACTGTTTTTACTACAGACATACCTCAGAAATATTGTGAGTTCAGTTAAGGATTCCAGAATGGATTTTGTGTTAGTGGAAATGAAAACAACATTAATATCATTGTATACATGGATCAGAACACTTGGGTAACAAGATGCATTGCCAATGAGCAATAACATCTTTATCTTTAAAATTTTTGAATTTTCATTTTCATTGTTTAGTTCAAGCATAATGAACATACAGTGTTACATTAACTATATAATGATTAAACGATTTCATACATTACTCAGTGCTCATCAGGATAAGTGTACTCTTAATCCCATTCATCTATTTCATTCATCCCTGCACTCACCTCCCTTTTGGCAACCACCAATTTGTTCTGTATATTCAAGAGTCTGGTTTTGCTTGCCTCTTTTCTTCTTTGTTGTTTTCTTTTGTTTCTTAAATTCCACATAGGAGTGAAATCATATAGTACTTGTCTTTCTCTTTTACTTTCCGAGATTTTATTTAAATTCCAGTCAGTTAACATACAGTGTAATATTAGTTTTAGGTGCACAATTTGGTGATTCATCATTTACATACAATATCCAGTGTTCATCATAAGTGCCCTCCTTAAACCCATCACCTATTCAACCCAAACACCACCCACCTCCTCTCCAGTATCCATCAGTTTGTTCACTAGAGTTGAAAGTATGTTTCTTGGTTTACTGCACTCTTTTTCCCCTGTGTTTTTTTGTTTTGTTTCTTAAATTCTACATATGAGTGAAATCATATGGTAGTTGTCTTTCTCTGACTAACATATTTCACTGAGCACTTTTCACATGGCAAGATTTCACTCTTTTTGATGGCGCAGTGATATATATTGCTGCTTCTTCATCCATTCATCAGTAGATGGACATTTAGGCACTTTCCCTAAATTGATTATTTTTTATAATGCTGCTATAAATATTGCGGTACATGTATATCTTCAAATCAGTACTTTTGTGTCCTTTAGGTAAATACCTAGTAGTGCAATTGCTGGGTTGGTAGGGTAGTTCTACTTTTATCTTTTTGAGGAACATCCATATTGTTTTCCATATTAGCTGCACCAGTTTGCATTCCCACCAACAGTATAAGAGCATTTCCCTATCTCTGCATCCTTGCTAACATCTGTTCCCTGTGTTGCTAATTTTAGCCATTCTGACTGGTGTGAGGTGATACTTCATTGTAGTTTTGATTTGTCTTTCCCTGATGATGAGTAATGCTGAGCATCTTTTCACGTGTCTGTCAGCCATCTGAATCTGTTCATTGGAAAAATGTCTATTCATGTCTTCTTCCCATTTTGTAACTGGATTATTTGTTTGTCTGTTTTGGCGTTGAGTTTTATAAGTTCTTCATATATAGTGGGTACTGACCATTTACCAGATACATTATTTGCAAATATCTTCTCCTATTCCATATGTTGCCTTTTAGTTTAGTTGATTGTTTCCTTCACTGTGCAGAGGCTACTTGTTTTGATCAAGTCCCTATAGTTTATTTTTGCTTTTCTTTCCCTTGCCTCAGGAAACATATCTAGTAAGAAGTTGCCACAGCTTTTCTCAAAGAAATTACTATTTGTGCTCTCCTCTGGATTTTGATGAATTCCTGTCTCACATTTAGCTGTTTAACCAATTTTGAATTTGTTTTTGTGTATGGTGTAAGAAAGTGGTCCAGTTCGTTCTTCTGTAAGTTGCTTTCCAGTTTTCAAAACACCCTTTGATGAAGAGACAGCCTTTTTCCATTGAATAATCTTTCTTGTCTTCTTGAAGATTAATTAACCATATAGTTGTGGGCTCATTTCTGAGTTTTCTATTATGTTTGTTTGAACTATGTGCCCTTCTTAATCTTTTGTTACATTTTTTTGGTTTAAAATCTAGTTTGTGTGGGAGATGTGGGGCAGATGGCCTAAATGGGTGATGGGTATTAAGGAGGGCACTTGTTATGATGAGCACTGGGTGTGGTACCTAAGTGATGAATCACTAAAATTCTATTCCAGAAACTAATCTTGAACTGTGTGTTGACTAGCTGGAATTTAAAGAAAAATTGGGGGGAAAGATAAAATCTAGGTTGTGTGATATAAATATTGCCACTCTGGGTGTCTTTTGATGTCTATTTGCATGATAAATCTTTCTCCATCCTTCATTTTCAATCTGTAGGTGTCTTTAGGCACAAAATGAGTCTCTTGTAGGCAGCATATAGGTGGGTTGTATTAAAAAAAAACAAGATATAAGCTGAGGAAAAGCTTTCAGTTTATTCACTATTAAGTGTGATGTTAGCTGTGGATATTTTAAATATATAGTCCTACTATATCAAGGTATATTCCCTCTTAATCTACCTTGTTGAGAGTTTTTAACATGAATGGATGTTGTGCATTTTCAAATGCTTTTTCTGCATCTATTGAAATGATCATATGTTTTTTTCATTTGTTTTCTTAGTGTGATATAACATTGAGTCATTGTACAGTGAAGGAAACAATAAAAAACAAAAAGCCAAACTACTGAATGAGAGAAGGTATTTGCAAATGATGTATCCAATAGGAGTATATCCAAAATATATAGAAAACATATAACTCAACTCCAAAAAAACAAATAATCTGATTAAAACATGAACAGAGTATATGAATAAATTTGGTCCCCAAGAAAACAGATAGGTGGGTAAGAGATACATGAAAAGATGCTCAACATCACTAATCATCTGGGAAATGCAAATCAAAATCACCATGAGATATCACATCTTTCAGAATATCAAAATCAAGAAAAAAATAGAAATAACAAGTATTGGTAAGGACATGGACAAAAAAGAACCCTTGTACACAGTGGATGGAAATGAAAGCTGGTGCAGCCATTGTGGAAAACATTATGGAGCTTCCTCAAAAAAGGAAAAATAAATTAGCATGTAATCTACCAATTCTATTAAAAGATTCCATGACCAATAACCAGCCCTGCAAGAAATCCTAAAAGGACTTTTTGAGTGGAAAGGAAAGATAAAAAATGACAAAGATATCTGAACAAAGATATTCTGAACTTACGTCTTAGAGCAGCTTTTACTGAATTACAGAAACTTTAGACTATTGTTTTCATTTTCATTGGTTTCCATGTATTTCTAGATTTCTTCTTGATATCCACTGAGATTTCTTGGTTGATTTATTCATTGTTTAGTATCTTATTATTTAATCTCCGTGTGTTTGTGTCCTTTCTAGATTTTTTTCTTAAGTTTGATTTCTACTTACGTACTGCTATGGTTAGAAAAGATGCATGATATGATTTAAATTTGTAAAAATTCATTAGGACTTCTTTTGTGGCCTAACATGTGATCTATTCTGGAGAATATTATATGTGTACTTGAAAAAAATGTGTATTCCAATGTTTGGGGGTGGAATGTTCTGAATATATCTGTTAGATCAATCTGGTCCAATGTGTCAGTAGGAACTCTTCCTTATTTTCTGTCTGGTAGACCTATCAATTGATGTAAGTAGAGTGTTAAAGTCCCTGACTTTACTGTTTTACTATCAATTTCTTCCTTTATGTCTGTTAATGATTTATGTATTTGGGTGCCCCCATCTTGGGTGCATGAATATTTACAATTGTTATTGTTCAATTTTTCCCTTTATCATTATGTACCATTTTTCTTGTCTCTTGTTATACTCTTTGTTTTAAAGTCTATTTTGTCTGATATATGCATTGCTATTCCAGCTTTCTTTTCACTTCCATTTCCATGATAATAGTTTTTATATCCCTTCACTTTTATTGTGCATGTGTCTTTAAGACTGAAGTGTGTCTCTTGCATGCATCATGTAGATGGATGCTTCTTTTTTATTAATTCAGTCACCCTGTGTTTTTTGATGGGAGTTTAGTTATTTTACATTCAAATTATTGACAGTTATGTACTTATTGTCACTCTGTTTCTTGTTTTATGGTTGTTTTTCTAGTTCTCTGCTGTCTCTTGTGGTTTGATGCTTTCTTTAGTGATATGCTTGGATTTTCTTTTTTTTTGCATATTTATCTTAGATTTTTAAGATTTTCTTTACCTTTAAGTTGATACATAAAACCCTATGCATGTAGCAGTCTATATTAAGTTGATGGTTGCTTAAGTTTAAATCCATTCTAAGAACACTAAATTTTTGCTCCTCTTACCCACATTTTATGTATATGATGTCATAGTTTACATCCTTTTATTTTGTGAACCTCTTTTCTGATTTTTATAAATATAATTGATTTTACTGCTTTTGTGCTTTAACCTCCATACTGGTTTTATAAATGACTAATCTACTACTTTTATTATGTTTGTATTTACCTGTGAAGTTTTATCCTTTCCTTACTTTCTTACTACTCATTATGGTCTATTCTTTCCACTCAAAGAACTTCCTTTTACACTTCTTGTGAGGCTTGTTTAGTGCGGTTAACTCCTCTAAATTTTGTCTGGAAAGCTCCTTATTTCTCCTTCTATTCTGAATGATAGCCTTGGTAGATAGAGTATTCTTGATTGAAGATTTTTTCCTTCAAGACTTTGAATATATTATGCCCCTCTCTTCTGACCTGCAAAGTCTCTGCTGAAAAATCAGCTGATGGCCTTATGGTGTTTTCCTTATATATAACAACTTTCTTTTATCCTGCTCCTTTTAAAATTATCATTTCATTTTGCCATTTTAATCATTATGTGTCTTAGTGTGAACTTTCTTGGGTTGGTTTTGTTAGGGGATTTCTGTGTCTCCTGGATCTGGATGTCTGTTTCCTTCCCCAGATTAGTGAACGTTTCAGTTATCTATATAAATAAATTCTCTGACCATTTTTTCTTGTCTTCTTCTGGGATCCCTATAAGGCAAATATTATGCTTGATGATGTCACAGAGTTCCCTGAACTCTTTCTCATTTTTTATTATTCTCTTTTCCTGTTCAGACTGGTTGCTTTCCATTACTCGATCTTCTACCTTGCTAATTTGTACTCCTTTTTCTTGTCTATTATTTGTTCCATCTAGTGTATATTTAATTTATTTTACTAATTTCCCCATCTCTGACTTTTTCTTTATATTTTCTGTCTCATTGTTGAAGATCTCACTGAGATCCTCAACTCTTTTCTCGTCTAGTGAATATCTTTATGACCATTATGTTGAAATCTTTATCAAGCACATTATTTATCTCTGTTTCATTAAGCTCTTTTACTATGATTTTGCTCTTTTCTCTTATTTGGGACATAGTCTTCTGTCTCCTCATTTTGTCTAACACTCTGTTTCTATGTATTATGAAAGTCAGCTACATCTCCACTCTTGAAAATAGCAGCCTTATGAAGATGTCCTGTAGTACCCTGTAGTATAATGTCCTCTATTCACCAGAACCAAGGGTGTTAGGGCTGTCTCCTATGCGTGTTTTGTGGGCCTTACTATTGTGCTTAGGCTATATTTGCCTTCAGCCGATTCTACTGCAATGGCCACCTTTGTTTGTTGTTGGCATTGCATATTTCCTGTGATGTCAAGAGGCCAGTCTGGTCCCACCTTGGACTTATAGTTGGTCAAAGAAGTTGCCCATTTTCTGGAGCTGTGGTTACACCACACTACAGTGTGTTCTTGGTGCATTGTAACTTGAGAGGATTTCAATGTATCAGGTCCATAGTCCAACGAGATGCTTGCCCCCAATCCATTTGTTGGTGTTATAGTAACCCCAAACTACAGAGATCTTTCTTTTTGCTTCTTACTATGAGGGTTTTATTGGTGGGTGGGGTCAGCAGTCAGATCAGATGTCTGATACAGCACAACTGGTGCTATATTCAAACTTGAATGTGTGGTTATTTTCTCCTCTCCCCCTGACAAGAGTCACTTTGGAATGGTGCTGGTCACTGTTGCAGCTACTTGCAGAAAGAGATGTATCAGGGCCCTTTTGAAGGGATTTTTTTCCATGTGGGGCAGGTTCAGTAGAGCAAACTTGCAAGAGAATGTGGAGGCACAGTACTTGATGTTAGCAAGGCATGTGCCTTTCCCTGGTCCCTACTGCGGCTGCTTGCATGATGAGACCTGGCTGGAGTTATTTTGGGGAAACTTGTGCCAAGTGGCACTGGATGGATGAGGTGGATTTTAGGAGAACACATGGGTGGGGTGCATGGTATTAGCAAGATGTGTGGCTTCTGTTTTTGCTGGTTTCTGGGTATCTAGGCTTAGTGTGCAGAGGTTGGGAAGTAGAAATGCCACCCACCACGTCTTTAATTATTTGATAAACCTCCAAAAGATACCTACCCCTCATGAGCAGTAATATCTTGAAAGGAATCTTTTTTCCTTCCAAGGAAGCTGCATGTCTCAACTGTGGGCTTAAAATATTCAGATAACTATGTTGTAAACAGATGCACTACCAGTCAGGCTTTCTTGTTACATTTATAGAGCACAGGCAGAGTAGACTTAGCATAATTCTTAGGGGACCCAGGATTTGCAGAATGGTAAATGAGCATTGGCCTCAACTTAAAGTCACCAGCTGCATTAGCTCCTAACAAGTCAGCTGTCCTTTGAAACTTTGAAGCAAGGCATTGACTTCTCTCTAGCTATGAAATTTTTAGATGGTATCTTCTTTCAATATAAGGCTGCATTGTATACAGTGAAAATCTGTTATATAGTGTAGCCATCTTTATTAATCATTTTAGCTAGATCATTTGGATAACTTGCTGTATCTTTCACATTAGCACTTCCTGCTTCACCTTGTGCTTTTATGTTATGGAAATGCCTTTTTTTCTTAAACTCATGGACGAACTACTGATAGCTTCATTTTCTTCATCTGTAGCTTCCTCACCTATCTAATCTTTTACAGGATTAAATAGAGTTAGGGCTTTGCTCTGGATTAGGTTTTGGATTACGGGAATTTTGGCTGATTTGATCTTATATTCGGACCACCAAAACTTTCTCCATATTAACAATAAGGCTATTTTACTTTGCTATCATTTGTGTGTTCAGTGAAGTATTATTATTTTGAATTCACCTTAAGAACTTTTTTTTGCATTCAAAATTTGACTGTTTGGTGGAAGATACCAAGCTTTCATCTTATTTTAGCTATCATTTATAGCTTTTGATTTAAATTGAGAGTTTTTCCTTTCACTTGAAGACTTTGGGGCCATTGTAGGATTATTAGTAGGCTTTGTTTTAATATTGTTGTTTTGAGGAAATAGGAAAGTCCAAGGAGAGGAAAAGAGATGGGGAAAATGGCCCATTGATAGAGCAGTCAAAACAGACACATTTATCACATAAGTTTGATATGGAAGAGTTTCATAGCATTCCAAAATAATTACAATATTGACAACAAACATTAACAATTATAGACAACTAAATAAAAATATAGTAATAATGATACAGTTTGAAATACTGCAATAATTACCAAAATGTGACAAAAACATTAAGTGAACAAATGCTGCTAGAAAAATGGTGCGGGGGATTCCCAGGTGGCTCAGCGGTTTAGCACCTGCCTTTGGCCCAAGGCGTGATCCTGGGGTCCTGGGATTGAGTCCCATATCAGGCTCCCTGCATTAGCCTGCTTCTCTCTCTCTCTCTCTCTCTCTCTCATAAATAAACAAAATCTAAAACAATGGTGCTGATAAACTTGCTTGATTCAGAGTTGCCACAAACCTTCAATTTGTAGAAAATGCAATATGTGCAAAGTGCAATAAAGTGAAGAACATTAAAACAAGTTATGCCAGTATATATTTACCTGTTCCAGTGAAGTTTTCACTTTTGTATGTTTGTTATGAATTAGTGCCATTTCTTTTCAGCTCAAATAAGTTCCTTTAACATTTCTTTTAAGGCTGCTTTATTGCTGATGAACTCCTTTAGCTTTTGCTTAACTGGAAAACTACTGATCTCCCTTTCAATAAGAATTCTTGATCAGAAGTTTTTTTTTTCCTTTCAGCACTTTGAATATGTTATGCCATTCTCTTCTGGCCTGAAAAATATCTGTTGAGTAATCTGCTCAGAGCCTTATGGGGTTTCCCTTGTACATAAGTTGTTTTTCTCTTGTTGTTTTTAAAATCCTTTATTTATGAAATTTTGGCATTTCAATTAGATTGTGTCTTGGTGTGGATCTCTTTCAGTTCATTTTATTTGGGACTCCCTGGGATTCCTGGAACTAGGTGTCTATTTCCTTCCCCAGATTAGGAAAGATTTCAGCTATTATTTCCTCAAATAATTTTTCTGGCTCTTTCACATTTCTTCTACTGGGACCTCTATAATGCTTGTAATTTCACTTGATGTTATCCCAAAAGTCCCTTAAAATATTCATTTTTCACCCTGCTCTGCCTAGTTAATTTCGATTGCTTTGTATTCCAACTCACTGATATGTTCTTCTGCTTCATCCTGTCTGCTAATGAACCCCTATTGTGTATTTTTTTCAGTTCAGATGTTTTATTCTTCAGCTTTGTAACTCCTATTGGAACTTTCTTATATTTTTTATATCCTTCTCAAAAAACTCCCTGTTCTTATTCTTTCTTCTCCAAAGTTCAATAAGCATTTTTATTACTTTGAACACTTTATCAGGTAGACTGTTTTTATTGTCTTTTTCTGAGGTTTTGTCTTATTCCTTCATTTGGAATATATTTCTCTGTCTCATTTTTCCTCTCTGTATTTATTTCTATGTATTTGGTGATGAAGTGTCTCTCCTTGTCATGAAGGGGTGGTCACTGGAAATCTCAGGTTGTTTCAGTTTGTTGTTTGTGCAGTGTCCTGGGAGTAGTAGCCCTTCAACTTTTTGTCTTTCTGATTTTTTCAGCCCAATGGGGACCAGAAACATAAGTCCCCCAGCCAGAAGTGCCAGTGTTCAAGAAGTGCCCCCTTTGTCAGGGTTGTCTACAGTGATAGGACCATGTGGATGAGTGCCAGGCTTGGACAAACCTGTCCACGTGGTCTATCAGAGTGTGTGGGGGCAGGGAACAAGCCCCAAGACTGAGTGAGCATACCCTCTGGTGTCTGATGTGGCAATGTCTGTGATGAAAAATATCAGCCTGGGCCAAGCCCACTTGCCAGGTCTGACAAGACAGATACTGAAGTGAATGAGTGACAAGCCAGGGCAATCCTACCTTTTGACATTGGCAAGGTTGGGGCTGTGATGGAATTGCACTTGGCCAGAGTGATCTTGCTTGCCAGGTTTGATGAGCTGGGGGCACAGTGGACAAGAACTTGGCTGAGTGTTGTGGGACAGGCTGCAGGGAATGTATAGGTAGGGTAAGCAGAACTAGGAAGGAATATTGGTGCCTGCCAGCACCAGGCTAGAGAGGAAGGAGAAAAGCAAAAAATGGCACCTGTTAGTGTCTTTGTGCCAGTGAGATCTCCAATAGACTCCTGCTTCTCTAGTATACTCCCTAAGAATAGTCAATGAATCTCCCATACATATAGGCTAGGTGCTTCTCAAGGTACTGCCTGTTTGGGGACTTGTTTCAGGACAAGTGAATTTATGTGCAAGCCCTTCAAGAATAGAGCCTTGGTTCCTTACATCCCTCCAGCTCTCCTAGGGGTTAGCCCCATTGTTTTTCAAAGCCAGCCATTTTGATGGGGTGCTTAAATTTCCAGTTCAGGTCCCTTGGGCTGGGGTGTCCTTGATAGGACTCAACCCCCTTGCTTCTCAGAAAGGAGCTGTGCATTTTTTATATCCCTCCCTCCTAGGTTTCTGTACCAGTCATGAGTGTCCTGGCAAGACACCTTTCTGCGCCTACTATCAGTACTGGTACAGCTTTTGTTATTTTCTATCTTCTTCCTATCTGGCATTGTGGAAGAGTTGTTCTGCTAGTCTTCAAGTAAATTGCAGAGAGAATTTCTCTATATGCTGTTGCAACATTGGTGTGTCTGTGGGAAGAGATGGGACCAGGATCTTCCTATGCTGCCACCTTCTGGTATATCCTACACTATTTATATTTAATGTAATTATTGACTATTTTCAGTTTGGTCTGCCATTTTATTATTTATTTTCACTTTCTTTCCTCTTTCCCATTTCCCTTTTCATATTTTCTTGCCTTTCTGTGGATTATTAGAACATATAGATGATTCCACAATATTTACTTGTAATGCTATTGAACATATTTCTGACTCTTTCACTTTTCAGTATTGTAGAATTTTCAATATTCCTTCTAAGAATTAAATATATATATATACATAACATCAGAGTTTGCTATTATCAATGTTTTTACCACTTTGAGTAAGGTATTGAAATCTTACTTCCATTTAGGTACATCTGTCCACTTCATTTAAAAAATGTCATTGTCACACATATTTATTTCATGTGCATTGTGCCTCATGAAAATATTATCATAATTTTTGCTTTAATTCTTAAAAATGATTTAGGAAATTCGTGAGATTAACATTTAATTATAATTACCCAATTTTATTCCATTCTGATGTTCTTCCTGTCTTTCTGAAGGTCTAAGATTTCTGCTGTTACCATTTCCTTCCTATTTCAGAAAACAATTTAACTAATCTTTAATAATAGGTTTACTAGTGACAAAGTCTCTTAGCATCCTTCATATGAGGATTTTATTATTCCTTCTTCATTCCTAAAGGATAGTCTTTTTTTCACTGCATATCATCTCTTTATTCTGATGTCCTCACATGCCTAGCTGCCCATCTCATTTTTAAAAGTATTTTATTTAAATTCAATTTGCCAACATATATTTTAATACCCAGTGCTCATTCCATCAAGTGCCCTCCTTAGTGCCCATCACCCAGTTACCCCATCCGCACACCCTTCTCTAAAGGATAGTCTTTCCAGATATAGAATTCATGGACTTGAAAGATGGCCGAACTCCTAAACAGAGCAGAAATTGACTATTATTCACATGTTTTTTTCTCTATAGGTATGCACCATTTCTGATGACCTGTTTTAAAGGCATTTTCTCTTTTTTAATTAAATGTAATTAGCCAACACATAGTATATCTTTAGTTTCACATGCAGAGTTCAATTGTTTATCAGTTGGATATAACACCCAATGCTCATCACTTTATGTTCCTTCTGTAATGCCCATCACCCATTTATCCAATCCTCCCACCTACTTCCATTCCAGCAATCCTCAGTTTGAGTCCCTCATGATTTGTCTCCTTCTCTGATGACTTCCCATTCAGTTTTCTCTCCCTTCCCCTATGATCCTCTATACTGTTTCTTATATTCTACATATGAGTGAAACCATAAGATAATTGTCCTTCTCTGACTGACTTATTTCACTAAGCATATCCTCCAGTTCCAGCCATATGATGTAAATGGTAGGTATTCATCCTTTCTGATGGCTGAGTAATATTCCATTGTTTATATATAAACATCTTTTTTACCCATTCATCTGTCAATGGACATCTTGGCCCTTTCCCTAGTTTGTCTATTGTGGACATTGCTGCTATAAACATTGGAGTGCATATTTCCCTTCAGATCATTATATTTTTATCATTGGAGTAAATACCTGTTAGTGCAATTGCTGGGTGATAGGGTAGCTCTGTTTTTAACTTCTTGAGGAATCTCCATACTGTTTTCCAGAGTGGCTGTACCAGCTTGCATTCCCACCAACAGCGTAAGAGAGTTCCCCTTTCTCTACATCCTCACCAACATCTGCTGTTTCCTGACCTCAATTTTAGCCATTCTGACTCGTGTGAGGTTGTTTCTCATTATGCTTTTGATTTGTACTTCCCTGCTAATATTTGGAATTAGCATATGATCCAGCAATTCCACTTCTAAGTATTTATCTGAAGAAAATGAAAACACTAATTCAAAAATAGATATGCACCCCTATGTTCATCAGTGTTATTTAAAATAGCAAAGATATGGAAACAACCTAAGTGTTCATTGATGGACGAATGAATAAAGATGTTTTATATAATTGAATACTCCACAGCCATGAAAAGAATGATATTTTGACATTTATAACATCATGAATGGACTTATAGGGTTTTGTGCTCAGTAAAATAAATCAGAGAAATACAATTACTGTATGATTTCCTTATATATGGAATCTAAATAGCAAAGAAAATTTTGCTGTGCAGAAGCTTTTTACTTTGATGAAATTCCAATATTTCATTTTTGCTTTTGTTTCCCATGCCTTTGGAGATGTGTCTAGCAAGAAGTTGCTTCGGCCAAGGTTGAAGATGTTGCTGCCTGTATTCTCTAGGACATTGATGGATTCTTTTATCACAATTAGGTCTCTCATCCATTTAGAGTTTATCTTTGTGTATGATGTAAGAGAATGATCTAGTTTCATTCTTCTGCATGTGGCTGTCCAATTTTCACAGCACCATTTAGGGAAAAGACTGTCCTTTTCTCACGAGATATTCTTTCCTGCTTTGTCAAAGATTAGTTGACCATAGAATTAAGTGCCCATTTCTTGGTTCTCTATTATGTTCCATTGATCTATGTATCTGTTTTTGTGCCAGTACCATACTGTCTTGATGAATACAGCTTTGAAATACAGCTTGATGCTGAGCATTGTGATTCCACAAGATTTGGTTTTCTTTTTCAACATTCCTCTGGATATTTGGGTCTCTTTTGGTTCTATACAAATCATAGAATTATTTGTTCCAGCTCTGTGAAAAATGTCCATGGCATACTGAATGTGTAAATGGGGATTGCATTGAATGTGTAAATTGCTCTGTGTAGCGTAGACATTTTCACAATATTTATTCTTCTAATCCATGAGCATGGAGTGGTTTTCTATCTCTTTGTGTCTTCCTCAATTTATTTCATAAATGTTCTGTTGTTTTTAGAGTACAGATCCTTTACTTGTTTGCTCAGCTTTATTCCAAGGTATCTTACGGTGTTGAATGCAATTATAAATGGGATAAATTCCTTAATTTCTCTTTCTTCAGTCTCTGTTAGTCTTCACACTAACAATGTGCATAAAAATTCAACTGAAAAAAATTCAACTGATTTCTGTGCATTGATTTTGTATCCTGCCACATTGCTAAATTGCTGTATATCTTCTAGCAATTTTGGGGTGGTCTTTTGGGTTTTCTATGTACAGTATCATGTCATCTACAAAGAGAGTTTGAATTTTCTTTTACAATTTGGACACCTTTTATTTCTTTTTGTTGTCTGATTGCTGAGGCTAGGACTTCTAGTACTATGTTGAACAACAGTGGTGAGAGTGGGCATCCCTGTCATGTTCCTGGCCTTAGGGAGAAAGTTCTCAGCTTTTCCCATTGATAATGATGTTTGCTGTGGTGTTTCAATATATGGCTTTTATGATATTGAGGTATGTTCCCTCTATCTGTACACTTTGAAGAGTTTTAATCAAGAAAGGATGTTATATTTCGTCGAATGCTTTTTTTACACCAATTGAGAGGATCGTATGGTTCTTGTATTTTATTAATGTGATGTATCACAATAATTGATTTGCAAATGTTGAACCAACTTTGCATCCCAGGAATAAATCCCACTTGGTCCTGGTGAATAATCTTTTTAATTTGCTGTTGGATCCTACTGGCTGTTATCATGGTGAGTATTTTGGCATCCATGTTCATCTGGTATATTGGTTTACAATTCTCTTTTTGGTGGGGGTCTCTGGTTTTGGGATCAAGATAATCCTGGCCTCATAGAAGGAGTTTGGAAGTTTCCTTCCATTTTTACTTTTTGAACAGAAATATATATATATTAGTTCTTCTTTAAATGTTTGGTAGAATTCTCCTGGGACACCATCTGGCCTTGGATTCTTGAGGTTGAGAGGTTTTTGATAACTGCTTCCATTTCCTTGCTAGTTATTGGTCTGTTGAGGTTTTCTGTTTCTTCCTGTTTCAGTTTTGGTAGTTTATATGTTTCCAGGAATGCATCCATTTTTTGCGGATTGCCTAATTTGTTGGCATATAACTGCTCATAATGCATTCCTAAAATCTTTGGATATTCCTTGGTGTTTGTCATTACCTCTCCTCTTTCATTCATGATTTTATTAATTTGGGTCCTATTTCATTTCTTTTCAATAAAGCTGGCTAGGGGTTTATCTACCTTATTAATTCTTTCAAAGAATCAGCTTCTAGTTTCATTGATCTATTCTACTGATCTGGTTTCTATTTCATTGAGTTCTGCTCTAATCTTTTTATTTCTCATCTCCTGCTTAGTTTGGGCTTCATTTGCTATTCTTTCTTCAGCTCCATTAGGTGTAAGGTTAGCTTCTGTATTTGAGAATTTTCTAATTTTTTGAGAGAGGTTTGTACTGCAATATACTTCCCTCTTAGGCCTGCTTTTGCAGTATCCCAAAGGATTTGAACAGTTTTGTTTTCATTTTCATTCATTTCTATGAAATTTAAAAATTATTTTTTTTAGTTTCCTGGTTGACGTATTCATTCTTTAATAGGATGCTCTTTAAATTCCAAGTTTTTGAGTTCCTCCATATTTCCTCTTGTGGTCGAGGTCAAGTTTCAATGCATTGTGATCTGAAAATATGTAGGGAATAATCCCAATCTTTTAGTATCTGTCGAGATCTGATTTGTGACCCAGTATGTTATCTATTCTAGGGAAAGTTCAATGTGCACTGGAGAAGAATGTGTATTCTGTTGTTTTAGGATGCAATGCTCTTTATATATCTGTGAAGTGTATCTGGTCCAGTGTTTCATTCAAAGCTCTTGGTTTTTTTTTTTTGTTGTTGTTGTTGATCTTCTGCTTATATAATATGTCTATTGTTATGAGTGGGGTGTTGAAGTTCTCTACTATAATTGTGTTATTATTAATATGTGTCTTTAATTTGGTAATTAATTAATTTTGCAATTGGCTGCTCCCAAGTTAGGAGCATAAGTATTTATAGTTATTAGATCTTCTTCTTTGATTGACCTTTAAGGATAATATAATGTCCCTATTCATCCCTTGATACAGTCTTTGTTTTAAAATCTAATTTGTCTGATATGAGGATTGCTACTCCAGTTTTCTTTTGAGGTCCATTAGCAGGATAGGTCATTCTCTGCCCCCTCACTTTTAGTCTGGGGATTTCATTACAACTAAAATGAGTCTCTTGTAGACAGCATTTGGATGGGTCTTGCTTTTTTATCAAATCTGATGCCTTGTGCCCTTTGATTGGAGCGTTTATCCCATTTACATTCAGAGTAAGCACATGAATTTATTGCCATCGTATTATCTGTAAAATCCCTGTTTCTATAGATTGTCTCTGGTTCTTTCTTGTTTATGTTACTCCTGGGCTCTCTCTGTTTACAGGATCCCCGTTAATATTTCTTGAAGGATTGGCTTGGTGGTCACATATTCCCTCAGTTTCTGCCTATCTTGGAAGCTCTTTATCTCTCCTCCCATTCTGAATGACAGCCTTGCTGGATAAAGTATGCTTGGCTGTATGTTCCTTTCATTTAGTACCTTGAATATATCCTGCAGCCCTTTCTGGTCTGCCAGGTCTTCATGGAAAGTTCTGCTGCCAGTCTGATGTTCCTACCCATATAGATAAGGAACCTCTTGCCTCAAGCTACTTTCAGTATTTTTTCTTTATCTCTGAAATTTGCAAGTTTCACCATTATGTCAGAGTGTGGACCTATTTTTATTGATTTGGGGAGAGGTCCTCTCTTCCTCTAGGATATAAATGCTTGTTTCCTTCCCCAGATTAGGGAAGTTCTCAGGCTTGATTTTCTCAAGTATACCTTCTGGTCCTCTTTTTACTTCTTTGCCTCAGGCACTCCAATACTTCTGATATTGTTTCATTTTATGACATTGCTAATTCTTGAAGCTTTGCCTCATGGTCCATTAGTTTTTCTCTTTTCCTTGGCTTCCTTTCTTTCCATCAACTTGTCTTCAATGCCACTTTCTCTCCCTTTTGCCTCATTTACCCTAGCTGTTAGAGGATCCACTATATACTGCTTGTCAGTTGGAACATTTTTTATTTTGGCCTGATTAGATGTCATTTCTACACTAGGAGATTCTCTAGTGTCTTTTATACTTATTTCAAGACCAGCTAGTAACTTTATAATTGTTATCCTGATTTCCAGCTCTGACATTTTACTTATATCCATATCGATTTGATTTGTGGCATAGATAGAGAAAGAACCTTTGGTTCTTTCTTTTGTTGTGAATTCCTCCTTCTAGTCATTTTGCCCAGAGAAGAACTGGTGAACAAGTGAACAGAATAAAAAATATCAACCACAACCCAAGCTGAAATACCTACTAGACAAATCCAAGGATGTCAGAAACCAAAATTAAAAGAAAAAGAAAAAATGGGAAAGAAAAAAGAGAGAAAAGTTGGGGCTAGAGAATATAATCTCACAAAGTGGACAAAACAGGGTGATCCACTTGGTCCTTGGTATAGTTTGGTCTGTTTAAAAGACACTAAATTAAATTTAAAAAAATAAATAAAAATAAAAGACACTAAATTCCAAAATTATAAGGAAAGCAAACTATATATATATATATACACATGCACATATAATATATACACATATAATACACATATAATATATATACACATATATACACAAATATATATTATATATAATATATAATATATACAAATATATATGTATATATACAAAATAAAAAATATATATACAAAAATAAAATTGGATAGAATGAAAAGAAGCCAAATATGAAGAATATATGTATAAATTGTTAATATAAAAATTAGAAGTTAAAAAAAGACTTAAAATCAAAGAGTTGATAAACCAAGAAACTAGTTTGAAAGGGAAAAATGAAAAGAAAAAAAGAAATGGAAAAATTTGGGCCTCTGGGTAGCTCAGTTGGTTGAGCATCTGCCTTCAGCTCAGGTCATGATCCCTGGATACTGGTATTGAGTTCCACATCAGGCTCCCTGTTCAGCAGGGAGTCTGCTTCTCCCTCTCCCCCTCCCTTCTGCTCATGCTCTCTCTGTCTCAAATAAATAAATAAAATCTTAAATAAACAACTCAAAAAGAAATAAAAATTTTAAACTGAGTGATATATGAATCATGAGAAGAAACCACAAAATTCTATATACTATTTTCCCATAGCTGTGGAGTTTTGCAATTCTGAGGTCTATAACTTTTCTGTTTCCCTATTCTTCCAGCTGGTCTTCTAAGGGAGGGACCTGTTGCACTGACGCCTGAGTGTCTTTGCCTGGGCGGGGTTGCACTGCCCTTTGCTAGGGGCCCAGGCTCAATGTAAGTTCTTTCTGGTTGCTCTGCAAGGCTTTTGTTCCCTGAAGGCTTTCTCCAACTCTTTAGAGGACCAAAACAAAAATGGCCATGCTCTGATCTTCAGCCCCAGAGCTGTAAGTTTGTGGTTCCTTCTCTCTCTTCAGTAAACCCTCGGGGATAAGAAATTGTCACTTTTGTGGTTGCCAAACTCTAGACTACTGCAGTGCGGCCCATACCACTCCTGGGGGGGGGGGAAGGAGAAGGGTTGCTCCATTACTGTCTTTTACAGGGTCTCCGCACCGAGGGCTGTCCCCCAGTCGTGTGTGCACCCCCTCTGACCCTCCTGGGGAATATGGAGGGGCCCCACATGAAGATCATTCACTCGATCAGACTAAGGCTCATGATTTATGTCAAACAAAGCTGAAAGCCCCATCCTGGGCTTGCTGACCCTAACCAGTTTTCTGCTTCAATGTTTGGGAACTCTGCCAGCTTAGGCATCTCCATTCTTTCTCTGACTCCGGGCATCATGAGACCACACTGTGCATTTCATCACCTGAGCACCCTTCAAGCAGGTATGTCTCTCACTAGAGCAGATTTCTAAGGGTTCTGATTTTGCCCTCTGTGGCTATATCACTTTCCCTTATCCTGCTTATGGAGACTTCTGGTCCTCACCATTTATCTTCCAGTGTATCACTTCAGATTCATTTCTCCACACCTCCTACCTTGCAGAAAATGGTCACTTTACTACTTGTAGAGTTCCAGCAATTCTTTTCTTCTATCTCAGGTTGAACTCATGGGTGTTCAGAGTGGTTTGATATTTATCTAGCTAAATTCAAGGGACTAGATGAAATCAGGTCCCTTTTATTCCACCATTTGTCCCTCCTTGTTGATTTTTTAGGTGGGTGATCTTTTTGATGTATGTGGGGTGGTATAGTTCCTTGCTGTTATTATTGTATTACTACTGACTAATTCCTTTATGATTGTTTTAGCTGTTTCATGTATTTGGGTGTTCCCATAGACAACTATTTTAAAATATTTTTATCTGGGCAGCCCCAGTGGCGCAGTGGTTTAGCGCCGCCTGCAGCCCAGGGCGTGATTCTGGAGACCCAGGATCGAGTCCCGCATCGGGCTCCCTGCATGGGGCCTGCTTCTCCTTCTGCCTGTGTCTCTGCCTGCCTCTCTCTCTCTCTCTGAATGAATAAATAAATAAATCTTAAAAAAAATAAAATATTTTTATCTCACTTTTCCATATTCATGTGAAATTTTCATGATATGAATGTTGGATCTTTTGTTGTCTCACAGGACCCTAAGGTCTTGTTAATTTTTTTCAATCTGTTTTCTTTTTGCTTTTTCAGGTTGAGTAATTTGATTGTTCTGTCCATCGGTTTACTGATTTCATTCTGTCACTGCCACTTTACTGTCAAGCTAATCAAGAAATATTTTATTTGTTCATTATATTCACTTCTAGAATGTCCACATTGTCCTTTGTTATAAGTTTCATTTTTAAAAAATACTTTCTAAGTTTTCATTTGTTTCAAGAGAATTTTAGTTACTGTCGAAACATTTTATGATGAAAGCTTTAAAATTTGTGTTCATATCAGTTGGATCACCACATATTGCTGGTGTAAATGCAAATGTGTGCAGCCACTGGAAAAAAACATTTTGGAAGTTTATTAAAACATTAAATATAGAATTATCATATGATCCACCAATTCCACTCTTAAGTGTAAACCCAAAATAGATAAAGAGATTCATCTATTCAAAAATTTTTACACATAGTAGAATTATTGATAATGGTTAAACGTGGAAACAAACAGAATGTCCATTATTTGACATATTGATAAAAATATGGTATATCCGTATAGTGGAACATTATTCATCAATAAAAGGAACGAAATATTAATACATAATGCAATGTGGATGATGCTTATAAACATTATGCTAGGGCAGCCCAGGTGGCTCAGTGGTTTAGCGCCACCTTTAGCTCAGGACCTGATCCTGGAGACCTGGAATCGAGTCCCACGTAGGGCTCCCTGCATGGAACCTGCTTCTCCCTCTGCCTGTGTCTCTGCCTCTCTGTATGTGTGTGTGTGTGTGAGTGTGTGTGTCTTTCATGAACACATAAATAAAATAAGAAATAAATAAATAAACAAACATCATGCTAGGTGAAAAAAGCCAACTAACAAAAGGTGAAATATTAGATGATTTAATTTATATGAACTGTCCATAACAGGCAACTTTATGAATGCATAAAGTAGATTTATGATTTCTTGTGTCATGGGTTAAATATAGATGATGGTTGAATTCCCATAAATATGGGTTTCTTTTGAGGTTTTATGAAATGTTCCAAACTTAGATTGTGGTAATGGTTGTACAACCTTGTGCATATATTTAAAAAACACTGAAAAGCACATTTTAGAAGGATGAATTATGTGCTATGTGAGGTATATCTCAGAAAAACAGGTTTATAAAAAATTATTGTTATAAAATTCCAGCATCTAATTTATATTCAACATCATGTTGGCATGATTGATTATATTTTCTCAATCAAGATTTGTATGAATTTTCTAGGGCTGCCATAAGGAAGTACTATAAATTGGGTGGCTTGAGCAGAAATTTAATGTCTCAAAGTTCTGGTGGCTATAAATTCAGCATTAAGTTAACAGCTGGGCTGGGTTTGGGAGGTTTTGCCCTGGGCTATTGGTGTCATTTGGTGAGGGATAGAGGATACCAATACCAGGAGAAAAAGAAAATTTCCCCTGGGCTACTTTCCAGCCACCCAATACCAGTGAGCTCCCTGTTCTTTTTTTTTCCTGTTCTATATATACCAATGGCACGAGGTAAGGGAAGCAATTATTTATACCACCTTCCAATGACTGGAAGATCAAGAATCACAATGTCTGGGTGGGTGGAAGTTCAAAAAACTATTGGCCTGATTCTGATTCATTTTATGCCACTGGGAAGGGCCAGAATTTGGTAGACTTATTTGAATTATGCCATTCATTAATGGGAATCTAGGAGACATTTAGCCTGGATCTTCTTCTGCTATTTCATGGAAGGCCGAGTACTGCCGGGTGTGCATGGCTCTCTATCACTTCGGATGAAGGGATGGGATATTCCAGGCTTACTATCATCCTTGGTGCTAACAGGACCTGCTGCTGGTGAGTTTGATACATGAGCTAGTTGGCCTGACTGGTTGATATGTTTCTGCTATTTCGGGAAGATTGGCTCACATATTACAGTAGTCATAGCTGTAGAAAGGACTGGACTCAACTGTATTCTCTGGCACAAGTAGAATGTTCCACTGCTACTGACTGAGAGGTGGGTTGTTCTCACCTCCTGTTCTGGCATTGCTTCTGTGGGAAGATTTGGGTGGATTTGTTGATCCTTTGGGCTCTGCTAGTGCTTTTACTGTAAGAAAATCCAGTTGTCTGAAGTGTTTTTAAAAAATAAATATCTATTATAATATACACAAAGAACTACTTTATGAGACTTGTGCTTTGGGACAAAATGGAGTACTAGAGACCAGATTTACCTTCTTTTCTGAAATGATTTTTTAAAAACAGGAAAAATGTATGAAACAATTATTTAAAAAATAAATTAGACCTTGAAAGAAAGTTACACCTGAGACTCATAAAGCAAACAAAATGAACCCAATAATTGTCTCAGTTTAGTTCCCTGAGAGAGTTTCCATGCCTCACTGTAGTAATGGGAATCCAGGCAGTGCCACAGGGACTCCTAGAGTTGAAACAATGAAGCTAAGAGTTAGGGGAAATCAAAGTAACTACAGTTTGCTGGACAAAATAAAAAAGAGAGAGCTAGCTGCAAACAGAGAGAATAACCGTGATTAAGAGTGTTTCTCTTAAGTATGTAGCAGATTGCTGATCAATGCTTACATGTGAGGGAAATACCCAAAAGCAGGGAAAAGAACCACATGAAAAAATCTGAAAGAAAAGTACCTAGCATCAGTCAGAAATAATGCCTTTTCCAACTAGACTGGAACAACACATAATTTATGGAGTAGAAGGAAAATTACTCAGAAGAGTCTTGTCTCAGGAGTAAGAAATAATTATCCTTAGACTAAACAGTGTTTTGGTCCCGCATAACAAAAAATAAAAACAGAACCATAAAGGCCCAAACTGGTTCCATGTATTTTAACCACATCACAGAGCAATGCTCAAGAATATTTAATGAAATACAAAAATATCCATAATGTAAATGGTATAAACGACAATGTCAGCAATCCAATACAAAATACCAGGAATGCAATAAATAAATAAATAAATAAATAAATAAATAAATAAATAAATAACAAAATACCAGGAATGCAAAGAAAAAAGTGACCATTATGAAGAAAAAAACAATTTAATTGAAATTTACCAGAACTTACAGACTTAAGAATTTGCAGACAAGAAGATTCAAGTTATTTGAACTGCATTCTATATATGCAAAAAGTTAAATAGAGATACAGATTATTTAAAAAAAATTCCGGGGTTCCTGTGTGGCTCAGTCAGTTAAGTGTCCGATTCTTGATTTCGGCTCAGGTCATGATCTCAGGGTTGTGAGATGGAGCCTGTGTCACATTCCACGTGAAGCCTGCTTAAGACTCTCTCTCTCCTTCTCCCTCTGCCCCTTCCCCCTCTTTAAAAACAAACAAAAAAATAAAAAAAAAACAATTCAAACTTCTAGACGTGAAAACTACAATAACCAATGTAAAAATACACTAAATGGAATTAACAGATAAACCTTTAAGGAATAGAAAAGTAAACTTGATAATATGGCAGTAGAAACTATCTGAGGTAAAACATAGGGAAAAAAGTTGTTGAGAAAGAACAAAACATCAGTAAACTGAGGGAAACCTTTAAGAGGCGTAGTGTATATGGAATTTGAGTCCTAGAAGGAAAAGAAAAGATAAAGGAAAAAGTTTGAATGATAATAGCTAAAAGTTATCTAAATTTGATAAAAATAGATCCACGAAGCCTAGGAAACCCTAGGCATGAAAATGTGAAGAAATATAAACCAAGGCATTTAACCGTATTATTAAAAAGAAGTGAAAAATTTCTTAACGACAACCAGAGAAAAAAGACATTACATATGGAAGAACAAATACAAAGATGACAGTAGATGTCTCATTGGGAAAAAATGCAAATAAGAGGATTGTACATCAACATTTTTAAAGTACTGTGATTGTTAAATTTGTCAACCAAATTGACACGTATTTGGTTGAAGATTATCCTTGATAATCTTTCTGTGAGGATATTTTTCAAATGAGATCAACATTTAAATTGGGGAACTTTGAGTAAAGGAGTCTGCCCTCCATAATTAGTTGGGCTTCATCCAACCAGTTGGAGCCTTAATAGAGCAAAGACTAGCTTCCCCTGGGCAAAAACAACCTATAACTCTGTGACCTTTCTTCAATATCTTGCAAAATATATTGGCTCTTTTTCTCTGGATTACCATAATACAACTACTGGAAGAGGAAAAAATGTCAGCCTATATATCTTTACCTGGAAAAAAATATTTTAAAAAAATGAAGGTGAAATGAAACCTTTTTCAGACATACATCAGCAGCAGATCCACACTACAAAAAATGTTAAAGTTGTTCAGACATAAGGAAAATGATGCCAGGTGGAAATATGGATCTACATAAAGGAATAAAGATTCCACAAAATGATAAGTGCATGGGTAAATAATAAGGAAATTTTTATTATTTAAATGACTTTAAAAGTTTATTAGCAGTAGTTTTTGATTACACACAGAGGATATAGGAATATGGAAAGATCATGTTGATCAATGGAACAAGAAAAATGCTGGACAAAATGTAAATTAACAACTCTTCTTGAACCTATCAGTTAATTGAAGTCAAAGGGCAGACAACTGACCTGAAATCTGGAGAGAGTTGCCTGAAGATAAAAACAGGACTGGATCATTGTATACCCAGAATAAATATTACAAATTATTTATAACCTTTAAGAAGATTAAACTGGAAATACTTAGTGAACTGCTAAAGGCCAACCATGGATTAGCATGAGAGCATGAATTAGCACGGATTTGGATAAGGGGCCACAGCAGAAGTGTGTTCTCACCTATTTGCAGACCTCCCCCCACCTGAAATCCCAGATGTAAGACAAGAGGAACCTAAGAAAGTTCCCCCATGTTTCTGACTGGAAGAAAAGAACAATAATAGCCACTGTCAAAATCAACATACTCCAATGTCCTCCCCCACTCCATCTGCACTACAGAACAAAAGACCTAATCTTCAGTGTAGTGCACTAGTAGAAACCCACTGCAGCTGAGTGAGGGAAATGCAGACCATCACAAAAGCTGCACCCATATTTACCTCCCTAAAATCTTCTACATTTGGAGAAGGAATAGGAATACTTGTAAACAGCATGCCTCAAAACTCAGGTTAAAAATATTTGCCTAAAGGCTTAAAAAGAGCATCAGAGACTGTTCCCTTCAAAAACTGCCCCCTCACCAGGCTAACAAACCTCCAGTAAATATTATAGTGGAGTACAGCTGGAAGGATGACAAGAGACTGACTATGAGAAGCAAAACAAAAGAAAGATCCAAATTCAAGAGGAGAGACAAAAACAAGGTATCACTAGAGGATTTTGAAATCTCTTGTGCCCATAGCAACAATAAAATCCAACTCAGATAACCATAGCAACAAATTCCAATTTCAGTAACCATAGAAACAATAGGAACTAAGCAAATTTCAAACCTAGTCCAACTCCTCACTAGATCAACACAAGCAGCCACACTAAAGGCCCAGCAGAAGGAAAAACATGCTAATCCTGACACATAAAAAAAGTATCTCAGTATTTACTACTCTCTAAATGTTCATCTTTAAACAAAAAAAATCTATGTGGCATGTCAAAAAAGCATGAAAAACACAATTTGAAGAGGCAAATCTTCCAAAGCAGACTCAGATATGACATGGCTGTTAGAAATATCAGAAAGGGAATTTAAAACAACTATGCTTAACATGTTTAAGCACTGGTTATCAAAAGAGGAGGGGCAATTTTGCCCACAGGGAACATTTGGAAATGTTCTGGAGGTATCTATCATTGTCATAAGATGTGCTATGGTATCTAGTGGGTAAAGACCATGGATACTAAACATCCTACAATGCACAGAACAGCAACTTACAATAGAATTATCTGAGCTGGAAATGTTTATTATCCTGAGGTTGGGATACCTTCAAAATCCTGTGTTAAAAGCTCTATAAAAAGAAAGAAAACAAGCAAGTTTACATAAGTACTTGAACAGAAAACAGAAACTGTAAGAAGGAATAAATGGAGATGCTAGAAATGAAAAACAGAAATCTGAAATTAGATTGTCTTTGTTAGCTCATCAGTATGCTCTCTAAAGTTGAGGAAAGAATCACTAATCTTGCAGATGAGTAAATAGAAATTACCCAAACTGAAATACTAAGAGGAAAAAGAATAGGAAAACAATACAGAACATACAAGCACCATGGAACAATAACAAATGGTATAATACACATATCAGTGGAATACCATAAGTAGAATAGAGAGAACAAAACAAATATTTGAAAAATAATAGCTGTGAATTTTCCAAAATTACTAAAAACACCACAGACTCAAAATTTTCAGAGTATATCACGTAAGATAAATAATAAATAAAATAGAAACAAATATGCGCTCTTAGGCATAATATATTCACACTACTAAAAAACACCCAACAAGGAGAAAATCTTTTTTAATAGTTTTTATTTAAATTCCAGTTAGTTAACACAAAGTGTAATAAGTTTCAGGTGTATAGTATAGTGATTCAACATTTCCATAAACACTCAGTACACATCACAAGTGCACTTCTTAATCCCCATCACCTATTTAACTCATTCTCTCATCCAGCTCCCCTCTGGTAAGCAACAGTTTGTTCTCTATAATTAAGTTTGTTTCTTGATTTACCTCTATCTTTTCCCCCTTTGTTCATTTGTTTTGTTTCTTAAGTTCCACATATGAGTGAAATCATATGGTATTTGTCTTTATCTGATTAACTTAGTTTAGCATAATACTGTCTAGCTCCATCCATGTCGTTGCAAATGGCAAGATTTCATTCTTTTTTTTCTTTTTTTTTTTTTTTGGCTGAGTCTCACACTTCTCAGAATGGCTAAAATCAAAACACAAGAAACAACAGGTATTGGCAAGGATATGGAGAATGAGGAACCCTCTTGCACTGTTGTTGGGAATGCAAACTGGTGCAGCCACTCTGGAAACATTGTGGATGTTACTCAAAATGTTAAAAATAGAATACTTTATGATCCAGCAATTGCACTACTAGGTATTTACCCAAAGAATACAAAAATACTAACTCAAAAGGATATTTGCACCCCGATGTTCATAGCAGCATTATCTACAGTAACCAAAACTAAGGAGAAAATCTTATCGTCAGACAGAAGTGGGGCCATATTGCCTAAAGAGGAAGAAAAATACAAATTATAGAAGACTTCTCAGAAAGCATGCAAACAAGAATACATATTTTGTTGAATGAAAAAAAAACCCTATGAAACTAGTTCCTATACCAAGTGAAAATACCCTTTAAAGTTAACCAGTGTGATCTAACTGACCTTCCCAAAACACCCTTCCCAAAGCAACAAAATACAATTCTTCTCAGGCACACACAAATAATTCACAAAAATACACTCTATCCTGGGCCATAAAACAATTTATTTTTTTATTACATCCAATGACTTATGTATTTATAACTGTAAGTTTGTACCTCTTGATCCCCATCACCCATTTCACTCAGCCCCCAAACTCCATTCTTTTTGGCAACCAACCTATTCTCTATTTCTATGAGTTTTGCTTTGTTTTGTAGAAAATTTGCTTTGCTGTTTAGATTCTATATATAAGGAAACCATACATTAATTGTATCTCTCTGACTTATTTTACTGAGCACAAAACCCTAAAAGTCCACTCATGATGTTATAAAAGGCAAGATATTCTTTTTATGGCTGAGTAGTATTCAATTATATATAACATCTTCTTTATTCATTCATCCATCAATGAACACTTAGGTTGTTTCCATATCTTTGCTATTATAAATAACACTGATGAACATAGGGGTGCATATTTATTTTTGAATTAGTGTTTTCATTTTCTTCAGATAAATACTTAGAAGTGGAATTGCTGGATCATACTCTAATTCCAATATTAATATTGTGGGGAGCCTCTGTACTGTTTTCCTTTGTGGCTATATCAAATTACTTTCCCGCCAGCAGCGCGTGTGGGCTCTCTTTTCACCACATCCTTGCCAACACTTGTCATATTTTTGTTATTTTTTAAATGGTAACCACTCTGACAGGTGTGAGGTTATATTTTCTTGTGGTTTTGATTTGGATTTCCCAGATGATGAATAATGAGCATATTTTGATGTTCCTTTTGGCAATCCGTATGTCTTCTTTGTAAAGAGTCTATTCAGATCATCTGCCCATATTTAATTCAGAAATTTTCCGTTATTGAGATGTATAAATGTTCTTTTTATATTTTAGACATTATCTATTATTGGATACACAAATTTCAAATGTCTTGCAAAGGTTGACTTTTGTTATGTTGATGATGTCCTCCACTGTGCAGAAGCAGTTTACTTTGATGTCCACTTTGTTTATTTTCATTTTTATTGCATTGCCTTTGGAATCAGATCTACAAAAAATACCACCAAGACCAATGTCAAGGAGTTTATGGCCTGTGTTTTCTTCTTGCAGCTTTATGCTTTCTCATCAAAAATTAAAGATTTTAATCTATTTTGAGTACATTTTTGGTATCATGTGTGATAGTGATCTAGTTACTTTCCTTTTTTTTTGCTTTGTAATCAGTATAAGGAGACATTCATACATTTAGATTGCTTAATTCTGATTCCAGATTTAAGCTTGTGAACATGACTTTTCAGCATACAATTAAAGCTATTCATCATAATTTGCTATACTACCAACATGAAATTACAGTTACTTCAGAGCATAAGTTAAATGGTTTAAAGTAAGCCTGTCACATACCAAGAAGACCCCTTCTTGTCTCATACATGCAAATTAACTTCTCCATGTAAATATCTCTTCACTCTAAGTTACCCTGCTCCCGAAGTCACTACTCTGAAGTTTATCATGGTCCAAAGAGAAGGAAAAAAAATGTAACCAGGACTGATATGGCACAACAGAAAGAATGCAATCTACAATTGAAAGCCCTCAAGAAGCAGCATATGATAAACCCCTTCTTTAGAGAGGTATCCTTTCTATCACTGATACCACAGGCCAAATTACAGAGCATTGCCATCTTCAAGTAACAGTTGAGGCAATAAAATGCAGAGGCATCACAATGAATCCCACTTAACGTAACTAAAGACCAACACTTCTCTGCAAATTAATAAATTATTTGATTGCCAATTAAATACAAGTTTTAACTTCATACCTCAACAATTAAGGGTCATACACTGAAGTCAATACATACACCTAGCATTTCAGTCTGAACTGTTTCATATACATAGAGCTGCAATCAATTACAAGGTATGGACTAACAAATGCTAGGGGAGATTTTTTTTTAAGTAGTTTTTACAGTATTAAACTTATCTTGCAAACTGAAGTCATCACACATACAGGGCAAAGTCAGAGCTTTTATATTGAGTTTATTCTTCATTTAACTTTTAAAATTCAAATATAGTTGAATATTAAAACAAAAACAATAGCAAGTAGTGAGCTATGATTATACTCGCTCACTCATTCACTACTGCATATAAAATGCCAGCAGCAGTGTTGTTCACTGTCCCAATTAAGAGGTCTGACACTGAACACCACCCTTAGGATGATGATCATCATCGGCATATAGGGCCCCATTATAATGGCCCCATCTTTCCTGATTGGGTTCAAAGTCCACCAGTTCTACCTTGTCCATTTCACCAGTCTCTTCTACTTCTTTCCTCTAAGGTACGAGTCTTCACAGCAAAGAAAGTTTATCAGGAGAGAGAAAGCCATTCTCAGGAAAGTTTACCTTCAGGAGGTGGGGCAAGATGGTGGAAGAGTAGGGTCCCCAAGTCACCTGTCCCCACCAAATTACCTAGATAACCTTCAAATCATCCTGAAAACCTACGAATTCAGCCTGATATTTAAATAGAGAACAGCTGAAATGCTACAGTGAGAAGAGTTCATGCTTCTATCAAGGTAGGAAGACGAAGGAAAAAAGAAAGAAACAAAAGGCATCCAAGGCGGCGGGGGGCGTGAGGAGCTGGGTAAGGCCACAAAGCGAGTGTCCCCAGGACAGGAAAGGCCCGTCCTGGAGAAGCAGGAGTTTCACCAATCTTCCCGGACAGAAAGGCGCTGGCAGGGAGTTAGAGCAGGATCCCAGGAGGGGTGGGGATGCCCTCAGGCTCCCTGGGACACTAACAGAGCACCTGCTCCCCAGGGAGAGCACCACACCCCACGGCCCAACTCCCTAAAGGGCTGCAGCGCGCACTCGGCTGGACCCGGGAGCAGCTTGGAGGTGGCTGGGGCGGAGGCTCCGCATGGAGGGGTCTGCGCGGCCGGGAGCGCGATTCCAGCAGGGCAGGCCCAGGAGCACAGGGCACCGGGGAAACAGCCGAAGATCCGGTGCTCTCCCCAGGACACGCAGAGGCCGGGAGGGCCCAGAACAGCAAGGACACTCCGGCCGCCAGGCACCTGAGGTGAGCAGATCAGTGGCCCTGCCCCCGGAGCATCCAGGACCCTGCAGACTGAGAGCTCTTTAGTTACTGCAGGAGCTAAATCCAGGGCTGGAGAGCTGGCAGCTGCCACTGTTGTTGTTCCTCCTGGGGTCTCACTGGATAAACAGCCCCCACTGAGCCTCACAGTGGCATCACAGGATAAACAGGTTGAACATCTCTCACAGAGCCCTGCATCAGGCAGGGGACTGAGCAGCTCCCCCAAGTGCTAACACCTGAAAATAAGAACAGCAGGCCCCTCCCCCAGAAGACCAGCTAGACCGACAGGAGAAAAACAAATTATTGACGAAACAACACTGGAAAGTTCCAGGGGAAGTCAAGGGATTTACAGTATACAGAATCAGAGGATACTCCCCCTTGTTTTTTGTTTTTTGATTTCTGTTTCCTTCCCCCCTTTTTTCTTTTTCCTTTTCTTCTCTTTTTTTTCGTTTTTTTCTGTCTTTTTTTTCTTTCTTTTTTCCTTTTTTCTTTATCTTTTCTTCTTTCTCTGCTCTCTTTTTCTCTTTTTCCCAATACAACATGTTTTTGGCCACTCTGCACTAAGCAAAATGACTAGAAGGAAAACCTCACCTCAAAAGAAAGAATCAGAAACAGCCCTCTCTCCCACAGAGTTACAAAATTTGGATTACAATTCAATGTCAGAAAGCCAGTTCAGAAGCACTATTATACAGCTACTGGTGGCTCTAGAAAAAAGCATAAAGGACTCAAGGGACTTCATGACTGCAGAATTTAGAGCTAATCAGGCAGAAATCAAAAATCAATTAAATGAGATGGAATCCAAACTAGAGGTCCTAACGACGAGGGTTAACGAGGTGGAAGAATGAGTGAGTGACATAGAAGACAAGTTGATGGCAAAAGGTGAAACTGAGGAAAAAAGAGACAAAAGATCATGAGGATAGATTAAGGGAAATAAATAACAGCCTGAGGAAGAAAAATCTACGTTTAATTAGGGTTCCCGAGGGTGGGGAAAGGGACAGAGGTCCAGAATATGTATTTGAACAAATCATACCTGAAAACTTTCCTAATCTGGGAATGGAAACAGGCATTCAGATCCAGGAAATAGAGAGCTCCCCCTCTAAAATCAATAAAAACCGCTCAACACCTCGACATTTAATAGTGAAGCTTGCAAATTCCAAAGATAAAGAGAAGATCCTTAAAGCAACAAGAGATAAGAAATCTCTAACTTTTATGGGGAGAAATATTAGATTAACAGCAGACCTCTCCACAGAGACCTGGCAGGCCAGAAAGGGCTGGCAAGATATATTCAGGGTCCTAAATGAAAAGAACATGCAGCCAAGAATACTTTATCCAGCAAGGCTGTCATTCAGAATAGAAGGAGAGATAAAGAGCTTCCAAGACAGGCAGGAACCGAAAGAATATGTGACCACCAAACCAGATCTGCAAGAAATTTTAAGGGGGACTCTTAAAATTCCTCTTTAAGAAGAAGTCCAATGGAACAATCCACAAAAACAGGGACTGAATAGGTATCATGATGACACGAAACTCATATCTTTCAATAGTAACTCTGAAGGTGAATGGGCTTAATGATCCCATCAAAAGGTGCAGGGTTTCGGACTGGATAAAAAGCAGGACCCATCTATTTGCTGTCTACAAGAGACTCATTTTAGACATAAAGACACTTTCTACACTCGATAGGTCTTCTAAACACAACATCTCCAAAGAAACAAGAGCTTTAAATGATACACTGGATCAGTTGGGTTTCACAGATATCTACAGAACATTACATCCAAATGCAACTGAATACACATTCTTCTCAAGTGCACATGGAACTTTCTCCAGAAAAGACCACATATTGGGTCAAAAATCAGGTCTGAACCGATACCAAAAATTGGGATCGTCCCCTGCGTATTCTCAGACCATAATGCCTTGAAATTAGAACTAAATCACAACAAGAAGTTTGGAAGGATTTCAAACATGCGAAAGTTAAGGATCATCCTGCTAAAAGGAATTGGGGGTGACTGGGTGATGGCCACTGAGGGGGGCACTTGGAGGAATGAGCACTGGGTATTATGCTATATGTTGGCAAATGGAACTCCAATAAAAAAATTTCCCTGATGACAAGTAATGTGAAGCATATTTTCATGTCATGTTGGCCATCTGTATGTCTTTGCAAAATGTTTATGTCTTCTGCCCATTTCTTGACTGGATTGTTGGTTTGTTATATGTTGAGCTTGATAAGTTCTTTATAGATCTTGGAAACTAGCCCTTTATCTGATACATCATTTGAAAATATCTTCTCCCATTCTGTTGGTTGCCTTTTAGTTTTGTTGAGTGTTTGCTGTGCAGAAGCTTTGTATCTTGATGAAGTCTCAATAGTTCATTATTGCTTTTGTTTCCTTTGCCTTTATAGTGTGTCTTGCAAGAAGCTGCCATGGCTGAGGTTGAAGTGGTTGCTGCCTGAGTTCTCCTTTAGAATTTTGATGGAATCTTGTCTCACATTTAGATCTTTCATCCATTTTGATTTTATCTTTGTGTATAGTGTAAGAGAATGGTCGAGTTTCATTTTTCTGCATGTGGCTGTCCAATTTTCCCAAGATCATTTATTGAAGAGATTCTCTTTTCTCCATTGGATATTCTTCCCAGCTTTGTCGAAGATGAGTTGACCATAGATTTGAGGGTCCATTTCTGGGTTCTCTATCCAGTACAATTGATCTATATGTCTGTTTTTGTGCCAGTACCATGCTGAAGTGATGATCACAGCTTTGTAATATAGCTTGAAGCCCGGCATTATTATGCTCTCAGGTTTGTGTTTTTTTTTTTTTTCCAACATGCCTCTCTTCTGGTTCCATACAAATTATAGGATTATTTATTCAAACTCTGAAAAATGTCCATGATATTTTGATAGGGATTGTATTGAATGGGTAAATTGCTCTGGGTAGCATAGACATTTTAACAATATTTATTCATCCAATCAATGAGCATGGAATGGTTTGCAATCTCTTTGAGTCTTCCTCAATTTCTTTCATAAGTGTTCTGTAGCTCTTAGAATATAGATGCTTCATTTTTTGCTTAATTTATTCCTAGGTATCTTATGATTTTGGGTGCAACTGTAAATGGGATTGATTACTTAATTTCACTTTCATTAGTCTCATCGACCCTGTATAGAAATGCGACTCATTTCTATGCATCGATTTTGAATCTGGCCACATTGCTGAATTGCTGAATGAGGGCTAGCAATTTTGGAGTGGAGTAATTTGGGTTTTCCACATAAGGCATCATGATATCTGGGAAGAGTGAGCATTTCAATTTTCTTTGACAATGTTGATAGCTTTTATTTCTTTTTGTTGTCTGATTGCTGAGGGTAAAACGTATAATATTATATTGAACGATGCTGGTGAGAGTGGGCATCCCTGTCATGTTCCTGGCCTTAGAGGAAAAGCTCTCAGTTTTTTTCCATTGATAATGATATCCACTGTGGGGTTTTAATATATGGCTTTTGCAATATTAAAATATGTTCCATCTATCCATACACTTTGAAGAGTTTTAATCAAGAAGGATGCTGTATTTTGTCACATGCTTTTTCTGCATCAATTGAGGGGATCATATGATTCTTATATTTTCTTTTATTAAAGTGATGTATCATTCCGATTGATTTGTGAATGTTGAACTACCTTTCATCCCAGGAAAAGATCCCACTTTGTCCTGGTGAATAATCCTTTTATTGTACTATTGGATCCTATTGGCTAGTATCTTGGTGAGAATTTTGGCATCCATGTTCATCAGGGATACTGGTTTGTAATTCTCCTTTGGGTGGGGTCTTTGCTTTTAGAATCAAGATAATGCTGGCCCATAGAACGAGTTTTGAAGTGTTCCTACTATTTCTACCTTTTGAAACACAACAGTAGAATAGGTGTTTCTTCTTTAAATGTTTGGTATAATTCCCCTAGAATGCCATATGGCCCTGGACTTTGGTTTCATGGGAGGTTTTGGATGAGTGCTTCCATTTCTTCGCTGGTTATTTGTCTGTTCAGGTTTTATGTTTCTTCCTGTTTAAATTTTGGTAGTTTATACTTTCCAGGAATGCATCCATTTCTTCCACATTGCCTAATTTGTTGGCATATAGTTCCTCATAATATATTCCTAAAATCTTTGGATTTTCCTTGGTGTCGATCATGACCTTTCCTCTTTAACTCATGATTTTACTAATTTGGGTCCTGTCTTGTTTCTTTTCAATAAGGCTGGCTAGGGATTTATCTAACTTATTAATTCTTTCAAAGAACCAACTTCTAGTTTCATTTATCTGTTCTACTGATCTGGTTTCTATTTCATTGAGTTCTACTATAATTTTTATTATTTCTTTTCTCCTGCTTGGTTTAGGCTTTATTTGCTGTTTGTTTTCCAGGTCCAGTAGGTGTAAGGTTGGCTTCTATATTTGAAATTTTTCTAATTTTTTGAGAGGGTTCTATTGAAATATATTTCCCTCTTAGGACCACCTTTGCCATATCCCAAAGAATTTGAGCAATTCTGCTTTCATTTTCATTAGTTTCCATGATTCTTTTTAATTCTTCTCTAATTTCTTGGTTGACCCATGAATCCTTTAGTAGGATAATCATTAATCTCCAAATGTTTGAGATATTTCCACATTTCCTCTTGTGATTGAATTCAAACTTCAAAGCATTGTGCTTTGAAAATATTCAGGGAATAAACTCCAACTTTTGATATTGGTTAATACTTGATTTGTGACCCAGTATATGATCTATTTTGGAAAAAGTTACATGTGCACTAGAGAAGAATGTGTATTCTGGTGCATTAGGATGGAATACTCTATATATCTGTGAAGTCCATATGGTCCAGTGTAACATTCAAAGTCCTTCTTTCTTTGTTGATCTTCTAGTTACATGATCTGTTCATTGCTGTGAGTGGAGTATTGAAGTCCCCTACTATTAATGTATCAATATGTATATTTTTAATATGGTTATTAATTTTTGATAAAATTAGATGCTCTCAAGTTGGGAACATAAATATTTATAATTGTTAGATATTCTTGTTGGATAGACCTTTTAACTATGATATAGTGTCCCTCTTCAACTTTTACTACAGTCTGTGATGTAAAATCTAATTTATCTAATATGAAGATGGCCAAGAGAGCTTCCTTTTGAGGTCAATTTGCATGGTAAATTGTCCTCCATCCCCTAATTTGTAGTCCAAAGATGTCCTTAGGTCTAAAATGAGTCTCTTATAGAAAGCATATATGGTCAAGTCATGCTCTTTTTAAAGATTTTATTTATTCATGAGACACACAGAGAGAGAGAGAGAGAGAGAGAGAGAGGCAGAGCCACAGGCAGAGGAAGAAGCAGGCTCCATGCAGGGAGCCGGACATGGGACTCGATCCCAGGTCTCCAGGATCAGGCCCTGGGCTGAAGACGGTGCTAAACCACTGAGCCACCTGGGCTACCCCAAGTCATGCTTTTTTATCCAATCTGACACCTTGTGTCTTTTTTTTTTTATTTAAAATTTTAATCATGTTCCTATTTGGTCATTTGCATAAAAATCTAAAATTATTTTTATATTTATTTTTGAATTTTTTACATTAGTTTTTAAGTTCAACTTGCCGACATATAGTAACACCCAGTGCTCACCCTCCTCAGTATCCATCAGCCAGTTACCCCATCACCCCACCCACCTCCCCTTCCACAAGTCTTTGTTTATTTCTGTTTATTTCCCAGAGTTAGGATTTTTTCATGGCTTATCTCCCTCTCCACTTTTTCCCACTCAGTTCCCCTCCTTTCTCTTAAAATAATTTTCACTATTGCTCATAATCCACATATGAGTGAAACTATATGATGGTTGTCCTCCTCTGATTGACTTATATCACTCAGCATAATACCTTGCAGTTCCATCGATATCGAAGCAAATGGTGGGTATATGTCGTTTCTTTTTTTAAAATTTATTTTTTATTGGTGTTCAATTTGCCATCATATGGAATAACACCCAGTGCTCATCCCGTCAAGTGCTCACCTCAGTGCCCGTCACCCAGCCACCCCCACCCCCGCCCACCTCCCCTTCCACCACCCCTAGTTCTTTTCCCAGAGTTAGGAGTCTCTCATATTCTGTCGCCCTTTCTGATATTTCCCACTCATTTTTTCTCCTTTCCCCTTTATTCCCTTTCACTATTTTTTATATTGCCCAAATGAATGAGACCATATAATGTTTGTCCTTCTCTGATTGACTTATTTCACTCATCATAATACCCTCCAGTTCCATTCACGTTGAAGCAAATGGTGGGTATTTGTCGTTTCTAATGGCTGGGTAATATTGCATTGGTATATGTCCTTTCTGATGGCTGTGTAATATTCCACTGTGTGGAATACATACGTATCACATCATCTTTATCCATTCATCAGTTGAATGACATTATGGCTCCTTCCATAGGTTGTCTACTGCGGACATTACTGCTATGAACATTGTAGTGTAGGTGTCCTGATGCTTCACTGCATCGGTATTTTGGGGGTAAATATCCAGTAGTGCAATTGCTAGGTCATAGGGTAACTATATTTTTAGGTTATTGTGGAAAGTCCACATTGATTTCCAGAGTGGCTGCAGTGGCTTGCATTCCCACCAACAAAGCAACTTCACCAAAATTTGTTGTCTCCTACCTTGTAAATTTTCACCATCCTCACTGGTGTAAGGCCATATCTATCTCATTGTGGTTTTGATTTGTATTTCCCTGATGGCAAGTAAGGCAGAGCATTTTCTTATGTGCTTGTGGACCATACGTATGCCTTCTTTGGTGAAATTTCTGTTCATGTCTTTTGCCCATTTAATGATTGGATTGTTTGATTCTTGGGTATTGAATTTAATAAATTCTATATAGATCATGGACACTAGCCCTTTATCTGATATTTCATTTGCAAATATCTTCTCCCATTCCGTAGGCTGTCTTTTAGTTTTGTTGACTGTTCCTTTTGCTTTGTAGAAGCATTTTGTCTGGGCAGCCAAGGTGACTCAGTGGTTTAGCGCTGTCTTCAGCCCAGGGCCTGATCCTCGAGACCCTGGATCCAGTCCCGTGTCAGGCTCCCTGCAGGAAGCCTGCTTCACCCTCTGCCTATGTCTCTGCCTCTGTCTGTGTGTATCTCTAATAAATAAATAAATAAAATCTTAAAAATAGAAGCTTTTTATGTTGATTCAGTCCTAATAGTTCACTTTTGCTTTTGTTTCCCTTGCCTTCACAGATGTATCTTGCAAGAAGTTACTATGGCCAAGTTCAAAAAGACTGTTGCTTGTGTTCTCCTCTAGGATTTCAATGGATTCTTGCCTCACATTTATATCTTTCATCCATTTTGAGTTTATATTTGTGTATAGTGTAAGAGAATGGCCTGGTTTCATTCTTCTGCACATGGCTGTCCAATTTATCCAACACAATTTATTGAAGAGACTGTCCTTTTTCCAGTGGATAGTCTATCCTGCTTTATTGAATATTAGTTGACCATAGAGTTGAGTGCCCATTTCCTGGTTCTCTATTCTATTCCACTGATTCATATGTCTGTTTTTGTGCCAGTACCATACGGTCTTGATGGTCACAGCTTTGTAATATAGTTTGAAATCTGTCATTGTGATGCACCCAGCATTGGTTTTCTTTTTCAATATTCCTCTGGATATGCAGGATCTTTTCTAATTCCACAAAAATCTTAAGATTATACATTCCAATTATGTGAGGAAAGTCCATGGTATATTGACAGAGATTGCACTGAACATGTACATTGCCCTGGGTAGCATTGACATTTTCATGATATTTATTCTTCCAATTCATGACCATGGAATGTTTTTCCATCTGTTCATGTCTTCCTCAAATTCTTTCAAAAGTGTTCTGTAGTTCTTAGGATATAGATCCTTTATCTCTCTGGTTTGGTTTATTCCTAGGTATCATAGGCTTTTGAGTGCAACTATAAATGAGACTGATACCTTAATTGCCCTTTCTTCAGATTCATTGTTAGTGTATAGCAAGGCCACTGATTTCTGGGCATTGATTTTGTATCCTGCCACACTGTCGAATTGCTGTATGAGTTCTAGCAATCTTGGGGTGGAGTCTTTTGGGTTTTCTATATAAATTCTTATGTCATCTGTGAAGAGGGAGAGTTTGACTTCTTCCTTGCCAATTTGAATGCCTTTTATTTCATTTTGTTGCCTGATTGCTGAGGCTAGGGCTTCTAGTACTATGTTGAATAACAGTGGTGAGAGTGGACATCCCTGTCATGTTTCTAATCTTAGGGAAAAGGCCCCAATGTTTCCCCATTGAAAATATTTGCTGTGGGCTTTTAGTAGATGGATTTTAAGATGCTGAGGATTGTTCTCTCTATCCCTACACACTGAATAATTTTGATCAGGAATGGGTGCTGTATTTTGTCAAATGCTTTCTCTGTATCTATTGAGGGGATCATACGGTTCCCGTTTTATCTCTTGTTGATGTGATCTATCACGTTGATTGCTTTATGAGTGTTGAACCATCCTTGCATCCCAGGGATAAATCCCACTTGTATTTACATTTATCACTTAATGTACGGTTGGATCCTATTGGCTAGTATCTTGGTGAGAATTTTTGCATTCATGTTCATCAGAGATATTGGTCTATAATTCTTTTTGGTGAGGTCATTGCTTTTGGAATCAAGGTAATGCTGGCCTTATTAAACGAGTTTGGAACTCTTTCCTCTCTTTCTATCTTTTGAAACAGTTTTAGTAGAATATGTATTATTTCTTCTTTATATGTTTGATAGAATTCCCCTGGGAAGCCATCTGGCCCTGGACTTCTATGTCTTGGGGGTTTTCCATAACTGCTTCAATTTCCTTGCTAGTTATTGGGCTTTTTAGGTTTTCTGTTTCATCCTTTTCCAGTTTGGGTAATTTACGGGTATCCAGAAATGCATCCATTTCTTCCAGATTGCCTAATTTGTTGGCATATAGTTGCACAAAATCTGTTTTTAGAATCGTTTGTATTTCCTTGGTATTAGTTGTGATCTTTCCTCTTTCACTCGTGACTTTATTAATTTGAGTCTTTTTTCTTTTTAATAAGAATGGCACGGGTTTATCTATCTTATTAATTCCTTCAAAGAACCAACTCCTGGTTTTGCTGATCTGTTCTACAGTTCTCTGGTCTCTATTTCATTGAGTCTGCTTGAATCTTTATTATCTCTCTCCTTATGCTTAGTTTTGGCTTTATTTGCTGTTTTTTCCCCCAATTCCTTTAGGTAGAAAGTTAGCTTGTGTAGCTGAGTTTTTTCCAACTTTTTGAGGGAGGCATGTATTGTGATGTATTTCCCTCTTAGGTCTGTTTTGCTGTATCCCAAAGATTTTGAGTGATTGTATCTTCATTTTCATGAGTTTCCTTGAATCCTTTTAATTCTTCTCTAATTTCCTTGTTTGACCCATTCCTCTTTCAGTAGATTGCTCTTGGACCTCCATATGTTTGAGTTTATTCAAAATTTCCTCTTGTGATTGAGTTCTAGTTTCAAAGCATTGTGGTCTGAAAATATGCAGGGGACAATCTCAATCTTTTACTATTGGTTGAGACCTGATTTGTGACCCAGCATGTGGTCTATTCTGGAGAGAGTTCCATGTGCATTTGAGAAGAATTTGTGTTCAGTTGCATTCAGATGGAATGTTCTGTATATATCTGTGAAATATTTGGTTCAGTGTATCATTCAAGGCCATTCTTTCTTTGTTAATGTTCTGCTTAGAAGATTTATTATTTGCTGAAAGTGCCGTGTTGAAATCCCCTACAATTAGTGTATTATCATCTAAGTATCTCTTTACCTTGGTTATTAATTGATTGATATATTGGTGGCTCCCATGTTAAGGGCATAAATATTCTTAATTGTTTGGTCTTCTTGTTGGATATATGCTTTAAGTATGATTTAGTGTCCATCTTAATCTCTTACTACAGTCCTTGGTATAAACTCTAATTTAACTGATATGAGGATTGCTACCCAAGCTTTTATTTTGAGGACCATTTGAATGGTAAGTGGTTCTCCATCCCTTCTTTTTCAGGCTGTAGGTGTCTTTAGGTCTAAAATGAGTCTCTTGCCAATATGCCTGATGAACAAAGATGCAAAAATTCTCAACAAGATACTAGCCAATAGGATATAACAATACATTAAGAAGATTATTCACCATGTCCAAGTGGGATTTATCCTCGGGATGCAAGCCAAGTTCAGCACTCATAAAGCAATCAATGTGATTGATCATATCAGCAAGAGAAAAAACAAGAACCATATGATCCTCTCAATAGATGCAGAGAAAGCATTTGACAAAAAACAGCATCCATTCCTGATCAAAACTCTTCAGAGTGGAGGGATAGAGGGAACATTCCTCAGCATCTTAAAAGCCATCTATGAAAAGCCCACAGCAAATATCATTCTCAGTGGGGAAACACTGGGAGCATTTCCCCTAAGATCAGGAACAAGACAGGGATGTCCACTCTCACCACTGCTATTCAACATAGTATTAGAAGTCCTAGCCTCAGCAATCAGGCAACAAAAAGACATTAAAGGCATTCAGTTTGGCAAAGAAGTCAACTCTCCCTATTCACAGGTGACATGATACTGTACATAGAAAACCCAAAGGACTCCACCCTAAGATTGCTCGAACTCATACAGCAATTTGGCAGTGTGGCAGGATACAAAATCAATGCCCAGAAATCAGTGTCATTTCTATACACTAACAATGAGACTGAAGAAAGAGAAAATAAAAAGTCAATCTCATTGACAATTGCATTCAAAAGCATAAGATACATAGGAATAAACCTAACCAAAGAGGTAAGGAATCTATACCCTAAGAAGTACAGAACACTTCTGAAAGAAATTGAGGAAGACACAGGAGATGGAAAAATATTCCATGCTCATGGATTGGGAGAATTAATATTGTGAAAATATCAATGTTACCCAAGGCAATTTACACATTTAATGCAATCCCTATCAAAATACCATGGACTTTCTTCAGAGAGTTGGAACAAATCATCTTAAGATTTGTATGGAATCAGAAAAGACCCCGAATAGCCAGGGGAATATTAAAAAAGAAAACCATAGCTGGGGGCATCACAATGCCAGATTCAAGTTTGTACTACAAAGCTGTGGTCATCAAGACAGTATCGTACTGGCACAAAAACAGACACATAGATCAATGGAACAGAATAGAGAATCCAGAAGTAGACCCTCTACTTTATGGTCAACTAATATTTGACAAAGGAGGAAAGACTATCCACTGGAAAAAAGACAGTCTCTTCAATAGATGGTGCTGAGAAAATTGGACATCCACATGCATAAGAATGAAACTAGACCATTCTCTTACAGCATACACAAAGATAAACTCAAAATGGATGAAAGATCTAAATGTGAGACAAGATTCCATCAAAATCCTAGAGGAGAACACAGGCCACACCCTGTTTGAACTTGGCCACAGTAACTTCTTACAGGATACATCCATGAAGGCAAGAGAAATAAAAGCAAAAATGATTTATTGTGACTTCATCAAGAGATAAAGCTTCTGCACAGCAAAAGAAACAGTCCTCAAAACTAAAGACAATCTACAGAATGGGAGAAGATATTTGCAAAAGACCTATCAGATAAAGGGCTAATATCCAAGATCTATAAAGAACTTATTAAACTCAACAGCAAAGAAACAAACAATCCAATCATGAAATGGGGCAAAAGCCATGAACAGAAACCTCACAGAAGACAGAGACATGGCCAAAAAGCACATGAGAAAATGCTCTGTATCACTGGCCTTCAGGGAAATACAAATCAAAACCACAATGAGATACCATCTCACACCAGTGAGAATGGGGAAAATTAACAAGGCAGGAAACAACAAATATTGGAGAGGATGTGGAGAAAGGAGAACCTTCTTGCACTGTTGGTAGGAATGTGAATTGGTACAGCCCCTCTGGAAAACTGTGTGGAGGTTCCTCAAAGAGTTAATAATAGATCTGCCCTACAACCCAGCCATTGCACTGCTGGGGATTTACTCCAAAGATACAGATGCAGTGAAATGCCGGAACGCCTGCACCCCAATGTTTATAGCAGCAATGTCCACAGTAGCTAAACTGTGGAAAGAGCCTCAGTGTCCATCAAAAGATGAATGGATAAAGAAGATGTGGTATATGTATACAATGGAATATTACTGAGGCATCAGAAATGACAAATCCCCACCATTTGCTTCAACTGGATGGACCTGGAGGGCATTATGCTGAGTTAAATCAGTCAGTAGGAAAAGGACAAATATTATATGGTCTCATTCATTTGGGGAACATAAAAATTAGTGAAAAGGAATAAAGGGAAAGGAGAGAAAATGAGTGAAATTATCAATGAGGGTGACAAAACATGACAGACACCTAGTTCTGGGAAATGATCAAGGGGTAGTGGAAAGGGAGGTGGGCGGAGGGTTGGGGTGACTGGGTGATGGGCACTAAGGGGGCACTGGGCGAGATGAGCACTGGGTGTTATGCTATATGTTGGCAAATTGAACTCCAATAAAAAATTTTTTTTTAAAAGATAAAATTGTGAAAATAAATAAATAAATAAATGAGTCTCTTGTAGAGAGCATATAGATGGGTCTTGCTTTTTTAGAGTCCAGTAAGCTGCATCTTTTGGTGGGTTCATTTATCCCATTCACATTCAGAGTAACTATTGAAAGACATGAATTTAGTATTATCATATGACCTAGATTCTCTGTTTTTGTGGATTGTTTCTTTGGTCATTGACTTCCTTTTACAGGGTCTTCCTTATATATCTTGCAGAGCCAGTTTGGTGGTCACATATTCTTTTCGTTTCTGCTTATCGTATAAGCCGCTTTATCTCTCGGTCTATTCTGTATGAAAGCCTTGATGGATAATGCATTATTGGCTCCATGTTCTTCTCATTTAGTACTCTCTCTGTATCATGCCAGCCCTTTCTGACCTGCCAAATCTCTGTGGAGAGGTCTGTTGTTAATCTGATATCTCTCCCCATATAAATTAAGAATCTATTGTATTTTGCTGCTTTAAGAATTTTCTCTTCATCTTTGAAATTTCCAAGTTTCACTATTCAATTTTGAGGTGTTGAATGGTTTTTATTGATTTGGGGGGCCCTCTATCTCTTGGATGTGAATGCTTGTTTCCTTCCCCAGATATGGGAAGTTATCAGGTATGTTTTGTTCAAATACACTTTGTGGTCCTCTCTCCCTCTCTCTCAGCCTCTTTTAAAATCCCAATTAGACGTATATTCTTCCTTCTCAAGCTATCATTTCTTTCCCGAAACCATTTATCATGGGCTCTTAATTGTTTTTCTCTTTTTTTTCTCAGCTTCCTTCCTTACCATCAACTTGTCTTCTATGTCACTCATTCTCTCTTCCACCTCATTAACCCTAGCAGTTAGAGCATCCAGTTTGGATTGCATCTCATTTAATATATTTTTTATTTTGTCCTGGTTGGATCTCAATTCTGCATTAATGAAGTCTCTAGAGTCCTTTATTTTTTAAACTTTTTTCCAGTGCCACCAGTAGCTTTATAATTGTACTTCTGAACTGAATTTATGACTTCGCATTGAAATCCAAATTCTGTAACTTTGTGGCAGTAGTACTGTTTCCTGTTCTTTCTTTTGTGGTGAATTCTTCCTTCTAGTCATTTTGTCCAGTGCAGAGTGAGTGTATGAGTAGTCTGAGAAAAAATATCAATCACGATGTAAGTAAAATACACCCTACATGATTCCAAAGTGGTCAGAGACCAGAAAATATAATTAAAAAATAAAAAGAACAAAATACAACAAAAGGACCACTAAAGTGAAAAACAAATTTTAAAACAAGGTAGCAAAAATAAGAAGTCAAAAAACAAAAACAAAGAAAAAGAAAAAAAGGTAAAGAAAAGAGAAAAAAGGGCGGTGATGGTGGTGGTGAGGAAGTGGTAGTGGTGAGAGAATGAGTCTACCTGAGAGGTCCTAGAGGGTGATCCTCTGGGTTCTGAGAGTATTTTGCTCTGTATGTTAGAAGATGCTCAATCCCCAAAATATATAACCCAGTAATACATTTATAAAGCCCCAACATTGACCACAGAAACATAAACAAGGTAAGAGAGGGGGGCTAAATGGGAATGAAGAGAGAATATAATCTCACAGAATGAATCAACATGGTGTTCCACTTGGTTCTGGGTGTATATTTGTCCTGTGTTAGAAGACTCTAACTTCCACCATTGTAAAACAAAATGAGGCAGAAAAAAACAAAAAATAAATACCCATATCTCATATATCTACCAAAATTAAATTGAGTATATTGACAGGAATCCAGGAGTGAAAAATATATCTAGGATTTGTAATTGTAATAATATGAAAGTCAAAATGGAAAAAAACTTAAAAATGAAGAGTTGGTAAAATATCATAGTTAAGATGGGAAAAAAGAAAAATATTGGTAATTTTTAGTGTGATATAAAAATGATTCTTAATAGAAAAGAAAAAGACCCTTTAGTTCTATATACTATTTTCACTCCGTCCTTGAGCTTTCCAGGGCTGCTTGTTCAATAAACTTGCTTTTCCCTTGTACTTCCAGCAGTTTTTCTGGGAGAGATGTCTGCTGTGCTGATGCTCAGGTGTCTGTGCCTGGGTGGAGATGCCCTGCCCCTTGCCAGGTACTGAGCTCAGTATAAGCTATTTATCCTTTGAGACCTTTATACCCTAGAGACCCTGCCTTTTCCTAGGCATAAGGTGAAAGAAAAAGGAAAAACAAAAAATGGTGGCGGCCAAATTTCCAGCTCTGGAGTTGAGCTCCCTTCGAGTAACTAACTGCAGTTGCATAGTCCACACTTGCCTAGATGTTCCTGGAGGCAGGCTCAGGTGTACTGATCCACATAGCTTGCAGGGCACCCAGTGACAGGAGAGTTCTAGCTCTCCTCCCTGCTTCCACCTGTCCAGGGGGGAATGGAGGATTGCCAGCTTTGTCCACTTGGGTGTCCTGGGATCCAGGGCCCTGTGCCATTGCACCCATGCTCCCAGGGACCACCTCTCCTGAAGGGAACAGAATACAGCCACTTTAGTCCATTGCCAGACTCTAGGGCAAAGGCAGCTCCAAAGCTGGCCCACCTAACCAATTGGCTTCTCCCAAATGTCCCAATGGGCTGTGGCTCTCCAGCCCTTTACTGATATCAGACCACGGTTTGTGGTGAGCTTTCCGCTGGGTGCTCCTCCTCTTCTAGTGACTCCAGGAATCTTGAGGCTGCCCCTTCTGCAATTCTGCCTGATTTCCCTGCTAAGCACTTTTCTGACACAGAAAACTCCAGTGCAGATTTTTAAAGTTCCTGCTTCTCCAGGGCTGGGCTTTCATGCCCTGGAGGCTTTTTCCATTCCCTTTAGCCCAGCTAGTTGCAGTTCCCCTCCCCCACTTTATTCTTTTTTATATTTTTCGCCTTTCTACCTTGTTAGAAGCAAAACCGTTTCTCTGTTGCATTCCAGCTATTCTCTCTTTAAATCTCAGGTCAAATTCAGGATGTTTTGAAAGTTATCTAGGTAAGTTTGTGGACCAGATGAGTTGAGGACCCCTACTCTTCTGCCATCTTGCCCCTCCCTCTTTTGTGTCTTTTGATTGGAGCATTTTGCCCATTTACATACAGAGTAACTATTGAAACATATGTATTTTGTGTATTTCATGTTATCGTATTATTGCCCAGTCCATTTTATGCAGATTGTCTCTCTTTCTTTCAGATCTATGTTATTGTTAGGCTCCCTCTTTGCTTACTGGATCTCCCTTAATATCATTTGTAAAGCTGGTTTTTTTGGCCACAAATTCTTTCAGTTTCTGTCTGTCCTGGAAGCTCTTTATCTCTCCTTCCATTCTGAATGACAACTATGCTGGATAATGTATTCTTGGCTGCATGTTTTTTTTTTTCATTTAGTGTGCTGAATATATCATGCCAGCCCTTTCTGGCCTGCCAGGTCTCTATGGATAGGTCTGCAGTCATTCTAACATTTCTCCTTCTGTATGTTAGGAATCTCTTGTCTCAAGCTGCTTTTAGTATTTTCTCTTTACCCTGAAATTTCCAATCTTCACTATTATATGTTGGGTTATTGATCTATTTTTATTGATTTTGGATTACCTCTCTACCCTTTGGGTATGAATGCCTGTTTTCTTCCCCAGATTAGGGAAGTTCTCAGCTATGACTTGCTCAAATACACCTTCTGGCCTTTTATCTCTCTCTCTCTCTACACTCTCAGGATTTCCAATAATTTGGATTTTTTTCATACTATCACTTATCTCTCACAGCCTCTCTATTAGTTATTTTTCTCTGTTTTCCTTAGCATTCTTCCTTTCCATCAACTTGTCTTCTATGCCACTTTCTCTCTCTTCTGCCTCATTTACCCTAGCTGTTAGAGCATCCACTTTATACTGCATGTCAGTTGGAGCATTTTTATTTCTTAATTTTTTTTTTAATTTTTATTTATTTATGATAGTCACACACAGAGAGAAGCAGAGACACAGGCAGAGGGAGAAGCAGGCTCCATGCACCAGGAGCCCGACGTGGGACTCGATCCCGGGTCTCCAGGATCACGCCCTGAGCCAAAGGTAGGAGCCAAACTGCTGCGCCACCCAGGGATCCCTTATTTCTTAATTTTTAAAAAATATTTGTTTTTACTGAAATTCGATTTGCCAAAATAGAGTATAACACCCAGTGAGTTGGAGCATTATTTTTTTAGATGTCATTTCCGCACTAAGAGATTTTCTAGCATCTTTTATGCTTTTTTTCAAGACCAGCTAGTAACTTTATAATTGTTATCTTGGCTTCCAGCTCTGACATTTTATTTATATCCATATCTATTAGATCTGTGACAGAGTATTTCCTTTGGTTCTTTCTTTAGTTGTGAATTCCTCCATCTAGTCATTTTGTCCAGTGAAGAATGGCTGTATGAGTGAACAGAATCAAAAATATCAACCACAGGGCAGCCCAGGTGGCTCAGTGGTTTAGTACCACCTTCAGCCCAGGATGTGGTCCAGGAGTCCCAGGATCGAGTCCCACATTGGGCTCCCTGCAAGGAGCCTGCTTCTCCCTCTGCCTGTGTCTCTGCCTCTCTCTGTGTCTCTCATGAATAAATAAATAAAAAATCTTAAAAATATATATCAACCATGACCCAAGTGAAATACAATGTAGACAAATCAAAAGAAGTCAGGAACTAGTAAATAAAAGAAAAAGAAAAACAAAACAAAACAAAAAAAGGAGGGAGAAGGAGGGGAAAGAAAATACAATCTCACAGATTGGACAGAACGGAGTGATCTTCTTGGTCCTGAATGCATTTTGGTCTGTGTTAGAAGTTACTAAATTAAAAAACTATAAAGACAGAAAAACTTAAATGTATACAAAAATAAAATTGAATACAGTGGAAGGAAGCCAAAAATGAAGATCTATAGCATGTAATTATGAAATATGATTTTTTTTAAAAAATCACTTAAAGACAAAGAGTTGATAAAATAAAGAATTAGCTGAAACAGGAAGAAAGAAAAAATTGGAAAATTTTAAACTGAAAGGTAAATGAATTATAAGAAAAACCCCTCATGTTCTATATACTATTTTCCTCTAGCAGTGAAGTTTTCTAGTTCTGCTTGGTCAGTAAACTTGCTGTTTGCCTGATCTTCTAGTTGGTCTCTGGGGGAGGGACCTGCTGCACTGATTCTCAGGTGTCTGTGCCTGGATGGAGTTGTACCACCCTTTGCCAAGGGGCTGGGCTTAGGATAAACTGCTGCGTGAAGCTTTTTTTCCATGAAGGCTTTCTACACCCTTTTAGAGGGCAACAATAAAAATGTTCGAGCTTGATCTCTAGCCCCAGAGCTGAGAGACCTCGATGTGCGCCAAACTCTGTAGATTCCTATGGTGCCTGCCCACTCAGATCCTTCCTGAGCAAAGCCAGAAGGACACTGATTTGTGCAATTTGCAAGGCTCCAGCCAGGAGAGCTTTTGCCTGCTTGCGGGGGCACCCGCTCCACCACTCTATGAGGAAGCAGAGGGTCGCCCCATTTCTATCTGTTGACAGAGAGTGTTTCCCAGGTTGAGTACTTACCTGCTCCACCCCTCCCGGAGGAAGGTGGAGGGTTGCTGTGTTCCAGTCTTTTGCAGGGGCCCAACATGGAAAGCAGTCACCCGATCCAGCCATGGTTTGCAGTTTATAGCAGTACAAGCTGAGAGCCCCTTCCTAGGTCCACTGACCTAAACCTGTTTTCCCACTCCATTGCTTGGGAACTCTGCTGACTCAGGCACCCCTGTTCTTTCTGTGCGTCTGGGAATATTGAGACTCTACTGTCCCACCTGTGATTCTGCCCTGCTTAAAACCTGAGCAGCTTTCAGGCAGGGAAATCTCTTAGAGGATTGAATTTCTAAAGGTCCTGATTTTGAGCTCCATCACTTTCTGGGAGCAAGCTTACAAGGGCTCCATCCCGCCCTCTGTTTATCTACCAATATATCCCCTCCATTTTTCTTCTCTGCACTCCTACCTTGCAAAAAGTGGTCACTTTTCTATTCATATAGTTCTAGCCATTCATTCTTTTTTTTAAAGATTTTATTTATTTATTCACAAGAGACACATAGAGAGAGGCAGAGACATAGGCAGAGGGAAAAGCAGGCTCCCTGCACCGCCCCCCGCCCCCCGCCATTCTTTCTTTACATCTCAGGCTGAATTCTTAGGCGATGAATTCATAGCATTGTTTGATAGTTATCTAGCTAAATTTAAGACACCAGATGAAATGAGGACCCTCACTCTTCGCAATCTTGCTTCCTCCTCATAACTTCTCTTTTACTTCTGATTTTATTTAAGCCTTCTCTCTTTTTTCTTAGGCCAGCTAAATATTGTTCAATTTTGTTTATTCAGAAAACTATGCGTTAGTTTCATCGATCTTTTCAGTCTCTTTTTTCCTCTCTGATATTTATTATTTCCTTCTTTATATTAAATTTGAACTCCACTTGTTTTACTGTTTCTTGTATCTTTAAGTGTAGTTATGAGGTAAAGGATCTACACCCAAGAAACAAATAATCCAGTCAAGAAAGTGGTAGGAGACATGAACAGACACTTCTCCAAAGAAGACATACAAATGACCAAGGGACACAAGAAAAAAATGCTCCTCATCACTTACTGTCAGGGAAACACAAATCAAAACAGTGAGATACCACTTTACAGCAGTTAGAATGGCTAAAATTAACAAGACAGGAAACAACAAATGTTGGTGAGGATGTGGAGAAAGGGAAACCCACTTCCACTGTTGGTGGGAATGTAAGCTGGTACAACCACTCTGGAAAACAGTATATAGTTTCCTCAAGAAGCTAAAAATAGTCACCCTATGATGCAGCAATTGCACTATTGGGTATTTACCCCAAAGATACAAATGTAGTCAAAGGGACACCTGCACTCTGCTGTTCATAGCAGCAATGTACACAATAGACAAACTACGGAAGGAGCAAATGAATGGATAAAGAAGATATGATATATACACTCAATGGAATATTCCTCAGCCATCAGAAAGGATGAATGCCTACAATTTACATTGATGTGGATGGAACTGGGGGGTATTATGCTGAATGAAATAAGTCAATTGGAGAAGACAATTATCATATGGTTTCACTCATATGTGGAATATAAGAAATAGTGCAAGGGACCATAAAGGAAGGAGGGGAAACTGAATGGGATAAAAATCAGAGAGGAAGACAAAGCATGAGAGACTCTTAACTCTGGGAAACAAACTGAGCATTGCTGAAAGGGAAGTGGATGGAGGGATGGGTTAACTGGATGATGGGCATTAAGGAGGGCATGTGATGTGATGAGCACCAGTTGTTATACACATATGATGAATTGTTGAAAACTACATCTGAAACTAATGATGTACTATATGTTGGAAAATCGAATTTAAATTTAAAAAAAGAAGAAATGAAGGAAATTATATCATAATTAAAAGGATCTATCCAAAGAAAATCCAACAATTGTAAATATTCCCCTAACATGGAAATAGCCAGATATATAAACCAGATATAAATATAAATATAAATATAAATAGCCAGATATATAATAAAAATTTAAAGAAACTCATTGGTAATAATACAGTAATAGTAAAAGACTTTTATACCACACTCAGAACAATGTACAGATAATCTAAGCAGAAGATCAACAAGGAAACAAGGGCTTTGAATGACAAATTGGATCAAATTGCTAAACAGATATATCCAGAACATTTCATCCTAAAGCAACAAAACTCACTTTCTTCTCAAATGCACATGGAGCATTCTCCAGAATGGATCACCTACTGGGTCACAAATCAGGTCTCAACTGGTAGAAGAAGATTGAGATCATACCATGCATATTTCAGCCCACTGTGCTTTAAAACTTGAGGTCACTACAAGAAAAAATTTGGAAGGTCCACAAATACCTGGAGATTAAGTAGCATCCTACTAGAGAATAAATAGGTCAACCAGGAAATAAAGAATAATTTAAAAATGCATGGAAGAAATGAAAGTGAAAACACGACAGTTCAGAACCTTTGGGATCAGCAAAGGTTGTCCTAAGAGGGAAGTATATAGAAATATGGCCCTTTTCAGGAAATAAAAAAAGTCTCAATTACACAATCTAACATTTCACATAAAGGAGCTGGAAAAAGAATAGCAAATACAGCCTAAAACTAGCAGAAGGAGAAAACTATTTTTTAAATAATAAAAAAAGATTAGATCAGAAATCAATGATAGAGAAATTTTAAAATTGTATTACAGATCAAAATAACTAGAGCTGGTTCTTTGAATGAATTAATAAACTTGCTAAACCCCTAGCCAGACTTATCAAAAGGAAAAGAGAAAAGACCCAAATGAATGAAATCATGAATGAAAGAGAGAGATCACAACCAATACTGAAGAAACACAGATAATTATGAGAAAATTATGAGTAATTGTATGCCAACAAATTAGGCAATGTGGAAGAAATGGTTAAATTCCTAGAAAAATATAAACTACAAAAACTGAAACAGGGAGAAATAGAAAACCTGAACAAACCAGCAAAGAAAATGAATCAGTAATCAAAAGTCTCCCAGCAATTATTTAACGCTGCATCTGAAACTAAGGATGTACTATATGTTGGCAAATTGAATTTAAATTAAAAACAAAAAATAAAAAAACAAAGATGATTTCTTTAAAAAAAAATCTTCCGACAAACAGGAGTCCAGGGTTGAATGGCTTCTCAGCAGAGTTCTATCAAACATTTAAGGAAGAATTAATACCTATTTTTCTTTTTTTTTTTTTAAATTTGTGTTTTTTTTTTATTGGTGTTCAATTTACTAACATACAGAATAACCCCCAGTGCCCATCACCCATTCACTCCCACCCCCCGCCCTCCTCCCCTTCCAACACCCCTAGTTCGTTTCCCAGAGTTAGCAGTCTTTACGTTCTGTCTCCCTTTCTGATATTTCCCACACATTTCTTCCCCCTTCCCTTATATTCCCTTTCACTATTATTTATATTCCCCAAATGAATGAGAACATATAATGTTTGTCCTTCTCCGACTGGCTTACTTCACTCAGCATGATACCCTCCAGTTCCATCCACGTTGAAGCAAATGGTGGGTATTTGTCATTTCTAATAGCTGAGTAATATTCCATTGTATACATAAACCACATCTTCTTTATCCATTCATCTTTCATTGGACACCGAGGCTCCTTCCACAGTTTGGCTATCGTGGCCATTGCTGCTATAAACATCGGGGTGCAGGTGTCCCGGCGTTTCACTGCATCTGTATCTTTGGGGTAAATCCCCAGCAGTGCAATTGCTGGGTCGTAGGGCAGGTCTATTTTTAACTCTTTTTCTGAAGCTGTTTCAAAAACTGGAAATGGAAGTAAAACTTCCAAACTCATTCTATGAGGCAAGCATTACCTTGTTCACCAAACCAGACAAAGAACTCCCTCAAAAGAATTACGGACCAAAATCCCTGATAAACATGGATGCAAAAATTCTCAACAAGATACTAGCCAATAAGATCCAACAGTATATTAAAAGACTTATTTACCACCACCAAGTGGGATTTATCCCTGGGCTTGGCGGGGCTGGGGGGACTGTCAGCGTCTGCAAATCAATCAACATGATATACCACATTAATAAAAGAAACTATAAGAACCATATGATCCTCTCAATAGATGTAGAAACAGCATTTGGCAAAATACAGCATTCTTTCTTAATTAAAACTCTCCACCGTGTAGGGATTGAGGGAACGTACCTGAATATAATAAAAGCCATATAAGAAAGTAGCACAAGTAATATCATCTTCAATTGGGAAAAACTGAGCTTTTCCCTTAAGGTCAGGAACAAGACAGGTATGTCCATTCTCACCACTGTTATTCAACATAGTACTAGAAGTCCTAGCCTCAGCAATCAGACAACAAAGAGAAATAAAAGGCATCCAAATCAGTAAAGTCAAGGTTTCACTCTTCACAGATGACATGATAATCTATGTAGAAAACCCAAAAAACGTAACCAAAAAAATTCTAGAAATGATACAGGAATTCAGCAAAAACACAGAATATAAAATCAATGTACAGAAGTCAGTCATTTCTATACAGTAACAATGAGGCAGAAGAATGAGTAATCAAGGAATCAATCCCATTACAATTGCATAAAAAATCATTACATCCTTAGATAGTAATCTAACCAAAGACATAAATATCTGTACTTTGAAAACTTTAGAACATTTATGAAAGAAACTGAGGATTACACAAGGAAATCGAAAGCATTCCATGCTCATGATTGGAAGAACAATTTTTTTAATGTCAATGCTACCCAAGGAAATCTACACATTCAATGCAATCTCTATCAAAATATCATGAACATTTTTCACAGAGCTAAAACAAACAATCCAAGACTTTGTACGGAGGCAGAAAAGTCCCCAAATAACCAAAGGAATGTTGAAAAAGAAAACCAAAACTGGAATCATCACAATTTCAGATTTCAAATTGTATCGCAAAGCTCTAATCATTAAGACATGTTACTGCACAAAAAGAGACACATAGATTAATGGAACAGTAAAGAGAACCCAGAAATGAACCCTCAACTATATGCTCAACTAATCTTCAACAAATCAGGAAAGAATATTCAATGGAAAAAAGACAGTCTCTTCAACAAATAGTGTCGGGAAAATTGGACAGCCACGTGAAGAATGAAACTGCACCATTTTTCTTACACCATATGCAAAAATAAACTCAAAATAGAAGAAATACCTAAATGTGAGACAGGAATCCATCAAAATCCTAGAGAAGAACACAGGCACCAACCTCTTTGACCTAGGCCACTGCAACTTCTTGCTAGACACATCTCCTAAAGCAAGAGAAACAAAAGCAAAAACAAACTATTGAACTCCAGTAACATTAAAAGCTTTTTCACAGCAAAGAAACTGTCAAAAAATGTGAAGGCAACCTATAGAATAGAAGATATTTGCAAATGTCTTAAAAGATTAAGTACTGGTACCAAAATTATAAAAATTTATCATACTCACTGCCCAAAACCCCCAAAAATCCAGCCAAATAATGGGCAGAAGACATGAACAGACATTTTTCAGGAAGACATACAAATGACCAGCAGGCATATGAAAAAAATGCTCAACATCACTTGGCATCAGGGAAGTACAAATTAAAACCACATAAGATATCACCTCACACTGGTCAGAATGACTAAAATGAACAACTCAGGAAATGAGAGATGTTGGTGAGATTTTGGGAAAGGGGAACCCTCTTACACTGTTGATGTAAATGCAAACAGGTGCAGCCACTCAAAAACATTATGGAGGGTCCTCAAAAAGTTCAAAATAGAGCTCCCTTGAGACCCAACAATTGCACTACTCAGTATTTATTGAAAGAATATACACATAGTGATTCAAAGGGGCACATGCACCCCAATGTTTATAGCAGCAATGTTCATAATAGCCCAAATATGGAAAGAACCCAGATATCCTTCAACAGATGAATAGATTAAAAAGTTGTGGTATATATACATATATATATATATATTGGAATATTACTCAGCCATTGAAAGGAATGAAATTTTGCCATTTGCAATGAAATGACATGGATGGAACTAAAGGGCATTATGCTAAGTAAAATAAGTCAGTCAGAGAAAGACAAATACCATATGATTTCATTCATATGTGGAATTTAAGAACCAGAACAGATGAACATAGGGGAAGAGAAGGAAAAATAAAATAAAATGAAAACTGAGAGGGGGGTAAACCATAAGAGACTCTTAACTGTAGGAAACACCCTAGTGTTGCTGGAAGGGATGTGGTAGGGGGATGGGCACTTGTATACAATGATGAATCACCAAGTTGTACCTCCGAAGCTAATAATACAGCATATGTTAATTAAATTGAAATTTAATAAATAATGAAAACAACAACAAAAGAAATATAGGTAGTGAGTGTCAGTGCTGTGCTGGTTACTACAGGTGGCTCTGTGCTTTTGTTGAGGGGCCATTGAAGGAAATGGCACATGCCAATTCCTTTATTCCTAGAGGGATCTCTCTGTGAATGTGTCTCCCTGGGACATATTCCAAGATGAGAAACTGACATCCCCACTGTGTGCCCCAGACGCTCTTCAGAATGCTGTTTCTATGTTGTATGTTTATGGGCTGTTTGCCAGCCTTCTCTCTAAGAGCAGCCGAAATGTATCCAGGCTGTCTCTGAGCCAAGCTGCCTACCTTCAAATCTCTTGGCTTTAAACCTCCTGGTCAAAAGAATTCATGAAATTTGGGGTCTCTAACTTTTCCAAGCCAATTCCTATGGGGATTTATTTTCCCTGTGTTCACCCCTGTGTTCTGGTTTGTCTCTTGCCCTTTCCATGACTGCAGATCCCCTCCCAACTACAGCAGCCATGACCCACTTCTCCCCAACAAACTCTGCCTCTGTGCTTCATACCTTCTTCAGCTTGGACTCTTCACTACTTTTAGTTGTGGATTTTGTTCTGCCATTCTTCAGGGAGATTTCTGTTATATTTAGGTGATTTAATTGTTATCTTGTATTCATAGGACGAGCCAAGCCAAGAATCTTCCTACTTTTCTGCCATCCTCCTTATTCCCTGGTATTTTATTACTTTTGATGTAATTGTCAATGGCATTGCCTTCTTAATTTCTCTCTTTTACATCTGTTTACATCAACATAAAGTTTCTGCATAACAAATGAAATAATCACTAAAATAAAAAACAGCCTTCTGAGTGAGAGAAGATATTTGCAAATGGCATCTCCAATACAATGTTCATATCCAAAATATATAAATAACTTATAAAATCAACACCCAAAATGAATTTTGGTGTTCCAATTCTGCCCAATTTAAAAATGGGCAGAAGACATGAACAGACATTTATTCAAAGAAGACATATAGATGGCCAACAGACACCTGAAAAGATGCTCATCATTACACATCATGTATCAGGAAAATGCAAATCAAAACTATAATGAGATGTCACTTTACACTTGTCAGAATGGCTAAAATAAAAAACAGATAAAACAACAAGTATTGGTGAAGAAATGGTGATAAAGGAACACTTGTGTACTTTTGGTGGAAATGCAAACTGGCGCAGCCACTTTGGAAGATAGTATGGACGTTTCTCAAAAAATTAAAAATAGAACTACTCTGTGACCCAGTAACCACACAACTGGATATTTACCCAAAAAGGACATGAGCACTAATTCCAGAAGATATATGTACTCATATGTTTATTTCAGCTTTATTTATAATAGCCAAATAATGGAAGCAGCCCAAGTGTCCATTGACTGATGAATGGAAAAAGAAGATGTGATATATATTATATGTATCACGCTATATAATATATATATATACAGTATACATAGTATAGTATATATATAACATACATGGAATATTATTCAGCCACAAAAAGGAAAAAAAATCTTACCATTTAGAAAGACATTCATGGAGCTAGACAGTATAATGTTAAGTGATATAAGTCAGTCAGAGAAAGACATATACCATATAATTTCACTCAAATGTAGAATTTAAGAAAAAAATTAAAAAGTAAAGGGAATGAAAGAGAGATAAATCAAGAAACATACTCTTAAGCATAGAGAACAAACTGATGGTTACTAGAAGGGAGGTTGGTGGAGGAATGGTTGAAATAAGAGACAGTGATTAAACAGTGCACTTATAATGAGCATTAAGCAATGTATAGGATTGTGGCATCACTAAATTGTACATCTGAAACTGATATAACACTATATGTTAATTGTACCAGATTTAAAAGAAAAAAAACTTTTTTAAAAAAAGATTTATTTATTTATTTATTCAGAGAGAGAGAGAGAGAGAGGCAGAGACACAGGCTGAGGGAGAAGCAGGCTCCATGCAGGGAGCCTGACATGGGACTCGATCCCGGGTCTCCAGGATCACACCCCGGGCTGCAGGTGGCACTAAACCGCTGCACCAAGAAAAAACTAATTAAAATTAAAAAGACTATTAGTTTCTCAAAATTTAGATCATTTGGCCAAATAATTCTAGTCATTGATATATGCTCAAAAATAAATAAAATTATGTCCACACAGAAATCATACACAGATGTTCAAAGCATTATTTGTAATAGCTCCCAAATGGAAACTACTCTAATATTCATCAACTGATTAGTGGATACACAAAACGTGGTATATCCATATAATGCAATATAAATAAGCCATAAAAGAAAGAAATACTGATACATGCTACAATCTGGATGGAACTTGAAAGCATTATATTGAATGAAATAAGTCAATTATAAAATATCATACATGCTATTTTTCCATTTACATGAAATAAGCAGAAGTAACAAATCTATACAGAAAGAAAATAGATTAGTGATTGGTTAAATAGATTAGTCACTAGAATTGAGGAGAATTGATAGGCAAAATTTCTGGGAATGTATTTTAAAGTGATAAAAATATTCTAAAGTTAACTGTAGTGGTTGATAATTTGCACAAGTCTATGAATATACTAAAAACTACACTGTAGTTTACCACAACTTATTATACTTTCACTGAGTGGATTGAATGGTATTTGAATTACATCTCCATAAAGTTTTTACAAAAATGTTATGCCTGAATGTTATGCTATTACTCATAATAGCCAAACTTGGAACACCCCAACTGATGACTAGATAAATAAAGTGTAGTATACCTACACAGTGTAATATTATTCAGTCATAAAATGAATGAAATTCTGGTACAAGCTACCAGATGGATAAATCTGAGAAACTTCTTACTGAAAGAAGCCAAATGAAACCGACCACATCTTGCATGATTCTATATAAGAAATGTCTCATAAAAAGCAAATATATAGAGTCCCATCCAAGATGGCAATGTAAGAGACCCTGAACTCACTTTCTATACAGAGACACCAAGTGACACCTATTTATTGATCATTTCCTCCTGAAGAAGAACTTAAGGTGAACTGAAGAGCTTCTGCAGAAGAGAAAATGGAGAGGTTGTCAAATGAAAACATCAAGAGAGACAGAGACATGATAAGGAAGAGAACTTCCATTCCAAACTCTGTGAACTGCAGTGGGGATGGATAGTACCAAGCAGCCTAAAATAGATTTCTCTGTCCTTGGGCACAGAAAAAAAATCCATGGTTCAAAGGAGCAACTAGTTTATAAAAAGACAGCATTAGAACTCCACCAAATGGTGAATGAGCTGAAGAAACTCATTCTGAGTCAGAGGGACTAGAGAACAGCACAGTTTATGCTTTGCTTCCAACTAGAAAATACAGATCAGAGCTGGGTGTGGAGATGAAGCCAGCTTGCCACTTCAGCAAGAGAATTTCAGAATCTCCCAACTGGTATCTGCTTCAGATCCAGCCATGCTGCCAGGATTCCCCATGCACATAGACACCCTGGAACACTTTCACCCACCCTAGACTTGGCTTCAGTTGCCAAACCAAAAAAACTTCTGCACTGACAACCCTGGAACACCCTGGCTTACACCCAGTCCAGCTTCAGCTATCAAGCCAAGGTTCCACTTGTGCATAGAAAACTAGGTAACCCTAGTCTGAGCAGTGTCTGAGCAGAGAACACTGGAACCTTTTGGAGAACACAGGAACACAGTCTGAGCAGAGAGCACAGGAACCTTTTATCCCACACAACACCTAAGCTCAAGTTGCCCCCACTCCAAGAAACCCCTTGCCCAGAGTGCCCAGGAACATGCCTCCTTCACCAATTTCAGCTTCGCCTAATCTCCCAGGTTGCCCTCAATGCATAGAACCCTGGGACACACCATCTTACATAAACATAAGCTTTGATATCCTGCCAGGGCACCCTATGTGTGTAGAACATTGGGACACACCAGCTTGCATGCACTTTGGCTTTAGTTGTCCTGCCAGGACACCCACTGCATTGAGAACCATGAAATTCCCTGCCCATGCCAGCCACAGCTCCAGCCAGACAGCAAAATTCACCAAGCACACATAACCTGCATAGGTAATGAGCATAATTGAGATCATTAATTCAAGTTTAGAAGTACCCATACCTCTTGATCCATAAAAACAAACAAAAAAATCAAGCAAAATGGGGAGAGAAAGTAATATCCTCCCAAAGAATACAAGACAAAACCTCGGTAAAAGAACTAAATGATACAGAGATAAGCAATATGCCTGATACAGAATATAGAGTTACAATTGTGAAGATGCTCACTGGGATGGAAAAAATGAAATAACTCAGTGAGACCTTTAATAATGAGATTAGAAAGGGACACCTGGGTGGCTCAGTAGTTGAGCATCTTCCTGAAGCTCAGGGTGTGACCCCAGGGTCAGGGGATTTAGTCCCAAATTGGGCTCCCTGTGAAAAGCCTGCTTCTCCCTCTGCCTATGTCTCTGCCTCTCTCTGTGTCTCTGATGAATAAATAAAATAAAATATTTTTAAAAGAGACAAGAAGTATAAAAAAGAGCCAGAGTTGAAGAATGCAGTAACTTAAATAAATAATACAGTAGAGGGAATCAACAGATCAGTGAAGAAGAATTTATCAATAGTCTGGAAGATAGAGTAATGGAAAGCACCCATGCTAAACATAAGGAAAAAGATTCGCATTATATGGGGTCCTAAGAAGAAAGAGAAATGAGTAGAAAATTTACTTGAAGAAATAATAGCTAAAGACTTCCCTAACCTGGGGAAGGAAATACACATCCAGCTTAAGGAGCACAGGGAGTTCCAAACAAGATGAACCCAAGAAGATCCACCCCATGGCACCTAATTAAAATGTAAAGTTTAAAGATCAAGAAAAATATCTTAAAAGTAGCAAAGAGAAACAAACATTTGCTTTCAAGGAAAAAGGTAAAAGGCTATTAGCTTATTATTCACAAAAACTTTGCAGGTCAGAAGCAAAGGGCATGATAAATGAAAATAACTGAAAGGAAAAAAAGCTACAACCAAGAATACTGTACTCAGCAATGTTATCATTTAGATTTGAAGGGGAATTAAAAGTTTCACAGGAAAAACCAGAAAATAATGGAATTTATCACTCATAAACCAGACTTACAAGATATGTTAAAGAGACTTCTTTATTGAAAGAGAAATAGCCATAATTAGACATCAGAAAATTATGAATAAACAGATGTAAAAATGACTACATACATATAATACATGGAGAAGGGGTATAAAAGGAAGTGAACGGGTAAAAAAAAAAGAGAAAGAAGTCTTTATTTCTTTTCCTGTTTTTTTTACTGTTATTGTTTTCTTTATGGTTTATAGCGTGTTTGAACTTAAAGGACAATCAGATTAATAGAGACTTCTATTTACTTAGGATGTTACATATGCATTTCATAGGAACCAAAACCTGTAATAGATACACAAAAAAATAAAGAGAAATAAAGCCAAACATAACACTATAAATACTCATCAAACACAAAAAAGGAGCACAAGAGAAGACAAGAACTCAGAAGAATAGAAAGACTATCAGAAAAGAAATTTTAAAAGTGGCAATAATTACATGTATATCGATAATTAAATATAAATAGCCTAAATGTTCCAATAAAAAGACATGGGGTGCCAGAATGGATAAAAAAATAAACCGATCTACATACTGCATATAGGAGACTCACCGCAGACCCTCCAGTTCCATCCACTCGAAGCAAATGGTGAGTATTTGTTGTTTCTAATGGCTGAGTAATATTCCATTGGATTTACAGACCACATCTTCTTTATCCATTCATCTTTCAATGGACACCAAAGCTCCTTCCACAGTTTGGCTATTGTAAACATTGTTGCGATAAACATTGGAGTGCACGTGACTCAGGATTTCACTGCATCTGTATCTTTGGGGTAAATCCCCAGTAGTGCAATTGCTGGATTGTCATAGGGTAGGAATTTCCCTTAAGGCAAGTGATGCAGAGCATCTTCTCGTGTGCTTGTTAGCCATGTGTAGTTTTTTTAAAGATTTTATTTATTTATTCATGAGAGACACACGCAGAGAGACAGAGAAGCGGAGACCAAGGCAGAGAGAGAAGCAGGCTCCATGCAGGGAGACTGATGCAGGACTCGATCCTGGGACTCCAGGATCACAGACTGGGTAGAAGGAAGGCGCTAAACCGCTGAGCCACTGAGGGACCTCCAATGTTTTCTTTGGTGAAACTTCTGTTTATGTTTTGCCCATTTCATGTTTGGATTGTTTGTTTCATTGCTGTTGAGTTTAATAAGTTCTTTATAGACCTTGAATACTAGCCCTTTATCTGATATATCATTTACAAATTTCTTCTCCCATTCTCTGGGTTGTCTTTTACTTTTGCTGACTGTTCTTTTGCTGTGGAGAAGCTTTTTATCTTGATTAAGTCTCAATAATTCATTTTTGCTTTTGTTTCCGTTACCTTCATAGATGTATCTTGCAAGAAGTTGCTGTGGCCAAGTTCAAAAAGGGTGTTGCCTGTGTTCTCCTCTAGGATTTTGATGGATTCTTGTCTCACATGTAGATCTTTCATCCATTTTGAGTTGATCTTTGTGTATGGTGTAAGAGAATGGTCTAGTTTCATTCTTCTGCAAGTGGCTGTCCCATTTACCCAACGCTATTTATTGAAGACCCTATCCTTTTTCCAATGGATAGTTTTTCCTACTTTGTTGAATATTAGTTTATCATAGAGTTGAGGGCCCATTTCTGGATCCTCTATTCTGTTCCATTGATTTATGTGTCTGTTTTTCTGCCAGTACCATACTGCCTTGATGAACACAGCTTTGTAATACAACTTGAAATCTGGCCTTGTGACGCCCCCGGCTCTGGTTTTCTTTTTCAATATTCTCCTGGCTATTTGGGGTCTTTTCTGATTCCACACAAAACTTAAGATGATTTGTTCCAACTCTCTGAAGAAAGTCCATGGTATTTTGATAGGGATTGCATTGAACACGTAAATTGCCCTGGGTACATTGATATTTAAAGAATATAAATTCTTCCAATCCATGAGCATGGAACATTTTTCCTTCTCTTTGTCTCTTCCTCAATTTCTTTCAGAAGTTTTCTGTAGTTTTTAGGGTATAGATCCTTTATCTCTTTGGTTAGGTTTATTCCTAGGTATCTTATGCTTTTGGGTGCAAATGTCAATGGGATTGACTCCATTTCTCTTTCTTCAGTCTCAGTGTATAGAAATGCCAATGATTTCTGGGCATTGATTTTGTATCCTGCCACACTGCCGAATTGCTGTATGAGTTCTAGCAATCCGGGGGTGGAGTCTTTTGGGTTTTCTATGTTCAGTATCATGTCATCTGCGAAGAGGAAGAGTTTGACTTCTTCTTTGCCAATTTGAATGCCTTTTATTTCTTTTTGTTGCCTGATTGCTGAGGCTAGGACTTCTAGTACTATGTAGAATAGCAGTGGTGAGAGTGGAAATCCCTGTCGTGTTCCTGATCTTACGGGAAAGACTCTCAGTTTTTCCCCATTGAGAATGATAATCGCTGTGGGCTTTTTGTAGACAGCTTTTAAGATGCTGATGAATGTTCCCTCTTTCTCTACACTCTGAAGAGTTTTGATCAGGAATGGATGCTGTATTTTGTCAAATGCTTTCTCTGCATCTATTGATAGGATCATATGGTTCTTGTTTTTTCTCTTTTTGATATGATCTATCACATTGCTTGCTTTATGAGTGTTGAACCAGCCTTGCATCCTGGGGATAAATCCCACTTGGTCATGGTGAATAATCTTCTTAATGTACTGTTGGATCCTAATGGCTAGTATCTTGTGAATTATTGCATCTGTGTCCATCAAGGATATTTGTCTATAATTCTCCTTTTTGGTGGGGTCTTTGTCTGGTTTTGGAATTAAGGTGATGCTGGCTTCACAAAACGAGTTTGGAAGTATTCTGTCCCTTCCTGTCCTTTGAAACAGCTTTAAGAATAGGCATTGTTTCTTCTTTAAACGTTTGATAGAATTCCCTTGCAAAGCCATCTGGTCCCGGACTTTTGTGTTTTGGGAGTTTGTAATGACTGCTTCAATTTTCTCCCTAGTTATTGGTCTGTTCAGGTTTTCTATTTCTTCCTGTTCCAGGTTTGGTAATTTGTGGTTTTCCAAAAATGCATCCATTTCTTCTAGATTGCATAATTTATTGGCATATAGCTTCTCATAATACATCTTTAAAATCGTTTGTATTTCCTTGGTTTTGGTTGTGGTCTCTCCTTTTTCATTCATGACTTTATTAAATTGAGTCTTTTCTCTTTTGTTTCTTTTTTTATTAAAGATTTTTATTTATTTATTCATGATAGTCACAGAGAGAGAGAGAGAGGCAGAGACACAGGCAGAGGGAGAAGCGGGCTCCATGCAGGGAGCCCGATGTGGGACTCGATCCCGGGTCTCCTGGATCGCGCCCTGGGCCAAAGGCAGGCGCCAAACCGCTGCGCCACCCAGGGATCCCCTCTCTTTTGTTTTTAATAAGGCTGGCTAATGGTTTATCTATCTTATTAATTCTTTCAAAGAAGCAACTCCTGGTTTTGTTGATCTGCTCTACAGTTCCTCTGATCTTTATTTCATTGAGTTCTACTCGAATCTTTATTAACTCTCTTCTTTGGCTAGGTGTAGGCTTTATTTGCTGTTCTACCTCTAGTTCCTTTAGGTGCAGGGTTAGCTTGTGTATTTGGGTTTTTTTTTTCCATCTTTTTGAGAGATGCTTGTATTGCAATGTATTTCTCTCTTAACACTGCTTTTGCTGTATCCCAAAGATTTTGAATGGTTGTATCATCATCCTCATTAGTTTCCATGAATCTTTTAAATTCTTCTCTAATTTCCTCGTTGAGCCATTAACCTTTTCGTAGGATGGTTTTTAACCTCCAAGTGTTTGACTTTCTTCCAAATTTCTTCTTGTGATTGAGTTCTAGTTTCAAAGCATTGTGATTTGAAAATATGCAGGGAACAATCCCAATCTTTTGGTATCTGTTGAGACCTGATTTGTGACCCAATATGTGGTCTACTCTGGAGAAAGTTCCATGTGCACTTGGGAAGAATGTGTATTCACTTTTGTTCAGATGCAAAGTTCTATATGTATCTGTGAAATACATGTGGTCCAGTGTATCATTTAAGGCCCTTGTTTCTTTGGTGATGTTCTACTTAGAATATCTGTCATTTGCAGAAATAACAGTGTTGAAGTCTCCTAGTATCAGTGTAGTATTATCTAAGTATATCTTTACTTTGGTTATTAGTTGATTGATACACTTGGCAGCTCCCACATTCAGGGTATGAATATTCATGATTGTTAGGTTTTTTTTTTTTTTTGTATAGACCCTTTAAGTATGATAGAGTATCCCTCTTCATCTCTTACTACAGTCTATGGGATAAACTTACATTTATCTGATATTTGGATTGCTATCCCTGCTTTCTTTGGAGGACCATTTGAGTAGTAAGTGGTTCTCCAACCTTTCATGTTCAGGCTGTAGGTGTCCTTAGGTCTCAAATGAGTCTCTTGTAGACAGCAAAGAGATGGGTCCTGCTTTTTTTATCCGGTCTGAAACCCTGAATCCCTTGATGGGTTCATTTAGCCCATTTTCGTTCAGAGTAACTATTGAAAGATATGAATTTAGTGTCATCGTAATACCAATGCAGTGCCCGTTCTTGTGGATTATTTCTTTGGGCATCCACTTTCTTTTACAGAGTCTCCCTTAATATTTCTTTCAGAGCTGGTTTGGTGGTCACATATTCTTTCAGTTTCTGCTTCTCTTGGAAGCTCATTATCTCTCCTTCTATTCTGAATGACAGTCTTTCTGGATAAAGTATTCTTGGCTGCATGTACCTTGAATATATCCTGCCAGCCCTTTCTGGCCTTCCAGGTTTCTTTTTTTTTTTTTTTTAATTTATTTATTCATGATAGTCACACGGAGAGAGAGAGAGAGGCAGAGACACAGGCAGAGGGAGAAGCAGGCTCCATGCACCGGGAGCCCGATGTGGGATTCGATCCCGAGTCTCCAGGATCATGCCCTGGGCCAAAGGCAGGTGCCAAACCGCTGCGCCACCCAGGGATCCCGCCTTCCAGGTTTCTGTGGAGAGACCTGCTGTTAATTCGATATTTATCCCCATATAAGTTAAGAATCACTTGTCTCTCACTGCTTTAAGGATTTTCTCTTTGTCTTCGGAATTTGCAAGTTTCACTATTAAATATTGAGGTGTTGAACGGTTTTTATTGGTTTTTTTGGGGGGGGGACCTCTCTATCTCCTGGATCTGAATACCTGTTTCCCTCCCCAAATTAGGGACATTCTCAGTTATGATTTGTTCAAATATGCTTTCTGGCCCTCTGACCCTCTCAGAGTTTTCTGGAACCCAAATTATATGTAGATTCTTCCTCCTGAGGCTTTTATTTCCCTTAACCTTTCCTCATGGTCTCTTGTTTTTCTTTTTTTTCCTCAGCTTCCTTACTTGTCATCAACTTGTCTTCTATGTTGCTCACTCTTTCTTCCACCTCATTAACATCCAGTTTGGATTGCACCTCATTTAATTGATTTTTAATTTTGGCCTGATTAGATCTAAATTCTGCAGTCATGGAGTCTCTAGAATCCTTTATGCTTTTTTTCCAGTGATTAGATCTAAATTCTGCAGTCATGGAGTCTCTAGAATCCTTTATGCTTTTTTCCAGAGCCACCAGTAGCTCTGTAATTGTGCTTCTGAATTGGCTTTCTGATATTGAATTGCAATCAATATTCTGTAACTGTAGCATAGAGTACTGTTTCTGCTTCTTTCTTTTGTGGTGAATTCTTCCTTCTAGTCATTTTGCTCTGTGCAGAGTGGCTGTAAGAGTGGGCTGAGTCAAGAATATCAACCACTACCTAAGTAAATTTCACCCTAGATGATTCTTGCTAGAAGCAAAAACCCTTCTCTCTGTAGCATTCTGGCTGTTCTCTCTTTAAATCTCAAGTTGAATTTGTAGGTGTTCAGGATGTTTTGTATATTATCTAGGTAAGTTGGTGGGACCAGGTGAGCTGAGGACCCCTACTCTTTCACCATCTTGGTATGAATATTTTCTAGGCAGCCTGTAGATAGATGTTCCTTTTTATTTAGCCACCTTATCACTTTTGATTGAAGCATTTAGTCCATTTATACTCAATTATTGGTAGGAATATGCTTATTGTTCTTTTCATATTTTTATGGTTGTATTTTTAGTTCTTCCTTTCCCTTTCTTCCTTCACTGTGTTTTCTTATATTTTTATACCTTTCTTTAATGATATGATTGTGTTTCCTTCTCATTATTTTTTACATGTCTATGTCAGATTTTTAATTTCTTCTTTTTAAAAATTTTATTTATTTGTTCATGAGAGACACAGAGACACAGGCAGAGGGAGAAGTAGGCTCCATGCAGGAAGCCGATGTGGGTCTCGATCCCAGAACTCCAGGATCACGCCCTAAGCTGAAGGTAGATGCTCAACTACTGAGCCACCTAGGCATCCCCAGATTTTCAATTTCTTGTTAACATTAGGTTCATATAACACCCTATGCATATAGCCATCTATATTAAGTTGATGGTCACTTACTTTTGAAACCATTCTAAAAGTACTAAACTTTTATTCCCAACCTCATGGTTTATATGTATGATGTCATACTTTACACCTTTTTATTTTGTGAATACCCAGCTTGATTTTTATAGATGTGATCCATTTAACTGTTTTTGTGTTTTAACCTCCATATTGGTTGTATGAATATTAATCTACTACTTTTATTATGTTTCTATTTACCTATAAATTTAATTTTTCTTTTCTAGTTTTTTACTCCTGATTCTGGCCTTCCACTCAAAGAGTTCCCTTTAGTGTTTCTTGTAATGCTGGTTTAGTGGTGATAAATTCCTTTACCTTTCGTTTGTCTTAGAAACTCTATATTTCCTTCTATTCTGAATGATAGCACTGCTGGATAGAGTATTTTTTTTCCTTCAGCTCTTTGATTATGCCGCCCTGTTTTGCAATGCAAAGTTTCTGCAGAAAAATCACTTGATAACTTTGTGCTGTTTCCCTTGTATGTATCTGCTTTCATTACTCTTGATTCTCTTAAAATTCTCTGTTACTACTTTTTGCTAGTTTAGTTATGTGTCTTGGTATAAACCTCCTTAGATTGGTTTTGTTTGGGCTCTCTGTGCCTCTCGAATCTGAAAGTCTGTTTCCTTCCCAGATTACAGAAATTTTCAGCTATTATTTCTTCAATAAATTTCTGCCCCTTTTTCTTTTTCTTCTACTTATGGGATCTCTATAAGGTGAATGTTATTATGCTTGAGAGTGTTACTGGGTTCTCTTAAACTGTTCTCATTTTTTATTATTTTTTTCTCTTTACTGTTCGTTTGGTTGCTTTTAATTACACTGTCTTCCAGCTTGCTGATCTATTTTTCTGCTTTCTCTAGTTTGCTATGGATACCCTCTAGTATATTTTTTATTTCAATTATTTAGTTTTTCTGTCTGATTTTTAAAAATAGCTTCTATCTCTCTGTTGAAGTTCTCACTGAGATCCTCCACTTTTCTCATGTTCGGTATGTACCTTTATCACTATTGCTTTGAATTCTTTATCAGGCATATTGCTCTTTATGTTTCATTTAGCTCTTTTGCAGTAATTTTCTTATTTGTTCATTTAGAGCATATTGTTCTGTATCCTCGTTTTGATTAATTCTGTGTTTGTTAATATGTATTTGGTAAGTTAGCTATATTTCTTGATCATGAATGTAATGGCTTTATGAATAAGAGGTCTTGTAATGCCTTATAGTGCAATGTCCCCTGTTCCTTAAACCATGGTGCTTCAAGGGTTATCTCCTATATGTATTGTGTGTATCCTACTCTTGTGGTTGAGCTTTATTTGCTTTCAGTCCAGTCAGTTGCAATGGCTCCCTTTGCATATTATATGCAGTATTTGTGCCTCTGTCTGTAAGGGTTCAGTCTTGGGCCACCTTGAGCTTGGAAATGGGTCACACAAGTTGTCTGCCTGAGGTGATTTTCCAAGTCTGTGGTCATCCTTAACTGCAGAGCATGTTCCCTGCATTGTACCCTAATGGGCTTGTTTCTAGACCTGGACTGTAGTCATATCAGATGTTTGTCTCTATCCAAATGTTGTGGCTGCAGTCAAATAAGTGTGTGTCATTATCCTCCTCTCTCCCTTTGGCAAAAGTCATTTTGGAGTGATGCCAGTGGCCATTTGTACTGTTTACAGAATGAGACATACCAGGAGCAACTTTGGAAGGATTCCTGATAAGTGAGGAAGTTAGATGGGATGATTTCACAGGAAAAATTGAGGGAGGGGCATGTGGTATAAGTAAACTACATGGGAAGTGTATGTTCTGTTTGTCACAAGTGTCTGAGCATCTGGGGTAGAACAGAGGGTGGGAAATGGCATTTGGAAGGCCTTCTATTCTAAGAACTCTCCTAAAGATTACTGCCACTCCTACACACATTTTTAGATTAATAAATAAATCTCTTTTCCATATACTTCAGGTGCTTTTTAAACTGCTGCTTTTATGTTATATCTCAGTGGTGGTGTTTCTTATACTGTCTTTCTTATGGGAAGGGACTCATTTTCCTATCACATTCTGGCTCTTACTGAGCTAAGCCCACTGATTTTTAAAGTACCTGGATTTAAGTCTTGCTGATCGTAAAAACTCATGAAGATAAGCCCCACTAGTTTTCAAAGACAAACGTTATGAGAAATCATCTTCTAATGTAATTTTCCCCATGTTTCTGTTGCCTGGTGTGGGATCTCTTCTTTTCCTTTCTCCATGATATGGTGTCCCTCCTGTTTGTGGTTAGTCTCACCAAGAGTTTGGTTCCTGACCATGTCTCCACTTTTCCCACCCTTTCAGATGAGGTTTTTTCTCTTTGATTAACTGTGAAGAGACTGTTCTGTCAGTCTTTGGGCCAATGTCTAGGTTAGTTGCACTGACATGCCAATTATCTCTGTGTATCCTAGGACATGGTGAACTTAGGATCCTTCTCTGGTATCTTCCAAGTTTCCTCCTGAATATATTTTCAAATGGTATATCTGATAAGGGGTTAATACCCAAAATATAGAAAAAACTTATACAACTCAACACCAAAGAACACCAAACAGTATAATTTAAAAATGGGCAGAGCTCCTGAACAGGTACTTTCCCAGGGGAAATGTGTAAATACCCAACAGGCACATGAAAAGATGCTCAACATTATTAATCATCAAGGACATGCAACTCAAAACTGCAATTAGATATCACCTTACCTGTCAAAATGGCTAAAAGTAAATAGACAAGAAACAACAGGAAGTAACAAGGCTGTGGAGATAAAGGAGTTCTGTGCATTGTTTGTGAGAATGTCAATTGATAAAGTCACTGTGGAAAACACTACAGAGCTGCCTCAAAAAATTAGGAATAAAAATACCATATGGTCCAGTAGTTCCATTACTGGGTATTTGCCTGAGGAAAATGAAAACACTAATTTGAAAGATATATACATCTGTATGTTTGTTGCAGCATTATTTACAATATCCAAGATATAGAAACAACCCAAGGGTCCATCAATGGACAAATGGATAAGGAAGTGGTGATGTAGATATATATTATATATATATAATGGAGTATTATGCAGCTATAAATAAGGATGAGATCTTGCCATTTGCAACAACATGGATGGACCTATGGGGTATATGCTAAGTGAAATAATTCAGATTGAGAAAAACAATACCATATGATTTCACTTATATGTGTAATCTAAAAATATGAATAAACAAACAAAAAGCAGAATTGGACCTATAAATACAGAACAAACTGATAGTTACTAGAAGGAAGGGGGGCAGGAGGATGGAAAAATGGGTATAAGGGAGTGAGAGATACAGGCTTCCAGTTATGGAATAAGTATGTTACAGGAATCAACGTCACAGAATAGGAAATACAGTCAATTGTACTGTAATGGTATTTTATGGTGACAAACGGTAGCTATGCCTCTGGTGAACATAGCATAATGTATAAACTTGTCAAATCACTATGTTGTATGCCTAAAACTAATTTAGGGGTGTGTATCAACTATACTCAAATAAATAATTTTTAAGTAAATTTATAGAAACAGAAAGTAGATTAATAGCTGCCTTGGGATTGGTTTGGGGACATGGACTAAATGTAAATGGAATACAGGTAAAATGTTCTATGATAGGATTATGGTGATCATTTTATAACTCCATAACTTTGCTAAAATTTATTATTATGCAGAATACATAAAGGGCATGCAAATCTTATTACAACTTAATAAAAAGATTAATAAGTTAATTTTAAAATAGTCAAAATATCTTAATATTTTCCAAAGAGGGATCTCTGGGTGGCGCAGCAGTTTAGCGCCTGCCTTTGGCCCAGGGTGCGATCCTGGAGACCTGGGTTCGAATCCCACGTCGGGCTCCCTGCATGGAGCCTGCTTCTCCCTCTGCCTGTGTCTCTGCCTCTCTCTCTCTCTCTCTCTCTCTCTCTCTCTGTGTGTGTGTGTGACTATCATAAATAAATAAAATTTTAAAAAATTTTTAAAAAATTTCCAAAGAGATTACATAAATCAGCAATAAGAACATAAAAAGTATCTCAATATCATTAGATATTAGGCAAATGCAAATTGAAACCATATGAAATACCAATGAACACCCACAAGAATAGCTAATATCAAAAATGTGTTAAAAACAAATGTCGATATGTATGCCTCATAATAGGAACTTTCATTCATTGTTGATGTAATGTAAGATGGTGCAATTTGGAAATAGTCTCACAATTCTTCAAAATGTTAAAGTTACCATATGACCTAACAATTTCATTCGTAGGTATACACCCACAAGAAATGAAAATATGTCCTGACAACACTTGTATAAGAATGTTCATAGCAACAGCACATGTAAATAGATTAAAAACTGGAAACAACCCCAATTACCATCACCCAGTGAGTAGATAAACAAATCATGATATATCTATATAATGGAATATTACTTGGAAATAAAAAGAAATAAAATTCATGGCACAGCATGGGTGAAAATCAAAAACATAAAGCTTTGTGAAAGAAGCCAGACACTAAAGTCTACATATTGTATGACTCCATATGTAAGAAATCTAGAAAAGACAAAACTATATGGAGAGGGAGCCAATCAGCACTTGCCGCTGGGCGTTGGCAGAGACAAAGATTGACTGCAAATAGACAGAAGGGAACTTTCTGGGAAAATAGAAAGATTCTAAATCTGTATTGTGCTGTATATATTTACCAAAACTCATTAATATGCACATAAAATTAGTGGATTTTATTTTATGTATATCAGTATGCACACAAAAGATGTCTGTGCTCAAGATACAAAATCATTTCTGTAGTGTGATTCAGAATTCATAGCCTGAAAGGCTTAAGAACTTTTCCAGATTCAATATAACAAAAAGATATGACAAATAGCTGAAATGCATAATCATGAACTGCAGGAGGAAACTGTTATCATGTTTAATATTAAATCAACTGAAAAAAATTGAAATATGGTTGATAGAATAAAGAAAATGCACTGTATGAGCATTAAACTTCCCAAAGTTGAAAATTGAATGAACTTATATTGTGGAATGTCCTTGATCTTTGGAAATAATCTAGAAATTATTTGGATGTAAAGGAGAATGACATCTAAAACTTAAATTCAAGTATTTCAACGAAGATAGATGGATGGATATATAGATATAGATAGATGATAGATAGCTAGATAATAGTGAATGATAAAATAAATGGGACAAACTCTTAAATACTTGATCAATTCGAACAAAGAGAATACAGCAGTCCTTTGTACTATTCTGGCATCTTTTCTGTAAGCTTTAAATTATTTTTGAATAATAAGCAGAAAAATATATGACAGTAGGATGCACATTAATGTTTTTGAAAGGCTACAACTGTATCTGGATCAGGACTCACTACAACAGTTACGTTTATCTCTACTTTGATACTTTCACTCTTCCAGAATTTCTTCATGGAATTTCAAACTTATTATAATGTAATTAAATTATTAATAAATTGGATTATTCAAATTATATACTGTAATACAGAAAAGTCTTATAGTTGGAAAAGTTTCTAAATAAATACTGGAGAATTATAGGCCAAACAAAACAAAACAAAAAGAAACAAGGAAAATTACCTCCAGTAGATGAATGTCAAAGATATCATGTCCAAAGTGACAGACTGGCAAATCACTTGCAATAGAGAATTTATAATGAGAAAGCAGAAATTACTAAAACACATAAAAAATACTTAATCTCACTAAATAATTAAAGATATGTGAATGAAAAGACCAAGGAGCATGGATTTACTCTTACTAAAGTCACTAAGATTTGTAAAAAATAGTTATCTTGGTGTGCCTGAATGGCTCAGTCAGTTAAGCATCTAAATCTTGATTTTGGCTCAGGTCATAATCTCAGGGTCTTGGGATTCAGACTCAAATCAGGCTCCACACTCAGTGGGGAGTCAGCTTGAGATTCCTTCTTTCCTTCCCCCTCTGCCCCTCCCCCATTCTCTTTTTTTCTAAAATAAATGAATCCATAAATCTTGAAAAATAGTAATCTTAATGTGAATAAGGAAAAAAATGAGCACATTCATATACCATTGGTGAAAATTTAGTTAATTGCTTCTGATGTATATTTCATAAAGACAGGAATATTTGTTTTGTCCACTTCTATACCTCTACAGCCTAGAAGAGTGCTTAGCACATGGTAGGCACCCCATATATGTTGAATCAATTAAGATTTTTCTCACACATCAGTCTTGGAACAAAGATGATGATGTAGTAGTAGGAGCCTAGGCTTGTCTTTCTCCTCAAACACAAATAGATAGCTATCAAATCATTCTGAATATCCAAGAAATTGACTTGAGGGTTGCGAAAACAAACTGAACAACTAGTGAAAGAGAAGAGACCACATGGAGGAAGAGGGAAAGAGGGAGATGTGGTTTGAAAGAGAAATGGATCATGGCTGCTTTGGAGGAAAATGATCCTTGTTTGCAGGAAAAGGCAACAGAGAGTGGAACAGGGGAATACACAAGGAGAACACTTCCTCAAAGCTATTGCCAGGGCAAAGGAAAGGGACTATTTTTTGTCATTTTTTGCAGCCAGTGGGGCTTACAGGTCAGTAGGTTTGCCTGGGATAGAAGGCATTGCATTGCTTCTCGAGAAACGGCAGGCAAAAATCACAGGGCATATGGAGCAATCTGAGGATCTCCTAAGGCACACAGGGAGACAGTTTGCCCTTCTTAAAGCACATTTGTGAGAGGGGGCATCCACAGAAACACCTCTCTAGAGATAAAAGAGCCAGGGGGCACCATTTCCCTCCCTCTTCTGCCCCCAGAAGAACAGACACAGAAACACCTACTGAGGATGGCTAACACAGACACTAGCTATTTAGACGGCTTTCCTCCAAATCCCATGCCCTTGTGCTCTGGTGTGACTGCCCTTCTTAGTCAAAGCTTCATCCATCCCAGAACAGTCAGACTCTACCCCAGCAGACTACCAAGTACAGGTTTCTGCCAGAGTGTGTCTCTGGTTTGGAGTTTTAAAAGTCAGCAGGCTTAGCTAAAATAGAGCCCAAAGTGAACTGTGCTGCTACAGGCAGGCAAGCAATCCAGAAACAGACAACATGAAAACAGCAATCTGAAATATTGCCTGCCTTTTCTGGGACATGAAGGAAAGATATTCACTCTTTTAGAGTGCTTCTCTAAGAACAGCAAAGACCAAAAACACTTCTCTGGGGACAAAGAAGCTGGGCAGCACCATTTCCTCACCCATCCCTCAGCATAAGCATAGAAGGACCTGTAGTATACAGCACAGTGCTTCCACTTGCTGCCTAACCTGCTTACAAGTCTTGCCCCTGGGCTCTCCTGGTACTGCCATTCCCTGGCAAGTGGGACTCGGTTCCACTGTAGCAGGATCCTTCCCCAGAAGACCTGCAGAAACCCCTTCCCACACCATGTATCCCACCAAAAACTTCTGCAAGTCTACAGTTCTAGTGGAAGTAGCATCAGGGCTCACTTAGCAAGAAGACCAGAGCACATCTAGTTCAAACTCACCATGCTCTGGCTAAGACCCAAATACTACCCACTGTAGACAAGGAGAGCTTCTGGAGACCACTAGCTTGACAGATAGAGCAACCAAAACAAAGCAGTAGAGTGCACGCAGCACACACCAGAGACAAATCCTATAGCACCAGGCCATGGACACTATACTTCTTCATAAAGCCATTACTCTCGGGAGCAAGAAAGATAATAAGTTGTTCTAACACACACAAGAAGACAGAAATTTATTTTTTTATTTTTAATTTTTTAGTTTTGTTTGCCTTTTTAATTAAAATTTAATTTTCCAACACATAGTATAACATCAAGTGCTCATCCTATCAAGTGCCTTCCTTAAGGCCCATTATCCAGTTACCCAATCCCACCACTAACCTTTCTTTAAGCAACTCTCAGTTTGTTTCCCAGAGTTAAGAGTCTCTCATGGTTTGTCTTCCTCTCTGATTTTTTCCCATACCATTTACCTTCCTTCCCTTATGGTCCTTTACACTACTTCTTATATTCCACATATGACTAAAACCATATGACAATTGTCTATCTCCAATTGACTTATTTCACTCTGCATAATACCCTCCAGTTCCATCAACGTTAATGTAAATGGTGGAAATTCATCCTTTCTGATGGCTGAGTAATATTCCAAATCTTTATCCATTCCTCTATCAAAAGACATCCTGGCTCCTTCCACAATTTGGCTATTGTGGATATTGTTGCTATGAATATTGGGATGAGATGTCCTGCCGTTTCACTACATCTATATCTTTGGGGTAAATACCCAGTAGTGCAATTGCTGGGTCACAGGGTAGCTCTATTTTTAACTTCTTGATGAACCTTCATACTGTTTTCCAGAGTGGCTCTTGGCTCACAGGATAAACAGCTGCCACTGAGCCATGTACCTTGCAGGGGGCGGGGCAGCTCACTCAGGTGCACACACCGGAGAATCATCACAGCAGGCCCCTCCCCCAGAACACCAGCTGGAAGGACAGGGGAAGAGCAAGTTCTTGAACGAGCAATGCCGGAAGGTCCAGGGGAAGTCGAGGGATTTACAGTATTTACAATCAGGGGATACACCTCCTTGTTTTTGCTTTTTGTTTGTTTGGTTGCCCCCTGCCTATTTTTCCATTTTTCCTTCCTTTTCCAGTACAACTTGTTTTTAGCCACTCTGCACGGAGCAAAATGACTAGAAGGAAGAACTCACCACAAAAGAAAGAATCAGAAACAGTACTCTCTCCCACAGAGTTACAAAATTTGGATTACAATTCAATCTCAGAAAGCCAATTCAGAAGCACAATTATAAAGCTACTGATGGCTCTGGAAAAAAACATAAAGGATTCAAGAGACTTCATGACTGCAGAACTTAGATCTAATCAGGCTGAAATTAAAAATCAATTAAATGAGATGCAGTCCAAAATAGAGGTCCTAACGACGAGGGTTAATGAGGTAGAAGAAGGAGTGAGTGACATAGAAGACAAGTTGATGGTAAGGAAGGAAGCTGAAGAAAAAAAGAGAAAAACGATTAAAAGACCATGAGGAAAGATTAAGAGAAATACATGACAGCCTCAGAAGGAAAAATCTATGTTTAATTGGGGTTCCAGAGGGTGCCGAAAGGGACAGAGGACCAGAAAGTGTATTTGAAGAAATCATAGCTGAGAACTTCCTTTACTGGGGGAGGAAAGCAAGCATTCAGATCCAGGAGATAGAGAGATCCACCCTAAAATCAATAAAAACCGTTCAACACCCCAATATTTAATGGTGAAACTTGCAAATTCCAAAGATAAAGAGAAGATCCATAAGGCAGCAAGAGACAAGAGATCCCTAACCTTCATGGGGAGAAGTATTAGGTTGACAGCAGACCTCTCCACAGAGACCTGGCATGCCAGAAAGGGCTGGCAGGATATATTCAGGGTCCCAAATGAGAAGAACATGCAGCCAAGAATACTTTATCCAGCAAAGCTCTCATTCAGAATAGAAGGAGAAATAAAGAGCTTCCAAGATAGGCAGAAACTGAGAGAACATGTGACCGTCAAGCCAGTTCTGCAAGAAATATTAAGGGGGACTCTGTAAAAGAAAGGGGAAGTCCAAGGAAACAAACCACAAAAACAGGGACTGAATAGGTATTATGATGACACTAAATTCATATCTTTCAATTGTAAATCTGAACGTGATTGGGCTTCATGATCCCATCGAAAGGCACAGGGTTTCAGACTGGATAGAAAAGCAAGACCTGTCTATTTGTTATCTATAAGACACTCATTTCAGATGTAAAGAAAACTACAGCCTGAAAATTAAAGGTTGTAGAACCATTTACCATTGAAATGGTCCTCAAAAGAAAGCAAGGGTAGCCATCCTAATATGAGATAAATTAAATTTATCCCAAAGATTGTAGTAAGAGATGAAAAGGGACACTTTATCATACTTAAAAGATCCATCCAACAAGAGAACCTAACAATCATGAAGATTTATGCCCCTAATGTAGGAGCTGCCACGTATATTAATCAATTAATAACCAAAGTTAAGACATACTTAGATAATAATAGACTTATACTGGGAGACTTGAACATGGCACTTTCTATAATTGACATAGCTTCTAAGCACAACATCTCCAAAGAAACAAGAGCTTTGAATGATACACTGGATGAGATGGACTTCACAGATATTTACAGAACTTTACATCCACATGCAACTGAATACACATTCTTTTCAAGTGCACATGGAACTTTCTCCAGAATAGACCACATACTGGGTCACAAATCAGGCCTTAACCGATATCGAAAGATTGGGATTGTCCCCTGCATATTTTCAGACAATAATGCTTTGAAACTAGAACTCAATCACAAGAAATTTGGAAGAAATTCAAGCACGTGGAGGTTAAAGAGCATCCTGCTAAAAGATGAAAGAGTCAGCTAGGAACCTAGAGAAGAATTATAAACATTCATGGAAACTAAGGAGACTGAAGATACAGCTGTTCAAAATCTTTGGGATACAGCAAAAGCAGTCCTGAGGGGGAAACATATCACAATACAAGCATCCATCAAAAATCTGGAAAGAACTCAAATAAAAAAGCTAACCTTACACATAAAGGAGCTAGAGAAAAAACAGCAAATAGATCCTACACCCAGCAGAAGAAGAGAGTTAATAAAGATTTAAGCAGAATTCAATGAAATGGAGATCAGAAGAACTGTAGAACAGATCAACAAAACCAAGAGTTGGTTCTTTGAAAGAATTAATAAGATAGGTAAACCATTAGACAGTCTTATTAAAAAGAAAAGACAAAAGACTCAAATTAATAAAATCATGAAGGAAAAAGGAGAGATCACAACCAATACCGAGGAAATACAAAATATTTTAAAAACGTATTATGAGAAGCTATACGCCAATAAATTAGGCAATCTGGAAGAAATGGACGCATTTCTGGAAAACCACAAACTACCACACTGGAACAAGAAGAAATAGAAAACCTGAACAAGCCAATAACCAGGGAGGAAATTGAAGCAGTCATCCAAAACCTCCCAAGACACAAAAGTGCAGAGCCAGATGGCTTCCCAGGGGAATTCTATCAAACGTTTAAAGAAGAAACCAGGGATCCCTGGGTGGCGCAGCGGTTTGGCGCCTGCCTTTGGCCCAGGGCGCGATTCTGGAGACCCGGGATCGAATCCCACGTCAGGCTCCCGGTGCATGGAGCCTGCTTCTCCCTCTGCCTATGTCTCTGCCTCTCTCTCCCTCTCTCTCTGTATGACTATCATAAATAAATTAAAAAAAAAATAAAGAAGAAACCATACCTATTCTACTAAAGCTGTTTAGAAAGATAGAAAAAGATGGAATACTACCAAACTCATTCTATGAGGCCAGCATCACCTTAATTCCAACACCAGACAAAGACCGCACCAAAAAGAAGAATTATAGACCAATATCCCTGATGAACTCAGATGCAAAAATTCTCAACAAGATACTAGCCAATAGGATCCAACAGTACATGAAGAAGATTATTCACCATGACCCAGTGGGATTTATCCCCAGGATGCAAGGCTGGTTCAACACTCATAAAGCAATCAATGTGATAGATCATATTACCAAGAGAAAAAAGAAGAACCATATGATACTCTCAATAGATGCAGAGAAAGCATTTGAAAAAATACAGCATCCATTCCTGATCAAAACTCCTCAGAGTGTAGGCATAGAGGGAACATTCCTCAACATCTTAAAAGCCATCTACGAAAAGCCCACAGCAAATATCATTCTCAATGGGGAAACACTGGGAGCCTTTCCCCTAAGATCAGGAACGAGACAGGGATGTCCACTCTCACCAATGCTATTCAACAAAGTACTAGAACTCCTAGCCTCAGCTATCAGACAACAAAAAGAAATAAAAGGCATTCGAATTGGCAAGGAAGAAGTCAAACTCTCCCTCTCCGGAGATGGCATGATACTGTAAATAGAAAACCCAAAAGACTACACACCAGGATTGCTAGAACTCATACAGCAATTCAGTAATGTGGCAGGATGCAAAATCAATGCCCAGAAATCAGTGGCCTTTCTATACACTAACAATGAGACTGAGGAAAGAGAAACTAAGGAGACAATCCCATTGACAATTGTACCCCAAAGCATAAGACCTAGAAATAAACCTAACCAAGGAGGTATAGGATCTTTATCCTAAAAACTACAGAACACTTCTAAAAGAAATTGAGGAAGACACAAAGAGATGGGAAAATATTCTATGCTCATGGATTGGAAAAATTAATATTGTGAAAATGTCAATGCTACCAACGGCAATTTACATGTTCAATGTAATTCCTATCAAAATACCATGGACTATCTTCATATAGCTGGAACAAATAATATTAAGATTTGTGTGGAATCAGAAAAGACCCCGAATAGCCAGGGGAATTTTATTTTATTTATTTTTAACCCTTTATTTTTTAATTATTTTTTAAATAATAAATTTATTTTTTATTGGTGTTCAATTTACCAACATACAGAATAACACCCAGTGCTCATCCTGTCAAGTGCCCCCCTCAGTGCCCGTCACCCATTCACCCCACCCCCCGCCTTCCTCCCCTTCCATCACCTAGCCAGGGGAATTTTAAAAAAGAAAACCATAGCTGGGGGCATCACAATGCCAGATTTCAAGTTGTACTACAAAGCTGTGGTCATCAAGACAGTGTGGTACTGGCACAAAAACAGACATAGATCAATGGAACAGAATAGAGAATCCAGAAGTGGATCCTCAACTTTATGGTCAACCAAACTCAAAGACAACGTACAGAGTGGGAGAAAATATTTGCAAATGACATATCAGATAAAGGGCTAATATCCAAGATCTATAAAGAACTTACTAAATTCAATAGCGAAGAAACAAACAATCATGAAATGGGCAAAAGACATGAATAGAAATTTCACAGAAGAAGACATAGACATGGCCAAAAAGTCATGAGAAATGCTCCGCATCACTGGCCATCAGGGAAATACAAATCAAAGCCACAATGAGATACCACCTTACTCCAGTGAGAATGGTGAAAAGTAACAAGAGAGGAAACCACAAATGTTGGAGAGGATGAGGAGAAGGTAGAACCCTCTTGCACTGTTGGTGGAAATGTAAACTGGTACAGCCACTTTGGAAAACTGTGTGGAGGTTCCTCAAAGTTAAAAATAGAACTGCCCTATGACCCAGCATTTGCACTGCTGGGGATTTACCTCAAAGGTACAGATGCAGTGAAATGCCAGAACACCTGCACCCCAATGTTTATAACAGCAATGTCCACAATAGCCAAACTGTGGAAGGAGCCTTGGTGTCCATGGAAAGGTGAATGGATCAAGAAGATGTGGTATATGTATACAATGGAGTATTTCTCCGCCATTGGAAACGACGAATACCCACTATTTGCTTCGACGTGGATGGAACTGGAGGGTATTATGGTGAGTGAAATAAGCCTTTCGGAAAAGGAGAATCATTACATGGTCTCATTCATTTGGGGAATATAAAAAATAGTGAAAGGGAATAAAGGGGAAAGGAGAGAAAATGAGTGAAAATATCAGTGAGTGTGAGAACATAAAAGACCCGTAACTCTGGGAAGTGAACAAGGGGTAGTGGAAAGGGAGGTGGGCGGGTGTTGGGGTGACTTGGTGACGGGCACTGAGGGGGGCACTTGATGAGGTCATCACTGGGTGATATACTATATGTTGGCAAATTGAACTTCAATGAAAATAAATTAAAAAAAAAAACCTTGGAGGTAAAAAATACACTACTAAAGAATGAATGGGCCAAACAGGAAATTAAGGTAGAAAAAAAATTTTTAATACATAGAAACTAATGTAAATGAAAACATGAGAGTCCAGAATCTTTGGGATGCAGCAAAAGTGTTCCTGACAGGGAAGCATATAGCATATACTGGCCACCTCAATAAATAAGAAAAATCCCATATATACAACCTACGCTTGCACCTAGAGGAATTAGAAAAAGAAAAACAAGTGAAGCCTAAAGCTAGCAGAAAATGGGAAATAGTAAAGATTTGAGCAGAAATAAATGATATAGAAACTAAAAATTTTCCATAGAATAAATCAATGAAACCAGGAGCTGGTTCACTGAAAAAAATCATAAAATATACAAACGCCTAGCCAGACTTATCAAAAAGAAAAAGGAAAGGAGTCAAATAAGTAAAATCATAAATGAGAGAGGATAAATAACCACCAACACCGCAGAAATAGACGAGAATGTTATGAAAAGTTATATCCAACAAATCAGGAAATCTGAAAGAAATGGAAACATTCCTAGAAACGTGTAAACTAACAAAATTGAAACAAGAAGAAATAGAAAACTTGAACAGACTACTAACCAGCAGATAAATAAAATAAGTAATCAAAAATCTCTGAAAAAACAAGAGTCAAGGGCCAGATGACTTCTAAGGGGAATTCTATCAAATATATTTTTAAAGATTTTATTTATTTATTCATGAGACACACACACACACACACAGAGAGAGAGAGAGAGAGAGGCAGAGACTCAGGTAGAGGGAGAAGCAGGCTCCATGCAGGAAGCCCAATGTAGGACTCAATCCCAGGACTCCGGGATCACACCCTGAGCCAAAGGCAAATGCTTAACCGCTGAACTACCCAGGTGTTCCCCTACCAAACATTTAAAGAAGAATTAGGGATCCCTGGGTGGCGCAGCGGTTTGGCGCCTGCCTTTGGCCCAGGGCGCGATCCTGGAGGCCTGGGATCAAGTCCCACATCGGGCTCCGGGTGCATGGAGCCTGCTTCTCCCTCTGCCTATGTCTCTGCCTCTCTCTCTCTCTCTCTCTCTCTCTCTCTGTGACTATCATAAATAAATAAAAAAAAATTAAAAAAAATAAAGAAGAATTAATACTTATTATTCTCAAAATGTTTCATAAAATAGAAATGGAAGGAAAACTTCCAAATTCATTCCCTAGGCTAGCATTACCCAGATTCCAAAAACAAAGACTTCATTAAAAAAGAGTTGCAAGCCAATATCCCTTATGAATTGCATACAAAAATTCTCAACACAATACAACAAATTGAATCCAATAGCACATTAAAAGAATTATTCACCACGATCAAGTGATATTTATTCCTGGGTTGCAGGGGTGGTTCAATATCCACAAATCAATCAACGTGATACACCACATTAATAAAAGAAAGGATAAGGACCATTTGATCCTCTCAGTAGATGCAGAAAAAACATTTGACAATGTAGAACATACATTCATGATAAAAACCATCAACAAAATAGGGACAGAGGGAACATACTTCAACTTCATAAAGGCTATATACAAAAAACCCACAACTAATATCATTTTCAATGGAGAAAAAGTGAGAGCTCTTCCTCTATGGTCAGGAACAAGACAGGGATGTCTACTCCTACCACTGTTATTTAACATTGTACCGGAAGTCCTAGCCTCAGCAATCAGAAAACAAAAGGAAATAAGAGGCATCCCAAGTGGCAAGGGAGAAGTCAATCTTTCACTATTTGCAGATTCCATGATACTCTAGAGCTGATTCATGAATTCAGTCAAATTACAGGATAAAAATCAATGTACAGTAATCTGTTGCATTTCTATATATGAAAAATGAAGCAACAAAAAGAGAAATCAAAGAATCAGTCCCATTTACAATTGTACCATAAACCACAAGATACCTTGGAAAAAACCTAGCCAAAAAGATAAAAGAACTGTGCTCTAAAAAACCGAAACACTTATGAAAGAAATTGAACATGACAAAAAGAAATGGAAAAACACCCATGCTCTTAGATTGGAAGAACAAATATTGTTAAAATGTCTATACTATCCAAATCAATCTACACATGTAATGTAATCCCTATAAAAATATGGCCAGCATTTTTCACGAGCTAGAACAAACAATCCTAAAATGTGTATAGAACCACAAAAGACCCCAAATAGCCAAAGCAATCTTAAAAAGGAGAAGCAGAGGTATAGGCATCACAATTCTGGACTTCAAGTTATGTTGCAAAGCTTAGTGGTCAAGTCAGAATGGTACTAGTACAAAAACAGACACATAGATCAATGGAACAGAATAGAAAACCCAGAAATGGACACACAACTATATGATTAACCATTCAAAAAATCATGAAAGAGTATCCAGTGAGAAAAAGACAGTTTCTTCAACAAATGGTGTTGCAAAAACTAGACAGTAACATGCAGGAGAATGAAACTGGACCACTTTCCTACACCATACACAGATAAAAAAACTAAAAATGAATTAAAGACCTTATTGTAAGTCCTGACATAATTATAATCCTAGAAAAGAGTGCAGGCAGTAATGTGTTTGACATCTGTTCTAGCGACTTCTTTCTAGATAGGTCCTCTGAGCCCTCTTTTGAGGAAACAAAAGTAAAAATAAACTATTTGGACTCCATCAAAATAAAAAGCCTCTCTATAGCAAATGAAATAATTGAGAAAACTAAAAGGCAACCTACATAAAGGGAGAAGAAATTTCCAAATGACATATTGGATAAAGGGTTAATATCCAAATTCTATGAAGAACTGCTAAAACTCAACACACAAAAACTAAATAATCCAGTTTAAGAAATTGGCAGAAAACATGAATAGCCATTATTCCAAAGAAGACATACAGATGGACACGGACACATAAAAAGATGCTCAACATCACTCATCATCAGGGAGATACAAATCAAAACTACAATGAGATATCACCTCACACTTATCAGAATGACTAAAATTAACAACATGGGAAACAGATGTTGGTGAAGACGTGGAGCAAGGGGAGCACTCTTACACTGTTGGTGGGAGTAAAAACTGGTGCAGCCACTCTGGAAAACAGTATAGATGTTTTTCAAAAAGTTAAAATTAGAACTACACTATGATCCAGCAATTGCAATACTCCCTATTTACTCAATAGTGCTGAGAGGGAAATTTACACCACTAAATACATACTTTAGTAAAGAAGAAAGTTCTGAAGTCTATAAATTTATACCTTAAGAAACTAGAATAACCCACCCTTCCATACCACTTCCATGGCCACAGCCAGACTTAGTGACCTGACTCCCTGTGCCACTTTTCCAGCCACTGTCAAACCCATCTAGCAGGTGAGCACAGCCTACTGAGGTAATGTCTCTTGTGTGCTTAGCTCTATTGGCCAAGGTAGATTTCATTTCTGGGACCCGATGTGTCTAAAACAATAAAAAAGGTAGCTCAAGAGACAACAAAACCTAGGGCAAACTTAAAAGATAGCGCTCATTGTCTACAGAAACCTATGCCTTCAAGACTGGAAGAGATAGATGTTTCACCTAATACATAGAAACAAACACAGAGAGCCATGTAAAATAAAGAGCATGAAATACATTCCAAACAAAAGAACAAGAAAACAACACTGGAGAAAAACCGTAATGGAATGGAGATAAGTAATTTATCTGGTAAAGAATTAAAGTAATAGTCATAAAAATGCTCACTGACCTTAGGAGAAGAATGGCTGAACACTGTGAAAATCCAATAAAGAGATAGGAAACATAAAAAAAAAAAACTGAAGTCAGACAGTTGAAGGTTAAAGTAACTAAACAAACAAACAAACAAACAAAAAATGCACTACAGTGATTTAGAAGTGGCTTAGATGGAATAAAAGAAAGAATTAGTGAGAAAAGGTAGTGGAACTCACCCAAACAGGGCAACAAAAATCGAAGGCAAAAAATGAAAATAGCTTAAATGACGCAAGTGAGAACATCGTGCAGAATAACATTTGCATTTTTGAAGTCTCAGGAGGAAAAAGAGAGAGAAAAAAGAAAACGTATTTGAAGAAATCATAACTGAAAGTTTCTCTAGCCTGGAGAAGAAAACGGAAACTTAGATCCAGGAAGTCTAGAGATTTTAAAATAAGATGAACCCAAAGAGACCCAAACCAAAACACATTATAATTAAACTGTCAAAAGTTAAAGATTAAGACAGAATATTGAAAGAAGCAAGAGGAAACAACTTGTTACATAAAAGGGTACCCCCATGAGATTCTTAACCAAAAACTTCTCAGGCCAGGATGTAGTGGCATGATATACTCAAAGTGTTGGGGTGGGGGTGGGGGGGACTTCAATCCAAGAATACTTTACCTGACAAGATTCTCATTAAGAATTGAAGGAGAGGGATCTCTAGGTGGCGCAGCGGTTTGGCGCCTGCCTTTGGCCCAGGGTGTGATCCTGGAGACCCCGGATTGAATCCCACATCGGGCTCCCGGTGCATGGAGCCTGCTTCTCCCTCTGCCTGTCTCTCTGTCTCTGTCTCTCTCTCTCTCTCTATCATAAATACATTTTTTTAAAAAAAAGTATAAAAAAAAGAATTGAAGGAGATAATGAGTTTCCCAAAAAAACATAAGCTGAAGGAATTCACCACCGTTAAACTGGCCCGATAAGAAATATTAAAGAGACTGCTTTAACCTGAAAAGAAAACACACTAGTTAGCAACAAGAAAATGTATGAAAGTAAAAATTTCACAAATAAAGATAAATGTATAGTAAAGGAAGTGAATTAAACATTTAATAAAGCTAGTGTGAAAGTTTAAAAGACAAAAGTTGTAAAAATAAGTAAAACTATATAAATCCTCAACCAAGTATAAGCATACCAAAGTCAGCAATACATTGAAAGCATGATGCACCAATATCAAGTGGGATTTATTCCAGGGATGCAACAGAGTTCAAAATCTGCAAATCAATCAACATGATATATCTCATTAACAACGTGAGAAATAAAAACCATATAATGAATTCAATAAATGTAGAAAAGGCATTTGACAAAATTCAACATGCACTTAAGATAAAAACTCTCAATAGAGTGAGTATAGAAGGAACATACCTCAACATAATTAACGCCATAAATCAAGCTTGCAGCTAACATCATACTCAATGGTGAAGAGCTGAAAGCTTTTATTTTAAGATCTGGAGCAATATAAGGATGCACAGTCTCACTACTTTTATTCAACATAGAAATGGAAGTCTTTTAAATATTTATTTATTTAGTTAGTTAGTTAGTTAGTTATTCATGAGAGACACAGAGAGAGGCAGAGACACAGGCAGAGGGAGAAGCAGGCTCTATGCAGGGATTCCGATGTGGGACTCGATCCAGGGACTCTAGGATCATGCCCTAGGCTGAAGGCAGCTGCAAAACCTCTGAGCCACCCAGGGACCTCCTGGAAATGTAAGTCTTAGCCAGAGCAATTAGGTAGGAAAAAGAAAAAAGGTAGCCATATTGGAAAGGAGGAAGTAAAATTGTCACTATTGGCAGGCCACATGATTTTATTTATTTTTTAAAGATTTTATTCATTTATTCATGAGAAATGCAGAGAGAGGCAGAGACATGGAAGGAGAAGTAGAATCCCTGTAGGGAGCCCAATGTGGGACTCAATCCCAGGACCCCAGGATCACGCCCTGATTCAAAGGCAGATACTCAACCACTGAGCCACCCAGGTGCCCTGACTACATAATTTTATATATAGAAAACCCTAAAGACTCCTACAAAAAACCCGGAACCAATGAGTTCAGTAAAGTTGCAGTGTGTCAGTATACAAATATATGTTGTGTACTTATATATTAACAATGAATTATCAGAAAAGGTAGTAAGAAAATAATCTGATTTACCAATTGTACCAAATTCAATAAAATACCAAGAAATAAATTTAACCAAGGAGAGTAAGAGCCTCCACACTGAAAAATATAGGACAGTAATTAAAGAAATTGAAAAAGACGCAAATAAATGGAAAGATTTTCCACTATCAAAGATAGAAAAAAATCACCGTTGCTCAGATATCCATATTACCCAAAGCAATCTACAGATCCAGTGCAATATCTAAAAAAAACTGCAATAAAATTTTTCACAAAAATGGGACAACCAATCCTAAAATATGTGTGGAACTACAAAAGGTCCTGAACAACAAAAGCAATCTTGAGAAAAACTAAGAAGGCTAGAGTCATTACATTCATGGATTTCAAACTATATTACAAAGTTATAATAATCTAAACAACATAATATTGGCATAAAAATAGACATACGGATCAATGAAAAAAACAGAGAGTTCAGAAATACCCACGCATATATGGTCAATTAACTTAAAATAAAGGAAGCAAGAATATACAATGGGAAAACAATAGTCTCTTCAATAAATGGTGTTGGGAAAACTGGTTAGCTACATAGAAAGGAATCAAACTGGACCAATATTTTGTTTACTTAAAAATTATTTATAATTTTTTTTTATTTATTTCAGAGAGACAGAACATGAGAGGGACAGAGAGGAGCATAGGGAGAGAGAAGCAGACACCCTGCTGAGCAGGGAGCCCAACACGGGCTCCATCTGAAGACTCTAAGATCATGACATGAGCCAACTGCAGACAATTAAACGACTGAGACACCCAGGTACCCTGGACCAATATCTTATACCAAACACAAAAATTACATCAAAATAAGAGTTGAAATGTATTTGGATATGAATTCTGAGAAATAACAAGGGAATTAGAATCCATAGAGCTTTTTGACTAATTGGATATGAGAGATATAGAAGAATCAGGATTCCAGTATGAGTCCCAAATTTCAGGATAAGATGTGGAAATGCATGCATTGAGCTTAAAAAACAGCGAGAGGAGGGATGATGGTGTTTAATTTGAGGAGTTGAGTTTGAAGAGCCAATGGGACATTCAGATGGAACTGACTGGTTAGAGGGAGATCTGACCGGAGATATACATCTTATAGCTGTTTCTTTAGGTTTAATTGAGCTGTTCAAAGGAAACTCTGAAGAATTCAAAGACACAAAGATCAGTTCACAAAGAACTATTTATGAAGAGGCAAAAAGGCAGAAAAAGTGAGTGTGTGTGTGTGTGTGTGTGAGAGAGAGAGAGAGAGAGAGAGAGGAGAGAGAAAGGTGAATAGTGTCCAATCCCCTGGGTTGAGTACATTAAGCCCACAAATATCGAGAGGTCACTGACAACCATAGCAAGAGCAGGCTTAGTGGAATGGTGAGGGCAGAAGTCAGATGGCAGTGGGTTGAGAAGGGAGTGGGGGTTAAAGAAGAGATGGCAATGACCATAGGAAGTTCTTCTAAAGAGTTGAAGCTAGAAAGAGACAGGAGGTCCAGGGACTTTTTAAAATTGTGGTGAAATACACATGACAGAGAAGTTGACCCCCTTAACCATTTCTAAGTATACAGTTCAAGAGTGTTAAGTGTATCCACACCGCCGTGCAACAGAACTAGTTCTTCTTGCAAAACTGAAAGGCTGCACCCATTAAACAACAACTTCCATTTTTCCCTCCCCCCAGTCCCTGGCAACCACCATACTACTTTCTGTTTCTATGAATTTGACTACTTTAGATACCTCATACAAGGGCAGTCATATAGTATTTGTCTTTTTGTGACTGGCTAATTCCACTTAGTAGAATGTCCTCAAGGTTCATCCGGACCAGGAATTGAGGTTCTCACAAGATTGGAAAAGCCAATTGCTCTGTACCCGCAAACAGCAGCAGATCAAACTGTCATCCAGGGCCTTTCCCATTGCCAGGCCAGGCAGAGCTATCAAAATAAGCATTGGCCTTTGCACTCACACCGATTGTTTCAGATGGACTCAAGGTAGCTGGTTACTAAAATAAGAGAAAGAAGGATGGGCCAGGAACATAAAAGGAGAGAGTTGGTGGACTTTAAGAACTATATTGAAGAAAGACCTTTGGGTGTGGGGTAAGAAACATGGAGATGGAAGTTCACCTGGGATGATTCTTTCTCTTTTCTGGAAGGGCACCACTGAGTTGACCTTCAGCTTCCTTCGAAGACAGGTAATATGGACATGCCATGGATGGATCCAAAGGTGTCACCAGTCCTGACTAAGGTGCTGAGGTATCTGTAGTGCCAGGGATAACAGGGGTGTGGAGAAAATGAAAGCTGTAATTGCTGGAGCTAGGGTACCATGGGGTAGAAGAAGGCATCTGACGTTACACGTCAATGGAAGCAACTTCCATTATCAAATATGTTTGTCATTGGCAAGGCAGTTGGGTGAGTGCCGCTAGTTGCAGTTGGTAAAGCCATGTAGATACTCCTTAAAAATATGGATCACATGGTCATGGTGGCTGTCAGACTACATGGGGAGACAAACTTGAAGGACCTTGAAACTGGTCATTAAAAGTTGAGAGGAAAAATAGGACTATGGTCAGAAACCATTTAAGTTAGTCTGCTATGAAAATATAAAATCTGGATAATAAAAGTGTTTCCTGTAATATTCCTGTAAATTATGTGGTTCATAAAACCTACCGGGGCTGACTTGCGTCATCTTATAGTAAGTGTGCTTCATGCCAAGATAGGATGTTAGAGATGGCATCTTGAGTGATTGTGTCCACGGGGTGTGTTCTATGGCCAGGAGGGAGTGCAACCATGACCCCAGGATGCTATTCCAGATTGGAACTTGTCCCAGAAACCTTGCTGTAAGACCACCTCAAAATACATAAACCAAAAATTGAAAGAATTACAAGCATAAACGGACAAATCCAGTAAAATGGTGGGATATTTTAACACGTCTCTCAGCAATTGACTGCTCAAACAGCCTACTACCTAATAAGAATTTAGAAGTTTTGAACATGTGAACAAACTTGACTTAGTGGATAAATCCCGAACCCTAAACCCAACAATTACATAGTACCTGTCACTGGCAAGCATCTATGCAACATGCATAATAAATGTATTATTGGTGGCACCTGGGTGGCTCAGTCTGTTAAGCGTCTGACTTTGGCTCAGGTCATGATCTCAGGTTCCTAGGATTGAGCCCTACATCAGGCTCTGCCCTCAGCGGGGAGCCTGCTTCTCTCTCTCTCTCCCTCTGCCCCCCGCCCCTGCTCATGTGCATTCTCTTTCTCTCTCTCAAATAAATAAAATCATAAATAAATAAATAAATAAATAAATAAATAAATAAATAACAAAGTGCTTTTCAAAAAAAAGAAGTAAGAAAGAATCCAATTCATGCACACAGGCTGGAAGCCATAAATGGTATGAGGTAGAGTGTCCTGGGGCAATGAGGTCAGTGAGATATGAAACATGAATCCAGCAGCTAAATAGGCAGATAGTATTGTAGGGTGTAGTTCTCATGGACTGTTTGGCTATTGGACTATAGGACAGGAAAGCAAATTTGATTGGCCTTGAAACTTGTGACTAAAAGTTGAGAGGGGAATAAAAAGCTGGGGTCGTGGTCAGAAACCATCTGAGAGAGTGTGTTCCGTGAAAACTGAAAACCTGATTTACAAAATGTAACAGGGGCCAGGTAGAAGAGATGGCTGGTGCCATCTTGCTGAAGCTGTTGCGTGTGAATGTGGTGATCATATTCCAGGACTGTTTTGTGGTCAGGAGGACATACAATGGCCCCTTAAGATGCCATCCTGGCCATCTGACACAGTTGTTATAGGAGGTAACACAATGCACTGCATTCCTTTTGACATAGAGACTCACAAGTCCCTGAAAATCTTGCTCTGTCTTGGGATACAGTGGCCAGGAAGGGTTGACATCATGACATTGACACCACCCTCACTGAAGGAAAGGTATGGGCATTCACTAGTCTCCATAAGTCCCTCTCAGCTTTGTGTCATGTCCACAGTCTCACCTCCATCCCACCCCATTACCATCAAAAGTAGCTCTAGTGTTCCCAGGGGTGCTGTGATAAGATAGTGCTGCCAGGCTGGCCATGGACTCCAGCTACTGCTCTTTTGTCACAGATTTGCTTCTCAGGAAGGAAAACTCAAGAAACACCACTTAATATCCATAATGCCAACTAGTGATAAGCTTAGACCTTGAATCGAGTCTTAATTCTTCCATCTATTGTTTTTGTACAGGGTCTGTCTCCCTCTTCACCCCCTGCCTGTCTCCTTCCCTCCCTCTTTCTCTTTTTCAAATAGTGAAAAGAAAAATACTCAACTTGAAGAGTTATTCTGAGATTGATGTAGTGTGAAACCTAATTTAGAAAAGCGGCTCAGTGTATGAAAACTTTGCTTTTATTTGTGATTCAACAATAGCTGTAGAAAGAAAGGAGGAGCTGCTCCCTGCTGCCACCTGCAGCACAACTTAAAGTCAGAAGGCCTGCATCATTCCTGAGTACTATACCAGGGACCATGAGACAATTCAGGGCCCTTGTCCAGAAAAAAAAAAAAAAAAAAAACAATCAAAAACAAACCCCTGACAAATTGAAAGTGAAACCGACACATCAACAAATGTTTAATCGTTCTACCCTAAAGAAACTCTGGTTAACTTGATTGAGTTATGAGTCTGTTTCGCAGTGGTTGACCAACCACCTATGAGACTAACTAAGACTGGAACTTAATCGGGAAGAATTCTTGCAGCCGTGTGGAAGAGGCCAAAAGGGACCGAAAGTAACCTCTGTGACGACAAACCCAAGATCTCTCCCATTCATCATGTTTATGTCACCATTTTCTGAACATGTGTCTCATGAAGGGGCGTGATTCCCAAATGCACATGCTCAGAAAGGAGGACACCCCCCCCCTTTGTCCCTATGTGCAATCAGCATATTCCATTCAACCCTACATACCCCTTGACATCCTGACCCCTTATCCTTAAATACACCCAACGCCAACCCTTCGGGGAGGTGGATTTGAGAAATGTTCTCTTGTCTCCTTGCTTGAAATGGCCCTTGTCTGAAAACAAAAGTGGCAATGTCTTGTAAATGAATGGGACCTGCAGAATATGGGATGGGTCCTGTCAACAGAATTCACCAATAAAATCTGCTATCTCTAGGGCAACTGGTGGGCAAAGTTGGCCCTTCAAACCTATGCATAGTTAGGAAGTATGTAGGTCTGGAGTAGCAACACTTCTCCTGGGTAGGTTTTGGGAATTCAGAACTTCTAATACCTTGAGAGACAGATAGGAGAGTCCAGCAAGTCATAGTAGAAGGTGTCCATTCCTAAAAGGAAGGACTTTCATGTTCATGCTCTTTCACTCCTCGTGTCTAATGTCCCTGGTGTGCCTGGGGATTGTGTTACATACAGTATGATAGGCAGGCCCCCACCCCCACCCCACCCATAAAGCAAACCTGAGACTAAGAAGAGGGGGCTCCCATTATAGGGCTGGATGTTATTTTGCCATCCTGCCTAAGATATATTCTTATCTGAGTGTACAGACCCTGGTTTATATTGCAAAGTGTGTTTGCAGATTTTTTTTAAAGATTTTATTTATTTATTCATGAGACACACACACACACACACAGAGAGAGAGAGAGAGAGAGAGAGAGGCAGAGACACAGGCAGAGGGAGAAGCAAACTCCATGCAGGGAGCCTGATGCGGGACTCGATCCCCAGACTCCAGGATCACGCTCTGGGCTGAAGGCAGGCGCTAAACCACTGAGCCACCCAGGGATCCCCATGTGTCTTTGCAAGTATTATAAGAGCCTCCCTTTTTGGTACTCCACCTTCAATGTGGCATTATCTCTTTACCCACAGTGAGGTTCACATTCCATTTAGTTTATATTTTATCTCCTCCTTGTGTTCCTAATTTTTTACATGCAGTAAGTATATACCTCATGAAATTTTCCATTCAATCTCCAGTATTGGTTGAGAGCCTACTCAGAGGTGTGCCCATATGTGGCTAAGCCCTAGGTATATAATAGTGACAAGGCACCCATCCTAGTGAGAGGTATTGTTACATTAAGACTGATCATTAAAAATAAGATAGTAGTAATTGAATGACAGAGATTACAAGGAATAAATACAGTGGCTGACATATATTAGAGAAGTTCCACGATTTTTTGTTGCATGAATGGATTGATAAAAATACACCCAGGGCGTTATGGGAAGATGGAGAGGGGCTCTAAGCTATCCTTAGGGGATGGTGGAATCTGTACAACTGAAGAGAACACATTCTGGGCTAAAGTTGGAAGCTTCTGATGCCTTAAGTTTCCAAGAAAATTCTGGGAGTATTGATTTAATATTGTTCATGAGTAAGGGTAAGGAAATAATCATTCTGTGAACTGCTGAGTCTGGATCACATGGGCCTCCGACTGCTCCATGCCAGTCAGTGTGGTGTGTGTGTGTGGTGTGTGTGTGTGTGTGTGTGTGTGTGTGTCTGTCTGTGTGTCTGTCTGTCTGTCTGTGAGTAGATGTTTAAGAGAGAAGGTGCCTCCCTAGGTACAGCAGGGGTAGTTCAAAGTGATTTGAAATCAGGCCAGATTTAAAATCACCTCCTCCTTGGAAATTACCAACCTTATTCTCCTCTTCAGCCTCAGGGCCATGATGCTTTATGAATAAAGTAAAGTATGTCATCTTTTAATTCAGAGGCACCTGAATTTTATGATCTGTGTGACCTTAGGTAGGTTTCTAAGGCTCATGGAGCCTTGGTTTCCTCACTTCGAAAGTGAAGGTTATAGTCGCGCTTGCCTCACTTGGTTGTTTTAATGATGGAGTTATATAATGAGTGAACATATGAGCTCTTAGAACAAAGCCTGGAGCCTAATAAATGCTCAGTAAATTCTATATCATTCAGGATGCCATGGACTTTCCAGACATAGCTCAGACCAAGGCTCTGAAAAAAAAATTTTTTTTTTCTGCAAACGTTCCTTTGCTCCGCATCTGCTACGGAAGAGGGAGGCTCGGGGCAATGAAGGGGAGAAATAGGCATAAGTTAGCCATGGTACTTGGGGGTCCAGCTGCAACTTCCTGGTGCTAGGGTGAACTAGGGCTGTCACACTGGTTGGGCATAGACCCCAAAAAACAGCAAGTTTTCTGTCTTGCTGCAGTGGGTCATAAATTTTCCTCAGCAGAAGCTCTGAGAGCTTCACTAAGCAAGCGCAATACCAGAAACTTATCATCAGGACTTTGGGCTTTAGTGGCAGCAGCCCTGGGTTTCAAGAAGAGAAATGAACTAAGCCCGTGGCCGGTCTCTATACATAGTCTCTTATTTGTCTTTCCCTTCTTTCCTTACTTTGTCTTTATTCTGTGTGTGTGTCTCTGTTTCTCTCTCTCTCCCTCCCTCTCTCTACTCCTCTTCCTCTGCTCCTTCTCTTTTTTTTAAGATTTTATTTATTTATTCATGAGAGACACGCAGAGAGAGATAGAGACATAGGCAGAAGGAGAAGCAGGCTCCCTCTGGGGAGCGTGATGCAGGACTCGGATCCCAGGACTCTGGGATCACGCCTTGAGCCAAAGGCAGACACTCAACCACTGAGCCACCCAGGAGTCCCTCCTCTGCTCCTTTTTTCCTTTTCTGCTTTCTCATAATCACAGAACATTTTTAATAGAAACATAAAACAGTTTTTAATGTTATTAACACTTGATAATCCAAGCCCCATCTACAAAGTTTCTCAGCTAGAAATGTGGAAGATTTTCTTTCGGTTGTGTGTGTGTGTGTGTTTTCCTAAATGATCAGAACAATTTGGTCATTTAGGACTTGGATCAATTCTTTAATCACAGCACTCTTAAGCCTCCCCCACGCCCATATTTCCGATCTCCTCTGTCATTTCATTCCATTCCATTCCATTCCATTGTATTCTATTCTCGGGTGAAGATACGGAATCATATGTCCGGATATGCCATCGAGCCTGTCCATCCATGCCTAAGCCTGGTGATAACCTTGGTGGCCATCACATACCCCAGCTGGGACTGCTGAATATGTTGATTCAGAGCTCACTAGGAGTTCTGGAGCATCCAGAGAAAAAGGCAGGGATGAGATTGGCGATGAGCCTCTTCTGCTGACCTGGTGTTAACCCTGTTTTTATTCAGCCGCATCTACAAAAGAATCCAGGGCACTGGACCCAGGTATCAGATCTCTCTGAGAGTGGCTCCTGTGGTGCTTGGTGGCACAGGGGCATCCTTTGGTCTGACCACAGGCCCACCAGTTGCACATGGTGGTCACCCACCATGAAAGGAAGCCATTTGGCCTGTGCTGAGTGATTTGCACTGCTTCATCACTCTTATTATGGAAACAACTCTTCTGGTTTTTACTCTCAGCCCCTCATTGGATTCATATCCAGTCCCATAGGAACTGGGCCAGGGGACCAACCTGGGTAAGGGATATCACCACTCCCCTCACACAGCCACAGTGCTGTTAGTGGGCCATGCTGGGCTTCCTGGTTCTTTCTTCCTTAGGATTTCATTTCCTAGTCCTTTTCCATCCCTAAATCAAATAGTCCTCTGATAGAAAAGAAATGGTATTTCACTGTGACTAATTATTTTAATTGCCTAACCAAGAAACAGACTCTTAACTCTAGAGAACAAACTGATGGTTACCAGAAGGAAGGTGGGGGGTGGGGTGGGGGTATGGGTTAAATAGGCGATGGGGATTAAGGAGCGCACTTGTGATGAGCACTGGGTGTTGATGTATGGAAGTGTTGAACCACAATACTGGACACCCGAAACTAATATTACACTGCATGTTCACTAACCGGAATTTAAATAAATAAAAAAAAATATATATATATATATATATATTTTATTGCCTGACTAATGTTGGGGCTAAGCATCTTTTTCCATCTTTTTCCATGAAGGATGGGGGTAAGTGGGTAGGGGGAAGGAAGATCATTTTTGCAGATCATCACACATGCTCCCAGACACAGCAATGTCTGGGATGCAGCAAGGGACACCACTGGATCTCATGGTAGTGGGTTATGTGCTATATTATCTTACTCCCATAGGAAAGAGACCCATGGGGAGTAAATTAAGAACTAAGAGTGACTATACATTGGTTGTGGAATTATGGTGTTTTTTTTTTTTAATTCATCCTGGTAACTTTCCCCAATTTCCAAATTTTCCCTGGTGAGGATGTCAAGTCCATATGGTGGGTTAAACACAAGAACAAGATCTGGAAGGAAGGGCTGGCAGTGCCGGTCAGAGAAGACTGAGTGAACTGGCTCCAGAGGCATTGCCTAAGGCCATTCCCTGAGGTGGAAGGAAGCAAAAGAGAGAAACCTTCTGGGCCTTGACCCTGAACCTTCCGGTAATAAATAACTCATGACCCTCAAACTATTTGTGCCCCATTGGCTTTCCTGTGCACCTCCAAATTGATGAAATCCCATACCACAGATTTCCAGAGGCCTGGATTTCCAAGGATTCAGTCGTTAGAATGTTTAGACCTAACCAGGGCACTTCCCACGTGGCTCTGGGGATCAGTCCTCTAGGCAGGATCCTTCTAGGTAAAGAAGGCTTTGGCGATACCACATTGCCACTGAAAGTCTAGCCTCTCTTGTATTGCGTATTCCATTTCCCCATCTTGGGCTAGCAGTGCAGGCTGTGGGAAATTATCCAAGTAGGGAGGGGACGATCATACTGGATAAGCTGGGGGAGGGAGCCTTGGAAGTTTGGTGGATTCACATGGATGGAGAAAGCCAGAGATAAATGACCACAAGGGTGATGAGTGTTGTTTTGTAGAAAGGCCCCAGTAAATGGACTCAGATCTTCTTTTTCTGGCAGGCAATATGTATACACTAAGATAGAAGGTAGCTGTCATCACGGATCTAATGGTCTCAGTGGTGGCTGGTGACTCTATTTCTTCTCAGAGGGTGAGCTGTAGGACAAGAATTTAGTACTGACCAGACAGGTACACCAGCAATGCTATTGGTGGAAAGAGTAGCAAAATACATAGCATTTGGGGATATGATCAACAGATGTGCTTTATTCAAATGTTGGCATGCACAAGGGGCAAGCAGACTTGGAGACTTGCCATCAAAAGCTGGGTTTAAAAAAAAAAGTCTGTGGCTGCGGCATGTATCATGTGGCACAATCACCCCAGAAACAGAAGATTTTATTAAAAGTATAAGCTGATTCCAGTTTGAGTAGGGCAGAGTGAGTGAAGGGGAGAGGAAGCCCCGGAGAGTTAGCCAGAAATTAAATCTGGTATTCTTTACAGGCCGAGAACTGGGCTTCCTTTTTTTTTTTTTATAATAAATTTCTTTTTATTGGTGTTCAATTTACCAACATACAGAATAACACCCAGTGCTCATCCCGTCAAGTGCCCCCCTCAGTGCCCGTCACCCATTCACCCCCACCCCCCGCCCTCCTCCCCTTCCACCACCCCTAGTTGGTTTCCCAGAGTTAGGAGTCTTTATGTTCTGTCTCCCTTTCTGATATTTCCCACACATTTCTTCTCCCTTCCCTTATATTCCCTTTCACTATTATTTATATTCCCCAAATGAATGAGAACATATAATGTTTGTCCTTCTCTGATTGACTTACTTCACTCAGCATAATACCCTCCAGTTCCATCCATGTTGAAGCAAATGGTGGGTATTTGTCGTTTCTAATGGCTGAGTAATATTCCATTGTATACATAAACCACATCTTCTTTATCCATTCATCTTTCGATGGACACCGAGGCTCCTTCCACAGTTTGGCTATTGTGGACACTGCTGCTATAAACATCGGGGTGCAGGTGTCCCTGCATTTCATTGCATCTGTATCTTGGGGGTAAATCCCCAATAGTGCAATTGCTGGGTCGTAGGGAAGGTCTATTTTTAACTCTTTGAGGAACCTCCACACAGTTTTCCAGAGTGGCTGCACCAGTTCACATTCCCACCAACAGTGCAGGAGGGTTCCCTTTTCTCCGCATCCTCTCCAACATTTGTGGTTTCCTGCCTTGTTAATTTTCCCCATTCTCACTGGTGTGAGGTGGTATCTCATTGTGGTTTGGATTTGTATTTCCCTGATGGCCAGTGATGCAGAGCATTTTCTCATGTGCATGTTGGCCATGTCTATGTCTTGCTCTGTGAGATTTCTCTTCATGTCTTTTGCCCATTTCATGATTGGATTGTTCGTTTCTTTGCTGTTGAGTTTAAGAAGTTCTTTATAGATCTTGGAAACTAGCCCTTTATGTGGTACGTCATTTGCAAATATCTTCTCCCATTCTGTAGGTTGTCTTTTAGTTTTGTTGACTGTATCTTTTGCTGTGCAAAAGCTTCTTATCTTGATGAAGTCCCAATAGTCCATTTTTGCTTTTGTTTCTTTTGCCTTCGTGGATGTATCTTGCAAGAAGTTACTGTGGCCGAGTTCAAAAAGGGTGTTGCCTGTGTTCTCCTCTGGGATTTTGATGGAATCTTGTCTCACATTTAGATCTTTCATCCATTTTGAGTTTATCTTTGTGTATGGTGAAAGAGAGTGGTCTAGTTTCATTCTTCTGCATGTGGATGTCCAATTTGCCCAGCACCATTTATTGAAGAGACTGTCTTTCTTCCAATGGATAGTCTTTCCTCCTTTATCGAACATTAGTTGGCCATAAAGTTCAGGGTCCACTTCTGGGTTCTCTCTTCTGTTCCATTGATCTATGTGTCTGTTTTTGTGCCAGTACCACACTGTCTTGATGACCACAGGTTTGTAGTACAACCTGAAATCTGGCATTGTGATGCCCCCAGCTATGGTTTTCTTTTTTAAAATTCCCCTGGCTATTCGGGGTCTTTTGTGATTCCACACAAATCTTAAAATAATTTGTTCTAACTCTCTGAAGAAAGTCCATGGTATTTTGATAGGGATTGCATTAAGCGTGTATATTGCCCTGGGTAACATTGACATTTTCACAATATTAATTCTTCCAGTCCATGAGCATGGAATATTTTTCCATCTCTTTGTGTCTTCCTCAATTTCTTTCAGAAGTGTTCTGTAGTTTTTAGGGTATAGATCCTTTACCTCTTTGGTTAGGTTTATTCTTAGGTATCTTATTCTTTTGGGTGCAATTGTAAATGGGATTGACTCCTTAATTTCTCTTTCTTCAGTCTCATTGGTAGTGTATAGAAATGCCACTGATTTCTGGGCATTGACTTTGTATCCTGCCACGCTACCGAATTGCTGTATGAGTTCTAGCAATCTTGGGGTGGAGGCTTTTGGGTCAGCGGCGAAGAGGGAGAGTTTGACTTCTTCTTTGCCAATTTGAATGCCTTTAATGTCTTTTTGTTGTCTGATTGCTAAGGCTAGGGCTTCCAGTACTATGTTGAATAGCAGTGGTGAGAGTGGACATCCCTGTCTTGTTCCTGATCTTAGGGGAAAGGCTCCCAGTGCCTCCCCATTGAGAATGATATTTGCTGTGGGCTTTTTGTAGATGGCTTTTAAGATGTCGAGGAATGTTCCCTCTATCCCTACACTCTGAAGAGTTTTGATCAGGAATGGATGCTGTAGTTTGTCAAATGCTTTCTCTGCATCTAATGAGAGGATCATATGGTTCTTGGTTTTTCTCTTGCTGATATGATGAATCACATTGATTGTTTTACAAGTATTGAACCGGCCTTGTGTCCCGGGGATAAATCCTACTTGGTCATGGTGAATAATTTTCTTAATGTACTGTTGGATCCTATTGGCTAGTATCTTGTTGAGAATTTTGGCATCCATGTTCATCAGGGATATTGGTCTGTAATTCTCCCTTTTGGTGGGGTCTTTGTCTGGTTTTGGAATTAAGGTGATGCTGGCCTCATAGAACGAATTTGGAAGTACTCCATCTCTTTCTATCTTTCTGAACAGCTTTAGTAGAATAGGTATGGTTTCTTCTTTAAACGTTTGATAGAATTCCCCTGGGAAGCCATCTAGCCCTGGACTTTTGTGTCTTGGGAGGTTTTGGATGACTGCTTCAATTTCCTCCCTGGTTATTGGCCTGTTCAGGTTTTCTATTTCTTCCTGTTCCAGTTTTGGTAGTTTGTGGCTTTCCAGGAATGCGTCCATTTCTTCTAGATTGCCTAATTTATTGGCATATAGCTGTTCATAATATGTTTTTAAAATCGTTTGTATTTCCTTGGTGTTGGTAGTGATCTCTCCTTTCTCATTCATGATTTTATTAATTTGAGTCTTCTCTCTTTTTTTTTTTTTTTTTTATTTTTTTTACTCTGGGTGAGATCAGAAGCCATCGGCAGGCTTTGAGCTGAGGAATCACACGGCTTACAAAATACATCAATGCAAAAGAAAATCAAGATTTCAATAAATATATTGGGTGAGGAAATCAAGGCCAAATTACAATGTGGAAGTCTAATCAGATGAACACAAAGCACATGCCATAAGGTTCTATGCATTTACTGCCAGTTGGCCAGAGATGTGGATCTACGGTTTCAAGCTGCCTAAATAGAAAGAGAGAAAGTTGGGGCACCTGGGTGGCTCAGTGGTTGACCGTCTGCCTTTTGCTCAGGTCAGTGATCCCGGGGTCCTGGGTTGAGTCCCGCATCGGGCTCCCTGCAGGGAGCCTGCTTCTCCCTCTGCCTGTGTCTCTGCCTCTCTGTCTCTCATGAATAAATAAATAACATCTTAAAAAAAAAAAGAAGAGGAAAGGTGATCACCAACAGGAGTCACAGTATCCCTGAGGTCAAACCTGAATGCCTGCACAGAAGGAATAACTATGCTGTTCCCTGAGGTAGGTTTCTCCCAGGAGTCATCCAAGGGAGGTTACCGTATAATGAGTGAACTTCCTCTCCAACACTGTCCCAACACCTCTCAGATACAACAGTAACATTCATGGACATTTTTTTTTTTTTTTACAACACTCCTGTGTGAGCACAGTTGAACAAAGTAGTTTGTTTCCTTACCCTCACCACCACTACCAAATTGTTTGTGAACAGTGTTCATTGATTCGTGGGTGCCCTAATGTGTTTTCTTTGCTTGTCTGTTTCACTGTTTGGTGTGCTATTTATCGTCTGTTTTTGTTCCTCAGGGTTATTTATCCTCTGCCTATTATACGTGTTAGAAACAGTTTTCTTTGTCTTTGGGATTTTGTCGATGATGGTGCAACCATAAGGGGAAATTGAGGGAAACAATTTTGTGGGGGACATTAACATCTCCCTCTCACTCTTCACTGGATTAAAAAAAGTTGAACGCACATGGAGGATGTTGGTAATACATATTTATTCATTCAACGAACATTTATTGAGCACCTCCTACATGCCAGTCACTACTGTGACAAATGAGTGAACAATCAGACATACATACTAAACAACCACCACCACCACCCTGGCTTTGAAGAGCTTGCCTTCTAGTGTGCACAGACACAAGCAAACAATCAGAATAAGGAAGTAAATTACATAATGTGTTGAAAGAACAAAATGCATTCAAGAAAAGAACAAAATAAGACAAGGTAAATGGGAATTGTATGTGTGGTGGGGAGGGGCATTTGAAATTAGATGTTTAGAGGTAAGTCGCGTTGAAAGGGGACATTTAATCAAAGACATAAAAGACATGAGGGAGGTAATCATGCAGACATTTGTGGGAAAGAATGTTCCAGGCTGAAAGAACAGATGGTGCCAAAGCCCTTTCTTTGTGGTCACTGTGGCCAAAGGGGAATGAGAAAGGAGGAGAGTACTACGAGACAAGAGAGGTAACTAGTGGACAAATCACATATGGCCTTGTAGGCAATTATAAGGACTCTTAATTTATCCTGGATGAAACGAAAGCTGCTGGATTTAAGCAGAGGCATTATACGATCTGATTATATGTTTTAATAGCAGTATTTTGGCTGCTGGATTGATTATCAGTGGGGCAGTTTGGAGAGGGGTGGCGGGCGGGAGGGTGAAGCAGAGAAAGAAGTCAGGAAACGATTTCAACAAGCTAGGGGGAAAAAACTGATGGTGGCTTGTAACAGGATGCCAGCAGTGGAGGTGGAGAGAAGTGGTCAGTTTCTGGACATATTTTGTAAAAAGAGCTCACAGGATTTCCTGACAGGTTGAAAATAAGGGGTGAGGGACGCCTGGGTGGCTCTGCGGTTGAGCCTTTGCCTCAGGGCGTGATCCCGGAATTATTCCGGGATCCAATCCCGCATCGGGCTTCCTGCATGGAGCCTGCTTGTCCCTCTGCCTGTGTCTCTGCCTCTCTCTCTCTCTCTCTCTAATTATAAATAATAAATAAATAAATAAATAAATAAATAAATAAATAAATAAATAAAATCTTAAAAAGAAAAAAAGAAAATGAGGGGTGAGTACAGCAGCATAGTGAAGAATCACTCTCAAGTCTTTGGCACAACAACTGAATGAATAGACTTGCCATTGCCCTGCGATGGAAAGTACTGCAGCTGAAGAAGGTTCATATGGAAAGATGGGGGAGTTCAATTTTGGACTTGTCAATTCGAGTTGAATTAGAAAGGGAGGTCATCAGCTAAGAGTGAGGATGGGAGAGGCAGTGTTGGAGGTTTGGAGAGAGAAAATAAGTTGAAGTGAAAAACAAGAGTGGATAGGGATGGGGGCATGAGAAAAATGAGCAGTTTGAGGATTTGAACTAAATATCTTGTGGAAAGGTGTTTTAGTGTAAATAGTGACACTGCATGTTCAAGATCAGACAATGTTCATTCTTTATGATGCAGTCAGAAAACTGTAGCTTTTGCTGGCCTTCCAGGCTGTGAAAGGCAAGATTGGCTCTTGCTGGAGAGGGTGGTATGGATAGGCCTGAGCAAAGGAATCAGTTATCTATGTTTACACTTACTTTCTCAGTTGTGCTGAAGAAGCGCAGATGGGCCTAAGACATGATAGAGCGCATGTCACCTGGACCCCCAGCTCATGCAAAGCTGCACTTTGAGCTTTGCTTATAGAGAAAGAGATCACACAATTAGGCAATTTGTCCCAAATCTGAAAGTGACAGACAGGTTGGAAAGAGCATTCAGAAGATGAAAAAGGAAACCAGTAAGCCCCATCATCTTATACCAATGGGAGATAAGTAGAGACTGGCTCATGAACAAATTTCAAAGCCCTGCTGGCCTGCTTGTTCCAAACTGCTGTATGAATAAATACAGATTCTACAAAGTGCTTCATCTGAGGCCCTGATGATGCCATTTTTGAGGGACTAAGAGGCATGCTACAAGTAGAAGAGGAAAGACTTCTCTAAGTACTGCCAGTTTAAGCATGTCAGAGAGTGGGGATGTATGCCCTTTCCCTAAACTGGAACTTCTTCTAAACCAGACAAGCACAGAAATTCTCCTGTATTATACCTGTATATATACACATATACATATACACATATACACACATATATAAACACACACATATGAAATATAGCACATGCTCATGGATTGGAAGAATTAATATTGTGAAAATGTCCATGCTACCCAGGGCAATTTACACATTTAATGCAATCCCTATCAAAATACCATGGACTTTCTTCAGAGAGTTGGAACAAATTATCTTAAGATTTGTGTGGAATCACAAAAGACCCCGAATAGCCAGGGGAATATTAAAAAAATAAAAATAAAAACATAGCTGGGGGCATCACAATGCCAGATTTCAGGTTGTACTACAAACCTGTGGTCATCAGGACAGTGTGGTACTGGCACAAAAAACGACACATAGATCAATGGAACAGAATAGAGAATCCAGAAGTAGACCCTGCACTTTATGGTCAACGAATATTCGACAAAGCAGGAAAGACTCTCCACTGGAAAAAAAAGACAGTCTCTTCAATAGTAATAGTGCTGGGAAAATTGGACATCCACATGCAGAAAAATGAAACTAGACCACTCTCTTACACCATACACAAAGATAAACTCAAAATGGATGAAAGATCTAAATGTGAGACAAGATTCCATCAAAATCCTGGAGGAGAACACAGGCAACACCCTTTTTGAACTTGGCCACAGTAACATCTTGCAAGATACATCCATGAAGGCAAAAGAAACAAAAGCAAAAATGAACTATTGGGACTTCATCAAGATAAGAAGCTTTTGCACAGCAAAAGAAACAGTCCACAAAACTCAAAGACAACCTACAGAATGGGAGAAGATATTTGCAAATGACGTACCACATAAAGGGCTAGTTTCCAAGATCTATAAAGAACTTCTTAAACTCAACAGCAAAGAAACAAACAATCCAATCATGAAATGGGCAAAAGACATGAAGAGAAATCTCACAGAGCAAGACATAGACATGGCCAACATGCACATGAGAAAATGCTCTGCATCACTTGCCATCAGGGAAATACAAATCCAAACCACAATGAGATACCACCTCACACCAGTGAAAATGGGGAAAATTAACATGGCAGGAAACCACAAATGTTGGAGAGGATGTGGAGAAAGGGGAACCCTCTTGCACTGTTGGTGGGAATGTGAACTGGTGCAGCCACTCTGGAAAACTGTGTGGAGGTTCCTCAAAGAGTTAAAAATTGATGTGCCCTGCGACCCAGCAATTGCACTGCTGGGGATTTACCCCAAAGATACAGATGCAGTGAAACGCCGGGACACCTGCACCCCGATGTTTCTAGCAGCAATGTCCACAATAGCTAACCTGTGGAAGGAGCCTCGGTGTCCATCGAAAGGTGAGTGGATAAAGAAGATGTGGTCTATGTATACAATGGAATATTACTCAGCCATTAGAAACGACAAATACCCACCTTTTGCTTCGACGTGAATGGAACTGGAGGGTATTATGCTGAGTGAAATAAGTCAATTGGAGAAGTAGAAACAGTATATGGTCTCATTCATTTGGGGAATATAAAAAATAGTGAAAGGGAATAAAGGGGAAAAGGAGAAAAAAATGAGTGGGAAATATCAGAAAGGCAGACAGAACATGAGAGACTCCTAACTCTGGGAAACGAACAAGGGGTGGTGGAAAGGGAGGTGGGCGGGGGGTGGGGGTGACTGGGTGACGGGCACTGAGGGGGGCACTTGATGGGATGAGCACTGGGTGTTATGCTATATGTTGGCAAATTGAACTCCAATTAAAAAAATACGTAAAAAATTTAAAATTATAAAAAATATAGCACATATATTATAATCATATTAATTATATCATCATTTACATATTAGAGCATACATTATGTATTATATAGTATGTTCTGTTACTATATGCTATTATATTAATTGTATTATATAACTATATTATGCTTAAATATGTATTATATATTAATGTTACACGATTAATGCATATATAATGTATAGATTTTTGTGTATGTCTGCATACACACATGTGTATATGTGCACATACATATACTTTTGCGTATACACACATGTATACATACACACACACACACACACACACACACACACACACACATGGATTTTTCTCCCAGATGGGGCCTCCCTCAGATCTTACTTATGGGTTTTCTGATAGCAAATCAGATGCAGGGGAGGGTGGAAATACTCAAATAAACTTAAACTTGGGCCTATAAGCAAACCCCACACAAAGTGTTATCAGGCAAACAAAAACTGAAGGGAGGCGGTAAAGCCATTTGATTCACTGTCTACCCACTTTTCCAAGGAATCAGAAGTTGTGGCTGCAAAGTAGCCGGCAAAAGTGCCTCCCCATGCTCCCCCCACCACCAACCTATACTGAAACCAGGTACCTGGGTCCACAGGTAGGGGGGCAGCCTTCCCCACCAGTTCCCCAAGGGTTAGAAGACTGTATCTAGGATCACATTACTACTGTTCAGTCTACCTCTGCTTCCATGTAGTACACCAGGCAATGTCTTCCTTCATTCCACCACCAGATGGAGATACTCTGCCTCCCTTTTACCTGAATTCCATCTGCCAGGGAGGCTGGACATTCCACAACAGTTCTGAGTCTTCCCCCTTTGAGCTCCTGGCATGGGGCATGGGAGAATTACACAGATGCTTCTGCCTGTCGGCGCTGCTGTGAGCTACAGCAGTGGCCAGCCATCTCCGGGGCCCTTCTTCTTTTCCTGAACTTCATGGAGAAATTGACAAGTAGCAAGTGGTCCTCCTGAGTTTCCTGTAGTTTCCCTCTTCCTTGAGTTTTCCACACAGCACCACGTGGTGCTTCCTAGTCACCATCCCCATCAGCCCTCCCCAAAGCAGAGATTCATGTAGCCATTGAAACTCGGTGAGGATAATTTAATAGCTGATAATTAGTGGGATATATCCTGGTGGTGGTGGTGACTATCGTTTGGGATATGGGTTGCCCCCACATGTTCTACAGAGGCCTTAAAGGACTGGAACCTACAAAATTAAAATTTTAGAAATACTTTGGCGAGGAGGGCTGGGCATTTAAGGAGCAGCATCCCACACCCCTGTACTATCTGGCCCCAAATAAGGATATGCTGCAGACATACCACCTCCTTCAGGTGCATATGTTACTCGTCAACTTTTCCATGAAGTTCAGGAAAATCAAGAGGGTCATGGAGATGCCTGAGCCTCTTCTCCATTCAACAACATCCATTCAACATCCTTGGGCCCCCAGCCCAGTCACTCATCAGATACAATTTGTTTTCTCTTTATCCTCATTTCCCATAAATAGAAGGAACACACCCCAAACATCTGACACAGTGAACAGGTAACTTCCTGGCAAGCAGTCCTACATGCCAAAGAAACCAGCAATGTGTGCTCTTTAATAGCAGTTTAGTCGTCATCAAGCATGTGCGGTATTTTACAAATGTGCATCAGAATCACCTGAAAGGTGTTTTAAACCACAGATGGCTGGGCCCTGACCCCAGAGTTTCTGATTCAGTAGGTCTGGGGCAGGGCCTGAGGACTTGCATTTCTAACGAATGCCCAAGGTGATGCTGATGCTGATGCTGTTGTTTTGGGGACCACACTTTCAGAAAAACTGGGCTAGAGACAAAGCTGGATTGAAACCATGGCCAATGTGTTTAATCTCAGGTAGGCCACCTAAACTAAGCCTTAGTTTCCTGATATATAAAATGGAAATAGAGTGCCATAGTGTTTCCATGTTACTGTTAAGATTAAACGAGGGAATATGGAGAAGGCCCTTGGCATGTGGCCCAGCACACGGTAAACCCCCAAACAGATGTAGGCAATTATTATTGTTGTTGTTGTTGTTGTTGTTGATGATGATGATGATCAAAACATACCATGGCAGACATTTGGTCCTCTTCTAACCTCCCTTTCTCCCCTGCCTCTACAAGGAATTCTTTCCCCAAAATAAAGCATCTAAATTATACGCAGAATATGGTTAATCCTAAATCTCAGTACTCAGAACGTAGAGGACAAATCCTGCCATGGCCTGCATTTGGAGAAAAGGCAAGTGCTGATTGTGGAAAGAAACAAAGATCAGGGATCCCTGGGTGGCGCAGCGGTTTGGCGCCTGCCTTTGGCTCGGGGCACGATCCTGGAGGCCTGGGATTGAATCCCACGTCGGGCTCCCTGCATGGAGCCTGCTTCTCCCTCTGCCTGTGTATCTGCCTCTCTGTCTCTCTCTGTGTAACTATCACGAATAAATAAATAAAATCTTTAAAAAAAAAAAAAAAAAAGAAACAAAGATCATAGTCACCTGCCACCCACCATCCAACACAAGAGGGCAAAGACTTGCTGCTACCCCAGCCTAAACCAGCTGGTGCCCTTGATATTCCCACTCAACACAAGTGTGTAGTTGCCCTCTAACAAGGCCATCAGGTGCTCTTTTCAGTATCTACCGCACACTAAAGCAATCAGTCCCACCCCCACCTCCTCAGGCCATTTGCTTTGCTTTGTCTATTTACAAGTTCCTTTGCTTCAGATCCAATTTTTTCAGGGAGAGGCCCTCAGGATATTTGGACAAATTCTGGAACTCACTGTGGCCATTCTTTCTGAAGGCCTATTTTTATAATTTCTCTTCACTGTGCACCTCACATCTGCAAAGGGGAGAACCTCAGCCAGTCATCGATCTGCAGCTTTTCAACTCCCCTCTTTCCTCCAGACCCAGAATAACTGAGGGGATCCTATTGTTGTCCACCACAGAATATGCACTCATTAATTCATTCAAGTTGTGATGCTGTTATCAACATGGTTTCACCTTCCTGCTGAACTACAGGATCCCTTAAAATATCACAGCCATAGTCACGTGTGCTGAGTCTATGAACTATAAACTAAACAGTAGGTCCCAAACTAAGTAGGACCTACTGTACCATGGGCCCATTCCAAACTCTTGTCTGGAATTAAAATTCCACTGATAGGACTGCAGGACCCTGACTTACTCCTCCATTACAGCAAAGCAAAGCCCCATAAGTGACCTAATCTGGAAGGATGAGATCCTAGGAGGACCCATACAGAAAGGAGACCAGAAGGGAAGGCAAACCACAAAGAGAAAGGGAACCAGGCTTCTCCACCCTCTGTACTCTTTCGGGTTCAGTGGGAAGAGGTCTTTAACCTAAACACTCAAGGCCCTAGCCCAGCAGCTTCTGTTGTCCATGCTCTAGTGCCAGGACTTCCTGGTACCGATCTACTGAGCCCTTCTATCAGAATTTTCTGTTCTGATGATAGTTTTGAGAGTGTGGGAGCTACTGCAGGGAATGAAGCCGCAAACATTATCTGTATTTTGTGTTAATCTAAGCCTCTGTTATTAATAAGGTGTGAAACAATGTAAAACCAAGAAGCTTTTATCCTTATCAATGTCATCAAAGGCATGCAGGACCACTCCTAATGTCCTCAACTGTCATTTCCTTGAAGAACCCAAAGCTGACCATTCAGTAAAACTGGGTATGCATCCACCGCATTTTTTTCTGTCGTATCACCCCGCGTCGTATTTTCTATCACTCATGGCTATCTGAAATTAACTCGGTAATTTGTTTCTTTATTTTCTGTCTCCACCCACTAGAAGGAATGGTCCCTGAGAACAGGGCCCTCGTATTCTTAAGTGTCTTTGGGTGTCCCCAGGGTCTAAAACTGTGCCTGGTACTTAATGGGTGTTCAATGAATATTTGTTTTATGAATGACTGGATGAAAGGATGGATGGGTGGGGTGGCGGACAGACGGACAGACGGACAAACTGACGGACCGACGCCCTTAAAAGGGGTTCCAGGGCTCGTTGGCTTTCCCTTTCTCCCGCTCAAGCACCCAGGCCCCGACCCACAAAGTAAAGGAAAGGCAGAAACTTCCCGCCAAATAGCTTGAAGGCATAGACGAGACAGCGGGCTTGGCAATTCCGTACACCACTAATGCGCGAGTCCACACAGGATCAAGCTCGTCCAGATTCCCATTACTCCTCCAGAATGGGTCCGAGGACTACTAGCATCTTCCTCCTCCTCGCTCCCAATCTTCCCACTGATGCCCGCCACCACGGAAACCATAAGAAACTGTCCACAAAATAAATTCAGGCCATGGGTACGAACGAAAGAGCGCGCCGACTTCCGTGCAACCCTAAAGCAAATGGCCACAATTCCCGTCAACCACGGCACTCCTGCCCCTGGATGGCCGCACTGGAACAGCGGAAACTTCCGGAGCCTGTTGTTTTGAATGTCCTCCGGGCCTTCTTCGTCGCTCGGTGAAATTATGGCCACTTGATGGCAGCATGGTGCCACAATTGCGCGCACTCCGCTCTTCTCCCGCCCTGCGTGTTTAAAAAAAAAAAACGCTCCTTGGAGTCAAAAATTAAACTTCCTCAAGGGCGAGGCTGTTTAAGATGCTATTTTCCCTTTTTATTTCTGCAGCGAAAAATTCTTAAAACTGTAACACCCTTTCTTTTTCTTTAATGTTGATAGGATTTATCGTACCATGGATTAGTAATATTTGAATTTATTTTCTAAATCATTCCAGTTCAGGTACCACCTGATTCTTGTAAAATTTATTTTTAGGAAGTGTAATTGGTATATAATATTATGTTAAGTGTATGACATAGTTACTCAGTATTTGATGCATTGTCCCATCAATGAGTCTAGTTAATAGCCTTCACATTAGGGAGTTACAAAAAAAAGTGGTTTTCTGTGATGAGAACTTTTGAAATTTACTATCTCATTGACTTTCAAAAATGCAATATGCTATTAAGTCTGGTAACCATGGTAAACATTTTGTCCTCATGACTTATTTATGTTTTTAACTGGAAGTTTGTACATTTTCAATCCTTTCACTTTAGCTCACAAGAATGATTCTTGATACACATTCATAAAGAGTAACACTGCCCTAAATGGCCTGCTCACCAATGAAATTGCTGTTCCTGTATTATCCTGATAAAGGATTAAGACTTCTAGCATGCAAATTGTGATAGAGACAAAAAGACAAATCTTTGTGAAAAAAAAGTTGTTTTAGTTTAAAAAAACAAACAAAAAACAAAAACAGGACTATATAGGAAAATTCTAAATGCCAAACAACTGTAGAATAGCCAATGTAGCCTTCTGTGTCTATGTTCACATGCTATCATGATACTATGTGATATTGGGTCCTACTGGCACAGTCTCCCTACTTTATCAAATTTTAGTCAAGCTATTCTGAGCTTTTTCCACTAAACCTTTATTTTGGCATGCCTTTCGCATGAATTTTGCTAAATCAAATTCCTCAGAATTTGGGGTCTTGGCTATCGTTCTCACTGGTGTGAGGTGGTATCCTCAGAATTGCCCTAACCTTGATATCTGATTCAGTTGCTGTCCCACCTTTCATGTTTGGGGTCTTGGCTATCCTTAGTAAGAATCCAGTTTCACAATTTAGTAAGACTCTCCTAACCTGAATTTCTCCTGTAATTTTTCATCCAAGAACCCTCTCATTGTTGTAGCAATATTTAAGGACGAAAAAGGGACTTGCCAAGATTCTTTAAAACAGACTTGCAGAAAGAAAAGCAAAAATGAACTATTGGGACTTAATCAAGATAAAAAGCTTCTCCACAGCAAAAGAAACGGTCAACAAAACTAAAAGACAACCTACAGAATGGGAGAAGATATCTGCAAATGACATATCAGATAAGGGACTAGTATCCAAGATCTATAAAGAACTTATTAAATTCAACAGCAAAGAAACAAACAATCCAATCATGAAATGGGCAAAAGACATGAACAGCAATTTCTCCAAAGAAGACATGCACCATGACCAACAAGCACATGAGAAAATCCTCCACATCCCTTGCCATCAGGGAAATACAAATGGAAACCACAATGAGATACCACCTCAGACCAGTGAGAACGATAGCCAAGACCCCAAATTCTGAGGAATTTGATTTAGCAAAATTCATGCGAAAGGCATGCCAAAATAAAGGTTTAGTGGAAAAAGCTCAGAATAGCTTGACTAAAATTTGATAAAGTAGGGAGACTGTGCCAGTAGGACCCAATATCACATAGTATCATGATAGCATGTGAACATAGACACAGAAGGCTACATTGGCTATTCTACAGTTGTTTGGCATTTAGAATTTTCCTATATAGTCCTGTTTTTGTTTTTTGTTTGTTTTTTTAAACTAAAACAACTTTTTTTTCACAAAGATTTGTCTTTTTGTCTCTATCACAATTTGCATGCTAGAAGTCTTAATCCTTTATCAGGATAATACAGGAACAGCAATTTCATTGGTGAGCAGGCCATTTAGGGCAGTGTTACTCTTTATGAATGTGTATCAAGAATCATTCTTGTGAGCTAAAGTGAAAGGATTGAAAATGTACAAACTTCCAGTTAAAAACATAAATAAGTCATGAGGACAAAATGTTTACCATGGTTACCAGACTTAATAGCATATTGCATTTTTGAAAGTCAATGAGATAGTAAATTTCAAAAGTTCTCATCACAGAAAACCACTTTTTTTTGTAACTCCCTAATGTGAAGGCTATTAACTAGACTCATTGATGGGACAATGCATCAAATACTGAGTAACTATGTCATACACTTAACATAATATTATATACCAATTACACTTCCTAAAAATAAATTTTACAAGAATCAGGTGGTACCTGAACTGGAATGATTTAGAAAATAAATTCAAATATTACTAATCCATGGTACGATAAATCCTATCAACATTAAAGAAAAAGAAAGGGTGTTACAGTTTTAAGAATTTTTCGCTGCAGAAATAAAAAGGGAAAATAGCATCTTAAACAGCCTCGCCCTTGAGGAAGTTTAATTTTTGACTCCAAGGAGCGTTTTTTTTTTTTAAACACGCAGGGCGGGAGAAGAGCGGAGTGCGCGCAATTGTGGCACCATGCTGCCATCAAGTGGCCATAATTTCACCGAGCGACGAAGAAGGCCCGGAGGACATTCAAAACAACAGGCTCCGGAAGTTTCCGCTGTTCCAGTGCGGCCATCCAGGGGCAGGAGTGCCGTGGTTGACGGGAATTGTGGCCATTTGCTTTAGGGTTGCACGGAAGTCGGCGCGCTCTTTCGTTCGTACCCATGGCCTGAATTTATTTTGTGGACAGTTTCTTATGGTTTCCGTGGTGGCGGGCATCAGTGGGAAGATTGGGAGCGAGGAGGAGGAAGATGCTAGTAGTCCTCGGACCCATTCTGGAGGAGTAATGGGAATCTGGACGAGCTTGATCCTGTGTGGACTCGCGCATTAGTGGTGTACGGAATTGCCAAGCCCGCTGTCTCGTCTATGCCTTCAAGCTATTTGGCGGGAAGTTTCTGCCTTTCCTTTACTTTGTGGGTCGGGGCCTGGGTGCTTGAGCGGGAGAAAGGGAAAGCCAACGAGCCCTGGAACCCCTTTTAAGGGCGTCGGTCCGTCAGTTTGTCCGTCTGTCCGTCTGTCCGCCACCCCACCCATCCATCCTTTCATCCAGTCATTCATAAAACAAATATTCATTGAACACCCATTAAGTACCAGGCACAGTTTTAGACCCTGGGGACACCCAAAGACACTTAAGAATACGAGGGCCCTGTTCTCAGGGACCATTCCTTCTAGTGGGTGGAGACAGAAAATAAAGAAACAAATTACCGAGTTAATTTCAGATAGCCATGAGTGATAGAAAATACGACGCGGGGTGATACGACAGAAAAAAATGCGGTGGATGCATACCCAGTTTTACTGAATGGTCAGCTTTGGGTTCTTCAAGGAAATGACAGTTGAGGACATTAGGAGTGGTCCTGCATGCCTTTGATGACATTGATAAGGATAAAAGCTTCTTGGTTTTACATTGTTTCACACCTTATTAATAACAGAGGCTTAGATTAACACAAAATACAGATAATGTTTGCGGCTTCATTCCCTGCAGTAGCTCCCACACTCTCAAAACTATCATCAGAACAGAAAATTCTGATAGAAGGGCTCAGTAGATCGGTACCAGGAAGTCCTGGCACTAGAGCATGGACAACAGAAGCTGCTGGGCTAGGGCCTTGAGTGTTTAGGTTAAAGACCTCTTCCCACTGAACCCGAAAGAGTACAGAGGGTGGAGAAGCCTGGTTCCCTTTCTCTTTGTGGTTTGCCTTCCCTTCTGGTCTCCTTTCTGTATGGGTCCTCCTAGGATCTCATCCTTCCAGATTAGGTCACTTATGGGGCTTTGCTTTGCTGTAATGGAGGAGTAAGTCAGGGTCCTGCAGTCCTATCAGTGGAATTTTAATTCCAGACAAGAGTTTGGAATGGGCCCATGGTACAGTAGGTCCTACTTAGTTTGGGACCTACTGTTTAGTTTATAGTTCATAGACTCAGCACACGTGACTATGGCTGTGATATTTTAAGGGATCCTGTAGTTCAGCAGGAAGGTGAAACCATGTTGATAACAGCATCACAACTTGAATGAATTAATGAGTGCATATTCTGTGGTGGACAACAATAGGATCCCCTCAGTTATTCTGGGTCTGGAGGAAAGAGGGGAGTTGAAAAGCTGCAGATCGATGACTGGCTGAGGTTCTCCCCTTTGCAGATGTGAGGTGCACAGTGAAGAGAAATTATAAAAATAGGCCTTCAGAAAGAATGGCCACAGTGAGTTCCAGAATTTGTCCAAATATCCTGAGGGCCTCTCCCTGAAAAAATTGGATCTGAAGCAAAGGAACTTGTAAATAGACAAAGCAAAGCAAATGGCCTGAGGAGGTGGGGGTGGGACTGATTGCTTTAGTGTGCGGTAGATACTGAAAAGAGCACCTGATGGCCTTGTTAGAGGGCAACTACACACTTGTGTTGAGTGGGAATATCAAGGGCACCAGCTGGTTTAGGCTGGGGTAGCAGCAAGTCTTTGCCCTCTTGTGTTGGATGGTGGGTGGCAGGTGACTATGATCTTTGTTTCTTTTTTTTTTTTTTTTTAAAGATTTTATTTATTTATTCGTGATAGTTACACAGAGAGAGACAGAGAGGCAGATACACAGGCAGAGGGAGAAGCAGGCTCCATGCAGGGAGCCCGACGTGGGATTCAATCCCAGGCCTCCAGGATCGTGCCCCGAGCCAAAGGCAGGCGCCAAACCGCTGCGCCACCCAGGGATCCCTGATCTTTGTTTCTTTCCACAATCAGCACTTGCCTTTTCTCCAAATGCAGGCCATGGCAGGATTTGTCCTCTACGTTCTGAGTACTGAGATTTAGGATTAACCATATTCTGCGTATAATTTAGATGCTTTATTTTGGGGAAAGAATTCCTTGTAGAGGCAGGGGAGAAAGGGAGGTTAGAAGAGGACCAAATGTCTGCCATGGTATGTTTTGATCATCATCATCATCAACAACAACAACAACAACAACAATAATAATTGCCTACATCTGTTTGGGGGTTTACCGTGTGCTGGGCCACATGCCAAGGGCCTTCTCCATATTCCCTCGTTTAATCTTAACAGTAACATGGAAACACTATGGCACTCTATTTCCATTTTATATATCAGGAAACTAAGGCTTAGTTTAGGTGGCCTACCTGAGATTAAACACATTGGCCATGGTTTCAATCCAGCTTTGTCTCTAGCCCAGTTTTTCTGAAAGTGTGGTCCCCAAAACAACAGCATCAGCATCAGCATCACCTTGGGCATTCGTTAGAAATGCAAGTCCTCAGGCCCTGCCCCAGACCTACTGAATCAGAAACTCTGGGGTCAGGGCCCAGCCATCTGTGGTTTAAAACACCTTTCAGGTGATTCTGATGCACATTTGTAAAATACCGCACATGCTTGATGACGACTAAACTGCTATTAAAGAGCACACATTGCTGGTTTCTTTGGCATGTAGGACTGCTTGCCAGGAAGTTACCTGTTCACTGTGTCAGATGTTTGGGGTGTGTTCCTTCTATTTATGGGAAATGAGGATAAAGAGAAAACAAATTGTATCTGATGAGTGACTGGGCTGGGGGCCCAAGGATGTTGAATGGATGTTGTTGAATGGAGAAGAGGCTCAGGCATCTCCATGACCCTCTTGATTTTCCTGAACTTCATGGAAAAGTTGACGAGTAACATATGCACCTGAAGGAGGTGGTATGTCTGCAGCATATCCTTATTTGGGGCCAGATAGTACAGGGGTGTGGGATGCTGCTCCTTAAATGCCCAGCCCTCCTCGCCAAAGTATTTCTAAAATTTTAATTTTGTAGGTTCCAGTCCTTTAAGGCCTCTGTAGAACATGTGGGGGCAACCCATATCCCAAACGATAGTCACCACCACCACCAGGATATATCCCACTAATTATCAGCTATTAAATTATCCTCACCGAGTTTCAATGGCTACATGAATCTCTGCTTTGGGGAGGGCTGATGGGGATGGTGACTAGGAAGCACCACGTGGTGCTGTGTGGAAAACTCAAGGAAGAGGGAAACTACAGGAAACTCAGGAGGACCACTTGCTACTTGTCAATTTCTCCATGAAGTTCAGGAAAAGAAGAAGGGCCCCGGAGATGGCTGGCCACTGCTGTAGCTCACAGCAGCGCCGACAGGCAGAAGCATCTGTGTAATTCTCCCATGCCCCATGCCAGGAGCTCAAAGGGGGAAGACTCAGAACTGTTGTGGAATGTCCAGCCTCCCTGGCAGATGGAATTCAGGTAAAAGGGAGGCAGAGTATCTCCATCTGGTGGTGGAATGAAGGAAGACATTGCCTGGTGTACTACATGGAAGCAGAGGTAGACTGAACAGTAGTAATGTGATCCTAGATACAGTCTTCTAACCCTTGGGGAACTGGTGGGGAAGGCTGCCCCCCTACCTGTGGACCCAGGTACCTGGTTTCAGTATAGGTTGGTGGTGGGGGGAGCATGGGGAGGCACTTTTGCCGGCTACTTTGCAGCCACAACTTCTGATTCCTTGGAAAAGTGGGTAGACAGTGAATCAAATGGCTTTACCGCCTCCCTTCAGTTTTTGTTTGCCTGATAACACTTTGTGTGGGGTTTGCTTATAGGCCCAAGTTTAAGTTTATTTGAGTATTTCCACCCTCCCCTGCATCTGATTTGCTATCAGAAAACCCATAAGTAAGATCTGAGGGAGGCCCCATCTGGGAGAAAAATCCATGTGTGTGTGTGTGTGTGTGTGTGTGTGTGTGTGTGTATGTATACATGTGTGTATACGCAAAAGTATATGTATGTGCACATATACACATGTGTGTATGCAGACATACACAAAAATCTATACATTATATATGCATTAATCGTGTAACATTAATATATAATACATATTTAAGCATAATATAGTTATATAATACAATTAATATAATAGCATATAGTAACAGAACATACTATATAATACATAATGTATGCTCTAATATGTAAATGATGATATAATTAATATGATTATAATATATGTGCTATATTTTTTATAATTTTAAATTTTTTACGTATTTTTTTAATTGGAGTTCAATTTGCCAACATATAGCATAACACCCAGTGCTCATCCCATCAAGTGCCCCCCTCAGTGCCCGTCACCCAGTCACCCCCACCCCCCGCCCACCTCCCTTTCCACCACCCCTTGTTCGTTTCCCAGAGTTAGGAGTCTCTCATGTTCTGTCTGCCTTTCTGATATTTCCCACTCATTTTTTTCTCCTTTTCCCCTTTATTCCCTTTCACTATTTTTTATATTCCCCAAATGAATGAGACCATATACTGTTTCTACTTCTCCAATTGACTTATTTCACTCAGCATAATACCCTCCAGTTCCATTCACGTCGAAGCAAAAGGTGGGTATTTGTCGTTTCTAATGGCTGAGTAATATTCCATTGTATACATAGACCACATCTTCTTTATCCACTCACCTTTCGATGGACACCGAGGCTCCTTCCACAGGTTAGCTATTGTGGACATTGCTGCTAGAAACATCGGGGTGCAGGTGCCCGGCGTTTCACTGCATCTGTATCTTTGGGGTAAATCCCCAGCAGTGCAATTGCTGGGTCGCAGGGCACATCAATTTTTAACTCTTTGAGGAACCTCCACACAGTTTTCCAGAGTGGCTGCACCAGTTCACATTCCCACCAACAGTGCAAGAGGGTTCCCCTTTCTCCACATCCTCTCCAACATTTGTGGTTTCCTGCCATGTTAATTTTCCCCATTTTCACTGGTGTGAGGTGGTATCTCATTGTGGTTTGGATTTGTATTTCCCTGATGGCAAGTGATGCAGAGCATTTTCTCATGTGCATGTTGGCCATGTCTATGTCTTGCTCTGTGAGATTTCTCTTCATGTCTTTTGCCCATTTCATGATTGGATTGTTTGTTTCTTTGCTGTTGAGTTTAAGAAGTTCTTTATAGATCTTGGAAACTAGCCCTTTATGTGGTACGTCATTTGCAAATATCTTCTCCCATTCTGTAGGTTGTCTTTGAGTTTTGTGGACTGTTTCTTTTGCTGTGCAAAAGCTTCTTATCTTGATGAAGTCCCAATAGTTCATTTTTGCTTTTGTTTCTTTTGCCTTCATGGATGTATCTTGCAAGATGTTACTGTGGCCAAGTTCAAAAAGGGTGTTGCCTGTGTTCTCCTCCAGGATTTTGATGGAATCTTGTCTCACATTTAGATCTTTCATCCATTTTGAGTTTATCTTTGTGTATGGTGTAAGAGAGTGGTCTAGTTTCATTTTTCTGCATGTGGATGTCCAATTTTCCC